>NC_068341.1:18892338-20157886 GCF_014633365.1 Diospyros lotus
AAATTTGAGCATAGCTTCAGTGGGAATGTGATGGAAGAAAACACAAATGCCATTCTTTCTGGAAAGCAATTTGGCAATCACAATCATCTCATGGAGGTCAAATTTTTAGGCCAAAATGACAGTTTGGTTTCTGTTGACTCTTTCTTCCCAAATGAACAAGTTTCAGAGAAAATAGATGTGGCTAACAAGGCCTATCAATTCAGATATTCTGGGAATGAACCTATTGAGACTGAGAAATCTACAGTTCTCATAGAAGTTTCAGAAGTAGTTTCAATTACCAAAGGCAGGGAACATGCTACCCTGGAAGGAGAAAATACTGCAAACTCAGTGGTGGAAGCAACGGAGCTGCATGAAGCTGCTTCAGATACAGATTCTAGGACCAAAAATCAGATGCCGGAATTCACAATTCAGCTGCTGATCATGGAGGTACTTATTATGGCTACTTCCTAGATTTTTACTTTCATATTGAATACAGCAATGAAAATCACCATTGAATGGTTGCTATTTTGTTTCCCAGTTGCTGTGGGTCAAATTTTGACGACACTGCAGCCGAGCTCAGAGATGACTGAGTTGGAAAGTCCAGTTGCAACTACTGGACAACTGAAACCAACAACTTTGCAGAGGAAGGATGCGGGAACAAGTTTGGTTCAAGGAACTCCTGTTAAAACAATAGCACCTGACATGAAGGAGAATGTTCCCAGCATCAAAAGAGGCCACTTGGGGAGCATAACGGTGAAATCTACAGCAAAGAGACGAGCTTTGGGGGATCTCAGAAACAAGTAGAGAAAATGGATCAATTTCTGAAGATTCAACGGGTGAAAACTCTTCACTGAAGCTGGAAGATATTTGCAGGCGCATCCCATGCAGCATATAGTTTAACACTGTATTTAGTTTATTGGAAATTATGATAACTAGAGATTTCTGAGTGTGGATTGGATGTAATGAGTTTATTTTTCTTCTCATTACAGTACTTTTACTGTCAATGAATTCAGAGCTGCCAAATGTTAAACAATAGGGAAATTCTATCGGATCTTGCAAAATTGCTCTTCACAATTCTCCCTGCCAAATTCTTTACTAATTTTAAAATTCATATTTTACTTTCATAGCCACTCTATTCCGACCACTCTCTACTGTTACCTCGCCTCTCTTTTTCTCTTGCACCATACACATATACATATATATATACACGTCCCTTGAACCTTGCGATGCGGGGGTTCCCTCGAACGGTTCGACGGTCCCCCTCCCCCATGGGTCAGCCATTGCGGACCTACCTTAGCAATGGCGATGCCGACCCACCTCGAACCATTGCACAAAGAGAAAGTGTGTGGATCGACTAATGGCGATGAGTCAACAGCCATGGCCATCGCCCGTGTGTATATATATATATATGTATGTGTTTGTGTGTGTGTATATAGTGCAAAAGAGAGAGAGATGAGAGTTCCCCGATTGCCATGGAGTCGGGGCGTTCCATGACTGCAACCATGCAGCAGTCATGTGTGTATATATATATATATATGTGTGTGAGTTGATCATGATCGACCCAGCAATAGCGTATATATATGTATATGTTTACGTATATATATGGTACAAGAGAAAGAGAGACAATCATGAGTGATCAGAGAAGAGAGTGGATTGTAAAGGTAAAATAGATATTTTAAAATTGTTAAGAGGATTTAGTGAAAGTGTGAGCTGTGGAAAGCAATTTTGCGGTTAAACAAGGAACTTAACCTTAAATTTAAACACGTACTTATTGAGAGAAAACGTCATTATTAAGCTACAAAATCAAATCTAAAGTTTTTTGAGAGAAAACATGGGAGGGAGGAAGAACACCATCAAAATTAATTTAAACACGTACTTATTGAGAAGGGAATATAAATTATGAGAATTACTTTTATGTGCTACTGGGATTACACAGAGATCCCTGAGTTATATCCCTTGCAACCCACAAAACCCAAACGTATCAAATGAATGAATGAAAAAAAAAACTACAAAAAGGAAAAAAGGTTTGCAGAACAACAAATATGAATGTTTTGAGTCCCAGTCTTTATCTACACAACCAAGCCACCATGACTTCCTCCCTGTTTATGGTTTACTGATGATTCTCATCCATAGCCAAAGTGGCCGAGTTCAGGATGTCGATGTCTTAGCCTCAAAGCCCTAGTCCTCGGCAATTCTCAGGTGGCCTCTACACACGATGATTCAAACCATATCTAAACATCCAGTTTTTGTGCATGTCTAGTCACAGTTCAACCCACAAACTTCCAGCACAATACCATCTTTCGACACAAATGGGTTGATTCGGACCCATAACAGGGACAGGATAGAAGCCAAAAGGATTGACCATACCACAACGATGGTAGGAACACCATCTTGTTTTCCCATGAGACCTTTGAGGAAGGGGTAAAGATGGACTATGACCCATAGAGCAAAGAAGAGCTTGCCAAAGAGCGGTCCCCAGGATTCGTACCCATTGTTGATGGCATCAGAGACCCCCACTGCAACCCCGATTATGTTTATGATCAACAAGGTCAATGGAGGGATCAAGAGAGACGTCCATTTAAAGAGGTAGAGATCCGAGAACTCCCCATCGTCTCCTCCTTTGGATGTGACGGTGAAGTTGGTGTCCACACCAGCCAAAACCTTGAGAAGACCTTGGAAGAGAGCGAACAGGTGAGACGAGACACCTCCAATCACCCAGAACTGCTCGTTTCTCCACCAGTCGTCAATGCTAACACCTCCCCACTGCATCTCCAGAATACTAGTTGCGGCGATAGATATGAACATGGCCATGAAAACAATACTGGCATAGTTGCTAATCTGTGCATCATACAAAAAGATTGTTAGGTTCCAAATTTTTTTTTGCCATTATCCTCTCACTACTTTTTGATGTGGGAAAAGTTTTTCATACTTTAGAGAGCAATGCCATCAAAGAGAATAAAAGTTTGAATAAGCTGCTGGGGTTTACCTCGGGGACAATAAACTTCCCAGTAAGGAGACAGACGGCAGGTAAGGTACAATATACGAGCAAGGGAATGGATGTCAATGGATAAACGACTGAATTGATGTATGAAAATCGCTCCAGTGGCTTTAAACCACACCCATACCCATACCAGATTGGGCAGTGCCTGCTCAAGAAAATCTCAACAGAACCCAGAGCCCACCGAAGAACCTGGTGCAGACGATCTGAGAGGTTAATAGGAGCTGATCCCTTGAATGCAGGCCTTTTGGGCATGCAGTAGACTGATCGCCAGCCATGGCAATGCATCTTGAATCCAGTTAAAATATCCTCAGTAACGGAGCCATAAATCCAGCCCACCTGGTGCAATAGAAATCAAGACAAATTAGATCTTTTCCTCTTGGAATCAAAACCTATATAATTTTAGAACAGTTGCTCCATACCTCTTTCCCCATTCTGTTTTGTCCTCGTAACCACAGCTAATGACATGAATTGCTTCTTTCAAAAGTGATGCGGAAGTTGCACCAGGTGGAACTCCACCTTCCTCTAGCAGCGTTGAAGCAATGAAAACGGGTGACTGTCCAAACTTCTTCTCAAATTTTATCTGAGGCATGAGGGCCGATTTTTCATTATCTATTCCTGCAAAGGGAACCAGTTCGGAACATCAGAAACTACTTTCTTCGATAGGAACATCAACAAGTAGGATAATAAACACCTCAATTGCTTACCTTCAATTCCTTCCTCAATATTTTCGAGTGCATGTATTTGTGTTGACATTTCCCGGCTTTTGGTTTTCTTTTTGTTGTCCTTTGATTTTGCCTTCCTATTCTTCTTTTGGGATCCAAAGCAGCAACACCATTTAGGCCAACAGTTACATGTCTTAACCGGAGGCTTCTTCTTGACAGGAGCATCATATCCGTAGAGTGCTTGCCTCCTGAATACACACCCTGTTCCAACATAAATTGGTCCTTGAATCCCATCCAGTCCTTTCATATTGATCTGTTTCAAGTTGATAAAATTATTAACTTAGCCAAATAATCAATATTTGAATCTACATGTGTAAGCATTTAGGTATAGCAAGAACACTACTAAGGTCTTTACATACATCGAAGAAAACAACATTGCGATTTGAGTATCTATCATGACGATCGATCCCATCAAACCTTTGAGGAAACTGCACATAGCATATTTTCTTTCCTGAAGTAGGGTCCATCATAAAACACATGGCTTCACGAAGTGCCTTACTGTTTTTATGTAGTGATCGCAATCAACATTCAGTAAGTAAGGTGCATTTGAAATGACTGCCGAGACCCGAACCTAGAAGAATGAGCAAAACCAATCATGAGACAGGATAATTGAGTTATCCCTGAGAGAGAAAGATAAGAGTGAGAGAATTTACCAGAGCATTCATTGCACCAGCTTTTTTGTGGTGCTCAAATCCTGGCCTCTTCTCACGAGAAACATATATGAGACGTGGCAACTCATTTCCTTCAATGTCACGAACACCATCATGGCCCAAGAATACCTATTGGAGATGAACAAAAAATTGAAATTGCTCAAAATGTTCACCATCAGAAATAGAACAGGCCATCCTGACACCCAGGACATATGCCGAGCCACTTCAAAAAGAGAAAAAAACCAACTGCAGATGTGCAACACCTCACCTGGATCATTCCAGGATGATCCCTGACATTGTTACCCGCCATGGAGTCCCATCCTGCATTGTCCAACCCTCCTCAGGAACCTTCTGTGCCATCGAAACCAAACCATTTATCCGAACTTTAAACTCTTCGTACTCCCTCTGTACCAACAAAGTTAAGAAAAATTTTAATTCAGAATAATGAAATCAAATTCCACAAATCCCAGAACTTTTTATTAGCTTTATAAGTAATTCAAAAGGATGGGTATTAAAGAAGAAAACATTTGATTGAACGTTAGAACATGAACTCTCCATTAACTAGATGGGAAAAAGTTGAAACAAAATTAGACAAGTTGCACACCTTCATTGCACGACGCTCCCTCACAAATGTAGGATGCACTTTGTCCTTAAGATAGTCAACCTTCTGAGCAAAATACCACTCTGGGGCACGAGGCTCAATGTTGAATTTCTTGCAGAATGGAACCCACTTCCTTGCAAATTCAGATGTCTCAGAAAGGGCTTCAAATGTGAGCATGGCAGCCCCATCATCTGAGACATAGCAGGCCACCTTATCAACTGGATAATCCACAGCAAGAATGGACAAAACCGTGTTTGCAGTGATAAGTGGAGGTTCTTTCATTGGGTCAACAGTACTGACAAATATGTCTAGAGGAGCTAACTCTGATGGCTTCCCTTCTTTCTCATATCTGCAGAGACATTTTTTTTCAGGCTGCCGGCTTAGTACACAGAAATGCGCATAAGTGAATGTTTGTGTGCATATGAGAGAGAGAGAGAGGACCATTTACCTCAGAGATAGTCTGTCCAGGTAGGTTTCTCGCTCAATCGGGAACCATTTCGGGAACTGATCAAGTATCCATGACACAGCAAACCATATTTCACAAATAATTGAGGTCAGCCACAACCAATATGCATCATGGACTGGGTGGAGAATCCTGTAGTGGAAGAAAAGTCCAAGAATGGCAAGACGGAGTAAGATGATCATTCTGTATGGGTTTATCCTGCTTGATGAAATTGGTAACTTCCGTGAAAGCGGCTGCCTGCCCTCATCCATTCTAATGAAAAAGAAGCAATAGTAAGTAAAGAATGTATATGTTATGGCCTGGAACTTCTATACCAAATGCTGAAACATATTCCAACAGCTTTCTCACCATTGTTAGAAAAACTTTTTGAATGCAGACAAGACTGTACAGATACATTATAAAGGATTTATATCCCCCACATGTTAATTTTAAAAACAGCCAAGAACCATGTAGACAACTTTATGCTTCTTGAAGGGGAGAGTGGGGCAATTAATCCTTTCACCATCATCTTTTTGTTTCTTCCATGATCACTGGATATATTAATGAGACTGAATATCTTCAGGCATGTTGAATTACAAGCCCCATAGCATTCAACAATTGGAAGATTAAGCACAATAAATTCCATTATCAAACAATCTAATTTTAGTCCGAAAAAATCTTTAAAAGACATTCAACATAAGCAGCCATTGGTTATCAGATCTCTGCATAACATCAAGTTCTGTTTACAAGGACAAAGGATTCTTCATGTTGATGACTATATTAGCTAATCCCTTGATCTTTGCTTCAAATTTTTAGTGGAAGGGCATCACATCCATAAAATAGTAGAAGCTTAATAATTCCATATCACTTCTTATACAAACGTGTTCTTTATAATTGATAGCTAAAACAGAAACAGAAACCAAGTATTCAGTCAATGATTGTCACTCCAATTTTCATCAACCCCTTGGTCAAAAGCAATTCAGTTGTCGGTAATCCAAAAGTTAAAAATATCATGAAATAATCTCATCTCGACATTATTTGTCACTACTCATATTTTTCAGTAACAACTCGGATTTATTTTCCATAGTTGGAGGCCAGTTGCTCTCCATGACAGCTGCCTTCCAACACCTAGCCAAAATCAATTAAAGGAAATATAGTTATGTATAACTATTATTATCAAACTACCAGCTAGTTTCCAAGACCGGAAGTCTGTAATGCCCACGTTGGTTGCCATCCAACACAGTTAAACAAGAAATTGGTTACTTATTGAAGAGAACAAAAAGCGACTTTTAAACTAATAATCGAATACGGCGGCTCTTATCCTGATAATTAAATTCACCAAAACCGTTTTTTTAAAACTTACCAACTTAAAATTACAAGAACTACAAGTCAAAACACCACTGCCACACTAAATTGAAAAAGAAATTATCAGTGCACCTACTTGGGCAAATCAGGATCATCAAACTCATCCGGATCATTGTTCCCACCGCCATTTCCTTCATGCTTAACCACTTGAAGCTTATCACTCTGCCTTTTCTTCCACTCCTCCATTCTGTCTTTCCAGGCAACGGTGCCATAGCCATACACTGCTAAGTCTTTCTTAGGATCCATTGGTCTTGGTGGCACTGGAGATCAAAACCAACACATATATTAAGACAAGCAAATCAAGATCGTAAAATATTAACAGGAGAGGGAGAAAATAAAACACATTTTGCTGGATCAGTAAGCTTACAGGAGGACACAGAGGAATCAGGAAATGGAACTGGATGGACCCGCTTTCCCCGACTCATAAATGGAGGAATAATGAGAGCATGCTTATCAGGGGAAATCCCAGCGTCCTACATCCAGAAATACATATTATAACAATCACAACATACAAAAGTCCACATGAAAATAGTGAAATTTTGAGGATTTAAAACCAATTCACCTCTTGGCCATAGGTAAGGAGGGGTATTTCTGGATGAAGAGAAGATGTCTCCATCTCAGAGGGAGTAGTGAGCCCCGACGCATTGGTTTGGGTGCGGCCCAACCCACGGCCGGTGTTCAGCCGGGCCGAGAGCATTGCCTCTGCAATGTGCTGAGGGTCTCTCTGGATATTGCTCCCCAAGTCAAATTCATCGTCCAAGTCATCAAATTCGTCTTCCTCTTCATCTCCTTCCACCCGGGGACTCCCTGTTAGAGTGAAGCTGTTAGATAGAGTCTTCAACATTCACAAATTCCATCAAAATAACTAAAGAAATGGCACCAAAACACAAAAAAGGAGAAACCTTTGAGGCGTTTGTATCTGGTTTTGCATTGAGGGCAAGCTTGATTGCCTTCTCTTCTTTCATATTCATAGCAAGGCCTGCAAACAGGGAAAGCACATTCGTTGCAGGCAACAAATGGCTCCCCATCCACTGTAACTTCGATCTCATCTCCACAAATCTGGCAGATCTGTCCACTTAATTCCTTCACTGATGTTACCTGTTACACGAAAACGCACCAGACGACGTAAATCTGCATTAGATCAGAGATTTCATGGCTTCAACTGACCAAACAGAGTACTGCCGTACTGGAGTAACATAAACTGGGATGTCCAGAAGAAGAAGAAGAAGAAAGGAGACGTAAACCAAGCCGAAAATTTTTCGAGCAATGGAGGTGTTTGACCAGTTCTAAATCAAGATTGTAGTATGAGGGGAAAGAAAAGGAAGCAAATTAAGGAAGCCCTTCAGTTGAATCTGAGAACTGTGGTCTACTGGCTTTACACAGAAATAAAAAAATAAGAGAAGAAATGGGCCGCTTCTATAAGGATGAAGAATTGAAGAAACAAGCCCCACTAGTTGAAAAATCAGAAAACAAAGAAGAGTGACTTCAGCCTTACTACTGACCACTATGCAAATATAGATTTGCAAAAGTAGAAAACAACCCCCTCCACCGAAACAAGAACAAAAGGATAAACATCAACTCCCAAGTTTTGAGCTGAAAATGAGGAAACGGGTCTACACCAAATCCGCAGCTGGAGTAAAGAAGCGAAGACAATAGGGTATAAATTTTTTTATAAAAAAGAAAAAAGAAAGAAAGGACACATTTTGGGAAAATTTTCATCTTCTCCAAAATCTAAAAACCAAATCCAAACCCAGTTAAAATCAAAAGCAGAAAATCAGAAAAAAAAAAAAAAAGAGGTGGGATTTTTAGGGCACTTACTCGTCCAACCTCATCTGCATTGATGAGAACAAACTCGTTCCTGTTGTGTGAACCGGCGACGAGGCGACCTTTGGTATCCATGAAACCCAAACTCTTCAAATCAAAGAAAGCAAAGAAAGAAAGCAGAAATCACTAGAACGCCATCGAGGAAAAGCTCAGCACAGCGTCTCTTTCCTTGGTTGTATGTTCTTAAGCACCAAACGCACATTAAAGAATGGCCGATAAAGACAGCCAAATAAAATACAGTGAAATGTATAAAATTATCAGAAACGAAGGCCCTTTTGGTGGGTAGATTGATTCCTTGCTTGAGAGGAAGAAAGACCCAGTTCGAGGACTCCCAAACTGGGCTGCTTCGGATCAATGCCGGTGAAGGAGGAGGATTCGGAGAGAGAGAGAGAGAGAGAGAGTGCGAGAGACAGAGAAGCAAAGCAAAGCTAAGCAGCGGGGGTAATGAAGAAAGAGAAGAAGGAGACGGAGAGTTTGTTAAGACGCGTAATGGAAAAAGGGACAGAGAACGTATTGTATTTGCTGGATCTGTCTGTCGGCCGAGTAAACGTGACGGTGATCAAATCAAAAGTGTCCTCTCTCTCTGTGGACTTTCTTTAGTGGTTTTCGGGGGGTGTGGGCCCGCCGCTCAGGTGGTGGGTGGTGCTGGGTCCCACCTCTCCCGCCGCGCGCGGTGGTGCTCGCCGGTGGAGGTCAAGGGTGTTTTCGTCAATCCACTACCTTGGACTCGATCCATATTGTTTTCTTCTTTTTCTTAATTCACTCCATTGACGTTGCTTTTGCTGTCTTCTTTTGACAATTTGCGCTCTGTCTCTCTCTCTCTCTCTCTCTCTCCCTCCCTCTGTATGTACATCTCCTCCTCAGAGAGAGCTCACGGGTTCAGTCATTCGCGTGGGCTGTTAGTCAAAGCCGAGAGAAAATCTAAGGACAAGATGACTAGCAGTCATTTATGTAATATTCATGATTTACAAAATTACATAACAACGTAAGTCATTAATTATACTATTTATTAGTTAAAATATAAAAAATATTTTAAATAAAAATAATTTTTATTAAATTTATTCAATAATTCTTAAAAAATAAATCACATAATTTCTTATATAAAATTATTCAAATAAATTTATCTTATACCTTACAAATAAATAAATAACTCATATATCCATCAATACATTTTAAAAAATTTAATAAATAATTTGATAAAATTTTAAAATATTTTTCAAATTTATTTGACCGTTCTATATTTTAATTTAAAAAATATTATAATTTTATCTTAATATAATTTTATTTTACTTATTTTAACAAATACAGGTAAATTTTATTTCAAATATTATTAATTTTTTTATTAAAAATATGTAAGTATGATTTTATTTCAAAAACCTATTGTAGAGTTTTATGTTATTTATTATATAAATTATAACTATCTTTGGCTTGTATTATATAACAATATTTGTGAAAAATATTATGTTAATTAACATGTAATTATAAAATACCGTTAATTAACATATAATGGTAAGAAAAAAAAAAGGACAAAGGAAGAAGAAAGTATAAAAGACGCAAACGATAACGTGCAGATCATGTGCGAGGTGGGATCTGGCGGGAAATTCAATTTCTCGCGAGAAACTGGGAAAGGCAATGTGAAGCGAAGTGGCTAATTGACTAAAATGCCCCTTTTGTGTGCAGGGAACGTATTTTCAAATGCGGTTACTCGTAGCTGTCCTCCCATGTGATACCTTCTTGCAAGGACAATTTGGTGAATTGCCCCCACACGCGCATCTTCACATAAAATTCATATTTTTTTATAATTTATTTTCTCCTTTACCGATAGTCAGCCAGTTTATTGAAAATGGCCATTTTCCACTTTTGAAAATGCTATTTTCCAGTCAAATTTCAGTCTTTTCCATGGAAAATAGTCCATTTTCCACTCTGGGTTAAGTACAGTAAACGTAATTTATTTTTTCATAAGATATATTTGTTGTGTCTTGTTTTTAATTTTAAATAATTATATTAGTTAATTAAATATTTAAAGATACAAGACATTTATCTTTAACTAATAAAATTATTAAGAAATTAAAAATAATAAATAATAAAAATACCTTATGTAAGAATAAAATATAATTTATTATATCTTAATCATTATTTTATTATATATCATCCCTACGAGAGTATTTAAGGGAGCGGAGTATGATGAAATAAGCCTTAAAAATTAAAAAAACAATTGTTGCAACAAAAATTCTAAGACACAAACAAGTTATGTCATTTATGGTGCCATTAAGAGGGGGAAGTTATGTTCACCAAACACAACTTCAAATATTTGCCCCTCAACAAATTAAGTATGCAATTAATTCATTGAATGAAGTATAAAGAGCTCCCACAACACAATAACTAATTTAATTTAATTCCTTTTTATGTTATTAAATAATGCTAAGATTGAGGACGAGTAAAATTAATAAATAATTGTTGAACGTCAACCATCTATTACTCGTTATAATTCCGTCAACTATTACAAACGAAAAATATTAATGGAATCTGATGTGGCAAAAATAAATTTAACATACACTCACTGAACTTTAAAAATATAACTAGTTCCTCACTAAATTTTGTTTAACGCCAACTATCCATCAGCCTGTTACATCACTGTCTGATCTTGAAACACTCGTTACATCACCGTCTGATCTTGAAACATATTAAAAGATTTTTGTATGCATTTGAGATCATTTATTTCTCAAACTAAAAGTCAAAAACTAAACTAATGATTCAAATTAAAAAAGCTACTGATGCAAACCAAAAGTAAAAAAATGTCTGCTTAGATTTTTTTACCTCTATTACGAACAACGAAATTCAACATATTCAATAATAAGATTAAGAGCCAAAAACTGAAAGTATGTTGGTCATCGGATATGACCAATTTGCTCACTCACTAAAGGTAATGTCAGTCATCAAATATGACTAATTTGGTCTCATTATTAAATACATTTTTTGTGAATTTCGTTGTTCTCAAATATATACAAAGATTATACAGTGATATAATGGGTGTTTAAAAATCAAACGGTGATGTAACGGGGTGATGAATGGTTGACGTTGAGCAAAGTTCAGTAAGTAAATAATTACATTTTTAAAATTCAGTGAGTGTATATTAAATTAATTTTTGGCACGTCAGATTCTATTAGTCACATCAGATTCCGTTATCATTTTCCCTTTGTAATAGCTAACGAAGTTATAACGAGTGATGGATGGTTAACGTTAAGTAAAGTTCAGTGAGTAAATTGTTACAATTTAAAGTTCAGTGAGTAAATAATTACAATTTTAAAATTCAATGATTGTTTATTAATTTTACCTGATTGATGACTGACCACGATGTCATCAGTCATGTTCATGTGTCACATTTTAATTGAAGGAAGTCATTGTCCGCTTTGCCTATCACATCCTCTAATAAAAATACGACACATGAAAATGACTGATGATGCCATGACTCTTAACATTATTCTATATTATTATCTTCAATTTTTCATACCCATATCGAATAATAATATTCTCTTATGACATTTGATTTGAATGGATTAGGGAGAGGCTAATTTAATTCTCCCATTAATCTGAATCCCAATAGTTAGGTAGATGGTTAGAAATTATAATATTTTTTTCTAAAATTAAGGTTTCACGACCTCGAAAGGGAAAACTCAGTTTGACCCAGTTAAGGTTGATCCGAAAATTCAAAAGGAAGGAAGGGCAGATTGTGATGGAGCGGCTTTGATGTAAAAGATGTGGAGCGGAGCCAATCGCATACATTTATAAATCATGCTATATGTACATTATTTTTATACATCTTGAGTTACATAAAGGGTATTATGACCAAAATACCCTGCGCCTCACGCGTCTCATGAGGGATATTTTTGTCATTGATACACTTTTGTATAGCTCAAAATATACACAAAAATATACCAATAGCATTATTCTACATTTATGCTACCCCAAAGTGAAGAGCTTTTCCAAGGTGAGGCCAGCCAATGTTGTTGTGTAAGCATCTCTCTTCTACTTGGGTTAGGTGTTAGGTGTGATTGGCTGGAATTCATAAATGTTTATTATTAGCTCTAACCCTTCACATTACACCGACATGTTACTGAGTTATTTTTATTAAATAATTTCTGTTGCATCATCGGGTAATTAATTAATCAAACAAAAAATTCTGAATGCTTCTGAGTAGTTGCTTGTATTTAATTGTGTTGTTGTTAAGGTTAAAACTAAAAGAAAATAATATTTACCCATTCATCAACCTAATCCAAGTATTCATTTAATTTGGTCAACGAAACACAACACACACATGGCCATAGAATTTGGGCACGATTAGGTAATCTTTTTTAAAAAAAATAATAAACACTTCTCAACTTTACCAACCCCCTTACTTTGGCCTATCTGGGGCCGGCCGCCCGTGGCATGTCAATTACCATCTAATACTATTTTACACGTTTAATGCCTAACAACTCATCTCTAATCCAAATAAGGGCATTAGATTAGATTAGATAAGGTAAAGATGGATTAAAAATACTTCATTTAAAAATAAAATTAATTTATTACACCTTATAATATACTTTTAAGACACAAAATATAAAGACAAAAATCCCACAAATAAATATTAAGCTTTGTATAATTTGACTTTCACCCATACTTAAATCTTTTGTTTTCTTTTTTTAATTTGAAGATGTTTAATTTCTTAGGGAAATGAAATAGCTTCAATTGGCGGTAATATGGTACAATGTTGGAAGCCCTAATATTTGCTACATAACAGATGCCATTTTCAGCTAAGATTTAGTGAAAGAGAAGAGATATAGCTACATAAATAGATAGCAGATGCAAAATCAAAATCAAATAGCTCAGTGCAGTAAAATCTTGTCACGTTTAAGCATGTGGACTAAAAGGGACAAACCTTTGGGCACAAGGGCAATAATGTCCCCAAACCTAAACTGGGCACAAGGGCATATGTAGAGTAGAGTAGAGTAGTGTAGTGTAGCGCATCACATGTGTCATGTGTGTGGTTTTATTCGTGCAAAGTGGACCATCTTCTCTCCATCCCCCGACCCGTCTCTGGATGCTTCTTCCCTGCTAGACAGGTAGGCTGTCCGTTTGTTTATTGGGTATTTAATGTGTGGCAGTCTGCATCTGGGGACTGTGACACCCCCCCCCCCCCCCCCCCCCCCCTCAAAAAAAAAAAAAAAACACAATTTTGATGCAGAATAATTATTCTTGTTCGCATTATTGAACTAAAGTCTTGGAGTGCATGGATGGCTATATGCTGCACCAGTCCAAATAAAGATAATATTTAGTATAATAATAAAATCAAAATTGAGACTAGTCTTTATATATATATATATTGAATTTTTATGTACTTTATAATGTGAAGTTTATGATAAGGGTAGGTAATTTGTCACATTTGGGGTCTGGGGTCTGCCATAGATTTATAGTTGTGTCCACAATTTATTCACGTGTCCATATATATACCTTTCTATTTTTCACATGATAAGAAATTTGTGCCCCATCTTGCTTTCATAGACATAAATAATATTTCTAGAAGAATTGCATAAAGAAAACTGATCCCATCCACATTTTTATAACTATCTATGAACCACTATTGTAAATTTTCTTTTCTACTAGTGTCACCAGCACTTACATGTTAAAAAGTGATTTTTAAAATCTTACATATGGATACATGCATACGTGTTATATCCTATTTAAATATCTTATATTTCAAGTCATATGCTTATTTTCCATTTGGTAAGGATGCAAAATTTGACACTTCAAACACTTGAAAACTAAGCTTCTCTTTGATGATAAGCCTCGTAAGCCCCAATTATGAAATCATTATATACCTAGTATGAATGAATGATTTCATAACTGGGGCTCCCCTTGATTTGAAGTTTATTTTTTCCTATAATTAGATAGTATAACTATTTTTTTTTTTAATTTTATTTATTGGGGTATCTAACTTTTTCATTTGGTTTCATTTATTGCATTTTCTTGACTGTTGATGTGTGACAAATTATGTTAGGTGAGTTGGTCAATGAAGTAGCAAACGGTTAAGAGCCAGCCTATATATATAGACAATGAATCATTGACAAGATATTTACACTTCAAGCTAAATCGTGTGGGTTTTACCATATCATTGCATGCTTAGATAGCAAGTTCTTACCATTAATTTCATCAACCAAATTATGTAACATAGTTTGTCACACAAATAATTAATAGTAAAATGTATCTCTAGTAAATTGTAGTTTAAAATTGAAACTTAGGGTTTCGTTTATTAGGGTGTAAAATTTTTTTTAAGAATATATATATATATATATATATTTAGTTTTTGGTGTTTAGTTGACCAAAAAAGATGAAAAATATTTTTATGTTGAAAATATTTTATATCAAGGGATGTAAAATGACTTATCAATTCAAAATTTATAAGTCATTTTCCTGTTTATATCAAAGTTAATAAATTGATTTTTCTTTTATCAAAATATATCTTACATATATTTATAAATAAATAAATATACATACACAATAGAGTAGATTGCCCTCAGTGATCTGGCTTGCTTACACAGATACCCCTCTTATTTTAAAAATGACTCTACTAGTCCATATCATTTGTAATTTTTGCTAGTAAACCTCTTCTACCAATAAAGTTACTAAAGCAAATTAACAATAAAATTTAATAAGAAAAATCAAAAAGCAAACAAATTAAAAATCCATTGTTGATGGGCTAAAACGTATTGATGACTGAAACCAATAGTTCACAAACAATAGGCAATGGAGGCTGAAATCTATCATTGATAAACCATTAACGATAGAAAGAAAGAGAGAATGAGAATGGAGGTGAAGAAGGTGAAAATGAAAAAATGGGTTAGGATGTTTATGGAGGTCAATTTTTAGTATAACAATGGTGGTGGAAAAAATACGAATAAAGAAAACAAGTACATGTAGGCAATGGCAATGAAAAGTCAAACTTTAGTCGTAGTTTGAGTCTTAATCAGTGGTGGTTAGGATTTTAGTGAAAATAGATGATAGTGGGTTTAAAGATTATATATGAAAAATAAGAAAAACAAATGGAGTCAAAGATCATGGTGAAGGTCTAATTGACATGGCAAGACAACAATTAACAACTATGAAAGAAATAGAAAGGGGGTAAAACAAAGATAGAGAAAAAAAAACAATGGAAGAGATAAAAGAGAATAGAGGCAATAGGCAACTAGTGGAAGACATGTGTTCGACAGGAATTGATAAAAGCAACATGATGATACTTCAAGTACTGATGAAAGGTATAGAGAGAAATTGATAATAGTGGTGGTTGTCAATTGATAACAAGGATGAAAAATGTGTTGTCAACAATAGTTAAGGATCGTCATTAGCAACCTTTAGTTAAATGACAGGTTATTGTTTTTTGGCATTGCTCATTATTTTTTATTTTTTAAATTTTATTTGGTTAATTTTAGTTTTAATCTTACTTAATTAAATTATTTTATTTTATAAATAGAATGGGTATTTGAGTAAAAAACTTAAAATACAATGACTTCTACAGTTACATTTCTAAAGATGTGAGCGTAAATTTACCCGACAAAGGATGTGAGTGTAATTGATCCAACACAATATAATACTTATAATATTGTACTAACATATAAGTACATGCACACACATATACATCTACATACACATTCATATATACACATTCATATATAGCTAATTTTTAAAAAATATTTTACCATGCAAGAGAAGCATTAGAAGATAAGATAAAAAAAATATATATTTTTTTTTATATAAAACATTTTACATTGAAACATCTAAATGAAAAGTTAAAAACTCTAATTAATAAAATTAAAAACAAGATATATAAAAGTTAACTATTCTTTTAATAATTTATCCCACATCCAACGAGGTATCTCTTTGGTATTATTGTAACTAAGAGAGACATTTTTTAGGTTCTCATTAATTGTAAAATTTACTATTATATTACCTAATTTATGAGATAGAGAGCCTCCCAAATGTTGATAGGAGAATTTGTATTTATCTAGTTGGTTGTTAAATGGCTTATTTAAGTTCAAGTAAGAGATGTTAATGGATTTAAAAATTTTTAATGAGGAATTAAGGTTATGGAAGTAGCTTAATTGAGCCGAATTACTATAAACCTCTTATGTTATTTATTTTATTTTTTAAATTATTTCACGCTTTGCAAACTCCAATATACACTAATTGTTATATCACTTCTTCCTCGTTCACACCTTAAAATATTTTTTATATCACTCATTTCACCCTTTTATTGGGTGTGTGGTGTCATAGTTGTGTAAACCTAACACTTAATATATATAATGTTTATTTTGTTATGCCCTATATGTGTATATATATATAAATATAAATACTACAAGGTACAATTAATAATCTGATTGACTTTGTTAATAAGGGAGACGACTTTCCTATTCTATTCTAATGGCAGATGATAGATCTCTATGTGCTAATTAATTATTACCATCATGCCATTCATTCATTTAATTATATATATATATATATAAATTCATTGTCACTAAAATAAGTCCTTGAATGGTTTCTTCTATTTTTTTTTATTTATAAAAATTATTGATAAGAAAATGCTGTAATAATGATATTTTTAAAAATTAAGAACATAGATAATGTTTTTGAAATTACTGTTTTTGTGCGATTTCCTATTATTTGTGTTCTCGATTTTGACAAAGAAGATAAATAACAGGTAACAATTTTGTCACATTATGCGGGATAAAAAATTGAAACCACGATTTATTGGTGTGAATTTTAATTTTTTATGATTCAACCATTTAATCTGTACTTCACCCTCAAAAAACTTTTTTAAGTTGTGAAAAATCTTTGTACCGTTTGTGGGATTAGACTCTGTGCCACCGACTTAACATTATGGTACTTACATTGCACTTGACTTAATGGGTTAAGACTAAACTCATTCTTTATCGTACCAATTGAAAGCCTGGTTCAATTGCATACCGACAGCATTCATTGTTAGATTTTTCAATTATAATATTATTTATTAATTATTCTATTTTGTAAACCTAAGAAAGAACACATCTCCTAAAAAAGAATCACAATACCAACATGTCAAAATTAAGCTTCCTTTTAAACTTTCTTGGCCCATATCATTAGTATGTAGTCTTTTGTTGTGCAAAGCTTTCTTTATAAAAGCTTAATGCAAAAGCAAAAGCGAAAGCCACCAGGAAAAGAAAGATGGGGGATTAGTGTTGAGAAGACTGGCATCCTCTCCATAAACAGCTCATGAAACTTCGTTTATTAGGTACAACAAACTTTTTATTTTTATTTTTATTTTCAGTACATAAGTATAACAAATTATTAAAAATTGTATATATTTGGGTATTTAAGAAAATTTTAATCACTCTTTCAACCGCATTATCTGATGACTTAATAATTTTGTTAAACTAAATATTTAGGTAGAGATGATTCCCTCTTATTAGTCTATATATATTGTATTTTTTTTATAATAATAATAATTAAATAAAAGAATTTAAGATCATGGTTGATGCTCACTTTACTATAATTTGACCTAACACGCTTTAGTTAGGATAGATTCTTTCTTAATCTCTGGACATTATTATATAACACGAAACAACATAAGAATTGCTCGTATTTAATAAGAATTAACCACCCATTGTTATGACTGACTGGAAAGAATTGCTCAAGGAAAATGGATTCTATTGATAATTGGGGCATAGCTGAGCTGAGCTGAGCTGAGGGGCATCAGACTAATAATATGTTTTTGATTTTTCAAGTCATTCCTTTTTAGGAAAACGCACTTATTTTATCATCAACAATCAACAGCGCAAAGGAAGGATTTATGGGTCTAAAATAATTATTATATATGTTGTTTGTGCAATGATTGACACTCCGAAAAAGTGGAGGAAAAAGACAAAAATAATAGAGCTTCAGCTTCTTTGGGGGTGTGCTTAAGCTAAGCCCAATAGCCGAACTTTCCATAATTTTATTTATCTATTTATTATTATTATTATTATTATTATTATTATTATTATTATAGGGCCATCAGCCATGCCCCACTTCCCACTTCCCACTTCTTTAATAACTCACTTTAATTTAATTGGCTGCTAATGCCACGAACCGCATGGTAACTTCATCACCCTTCGCCCTTTGCTTACTCCCCATCCCATCATTGGCTTATTAGGAATGATGATCAACAATGATTGCTAAGCCCTTGATCCTGACACGTGTCCGAAATCAGGTGGGTTGTTTTACTTACTGCCTCCGGAAGGATCATCCATGAGATTTCCAATTCAATCTTCTTCTATTCTGTTCTACCCGCTTGGCTTAACAGCGAAGACAGCCCCAAAATCCAGCTGATGATGAAAAGAAAGTGTCCTAATCATGCGACACGTGGACTGGATTCAGGCGTTTTGCCTGACACCTCTATTATGGGCTTGGCTTTTCCTAAGGGTTCGTTTAAGGATGCGACCCAAGAGTTTGGTAACTTGAAAGTCGACACGACAAATTTTAATTTTTTGAAAAAAATTAAGTTTAGATAATCAAAAGTTAATTTAATTAACAAATTCTTTAATTTTATTGCAAATTTAAAATAAGTTCAAGTTTTAAATGAACAAAAATGTATACAGCACCATACTTCAGGCTACACTTGGTTTTTTAATTTGATTAAATCTAAATCAAAATTTGAATATTCTTATCTAATTGATAATTTTGTGGGTATCTATCAAAATTTATTGGGAATGTTTTGAATATAAAAAAAATATTCATAAAAAATATATGAGTAAGATACTTAAATACTCGTTAACCACGAGTAGAGTAGAGCGGTAGGGATAGAGTCTTGTACTATGCTAAAATTATATATATAATATAATATATATATTAATTTACTTAATGTATTGGAATAATAATTTAAAATATTATAATTTTTATTTTTTATTTTTTTATTTACGTTAATGTAAACTTCATTGGTTATCAGATTGTTATAAATTATGAATATAAATATATTAAAATAAAATATATCTAATATATAGGTACTGAAAGTTAAACAAAATACCTTAAAAATATAATATAAAAGCAAAATCAAAGATAAGAATTCAAACACAAAAATAGATAAATAAAAGAAAAACAGTTTCCATATCCTTTCACAGTGAATCTAAATTTGGAAAGACACGTAAAAGTTCAATTATTTGGAAATTTATTTATTTTATTTCTGATAATTATATTGCCACGTGTGAAAGGTAGACGTCAGGTCGTGGGTCCAGCAAACAGAACGGGAACCATAAATGGCGTGGGTCCCTGCTTTTTCCATATCCTGGCTAAGTGCCAGCTGGGGGCGCACACTTGCCCCAGTCGGTGGAGGAGAAATCGGAGGCGATAAATTGATTGAAATTATCGCGAGAAGGGACCCGCCGTGAGGTCGCCGGAATATTAAGTGAACAGTGGGAGGGGGCGCTGCCACCGACAGTTTATCGGCGAGATATAGCGTGATCGAGCAGCGAATATTGCGCCACGTGGAAGCACATGGGCCAAAGCGACAGCTAAGTGAACTGGATGGACCGTCGCTTTCAATGAGCTGTCAGCCAATAAGTTCTCAGCTGTCCATATTTGCGTATATGTATATATATATATATATATCATGACTTTTTATTTAGTTATTTGTTATATATAGATAGATAGATAGATAGATATAAAGAATGTTAACGAGAATGGTAGATATGATTTATTTTTTAATAAAATAGTATTATTTATTTATTATACTTACCTCACTCACTCACTCGTATAGATAATAGATATATATATAAATAAATTACAACTTGACACTACGCTATATAGATGTACGTACGTGTACACGTAGTATTCAGATTTTGATTTATTATTATTATTGAGAGGAAGAGAGAGAGAGGGGGGGGGGGGGGGGGGGGTTTGTTTTAATTTAAGGGCCTGTTTGGTCGGCGGGAACATTTTTTAATGGGGAATTGGGAAAGTTACTAGTTTGTGAAATAAAGGGCGGGAAAACGCTGTATGCGACTTCTTGTCTTTTCATTGATAAATGAGCCATTCTAATCCAAAGAAATGTTTATTTTTTAGGGAACGAGGATTACCCGTGAGTAAGTATTGTTATGAATTTTTACGAGTTATATTTTAATAAATTTAATTAATTATATTATTAGAACATATTATATCTTTTTAAAAAAAAATAAGTTTTGAATTGTAAAAAAAAAAAGTAATCACGTAAAATTTACATTTGTAATCTAGTCTATACTACTAGACTACACTCTATTACTTTATTTGTAAATTACATTTGTATAATTAATATTTAATTCATTTGAATTCAATTATTGATTTTATTTTGAGTGTAGTAATTAAGGTCGTCATGGTTCTGGTTCACCGACACTCTTTGTCATTGTCTTAGTCTTAGAGTGGGTCGCTGTTGCATTATATTTGGACCCAAACATTGGCTTACTCCGTGGTGGATCATCTACCTACATTTTCTCTTTTCCGTAATTATTGTTTTATCTACTTTTTTTTGGCTAAGACTCCAATTTCCAACTCATGAATTCATTAACATAAAAATACTTTTGTGTTATGTTTCTGCAAATTGAACAGATTCTTATATATCATTTTTTTAGGTAAACATATTACATATATATATATATATATATATAAAACCATTACAATTTGGTATTAATCTTTTTTTTTTTTTTGTTGATAAAACTTAAACTGCAAACAAGATAGATTAATTAGTGGGCTTGAGTTAACAAACAGCTTGGACCGAATAGTGCACATTTCTTATTTTTGTGAAAATAATTTTCTCATAAAAATTTATGAAATCTCTCCTCTCTTCCTCCATAAATTTGTATTTCTTTTTTGGTTATATATGTGGGTTTGATTATGATGAAGCAACAACAGGAAGACAGTCTTAAGTTCGCTCTTCAGAACGTGACAAACCTTAGTTTAAGGAACAAAGCACATTTAAATAATTAATCTAAGTGCAAGATTAACCTGCATAATCAGTGCCCTAGATCTTGAAAAGCCTTGCCTATATATATATATATATATCTCACCCTAGAACGTGACAATGGGTTTGTTTGTGGATATTAAGGTAATTAAGGTGCCAAGAAGGAGATAATGATGATGAGCACCCTCACTTTATCAGGTTGATTCATTCTACCAAGTTAGCGTCATGCAAACTTGCTATGGAAATAAATTAATTTAAAAGAGAAGAGAAGCGAAGCGAAGTGAAGAGAGATGAAGGGCAACGAGTCCACTGTGTTCAATCATTAATGTATTAAGCACACAAAAGCAATATAGTATTAGTATATCAGAGAATATAGATATAGATTGCAAAATCAGTTCTCTAAATAAGTTATGTTAAAGCGATTGAGGAAATGTTGGAATTATAGTTAATATTAGTTTTAATTAAGGTATCGCTTAGACATTCAATGAGTGCCCATTATCATTCTTTATTTTATATATATATATATATATATGTATGTGTGTGTGTGTGTGTATACAGTATATTCATGACTTGAAGGCCATAATATCCCTAAAAATATAATGTGGAATTGGTTGTGGGTTCTTGCCATTGTTGGGAGTCCTCAATAACTCAACTCAAGAAAATACAAAAGTACTACTCGGACTGAGTCTCATGTGACACTTAATATTAATTGTTAAGAAAATCATTGGTGAATACTATATAAAATGTCAGAATTCTGCCATTTTTAAGAAAAATAGGGAAAATAGGCATTGATTCACATGAAAATGCAGGGGCAGAGAGGTTTACAGTCTTCTATACCATTCCTTGTAGATTGCACCCATAAATATGAAAGAATATAAAAACTTATAGCGAGTGAGAGATGTGGGCATGTTTTGGATCTGAACTCAAAGGCCCAAGATTCCCTTTTGGAGCCACAAATAGCAGGAAATGTGACCTCTTTGAATAATCCAGCTCGACCAATAGTTTATGAGTGTTAGACTACAGCAAATTGCTTTGCAGTTGGTGGTACTATTTCTATACTGTGCTCTTACAACTCGCTAATAAAAGAATTTGTACTAGCAACATGGGAATGTGCAACAATGTAAAAGTTGAGACTTGAAATATTAAATTAAAAAAAAAAAAGACCCATACTTCAGTAAAATATAAGCAATTTATAAAAATATCAATTTTACTTGATAAATAGTTTTCTGTCCAAACACTGTGTGAGAGGACACTCATTTGTAATGACTTTCATCCTTATCAAACAAAAGAAAAACACAAAAACAAAGAAGGGTTTTGACCACATTACGGGTTTCATGTTTTTTGGCCCATATGAGCTGATGTTCTTGTGCACTGCTGCCTTGACTTTGACTACAAGCTCTATATGGTTTGTGAAGCAGCCCCAAATTTGTGTGGATGGTTTGAAGTGGGCAGGTTTTCATGATGGGCTTCTTGGCAAGAATTGTAATTGAGGCGGGCTTTAATTAGTGTTGTGGGTTGGACCTTTGGGGGCCTTGCTGCCCTTGTGCGTCCACCCATACTTCCCATCAATGTCTTCCACGATAGCTTTTGCTCCCAAGCTCTTCTTCTTTACAGTTGTTAGCAGCAGGGATCCTCCTATCAACGGCGTTGCCGCCGCCTCTCAGTCTGAGCCTGGCGGAGGGGCTGCAGTTGGCGGAGTACTAGTCGTCCAACTGCCTGAGCTCCATGCTGGAGGCTCAAAGAGTATCTGTTCTATGCATCCAATCTCAATTCTATGCACCTCCACGAGAAATCCCCTAGTGAGCAAGCAGGCCACCACCGTAAGCGTAGTAGCACTTCCCCTTTCGGCCATTAGGAGGAACACCGCGGGCTATCCCACATTTTATATACAACCCACTGTTTAGGCCCAATCCATTTAAAATGGGTTTTATTTAAATTTTTAGCTATCCCATGCTTTGGGCTTTTCACATTAGTCCAACCCTATTCATTAAACTCAAACTCATTTTATTAAATTTTCAATCTTTAAATTTTTTTATAAACCAAGATATATATATATATATATATATATCTATACACCAAAATAAAATAAAAACATTAATCATGACATAGACCCAATAATGGGTCATTACAAACTGAATGGCCCCAAATAACCGATTGCCCTTGAGAAATGACTAGCCCCTAATAACTGATTGGCCTTGAAGAACTGATTGGCCCTTGAGAACCATTTGGTCTTGAAAAACCAATTGGCTCCTTAGAATCGATTGGTCATTGAGATGCTTGAAAGCAAAATAGAGTCATTCTCCCAAAAAAATCCCCCTAAATGAAAAGGCAAGCCGCCTATTTATAGATGAAGGAGTGGGGGACACGTGATAGCTATATGTGGCTTCCCAGATGTCATATTCTCGGCATATTCTACTCAGGAGTTTGAATAAAACTTAAACTGAGAGGATCTCGGTAGAATTGAGCGCCTCTTAGTGGTGGCGGCCTTGGCTACCCCTTGAAGTGAAAGTCTCTTAAAGGAGTAAGGAACACAGAGCCTTTTGGTTCTTTACTGAGAGGCTCTTAGTGGTGTCCACCTCTTTGAGTAAACAAACCAAAAGGCTCTCGTTTTATAACCAAGTGTCACGAGCCTCTCGGAATACCCGCTAGCATAGGCAATCCATGAGGAGGTTGTTAAGAAATGGAAACAAAGCATCCCAACAGTACGTTCGTGACATTCCACTAACATTTAAAAGTATAGAACTAGTCATTCATATAACATCATCTAGTAACATGTTTGGTCTAAGTTTAATTGGCCATACAATACAAAAACATAGGTGGCATGAAGCAAAAGTACATCAAGACATATGTTTTCCCATGCCTTACCAAAAAGAAAAGAAAAGAAAACACTTCCTAAGCTTCTCCGGTCGAGGTGACTCTGTACACACTATGCATCTCCCAACATTGGGTGTGGCTAGACTCACCGCCCATTGCTGCTTTGCCTTTATTTGGATTGACACAGAGTAAACAACGAGCCACAAGGCCCAACAAGTATAATTTATGAAAAAGTAAAGTAATAGGAAACAATGACACATAAATAGACATACAACACATTTATTTTACCATGTGTGATTACACCACATATTTCTAACTCAACAATACATGCATCCTAGATATCATATCACAACATGTCATATGTTATCCACCCTCGTCCTAACCTCATTTCAAGCGAGTCTAAATAGCTATAGTGGAACTCTAACCCACAGTCTTACACATCACAATGATAGATGCTAGGAGATTTTAACCCAGAGTCTTACATATCACGGGGTACAGATGCAGTGGGACTTTAACCCACAGTCTTACACTTTCCCCTTTTTAGGATATCCTTTTTCTTTCTCTCTGCACAAAATAGTAGGTGCGCTAATGCACATATAAGTATATCAGGCATGTGCAACATGTATGTGATCATGTTATACCTTATCTAAACTTGATCCCCAATTGATCATTTTGTCACTTCTCTTACAATTGTGTACTCTTTGTGGGCACATACTTGATAATTCATTCTCGTTGTATAGTATGTCACTTTATAACAAGACTCTTGTGGTTCATTTTACAACCAAAATATGCCAAATTATATATCAAATCAAATCCCTTAACGTCTAGTTTACAAGCCAAAAATTAGATCTCAATTCCAATATTGGAGAAAAAAGTTATGACTAACAGAGTATAAGGTACGCAGTATAGTCTACCGTGGGAGTTGACTTTTGACTCAAGAGAGTCAACTTTGGAGGTTGGAAAGTTGACTCTGTCAAGGGGAAAGTCGACTTTTGCCATTGAGAGTCGACTTTTGCAAGCAAAAATAGAACAAAATTGGCAGAACGCAACCCTAACCCATTTTCTAATCCCCAACTCATTTAAACTCAATTTTGGCTGAAAACTAATGTCAATCTTTAGGAAATATGGGGTAGAGCAGTACCCCAACGAGACAACAAGCTTAGACACTAAAAATTCGATAACAAGCAGAAGATTTACATATAACCAGATTTTATGTAAAAACTCAATTTTTTTGCAAAAACACACCGAATCTCAAAGTAACCCCAAAATTTACCGTTCGCAAGGGTCACCAAAACCCCCAAAGGACTTATTTTCATCAACCCCACAAAAAAGAGAGGGATTTATACATAAATAACAAAGAAAGAGGGAACTTGCCTTAAGTTGTAAAAAAAAAAAACCCGGTTAAAGCTGAAATTATCGCCTCCAAGCTGACCTTTTATTTAATTCATTTTAAATAAACATACATGCATGTACACATTTCTTTTCCTTTTTCCCCTTGCTTTTCTTTTTTCTTTTCTTTTCCATACACATCATTTATTTATCTTTTCATCTATTTCTTTTCTTTTCTTTTTTCCATTTTAATCATTTTAATGCCACAATATAATACACGCAAAAATAATAATAAAAAATAATTTAGACCCACTAACGGTCATTACACCAGAAGCCACTCAATTGAGATGAGTAGGGGGGCCTCTTGGCTTCCACTTGTGCTCCAATTTTTTGTTTCATTAATTTTACTTTTTTGGGTTGTCTTTTTTTTGGGTGTATTTGATCCATATTCATATATCTGACACATAGTCTCTTTATTATTGATATTTGCCGGCATATCAAAACCAATTTTAGACTTTAAAAAAAATCAGAGAATGCATTAAATCATGCAAAAGAATATATGTAGAGATCGACGATAAGGGGATAGGGGAATGGTCAGCATTGTAATACCCTAAGAGCCCAGAGAAGGGTAGTATATATTAAGGATAAGTAAGGAATGAAACAACACCAGCTGGATACATTTTGGGCTGAATGTTGACAAGAAACTCTCGGGTTAAGCGTGCTTGAGCTGGGGAAGCTCAGGGATGGGTGACCCCCTGGGAAGTTCTTGTAGGCCCATCAGAAAAAGTTGTTCCGATCCTTCCTATCGCTCAATGCGGGATGTTACAAGTGGTATTAGAGCCGACCCTCGAGCCTCTGAGCGCAGTGGTGGGGCAAACCTCAGCGAGGACGCTGAGTCCTTAAGGAGGGGTGCATGTAGGCACCTTAGGCGAATCCCACATTGACCATGTATCGGGGAGAGATCTGAGACCGATTATAAGGTCGCATGACGAGGACGTCATGTGCTCAAGGGGGGAGAATGTAATATCTCAAGAGCCTAGAGAAGGGTAGTATATATCGAAGATAAGTAAGGAATGAAACAACACAAACTGGATATCTTTTGCGCTGAATGTTGGCAAGGAACTCCCGGGTTAAGAGTGCTTAAGCTGGGGAAGTTCAGGGATGGGTGGCCCTTTGGGAAATTCGCGTAGGCCCATTAGGGAAAGTTGTTCCTATTTTTCCTATCGCTCGATGCGGGATATTACAAGCATGACATAATGAAAAAAGGAGTTGTCACTGTTGTAGTGGCAGAAGGAGGCACGATGGTGTTGAATAAGGGATAAGGATGATAAAAGGAGAGGAAAAGAGTGGTAGTGAAGAAGGCATTGATGGTGCTCCTTGTTATTGTTGTAGTGGTAGGGATAAGGACGACAAGAGAAGAGGCCGGTTGTGCTCGTCGTATTTGTGGTAAAGAGCTATAAGAAAGAGGAGAGGAAGGCGTGGTGAATGGGTGTGAATGAAACACTAGGAAAAAGAGAAATAGAAGGGAAAAAATTGTTATAGACAAGATTTTAAGTGTCACTTAAAATAGAATGTATTTTTCTTGGAGAACATCTTTAAGATGTTTTCTAAAGTTTAGTACAATTTTAGAAAATAAAAAATTTGTTTTCTATTCACAAATTTAGGAAAAAAAATTGTTTTGAACATAGTTCTTAATTTTCTATCTTTATAGAGATATTTTCTGAAAAAACTAGTCTAGTTTTCCACAAGTAAAAAAACCCTAAAATTATGTACAAAAATATAAAAGAAATTCTAACTAGCAACTATCTTAAAGATTATGGATCATTCTAAATAAAAATTTTGTACACAAATATAAAAGAGATCCTAAATAGAAAACTATTTCAAAGATTATAAATCATGCTAAATATGCTAAGACTAATTGTGGATCATGTTAATTATGCTAAAAAGAAAAATTGGAATTGTTTTTTTCTTTTTTTATTATTCACGAATGTTGTTGATTTTTTCAAGTTGGTGGTGACTTGGCAAGTATTGAGTAAGGAATTGGTGTGGAGGTAATAAAATGAGGGTAATTTGGTAAATTTATTATAATAATTAATATATTATTATACATCATGCCAAATAAAAAATAAATAATCTTAAATAATTGTAACGACCCGTTATTTGGTCAGATTATATTAATTTAGGGAAGGAATATTTAATTAATTAAGTAATGACATTGGGACATTGTATGTGTTATTTTTAGGTAATGTGACGAAGGTAGAGAGAATGTGGGAAAAATTCAAAAGTTTGAATCTAATGGAAGTGGGACCCATGACTTTGTAAGGTATGTAAATAAGCATTTTATGAAATTTGAGGTATTAGAAATATTGTAATATGGATTATGGAATCTTGCTTGAATATTGGACAAAGTCTAATAAATGAAAATGGTTTTACTTGAATAATGAAGGGTTAATAATAGTGTATATATATATAAAACTGAGGAAAGAGGAGAAAAAGGGAAAAAGAAGGAAATTAGAAGAGAGGGGCGTTTGTGAGAGGAAGAAAGGGGAGCAACTACGGTTTTCCATTCTTTTTCTTCTTCTTCCCTTGGTAATCAAGCTCCAAGAGGGTTTTGGTTTGGTTGAGTGTTGGATTTTCATCATCTCTATCTTCTTTTGCTTGGTTTTTTTTATCTAATTTGAGTTGAGGAGGAGTGAGGTGGCTTTGGTGGAACTTCTCCAAGTGGTGTCCCTAAAAGAGGTGATTAAGGCAAATTCTAGTTCTTCTCTTTAATATCTATAGTTCTTGTTGGATTGTTGATAGAGCTTGAAACTTCTATGTTTATGGAGAAAGATTTATGTTGTTGGTTAAGTATATAAACTCTCCCTCATCTTCATTTATTCATTTTGATTTCAATTGGACATTGACATAGGGTCTTTTTCACCCTATATTTAGTTGGGAATGATGTATTTTTGTGATTGGGATTGATGGTTTGGAGTTTTGGTTGATTTTGAGGTGTTCCCGAGCATTTTTGTGCATTTATGGGTTCATTAATCGACTATTTTGGTTAATAGTTGACTATTCAGTTGGTTAGTTGACCTCAGGAAGATCAGGTCTTGGCCCAGTCGACTAATCCTTTCAATAATCGACTAATGAGCTCTCATTAGTTGACTAATCATCTTATTAGTCGACTATCCGTAAGTTGACTCTATACTGCACACCCTCTACTATTTCAGCCATAACTTTTTGTATAGATATTCGATTGACGAACCGTTTGAAGCGTTGTAAACTAGACTCAAAAGAACTTGATTTGACATATTATAGGTATTATTTGGACAATTTTTGAAGGGTCTCCCTAGGGTTTAAAGTCATACCTATCAGGATTGGGAGCTAATCCACGTTCCGTGGTATTACTTGGTTTGAGTTTTGGGGTCTCGTGAATAACTATTATGAGAGATGGTTGAGATACATATTTGGGGGTGTGTTTCATGCATTATCTTGCCATGATGTATATATATATGTGTGTGTGTGTGTGTGTGAGCCTAGGTATTGGGTGGAGCTAATTGGCCTCAAGTGTCGTGTGTGGTCGCGAGCACCGCCCTTGGAGTGGAGCTATCCGGACCCAATGGCCTCATGGAATTTGAAGTGGTTATGACCTTGGGTGGGAGATGACTGTTCTTGAGGGTTATGTGTGCTCACAAGCACAACCCTGGGAGTGGAGCTGTCTGTTGCCAAGCGTTCATTGCTAATTGTACAAGCTAATGGGAGTCATATGTGTGCATATGTTTTCTTTGGTTTGTGGGGCTGGTGTGCGTGACGGCTTTATTCCTTTGCCTTATGGCAAATTACTCATGTTGTAATCTGATTTCCATTATCATTCATTGTTATGCTTGTTAGGCCTTGTGGCTCATTCTTTTGCTTTTTACATCATTCCAGGAAAAGGCAAAGGTAAGGCTAAAGGTGAATCTAGCAAAGGTGGATTTCCAGGGACTTAGCTGTGTACAGAGATTACTTAAAGACAAGGTCATTAGCAGTCTTTTGTTGTATTACTGAAAACTTGTCAGTATTTTATATTTTGAAAGCCTATGTATATGTTATTGTGATCATGGCTTGGGGTTTTGTATCTAATGGAAGCTTAGAACTTGTGTACTTATGTCATGAATGGATGTACATATGTGGTAATTCAAGGAGCATTTATGAATGTTCTTATTTGAGCCATTTCTGTATCATTCTATTGATGACCTCCTCACGGATCTTTTATGCTAGTCGAGGCTCCGGGTGGCGGGCCGTCACAGTTTGGTATCAGAGCAAGGGTTTGAAGGTTTAGGATGAGTCTTTGAGTCTCTGTACACATAGACCGTTGGGTAAAGTTAAGGGTTTGTTCTATGGTGGATGTAAGCTTGAGTAAGAGTATGTCTTTATGACTACGGGTGACTTAAATGTGGACTTAAGTTTTAAATGTGTTAGTTGTGCAAGAAGGATGAGTGCACGTTGAGGGAGGCCACCATCCTGAAGTTAGAGCCGTGGTTGAATTGTACCTATACCTTCCGCCGTATCATGAGTCTCCAGGGGAAGCTAGTGGAAATTGGCGGCAGGAGATGGCTGAGGTACGAGGGACCTTGGTAGGACTCATGTGAGTTATGGATCATGTTAATTATGCTAAATAGAGAACCATCTCAAAGATTATAAATCATTCTAAATATAACAAGACTAATTGTGGATCATGTTAATTATGCTAAGAGGACAAATTAGAATTGAACTTTTATTTTATTTATTTGCAAATGTATTTGACTTTTCCAAGTTGGTGGTGACTTGGCGGGTATTGAGTGAGGAATTGGTGTGGAGGCAATAAAGTGAGGGCAATTCGGTAAATTTATTATTATAGTTAAGATATTATTATACATCATATATATCTACACATATTAAATAAAATATAATATTACACAATCTCATTATTTACTTTTTACCACAACAAATCTATCTCCCAAATAAAAAATGTAGGTTGCGTTCTTTTTGCTATTTTTAACTCATTTTTAATTTTTTAAAATAATGAAAACGCGTTCTCTTTATTGTTTTTAAAAATGTATTTTTGAAAACAAAAAAAAAAAAAATTGTAAAAAAAACTCAAAACAATAAAAAATTGTTTTGAGTGTTTTCATCCAAAATAAACTCAAAACTCAAAACACATTTATTTATTCATATTTTATTATTATAATAGGAAAAAATATTACAAAATTCATTAATTTTAAAAATATATATATTTTAATAATATATTAACATTAAATATTTTTAATTTACTGAATAATTAAATTTATTGAATAAAATATTATTAAAAATTTATTTTCAAAATTTTAAAAAGAACGCGTTTTCTAATTTTCTGTTTTGAGAAATAATTTTTCAAAATGATAAAGAGAACGCATTTTCAAAATTTCAAAAATAGACTACCAAAACAGAAAACTAAAAATGAATTCAAAACTCAAAATTAAAAATTAAAAAGTAAAGAGAACGCAATAGTAGTAAGTGTGAAAAGGCCTTTTTAGAGTTGACCTCAAAGCAAGCCTTTTATTGCTTTCTTTGATTTGAGAAGGGAGTCCAACCATTCAATGCTCACATGAATATGGGTTGCTTTTTTTATAGGCAGTGAAAAGGGTGTTAGCGGTGCTTGTTGTCATCATCAGAGTGGTAAGAATGAAAATGGCAAGAGAAGAGGCCAATTAATTGTGCTTGCTGTCACAGTGACAAAGGGTTGTTGTTTCGCCTTTGATGACGTTTTTATGATGAAAAAATTTAGATATTTAGTATTTTGAAATGAATTATATTTTATTTTTAGAAAATTGAAAATGATCAATCAAATCAATGTCAAAGGATATATATGCTTTAAATGTATACAAAATCTTTTGTATTTATTTTGAAATCAAACGTATTTTTGGAGTGTGATAAAAACTCTTTTAAAATCATACACTCTTTTTAGAAATATAAGGCAAAATTGTCAACATAGTTGGATAAATTGTCGACCATTTTGTGCGTTTGAGTTTTGGGCTATCAAAGTAAGCAAAATGGTCGATTTGTAAACACCATCGCCCGGATATCCCCAACCACCCGGACTATTCGAACGGAAGCACTTACGGAAGGGAAAGAATGAAATACAAGACAAAAACTACCCTAGCATGCATAAACAAGAATTAAAACAACGGAAGCGAAGCTATATACATGCATGCACTACGGGAGCACCGCTAGCATAGCGGTCACTAGATAAATAAATGAATATAGACTCCTGTGCCGACATACATGAGACACGAGGAATGACCTGGCATAGTAAAAAATAATAGAGTAAATCCTACTCAATCATCAGAGTTGACAGGGATTGACGAGACTGCCTGTATACGATACCGACACTGCCGTTAGAAATTGACTCTTTTTCCTTTGACCCACACTGCCATTACTTGGAATGATAGAAAGTAAAGTGAGTCGAGAGACTCAACAAGCATAAGGAAAGAAAGGCTGAAGGCTGAGCATATCTCATAAATTCTCCCCAGAACACCAACCCCCAAGCACACACAAGCCATGAGACACTACAACACAATAGTATAGCATAATGAAAGCACATACCGGTCCTTGGGGTCCACACAAGACATACAACACCCAAGTCCCATACCAACTTGCCGCTGCCCTGAAAGATAACAAATACCTCTAACAAACCTGTGCTCGCCGTCTCGGGTCGGTGCTCTCGTCACCCGAATGCTCGCGTCGGTCCTCCCGACACCCAAGCCTCTGAATAACCAAGCCACAGGCTCCCTTGGAACGGTTCTCCCGTTCAAGACCTGTGAACTGTTGGTAACCATGCAATGCACATAAAAATGCAATGGCGTAGTGAGCATCAACGTGATACACTGGCGCCCATACATCCTGGCATCAGGTCATGCTCCGCCCACATAGCAAACCACATGCGATGCATATGCCGGTGCCAGATGCAAACTAACCAAGCTAGTATGTCAGTGACCAAGCATACTCAATAAATGAATACCCCAACATGCATCTCATACCTTTGTGTATATCAAATCATGAACGGTAATATAACATATCAAATCATGTAATAAATCACATACTGGCAGAGCTAATTAGTAATGTTCGGCACCGGTCAATGGTTAGTGATTAGAAGTGTCCGCCTGACAGTCCACATCAGGTCGTACGATAGTTTACTCCAACGTGATCACCAAATAACCAAACATTGCCCCACTGCTCGATAGCCCTAGCCGAACCATAAATAAACCCGAGAAATCCATAAATAAACCCGCACATTAGGAACCTAGCCCCCAACTTGGGTTCAACATCATTCCGAAATGACAGAGGGCTGTACAAACCCCCGTAGGCTTTCAACAATTAAAATTTTAGAAGTCTCGGATTTAATTTAAATTAAAACAAATGAATAATAACTCAATAAATAATGCTAGGCGCCGAAGTAACGTAAGGGAGGGGATAAAATACGAGAAACCATGGAGTCTCTCACGAGAATTAAAGAACATGAGGAGAGGGTTAGGAACTTGGGTTTACATGGCTGTTTCTTACCTTTCTTGCACTCCCGCTGTGAAGTAAAACGATTCCTAGCAATTAATAAAATCGTAACTTCCATTAAGTAAATCTAACTTTGTAGTATAAATAATTTAGCTGTATAAAATTCTTAAACATGTAATGCTTCTAATAATTTTACCCACGTAGACACACCACAAATAAAACCCCAACGACTCTCATATTTATCTTAAATTAATTTATGCTAATAAATTCTCAATTCGTATAATTAATACGCGAAACCGAAACGAATTGAGGGAAGACGAGGGGTTCACAAAATGAAAAGAGATCGCAAGGGTAGAGGGAGCTTGCCTCTATTTAGCTGTTTACAACGTTTTTATGCTTGAACGCCACCAAATTAATATACGTTGCAAATTCGCATAAAATTAATAAAATCGGACTCAAAATTAAATTCCAACCATATAAAATGATTATTACATAATTCTTTACTTACCTGATTAATTAAATCGCGATTAAACCACATTAAATCTTCAGTTTTTCCCCTAAATTTCTCATTTCTGTGCCATCTTCTTCTTCTCTAAATTGCTCTCTGCTTGCTAGTTCGAAAAATGGCCAAAATCGGCCTTTAAATTGCCTAAAATAAAGGGTAGAGGCGTGGCCACATGGCATTCGTTGGACCACCTACGCGGCCACCACCTTTGGGGCCGAAACGACATCATTTCGGTTCCTTATTGGCTTTCTCTCCGGCACGCGCCTCCCCTTGCTCGAACCTGCGACTTCGGCCATCACCCTCGCGCACGTGACCAGCTGGGCTGGCTGCTCTCTCACTACATAATGCGCCTCCCATTAAATTTAAAGTGAATCACGGCCACTTCCGCAATTCACATTTCAACACCCCTAGTTTCCATTAATTGCACACCCGCCCGAACTTCCATTTCCTTCTTATTTCACTTACACTCTAAAACTTCCAAAAATTCACTAAATTAATTTATTTTATTCTTTCATTAATTTCATAAATATCCCCAAATAATTTAATTAATTACCTTATTTATCCATTTTCTCAAAATAACATAAATAAATATTTTCTCTTAATTCCTCAAATATTCCATAATGACTTCAAACATCAAAATTAATAATCATAATTTATTTCCCAAATTTCTGGATGTTACATGATTGGTTTGTTAAAACTGTTGACCATTTTTGGCTTTTCAGCAGAAATAGTTGTTCGTTCCCTTGAACTCTCGATAGGGCAAATTTCAAGTCTATGTTCTTTTTATGTAAGTTCAAAAATTGTCAATAGTCATTGTATAATGTCAACTCATTTCCAAAACCATCGATTGCTTTTATAAAGAAGTCAATCATTTACCCAAAACCATGAGTGTGCTTTAGATTTTTAGAAGAAAACTATTGATTGGTTTGGTGAAATAGTCGACCATTTCTTTACTAACATGTTTAATAGTTAGTTTTTGCAAGCTCTAAAAGTCTCCAACAACTCGAAATAACGGTTAGTTAATTCAAGTTCAGGAGAAGTCTATAAATAACAGCCCAATGATACACTAGAAAGGTTAATGAAGTGATAAGAGCCCATAAGTGTTTTCATTCTTCTCATTAGTGCTTATACTTCATTTTTTTCTCAAATAGGCTACATATATCATTTGTAAAATCTTGTTTAAGTTTTTGTGTATTTATTTGAGAGATATTGTAACTAATAGATTCATCTGTCAAATAATCTCTTTTGTATTCATTGTTGTAAAATTCCTAGTAATTTTGTTAGAGGGCCTACTTGGAAACATGGAGGATATAGTGAATTTTGAAATCTTTAGTGGAGAGTTAAAGTAGTGGAATAGGCTGGGTTGAGTTGAACTACCCAAAATTTCTTGTGTCTAACATATTTTGATTGATTCTTTTGGTTATATTTCACTATTTTGTTATACATCTTTGAAAATCTTTACAAATTTTTAAATATCATAAATACTCGATTCACTTCTCTTAGGTCTCTTGGGTGTGAGGTGCCATTGATTACACAAAGCTAGCAAGGGTTGTGGGGAAAAATAGAGGAAGGCGTGGTGAGTGGGTGTGAATGAAACACTAGAAAAAAGAGAAGTAAAAGGGAAAAAATTGTTATTGACAAAATTCGAAGTTGGGCTCAAATTAGAAAAATGCATTTTCAGTAGAGAGTATCTTTAAGATTTTTTTTTTTCAAAGGATAGCATCTTTAAAATTTAAGATGTTTCCTAAATTTTAGAAAATAAAAAAATTATTTTCTATTTTCCAATTTAAAAAAAAATTATTTTGAACATAGTTTTTAATTTTCCATTTTAATAGAGATATTTTCTGAAAAACTACTCTAGTTTTTCATAAGTAAACAGACCCTAAAATTCTGTACAAAAATATAAAAGAAATTATAACTAGGAAACTATCCTAAAGATTGTGGATCATGCTAAATAAAAATTTTGTACACAAATATAAAAGAGATCCTAAATAGAAAACTATCTCAAAGATTATAAGTCACGCTAAATATACGAAGACTAATTGTGGATCATGTTATTTATGCTAAGAAGACAAATAAGCATTGATCTTTTATTTTATTATTTGAAAATGTTGTTGACTTTTCCAAGTTGGTGGTGACCGGCGGGTATTTAGTAAGGAATTGGTGTGGAGGCAACAAAGGGAGGGCAATTTGATAAATTTATTATTATAATTAAGATAAGACTATACATCAACAATATTTTCATATATCAAATAAAATATAAGATTACAAAATCTCATTATTAATTTTTACCACAACTAATCTATCTCCCAAATCAAAAGTATAGTAAGTGTGAAAAAACCTTTTGAGAGTTGATTTCAAAGCAAGTCTTTTATCGCTTTCCTTGATTTTAGAAGGGAGCCCACCCATTCAATGCTCATATGAATATGGGCCCTTTTTTGAGGGGTAGGGAAAAGGGCGCTTGTGATGCTTATTGTTGTCATTGTAGTGGTAAGAATGAGAATGGTAGGAGAAGAGGATAGTTGTGCTCGTCGTTTTAGTGGCAAAAGGCTATGCAGAAGAGGAGAGGAAGGCGTGGTGAGTGAATGCATGGGTGAATGAAAAACTAAGAAAAAGGGAAATAAAAGAGAAGAAAAAGGAGTTCAAATTGGCAAAACGTATTTTCCTTGGATAGCATCTTTAATATTTTTTTTCTAAAGAGAACATCTTTTAAAATGTTTTCTAAAGTTTAGTACAATTTTAGAAAATAAGACTGCGTTCTCTTTGTTATTTTCAAGTTATTTTTAGTTTTCAATTTTTTAAAATAATGAAAACGTGTTCTTTTTGCTGTTTTTAAAAATATATTTTTTAAAATAAACAAAAAATTGTAAAGAAAACTCAAAACAACAAAAAGTTGTTTTGAGTGTTTTCATCCAAAACAAATTTTAAACTTAAAACACATTTATTTATTTATTTATTCATATTTTATTATTATAATGAGAAAAAAATATTACAAAATTCATTAACTTTAAAATATATATATTTTTAATAATATATTAACATTAAATACTTTTAATTTACTGAATAATCAAATTTATTAAATAAAATATCATTACAAAATTATTTTTAAAATTTCAAAGATAACACGTTTTCTAATTTTTTGTTTTAAGAAATAGTTTTTTAAAATGATAAAGAGAACACGTTTTTAATTTTCTAAAAACAGACTACCAAAACAAAAAACTTAAAATGAATTCAAAACTCAAAATTAAAAATTAAAAAGTAAAGAGAACGCAACCTAAAAAATTTGTTTTCTATTCTCAAATTTAGAAAAAAAATCATTTTGAAAACGTAGTGTTTAATTTTCTATCTTTATGGAATATTTTCTGAAAAACTACTCTAATTTTCCACAAGTAAGTAGGCTCTAAAATTTTGTATAAAAATATAAGAGATTCTAATTAGGAAACTACTCTAAAGATTGTGAATCACGCTAAATAAAAAAATTGTTCAATCTTAAATAGACAACTATTTCAAAGATTATAAATCACGCTAAATATGCCAAGACTAATTGTGGATCATGTTAATTATGTTAAGAAGAAAAAATAGAATTGATCTTTTATTTTATTATTATTAGCAAATGTTTTTGACTTTTCCAAGTTGGTGGTGACCTGGCGGGTACTGAGTAAGGAATTGGTGTGGAGGCAATAAATTGAGGACAATTTGATGAATTTATTATTATATTTTAACATATTATTATACATCATATCAAATAAAAAATAAATAATCTTAAATAATATTTTCACATATCAAATAAAATATAAGACTATATAATCTCATTATTAACTTTTTACCACAACTAATCTATCTCTCTAGAATCAAAACTGTAGTAAGTGTGAAAAAGCCTTTTTAGAGTTGATCTCAAAGCAAGTCTTTTATCGCTTTCTTGATTTTAGAAGGGAGCCCAACGATTCAATGCTCACATGAATATGGGCCTTTTTTTGATGGGCAGTGAAATATGGGCGCTTGTGGTTCTCCTTGTTGTCATCATAGTGGTAAGGATGAGAATGGTAGGAGAAGTGGCTAGTTATGTTTGTTGTTGTAGTGGCAAATGGCTGTGGGGGAAGAGGAGAGGAGGTGTGGTGAGTGGTGTGAATGAAACACTAAGAAATAGAGAAGCAAAAGAGAAACAAAAGGAGAAAAAAATTATTGTTGATAGGATATTAGAAGTGGGGGCTCAAATTAGAAAAACGTGTTTTTGTTAGAAGACATTTTTAAGATTTTTTCTAAAGAGAACATTTTAAAGATGTTTTCTAAAGTCTCGTACAATTTTAGAATACAATTTTTTTTTCTATTCTTCAATTTAGAAAAAAATCGTTTTGAACACAATTTTTAATTTTCTATTTTTATGGAGATATTTTCTAAAATAATACTCTATTTTTTCGCCCAAGTAAACATGGTCTAAAATTCTGTAAAAAAAAAAAAAAAGAGATCCTAAGAAAACTATCCTAAAGATTATGGATTGCGCTAAATAAAAATTTTGTACAAAAATATAAAAGAGATCTCAAATAGAAAACTATCCCGAAGATTATGAATCGCTCTAAATATGCTAAGATTAATTGTGGATCATGTTAATTATGCTAATAAGGCAAACTAAAATTGATCTTTTATTTTATTGTTTTGAAATGCTATTGATTTTTCTAAGCTGGTGGTGACCTGACATGGATTGAGTAAGGAAGGGAAATTTTATGTTGGACCCGATCCACCTACTTCACTTATGGATTGGGCTAATTAGGACACGTCACGTGTCCTATGGCAAATAATCCCTATATGTTTTTCCCTTCCTGTGACGCTCCGCTCCCACTTACGGGTGTCACTCGTGAACAATCATTTGAACTGCTCACATGCTCGCTCATTTGTGAAAGGTGGACTATGTTTTAACATGAAACTCCCTAGGTGGAAACTAGGTTTCGTCTTTCCTTTCCCTCCATCCTAGGATTTAACTAACAGATTTGGGGTTTAACCATACCATACTTGGCTAATTAATTTCTATTAAGTTTTCCCAATCATCATGATTATTATTTTAATTCTTCTGCTTTTCAAGAATTTCACCAAGCTTTATATAATTTAAAATTCCAAACATCCCATTGGTTTAACCAATATTCGAGGAAAAACTCATAATTTTTATTTTTCAAAAATCCAACATTTATCTCCAAAAATGCCTGAATAATTCCTTTATTTTGAAAATTCCTCTGGGGCCCAAAATCAATTAAGAATTACCCTAAAATCCTTATTTTTTTTCAATTTTTTTAAAAAATTGGTCGGCGGGGCTTGTTGGCGTGCCTGAGGCCTACGTGGCGCCCTATGGTGCGCTGGTTGAGAGACCGCGCGCTTGCTGCACTCGGCCGCACGCCCTCGCCCGCCCCTGCTGTACACATGCCGCTTGCCTGTTGTAGGCCTGCCGCTCGTGACTCGCCTACATAACTAAAAAAAAAAATAATACTCTTTACTCCCACTCATGGTTCTTAATAAATGAATCCCACAAACTTCACATTTCCAACCAAAAATCATTATTTTTTAACACGAAAATAAACCTCAACATACATCCAAAATTTTCTTTCACTCACAAATAAGGCTTATGCAACCTTATTGTTGCTCACATAACAACATTCAAATAAAAAAAAAATACACCTATGGTTTTAAGCTTTAACAAGCCCTTACCAACAAAATAAATTACAACCCATGAATCAAATACAACATATATGCTCCCATAAGCCATACAATGTTCTTGGATCTTCATTCCCATGCATCCACATGCCACTCCATCTTTGCCTTGATTTTTTCCATGCCTTTACAACCTATATGTGAGGGTAAAACCTCATGAGCTATTAAGCTCAATAAGGGTGTAATGACAATAAATATGAACAAAAACATATCATGTGATGTCAAATGCATGCATGCAACATGGTTAGGGCTTCCACATCCTCACAACCACCTAGGTTTGAGGCTTTAAACTACCCTGCCCCACACAACCTCATGGCCATAGGTCCTTAAAACACAAAGAAAAACATGTCAATGCACACATTCAAAAGTTTAAGAACAAACTTACAACTTGCAAGCCACTATCTCATGGGGCTATCCCTTACCTTAACACCAATTTGAAGTCTTCCACAAGCTTTAACTTCAAGGCCTTCCTTGCTTTAAATCTTTTTTCTTTCTTTCCTCTTATTCTTTTTTTCAACTAGGCACTTGGCCAAAAAGCTTAGCCTTCATTTCTACCTCCTTTTTATAGCCAAAAAAATCCCCTTTATTCACTTATTTTATTTCCATGGTAAGAATAAATCCTAACCTTAGGATTTTACTTAAGTTGGAAGAATGCATTCTAGCCTTCCAATTAAGCACAATCCATATGCCCTTGTAAGACACAATCCCATCCATCCATTTTGGAAGAACTAATCTCCACCCTTAAGAGAAAACACACTCTTAAATGAGTTGGCAATCCATGCCATTTTTCAAGATCCACTTCTAGCCATTGGATCCATTCTTCTTCCAACACTCAAGCACAACCATTGGATCACTTGGGAATTTTCATTTTATTTTTCAATTAACTTAATTTGACAATTTTCAAGACAAGTCTTGAAAGACATAAATCACTTTATTTCCCATTTAAGAAATTCTCTCCATTTTCACACTATTAATGGATGACTAATTTATTTTATTTTCCATTTTCTTTTTAGGCAATATCATCATGACTTGCATTTAATGCTTGAAAGACCATTATCTCTCCATTTTGAATTTCCTTTAAATGCTTATTCTTGTTCCACAAGATTATGCCATGTGTACTAACCACCATTTTCCCAATTTCTCATTTCTTTATTTTCTCCTTCTCCTTAAAGGAGAATTTGCCATGTATCACCACTAGACACAAGCCTTTGCCTCCAAGCTTCCATCTCAACCATCCATTAATTATAAACATAATTTACCAATTTAGAGAAAATCAATTATTTTCTCTCATAATTGAATATTCTCTATTTTTCATAATTTAACTTTTTTTATGGAATTTTACTCCAAATTACCAAAATGCCCTTTGTGAACTATTAATCCCATATATGTAACCGCCCGCCTCCCTGAGCCCCAGCTAGCATAGAGGATCCGTGAGAGGGTCATTATTTGAGTGATATAGAACAATAACACAAACTATAAACTCAGACACTGCCCTTATTAAAACCATAATTTTTAAATCTCATAGCATCTTATAGTCATTTTTACATAAGTGCTTACACCGTGAGCCCACCTGGGCTTACATAATACACATTCATTTTCTAAGATATAAAACATTAACCTTAACATAGGTACAATGACACCCAGGACCTAGTCTCGGGAAGACCTTGTACTTGCTATTCCGACTCGATGATCTGGACCCAACTCTGCGTGTACACACTTGTGATTTCAGGATACTGTTACATGGAATGATATAAAGCAAACGTGAGTCGCGAGACTCAGCAAGCTCATGAAAGGAAGGCTATAGGTTTAAGATAGGACTCTTCCCATGACATCCTAACAATTCATGCCAATGCAACCACACCATGTCATGATCCATACATGCCTTACTTCTAAATGCATAACGTAAAGTTAACTGCACATAAAGGAACTCAGGCCCCACATAAGCCACACATTGGCACCCAAGTCCTGCATACAAACCTGTTGTAGCCTAACATAGGCTACCATTTCATCATTTACTAGGACCCATATTTTCCTGACCATGGTTGGCATTTCCTGACATTCAATGTTTGGCTTTTCCTGATACTTGTTACATGCTCTTCTTGATACCTATCATACCTTCATATGTTCTTCCTGTCATCCATCACATTGTCATATCCTTCTGTGATCTTGGTCTTCCCTCGGGCTTTCCCCGAGCTAATATCTAAACCGAGCTGAAGCTCACCCGAGTTGGTACTCCTGACACCTGGACTAGCACGGTACTCTCGCCCAGAATAACAGTAACAATAGAACCATGCAATGCAACACATAAGAAATGCAATAGCTTATGTAGCATAAACGTGATGGCAAGGCCCCCATAAACCAAGCATCAAGCCATGCTACGCCCACATAGGAATACACACATGCGGCATGCTCTAAATGCACATGTTCGCCTAGGATACCTAAATTGGCTCTTAGACCAACCGGGTCATGAAAATGCTCACACATCCCATCACACACAAAGTATGTCTCCCCAAATGAATGCAACCCAACCCCCTATGGCACACACATCATGATATGTACAAACCAAGGCGGGAATCTGGCAGTACTAGCTCTTCTGGCCCATCTAGCGCTTATCGTAACAGACGATGACTGGCGCCCATACATCTAGCCATCAATTGCCATGACTTACGGTCGACAGTTAGTGGCTTTGTACCCCATACCCTTAGACACACTTACAGATAATATAAAACTTGGTCACTTTAAGCTTATCATTTCACAAACTACAAACTTTCTCCATGAAAACATAAATTCCATTATATCATTCTTATGCTCATATCTTCTCATACATAGGAAACCATCTCCACACTTAGTAATAAATGATTAATATAACCTCATTAAACCATAATCAACTCCTCTAAGAACCTAGCCCCAATGGGTTCGGCATCATTCCCAAGGGAAGCGGAACGATACGAAACTCTGTGACGGTTGAAATGAAAGACACCAAGACATCATTGCTTAGCTCATTCCATTAACAATAAACCCTTTAATAAAATAAAAGTCATAAAGTGGTTACCACACAGATTATTATTATTTATGCATGGAACTGAGTCACGGTGAGGGAGGGTTTAAAATATGAAAAATAACGAAGACTCTCGCAGGAAATGAAGAACACGAAGAGAGGGTTAGGAGCTTACCTGTAATCGACTAATTCCAGCCTTTTTTATGCTCCCGTTGCGAAGTAAAACGTTCTATAGGAAATAATAAGATAACGGCTCAAATTAATTAAATCTAACGGCATAAAATTTTAATTTAAACATATAATGCTTCTACTAAATTTTACCCACGTGCCTGATCACTTTCCACGTCGAAATAATCCCAAACCCCTTTATTTTCCCTATATTTTTCCTTATTTCTCTTCTTTCTTTTTCTTTCCTTTCTTTTCTTTCCTTCCTCCTCCTCCTCCTCCTCCTCATTCTTCTTCTTCTTCCTTCTCTTCTCTTCTTCCTCTCGCGTCTGCTACTCCTTCTTCTTCTCATTGGCAATAAATATATGTATTTATATATTAATTCATTATTTTAAGTTAAGTTAACATAATTTACACATTTATTATTATTATTAGCATTATCCCTATTATTGTTATTATTATGACTATTATTATAACTATTATTATTATTATCTCTTTTATTAGCATTATTTTTACCATTATTATGATTTCTATTATTATTGGTATTATTTTTTACTATTATTTGGTTACCTTAAATCTTTAAATATTCAATACAGACCTCAAATATCGGAATTTAATAATTATTATAGTCTCCAAATTTCGGGGTGCTACAATATATCTCCACATAAATTCAAAAAATGGAAAATTAATTCACTTCCATACTTAATTCCACCTAGGAATTATTTCCAATTTACCAAATTTTTCTTTATTGGACTTCATTATCCAAATGACCAAAATGCCCCTCTCATAAGGCACATTTATTCTCAAGAATCCATTACCTTCTCAAGGGCATTTTTGGATGTTTCTCACTTCCTTTCTCGGACTCTTAACAATAGTAACACTGGATGTTACACTTCCTTTGGAAAAATTCTATGTTGGACCCAACCACCAGCACCACTCATGGATCGGGTCAATAGGGTCCATGTGTTATGTGCCAGACAACTCTATCTCTCTTTGTCTCTCTTCCTCTACTTCTCTCTCTCTCTCTCTCTCTCTATATATATATATATATATATATATATATATATATATATCTTCGTCTTTCGCTCTCATGGGATCGTCACATGTTGGTGTGGCGGCAATAAAGTGAGAGCAATTTGATAAATTTATTATTATAATTAAGATATTATTTACATCATACCAAATAAAAAATAAATAATCTTAATTATTTTCTTCACATATCAAATAAAATATAAGATTACATAATCTCAAAAAAGTAGGAAGTGTGAAAAGCCCTTTTTAGAGTTGGCATCAAAGCAAGTTTTTTATCGCTTTCTTTGATTTCGAAAGTGAGTGTTTGGTTTTTACATAGAGAATTATTTCTAGAAGATGAAGAATAAAACCTGTTAGAATGAAGGTGAAGTGCAGTTGGATTTTTTTCTAAGTTAGATTAGTTAACTTAGATGTTATATTATGAGGGATATTTTAGTTTTTGTATAAGAAAAATTGATAGTCTTATAATTACAACCCCTATGATTTATAAATAAGAGGCGAGGGGGCTGAAAGTCAGATATAACAATCATTCTAATTGTTTTCTCTAAATGCAAGTGAGATTGTTGAGAGAGAGAAAGGCTTAGAGGGAAAGTTTGTCTTTATATTCTCTTGAGAGAGGGCAGTGAACTTGTGTGTGAGAGAGAAGAAGAGTTCTTGTAATCTTGTTCATCGGTTTCTAGTGGATTTTGCTCTCAGGATCAAGGCTGGATATAGGATTGCATATTGCAATCTGTACCAGGATAAATTAGCGCCTACTATTTTGGTTTGATTGTTCTTTACTTTAATTTCTTTGCTGTTTTTCATTTCTAGTTTTATATAATCTGTTGTGGGTTTGATTTCTGGGTGAGGAGTGTTGAGAGATTGGAAAAATAAGAGTATTGAATTGAGTTTTTAAGAGTTACTAATCCTAACAGATTGGTATCAGAGCCAAGAACTCTTTCAAGAATTGCCAAGAACCCTAGAAATCATTAGGATTCTTCCCCAAAATGGCTTCTGCGACCTCTGATGCTCGTTATGACATTGAGAAGTTGGACGGGTCTAATGATTTTGAACTTTTGGAAAGTGGAAATGAGAGCTTTGTTGGGAAATTTAGGATTAGAAGAGGCTTTCTCGATGGAGAGTCAAAGATGTCAAATGATTATGCAAAAGAAAAGAAGAAAAAAATCACCAGGAAGGCATACAACACCTTGATTCTAAGTTTAGAGGATAAAGTTCTTAGAGAAGTTTAAAAAATGGAAACTGCAATAGAGTTATGGCTTAGGTTAGAGAGTTTGTATATGACAAAATTCCTATCTAGTAGGCTGTTCTTGAAGGCAAAATTCTTTACCTTTAAGATGCAAGAAGGGCAGAAATTGCATAGTCACATTGATGAGTTTAATAAGTTGTGTCTTGACTTAGAAAATATAGATGTGAACTGTAGGCACCCCAAACTAGGGACCCACAACAAGATGACATAATTGCCAAACCAATTAGAAACATTACACATCCTCTTTGATATTGACAATGGAAGCTACACTCATACATTCTTACTCATAGACAAATACATTCGGGTCCACATACCCATAACGTAACTTAATATTACACACCTTATTAGGGTCCACAACCCACCATATCCCTTTGGGGGTACAACCTAAAACATAAACAAACATAACTTAATATTACACACCACAAAACACCCCCCAAGGACCTTTGATTGAGACGGCTCTGTACACACTACTACCCCATGGATCCTGATTCACTTGGCTCGCCCTCTACTTTATCTTTACCCTTACCTGAAATGATGCAAGCAAACATGAGCCATAAGGCCCAGCAAGTATAACTGGAAGAAAGCAAGCATAAGAGTTATGGGTATCAAGAAGCAAAAGAGACATGAATGCCATTTAAAGTACTTTCACATGATAAAATGATGATACTTGCATCCATGCTTATATGAAGTACTTTTTAGAACTATAAACATGGGACCGAATTCTGAAACCTTGGGACCAAAGTCCATAACATAAACTTGGGACTGAAGTCCATAACATAAACTTGGGACCGAAGTTCAACTTTGAGCTCAACACTTTCTTTGCGGATATATCCTGCGGACTCGTCCGTTGCGCGCATCATGAGGCCTTTACATATTTTTAAAAACCATTTTCATGTTTATGCTTCATGCATTATCATAACATGCATATTCGTAATAACTTCTCATATATAACTGACATGCAATTAACGAAGCAATATGCACAGTAGGGCAACATTCATGCAAGACAAAATCAAATCCTTGCATGTTCACAATAAAGCATCATTCCCAAGGAAAGATAAGGTGATATAAAACCCTATTTGAGGTTCTATAGGTATAAATGTAAATCATGGAATAATTTACTAGCAAAGGGAAATAACTTGTAAAATAGGAAAATAATGTGCAATATAGGGATAAGAACTTGCTCATTAATAGAAAGACTGAGATCTTGCCTCTTAAGTGGAACAAAGAGGAAGAAGAACTTGCCTTAATAGGAATAAGAACTTGCAAATTAAAAACATGAACTTGAGAAGAGGGAGAAACTGAACTTGGAAGATAGGAATAAGAACTTGCAAAAACTAGGAAGAGAACTTGCCATAATTATTTTCCTTAATTTTGCAACATATCGGGGTCGTTGGTGACTCAGTCGAAGCCCAAACCAACAAGAATCCACTTTCTCTCCCTCCCCCAAACTCCCCTTCACTCAAGCATCAATGGCCTATTTATAGGCCAAGGGGGTAGGAGAGGTGGTAGGGCACATGGGAGAAATTTTACTTTTTTTTTTTTGGGACCAAAAATAGGTTGGACGCGTGGCTATAGGAGGCAGCAACGTGGGCGCGTAACAGGGCCACACAGGGCTTTGCGTGGTGTGCTTGGCCGCACGTATGTAGGCTGCGTGGTGACGCGCCTGGCCGTGCGGCCGCCTGCATGCGGCTCGCGTGGCCGCGCGCATGAGGCCCAAGTGGCGCGCACGCGCTTGGGCCTTGCGCCAGCTGGGCTGCTCCATTTTTTTTTTTTTTAACATAAACCCAGCTTTGAACTTGTTTGGCTACGGGTTCGATCTCACGACCTCTCCCTCCTCAATTAATCAAAAATAATTGCTTATTTTCATCCAAAAATGCATTAAATTTCAATTAATCGGGTCGTTACATGAATTATGATGATGAAGATAAAGCTCTTATGTTATTATGTTCTTTACCTAAGTCATATGAAACTTTTTTGTGGATATCCTTAAACATGGTAGGGATACACTAACCGTAGAAGATGTTATAGGAGCATTGAATTCTAAGGAGTTACTACAGAAAGTAGAAGGAAAGATTGCTGGAGATGTCCTTACTGTAAGAAGTAGAATTGAAAAGAGAGAGTTTAAACCAAAGGGGAAGTCTAGATCCAAGTCTAAGAATGACAAGAAACAGTTTAAGTGTTATCATTGCCATGAAGAGGGTCATTAAGAAATTCTTCCCTAAAAGAAAGAAAGAATTTAAGGAGAAATGAAATGCTGAAATTTCATCCTCCCTATGTGAGTATAATTATGATAGTGCAGATGCATTGGTTGCATCTTTCTGAGAAGATAAGGATTTGTGGGTTTTAGACTCAGGTTATTTTTTTCACATGACATCCCATAGAGAATGGTTTTTAAACTATCAGAAAATAGGTGGTGGAAAGGTGATGTTAGGGGACAACCATAAGTGCATTATAAAGGGGATAGGAGACATAAAATTAAGAATGCATGATGGTTTGGAAAAGATTTTAAAATCTGTTAGGTATGTTCCAGACTTAAAACGAAACTTAATATCCCTAGGAGAATTGGATAAAAGTAATCATTCCTATAAAGGGCATGGTGGAGTTTTAAGGGTATCAAAGGGATCCTTTATATGCATGAAAGCTGCCGTTCACAATGGTATACATGTGCTGGAAATAACCACTTTAAGTGGTGAGGCAGCTATAGGTGAAAATAAAACCTATGATCAAACTAAATTGTGGCACTATAGGATGGCTCACATTAGTGATAGGGACTTAGAGAACTGTCCAAACAGGGTATCCTAGGGGTTGAAAATTTAACAAATTTGGACCAATGTGAAACATGTATTTTTGGAAAGTCTTCCAAAGTAAAATTCCCTAAGAAAGCCAACCACAAATCTAAAGCCCCTTTAGAATATATTCATTCTGATTTATGCGACCCTAGTCAATCTTTAACACATGATGGGGTAATGTATTTTTTTTCTATCATAGATGATTTCTCTAGGATGGTTTTGGTATATGTAATTAAATCAAAAGATGGAACTTTTGAAGCATTTAAAACCTGGAAAATATTAACAGAGAATCAAATAGGTATGGAAATCAAGATTATTAGAACAGATAATGGTCTTGAGTTTTGTAACAAAGAATTTGCCCAAATGTGAAAAGAAAGTGGCATTCTTAGGCATCTAACAGTTCTCGAAAACCCCAAGCAAAATGGCCTAGCTGAGAGAATGAATAGGACCCTTTTAGAAAGGGTGAGATGCATGTTAATCCATGCTAGGTTGTCCAAATCATTTTGGAAAAAAGTTGTTACAACAGCTGCCTATGTAATTAATAGGTCTCATTTGGCTGCAATAGGGTTTAAAACACCCTATGAAATGTGGCATGATCATAAGCCAAGCTTAGAGCATCTAAGGATATTTGGATGCATTGCTTATACACATGTTAAGCAAGGAAAATTGGAGCCTAGAGCCAAGAGGTTACTGTTCATAGGTTATCCTAGTAGGGTAAAGGGATATAAGCTATGGCTCTTAGAAGAAGGATTGCCAAGGACTTTGGTTGGTAGGGATGTGACTTTTAGTGAAGATTCTTTCTTAAAAGATGATAAGACAGGTATTCAAAAGGACAAGATAGGTAAATGAAGGCTATTGAGATGGAATAGCAAGTCCAAGATGTTGCTATGGAAAATCCCATGGATTTGGCAGCAGATCAACACATTAGTAGTGCTGATTTGTAATACCCCAAGAACCCAAAGAATGGTAGTATATATCGAGGATAAGTAAGGAAGGAAACAACACTAGCTGGATACCTTTTAGACCGAATCTAGGCAAAGAACTTCGGGGTTAAGCATGCTTGAACTAGGGTAGCTCAATGATGGAAAGTTCGTGTAGGCCCATCAGGGTAAGTTGTTCCGGTTCTTCCTATCGCTCGATGCGGGATGTTACATGTGGTATCAGAGCCGACCCCTGAGCCTCTGAGCGTAGTGGTGGGGCAAACCTTAGCGAGGACGCTGAGTCCCTAAGGGGGGTACGTGTAGGCACCTTAGGCGAATCCCACATCGGCCATGCAACGGGGGGAGATCTGAGACCGATTGTAAGGTCACATGACGATGACGTCATGTGCTCAAGGGGGGAGAATGTAATACCCCAAGAGCCACGAGAATGGTAGTATATATCGAGGATAAGTAAGGAAGGAAATAATACCAGTTGTACCTTTTGGGCTGAATGTAGGCCAAGAATTCTGGGGTTAAGCGTGCTTGAGCTAGGGTAGCTCAAGGATGGGTGACCCCCTGGGAAGTTTGCGTTGGCATATCAGGGTAAGTTGTTCCGGTCCTTCCCATCACTCGATGCGGGATGTTAAATGATTATCTTATGCAAATGGACCAGCATAATACAGATCTTAATTCCCCTACCTTAAAGAGTTTTCAGCAGAGTGGTAGTGATGATCCCTCAAGTTCTGAGAGATTCCAGCCTTCTGGAAGTGCTGGATCATCAGGTTCGGATAGTTCCCCTAGTATAGGTAGGTACAATGTGGCTAGGGATAGGTAAAAGAGGGAGGTTAGACCTCCTATTAGGTATAGATACTCTGATTTAGTCTCATATGCACTATTAAGTGTAGAAGAGATAGCTAGTGATGAACCTCGTACATATGAAGAGGCTATGAGATCAAAGGATTCCAAGTTATGGCTGGATGCAATGAGATCGGAAATGGATTCTCTAAATAAGAATAAAACTTGGGTTTTGGTTGATAGATCCTTAGGTAAAAGGGTGGTAGGCTGTAAGTGGCTCTTTAGGATTAAAGATAAGGCAGGTAAGGAGCAAAAACCTAGGTACAAAGCTAGGTCAGTAGCAAGGGGATTCACCTAAGTGGCTGGGGTGGATTTTAATGAGGTTTTCTCACCAGTAGTGAGACATACTTCTATTAAAATCTTGCTTGCAATGACTGCCCATTTGGATTTAAATCTAGAGCAAATGGATGTGACCACCGCATTCCTTCATGGTGAGTTAGAAGAGGACATTCTAATGGAGCAACCTAAGGGATTTGAGGTTAGGGGTAAGAAGGAGCAAGTATGCTTGCTAAAGAAGTCCTTATATGGACTTAAGCAATCCCTTAGACAATGGTATTGAAAATTTCATACATTCATGATCAACCAAGGTTTTAAGAAAAGTGCCTTTGATTGTTGTGTTTATGTCAAGCATATTTCATCTAAAATCGTTATCTATCTCCTTTTGTATGTTGATGACATGCTGATTGCTACTCAATCAGATGTGAAAATTCATAGGTTAGAACTGTAATTAAATTCAGCTTTTTGAGATGAAGGAACTAGGAGAAGCTAGAAAGATTTTAAGGATTGAAATAGAAAGAAATAAACAAAAGAGGTTAATCAAGTTATCTAAAAAATCATACCTAGAGAATTTGATTAAGAGGTTTCAAATGTATGATACAAAGGAGGTTAATGTTCCCTTTGCATAACACTTTAAGCTATCCCTTAACCAATCACCTAGTGATAAGGAGAGCATAAGAGAAATGATCAAGATACCTTACTCTAGTGTTGTAGGTAGCCTCATGTATTGTATGGTGTGTACTAGGTCGGACTTAGCCCATGCTATGACTGTTGATAGCAGGTTTATGGGTAATTAGGGTAAGGAACATTGGGCTGCAGTAAAATGGATATTTATGTATCTTAAAGGATCAATAAATATGACTTTAGTTTAAGGTGGAGCTTGTGTCGAAGATAAGCCTAATATACTAGGATTCACTGATGCTGACTATGTAGCAGACCTAGATAGGAGGAAGTCATCTACCGATTAGGTATTTAAGCTATAGAATGCTACCATAAGCTGGAAAATAAATTTGCAATTGGTAGTGGCACTCTCAACCACTAAGGCTGAGTACATAGCAGTTACAGAAGCTATGAAGGAGAGCCTATGGTTGAGAGGTTTAGTAAGTGAACTCCTAGGTAGAAAAGTTAATGCAATCTTAAATTGTGATAGCCAAAGTGCTATTCACTTGGCTAAAAATCAAACACACCATGGACGAACTAAGCATATTGACATTAGGTATCACTTTATTAGAGAAGTCCTTGATAGGAAGGAAATAGATTTGATACAGGTAGCAGGAGAAGATAATGCTGTAGATATGTTTACTAAAGCAGTTTCAATGTCAAAATTACATCTTTTTTGTGTCTCTTACACATTTATATTTGTGAATGATTAGTTGTTTTGCAGGTCTAAGAAAATAGTAGATTGATGGAGCCGAATTCTAGAAGATAATCATGCAAAAATGGTGGAGATTTGTTGGGTTTTTGCATAAAGAATTATTTCTAGAAGATGAAGAATAAAACCTGCTAAAATGAAGGTGAAGTACGGCTAGATTTTTTTAAAGTTAGATTAGTTAACTTAGATGTTATATCATGAGGGATATTTTAGTCTTTGTATAAGAAAAATAGATAGTCTTGTAATTATCGCCCCTATGATTTATAAATAGGAGGCGAGAGGGATAAAAGTCGGACATAACAATCATTCTAATTGTTTTCTCTGAATGCAAGTGAGATTGTCGAGAGAGATAAAGGCTTACGGGGAAAGTTTGTCTTAGTATTCTCTTGTGAGAGGGTAGTGAACTTATGTGTGAGAGAGAAGAAGAGTTCTTGTAATCTTGTTCATCGGTTTCTAGTGGATTTTGCTCTGAAGATCAAGGTTGGGTGTAGGATTGCATATTGCAATCTGAACTAGGATAAATCAACGCCTACTGTTTTGGTTTGATTGTTCTTTACTTTAATTTCTTTGCTATTTTTCATTTCTAGTTTTATATAATCTGTCGTGGGTTTGATTTTCGGATGAGGAGTGTTGAGAGATTGGCAAAACAAGAGTATTGAATTGAGTTTCTAAGAGCTCCTAATCCTAACAGGGAGCCCAACCATTCAATGCTCACTTGAATATGGGCCCTTTTTTGATGGACAGTGAAAATGGCACTGGCGGTGCTTCTTGTTGTCATCGCAGTGGCAAGGATGAGAATAGCAAGAGAAGAGGCTAGTATGCTCACCATTGCAGTGGCAAAGGGCTGTGTGAAAAAGAAGAGGAAGGCATGGTGAGTCGGTGGGTGAGTGTGAATGAAACACTAGGAAAACAAGAAATAAAAGATAAACAAAAAGAAAGAAAATATTGTTGATAGGATATTCAAAGTTGGGGCTCAAATTAGAAAAATGTGTCTTTCTTAGAAATATCTTTAAAATTTTTCTAAACTTTAAGATATTTTCCAAAGTCTCGTACAACTTTAGAAAACAAAAAATTTGTTTTATATTCTTTAATTTAGAAAAAAATTATTTTGAAAATTTCCAATTTTCTATCTTCATGGAGATATTTTCTAGAAAACTACTCTAGTTTTCCATAAGTAAACTTGCTCTAAAATTCTATACAAAAATATAAAAGAGCTCCTGAGTAGGAAACAATCCTGAAGATTATGGATTGCACTAAATAAAAATTTTATACAAAAATATAAAAGAGATCTTAAATAGAAGACTATTCCAAAGATTATGAATCGCTCTAAATATGCTAAGATTAAGTATGGATCGTGTTAATTATGCTAATAAGACAATTTAGAATTGATTTTTTATTTTATTGTCTTGAAATGCTGTTGATTTTTCTAAGCTGGTGGTGGTTTGACATGTATTAAGGAGTGAAATTCTATGTTGGACCTGATCCACTAGCTCTACTCGTGGATTAGCTAATAGGGGCAAGCCTTGTGTTGTGTGGTAGACAACCCTTATGTGTTTTTCTTTTCATTTGGGGAAATTATATGTTGGACCCAACCCACCAGCACTATAATACCCCATTATTGTATGAGGTTGCCACGTAATTTTGATACGTTTAGAATACCGAAAAATTGGCTTGATAGTAGTTATAAGTACCGAATCGATTACAGGGAATGCCTCAGAGTGAAATTGTCTAAGGAAAATGATACGGCGTTGATAAGAATCTCGAGATAGGATTTATGGTATCGAAAGAAATCAGATCGGGAATAGTTTTCGGTACAACTAAAATACAATTGCCATTTAGGCTGCAAAATCAAATCTTTGTAGGAGACTGGAAGTCAACGGAAGCCTGGGGGGGCTCAGGTTTTTCATAACGAGCAACCCTTCAGTGGTTTCGGGATGAAACGACAGCCCAGTGATGACACTGGAGCGAAGTCATCATTATCGAGTAACTTTGAAGTTATTAATTTTGCGTTTTCGGTATTGTAATGCAAATTAATTTGAGGTTTAAGGGCATAGTTGCAATAAAGGAATTTCCCAAGTGATATTATGATAAAATTGGGGATTAATGTGTAATTTCCTATATATATTAATGTGATATATAGTGTATATATATATAAATATGGGTGTATATAAATATGGGTGTGCGTGAGGCCATTCATTAGCCATGCCTTGCAACTTTCACCCATGCGCTGCAACTCTAAATCAGCCACGCCTCTGCAAGTTTTGGAAGACTTTCGCGCTAAGAGGGATGGATAAGAGGGTTGGAGATGGCTATAAAAAGGGTAGGTTGTGGGCAAATGGAAGCAGAGAAGCTAGCCGAGAGTTGCAGCAAGATGGAAAGGAAGAAGAAAGAGCAAGCAATGGTCGAATGGCTAAGAGGTCGAGGAAGAAGCCCGGAGTCAAAGCTGGTGGCTGGAGGCAGCCACGAGAATGGACAGAAGCAGCGAAGCCGCGGCCATGGCAGCAAGCTCCAGCGGCTGGGCAGCAAGCGGGCGGTGGCAGTCCAGCAAGGTTGGAGGCGTTCGACGAGGTGGGTAGCGGCCAGCGAGGCCGTGGCGGCCGGTTGCGACGAGCTGGCGGTGGCAGGTGTGAAGCTGTGCGTGCATGACAACAAGAGAGGAAGAAAGAAGGAGAAGAAGAAAGAATAAGAAGAAGGAAGAAGAGAAGAAGAAGAAAAGAAAAAGAAGAAAGAAAGAAAGAAAAGAAAAGAAGGAAGAAAAAAGAAAAAAAGAAAAGAAAAAGAAGAAGCATGCTAGTGCATTGCAGTGGAAGGAAGAAGAAACAGAGGACGGAGATGATGAATAGTAGAAGAAGAAAAAGAAAAGAAAAAGAAAGAAAATATAGAAAAATCTTAGAAAAATTATGAAAAATAGGAAATGGAGATTTATGGTTATTTCGGAGATTTTGGTGAGAAAAATGACTTTGACACGTATTTCGAGAATATGGCATGCATATCGAGAAAGCCTGAGAGGCTAAGTTAAGGATGCTTTGAGGCTTAAAGTTGAAGTGACTTGTGCGAATTTTGAGGGTGGCACTCAAATCGAGGTGGTACACGTATTTTGAGCCAATGCACGAATATCGAGATAGCCTGATAAGTTTGAGAAGATAAGTGGTACTTCACAACTGGATTTAGTTTTATGGAAAATACTTAGTTTGGAAGTGGTTCAACCCAAACCCGATTTTAAGTAAATGATTTTATCATGTTGTCATGTCTTGATGTGAATATGTCATGTAGATTGCATTTACATGCTATGATGAAATATGCACATGTATACGTTGATATCACTGATCACGCGCATGTTGTCCGTTGGGAGTACGAACTGGCATTGCTGCTTTACCAAGGGTGCCCCCATACACCCTGGCTTCGAAAGAGGTGGCCATAAAAATGGTGAGTAGTATGAAGGGTGCAGTTGACCCCTACAATGAAGTAAGACATTGCATACACGCATGATAAAATATTTTGTGCTCTTACTTAGATGATTTATCATCTAACTTGGGCTTTGCTCCTGGAATATTCAAATGTTCCAGATGGAGATTGTAGCAGATACGGGGATGAATGAGGCATGAAATGACACTTAGCAAAGTGCATGATTAATTGAATGATGAATGAAATATATGTAATGCAGCCCATGTATTTAAGTTCTGTTACTTTGAAATCTGAATGTTTTGAGGAATGATGATATTTAACCATTTGGTTAATGATGATGTAAAACCCCATTTAGGGTTAATGTTAGTTGAGAACTTATGCTATGTATTAAGTTATGTTGAGGAGAAATGATGTAAGAACTAAATTTCGATTAATGTTAAGATATTATGTTCGATTCTAGCTTCCGCAATAGATGTGTATGATAATTCTCTTTCGAGATAAATATATGAAAATTTTGGAATAGATATGAGAAATGATATGATTTAGCTTTAAGTTTGAAAGAAAAAATTTATTATCCCAAAATTATCCTAAATTATGACGCGCCCGAAAAATGGGGCATTACAAGCACCACTCATGGACTGGGCTAATAGGGCTGCGCAATGTGTCCTGTGGCAGACAACCCTTGCGTCTACTTCTCTCTTTCTTTACTTCTCTCTCTCCCCCTTTCTCTCTTTTTCTCTCTATCTCTTTTTGTCTCTCTCTCATGGGATCGCCACATGTTGGTGTTGCGGCAATAAAGTAAGGGCAATTTGATAAATTTATTATTATAATTAAGATATTATTATACATCATACCAAACGAAAAATAAATAATTTTAAATAATATATCCACACTTTAAATAAAATATAAGATTACATATCTCATTGTTAACTTTTTACCACAACTAATCTATCTTCCAAATCAAAAGTGTAGTAAATGTAAAGGACTTTTTAAAGTTGATCTCTAAACAAGTCTTTTATCGCTTTCTTTGATTTGAGAAGGGTGCCCAAGAATTCAATACTCACATGAATATGGGCCCTTTTCTGATGGGCAGGTATCATTTGAACTCCATCGAGCTCTAATGAATTTATGAATAAATTGACTTTACTAATATATATATATATATTTAGAGTAATGCTATTTATTTATCACTTTCTTTGATTTGAGAAGGGTGCCCAAGCATTCAATGCTCACATGAATGTGAGCCCTTTTTTGATGCGTAGGTATCATTTGAGCTCCATCACTCTAATGAATTTATGAATGAATTGACTTTACTAATATATGTATTTAAAGTAATGCTATTTATTTAGATTATAGATGTAACACATTTTTGTTGGAAAAGGAAAAGGTGCAATGTAAACATGAATACCTGCATCATTTTCTTTTCTAGTAAAAAAATTATCAAATTAAACTAGAGTTTTATCTCTAGTTTAGATAAATAATATTACTCATATATTTAAACTATTTATGAATCTTGATGCGGTGGTAGTTATTCTATGTATAGTTTACCTTGTTGACTCATAAAATGCTAAAAAATTCCAGAAAATCTTGAAAGATTTGGAGATTTATTAATATTTCAGGGTTTTTGGGCTAGAAAATGGTTTGGGCCCGTGTTTCGAGGATGTGACACGCATACCGAGAAAGCCCGAGGGGCTAAATCAAGGTGAGTAAAATTTTCTAGAAAATTCTAGAAATTCAAGAATATTATTTTATGAATTGTCATAGTAAAATATTTGATAAATATTTAGTTTGAATTTATTGAGGAAAAATAGAAAGAAATAGAGAGAAAAATAAAGAAAATGCAAGAAAATATGAAAATAGGTTTTAATGCTTATATGATGATTAGGGTGCTTTGAGACTTAAAGTTGAAGTGATTTGTGCGAATTTTGAGGTTGGCACGCAAATCGAGGTGATCATGCACGTATTTCAAGGCAAGGCATGTATATCGAGATAGCCCAATAAGCTTGAGAAGGTAAGTGGTAGTTCCCAACTGAATTTAGTTTTATAGAAAATGATTGGTTATAGGTGATTTATATTTCAAACTCCGATCTTTAGGGATGCTTTCATCATATTGACATGCTTTGATATGTATCTGTCACGTAAACTGCATACATGACATGCTATGAAATGCATATGTACACGTTGATATCACTGATCATGCGCATTGTGGTCGTAAGGAGTACCAACTGGCACCGTTGCTTTACTAAGGGTGCACCCATACACCCCGATTTCGAAAGAGGTGGTCGCAAAAATGGTGAGTAGTATGAAGGGTGTAGTTGACTCTTAGGATGAGTAAGACATTGCATTCATGCACGAAATATGTTTTCTGTACCCTTACTTAGATGATTCATCATCTAACTTGGGCTTTGCCCCTAGAATATTCAAATGTTCTAGATAGAGATTCTAGCAGATACGAGGATAAACGAGGCATGAAATGGCACCTAGTAGAGTGCATGAGGAGTAAAATGGATGTTATGTAGCCCATGTATTTAAGTTCTACTACTTTGAATTCTGAACATTTTGAGGAATACTGATGTATATCCTTATGGTTAATGAAGATGTAGGAATTGATTTATAATCATTGTTAAGATATTAGGTTTCGATCCTTGCTTCCCTATTTGATGTGTATAATGATTCTCTTTTGAGAAAAATGAATGAAAATTTTGGGACGGATTCGAGGAATGATGTGGTTTAGCATTAGTTTGAAAGAAAAAAAATTATTGTCCCAAGTTATAACGCGCTTGAGAATCAGGGCGTTACAGTTGGTATCGTAGATTAAGTTTAATGGAAGACTTAAGTGACTCTAATGTAGTTGATATCAGAGTTAAGCCCTATTTGAAGATTAGGGAATATCAGCTTGGAGACTTTAGAGGATCCGATTTTGATAGAATCAGTTAGTAGGTACCCCAATTGGAGGCTTAGGGGAAAGAGACTAAGGGTTCGTAAGACGAAATTCATATTTGGAGATTTAGGGATTGTCATGTTAAGGCTTAGAGGTTATTGGATTTAAGTGTTATGTAGTGGAAGTGCATGTCTAGAAAAATTTTGGCTAAGGAAAGACTTGGTATTTAAGTGTGTCCATTTATGACCCACCTCTCTTTCCTGGGAACTTACCTGGTGTATTATTCACGTATAGACACTATTCAAGTATACGATTACTATTCTCGATGAATAGTAAAAGCCTGATGCGGGCTAGTACAGGCAGAGCGATCTAGCTATTGAAGTTAGATTCGGGTGTAAGGTTGACTCAGAAACCATAATTTTGGATTCGAGAGATTTAGAGACTGTTGATTTGAGGTCATTAGTCAGAATTTGTACAATGAAAGATAAGATAACTAAGGGTTATCAAGGATGATCAAAATCAAGAATGATTAGTCTGATGTGACATGGCTTAGGTAAAGAGTTACGATCAAATGATAAATATTTTTCGAGGATCATTTAGTCTCTTGAAAATGAGATGTAAAGATCAGGGATCCAACGGATTGGGTCAAGCAAGAGGCCGAAGATGGCCAAATGATGGCATATGAGTTCCGCCAATTGATGAGGTGACGATGGTACAATCGATGTGACTTGCAGAGATGGGATAAGGAACCCTAGCAGTGTGATGACACTACCAGTTCGGTGTTCGCATTGACAAATCTGGATCTAGGGAACCACGTGCAGATGGTTGATGGATGGCTTGCTATAAGGTACGGAAAGCCCGTCGATCGAAACATCATAGCAGACTGCTTGGGAGACAATCAGATGTTGAAGATTTGGAACAACCCAATAAGGTCTGGACTTTGTATGGGTCTAAGTCCCAATGGTCTAGGAGCGAGGTGTACCACCAGCTGTGATTGATCGAGGCTGGAGAATCAACCCAAAATGAAATGGATTGAGTATGGACTGAGTGTCCTATTTAAAGAATTGCGTCTGGGTTCATGGTCATCTTGGGAGTTGGTGACACGACAAGCATTGTGAGGCTCAAGGGGTAGAATACCTCAGTATCTAGTATGGCAATGGGATCATGAATGGTCATGTGCTGATAGTCAACTAGATCTAAAGAGGGAAATGCGAGAGTTAGTGGATTCTTGATAATCGAGATTTCGGGTAGTAGAGCATAGTCGGTTCAAGGCCTTGACGATGAGTTGTGAGATGGAAATCTTAGTTCGAGGAAGAGATCAGGTACCTAAAAGGCAAGAGTTGCTTGTAGGTAGTATTGACCCTAAGGAAGGATGATGAGAAAACCTAGTGAACAGAGGTTGTGACTACATTTTAGTGTGCCACATAAACCTGCGGAATCAGGTAAAGTTATCGGTGGTCAACCCGGCTAGGAGAACTCGGAAGCACCATGATGAATGGTGGATTGAGAGCAATAGTTGCAAGGAAATAGAGTTCATGGAAGATGATTGGAACCAGATATCGTGACTTGATTCGAGATTTTAGAGATAAATTAGTTTGAGATTCTTGAGGAATTTCTTGAAAGAATTGATTGAGGATCTAAGGATTCATGAGGGAACTTTAGAGTTTTCAGAAAGAAATCTAGCGAGGATTGGAGTACCGTAGGTGATGAAAGTACCTACCTACTTTAACTGGCAGTGTAATTATGGATTGTCATATTGAAGATTGTTCAAATCATTGGGCATGATCGAGAGAATCAAGTGATGGCAAATGTGCCAGGATAACGGGTCGTAGTAGGAAAAGGTGCAGACTTAGATCGATTAGAAATCTAAGATTTTCGATTTTGGAGAATAGAACTCATAGGGTTAGACGGTTAGTCTAGTTAATCTGGTGAGCAAATTGGGAGATGTATTGCTAAGTGATGTCAGCAAGTTATGATTATAATGAGCATGTTGATCTGTGGTACAGGCATTTGAAGTTAGTTAAAAGCCGTAAGAAAAATGGAAAATATCAGGAGATATTCTCGGAAGATTTATCGAGATTATTTCCTGATGATGATTGCTAATAATAGCTTGAGGTTAGTAGATGCTTAGCTATAAGTGGTTCGATTGAGGACATAAATTATTGAGCATTGAAAAAGGTGATAATTAAGAGTCGATATGTTTACCTTGCACTTGATGAATTATTAAACAGCTGCAAGAGATTATATATGATATTTTCTAGGATTGATATGCGATTGAGGAGTAAAGTAAACCCTTGTAATATTAAGGTTATGTGTGATGCTCTTCATTGTGATGCTTGAGGGTAAATGGTCCTGAGATTTTGATTGGATGATAATGATGTTATAGATTGTGTGGACTAAGAGGCTAAAATAGTTCGAATAAAGTTAATAGCACTATTACCAAGACAAGTAGACAATAGAGTCGATGAGCAAGTCTGGAGATTGTGAGTTGGTAAGTGAACCTGTGCTACGATTAATTGGAAGTCAAAAGAGCCGACAGTCAAATGCGAGGAAAGAAATTAGATGAGTTCTGTATGATAAAGTATGGTTGGCATGAGATGGTGCCTTAAGGATTGAGCAAGAGTAGACTTAGTTGATATGAGACGTTATTACTCGAGGATTAATCCAAGCAAATTTGAGGATCAAATGGTTAATTTGATGATATAAAGTGTTATTTAAAAAGTGTGAGGACTTATTTGAGTTATGGGTATGGGAGAATAAATATTAGGGTGACAACTAAGTAACGAGGATTATGAGCAAACGATGCAAGGATATTAGTATTGCTAGACTTGGAAGACAATGATAGATTTCAATTGATATTAAAAGTTAAGTTACGAAATGAAGATTTGGAGACATAACCTATCTATTAATAAAGATTTCTTGAGAAAATAGTTACATGATATGATTAGAAGATGATTGTGGTCAATTGGCAAAAACTTGAGATTATATCGGGAGATTAATACCTACAAGAATGAGGAAACAATAGAAATCTCGAATAGATTAGCACAAGTAAAGATTAAGCAATGACTAAGTTTGAGATGACCTAAGGTAAGGCATAGTTAGTTTCGAGGATATGTGATGACGTATATTTGTGATGTTTTTGGATCCAAGGGTACATGAAATAGTTTCATGACATGAAAATATTTCTTTGAGGATCGATTTGATAAAAGTCAAGATGTATCGAGATCAGGGACTCTTGTTTTAAGGTTGGAAGATTATCAAAGCATGATTGATTAGTTCAAGATAAATGACGTCGTAGGAAATCGGAATTAGAGAAGTGTCGTGATTAAGGATATTGATTGGATGACTTAGTGAAAAGCAAATTGAAAATTAATAACGTGGATATGAGAGTTGCGGGCTCATTACGACGATATGTGTACCAACGTGGATAGGAGCTCAAGCTGAGACTCATGGCCCAAGGATGGGGATATGCGGTTGTGAGTTTTCAAAGAGAAATTTGAAAGGCATGCATGGCGGACAAATGTACTTGTCTAGGGATTAATGAGCATGGCCAGCCCAAGGGTTATGGTTTATATGTGTGATGGTATTCTTAAGTTTCGAATAAGATATACATGCTAGAGGTCTGGTGATTAAGAGACAATTATAGACGGTATAGTTGTTCTAGAGATAAGATCGTTGTAAAGAGCTTTAGCAAGATTATTTGAGATAAGGTAATGAGGTAGGATCTTCCCTAATTATTCGATTAGTCGGATATTAATTTCAAGGATGAGATTATGAGATTTAGAATATAGGTGACAAATTTCGAGAATGAAATTTTTTTTAGGGGAGATTATAATACCCCATGTTCGTATGAGGTTGCCACATAATTTCGATAAGTTTAGAATACTGAAATTTTTTTGGTTTGATAGCAGTTATAAGTACAGAATCGGCTGCAGGGGATACCTCAGAGTGAAATTGTCTAAGGAAAATGACATGGTCTTGACGAACGTTTCAAGATAGGATTTATGATATTGAAAGAAATCGAATCAGGAACGGTTTTCGATACAGTTAAAATGCAACTGTCATTTAGGCTATAAAACCAAATCGTTGTAGGAGACTCTCGAAAAATCAATAGAACCCTAGGGGGGCTCCGGTTTTGCGTAAGGATCAACCCTTTAGTGGTTTCGAGATGAAACAATAGCCCAGTGAGGACACTAGGGCAAAATCGTCCTTATCGAGTAAACTTCGAGTTATTAATTTTGAATTTTCAGTATCAGAATGCAATTTAATTCAGTGTTTGAGGATGTAATTACAATTAGGGAATTACCTAAGTAAAATAAAGACAAAAAGTGGGATTTAAATGTATAATTTTTCTATTATAATATGTAATTATATATATATATATGTATTTGTTCGTGGCTGTGAGTGCGTGGAGGCCATGCCCTGCCAAATTTAATGGTCGAGATTTGCGCAAGAATGAAGGAGATTTCAGCAGAATTTTAGGGAGGGATATGACAGCAAGATTTGAGGAAATGGCAGCTGAATTTGAGAGATTGCGTGATTGTGTGATACGTAATATATATATATATATATACACAGCCGTGGAGAGCAAGCAGCAACGCTTATAAATTGGGAATGGTTGTGGCCGATTGAGAAGCGACAAGAGAGAGTTTGAGAGAGAGCTTGGCCGCAAATTGTGGCCGAGAGCATCAAAGCAAGGGGGAGAGAGAGCTGGAAGGGAGGTGGGCCGAGGCCATGGTAGCCGCAGTAGCGAGCTGGGCGGCGCGGCCAATGGGTCGAAGCAGTAAGGCAGCAGTAGCGGGGCTCGAAGGTGTTCAGAGGAGGTTGGTAGAGGTCAATGCGGCGGCTGAAGAGGCATGGCCATGGCAGTCACGAAGCTACTGTTGCATTAGCCAGGCATGGCCATGGCCGCGGGCACCAAGCTCGGCGGAGTTGGGCAGCACGCGGGGGAGGTCGGTGGTGGCCAAGAAAAGAAAAAGGGAGGAAGAAGAGGGGAAGAAAAGAAAAAAAGAAAAAGAAAGGAAAAGAAAAGGAAAAAAAAAAGAAAAGAAAATGGAAAAAAGTGCCAAAAAAATCTTAAAAAATAGGATTTAGAGATTTATTAATATTTTGAAAATTTTGGGCGACAAAATGGTTTGGGCCCTCGTTTCGAGGATGTGGCACACATATCGAGAAAACCTGAGGGGCTAAATCAAGGTGAGTAAATTTTTCTAGAAAATTCTAGAAATTCAAGAATAGTATTTTATGAATTGTCATAGTAAAATATTTGAGAGGTATTTAGTTTGGATTTATTGAGGAAAAATAGAAAGAAATCGAGAGAAAAATAAAGAAAATGCAAGAAATTTTGAAAATAGGTTTTAATGCTTATATGATGATTAGGGTGCTTTGAGGCTTAAAGTTGAAGTGACTTGTGCGAATTTTGAGATTGACACGCAAATCGAGGTGATGTATGTATTTCAAGGCAAGGCATGGATATCGAGGTAGCCTGATAAGCTTGAGAAGGTAAGTGGTACTTCCCAACTGGATTTAGTTTTATGGAAAATGAATGGTTGTAGGTGATTTATATTTCAAACTCCTATCTTCAGGGATGCTTTCATCATATTGATATGCTTTGATATGTATCTGTCACGTAGACTACATACATGACACGCGATGAAATGCATATGTACACATTGATATCACTGATCACGCGCATTGTGGACGTAAGGAGTACGAACTGACACCGTTGCTTTACCAAGGGTGCACCCATACACCCTGGCTTCGAAAGAGGTGGCCGCAAAAATAGTGAGTAGCATGAAGGGTGCAGTTGACCCTTAGGATGAGTAAGACATTGCATTCATCAACGAAATATGTTTTCTGTACCCTTACTTAGATGATTCATCATCTAACTTGGGCTTTGCCCCTGGAATATTCAAACGTTCCAGATGGAGATTGTAGTTGAAACGAGGATAAACGAGGCATGAAATGGCACCTAGTAGAGTGCATGAGGAATGAAATGTATGTTATGTAGCCCATGTATTTAAGTTCTGCTACTTTGAATTCTGAATGTTTTGAGAAATATTGATGTATATCCTTATGGTTAATGAAGATGTAAGAATTGATTTATGATCAATGTTAAGATATCAAGTTTCGATCATTGCTTCCGCATTTGATGTGTATAATGATTCTCTTTCGAGAAAAATGAATGGGAATTTTGGGACAGATTCGAGGAATGATGTGGTTTAGCATTAGTTTGAAAGAAAAAAAAATTATTGTCCCAGAATTGTCCCAAGTTATAACGCGCCCGAGAATCGGGGCGTTGCAAGGCCTGCTTCTGAATATTCCCGCTTAGCATAGGATATTTGAAAGAAGGTCATTACAGAGATGATATAGAACAAAATTGAACTCAAATAACAACTCATTTCATTTCTAGCTGTTGAAATTTAAATTAAGGTTCAGTTACATTTCTAGTATCTCATAACTCTAGGCTTGATGGCCATACAAAATAATAAGAGGCTCAAACACCAATAATCATAGCAAATTCTCATTACTATAAACCTCATCAAATCACTATCTAGAATCTTTAAAGTTAGGACGTGTCTCTGTGCACCACTATCCCTGGTTGTAGTCTTACTAGACTCGCCCCCTAATAACAGTCTTTCCTTTACCTAGAATGGCAAAGAAGATCAAGTGAGCCACAAGGCTCAACAAGTTCGAGAAACAAGGAACAATATATAGAATGCAATAACATGATGACACTAAGAAGAGAAATCAAGGACTCCACAATTATATACAAGATTCATAATTGATGAATTTATCAATTCAATTTAATATATCATGTCACCATGTATCACTATGCAAATAAGCATAAACTTTCAATGTCATTATCAATTTTCACAGGCTAGAAAGCCATCATTCAACATATGCAAGAGTGCATCATTTCATTATCAATATCAATCTCCCTGGCTCTCAAGCCATCAATCAATGCATGCAAAAATGCATAATTTCAATAAAACCTCACAAATAAATTTGGAGCCAACCTGCTTGGCTATGGCCACCTCGTCCTGCACTAAGTGCTCTAGGGTACCCTTTCTCTCCCTCCACGCAAGATAATAGGTGTGCAAAATATATATATATATATATATAACATGTATATGTATGCATCATGTATGCATTTGCCAACCACATGCATTTAAATTCTTATTTCCTTAATATTCATACTTTCAACACCACTTACTCATATCGGGTATTTACCATCATCAGATAGATTCAATGTTTCTTACTTCATGACATTTATCACATTCAAGATGTAATTCATGACACAAAAATGATTGATGCAAATTATAATACATGAATAATTTTGACAGATTCTATTTAAGATTAAATCTTGATTCGCTAGTTGAGGAGTATTATAGATTTAATAACTATTTTTCCCATCATATGATTTTTGTGAATTCATTTAACTAGTGTCAGTATGCCTTTACTTGCATTCGTGCTCATTGCTCAAATTCATAATTAGTTCCCATGCAATTAAAATGACCACACCATGCGGGTTTTTTCATTGACAGGCCAGTATTGATCTTTTACACAAATAGTGGGTGTTCAATTTAATGACCACATTCTGAGGAATATTTAGAAGGAATTTCAATGAGGCATCTCATAACTTGAACATATTTGATATCATTTAAAATAGATATATCGTCTTTTCAATATGCTTACAATTGTCACGCTTATATATTCTTATTTACTATCAGAATCGACTTTGGTTTGTTAAAGGAGAGTATTGTTCAAGGCAATTTTCTTTCGAAAAGATGACTGAGGTGGGGGCCTGCGACAAGGTTGGAGCTCGTAGCCAAGGGTTCGTAGCATGAGCTCGCGTCAAAGGATCGCGATAAGTGTTCGAGGCAAGAGCTCATAGGAAGAACTCGCGGTTAAGGGCTTATGGTGAGAGCTCGTGCAAGAGCTCATAACAAGGTATCGCTGTAACGACCCATTAGAGAGTTTAGATTTTTATTTAGAAATTATTGAATTTCTTAATTAGTTTTGTTTGGAGAATTTTTGCCAATTAATTGTTAATGTGGCAATTTAGAGATTTAATTGAGAAAATAGCATTTAATTATGTTTAATTATTGAGAAGATTAAATGCAAGGACGTGTTGGTCATTTAAGGATTTGATATTAGAGTTTAATTGTTAAACAGAATTAGTGTGATTAAGGGATTAATTAACCCAGCCGTGAGAAGGATTTGGTTTGAAAGACTCCTAGTTATATTAGGAGAGAGAGATGGCATTAGGGTTTCTCTTAAGTATATGTATATATATAATAGTCATTAGCCATGTTGTCTTCGCCGTGTGAAGAACAACAGAGAGAAGAAGAAGCTTCAACAGTGAATTAAAGGCTTTGCGTTGGAGGCTTCTGTTAGATCATTGGTTCGATCAGAGAGTTTGAAAGGCAAGTTATTCTCCCCGTAAACTTTTCTTACGAGATCGTATATTAGCATTCGATCATCAGTTCCAGCAGTTCTTCATTTAAGTTTTAGATTTATGTTACAGTCAGTGTATATATATATATAGGCACGAGCAGTGAGTTCAAGTCTTGCATAGGAGGCTCTCGTGAGATCATTAAGTCGATCAAGAAGATCATAAGGCAAGTATCCTTCCCCTGTAATCCTTTCTTACAGGTCTTGATTGAGTTGGATATCAGATCTCCATAATTGAATCAATTTCAGTGCATGTATATTCATATATGTGCGTTACAGTGAGTTATTTCAGTTCAGTGCATGTTTATATATGTATTTACATGCGTACAGTGAGTACCAGCCAGTTCATGCATATTCCTTGCAATGTTTACATTAGTTATGATCAGTAACTCATCCCTCAAGTTGTTTATATATCAATTGGGATTGTTCTCCCAAGATTTCTTTTGGAATGGTGTAGTGAAGATAAGTTTTGATTCAAGTTATGATCTCTGTTATCGTAAGCTGTATATCTGATAAGATTCCAGTCATTCGAATAAGTCTTGTGTCATTCGAATGAGTTTCAAAGCATCCGAATAAGTTTCAGTGTTATCGTAAGCTTTTCCCTTGTAATATTCCAGTCATTCGAATGAATTCTTGGTCATTCGAATGAGTCATGTGTTATCATATCATTCGTATGAATTTTTGAGGTTTTTAGACTGTCATTCGAATGAGCCTTGTTGTTATTCGAATGAGCCCTTGAAGATGTGAGTAAGTTGTTGCTTTGTATAGCTTAGCATTCGAATGAGCCTTCTTGTCATTCGAATGATCTTCAAATTGATTCGAATAAGGTTACTGTTGCATTCGAATGAGTCGCTTTTTGCCAGTTCAAAAGTTGAAAATTTTCAAAATTCATTCGAATGAATTTGAGAGTCATTCGAATGAGTCCCAGATCAGATCCGAATAGCCTTTGAATATCATCAGTCATTCGAATGAGCCTTCTGTCATTCGAATGAGTCTCTGTCATTCGAATGAGTTTTCTGCCATTCGAATGAGCTTGCTGAAATCCATTTTTTTCATTCGAATGAGCTGCTTTTCATTCAAATTGCTTCCTTAGACTTTCTCAATCATCCAAATAGTATCAAATGGCATCCAAATAGCTTCCAATAAATTCTTGATTCAAGTTTTAAATTTAATATGAATATTCAATTATTCAAATATTGAATTTTTATGCCAAGATATCATCAAATCCAATATGCCATGCCTATACTTAGAAATTTCAGAATATTTGAATCTCAATATTTCTAGTAAAAATCATATACCATGTTTAGCAGTTCATTATGACATGGTCAGCATTATTTTGTGAGATTATGTGCATACACATTGTATGAGCATTGAGCATGACTTATGTGGAGCATTACATATCATGTGCTAGCATTTATATGAGCATTGCATTATGCGTGCCAGGCGGCTTGTCCGCGGGGATCCCACTAGTATTAGTACAATTATATCTCAGTTATGAGATGCTCGCCTGATGTCGACCAGGGAGCTAGGGGCATATTGCCCAAAGTATGTGCTTACAGTTTTTATGTTTGCAGGACTCAGATCAGTCAGGTATGTGTTACAGTTATGTGGGCCTATGGGCTAAAGTTGCATACCTGCATTTAGTTTATAGCTTATGTGCATTTCATCTTATAAATGCCATCCAGTGATTATTATATCTCTCAGTACAAGTTCAGTAAGTATTTTTATCAGTATCGATATTCTTCGATTCAGCTTCAGTTATTCTTTCCAGTTTATTACTTGCTGAGCTTTGTAGCTCACCTTGTACTCTTCACCATTCCAGGTCTTAGTGGGGGAGTACCAGACGTGGGGCCTAGCAGCAGTGTCCAGTAGTGTGTGTACGTGGAGCCGCTCAAGACCAAAGATGTCTGGGAGTTATTAGTTGTTAGTTAGTGCTTGATCAGTTTAGATTCATTTTAATTTCCAGTTTAGGGAATTTCCCTTAGATGCAATTATGATTTCAGTTTTTGTTGACTCAGAGTCTTATTACAATTAATTGATATATACAGTATTGGTATCAAGATTCAGTTATCAGTTGGTTTATTTTATTATCCCCAGTAACACCTCTTCTCGGGCAGTTCTAGGAGAGGGGGTGTTACAATCGCAACAAGAACTCGTGGAAAGAGTTCACAGCCAAGGCTTAAGGGAAGAGTTCATAGAAAATGGCTTGAAGTAAGAGCTCGCAGGAGAGCTTGCAGAAAGTCTGAAGTGAGGGCTTGCAGGAAGAGCTAGCAAAAAGGGCTTGAGGCAAGAGCTCGCAGAGAAAGTTTGAGACCAAGGGTTTGGGGTAACAGCTCATGCAAGAGCCCGCAAAAATGAGGCTTGAGGTAAGAAGGCGTATATGCATGAGTTCGCAGCAAAGGACTACAGCAAGAGCTCAAGAAAAGCTTGAGACAAGGGTTTGCTAAAGAGCTTGAGAAAGGAGCTCACAGCAAGGGTTCAAGGTTTCTACTATTACAATATATATACAGATATAGTGCCAAACACATATTCAAAGTGACATTCAGATGAGGCAAGAGGCATTCAAATGGTTATAATATTATGTGGGTATCATTAGGATGATTTAAGGGCATTCGAATGGGACTTATATATGTCTGTGAGTATTCTGGATCTAACATTCATAGGTGGGAGATTTCATTCGGATGGTTCATGCCTATTCGGATGAGTCATTTAGGCTTCTGCAAGGTGCATTTGGCCATGTATACATGATTAAGCTCAAGAAGATACCAAAGCGAACAAAGCCTCATATCTATATTTAAACAAATAAATTACCATTCACTGAAGGAAACTTGGGGTGGAAACAAACCCCATTTTGAAACCACAAAAAGACCCACAAAGAGATACAAAAATAGAGAAGTTGAACACAGTGAGCTAAAATAAATATAGTAAGCTAAAATGAACACAATAATCGTAACAGTAGAAAGAAGATATAGAAGAGCCAGCACAAAAACAAAAGATGGTGCAACGAGAACTTGCACAAGAATATAAGACATAATAATGTATAGGAGAACTTGCACTGTAATTACTTGGAGAGTGCAAGAAGAAACTTGCATTGAAATATAGAATGTATAAGAGAGTTCGCACTAAAAATAAAGTGGAAGTGCAAGAAGAACTTGCCTGATGATTTTGCTACACAGACTCTTCTTTTCGGTCAAAACGAAAATGAGACGAGGAGGCAGGAAGGAAAGAAGAAATAGAAAGAAGAAGTCACAGATGGGAAATGCGAGTACGCATAAGAGAAAGGTCGCCGATGCAAGCGCAACACGAAGAGGGAAATGCAACAGTCTACACCCACAACTTGGTCGAAATGACCTAATTGCCCTTCATCTTTACAATGGTCAAAAGGAAGACCAAGGGCATTATTGACATTTGATGATCAATTTATTTTATTATGATTTTCTTTTTAAAATTTCAAATCTCATTTCTCAATTGGGCTCAGCCCATACCGTGGGCCATTCCATGGCCCAACTCATTGATCCAAATAATTCTCAACATCTAAGCCCATTCATAATTCAATGGCCCAATTCATTTGGACTTTTCTCACATTTTTAAATCCCACTGGGATGGCTACCAAATTCTTATTTCCACTTACACTATTCTAAAAAAAAAAAAAATATTCAACCCTCAATTAATTAAAGCAAAAATTTTGAGTAGATACTAAAATACCCTAAAATACCTAGACCCCCTAACGATTTGTTACATTTAAGATGTTTCATAAAATTTAGTACAACTTTAGAAAATAAATTTATTTTCTATTCTCTAATTTTAAAAAAATCACTTTGAACATAGTTTATAATTTTCCATTTTAATAGAGATATTTTCTAAAAAAAACTACTCTAGTTTTTCACAAGTAAACAAACTCTAAAATTCTGTACAAAAATATAAAAGAGATTATAATTAGGAAACTATCCTAAAGACTGTAGATCACGATAAATAAAAATTTTGTACACAAATATAAAAGAGATCCTAAATAGAAAACTATCTCAAAGATTATAAGTCACCCTAAATATACTAAGACTAATTGTGGATCATGTTAATTATGCTAAGAAGACAAATAAGCATTGACCTTTATTTTATTATTTGCAAATGTTGTTGACTTTTCCAAGTTGGTGGTGGCTGGCGGGTATTTAGTAAGGAATTGGTGTGGAGGCAATAAAGTGAGGGCAATTTGATAAATTTATTATTATAATTAAGATAAGATTATACATCATTAATATCTTCATATATCAAATAAAATATAAGATTAGGTAATCTCATTATTAATTTTCTACCACAACTAATCTATCTCTCAAATCAAAAGTGTAGTAAGTGTGCAAAAACATTTTTAGAGTTGATTTCAAAGCAAGTTTTTTATTGCTTTCTTTGATTTCAGAAGGGAGCCCAATCATTCAATGCTCGTGAGTAGAGGGCCTTTTTTGAAGGGCAATGAAAAGGGCACTTGTGGTGCTTATTGTTGTCATTGTAGTGGTAAAAGGATAAGAATGTAAGGGCACACTCCTGAATATTTTCGCTAGCATAAGATATTCGAAAGGAGGTCATCATAGTGATGATATAAAAACAAACCATATTAAAACAAACAACTCATTTCATTACTAGCAATGGAACTAAATTAAGGTTCAATTACACTTCCAATACCTCATAAGTCTAGGCTCAAAGGCCATACAAAATAAATAGAGGCTCTAGTGTGAATTAACAGAATAAAACTCATTTCATTACAAACCTCTCCAAAATGCTACTATAAGGATCTTCGAGGTAGGACGTGTCTTCGTACACCCTGGGCCTTAGTCTCACTGGACTTGCCCCTAATAATGACATTTCCTTTACCTGGAATGGCAAGGAAGATCAAGTGAGCCACAAAGCTCAGCAAGTTAGAGAAATAATAAATAATTAATAATATCCAAGAACATAGTGACACCAAAAAGAGTAATTAAGGACTCAACAGTTACATACAAGATTCATAGTTTATGAATTTATCAATTCAAATTTAAATATTTCATGCCACCATGTACCACTATGCAATTGTGCATAAAATTTCAATGTCAATATCAAATCTTGCAGGCTCGCAAGCCATCAATCAACACATGCAAAAGTGCATTATTTCAATAGAATCTCACAAATAAATATGAAGTCAACCTGTTGGGCTATGGCCATCTTGTCCCGCGCCAAGTGCTCTAGGGTACCCTTTCCCTCCACACAAAATAATAGGTGACAAAATTCATAATAATAAGAATGTATCATATACGTGTCATGGAACATATGAAATTCAAGCTAGACCACCAACATTAATGCCAAGCAACGAATTGCATATATAACTGTCCACATGCTTTAAACCCACGTACTGATGATGAACATATCTCTATTAAAATTTTAATTCGATCGTTTGAAGTTTACATATAATTAACAGAACCACGTCAACCACAATAGTTCATTGCTAAATTATTATTGATTTAAACACTTAGTGGGTATTTAATTTAATAACCATATTCTGATGAATATTTAGAAGTATAGGGGAAATTTGATATAAGTAGGGCATTTCACGAAGGCATTTCATAATTTGGATATATTTGGGATCATTTAAAATGGATAAATCATGCATTCAATATACATACTCGCGTTTATATATTCTTACTTGCTATTATAACTGGCTTTGGTTTGATGAACGAGAGTATTACTTATGGCAATTTGAATAAGATTGCAAATATATATATATATATATATAGGAAGGTCATTTGGATGGGTCAAGAGGCAATTCACATCGGTTGTGTATTTGTGTATATATATATATATATATATATATAAGGGGTATGATTCGGATGGGTCCAAGGCATATGGATGGGTCCAATTCGCATTCGAATGACATATGGATGGTGAGTGATTCGAATCAGTCTGGGCCATTCAAATGAACATATGTGTTTATGGGGGTTGTGATTCAGATCAACCAGGGCTATTCAAATAGGGCGTAGGGTGATTCTAAATAGGCATGCATAGCGTTATTCGAATGAGTGAGGGTATATAAATAGGGACTATTCGAATCAGGGGGTATATAAACAAGGGCTATTCGAATCATGTGTATTATATATATCTATATATATAAGCTATCCAAATCATTCATGTAAATATATGGAGGCTATTCAAATCAATCATGGTATGTATATATTGGCTATTCGAATCATGTATATATATATATAAGAATGCTATTCGAATCAAACAGTGAGTATGCAATAGGGGTTATCAAAATCATGTAAGGGGCTATTCGAATGGAATAGTGGCTATGCATAAGGGCTATCCAAATCATGTAAGGGTGATTCAGATCAGTCCAAGGCAGTTCAAATCGGGCATGTGTATATGTATATATATAGGTGATTCAAAGCAGTAAATTCCATATTATTGGCTAAGATTGACGGGGCCATTACGGACTCAATATAAAGACAAATAATGTGAGTAATATATCAAAACGAATTCTAAGATGTCTAATTTACATCCAAACAAACAGATCTCAATTCAGAGATGGGAATAGAAAGTTATAAGTTAAAGAACACCAGGTGGTCAGACTACACAAAAATAGTAAGCTATGAATTTCTTGGCAGAAATTAATCGGGTTGTTACAGGCTCAAAACGTAAAAAAAGTCATTCGAATAATACATCAAATTGAAACCTATGGAGTCTAGTTTCAAACACATCAAACGGATCTTAAATTGGATATCATCACAAGGAGATATACCCAAAAAGAATGAAGCATAGTTAGACTTGCTACATTGGGATGGAGCATAAAAGCATTTGGATATGAGGAAAGTGGTGGCAGGGTCATTTAGATGCAACAATAGCTCATTCAGATGGCTTCTTGAATTTTTGGTGAGAGTGATTCGAATGGCAGGGGAGTGATTCGGATTAGGGAGTGAGTGATTAGGATTGGGGAGTTTCCAATGTGCAATTATCCCATTAAAGCCCAATTTTGACCATGATGCAATCCGAATATCTCAAATCTCAAAACATGAAAGTTGTAGATATTTCTCTTTTCATTCTATATCATCTTGAATCACCTTAATCGGAGCTCATAAGAGAGAGTTATGCCAAAAACTTAAAAGGATGTCAAATCTGTCCAGAATATGCATTTTTTATTAAAAGACTATATATGTGTGTGTGTATAAATCTCTATAAATCTTGACTTCTTCAGATAGAAAATGAGTGAAGTTTAGTACCCTTATCTACTGCTAATTCCATTCATTAGAAAGGAATAGGGGGTGATGCAAACCCCAAAGAGACATCAATGAGACCACGAGAAATCAAGTAGAGAAATCTAAGGACACAACAATAGACGGAAACCACATACATAATAGACATATACATACATATATACATAATAATCCCTCATAGTGACAAATGAAAAGGCTAATAGGCAGACTCGCACGAGAACAAGAAATAACAACAGAACTTGCACTGAAAATAGAAAGGGAGTATAAGAAGAACTTGCCTAAGGAGATGTCCCAACAGAAGAACAATTGAAACTCTTCCACTGAGGCTCTGGTTACTAACAGGAAAAAGGGAGAAGAAGAAGAAGAGGAAGTAGAAGTAGGGCACGGAGAATAATGAAGAATGAGCAATGGAACAATGAAATGAAAAAGAGAAGATATGGCCTGAAATAGGAGATTGCACATAGCGTCAACATATGGAGGGTTGGTGGAAAAAGGAAGTGCGTATAGATCTGCACGCCAACTCCAGCAATTACCCTAAATGTCGTTCCCTTCATATTATAGACAAAAATATCCAAGGCTCTATTGACAAATGCTAATTTAATTAATTTATTTATTTTTTTCATTCTTTTTATTACACCACCAATTCCAATATTTTCAAATTATTTATCACCATGGGCCCAAGCCCAAACCACATATACTCCATATATATATGAAGCCCACCAGGCTTAATTTCCACTTGGGTCAAACCCGTGATCACATTAACTAATTAGTTGAGGCCCATTCACTTAAATTCATGATCTCATGAACCATAAAATAAAATTATTCAATCTAAAATTATTTATGTGCCATCAAATCAATTTATCATTAAATATTAAAAATACTTAGATCCACATTTAAAATGTAATTAAACTAACATTAAGTATTAAAACACCTAGACCCACTTTAGGGTCATTGCAGAGAGTGGTAGGAGAAGAGGTTGGTTGTGCTTGTCATTGCGGTGGCAAAGGGCTATGGGGAAGAAGAGAGGAAAGCATAGTGGGTGGGTGAATGAAACACTAGGAAAAAGAAAAGCAAAAGGAAAAAAAAAAATTATTGACAGGATTCGAAGTGGGGGCTCAAATTAGCAAAATGTATTTTCCTTAGATAACATCTTTAATATTTTTTCTAAAGAGAACATCTTTCAAAATGTTTTCTAAAGTTTAGTAAAATTTTAGAAAATAAAAAATTATTTTATATTCTCCAATTTACAAAAAAAGAAATCATTTTGAAAACATAGTGTTTAATTTTCTATCTTTATGGAAATATTTTCTAAAAAACTACTCTAATTTTCCACAAGTAAGCAGGCCCTAAAATTCTGTATAAAAATATAAAAGAGATTCTAATTAGGAAACTATTCTAAAGATTGTGGATCACGCTAAATAAAAATTTTGTTCACAAATATAAAAGAGATCCTAATTAGACAACTATCTCAAAGGTTATAAATCATGCTAAATATGCCAAGACTAATTGTGGATCATGTTAATTATCCTAAGAAGACAAATTAGAATTGATCTTTTATTTTATTATTAGCAAATTTTGTTGACTTTTCCAAGTTGGTGGTGACCTAGTGGGTACTGAGTAAGGAATTGGTGCGGAGGCAATAAAGTAAGGACAATTTGATGAATTTATTATTATAATTAAAATATTATTATACATCATATCAAATAAAAATGAATAATCTTAAATAATATTTTCACATATCAAATAAAATATAAAATTACATAATCTCAATATTAACTTTTTACCACAGCTAATCTATCTCTCGAATCAAAAGTGTAGTAAGTGTGAAAAAGCCTTTTTAGAGTTGATCTCAAAACAAGTCTTTTATTGCTTTCTTTGATTTTAGAAAGGAGCCCAACCATTCAATGCTTACATGAATATGGGCCCTTTTTTGATGGGCTGTGAAATGGGCGCTTGTGGTGCTCGTTGTTGTCATCACAGTGATAAGGATGAGAATGGCAAGAGAAGTGGTTGGTTATGCTTATTGACGTAGTGGCAAAGGGCTGTGGGGAAGAGAAGATGAGGTGTGGTGAGTGGGTGGGTAAGTGTGAATGGAACATGAGGAAAATGAGAAGTAAAAGAGAAACAAAAGGGGAAAAAAATATTGTTGATAGGATATTCGAAGTGGGGGCTCAAATTAGAAAAGAATGTGTTTTTCTTAGAAATATCTTTAAAATTTTTCTATAGGGAACAACTTTAAGATGTTTTTTAAACAAGTTTAGAAAACAAAAAAATTGTTTTATATTCTCCAATTTAGAAAAAAAAATTACTTTAAAAATTTCCAATTTTCTATCTTTGTGGAGATATTTTTTAGAAAACTACTCTAGTTTTCCATAAGTAAACTTGCTCTAAAATTATGAGCAAAAATATAAAAGAGATCCTAACTAGGAAACTATCCTAAAGATTATGGATTGCACTAAATAAAAATTTTGTACAAAAATATAAAATAGATCTTAAGTAGAAAACTATCCCAAAGATTATGAATGGCTCTAAATATGCTAAGATTAATTGTAGATTGTGTTAATTATGCTAATAAGACAATTTATAATTGATTTTTTATTTTATTATTTTGAAATGCTGTTGATTTTTTTAAGATGGTGGTGGCGTGGCATGTATTGAGTAAGGAGGGAAATTCTATGTTGGACCCGATCCATTAGCTCCACTCATGGATCGGCTAATAGGGGCATATCACGTGTCTTGTGACAGACAAGCCCTATGTGTTTCTCTCCTTATTTGGGAAAATTCTATACTGGAGCCAATCGACTAGCACCACTCGTGGATTGGGCCAATAAGGTCGTGCCATATGTCCAGTGGCAGATAGCCCTTGCGTTTGTTTCTCTCTCTCCCCCTTTTCTCTCTATCTCTTTGTCTTTCTCTCTCATGGGATCACCACATGTTGGTGTGGCGACAATAAAGTAAGGGCAATTTGATATATTTATTATTATAAATAAGATATTATTATACATCACACCAAACAAAAAACAAATAATTTTAAATAATATATTCACACATTAAATAAAATATAAGATTATATATTGTTAACTTTTTACCACAATTAATCTATCTTCCAAATCAAAAGTGTAGTAAATGTAAAGGACTTTTTAAAGTTGATCTCAAAACAAGTATTTTATCGCTTTCTTTGATTTGAGAAGGGTGCCCAAGAATTCAATACTCACGTGAATATGGGCCCTTTTCTGATGGGCAGGTATCATTTGAGTTCCATCGAGCTCTAATGAATTTATGAATGAATTGACTTTACTAATATATATATATATATATATATATTTAGAGTAATGCTATTTATTTATCACTTTCTTTGATTTGAGAAGGTGCCCAAGCATTCAATGCTCACATGAATGTGAGCCCTTTTTTGATGCATAGGTATCATTTGAGCTCCATCACTCTAATGAATTTATGAATAAATTGACTTTACTAATATATGTATTTAGAGTAATGCTATTTATTTAGATTATAGATATAACACATTTTCGTTGGAAAAGGAAAAGGTGCAATGTAAACATGAATTCATGCATCATTTTCTTTTCTATTAAAAAATTTATCAAATTAAGCTAGAGTTTTATCTCTAGTTTAGATAAATAATATTACTCATATATTTAAACTATTTATGAATCTTGATGCGGTGGTAGTTATTCTATGTATAGTTTACCTTGTTGACTCATAAAATTACATTGAAAAAAAGACCTTACTTTTTTAATCCGAAAAAGCCCTCTCCCTCTCCCTCCTTCCCTCTCTCATATCTATATATATTAGTCTTCTCCTTCAGAGTTTGTTGCACTCTCAGATTTTGCAGAGTTTCCATCGCCTCAACTCAGGTATGCTCTCTCTCTCTCTCTCTCTCACACACACACACACACACACACATTAGTCTTCTCTTTCAAAGTCTGTAGTGGTCTTGGTTTGCGGAGATTGTGGCTCCTCAACCCAGCTGCTATGTTCTTCCAAACTTCAAATTCCGTTTAATTGAGCTGATTTTTTATGTTACTCTTTTTTTTTGTTTTTAATACAATAAATAGTTAATTTTGTGTAACTATGGAAGTAAATAAATAATTATACAGATATAAATAACTTTTTGACAGTTTTTGGGTGGTTATTGACCGTTTGAGGTGATTAATATTTTAATCATCTTGTAATTTTTAGGAGCACTCAGTTTTTTAATATTTTAATCTATTACTATAAAATAAAGCAAATAATTTTTGAATAAGGTTGTGAAGTATTTTTAAAATAAATTATTATTGTCATGATCAAATCATTATGTACTTCACATCACCAAAATCTCACTTAAGAGAATGGCTGTTTCAACTATAATAATAAATAACAATTAACAAAATGAGAAGGAAATATAATAACAACAATAACAACGTTTTTTTATATATTTTTTAAAATAAAAAAAACTTAGAAGTAAAATTTAGGAGTTGTTGATTGAACTAATTCATCCAAGTTATTAATTAGTAAGGTTTAGAGGGAGGTAAAAAAGTTACAAAATTGTTCAAATATTGATAATGGCTTATTTCCACGATACGAACATTTTTATGCTGTTTTTCATTCAAAAACTCACCTCCTTTCTATCTAATCTCTGGATTTGTGTCTTTAATGAGATGTGATTTTGTTTGATCCTCATGCATAACCAAGTAGCCAAGCCAGCCAAGACAAGACATGTTTCAACTAGTCAACTGCAAGCCGTTCAACCCATTACTCAAGGGGACTGATGTTGGTTGGTATCGTATCCCAACAAGCACAGTCACAACTCCTAATCATCTTTGTGTGAGACTTGACAATGTAAGTTGTCAAATCTTTAATACATAATTTTGTAAAATATGAATATTGATACTAATGTTTATTCTAGAAATTAATAATATTATATGTGCTTTTGGTTGTCTTAGGGGAACAAATATGCAATGAGACCTCTATTCAGCCTGCGACCCCACACTAACCATGGATACGGATCGGAGCGAACTCCTGATATTCTTGACAATACAGTTGATGGAGGGTCCCTTATAAGAAAGTGCATTGAGGCATTACATGAAATTCGGAATCTTAATCATGCAGCCTATTCCAAAGCCTACCTTTTAAGAGAGTGCATCGAGGCATTACATGAAATTGAGAATCTTAATCATGCAGCCTACTCCAAAGCTATGGACAAGTTGAAGAGTGAACCTTCTTGGAGAGTTGTGTTTTTAGAGTTGCCTAATAATAGAAAGAAAGATTGGGTCCTCACTCTTTGAGTGTTTGCCTTCAATCCTGTTATAAATATTGTGTGTGGTGTGTTTAAAAACCTTATTGTGCATAGCTAGTTTGTTTAAAAACCTTAATGTATAATATGTGGGTCCTCACTTCTGCATAATGTATGTTACTATATATAATTTATGTTGTTATCTTTATAAAATTTGTTAACCATAGTTGTGTTAGTGCAAGGGATGGCATATCACGTGGGGTTGAGTCTGACCCGACCTAAATTTATTCGATGTAAGTCTTTTAATTAGGCCTAAAATGAGCATTAATTAACTGATTAATCTTCAAGAAACTAGTATTTTACTTCCTTATGATAAACTTGCCTCAATTTTGAGAATAACCTTAGCTTTTGTTTTAATTGCAAGATTAGCCCAGGCATAAGACATCTCATTGCCTCTATTAGGGTTAAAAAATACTCCTTGTTAGACTCAAGAGTAAAATACACGTTTTTATAATAATGAAATAATATTTTTAGTATAGTTTAGAAACATAATCATATGGAAAATCATTTAAATATTCCCAAGATGTCCCAAACTTTCTAAATTCAAAAGAAAATAAGTGGTTTGACAAAGGTCTTGAAGAACAACTTCATTGTAACACCCGGGGTTAGTGGTGTTAGAAAATTTAGAAGATTGAATGAAACTTTCAAAAAAGTGCCCTTTGAGATAAGTGGATCTATGTGAATAATGGTCCCTTTGGGGAGGGGCATTTTGGTGAATTGGGAGTGTCACGAGACCCAATAAAGGCTAATTGAAAAATTTAGAAATTATTCCCTTGTTGGAATGAGAATGTGTTGGGAATTATCCTTATTTGTGCAATTGTATGGAGATTGATGGGATTGTTAATTCTTAAGGGCATTTTGGTAATTCAGAGTATAATTCCATGATGGAATTAAATTATTAAAGAGAAAAATTAATTATAGTTTATTAATATGTGAGGAGAAATCTATTTTCCCTAAAAGGGAGAATAAATATGGTAGAGACACATGGATGGCTTGGATCAAAGTTTGGAAGCCAAGGGTGGTGTCTAAGAGTGACACTTGGTAAACTCTTGTCCAAGAGAAATGAATGATTTAATTCAATAAAAAAGAAATGAGAATTAGTCATTCTAGCATTTATGGAATGAATGATTATGGGAGAAATAAAGAAAATGGAAATTAGTCTCCCATTGAATGTGAGAAAATGTGGGATTTATTTAATGTAAAAAGAAAGGAGTTATGTCTCTCATGTGATGTGTTGAAATTAGTCAAAATTATATAAATGGGAAAATGGCTAATTTTGGGATTTGAAGACAAAGTGATCAAATGGTGGAGAATTTGTCTTGAATATAAGATGGGAGAAAATCAAAGGCTTGTATTAAAAGTCTCAAAGTGGCATTGATTGTGCTTCTTTGGAAGGTGGAGATTGAATCTCCAATCTCAATAAAGGATTGAGATTTAAGAAGAGGCATATGGATTGCCAAATATTAAAGTATGAATGGTTGAGATTCGAGCTCTTTAAAGCACATGGATTGTGTTTTCTTATGTGGTGGAGATTGAGTCTTAGAAAAGGCAAAGGAATCCAAGGGTGCATATTAAAGTCTCCAAAATGGCATGTATTGTGTTATTTGTGTGGATGAGATTTCATCTCAAAAGTAGATCCAATGGTTAAGCTTTGATCTCTCAAAAGAAAATCCAAGGCTTCTGTCAACTATTTTTTCATCTGTCGACTATCAAGTAAGGATAGTCGACTATAGCTTTTCATCTATCGACTATTTTTGTTCATAAAATTCAAATTTTTCTTCACATTTTTGCAATAGTCAACTGTGCATATGTATCTGTCGACTATGGGATTTTTGTGTTATAAGATAGTCGACTATGCGTTTTTGTCTGTCGACTATGTTCTGTTTTATTTGTAAAAATAGTCAACTATGCATTTTCTTCTGTCGATTATATCTTTTACAGAAAGCTTCCAACGGCTAGTTTTTCAACTCCAACGGTCACAAACGGCTACATTTCTTTTCAATCTTTTGAGAAGCCTATAAATACAAGTCATGGATGATCAAGAGAAGACTAATGGATGGAAAGAAAATTATTTGAGCTTACATCATATACACATTTGTATTTATATTGACTGTGCTTTAATTTTCTCTCTTCAAGGCTTTGATCTTCACTTGTAATTATTCATTTCAAGCCTTGTATCATTTTTGAGAGACATTGTAACTAAGAGATTCATCTATTAGATTCTCTCCAATTGTATACTTCTTGTTTTTCCTAACTTGTGTAGCTAGAGGGCCTACTTGGTTTAAGTAGGAGGTTGTATTTCCTAGCTTGTGTAGCTAGAGGGCCTACTTGTGTAAGTAGGAGGTTTTAGTGAATTGGTTTAAAATCCTTAGTGGGAGCTAAGGTAGTGGATTAGGCTTGGTTTAAGCCGAATCACTATAAATCCTTTGTCTCATTTATTCTTCTCGCTTTACATTTGTCATTTTATATGTTCTATGTTTTAAATCACTAAAACCTCAATTGGGTCAAAAAGTTTTCAAGTTCTATCAAGATTTTTAAAATATCCAATTCACCCCCCCTCTTGGTGTGTGCCATAGCACCTCTCGTTCTAACAGCTTAGTCTCTTTAAATTTTATTTCAAGGTTGTTATGGAGAAGAAGTCTTTGGGGAAGCATTAAGTATCAAAAGGTAAGGGATGACCCCAAGGGGGTGGTCTTGCATGCATTTGTAAATGTTTTTCTTATGAGCTATATGTAATGGTTAACATTTGCATGATATGAGTTCTAGTGTACCTATGGCCATATGGAGGACTAGTGTGTCGGAAGAGTTGGTTGATGTCTTAACCTATGGAGGCTATGAGGGCATGAAAGACTACCCATTTTGCATTGCATTTTTGCATTACATGTTTTCTCATTCTTCATTTACTTATGCATTGCACATTTACTGAGCTTTACGGCTCATGAGGTTTTCATCCTCACCTTGTAAGACTTTTATGTGCCAAGAGAAATGGGAAGTTGCAAGCTTGAAGTTTGGAAGCTTTAAGATGTAAATTTATTTTGTTAGTTTATGACTTGTTGAAGCCTAAGGCACATGTTGTAATTTTTGGATTATGAATGTTGTTTAAGTGTGGTGCTGTTGCCATGTGTATTTGGGTTAGGCCCATTGTTTATATTGGTGGCTCAAATGAATAAAAATTTTTGTAAGGCTTTGAAGGCCAAAGAGTTGAAATGGGAGTGTAAAGTGGTAAGATTTTGATGTATATTTGTGGTATTTTAAATCTGAAAAATTTGGGCTAAGAAGCCCAAGGAAAAAAAATAAAGTAAAGGAGGGAAGCTGGAAGCAGCTGGGCTAGCAGGTAGGTGCGGGAGTGTGGGCAGGCGCGCTCAGGCCGTGGCCAGCCCACGCTGCTAGGGCCTCGTTCAGGCCCCGGGCGTGTCAGCAGACCTCGCCGGCCAATTGTTTTTTTTAAATTTTTGGAAATTTGAGATTTTGGGGCATTCCTAGATTAATTTTGGGTTCTGGAGGAATTTTCAAAATAAAAAGATTTTTTGGGCATTTTTGGAGATAAATGCCAAATTTTTAGAAAATTAAAATTTATGAGTTTTCCTTGAAATTGGAAAAATCAATGGGTTGTTTGGAATTTTGAATTATATGGAGTCTGATGGAATTCTTGGAAAGAAAAAGAAATAATAATAAAAAGGGTGATTGGACAAGTTAATTGGAATTTAATTTGAAAAGTGTGGAATTCATAAAGCTCAATTTGCTAGTCAATTATGGGAATAAGGGAAAGGATGGACGAAACCTAGTTCCCACCTAGGGCATTTCGTGTTGAAACATAGTTCGCTCTTCACATTTGATCGGGCATGTGAGCAATTCGAATGATTTTTCACGAGTGACATCCTTAAGTGGGAGCGAGGCGTCACATTCATGCCCAATCAACTATTATTTTTAGACTTGATAACTGAAGCTATGCAAACCCTTGGCCGTTATTCTTGAAAACATGTTTAATCAATTAGTGTCTCTCAGCTAGTCAATCAAAATTTGGTAGAATGTTAGCTTATTACTTCTCAAATTCATATGTTTTCTATGAGATTTGAAGATTAAAATTTAAAAGTGAAAACAAAATATTATTGCTATTGCCAGCAAAACAATTTTCTTACTTCTCTTTCCAAATGCAGCTACCTTTTTATACATATTCTATGTTTGAAATATGTTTGGGATAATCTCTATGAAAAATGTTTTTGTCACGGCCCATCTCCCGAAGCTCCCGCTAGCAAAGGAGATTCGCGAGGAGGTCATAAAAGGAACGGTACATAACAAATTTAAATTTAAACGACCATAAACAACACTATACATCCCCATTTATTTAACAAGGCTCACAAATATATACATAACACACTGCTCACTAAACAGTTTGGTTTGGGCTCAACAGCTTAACAACCCATACAACAAAATAAAAGGACAATGTAAACACATCACAAAGCAAACTCTACTCCGCAAGCCCTCAAAATCAACACCCAGGAATCTTTTGGTTGGGACGAATTTGTACACAACCTAACCCCGAAAACTCATGCACTGCTAGGCCCAGCTCTTTCCTTAGCTTTACCTTTATTTGGAATGACACAGAGTAAACAAAGTAAGCCACAAGGCCTATCAAGTTTATATAAAGGAATAGTTGAGAACATCATGAATTAGAAGCATGAATTTAAAATGTAAAAATGAATGAACTACTTGAATCAAACGCATAATTCCCTGTCCATTATTCACCATATTTGTTATTGCAAAAAATATGACAATTATATTTTATGATGTGGGACCAACTATCCTAGGTACTTGAGCTTAGTGTCTAGTGAAACAAGGTTTCCACAAGAGTGAGATTTCCTTAAGGATTGTTGCCGCAAGGATGTTCACCACAAGGATCTTGTCGTAAGAGATGTCACCACAAGGATGTTGCCACAAGTGAGGTTGTTGCATGGATATTTGCCACACGAATCTTGTCGTAAGAGATGTTGTCGCAAGGATGTTGTCACAAGAGAGGCTGCTATAAGGATATTTTCCACAAGGATCTTGCCACAAGAGATGTCTTCGCAAGGATGTTACCGCAAGAGATGTCGCCACAAGGATGTCACCGCAAGGAAAGTTGTTGCAAGGATATTCGCTGTGACAAATGTCTCATTCCTTTGTTGATACTCTAAAATGGGTTAGAAGGCTCACGAAAATCTTTGCCCGAGATGACCCTCCGATGCCTAAGTCAATACCGGATGTAGATAGTTGTTCATAAAAAATAGTACAAATGTAGTCAATGTGTCAAAATTTTATCGAATAGGGAAGTCCTTTTTAGTGTCCTGTAGCTGCGTATTTATAGGTTGTGATTCCCAAGGATGCTAGGTGTTGACACGTGTTAGTTGTTGAGTGGAAGTCTTGGTTTGTCGAGATGAGGCTTTTGCTGCAAGGTCTATGGCGCCACAAGAATAATTGGTCGCAAGCACTTGGTTGTGACAAGACCCTTGCCATGAGGATCACCACGTGGAGAGTAGGTGTTGCGAAGACCGACCATGCCGCAAGCCCTCTACCGCGAGCCTTCTTGTTGTAAGCCCTTGGTCATAAGCTGTAAGGCCTTCGTTTGGTGTGCCTCACTACCACAAACTTCAATATCATTTTTTCTTTAAAAAATCCTCCATTTTCTCCTTATAGTTTTCTTACGATACAACAATTACCCCCCATTCTTCTTTTTTGCCTTTAGGTAAAATGGAAGAGTAGGAAAATTTCAAAATTTACTGCCAAACAAATGATGGTGTTAAGGCACACTACCACGAGGTCGGTTATTACTCTCGGGGTAATTTGTTTTGTCACCTATTAGTCTTCTGGCACACTCCTTTAAATTCCACTTACCTCAGTTATTTCGTCGTCTATTAGTGCACCTTTGTGGACTTAGACCCGTTTCTCTTGATTTGTGGAATAAGTGTAGGCCTAATAAAGTTTTATAATGGGTAGAATTCTATTGACATTATAAATTGAAGGTTAGGTCTCCTTTTCTCTCAATCTATCACACCATTTTCTACCCATTGAGAAGTGACTTTGGCACGATAGAAGAGAATGAGAGGAAGATTTGGCTTGTGGCTTGTGCAATTGTGCTTGCTATTCAATCATGTTTTTATCACCAATCATGGATTTGAGAGGTATTCTTCTTCCTTAATCTCTTGTTCGTTTTATATGATATGTGGATTTCATAGAAAATTTATCTAACATTTGGTATTAGAGCAAACAGATATTCATATAGAAACATGAGATGGTCCAATACTTATGCGAAGCTTGCTATTATCCTTCACTTTTCCTATATATATATATATATATATGTAGCAGTCGATAGAGGTTGTTTGCATCTCCGACAGTCGGTGGGATGGAACGACCAGTCGTGGGTCTCAATGACCGACACTGTTCCCTATTTACAGTGGCTGCTCCAATTGCGATTTTTTGATTGCCTTACGTAGATGCCGTTCATGGGTGATTTTTTCTACCATAACATTAGCCTGTGACATTCAGAGATCCTTTTCTTCATCGCGAGCATCATCGATGGTCCAATCCATCATGACCTTATGGGTTTTTTGTCTTCATTGATTGATTGGTCTTCCGTGTCATGGAGAATGCATCGTTGATCGCTTGGATGCTCTTTTCTTGTTTGCAAAGATTGAATGTCTCATCAAGGAACACCAAAATGATGGATGGTCGAGGGTGGCTCTACTTGATCTTATGTCGTCGACTATTTCACTGGCAACAAAGCTAGACGGAAGGGGGGAGAGGAAGGCACAATGGCGATGACAACCATTTTGGCAAGAAGAAACCCAAACTAAAGCTTGAAGAAGATGGGTAAAATGATAGGCCATTTGATTGAATTTGGGCCATTTCAACCCGATGCATTTGGCAACCCATGAACAGATCTGGATTGGGCCAACTGAACCCATTAATGAGAAGAGCCACGTTGATCTGGTTTAGGTCGATTCGATTCAAATTCAAGACCCAATAAGAAGTTTTCCCATTAAAAAAAAAATAGAATTTGAGATGATTATTATTAGTAGTTTTATTTAATTGTTTAGCACATATGATTCTCTTACGGGTATGAATTATGATATCTTAGTTGTTGAACTATAGATTAAAGTGAGTGGTAGCCGTTAAAGTGGCCCATAAACTAAAATCTGTAGTTTCCCATAGTGTATTTCAGGATATGTGTTGTTTAAATTGAGGTACACAATTTTTTATCTAAAGGTGTTAATTGTGTATTTTAATTTAGAGAACATGATGTAAATGTGAAAATACATTGTGATTTGTAACTTTTATCCCAAAGGAGATTGTTTCTAAGTTACATGTTTTTCATTGATTTACTTATTTGAGAATTTAAGTTGTATAATATATTTTTTGCCAAAAGGTGATTTTATAATGTGCATCTCGAGTTCCTGTGAGAATAATGCCATAAAGGTTTAAGACTTATTCTTATTTATCTTTTGCCCATATTTAATTGCGAATATTTAATTATGCAACCCCCTTCACCTTCAGTGTTGGTAATTAGACTTCAACCATTGAGACTCTAATTAGAACCAACTTTAAGAGATGGAAATAGGATATTGCAATTCAACTAAGTTTGATAGATCTCGACATAGCTTTATGTGAGAATGAGCCTCCTAAGCCAACTAAAGCGAGTTCTATTGATGAGAAAGCTAAGTATGAGAAATGGGGAAGGGAAAATCGTTTGTGTTTGATGATAATAAAAATGTCTATTTCCCACAATCTCATTGGTGTTATACCCAAGACAAAAGGCTAATAAATTTTTTGATGATATAGTTGAGAAATACAAATTATCTGAAAAGGTAGTTGTTGGAGAGCTTATGGACATGTTGACAAGGATGAATTATGATGGCATGGGTGGTGTTAGAGAGTACATTATGAAGATGGTTAACAGAACTGCTAAGTTGACAAAGCTTAAGATCCCTATTGCTGATTCGTTCATTTTTCATCATGCTCTTAATTCCTTGCCTTCACAGTTTGACCAATTGAAGACTTCCTATATGCTAAGAAGGACAAATGGAATACTCATGAACTCATCTCCATCTATGATCAAGAAGAAAAGAGGATCCTTAGAGGTTCTGGTGGTAGTGTGAATTTTGTGAGTTAGCCAAATCCAAAAAGATCTTCCTAGAACCATAATTACCGCAAAATTACAAAGGTGGTAACAAGAACAACAACTAGAAGAATAATGGCCCTATATCTTCTATCGAGAAAGATCTTAGTTGTTGGTTTTGTAAGAAAAATGGTCATAAGAAGGTTGATTGTCACAAGTATAAGGTTAGGTTAACAAAAAACAAAAGTAGAGGTAACCCATTTACTTTTGTTTGGTTTGAATCCAATTTGATAAATATTCCATTGAAAACTTGGTGGTTTGATTCTAAGGCTACTGTTCATGTGGCTATTACCTTGTAGGTGTTCAAGGAGCGAACGAAAGCCAAGTGATCATGAGAGAATGTTGGTGGTTGGAAATGGCATTTGTGTTCAAGTTGAAGCTATATGAGTAGTAGAATTTAAATTAGAGACTGGTTATATTCTTGTTTTGAATGACATTACTTTTGTATCATCCTTTAGGCAAAATTTGATTTCTATTTCTAGGATGGATCGTTCAAGATATTTTTTTGGTATTGGTAATGGAAGTTTGAATTTGGTTTTTAATTCAATTACTGTTGGCACTATAGTCTTGTGTGATGGGTTATATAAATTAAACTTTTCTTCCATGGCTGCTTCATTGAATGTTCAGAATATTGGTGCTAAAAGAACCTTGATTAATGAAAACTCTTCAACTTTATGGCATAGGCAGTTGGGTCATTTTTTTAAAGAAAGGATAGAAAGACTTGTTAGAAATGGTATTCTGCCTACGTTGACTTTAATGATTTTGGGATTTGTGTTGATTGTATAAAGGGAAAGCTTACCAAGACCAAGAAAAAGAGTGCAACTCATAGTAATGAGCTTTTGAAAGTTATTCACATTGATATTAGTGGACCTTATATCTTTACGATATGTGGGAACAAATATTTTCTCACCTTCATCGATGACTTTTCTTGCTATGGATATGAATATCATATTGAAAATAAATCTCAAGCACTTGAAAAGTTTAAGATTCTCAAAATTGAGGTTGAAAAGCAACAAGAGAAAAGTATAAAGGTTGTGAGATTTGACAGGGGTGGAGAATACTATGGTAGGTATGGACCCAGTGGGCAATGTATGGGTCCTTTGGCCATGTACTTACAAGAATGTGGGATTGTTGTTCAATATACCATGCCTAACACACCAGATCAAAATGGAGTAGCTGAAGAAGAAATCACACACTAAAAGATATGATGAGAACGATAATGAGTAGTTGTAATCTACTTATGTCTCTTTGGGGTGAAGCCATAAAGACTATAATGTACATTTTGAATAGAGTTCCCAGTAAATCTGTTCCTATGACTCCTTTTGAACTTTGTGTTGGTCGAAAGCCGAGCCTAAATCATTTTCGTGTTTGGGGTTGCCCTGCTGAAGTAAGGATCTATAATCCTTTTGAGAGTAAATTAAATCCTAAGACTACGCATTGTTACTTTATTGGTTATCTTGACAATTCTAAGGGATACAAATTTTATTGCCTTAGTCGAAGCACAAAGGTTGTAGATTCTATCACTACTAAATTTTAGAGAATGAGGTTGTTTAGTGCTCATGTTCTCGTGTATGAGATGTTAACTTGGAAGAGGAAATTGTGATAATGCCAATTCCGGTTATACAGGAAATGATGATGTTTCATCCAAATAAAAAAAAAAAAAAGTATCACAACAAGGAGATGTTCTAGTACATATTCCACATCCTAAAGTTCCCATTAGGCACTCTTAAAGAGAAAAAAAATTTGTTGTATAAGATGATTATGTGGTGTACCTTGGTGAAAATGACTATGATGCTAGTCATGCTGTAGATCTAGTCTCATATAGCCAAGCTATTTCAAGTACTTATTCTGATAAATGGTTAGAAGCCATGAATGATAAGATGAAATCTATGGCACAGAATGATGTGTGGGAACTAGTTGAACATGCTAAATGAGTTAAGTCCATAGGTTGCAAATGGGTGTTCAAGAGTAAGAAAAAAATTGAAAGGTAATGTTGAAAGGTACAAGGAGAGACTAATGGTTAAGGGTTTTACTAAAATAAAGTAATTCATTGCAATGAAACCTTTTCAACTATTTTCTCTAAAGATTCCTTTAGAAGTATTATGGCACTAGTGGCACACTTTGATCTTGAACTTCATCAGATGGATGTAAAAATAACATTTTTAAATGGACACTTGCATGAAGAAGTATATATGTAACAGTCTAAAGGCTTCAAAGAAAGTGGCAAAGAACATTTGGTGTGTAGGTTAAAGAAATCTATTTATGGTTTAAAGTAAGCTTCTCGACAATGGTACTTAAAGTTTGATGAGGTGATTACTTTTTTTGGATTTGTTGAAAATAAGATAAACTAGTGTATATATCTCAAGATTAGTGGGAGTAGATTTGTTTTTCTTGTGCTATATGTTGATGATATTCTCCTTGTGAGTAATGATTTGAATATGGTTCATGATACTAAGCAGATGTTTTCCAAGACTTTTGACATGAAATATCTTGGTGAAGGATCTTTTGTTTTTAGTATTAAAATTAACAGGGACATGATTCAAGGTTTGTTGGGACTTTCTCAGATGTTATATATGGATCGTGTTCTCAAGCATTTTAATATGCAAGATTGTAGAGCTGGGGAGGTGCTTATTACCAAAGGGGAATTGCTTAGTAAGAAAAATTATCCCAAAAATGTAATAGAGTAACAAAAGATGGAAAATGTGCCCTACACTAGTGTTATTGGAAGTTTGATGTATGCTCAAGTTTGTACTAGGCCCGATATTGTTTTTGCAGTTAGTATGTTAGGAAGATTTTCTTTTAATCCTGGGTTTGAGTATTGAATGTTAACAAAGAAAGTTATAAGATATCTACAAATAAGAAATGACTTTATGCTTGTGTATAGAAAAGTTAATCACCTTGAGGTGGTTGGGTAAAAATATACATATTTTGCAGGGTGTCCTAATGAAAGAAAATCTACTATTGGATATGTTTTCATGTGGGGTAGTTTCATAGAAAAGTACAAAACAGACACTTGTAGCTTCATCTACTATGCAAGCAGAGTTTGTAGTTTGTTATGGAGTTGAAACACATGCTATGTGGTTGAAGAACTTTATTTCTAGGCTTTTAGTTATCGATTTCATCTAAAGGCTAATCAAAATTTATTGTGACAATAGTGCAACAATTTTCTTAGCTAAAAAAAAAAAAAGTTCTAGTGGTTCCAAACACATAGAGATTAAGTATCTTTTAGTTAGAGATATGGCTAAGAAATGTGATATTGTTGTGGAGCACATAAATACACAGATTATGGTTGCTAATCCTTTAACCAAAGGATTTAAACCTATTGATTTTAAAAGATATGTTGTCAATATTGAAAGTAAACAATGATTGCTACGGGGCAAACAGCGTAGTTCAAAATTTTTGAACTTATCCCGATCCCGGCGATTTGATCAACGTCGAAATCAAATCATTCACATACAAATAAATAAATCTAACCTTTAGATTATCGAGTCGTTCACGGATTCGAGCCGTTCAAGCGTCCGGCCTCTAACTCGTAATACGCGGCACGCGTCCGTTAGCAAGGAGAGCGGAATAGGAGTGCTAGATCCTTCTCCTTTTCGCTACTTGTGTATGGATGGAAAAGAACGCCCACGTTTCAAATCGATGCCAAAAAGAAACGGGGAAGAGTGAACGGAAATACGTTTTTCAACTCTTGAAAAATGACACCAAAAACTCCTTTTTATTTATTGGGCAACCCATAAAAGGATATTTATAGTGAAATATCCTAGGGTTTCTAAAACCCTAATGGATTGGGCTAGCCCACTAATTCTAATTTAATTAGAATCTTAAGTGGGCTTATTCTAGTCTAACTAGAAATATAATTAAATGGCCCAATCCTTTTATAGGTTTAAATATAATATTTTGGCCCAAATCTAATTCAAACCCAAATATAATATTTATTTTAATATTTGTCCCAAATCTAATTTAGTCCAAATATAATATTTAATATTTGGCCCAAATCTAATTTAGTCCAAATATTAACTTAAGCCCAAATATATTTTATTTCCTATTTTCCACTCCAACAAATAGAAAATTATTAAATTAGAAACTCCTTCCTAATTTAATCAATTGCCATTTTAGGAAACTATTTCCATTATGACGACTCCTCGTCATATCGACGTCATTACGTTTATTTGTCTTTTTTTCGTGAGAACCTACGACGGCACAACTTCTTGCCGAAGTGTCCCACTTAACCATACGTCCACTCTCTTGGTTTAAGCCAGGGACCGTGCCTATTACGTATGACTCATTAGGCTTCCAAATATGTTGGCAATGTGTCGGTACAAACACATAAGACAAGATTGGCCTCTAGCAAGGCATCATGCCTACCCAATTATTCAGAAGGATTCATAATCCGCAAATAACCTTGCACGAGCATGGTTACCATGTAATTCGATCCTCTCGTCAATGTATCTTATGTGATCTCAAGTATGGTGATGCGTTTCTTGATAACGATCACATGAGTTTTCTTCGGTCTTCCGGATATCTTCACTTAATTAGAAAGTAAATCAATAACTCCTTATTGATCTCTTTCATCATGGCCATGGATTTAAAGTGAATATCCACCGAAGGCACCTTAGATACATCATCCTCTATTAAGGGATAGACGAGTCCCATCTTGGCTATGCACCCATCTCCATAAGCCTCACGATATACCCAACGATCGCCCACGTGTAGCCTTTGTCTAGGCCCATCGAAACGATGTCAAAGCATACCAGTTTTTTATGAGATGACCGTGACAACCTTAGGTCCAAGGATTAGTTACACCCATCTCGTTTGAGAATACCATCAACATATAACCAAAATGGATTCTCATGATGAGTCATGTCCAGTGACACGTTCTCCAACATTGGTCACCTATGTACTTGTCTAGGCATCCCCATGCCTATGGGTGTGAGACCCCATTGCTATCATATAGCAAAAACATAACACATACAAGTCCTACCGCAATTTTCAATATCCATTCTTGACATTGCTACGACTTGGAACGTTTAATGATGTCTAGAAACTGTGATGCATCATCTCACATCTTTATAGATTAATCACAGTATACATCATATGGACTTATATCTAGTTTCATTTGGTTATTACAATAATAACAAGAAACTAATAGAATGACTTCTTGTGAATTTGAACAACTCCTTATTCATATAATCAACATGATTACAAATGTCAGTGTACAACATGCCCAATCTCACTACAAGAGGATTGATTTTTTCTGGCGGTTAAAAAACCGCCGGAAAAAATTTTACCGGCGGTAATTTATTCTGCCGGAAATACGTCCGTCGGAAAATATTACCGGCAGTTTTCAACCGCCGGGAAAAAAAATTTACCGACAGTTTTGTTGAACCGCCGGTAAAAATAAGAATTCCCGGCGGTTACTCAATCCGCCGGTAAAGCGAAAAAATTTTCGGCGGTTTTAAAACCGCCGGTAATTATATTATTACCGACGGTTTTAAACCGCCGGCAAAATAAAAACATTTCCGGCGGTTTAAAACCGCCGGTAATAACATCATTACCGGCGGTTTTAAAACCGCCGGAAATAAGATTATTACCGACGGTTTCAAAACCGCCGGTAAAGGTGAACCGCCACAGAAAGCCAAAACACATCAGCTAAATTTTTTTTTTTGACAACCTGTACCTGTATAACATTAATCAAATGCAATCAAAACCGGTATAACAAAAAACTACCAACAATTTTAAAAGATTCACCCACTACACACAATACTTATAATAATTGTATATAATAAATCTATTTAAATACCATTACAATTTTAAAAGATCAATCTTGACTCATCTCATTACACAATAACATTTTTGCACATACAAATCAACCCTAAACTAAAACACATCCAAGTGACCTCAGATAACCCTTGATTACCACCATGCTGCTTCAACCAAAATTGCATATCATATTTTTTCAATCTGCATTGAAAAACAATAGATCTATAAGTATGTACATTAACTATGAAATTGCATAAAACATGTTCAAAATTGCATAACAACTATATACAAAAACACTTACATCTGAGACCCTCCATGGTATCGTAGTTTTACTGTTATTAGCATCCCTCAAGACACGCATCCCAGAAAATTGTCGAGGCAATGGATATAAAGGTTTCAATACTTTCTGAATACTAATGTCAACAAATTCATTACCTAGCTCTACTCCCCCTACAGACTTGGTCGGATCAATGGACACAATGATTGCCTCAGCAACAATGTGGCGAGGTATTCGTCTATTCATCAAGTGTACAAATTCACTAATCTGTCATATCATACAGAATAATAAGAATTACTTAGTATATAATATCATGAGTATCCATGAGAATGATAACAAATTCACTAATTTTTTCATATTAATTTGGTATCTTTTGGTATGAATTTTGCATGACAACAAGACAAAACCATTTCTTTCAAGCAACATAATTTTGATTTTTTTGGAGCCAACAAAAAACAGGATGAGAGACACCAGTTAAAATTGTAAATACCTATCACATGCACAAAAGAAAAAAACGAAATGGCTTTAATAATATTCAAACAATTACAATAATAGCATGAGAGACACCAGTTCCGAGAGAGAACTCTAAAACGAAATGGCTTATTGCCTCCTCCTTTGCTTCACTTTACCAGGCAGTCCCTGCCTCATGTGACCCACTCAGAAATAGAGAACTCTAAAACTCTTATAATTAGTATTTTTGAAATAATTTATTTTGTTTATATGGTTTGTATGACATTTTAAACTTTTCCTTTAAAATGAAATTTTTAAAACTCCAAATCCAAAGATGAAATTTTTGCCGGCTTTGAAGTCCTTTTAAACTTTTCCTTTAGCCTATGATTCTCACTGCTCGCTGAAAGAGGGTTGCTGTGGATGCTCAATTGCTTCAACCATTTTCTCTTTTCCTTGAGAAAGCCACAAATTAAATTGCCTCTTTTTGGGAAAGTGAAAAAGAGCCGATTACTACTGGATCAACTCTTCTTTTAATGGGTATATATACTATTCCCAAAAGAGAAGTCTTTTTGTTTATTTTTAGAAAGAAACGATGACTGAACTAAATTCTGCATATAGAGAGGGTGAGATATAGAGAAAGCAGAGTTGGCCATTTTGACAAAATCATTTTGTCCAAATATGAATCCACCACCCACCTTTCTCTTCACAGTTTTTTTATCCCCTTTTTTTTTTCCTCTCCTTTTCTTACCTTCTTGTTGTCAATGGAAAATGATGTTCTCACTGATGTTTTACCCAGAAATGCCATTAAATTGGGAAAGTACCAAATAGGACTAGGGCTATCTGGAAGCATTTTACTTTGTGAGATGTATCTTTACCAACTAATTGTTGTGATTGTTGCGTAGAAATTCACCAATCTCACATGCTGTTGGAGCCCAGTTTGGTGGACACTTGACTTTGATACAATGTTAAATGATCTGCCTCATTTGCAGATCTCTCTCCTCTTATAAAATCTAGAGACACAGATGGGGACCATATAGATATATTGATGTACACATAAGATATATATTTAATATATAAATGACTCACTAATAAGAATTCCCGTAGTTGATTCATATACATGTGTGTGTGTATGCAGTACAGATTTTTAAATTCTAATTTCAAATAGGAGTTATCATTCAAATTCTTTCAAACCAAACATGCCAGGCATGACAGAGAAATCTTGTCAAACCGAGCATACATTGTTTTTTCCTTAACTTTCTTCATCTGCCAGTCCACCCAGAAGGGGATTTCACCAACTAAACTAAACTACAATTTATATACAAGCGGCTGTTGAGAAAGTGATTCTTCTGGAGCCGTACAGAAAAATTGAAGCAATTAAGGAAGAGAAGGGGGGAAGAAAACTGATTTAATTTATGTCTGAAGAGCCAAAGCTTTGCCAGAGCTTCAACAACCAGACCCAGCTGTTGGTGCATATCTAGTTGGCAACTTTTGGTGCATATCTATATACATAACCTAGTTGTTTGCCTCTTCGGATTATACCTACTCTTACTAGGTATGTTTGCAACTACCATGTTAGGAAAGAACAAGAAACTTGAAGTAAATCAAATTGCCTTGTATCTTCGTAGGGATGAATATGATTTTTTTAAATTCAATTTTTTTTAAAAAAATTCCAGCTCCAAGCAATAACTAGCATAGGAGATATATAGTATTGGTGGCCAATATTAAGTGATTTTATAACCTTATGGTACCCATAATTTGGGTTCATTTTTGTCAAGAAATTGGGAACATTTGGCATAATTTATATTAGGCTTCATACCCTCTGCTAGCTTGGAAATATTGTTTTAGTTTTCTAGCTTTCTTGAAGATTCGCATTTGAACATCTACAGCAATCCCATGAGATTGGTACTATGATGATTAGATATATATACAGCACTAGTTAGCTCACATGTTGGAGTCTGGTAGTTAAGGAACAACTCTATATTCGAATTATGTATAAGGCTACTCAACTCTATATTCAGACTTATACAGAATTTTCCTATATATATTTATGTATAAGGCTACTCAACATAAGCATATCCAATGTTTGATCCAGGAACACGCTCTTACTCATGAAAACAACATTGATTGACATCTTGTTCCTCCTAAAGTATGTAATCTAAAAACAACAATGTGTGTCTTAATCATACTATGTGGGGTCAGCTACAAAAAATCTAGCTCTCCAATCATTTCTATCTATGGCCTTATCATCTCTAAGGCCCTTATAACCCATATTCACACCTAAGAGTCGTTCACCAAGTTTTTCTTAGTCTTCTCTATCTCTTTTGCTAATCGCTTGTCTTAAACCTGTGCAATATAAAAATAAGAAAAAAAAGACTACAACTTCATCGACTACTCAAGGTTTTAACTTAGAAAACAATCATGCAAAAGGTTTAGAGCAGGACAAGGTAATAGGGAATTTTAGAGGACCTCAATGATGGCAACAGATAGTGAAGCTACTTCAATACTATCAGGCGGTACCCAGTAACAAGTTAAGCAAGCCAACATGGAAAGATCTCAACAATTTAAGGATGCTTAATTAATAAAACTATCAAACCCCATATTTTACTTCATATCGCAACCAGAGAGGGAGCAAGGAGAGAAAGGTACACCAAACACAACCATTCACTCCTTGCTTTAAACACAATTGTAATTACCTAAATGATGATCACATTCTGGTGTTGATAATCCAGCGCATTCAGCTTCGGGTGATGGTGTGCTTGTATGTGCAGCAGAAGCACTAGCATATGAGGATGGCTATATTTCAAAATAATTTAGTTAATATATATAGTAAACATGTAATTTTAAATCACGAAATGCACTAATGGAATGACATACCTGTCTCGGTTGTGGTGTATTGTCTCGAGCCGGTGGTGTATGTCCCATTGCCTCAAGTATTGCACGAACTTGCATTTGAACTTGACTTTGGATTTGAGCTTGAAATTTTTCTTCTAGTTCGGCAGTAATTTGCTCACGCATTTCGTCATACTGTTCTTGGGGCACTTGATACTGTTGTCTTTGTCTTACCTTAGTTGGGCATGTTCCAAGTCCTCCCATCCGTACCCTGCCATGCCCATCTTTGCCTAGTATTTGAGTAAAGACATCCTCTAGCGAATCTGGGGTTTGTTCATCAGCAGGTATTTGTGACAACCTTTCATCCATTTGTTCCTCAAGAAACATTTCACAAGTTAATTACATAAATCGACAAGTAAAAGAAATAAAATATATCTACAACTTTCAAATTTTAGAAATACATACGATTATATATGAAGATGTAGAGTCTACTATCTCTCCGCTCTTTTTGGTGTGTGTCTGTTTAAAAATCTTGATTCTATCTGGCTCATCTCCACTTTCAATAGTCATCTAAAAACATATATAAGATATGAAATATATTAAATGTTTAAAGTTTAGGCATTACTAATTAAATTATCAATAAATATATATAACTAATATCCATTCTATTCTTACCTGGTGTCTAACCTGAGGATGTGATCGCCTACCACTGGTGTGACCCATCTTTTGCTTATCTCGATTGGCACGATTTGTCACACTACGTTCCTACTTGTAATATGATATTAGAACTAGGTATAGAGAATCCATTTGATATATCTACCATACATAAATCATACATACCTGTGCTTGCTCACATCCCCAATACTCCACAAGAACCTTCCATTGTTCCGGGTCCACCCCAGGCGGTATTTTTGATAGACGAGCCGCATCTGTCTCATGGCAATCATAATGCCTCTTCAAGGTGGCTTTGTACTCTCTCCACTTCTTGGAAGCATGTTGCAAGCAAATTGATCTCCATGTTGTGGGCACATCAGTGTTATCCTGCAATGATACACTTATTAGAGTATAAAAGTTTAGGGTCAAATAGATAAGAATCAGAGACGTTATTTACTCACCAAGACCTCTTTCCAGATACGCTCCTTATATGGTTCCATCCCTGGTGATCTCCAATCAGTAAATGTAAGGGGAGCAATACTCCTTACCATCACACCTAATTGGGTTTCCAACTTAATTGCCATCTCTCCAATTGGTTGTCCTTCAGCATCAAATTCAATATGAATCTTTTCCTTTCCCCACTTTGAAATTTGTCTTGATATTCCTCTTCCTTTCTTGGCAGTAGATGACATGGAGCTTGTACTTGCTAAAACATAATAACACAATAAATTCACATTGAATTAGAAAATAATAATAATTTATGCATATTGAATAAATTTTTGGTATTTACCTTGCTGATTATGTGAGTCTTGGGGGTTGGATTGTGAGTGGATCAAGTCCTCTTCAGGATGCTGGGGATGTGACGGGACTGGGTTTGGGGTTGGATGATGGGATGAAACTGATTGTGAATCATTGTGGTGTGAATCTGTACTACGTGACATGGATCCAATTGGCCAACGAGTCTGCCTCTTAGGTGCCATCTGTTAGCATATCAATTTAGGTTAAACAAAAATAACAAATCAAAACATAAAACTACAGTTTTGAAACAACAATGTATTGACTTCATTGTTAATAAATACAATGGATGGGCTGGAAACCTTTCAAGGTAAGTTTTTCTGTTCACATAAATAGCATATCATGTTGGGTGGCACATTTGATACGTATTCTATTTTTATAGATAACTTATACAAGCGATTATTTCCAACACCTTTATGAACTTGCTGTGGAGCTAATACGAAGGGGCCATGCATATGTTGACCACCAGGTTTATGACTTGACACCATATAAAGATAAACTGTTAGAACATTCCAGTTCACCCATTATTTTAATACCATGTTCATCCTTCTGTCTTAATATGCCATGTCTCTTTTACGACCCTTCCTTGCTTTACATTTTGAGCCCAGGCTAACAGTTTCAACATGATAAATTGATTGACATTCAATGTGTAGGGTTGGCCATTTTGGTGCTTTTACAGATTCTTATGAATTAGGTGAATAATAATAATAACTGATTCAACGGCCCATCAACAGTTTAATTAATTATTTGTTTGATTATAAGGTAATTTGATGATGTAATCGACTTTGTATGCATAAAATAGAATTTAATTGAATTGAAATTTTAAAAATTTGATTCAAAGAGGGCGAGAGAGACAGAAACTTACCTGATGATTCAAAGAGGGCGAGGGCGAGAGTGACACAGAGGCAGTATGCAGGCAGCGACGCCGACCGCGACTGAGCGAGCAGCGAGGGCGAGAACGAGCGAGCGAGACTGAGAGTGACTGAGCGTGAGCGATGGCGAGAACGAGCGAGCGAGACTGAGAGTGACTGAGGGTGAGCGATGGCGAGAGCCACTGAGTGTGAGTGATGGCGAGAGCGACTGAGTGTGAGCGATGGCGAGACGAGCGAGCGAGGGAGGGCGAGAGCGACTGAAAGTGAGCGAGGGAGGGCGAGGCGAGCGAGCGAGGGTGATCGAGGGAGGCAGCGAGGCGCGAGCTAGAGAATGTTAGGGTTTGCAACGGGGGATTTTGGAAGAGATCGAAGGGGGTGAGGGGAAGAATTGGGCCGGGTGCGCGCGGGGGAGAATGGGGTTTGGTGCGCGCGGGCCTTATATAATCCTATCCCCGGCGGTTTTAAAACCGCCGAGGATAGGTAAACACAACCGGCGGTTTTGTTAAACCGCTGGTTATGCTTCGAAAAACACCAGCGGTTGTTAAACCGCCGGTAATTTTGGTGTTTTCCTGATGATTATTAAAACCGCCGGGAAAACTTCGCCGCCAATGCCCCTTTTTCCTGTAGTGTCTGATTGGGTCTAGAGCACCTACACTAACAAATATGGGGATTTTAGAGTCTTTTGATGTGCTTGGTTAGTGGGAGTTGTTATTTTATTGGTTTATTAGTTTTAGTTACTTTTTTATAATGAACTCGATTATTTTCCTTCATGGATCTATGTTAAATTTTAAAGGTATATGCACGTTGACGTATCACTTCATGATATGATATTGGTGATATCGTTGTATACATTGGAGCTGTTATGCTTGTTTCTTTTATCACTATTGAAGGCATCTAGATTCAACTTTCATGAGTAGTGATGGTTAAAGAACTGATATAGACTTGGCATAAAGATCACAAGGTACATGTTATTGTCTATACTACATTTTCAAATCATATTGTGTTTATGTTGATTTAATTGCCAAGATTATGACCATAGTGTGAATTTATGTAAATAAATACATTTTGACAGCTATGATTTGATTTTGGTAATTAGTTTAAACGGAACATGTTTAAAAGTGATTATCTATTAAGGTATATATATTTTTTTAATGTGGCCACTCAAGGTTTTTTTTTTTTTTTAAATTTTTTGTTGTCCAATTGGATAGTTAATTTCAAACAAAGAAAAAAAAATTCAAGACACCAACCAATATTGCACAAGTGGGAGAACATTAGAATTTTTATAATGTGTGCAATATTAATTGGGTTTTATTTTGAGAAAACTAATTGGACTTCAACTTAACATTGCTTGGAGGCCTAATAGGTTATATGTGATCATAATTGGTATGTTGGATTGGGTGCACCTTTATGGGCTTAGACCTATTTGTCTTGATTTGTGGAATAAGTGTAGGCTTAATAGAATTCTATGATAGGTAGAATTCTATTGACATTATAAATTGGAGGTTAGGTCCCATCTTCTCTCAATCAATCTATCACACCATTTTCTACCCATTGAGAAGTGGCTTTGGCACGATAGAAGAGTAGGAGAGGAAGATTTGGCTTGTGGCTTGTGCAATTGTGCTTACTGTTCAATTAGGTTTTTATCACCAATCATAGATTTGAGATGTATTCTTCTTCCTTAATCTCTTGATGTTTTATATGATATGTGGATTTCATGGAAAATTTATCTAATAACATCTCTATAATTATAATGTGGAATTGGTTGTGGGTTCTTGCCATTGTCTTTTTTACTTTAAGTAAAATTTGTATTAATAGAAAAAAAGAAAATCCTACAACTTGAGGCAGGGCATACTCCGCACCAAATAACCCATAAGGAAAACACACCCTTATTAAAGGAGGGAAACAAAAATCAACAAGGATTTAACGCTCAAGGAAACAAAACAGACTCAAGCCGGATCTGTAATCATAGGCCGACAGACCCTTATAACCTGATTTGCCTTAACACGCGCAATTTTCTTCTTTCTCTCTTGCTTCTTCCGAGACTTTGACTTAACTAGTATGTAGTGAGAGCTAGAGTCTGTCGATTGAGAAGACTGGACATCACCCTCGTTATTGCGGGCCCGCATAGACGACCCCTTACCCACCATATCCTTCTTAGCCACAATCCTTGCATCATTCGGATAAGGCAAGTCCCCAGTAAACAAGATATCCATTTGTTCCATAAAAATAGGACTAAAGCGTGTCACCACAGGATCACTAGCACTTCTCGGAGCACTGGGACAAGTAGTGTTTGCCTGCTCGACAATCTTGATTAGCGACCTACTTGGCTTAGCCCTCTCTCGACTCATTTCACTACCATTACTCTCTTCATCACCTGACCCCTAGCTGGATTCTAACTTACCTTATCAGGGTTCTTTGGGCATCAATCAAAGGAATGATCGAAAACCTTACATTGACTACAACTTGGTGGAACCCGCTGATACTCCACCGGTAACCTCATGTAATGACCCGAATTTAGTTATTCTTGTGCCATGCCTTGAGGATTGAGTGGGTTATTCTTGATGTTTAATATGTTGTTGGTGGTGATAGTTTTCTAAGTGTTGGATAAGGGTTAAGTGTGTAAGCTAAGTGACTAAGCTAGATTTTTGGTGTTGTAATCGAATGTATGTGGAAATGGTAGCTTAGATATTCGAATGTAGGCTTGGGTATTCGAATGAGCGTTTAGGCATTGGGATAGGAGCTAAGTAATTCGGATGGCCTATGTTCCTGTGTGTGGGATTTCCATTTTTATCCGATTTTGACCTTGATTTAATTTGAATCTATCAAAACTCAAAACATAAAAATTGTAGATATTTCTCTTGTCGTTCCATAGCATGTTTAATCACCTCAATCGGAGTTCGGACGAGAGAGTTATACCCAAAGTTTGAAGAGGTGTTGAAACTACCCAAAATCCTTCTTTTTTTTTTCCTCGTAAATTAAACCCTCATATCCGAATGACCACCCTTCCATCCGAATGAGGCCACTGTAGCATTTGAATGGCCTTATCTTTTTTTCAGCATTCCATCCAATTGTTTCAATTCATTCGAATGCCCCATTGTAGCATTCGAATGTCTTTTGCATTTTCTTAATTCATTTATCAAATGTCTCAAAACCCATTCGAATGTGCCTAGCTCATCCGAATGTCTTTCATACAACAACCTATATATATATCATCTGAATGCCTTAAGCTATATTCAAATGTCTCCCTCAGTGATTCACACACACACACACACACACACACATATATATATATATATCACTCGAAACTCCATTGATTCAAGAAACATATAGAAGATTCCAGATTGGGAAATAATAAAGGAATTTAGGAAAATAAAGGAATCGATAAACATGACTTATGAAGAAAATACAAAAAGAAGAGTTTATGGGAAATTAATATCATTCGAATAGAGCTCTTTCTCTCGTACGTGTCTCTGTAACTTCTCAAACCCTTTTCTTTTCTTCAACATTGAGCCAAACCCTACCATATGAGGAGTCTCTAGTCGCAATTAAGCATTGAAGAAGGCTTAAGAATGAAAGTTCCTCTCTACTCTTCCTAAAGGAATTTGCTAAGGTGGCAATTTAGATTTTTAATTCAGAGAATAGTATTTAAATAGCATTTAAATGAAATTTATTTTGTGGAAATTAAATGCAAGGGCATGAAGGTAATTTTGGAGTTTTATTATTAATTGAGAGTGTTAATAATAATTTTTGTATTATTATTAATCAAGTGAGATTATGTATTTAAAGGAGAATGAGAATCCATGTATGAGATGGATTTGGATTAAGAGTCTCCTAGTCCCAATAGGAGAAGATTTTGAGAGTCTCCAAGTTCAATTGGGAGAGGGATTCCAAGTTATAAAAGGAAAGAGATCTAGGACTTTATGTCTATATATAGAGCCCATTAGCTTAGCTTTTCTTCATGCCGTGTGAAGAACATAAAGGCCAAGAGATAGCAGAGGCTTGCTAGAGTCTTCAGGATCGCTCCAGGGTTCGATCAGAGAGTTCTATCAGACAAGTATTCTTCCTGTAATCTCTTCCATTACAGGTTCATATCAGTTTTGATTTCAGATTATTCTAGTTCTTCGTTGTAGTTTTCAGATTTATATCAGTAAGCAGAGGCATATATATATATATGCGTATAACAGTGAAGTTATGAGTAAGTTCTATTACCCCTTATCCATTTTGGATTGCAAGTTCCATTAATCCTTATCCATTTTGGATTGCAAGTTCTATTAATCCTCATCCATTTTGGATTGTAAGTTCCATTAATCCTTATCCATTTTGGATTGCAAGTTCTATTAATGCTCATCCATTTTGGATTACAAGTTCCATTAATCCTCATCCATTTTGGATTGCAAGTTCCATTAATCCTTATCCATTTTGGATTGCAAGTTCTATTAATGCTCATCCATTTTGGATTGCAAGTTCCATTAATCCTCATCCATTTTGGATTGCAAGTTCTATTAATCCTCATCCATTTTGGATTGCAAATTCCATTAATCCTTATCTATTTTGGATTGCAAGTTCTATTAATCCTTATCCATTTTGGATTGCAAGTTCTATTAATCCTTATCCATTTTGGATTGCAAGTTCTATTACTCTAAGTTCTAATATCCGGATACCTTGTATCGTATCTGAATGTATCTAAAAGTTCTTCGAGTATGATATCCGGATGGTTTGTTTATACATCCGAAAAGGTCAAGATAATATCCGGATGTCTCGCCTGATATCTGGATGCCTCCCTCAAAAGTTGAATTTTGCATTCGAATAGTCCCCAGTTATATTCGAATGCATCAGTGAAATATCCGGGTGACCAGAATCATATCTGGATGTCTTAGTTCATATCCGAATACATCCCAGCATATTCGAATAGCTTCTGCTTTGAATGTCAGTGTATCCGGATGAGCCTTCTTCATATCCGAATGTCTTTCATCATATCGGGATATCCTTCCTGATATTCGGATGACTTTTCCAGAAGTCCAATTTAGCTTCCAGTGAGTCCTAATTCAAGTTTAATTCAATTAATGTATTCAATACCTTCTAACATTGAATTCATAAGCCAGAACATGACAAGTTAATCATACCCATACCCTAAATCATAGTTCATTGAATCTTTGTATTCTAACATATAGATGAAGATCATATCATGTTCAGCATTATTATAACATGATCATCATTATTTTGTGAGATTATGTGCATACATTTTGGTATGAGCATTGAGCATGACTTTATATGGAGCACTACAAATCGTGTGTCATTTATGTGAGCATTGCATTGCATTATGCGCGCTAGGCGGCTTAGTCAGCGGGGATCCCATCAGTTTCAGTTTCAGCTCAGTTTATGAGTTGCTCGCCTGGTGGCAACCAAGGGGCTAGGGGCTTTGCCCACAGTATGTGCTTATAGTTTTTATGTATGCAGGTTTCAGATCATACAGGTATGTATTATCAGATTATGTGGGCTTATGAGCTAAAGTTGTATACTTGCATTTAATTTACAGTTTATGTGCATTACATTTTTATTAATGCAAACAGACAGTGATTATACAGTACAAGTTCAGTGAGTTATTTATCAATATCGATATTCTTCGATTCAGCTTCAGTATTCTTTCCAGCTTATTACTTGCTGAGCTTTTGTAGCTCACCTTGTACTCTTCATGCCTCCAGGTTCTAGCAGGGGAGTATCAGATGTGGGGCCTAGCATCAGTATTCAGTAGTGTGTATGTGGAGCCGCTCAAGATAAAAGATGTTTGGGAGTTTGTTAAGTTTTATAGTGTTTTTTTAGTTTAGATCTATTTTATATTTCAGTTGAGGGATTGTCCCTTAGACAGAGTTTATGGTTTTTAATTTGTATTGACTCAGAGTTTTTATTCCAGTTGATTGAGATGTTCAGTCATGGTATCAGATTTTAGTTTATCAGCTAGTTTATTTTATTATCCCAGTAGCACCTCTTCTCAGGCAATTTTAGGAGAGGGGGTGTTACATTGCTACTGCCTTGAACGCCCAATAAGATACCATGTTTTGTCCCTGAGGCCCAATTGTGGTGTGTTCCATCTTTTAGTGCTATTTCCTCACTGTGGTGGTCATGTTTGTGAAGTTTTTATAATTTTAAGCTGAGTATGATACCCCCTATCATGGCATCTGTTGACTGTGTGATATTTGTGCATCATGGGCATGTTATTGTGTGTGACCATTTAACTTCTCATTTCATGCGTTCTGATTGTAATACTCGATATTGCATGGTGATGGAAAAGATATAATTTTTAGTTATTTTGAAAGGACCTTGGGTGGTTCGGGAAGGCCCAAAATTGATTTTGAGAAATTAATTAATAAAAGTGGTCGGATCGATGGTAGAGAATGCCTCGGGACTTGTATGTCTAAGGAAGAGGGCATGCGATTGGTGAGCATCTCAAGATGAGGTTAATGACGCTGGAAGCAGTTAGATCGAGAATAATTTCTAGAATAATTTCTGTATAAGCCCGAATGGGTGTCGGTACCGAATGGTCATGAGGGACCTTCGGGAAGTTGAGGGGACCCTAGGGGTGGTCCGATTTTGTGAATAAGGCAACCCTAAAGTGTTTTCGGGTGGAGTACAGGTCTCCTGCAGGCGCAGAGATGAAATCAACTTTATCGAGTAAAAGCCAGATATTAATTTTCGAAGAAATTGAGCTTGAGATTTGCTTGATGATAATTATTCAAGGCTTGGAGGGTCCAAGTGCAATTATAAAAAATTTCTAAGTGAAATTGATAAATCCTTAAGTGGAATAAGGAGGATTATTGAGGGTTAAATGTGATATATATATATGTTGAGACTTGGGGCCAAAGCATTCTTCAGTGCCTATTTTCTTTGAGAGAAATTAGAGAAGAAGAGCTCGGGAGAGAGAAAAAGGGATCGAAAGAGAGTAGTGACTGGCTGATTGTGGGCTGGTTAGTGGAAGCGGCGGCGATCGACAGGGGGTTGTAGCGACAACAGCAGCGTGCGGGTGAGGCCGGCCAATGGCTCTGCATGGGGGAGATGGTGGCGGCAACGGTCGGAGGCGGTGATTGCGGTTGAGGTGACGATAGGGGTCGTCTTGGCTAGGAGTGATCGTTGTAGTAGCAGCGGTGAAGGTTGCACGGGGTGGCCGTAGTGGCTTGTGAGGCGATCAGCCATGGCGGCAGCGACTGTGAATGGCTAGGGGTGACCAGTAGTGGGGTTGTGGCGAGCAGCGGTGACAGAGTCGGCCGGAGTGGTGGCTGGCGCGAGGCCAGGCGGTAGCCAATGGCCAGCGGGCGATTGTGAGCGAGGCTGCTCGGTAGTGCTGGAAAAAGGCGTAGGGAAGAAGAACAGGGGAAAAAAAAGAAGAATTATAGAAAAAAAAAAGAAAATTTGGAAAATGAGAAAAAAAGGGAAAAATAGCCAGAAAATTCTAGAAAAATTTGGGAAAGTTCTAGAAATTCAATTGGGCCGTGAGGAGCGTGCTAAAGGCTCTGTGATGCCTTGACCCCACTATCGGGTGCCACCATAACTCGCATTACAACCCCGACCTATTACAAAGGACGATTATGCCCCTACCAATATAAAGTATTAAAATAATATAGGCGCCCTGGGTGGGGTCCAGGCTTTGCCGCCTTCGGCCGGTCAAGAACTCGGGAGTAAAATGCGTAAGCAGCGGAAACTCACCCGAGTCTCGTACTTGATTAGGCCTTTGGAGTATAAATCCAATTTCAAATAAACAAATACCAACATGCACAATAAATTATCCCAACCACCAAACATATTTAAACATATCTTAGATTCCGGCCGTAGCGGATCGGTACAAGTTCCCTGCACCTACTGGGTTTACTCATAGTGGGAACCTTAACTTGGTTCCAATCTACTTCTAGTTAAACCATAACCGTCACTCATAATTAACACACAATAGATATATTACATTATTAACATTTGGGGTTAACCCATACCCTCACTGTTAACGGTCACTAGTAATTGGCGGGTCATCTATTAGCACAACCTTTCCCTTCTTGAATACCGAGCAACCTGTTGGGTTAGTGGAAAAAATATAGGGGTGAGTCCAGGGACTCAGTTATGGTAATGTGAGTTGCAATAAATTAAAATTCATGACAATTATAGAATAATGTGAAGTGTATCATGCATGCAGGCTTGTCCACCCCACCCTAATCCGAATTTTGGTGACCCCACTGATTTCATTTAGGACCCTATCTTGAGACTCACAAGGCCCAAATCTATAGCCCCATGCCTAGACACTTCTCCCACAGTCTAATATAAGCCATGCCAAAATAAATTTACACGCAAATCATATTGAACCTTACTTCAATTAATTCGGAGAAGAAATCGGGAAAACATCCACTTGGCGTTGCTTTCTAAACTGTCATCTTGTGTCCGAATTCCTATTTTCGAGCCTTTGGCACGTTCCTCGAGCCCCAAATTAACTTCTAGAATTTTTCCCAATTTTTTAGGAATTTCTAGTTATTTTTCCAATTTTCTTTTATTTCTTTTTTTCCTTTTTCTTTTCTTTCTTCCCTCTCCTTCTACTTCCTCCTGCACGTGCACTGGTTCGGCCGCACCTGCCATCACCCGAGCCACCGCCACTGGCCTCCCGCGCATCTCCAGCCACTGGCCTCTTCCATCACTGCCGGCCATCAATCGCAGCTCTGGGTCGCCACCGGCCACCATCGACCACAGCCCCCTGCGCACAGCAACGCACTGTTGCTCGGCCACCTCTCGCAGTGGCCATGGCCCCTGCTGCCCTTGGCCCCTGCCACACTGTCTCAGTTGTCGCTTCCTTCCACTAGCCACCGCCGTGCACCTCCACGCGAGCCACCACAGCTGCTACTGCCTCCCCCGCGAGTTATTGCCCCATCAGCCATGGCAGCTTCTAGCGCTGCCTTCGGCCACCCTCGCGGCCTCTCTCCCACTCGATCTCCCAGTCTCTACTTCTCTCTTCTCTCGTGACCTCTCACTCTCCAAGCCTCTCTCTGCTTCTCGGCTAAAGCTCTCAATGTAAGAGGAAATATCTAGTTTTTGATGCTTGGCCTCCAAGCACATGCACCGCCATACATATATATATATTTTACACTTATATAATTTATATAATTCATTATATAATAAAAATTACATATAACCCATAAATTTGTTATTTTAAAGTTAGGGGTGTTACATGCTCAAAAATGGAAATTTGGGGCGCTAGGTGGCAGCTTAGGAGGCGTCGCTAGTGTGGGCGTTTTCCAAATTTCTCCTCCAGATGGGTAAAGGTAAATTAATAGTTTCTTTTCAAGTTAAATTCTTTATGTGGGATGTTGTGGAATAATGTAATGTGAAGAGTTGGTTGGATTATTCCCTTGGTTGAGGTTGTTGGAAATTATTGATGGGTAGTTTTTACGGTGGATGGGAAAAAACATAGGCATTGGTCTAATTTATGAGATGGTTGGGTTTGTGTGGTTGCATCTAGGTTCGATCGAAGAGGCGGTGATCCTAGAATACCTCGGAGTTTAGGGGGGTGTTCTTGCTTTTGGGTGAAGAGATTTCGAGTCAGGTAAGAAATGACCCCAAGGGTGGTGGTCTTGCATACATTTGTAAATATTTTTCTTTATGAGTTGCATGTAGTGGTTAACATTTGCATGATATGAGTTCTAGTGTACCTATGGCCATATGGAGGACTAGTGTTGTGGGAAGGGTTGGTTGATGCCTTAACCTATGGAGGTTATGAGGGCATGGAAGACTACCCATTTGCATTGCATTTTTGCATTACATGCTCTCTCATTCTTCATTTACTTATGCATTGCACCGTTATTGAGTCTTTATGACTCATGAGGTTTTACCTCATGTTGTAGATCTTGCAAGTCCGGATGCAAGCAGGGATGGTGTCGAGAGGATGATGTTGCAACTAGCGGAGTTTCCCGAGTTGTATGTTATGCATTTATCATCTATGTATTCATGTGATTGAATGTAAATGTTGTTGAGCGCTAGATGTATCTAGTTGTTGTGATCATCATAGTGTGATGGGTGATTGTGAGATTGATTAAGGTATATGGCTTTAGTTGGTGGAGCCGAGTTTTGGATTAGGTAAGGATCGAAAGGTATGTTCCCATAAATCCACAGTACTCAGAAGATATTTGATGTGCTAGTTTTGTACCTGAGTCACCTTTGGCTCGTTGTGTGTCAAGCTGAAGAAATATAAAGCTCACTTAGGTTTCAAGTCCCGTTCCATTGTGTTTCCTTGTTTGGAGCGAAGGGAAAGACGAAACCTAGTGCCCACCTAGGGCGTTTCTGGTTGAAACATAGTCCAACCCTTTAGTTATTGGTTTGTCGTGTGAGTAATCCGATTGATTATTCATTGGTAGCACCTGTAGGTGGGAGTGGGTCGTTACACTCATGGAGCAAAGATAATTACTGTAGCATGAGCATTGAGTGTGGCCACCCTACGTGTTGCATATGCATTGGAAATGTTAGAGATGATTATGCGCGCTGCAGTTGTGTACCGCTGTGATATATCCCCCAATACCAGTAGGCATTAGCTTGACTGGGGTTACACTCATGCGGTGATGATTGAGGGGCATACCCAGGGGTGATGACCTTGGGCGAGATTATATATATGTATGGCTATAACCGAGTATATGAGATAGGACCTATGGTCTGCATGATATCACAGCTTTTCTGGTTGCAGGTATCAGCTACAGACCAATATGTATTATGATGCATTTTATACTGTTATGTGAGACCATTAGCCAGTTATGTGCTTACTAGCTTTTATGTGTGTTATGCTTGACATTATCATTATGGGTGGGTGTGTGGTCCCTGTGTTATAATCTATCATCCACATTTATATGCTTATTGAATACCACCCACCATACCTATATCACATTATTATTTGCCCTATTTTTCCTTCCTGTTTCTTATACTTGTTGAGCTTTGTAGCTCACTTTCTACTCTCCTCCATTCCAGGTAAAGATAAGAATATAGCTAGCGAGGAGTCGAGCAGGAGAGACGGGTAGGAATATGTGTGCGCGAGTCTACTCTCACAGCAAAGGTCTTGGGAATGTGTGATAATATTTGCATAGCATTTATTTTGTATGATGTATCCTAAGTGATGTAGTGTTTGTAAACCTTAAGGTCTTTTATTTTGATGTGGGTTTTATGGAGGATATGAGATGTATGTTTGCTTGTGGATGGCTATCACTCCTTTCATGATTCGTAGCGCTCTCTCTTCTAGGTTGCCTCGAGGATAGGGTAACTTGGGGGAGGGGGTGTTACACCTCAAGATTTTAGGCTCCCCTAAACCTTTATCACAACCCTAATCTAGAGTAACAAATTTGGGAAAATATGAAGAAACATCCATCTCAATACACACCCGTACAAATCCCATTCTAGAGCGGTCTTTAGTCGTGAAATCCGCATGAATGGGACGTCCAAGAGCACTCGCAACAATGATATTATAAATTTTAACCCATATTGGTAACGAGAAGTGAGCTTCCTTAGATAGATCCAAACCCACCTCCCAAATTTTCAAAACTAATGTACGCTTTGCAAAATGCCAAGGTCCACCACCAAAGACTCTTAGCATGTTTTTTTCATTATCAAAATGAAATAAAAAACACCCAGAGTTGTTAGACAGAACCTCAATCAGACCAAAACGCTACCATAAGTGACAAGCAATAGACTGCACCACTTGGAATGAAAGAGACTTGTCGACAAAGTAGCTAATCAGTGTATTATGACAATGCTTCACCCCCTCATTTATAACATCCTCTAAAAATCATATTACAAGCCCATTCTCAAAAGAATTAATTGGAAAATAATATTTTAATTTCTTGGGCATCCTTACGCTAGGAGACCTAACCAAACCAGCCCAAGAAACATTACTATTCTCGTTGGGCTGCGTTCTTTAGGCATGCAAACACATAGGCTGGCCCATATCACCATTTGGATATAAATCCACATTTCTGTCAGTCCCCTAAGGCCTAGAAGCTGCTTTACCTACATGATTTGAATGGCCCAAACCTTTATCAGTCATCACGTGCTCAGTATGCCCATGACTCTTCAATCCATCAAGCAAGATACGGGCCCCCCGATCTGATTGAGGCATCACCTCATGTCCCCCACTCTCCTCTGGAAACCCGTATGATGGGGGACAACAAACCCTCTGATTTCTCACCGAGATCCTTAGCACAATCGTCAGATCACTAGCTTTCACCGGTGGAACCTCTTCTAAATTCATCGGCCCAGCCATGCCAGACTGTGACTGACCCTCCAGCCGATCCCTCTCCTCAGAAAATGCCGCCTTTGAAGTATCATCCCTTCCTTCTAATAATGTCGAGGCTTTAAGGCCTTCTGACTGACCCATCACACCTTTACAAACCTTTTGATCGAAGCCTTGATACCCACAACCCATCACTGATCACTCTATGTCCTTATCAAAGGTCTCTTCACCCTTATCTGATGAATCTGACCCTGTTGAACTTTCCTCATCACTTTCCCTAATAGCCCTCTCCTCCATATCTAAAAACTAGTAGACAAAGGCTGAACCCCCACACACGAACTAAGATTGTCCCTGTAACGCCCTGCTTTTCCAAATACACAATAACCTGAAATATAAGAAGACATCACCTACGGGCATTATGAAAATCCTTACTAACAGAAGCATTGGATCGAACCTGAAAGCTTAACCAAAGCTAAATAAATGGGGTTTCCGCTAGATTATCCTTTACAAGCATAATTAATGTACATGGCTTTCAATACGCTAAAAACACAACACATCACTGCAGGAACAACTGTAACACACCCAAATAAACAGTAAAACCTTATCATGGCAGCTTCCCCAAACAACGTCCAAAGTGCATCAATCGAGATATGCACATAATGGTTTTGACATACGTCTTTTAAACACAGGCACCATGACTACCACAACAGTACCACATACCCTGTATACCCACCAATCTATGGTATTACCAAGGTACATCTTGTTGTACATATACATAAGAACAACTGTAGGACACCTATACACACCTCTTACAACCTTGATTGTCCTAATTGCTATTTCAAATGCATCACTTGGTTTACAAGGGTATAAAATGAAATAAAGCCAAAGCTGGCTGCAAAACCCAGAGCTAGTCCAGCACCATTTCTCTGCCCTTGCTCAAACTGGAACCTGGATCACCTAACACGTCTAATATACCTGGGATGTTGAGTGTCCCAGGGGTATGAAACACCCGAGTTAGATAATGACATCTAAGTAGGTGACTTAGAAAAGGAAAGCACATGCGTGCAAATGCAATAATGCCATTATGAAATCAACCCTTTTGATAGCAATGCCAAGGTGTTGCAATCACCCCCACGGTCATCATAGTTACTCCTTAGCTCACCGTAAGAGCACGAGATCACCTATGATGTCCCAACAACTAGCCACAGTCACCTCAATGAACATGATGTATGACAAAGCAGAAGGAATATGCATAAACCAAGAGAAATATGATATGTAAGCCACAAAAGCATAATATCCAAGTTAACAACCATGCACAAATGAAGCAACAAATGCTCAAGGTGTCACCAAAACATGTAAGAACCACAACAAATGCTCAATGTACAAGTGAAGCAACAAATACTCAAGAGTATAAGTGAAGCAGCAAATGCTCAGGAGCACAAGTGAAGCAACAAATGCTCAAGAGGAAGCAAGAAGCATGCAATAACCACTCACCTTGATAGATTACCTTAGAAAGCATGGTTTACAACGAGAGGGAATGAGTTTTTTTGCAGTTTTTTTGACCATTGACACGAATTTTGAGAAAGACCCCAAAAACTCCTGCGAGGCCCGTTCTCCCTCAATTCTCCACTGATTTTCTTCCTTCTTTTTGTAGAACTCTCCCCTCTTTCTCAAGGACAACACCCTTCCATTTACTTCCCTCAATTTAGAAGAGATTCTCTTTAGAAATGCTTGGAATGATTTGTGAATAAACCCATGGCTTTATTTATAGACTTCCTAGGCCAATCACACGTCGCCACCTTGCGAAGTCATCATGAGACTTCAAATCCTATCTCCAAGTGGCCAATGAATGCTTGCCACATATCCTTAAAGATAAGATTTGGAGACTTTAACAAACTTGGAGGCTAAGTAAGCTTTTCTAGCTAATCACGCGGTGCCACCTTAGGGGGGTCATTATGAGCCATCAAGTGACCTTATCTTATCTTCCAAGTGCCCAATAGTTGTTTGCCATGTGTCCTTGAGGATAAGGTTTGGAGATTTTGGAGTCTAAATCTTGGATTTCAAAATGATCTAAAGGTGGATTAAATGTTATTTGAGATCCGCAATCATAACTTAACTAGATTGGAATAAGTTTGGAATCCACAATTATGACCCCCAAATGGCTTAGTTCATTACCCTAATGATCTAGTTGCGAAGTTCTAAAAATTACACATTGGCCCAAAATTTTCAGGTAATTGCACTTAAACCCCTTGCAACTTGGTCCCCGGGCTATTTTTTAATTACATTTTAGCCCCTGAAGAAAGGATAAATTACGCTAATACCCAAAGTTTTAGGTAAATTACACTTTTACCCTAACTTCTATATTTACGATTTTGCCATTGGATCAGAAACTGAACCTTTGTCTCAAGGCTTTTATAATCCCTTAAAAGAATCTATTTCCTCAAGTATTAGAATCTAATAATCTCAGGTATTACATCATTTTTGAGTTAAAAAATCTGGGGTATTACATCCCTCCCTTAAAAAGAAACGGGAGAGAGTGAATGGCAATTTTTTTTTTCAACTCTTGAAAAAATCACAAAATCATTCATTCAATTTGAGCAATCCATAAAGGGGTATTTATAGAGGAGCAAAACCTCTTAGGGTTTCGAAAACCCTAGTGGATATGGGCCGGCCCATTTATTCTAGTCCAACTAGTAATTAATTAAGTGACCCAAATCTAATTATAAGTTTAAACAAAATATTTGGTCCAAATCTAATTTAACCCAAATATAATATTTAATTTAATATTTGACTCAAATCTAATTTAGCCCAAATATAATATTTAATTTAATATTTAGCCCAAATACTTTATTTAGCCCAAATATATATTATTTTCTATTTGTCACTTCAACAAATAGAAAATTATTAAATTAGAAAGTTCTTTCTAATTTAATCAATTATTATTTTAGAAAACTCTTTCTTTTATGATGACCCTCATCATATTGACGTCATTACGTCTATTTGTTCTTTTTTCATGAGAACCTACGGCGACACAACTTTTTGTCGACGTGTTCCACTTAACCATACGTCTGCTCTCCTGATTTAAGCTAGTGATCGTACCTATTGCGTATGACTTATTAGGCTTTCGAATATGTTGACAATGTGTCTATATGAACACATAAGACAAGATTGGAGGTAAGGAGTCATGCCTACCCAATTATTCAACAGGATTCATAATCCGCAAACAACATTTCATGAGCTTGGTTACCATGTAATTCATTTCTTTTGTTAATGTATCTTATGTGATCTCAAGTCTGGCGATGTGTTGCTTGATTAAGATTACATGAGTTTTCTTCGATCCTTCGGATATCCTCACTCAATCGAAAGTGAATCAATAACTCCTTATTGATCTCTTTCACCATGGCCATAGATTTATAGTGAATATCCTCCAAAGGCACCGTAGATACATCATCCTCTATCAAGGGATAGACGAGTCCCATCTTGGTTATGCACCCATCTCCACAAGCCTCATGATATGCCCAATGATCACCCATGTGCAGCCTTTATCTAGGCCCATCGAAATGATATCAAAGCATACCAGTCTTCTTATGAGATGATCATGACAACCTCAGGTCCAAGGATTAGTTACACCCATCTCGTATGAGAATTCCATCAACATATAACCAAAATAGATTCTCATGGTGAGTCATGTCCAGTGACATGTTCTCCAACATTGGTCACCTATGTACTTATCTAGGCATCCCCATGCCTATGGGTGTGAGAGCCCCATTGCTATCACATAGCAAAAACATAACACATACAAGTCTTATTGTAATTGTCAATGTTCATTCTTGACATTACTATGACTTGGGAAATTTAATAATGTCTAGAAACTATGATACATCATCTCACATCTTTATAGATTAATCATAGCATACATCATACGGACTTCTATCTAGTTTCATCCGGTCATTACAATAATAACAAGAAACTAATAGAATGACTTCTTATGAATTTGAATAACTCTTTATTTAATAATAAATATGATTGCAATTGTCAGTGTACAACATGCCCAATTTGATTGGGTCTAGAGCACCTACACTAATACCAGGATCTTCTAGAGAAATATAAAATGCATAATGCTAAACCTGTTCCTTCTCCTGCTGAGACTACATCTCAACTTTTAGAACGTGGCAAATCCATGTCTGATCCAACTTTATTTCGTAGTGTTGTTGGTGCCCCACAATATGTTACTATTACTTGGCCCGATATATCCTTTGTAGTGAATCCGGTTTGTTAGTTCATGCATCGCCCCATGCATAATCATTTGAAAACAATAAAGATGATGTTTTGCTATCTTTGTGAAACTATGTCTCATGGCTTATTACTTCGTCGAACATCTCACTCAGTCCTTACCGCTTTCTCTAATGTTGATTGGGCTGGTAGTCCTAACGATCATTGCTCCACTTATGGATATGCCGTATTTTATGGTGGCAACCTCATCAGTTGGTCATCCCGAAAGCAATCTGTTATTGCCCGTTCTAATACTGAGGCCAAGTATCGTGGTCTTGGTTTTTCCATAACGGAGAAATTTGTTTGGCTCCAACAGATGCTTCAAGAACTTGGTATTTCTCTCTCCTCTGCCCCGGTGCTATTCTGTGATAACATTAGCGCTGGTTATATGACCTAGAATCAAGTCTTTCATCAGCGCTCAAAGCAAATCCAGGTCGACTATCATTTTGTTCATGAGAAAGTTCATCGCCATGACCTTGTTGTTCGGTATATAACTTCAGTTGATCAGACTGCTAACATCTTCACTAAGGCTCTCAACATGGGTCATTTCAAGTTGCTACAGTCCAAACTTACTATGTGTCCCACCCAGTAGAGTTTGCAGTGGGATGTTTGGATAACAAATTATATTTAGCCATGTGATATATATTTGAAATAGTTTGAATGGGCAGGTAGTTATCCCTAGTCTTTAGGATATGGTTTTATCCACACCGTATGATTAAGAGATTAGCTAGATTGATGTATTATAAAACTAATATGAAACGTAAGCAATACACTCATCCAAAAGCTTAAACTTCTTAGTGAAGTACCAAGAATGGGTTTCTAATACAGTTTTAGAGCCAACCCATTTAGCAGATGCACGAAGAAATATTGATTGGTTGGTGAGCAATTAAATGCTACACATATATATAAAGGCAAGGGGTGTTTCCCATGTGACTTCATATTTATTCTGACTAATTTTTATTTAGTGATCCCCTAGAAATTGGTATTCACATGAAAAAAAAGAAATTTCCCTTACTTGTATTGATAATAACGTCTTCATAAGATTATGTACAAGAGAAACAATATTAAAAAAAAACGCTAATTATCCCAAAGATTGTGGATCACACTAATTATGCTAACATTAATTGTGGATCATGATAATTAAAAATTATGTAGAAAAATATAAAAGAGATCATAACTATAAACTATCACAAAGATCATGGATCACGCTAATTATGCTAACACTAATTGTAGATCACACTAATTATGCTAACATTCCCGCTCAAGTTGGGGCATGAAGGTTACAAATGCCCAATTTGGAATGTAAGAAATGAAATTATGAAACATCGACTGACTTGGTGAAAATATCGACAACTTGTTGACAGTGGAGGAGCCAGAAGTTTTTAACTTGGTGGGCAAAAAGTAAATAGCAAAAGAAAATTTAAAATAACATAATACTAAAGAAAATATATCGATAAATTACTACAATTGTTCTCGATGCATTTTCATATTTTGATAACGTTGCATAATGACATTATTATCAATTTCATTAAATATATAATTTTAAATATAAACAACTAAACTGTCATTCAACCATTGATCTCCAATTCGATTGCACAATCGGGTCTTGACAAGCTTCATGGTAGAAAATACTCTTTCTCTTGTAGTAGTAGCAACATGAAGAATTAATGCTAGTGTCATAAGTCTGTAAACTTATGGATACACATAATTTTTCTTCGTTGCTACCAATTTCATTACAAGATTACTAAGTCCTCGTAGTCCTTCAAAATTCTTGTTAGTACACACATCAATAATATATGTTTCAAGTATATCATCAAGCGCTAAGAGATTTATTGGTGAAAAATCTTTAAAATAATACTCACCAAGTTGAATTAATTTGTTCTTGTCAAAAGGAGATAATGAATCATCTAGACAAAAGCATGCTACACAAAGGCACAGGTTACTATTTATCTCAGAAAAATGATCATTCAACTCCTTAAATTGCATATCAATGACTACATAAAAGAAATCCACCCGTAAGTGATGCAAATTAGTTATTTTTGGAGTGCTACACAGTGAACGACCTGGAGGTATATAGAATCCCATCCATGTTGGGAACATCAATACTGTGCTTTTGATAGAAAGAATAAACTGTTTCCAAAATAGAATATCATCCACTATCCCTCATTGTTTGAAGTTGTTCTTTACAAATTTTTCACCAATCTCATGGAATTGGCAATATCTTGAATTTTCTTTTGTAGTCCATTTGACAATTCATTTAACATTCCTAAAATATTTTTCTTGAGATATAGACTAAATGCAAAGTTAAATGTTAGTATCAAGCCCAACAAATTACATGCTTCACCTCTTTTTCCAGAGCTTGGAACATCATTAGCAATCATTTGAAGGATATCAATTGTAGGTGAAAAATGTGAATCAAGTTCAATAAAGAACTATAGTGAGAGCCCCAATGTGTATCATCGGAACACTTAAGAGTAGTTTGTTGATTAAGGCCTCGTTCACTTGATATTTCACTAGGATTGAGTGCTTTAAGAATTTGGAGTCTTTGTTTTTCTCTAAGATGATTGCACCGTTTAGCCGATCCTCTAACAACATTCACAACCTTGTCAACTAAATCAAAGAATGCTTCAATCTCTATATGCTTGTTTGCTATGGCTACAAGAGCTATTTGAAGTTGATGAGCAAAGCAATGAATATAAAAAACACGTGGGTAATCCTTTAAAATAAGTGTTTTGAGACCATCAAAACTCACCTTGCATATTGCTAGCCCATCATAACCTCGACCTCTCAAACTAGATATACTCAATTCGTATCCAAAGAACAAATGATGAATAACATCCTTAAGTGAGAGAGCTGTGGTACTCGAAACATACTCGATACCTACAAAATGTTCAACTACACATCCCTTATTGTTCACATAACACAAAACAATAGACATTTTGTTCCTTAACTGAGATGTCACGAGATTGATCAACTAGAATAGAAAATAACCTATCACCAATCTCGTTGATAATGACATTTATTGTTTAAAAAGCAACAACACTTACAATATCTTTTTGAATGTCAGGTGATGTTAGTTTGAGATTTTTAGGAGCATTCTTGAAAGTAACGACTTTAATCTCATCATTATGATCTGCCAAAAAGTGCAATAGTTTGAGAAAATTCTCTTGATTATTTGAATCTTCAGATTCATCATGTGCATGAAATGTAAGTCCCCATTGTAAAATAAATCGAACACAATCTATTGATGCACCCAAACGAATTCGGTAGTCATTTTGTGTTTGGTGTGATTGTTTCAACAAAATTATCTGAATATTTTTCTCTTGATTCGTAAAGGCTTTGAACTTAATTCGAGCTTTATTGTGTGGACTATTGTGACTTCCAACATGTTCTTGAAGTTTTTCTTTAATTTTCCAATTTGAGAACCCCTTCTCTGCAAAAGTGACACTACCTCCTCGTTCCACACTTGGTTGGAAAAGATAATAATATAAGCAAAATGCTACATCATTCTTTATGCTATATTCCAACCAAGAAGCTTGGAAATGTCTCAATGATGATTTTCCAATTTTTTTCTTTGAAAATTTATGCTTACGAGGTTGGCAAGTACCCAATTGTATGTATGCTCTTCGAATTTCATCTCAGACATAAACATCATATTCTATAATTGGACTTCGTAGTCCAAGATCTCTAGGAAGTTGAGTAACATAAATTCTATTCTAAATATCTTCACCCCGAACATCTATTTCAACATGAATATCTCCTTAATCATAAATTTCACTTTGATCCCAAGCACCATTACTTCTATGAAAATATCGCTTTCTTTTCGAACAATATCAACTTCACTTTAATCTTTAGCAACATTAGATTTCTTTCTATTAACATTTTGCTCTTTAATAGAAAATGGAGTAGTCCTTTTGAAATATCTCTCCATAACTGTTGGACACATTTTGAAGTATCTCTCTTTTTTAAATATCTTTGCTTTTTGAGACACCTGTCGTTAAGACTCGTGGGAATTTTTTATTTATTTATCCAACTATAGTCCATTTGGTATGTTTATTTGAACATATAAATTTTCCCAATGCTGCATTTAAAGTTTAATACTCTCTCTTATGTTGAGTTTAAAGACAATTACTACAATTAGGGAAGAAAAATAATTTCTTGAGTGTCTACTCTTAATAGATGTGGGAGTTGAGATATGATGGAACCCTAAAAAATAACTATTTTGGTTTATGTGTTTAAGTAAATACTAAATACTATCAAAGTTGGGAAATAGCAACTGATTGCATAGTCCATTCATCACAAGCATTTTAGTTAGTTTTTAATCCGTATATTGGTAAATATAAATTGATACTATATCCTATAAAACAAAAAAGCAGCTCATAAATGAGGAAATTGAAACTTAAACTCGATATTAAACTGTCTCAAGAGTCAAGAATCAAATTATAGAAATGATATATCATTTGATTCTGACAGAAAACAAAGATTCAGAAATCGAAGAAATGAATAAAGAGCAGAAAAAATAACCCGCTTGTTGTAGTTTTTGGAAAACTAAGAAGATGAGGATTGAAGAAGAAGGACTACAATAACCAACAATTTTCAAAAAAATCAAAGACTCAATCCCCCATCTCTCTCTTTCAGTCTTTCTCACAAGAAGCGTTCCCTTTTTTTAAATTTTTTCTTATGTCATGTCGAACCTTATCTGAGAAGCTTCTTTTAATATTATATATATATATATATATATATATTATCTCATTGGAGACAAGCAATAATGTATGAATATACACACAAAATAGGAGGAGATAGTGTCTATTATTTTTAATTTTTTTAATAATTAATTTTTAACTAACCTAAAAAATAAATAAAAATTCAGGGTGGGCAATGGCCCACTGCTGTACCACTCACCCTGTAAACTTATTCATCAAAATAGGAGTAAAACATTTATACTCGCCAGTGTACGAGTGTACGTGTAACACAATTTAATTTTCTAGATAATTCCAGGTCGATTCATTGGGAGATTGTTTATGGAAGAAAATGAACGTACCAGAACACTTGGGTTGAGTAGAATATGTTGGAATAATCTGAATTCAAGAAATGAATTAAACTTATACTGAATATATGTAATCTTGGGTCAAGATAATTTCAGTGTCAATCCAATTATTTCCCAAATAGATAGAAAAATGGTAACATAGGTCTGAACTAAGCTTGAGGTTTTGCCATTAGATACATTTCAAGATAATGATAATTCTTGTCTAGTAATCTCCATATATGATACGAGATATTCTAAGTTAAGCAATTACCATAAATTCAAATGTGATATGTTGTTATGTCTAGCATATTTTGATTGATTCTTTTGGTTATATTTCATTGTTTTGTTATTTATCTTTGAAAATCTTTACAAATTTTTAAAAATCATAAACATCCAATTCACTCCTCTTGAGTGTGAGATGCCATTGATTACACAAACCTAACAAGGGCTGTGGGGAAGAGGAGAGGAAGGCATGGTGAGTGGGTGGTGGGAATGAAACACTAGGAAAAAGATAAGTAAAAGTGAAAAAATTATTATTGACATAATTTGAAGTGGGGCACAAATTAAAAAATTGTATTTTCCTTAGAGAACATCTTTAATATTTTTTTTCAAAAGATAACATCTTTAATATAAGGCCTGTAACCATGTAATTTCGATGAGTTTAGAATATCGAAAAAAATTGGTTTGATAGCAGTTATAAGTAACGAATCAGCTGCAGGGGATACCTCGGAGTGAAATTGTTGAAGGAAAATGACATGGTCTCGATGAGCGTTTCAAGATAGGATTTATGGTATCGAAAGAAATTGAATCAGGAACGGTTTTCGGTACAGCTAAAATGCAACTATCATTTAGGCTATAAAACCAAATCGTTGTAGGAGGCTCCTGAAAAATCAACGAAACCCTAGGGGGGCTCCGATTTTACGTAAGGATCAACCCTTCAGTGGTTTCGAGATGAAACAATAGCCCAGTGAGGACACTGGGGAAAAATCGTAATTATCGAGTAAACTTCAAGTTCTTAATTTTGAATTTTCAGTATCAGAATGCAATTTATTTCAGCGTTTGAGAATGTAATTGCAATTAGGGAATTACCGAAGTAAAATAAAGATGAAAAGTGGGATTTAAATGTATAATTTTTCTATTATAATATGTAATTATATATATATGTATTTCTTCGTGGTTGTGAGTGCGTGGAGGCCATGCCCTCCAAAATTTCATGGTCGAGATTTGCGCAAGAATGAAGGAGATTTCAGCAGAATTTTAGGGAGGGATATGGCAGCAAGATTTGAGGAAATGGCAGCTGGATTTGAGAGATTGCATGATTGTGTGATACGTAATATATATGTATACACAGCCGTGGAGAGCAAGCAGGAACGCCTATAAATTGGGAGCGGTTGTGGCCAATTGAGAAGTAGAAAGAGAGTTTGAGAGAGAGCTTGGCTGCAAGTTGTGGCCGAGAGCATCAAATCAAGGAGGAGAGAGAAAGATAGAGAGAGAGAGAGTTGGAAGGGAGGTGGGCCGCGGCCATGGCAGCTATAGTAGCGAGTTGGGCGGCGCGGGCAATGGGTCGAAGCAGCAAGGCAGCAGCAGCGGGGCTAGGAAGTGTGCGAAGGAGGCAGGTGGAGGTCGGTGTGGCTGCCAAAGAGGTCGGAGGTGCGGCCATGGCCGCGGGCAGTAAGCTCGGCGGAGCTGGGCAGCACGCGGGGGAGGTCGGTGGCGTCCAAGGAGGTGGTTGTTGAGGTCGACCACGGCAAAAGAAGGCCCAAGCGAGGGGACACAGAGCTGGACTGTGCGCGCGTATGGCAGCACGCGTAGCAGGAAGCATGGGAGGAAGGAGAAGGGAAGAAAAGAAAACAAAAAAAAAAAAAAAAAAGAAAAAGAAAGGAAAAGAAAATGGGAAAAAATGCCAAAAAATTCCAAAAAATCTTGAAAAATAGGATTTGAAGATTTATTAATATTTTGGAGTTTTTGGGCTAGAAAATGGTTCGGGCTTGCGTTTCGAGGATGTGGCACGCATACCGAGAAAGCTTGAGGGGCTAAATCAAGGTGAGTAAAATTTTTTAGAAAATTCAAAAAAATTCAAGAATATTATTTTATGAATTGTCATAGTAAAATATTTGAGAAATATTTAATTTGGATTTATTGAGGAAAAATAGAAAGAAATAGAGAGAAAAATAAAGAAAATGCAAGAAATTATGAAAATAAGTTTTAATGCTTATATGATGATTAGGGTGCTTTGAGACTTAAAGTTGAAGTGACTTGTGCGAATTTTGAGGTTGGCACACAAATCGAGGTGATACACGTATTTTAAGGCAAGGCATGGATATCGAGGTAACCCGATAAGCTTGAGAAGGTAAGTGGTATTTTCCAACTGAATTTAGTTTTATGGAAAATGATTGGTTGTAGGTGATTTATATTTCAAACTCCGATCTTTAGGGATTCTTTCATCATATTGACATGCTTTGATACGTATCCGTCATATAGACTGCATACATGACATGCATATGTACACATTGATATCACTGATCACGTGCATTGTGGCCGTAAGGAGTACCAACTGGCACTGCTGCTTTACCAAGGGTGTACCCATACACCCCGGTTTCGAAAGAGGTGGCCGCAAAAATGGTGAGTAGCATGAAGGGTGCAGTTGACCCTTAGGGATGAGTAAAACATTGCATTCATGCACGAAATATGTTTTCTGTACCCTTACTTAGATGATTCCTCATCTAACTTGGGCTTTGCCCCTGAAATATTCAAACGTTCCAGATAGAGATTGTAGCAGATACGAGGATAAACGAGGCATGAAATGACACCTAGCAGAGTGCATGAGGAGTAAAATGGATGTTATGTAGCCCATGTATTTAAGTTCTACTACTTTGAATTCTGAACGTTTTAAGGAATATTGATGTATATCCTTATGGTTAATGAATATGTAAGAATTGATTTATGATCATTGTTAAGATATTAGGTTTCGATCCTTGCTTCCGCATTTGATGTGTATAATGATTCTCTTTTGAGAAAAATGAATGGAAATTCTGGGACGGATTCGAGGAATGATGTGGTTTAGCATTAGTTTGAAAGAAAAAAAAAATTATTGTCCCAAGTTATAACGCGCTTGAGAATCAAGGCGTTACAGTTGGTATCGGAGCTTAAGTTTAATGGAAGACTTAAGTAACTCTGATGTAGTTGATATCAGAGTTAAGCCCTATTTGAAGATTAGGGAATATCAGCTTGGAGACTTTAGAAGATCCGATATTGATAGAATCAGTTAGTAGGAACCCCAATTGGAGGCTTAGGGGAAAGAGACTAAAGGTTCGTAATACGAAATTCATATTTGGAGATTTAGGGGTTGTCAGGTTAAGACTTAGAGGTTATTGGATTTAAGTGTTATGTAGTTGAAGTGCATGTCTAGAAAAATTCTGGCTAAGGAAAGACTTGGTATTTAAGTGTGTCCATTTGTGACCCACCTCTCTTTCCCGGGAACTTACCTGGTGTATTATTCACGTACATACACTATTCAAGTATACGATTACTATTCTTGATGAATAGTAAAATCCTGATGGGGGCTAGTACAGGCAGAACAATCTAGCTATTGAAGTTAGATTCGGGTGTAAGGTTGACTCAGTAACCATAATTTTGGATTCGAGAGATTTAGAGACTGTTGATTTGAGGTCATTAGTCAGAATTCGGATAATGAAAGATAAGATAACTGAGGGTTATCAAGGATGATCAAAATAAAAAATGATTAGTTTGATGTGACATGGTTCAGGTAAAGAGTTAAGATCAAATGATAAATATGTTTCGAGGATCATTTAGTGTCTCGAAAATGAGATATAAAGATTAGGGATCCAACGGATTGGGTCAAGCAAGAGGCCGAATATGGCCAAATGATGGTGTATGAGTTGCGCCAATTGATGAGGTGAAGATTGTACAATCGATTTGACTTGCAGAGATGGGATAAGGAACCCTTGCAGTGTGATGACACTATCGGTTCGGTGTTCGCTGTGACAAATCTGGATCTAGGGACCCACGTGCAGATGGTTGATGGATGGCTTGCGATAAGGTACGGGAAGCCCGTTGATCGAAGCATCATAGCAGACTGCTTGGGAGACGATCAGATGCTGAAGATCTGGGATAGCCTAGTAAGGTCTGTACCTTGTATGGGTTTAAGTCCCAATGGTCTAGGAGCGAGGTGTACCACCAGCTGTGATTGATCGAGGCTGGAGAATCAACCCAAAATGAAATGGATTGAGTATGGACTGAATGTCCTATTTAAAGAATTGCATCTAGGTTCGTGGTCATCTTAGGAGTTGGTGACACAACGAGCGTTGTGAGGCTCGAGGGGTAGAATACCTCGGTATCTAGTATGGGAATGGGATCATGAATGGTCGTGTGCTGATAGTCAGCTAGATCTAAAGAGCGAAATGCGAGAGTCAGTGGATTCTTGACATTCGAGATTTCGGGTAGTAGAGCATAGCCGGTTCAAGGCCTTAACGATGAGTTGTGAGATGGTAATCTCTGTTCGAGGAAGAGATCTGGTACTTAAAAGGCAATAGTTGCTTGTAGGTAGTATTGACCCTAAGGAAGGATGATGAGAAACCTAGTCAACAGAGGTTGTGACTACTATTCAGTGTGCCATATAAACCCGCGGAATCAAGTAAAGTTGTCGGTGGTCAACTTGGCTAGGAGAACTCAGAATCACCATGATGAATGGTGGATTGAGAGCAATAGTTGCAAGGAAATAGAGTTCACGGAAGATGATTGGAACTAGATATTGTGACTTGATTCGAGATTTTTGGAGATAAATCAGTTTGAGATTCTTGAGGAATTTCTTGAAAGAATTGATTGAGGATCTAAGGATTCATGAGGGAACTTTAGAGTTTTCAAAAAGAAATCCAGCGAGGATTGGAGTACCGTGGGTGACGAAAGTATCTACCTACTTTAACTGGCAGTGTAATTATGGACTGTCATACTGAAGATTGTTCAAATCTTTGGGCGTGATCGAGAGAATCAAGTGATGGAAAATGTGCCAAGATAACGGGTCGTAGTAGGAAAAGGTGTAGACTTAGATCGATTAGAAATATGAGATTTTCAATTTTGGAGAATAGAACTCATAGGGTTAGACGGTTAGTCTACTTAATCTAGTGAGCAAATTGGGAGATGTATTGCTAAGTGATGTCAGTAAGTTATGATTATAATGAGCATGTTGATATATGGTACAGGCATTTGAAGTTAGTGAAAAGCTGTAAGAAAAGTGGAAAATATCAGGAGATATTCTCGGAAGATTTATCGGGATTATTTCCTAGTGATGATTGCCAATAATAGCTTGAGGTTATTAGATGCTTAGCTATAAGTGGTTTGATTGAAGACGTAAATTATCGAGCTTTGAAAAATGAGATAATTAAGAGTCAATATCTTTACCTTGAACTTGATGAATTATTAAACAGCTGCAAGAGACTATATATGATATTTTCTAGGATTGATACGCGATTGAGGAGTAAAGTAAAACCTTGTAATATTAAGGTTATGTGTGACGCTCTTCATTGTGATGCTTGAGGGTAAATGGTCCCGAGATTTTGATTGGATGATAATGATGTTATAGATTGTGTGGACTAAGAGGCTAAAATAGTACGAATAAAGTTAATAGCACTATTACCAAGACAAGTAGACAATAGAGTTGATGAGTAAGTCTGGAGATTGTGAGTTGGTAAGTGAACTTGTGCTACGATTAACTGGAAGTCAAAAGAGCCGACGGTCAAATGCAAGGAAAGAAATTAGATGATTTCCATATGATAAAGTATGGTTGGCATGAGATGGTGCCTTAAGGATTGAGCAAGAGTAGAGTTAGTTGATATGAGACGTTATTACTCGAGGATTAGTCCAAGCAAATTTGAGGATCAAATGGTTAATTTGATGATATAAAATGTTATTTGAAAAGTGCAATGACTTATTTGAGTTATGGGTATGGGAGAATAAATATTAGGGTGACAACTAAGTAACGAGGGTTATGAGCAAACGATGCAAGGATATTAGATATACGTGCTAGAGGTTTGGTGATTAAGAGACGATTATAGATGGCATAGTTGTTCTAGAGATAAGATCGTTGTAAAGAGCTTTAGCCGGATTATTTGAGATAAGGTAATGAGATAGGATCTTCCCTAATTATTCGATTAGTCAGATGTTAATTTCAAGGATGAAATTTTGAGATTTAGAATATGTGACAAATTTCGAGAATAAAATTTTTGTAAGGAGGGGAGAATGTAATACCCATGTTCGTATGAGGTTGTCACGTAATTTCGATAAGTTTAGAATATCGAAAAAAAATTGGTTTGATAGCAGTTATAAGTACCGAATCGGTTATAGGGGATACCTCAGAGTGAAATTGTTTAAGGAAAATGACATGGTCTTGATGAGTGTTTTGAGGTAGGATTTATGATATCGAAAGAAATCGAATCAGGAACGGTTTTCGATATAGCTAAAATGCAACTGTCATTTAAGCTATAAAATCGAATCGTTGTAGAAGGCTCTCGAAAAATCAACGGAACCCTAGGGGGGCTCCAATTTTGCGTAAGGATCAACCCTTTAGTGGTTTCGAGATGAAACAATAGCCCGGTGAGGACACTAGGGCAAAATCGTCCTTATCAACTAAACTTCGAGTTATTAATTTTGAATTTTTAGTATCAGAATGCAATTTAATTCAGCATTTAAGGATGTAATTGCAATTAGGGAATTACCTAAGTAAAATAAAGACAAAAAGTGGGATTTAAATGTATAATTTTTCTATTATAATATGTAATTATATATATATGTATTTGTTCGTGGCTGTGAGTGCGTGGAGGCCATGCCCAGCAAAATTTAATGGCCGAGATTTGTGCAAGAATGATGGAGATTTCAGCAGAATTTTAGGGAGGGATATGACAGCAAGATTTGAGGAAATGGCAGTCGAATTTGAGAGATTGCGAGATTGTGTGATACGTAATATATATAAATATACACAGCTGTGGAGAGCAAGCAGCAACGCCTATAAATTGGGAGTGGTTGTGGCAGATTGAGAAGTGGCAAGAGAGAGTTTGAGAGAGAGCTTGGCCGCAAGTTGTGGCCGAGGGCATCAAAGCAAGGGGGAGAGAGAGCTGGAAAGGAGGTGGGTCGCGGCCATGGCAGCCGCAGTAGCGAGCTGGGCGGCACGGGCAATGGGTCGAAGCAGCAAGGCAGCAGTAGCGGGGCTTGGAGGTGTTCGGAGGAGGCTGGTAGAGGTCGGTGTGGTGGATGAAGAGGCCGGAGGTGTGGCCATGGCAGTCGCGAGGCTATTGTTGCAATAGCCAGGCGCGACCATGGCCGCGGGCACCAAGCTTAGCGGAGTTGGGCAGCACGCGGGGGAGATCGGTGGCGGCCAAGGCGGTGGTCGGCGAGGCCGACGAATGTGGAAGAAGGCCCAAGCGAGGGGCTGCGGAGCTAGGCCATGCGCGCACATGGGAGCGTGTGTAGCAAGAGGCAAGGGAGGAAGAAGAAGGGAGGAAGAAGAGGGGAAGAAAAGAAAAGAAAAAAAGAAATCGAAAAGGAAAAAAAAGGAAAAGAAAAAGGAAAAAAATGCCAAAAAATTCCAAAAAATATTGAAAAATAGGATTTAGAGATTTATTAAATTTTGGGCTAGAAAATGGTTTGGGCCCTCATTTCAACGATGTGGTACGCATACCGAGAAAGCCTGAGGGGCTAAATCAAGGTGAGTAAAATTTCTTAGAAAATTCTAGAAATTCAAGAATATTATTTTATGAATTATCATAGTAAAATATTTGAGAGATATTTAGTTTGGATTTATTAAGGAAAAATAGAAAGAAATAGAGAGAAAAATAAAAAAAATGCAAGAAATTGTGAAAATAGGTTTTAATGCTTATATGATGATTAGGGTTCTTTGAGGCTTAAAGTTGAAGTGACTTGCACGAATTTTGAGATTGACACGCAAATCGAGGTGATGTACGTATTTTAAGGCAAGACATGGATATCGAGGTAACCCGATAAGCTTCAGAAGGTAAGTGGTACTTCCCAACTGGATTTAGTTTTATGGAAAATGATTGGTTGTAGGTGATTTATATTTCAAACTCCTTTCTTCGGGGATGCTTTCATCATATTGACATGCTTTGATATGTATCTGTCACGTAGACTGCATACATGACATGCGATGAAATGCATATGTACACATTGATATCACTGATCACGTGCATTGTGGCCGTAAGGAATACGAACTGGCACCGTTGCTTTACCAAGGGTGCACCCATACACCCCGGCTTCGAAAGAGGTGGCCGCAAAAATAGTGAGTAGCATGAAGGGTGTAGTTGATGCTCAGGATGAGTAAGACATTGCATTCATCCATGGAATATGTTTTTTGTACCCTTACTTAGATGATTCATCATCTAACTTGGGCTTTGCCCCTGGAATATTCAAACGTTCCAGATGGAGATTGTAGTAGAAACGAGGATAAACGAGGCATGAAATGGCACCTAGCAGAGTGCATGAGGAATGAAATGTATGTTATGTAGCCCATGTATTTAAGTTCTGCTACTTTGAATTCTGAACGTTTTGAGGAATATTGATGTATATCCTTATGGTTAATGAAGATGTAAGAATTGATTTATGATCAATGTTAAGATATCAAGTTTCGATCCTTGCTTCCGCATTTAATGTGTAAAATGATTCTTTTTCAAGAAAAATGAATGGGAATTTTGGGACGGATTCAAGGAATGATGTGGTTTAGCATTAGTTTGAAAGAAAAAAAAATTATTGTCTCAGAATTGTCCCAAGTTATAACGCGCCTAAGAATCGGGGCGTTATAAGGCCTGCTTCTGAATATTTCCGCTTAGCATAGGATATTTGAAAGAAGGTCATTACATAGATGATATAGAACAAAATTGAACTCAAATAACAACTCATTTCATTTCTAGCTGTTGAAATTTAAATTAAGGTTCAATTACATTTTCAGTATCTCATAACTCTAGGCTCGATGGCTATACAAAATAATAAGAGGCTCAAACACCGATAAACACAGCAAATTTTCATCACTATAAACCTCATCAAATCACTATCTAGAATCTTTGAAGTTAGGACGCGTCTCCGTGCACCACCATCCCTGGTTGTAGTCCTACTGGACTCGCCCCCCAATAACAGTCTTTCCTTTACCTGGAATGGCAAAGAAGATCAAGTGAGCCACAAGGCTCAACAAGTTCGAGAAATAAGGAACAATATATAGAATCCAATAACATGATGACACCAAGAAGAGAAATCAAGGACTCCACAATTATATACAAGATTCATAATTGATGAATTTATCAATTCAATTTAATATATCATGTCACCATGTATCACTATGCAAATAAGCATAAACTTTCAATGTTATTATCAATTTTCACAGGCTCAAAAGCCATCATTCAACATATGCAAGAGTGCATCATTTCATTATCAATATCAATCTCCCTGGCTCTCAAGCCATCAATCAATGCATGAAAAAATGCATAATTTCAATAAAACCTCACAAATAAATATGGAGTCAACCTGCTCGGCTATGGCCACCTCGTCCTGCACCAAGTGCTCTAGGGTACCCTTTCTCCCTCCGCGCAAAATAATAGGTGTGCAAAATATATATATATATATATAACATGCATATGTATGCATCAAGTATGCATTTTCCAACCACATGCATTTAAATTATTGTTTCCTTAATATTCATACTTTCAACATCACTTACTCATATCGAGTATTTACCATTATCAGATAGATTCAATGTTTCTTACTTCATGACATTTATCACATTCAAGATGTAATTCATGACACAGAAATGATTGATGCAAATTATAATACATGAATAATTTTGACAGATGCTATTTAAGATTAAATCTTGATTCGCTAGTTGAGGAGTATTATAGATTTAATAACTATTTTTCCCATCATATGATTTTTGTGAATTCATTTAACTAGTGTCAGTATGCATTTACTTGCATTCGTGCTCATAGCTCAAATTCATAATTAGTTCCCATGCAATTAGAATGTCCACATCACGAGGGTTTTTTCATTGACAGGCCAGTATTGATCTTTTACACAAACAGTGGGTGTTAAATTTAATGACCACATTCTGAGGAATATTTAGAAGGAATTTCAATGAGGCATCTCATAACTTGAACATATTTGAGATCATTTAAAATAGATATATCGTCCTTTCAATATGCTTACAATAGTCACGCTTGTATATTCTTATTTACTATCAGAATCGACTTTGGTTTGTTAAAGGAGAGTATTGTTCAAGGCAATTTTCTTTCCAAAAGATGACCGAGGTGGGGGCCTGAGACAAGGTTGGAGCTCGCAGCCAAGGGTTCATAGCATGAGCTCGCTTCAAAGGATCGCAACAAGTGTTCGAGGCAAGAGCTCGTAGGAAGAACTCGCGGCCAAGGGCTTATGGTGAGAGCTCATGCAAGAGCTCACAACAAGGTATCGCAACAAGAACTCGTGGAAAGAGTTCACGGCCAAGGCTAAAGGGAAGAGTTCATAGAAAAGGGCTTGAAGCAAGAGCTCGCAGGAGAGCTTGTAGAAAGTCCGAAGTGAGGGCTTGCAAGAAGAGCTAGCAAAAAGGGCTTGAGGTAAGAGCTCGCAGAGAAAGTTTGAGACCAAGGGTTTGGGGTAAGAGCTCATGCAAGAGCCCGCAACAATGAGGCTTGAGGTAAGAAGGCATATAGGCATGAGCTCGCAGCAAAGGACTACAGCAAGAGCTCAGGAAAAGCTTGAGACAAGGGTTTGCAAAAGAGCTTGAGAAAGGAGCTCACAGCAAGGGTTCAAGGTTTCTACTATTACAATATATATACAGATATGGTGCCAAACACATATTCAAAGTGACATTCAGATGAGGCAAGAGGCATTCAAATGGCTATAATATTATATGGGTATCATTCGGATGATTTAAAGGCATTCGAATGGGACTTATATATGTCTGTGAGTATTCTGGATCTAACATTCATAGGTGGGAGATGTCATTCGGATGGTTTATGCCTATTCGGATGCGTCATTTAAGCTTCTGCGAGGTGCATTTGGCCATGTATACATGATTAAGCTCAAGAAGATACCAAAGCGAACAGAGCCTCGTATCTATATCTAAACAAATAAATTACCATTCACTGAAGGAAACTTGGGGTGGAAACAAACCCTATTTTGAAACCACAAAGAGACCCATAAAGAGATACAAAAACAGAGAAGTTGAACACAGTTAGCTAAAATGAACTAAAATGAATATAGTAAGCTAAAATGAACACAACAATCATAACAGTAGAAAGAAGATACAGAAGAGCTAGCACAAAAACAAAAGATGGTGCAACGGGAACTTGCATAAGAATATAAGACATAATAATGTATAGGAGAACTTGCACTATAATTACAAGGAGAGTGCAAGAAGAAACTTGCATTGAAATATAGAATGTATAAGAGAGTTCGCATTGAAAATAAAGTGGAAGTGCAAGAAGAACTTGCTTGATGATTTTGCTACACAGACTCCTCCTCTCAGTTAAAACGAAAATGAGACGAGGAGGCAGGAAGGAAAGAAGAAATAGAAAGAAGAAGTCACAGATGGGAAAGGCGAGTACGCATAAGAGAAAGGTCTCCGATGCAGGCGCAACACAAAGAGGGAAATGCAACAATCTGCACCTGCAACTTGGTCGAAATGACCTAATTGCCCTTCATCTTTACAATGGTCAAAAGGAAGACCAAGGGCACTATTGACATTTGATGACCAATTTATTTTATTATGATTTTTTTTTTTAAAATTTCAAATCTCATTTCTCAATTGGGCTCAGCCCATACCGTGGGCCATTCCATGGCCCAACTCATTGATCCAAATAATTCTCAACATTTAAGCCCATTCATAATTCAATGGCCTAATTCATTTGGACTTTTCTCACATTTTTAAATCCCATTGGGATGGCTACCAAATTCTTATTTCCACTTACACTCTATTCTAAAAAAATATATATATATTCAACCCTCAATTAATTAAAGCAAAAATTTTGAGTAGATACTAAAATACCTTAAAATACCTAGACCCCCTAACGAGTCGTTACATTTAAGATGTTTCATAAAATTTAGTACAACTTTAGAAAATAAATTTATTTTCTATTCTCTAATTTAAAAAAAATCACTTTGAACATAGTTTTTAATTTTCCATTTTAATAGAGATATTTTCTAAAAAAAACTACTCTAGTTTTTCACAAGTAAACAGACTCTAGAATTCTGTACAAAAATATAAAAGAGATTATAATTAGGAAACTATCCTAAAGACTGTAGATCACGCTAAATAAAAATTTTGTACACAAATATGAAAGAGATCCTAAATAGAAAACTATCTCAAAGATTATAAGTCACCCTAAATATACTAAGACTAATTGTGGATCATGTTAATTATGCTAAGAAGACAAATAAGCGTTAACCTTTTATTTTATTATTTGCAAATGTTGTTGACTTTTCCAAGTTGGTGGTGGCTGGCGGGTATTTAGTAAGGAATTGGTGTGGAGGCAATAAAGTGAGGGCAGTATGATAAATTTATTATTATAATTAAGATAAGATTATACATCAATAATATCTTCATATATCAAATAAAATATAAGATTAGGTATTCTCATTATTAATTTTTTACCACAACTAATCTATCTCTCAAATCAAAAGTGTAGTAAGTGTGAAAAAACATTTTTAGAATTGATTTCAAAGCAAGTTTTTATTGCTTTCTTTGATTTCAGAAGGGAGCCCAATCATTCAATGCTCATGTGAGTAGGGGGCCTTTTTTGAGGGGTAATGAAAAGGGCACTTGTGGTGCTTATTGTTGTCATTGTAATGATAAAAGGATGAGAATGTAAGGACATACTCTTGAATATTCCCGCTAGCATAAGATATTCGAAAGGAGGTCATCACAGTGATGATATAAAAACAAACCATATTAAAATAAACACCTCATTTCATTACTAGCAACGAAACTAAATTAAGGTTCAATTACACTTCTAATACCTCATAAGTCTAGGCTCAAAGGCCATACAAAATAAATAGAGGCTCTAGTGTGAATTAACAGAATAAAACTCATTTCATTACAAGCCTCTCCAAAATGCTACTATAAGGATCTTCGAGGTAGGACATGTCTCCGTACACCCTGGGCCTTAGTCCCACTAGACTTGCCCCTAATAACGACCTTTCCTTTACCTGGAATGGCAAGGAAGATCAAGTGAGCCAAAAGGCTCAGCAAGTTCGAGAAATAATAAATAATTAATAAGATCCAAGAACATAGTGACACCAAAAAGAGTAATCAAGGATTCAACAGTTACGTATAAGATTCATAGTTTATGAATTTATCAATTCAAATTTAAATATTTCGTGCCACCATGTACCACTATGCAATTGTGCATAAAATTTCAATGTCAATATCAAATCTCGCAGGCTCGCAAGCCATCAATCAACACATGCAAAAGTGCATTATTTCAATAGAATCTCACAAATAAATATAAAGTCAACCTGTCGGGCTATGGCCATTTTGTCCCGCGCCAGGTTCTCTAGGGTACCCTTTCCCTCCGCCCAAAATAATAGGTGGTAAAATTCATAATAATAAGAATGTATCATATACGTGTCATGGAACATATGAAATTCAAGCTAGACCACCAACATTAATGCCAAGTAGCCAATTGCATATATAACTATCCACATGCTTTAAACCCACGTACTGATGATGAACATATCTCTATTAAAATTTCAATTTGATTTGAAGTTTACATATAATTAACATAACCACGTCAACCACATTAGTTCATTGCTAAATTTGTATTGATTTGAACACTCAGTGGGTATTTAATTTAATAACCATATTCTGATGAATATTTAGAAGTATAGGGGAAATTTGATATAAGTAGCGCATTTCACTAAGGCATTTCATAATTTGGATATATTTGGGATCATTTAAAATGGATAAATCATGCATTCAATATACATACTCGCGTTTATATATTCTTACTTGCTATTATAACTGGCTTTGGTTTGATGAACAAGAGTATTACTTATAGCAATTTGAATAAGCTTGCAAATATATATATATATATAGGAAGGTCATTCGGATGGGTCAAGAGGCAATTCACATCGGTTGTGTATTTGTGTATATATATATATATATATATAAGGGGTATGATTCGGATGGGTCCAGAGGGCATTCGAATGGCATATGGATGGTGAGTGATTCGAATCAATCTGGGCCATTCAAATGAACATATGTGTTTATGAGGGTTGTGATTCGGATCAACCAGGGCTATTCAAATAGGGTGTGGGGTGATTCTAAATAGGCATGCATAGCGTTATTCGAATGAGTGAGGGTATATAAATAAGGACTATTCGAATCAGGGGGTATATAAATAAGGGCTATTCGAATCATGTGTATTATATATATATATATATATAAGCTATCCAAATCATTCATGTAAATATATGGAGGGTATTCAAATCAATCATGGTATGTATATATTGGCTATTCGAATCATATATATATATATATATATATATAAGAATGCTATTCGAATCAAACAGTGAGTATGCAATAGGGGTTATCAGAATCATGTAAGGGGCTATTCAAATGGAATAGTGGGTATGCATAAGGGTTATCCAAATCATGTAAGGGTGATTCGGATCAGTCTAAGGCAGTTCAAATCGGGCATGTATATATGTATATATATATATAGGTGATTCAAAGCAGTAAATTCCATATTATTGGCCAAGATTGACGGGGCCATTACGGACTCAATATAAAGACAAATAATGCGAGTAATATATCAAAAAGAATCCTAAGATGTCTAATTTACATCCTAACAAACAGATCTCAATTCGGAGACGGGAATAGAAAGTTATAAGCCAAAAAAGACCAGGTGGTCAAACTACACGAAAATAGTAAGCTATGAATTTCTTGGCAGAAATTAATCGGGTTGTTACAGGCTCAAAACGTAAAAAAGTCATTCGAATAATACATCAAATCGAAACCTATGGAGTCTAGTTTCCAACACATCAAACGGATCTTAAATCGGATATCATCACAAGGAGATATACCCAAAAAGAATGAAGCATAGTTAGACTTGCTACATTCGGATGGAGCAAAAAAGCATTCGGATAGGAGGAAAGTGGTGGCAGGGTCATTCAAATGCAACAATAGCTCATTCAGATGGCTTCTTGAATTTTTGGTGAGAGTGATTCGAATGGCAGGGGAGTGATTCGGATTAGGGAGTGAGTGATTAGGATTGGGGAGTTTCCAATGTGCGGTTATCCCATTAAAGCTCGATTTTGACCATGATGCAATCCGAATATCTCAAATCTCAAAACATGAAAGTTTTAGATATTTCACTTTTCATTCTATATCATCTTGAATCACCTTAATCAGAGCTCATACGAGAGAGTTATACCAAAAATTTAAAAGGATGTCAAATATGTCCAGAATATGCATTTTTCATTAAAAGACTATATATGTGTGTGTATAAATCTCGACTTCTTCAGATGCAAAATGAGTGAAGTTTAGTACCCTTATCTACTGCTAATTCCATTCACTAGAAAGGAATAGGGGGTGATGTAAACCCAAAGAGACATCAATGAGACCACGAGAAATCAAGTAGAGAAATCTAAGGACACAACAATAGACGGAAACCACATACAGAATAGACATATACATCATATATACATATACATACATATATACATAATAATCCCTCATAGTGACAAATGAAAAGGCTAATAAGGAGACTCGCATGAGAACAAGAAATAACAACAGAACTTGCACTGAAAATAGAAAGGGAGTACAAAAAGAACTTACCTAAGGAGATGTCCCAATAGAAGAACAGTTGAAACTCTTCCACTGAGGCTCTGGTTACTAACAAGAAAAAGGGAGAAGAAGAAGAAGAGGAAGTAGAAGTAGGGCACGGAGAGAAATGAAAAAGGAGCAATGGAACAATGAAATGAAAAAGAGAAGATATGACTTGAAATAGGAGATTGCACATAGCGTCAATAGATGGAGGGTTGGTGGAAAAAGGAAATGCGTATAGATTTGCACGCCAACTCCAGCAATTACCCTAAATGGCGTTCCCTTCATATTATAGACAAAAATATCCAAGGCTCTATTGACAAATGCTAACTTAATTTATTTATTTATTTTTTTCATTCTTTTTATTACACCACCAATTCCAATATTTTCAAATTATTTATTACCATGGGCCCAAGCCCAAACCACATATACCCCATATATATATGAAGCCCACCAGGCTTAATTTCTACTTGGGTCAAACCCGTGACCACACTAAGTAATTAATTGAGGCCCATTCACTTAAATTCATGATCTCATGAACCATAAAATAAAATTATACAATCTAAAATTATTTATGTGGCATCAAATCAATTTATCATTAAATATTAAAAATACTTAGATCCACATTTAAAATGTCATTAAATTGACGTTAAGTATTAAAACACCTAGACCCACTTTAGGGTCATTGCAGAAAGTGGTAGGAGAAGAGGTTGGTTGTGCTCGTCATTGCGGTGGCAAAGGGCTATGGGGAAGAAGAGAGGAAAGCATAGTGGGTGGGTGAATGAAACACTAGGAAGAAGAAAAGCAAAAGGAAAAAAAAAAAATTATTGACAGGATTCGAAGTAGGGGCTCAAATTAGCAAAATGTATTTTCCTTAGATAACATCTTTAATATTTTTTTCTAAAGAGAACATCTTTCAAAATGTTTTCTAAAGTTTAGTAAAATTTTAGAAAATAAAAAATTATTTTCTATTCTCCAATTTACAAAAAAAAAAAAAAATCATTTTAAAAACATAGTGTTTAATTTTCTATCTTTATGGAAATATTTTCTAAAAAACTACTCTAATTTTCCATAAGTAAGCAGGCTCTAAAATTCTGTATAAAAATATAAAAGAGATTCTAATTAGGAAACTATTCTAAAGATTGTGGATCGCGCTAAATAAAAATTTTGTTCACAAATATAAAAGAGATCCTAATTAGACAACTATCTCAAAGGTTATAAATCATGCTAAATATGCCAAGAGTAATTGTGGATCATGTTAATTATCCTAAGAAGACAAATTAGAATTGATCTTTTATTTTATTATTAGCGAATTTTGTTGACTTTTCCAAGTTGGTGGTGACCTAGTGGGTACTGAGTAAGGAATTGGTGTGGAGGCAATAAAGTAAGGAGAATTTGATGAATTTATTATTATAATTAAAATATTATTATACATCATATCAAATAAAAATGAATAATCTTAAATAATATTTTCACATATCAAATAAAATATAAAATTACATAATCTCAATATTAACTTTTTACCACAGCTAATCTATCTCTCGAATCAAAAGTGTAGTAAGTGTGAAAAAGCCTTTTTAGAGTTGATCTCAAAACAAGTCTTTTATTGCTTTCTTTGATTTTAGAAAGGAGCCCAACCATTCAATGCTTACATGAATATGGGCCCTTTTTTGATGGGCTGTGAAATGGGCGCTTGTGGTGCTCGTTGTTGTCATCACAGTGATAAGGATGAGAATGGCAAGAGAAGTGGTTGGTTATGCTCATTGTCGTAGTGGCAAAGGGCTGTGGGGAAGAAAAGATGAGGTGTGGGTGGATGTGAATGAAACACTAAGAAAAAGAGAAGTAAAAGAGAAACAAAACAAAAAAAAAAAAATTATTATTGATAGGATATTTGAAGTGGGGGCTCAAATTAGAAAATCGTGTTTTTCTTATAAAACATCTTCAAGATTTTTTCTAAAGAGAATATTTTCAAAATATTTTCTAAAGTCTCATACAATTTTAGAAAACAATTTTTTTTTATTCTCCAATTTAGTAAAAAATGTTTTGAACATAATTTCTAATTTTCTATTTTTGTGGAGATATTTTCTAGAAATACTTAATTTTTCCCCTATCTTATTTTTTGTGTCCTGTGCCAGACATGCCCTATCTTTCTCTCTCTTCCTATACTTTTCTCTCTCCCCCCCTCTCTCTCTCTCTCTCTCTATCTATCTATATATATATATATATATATATATATATTTGTCTTTCTCTCTCATCGAATCACCAACATTTGGTGTGGTAGCAATAAAGTGAGGGCAATTTGATAAATTTATTATTATAATTAAGATATTATTATACATCATACCAAATTAAAAATAAATAATCTTAAATAATATCTTCACATATCAAATAAAATATAAGATTACATAATCTCAAAAGTGTAGTAAGTGTAAAAAAGCCTTTTTAGAGTTGACATCAAAGCAAGTCTTTTATCACTTCCTTTGATTTAGAAGGGAGCCCAACCATTCAATGCTCACTTGAATATGGGCCTTTTTTTATGGGTAGTGAAAATGGCATTGGCGGTGCTTCTTGTTGTCATCGTAGTGGCAAGGATGGGAATAGCAAGAGAAGAGGCCAATTATGCTCATCATCATAGTGGCAAAGGGTTGTGTGGAAGTGGAGAGGAAGGCATGGTGAGTGGGTGGGTAAGTGTGAATGGAACACGAGGAAAACGAGAAGTAAAAGAGAAACAAAAGGAAAAAAAAAATATTGTTGATAGGATATTCGAAGTGGGGGCTCAAATTAGAAAAGAATGTGTTTTTCTTAGAAATATCTTTAAAATTTTTCTATAGGGAACAGCTTTAAGATGTTTTTTAAACAAGTTTAGAAAACAAAAAAATTGTTTTATATTCTCCATTTTAGAAAAAAAAAAATTACTTTAAAAATTTCCAATTTTCTATCTTTGTGGAGATATTTTTTAGAAAACTACTCTAGTTTTCCATAAGTAAACTTGCTCTAAAATTATGTGCAAAAATATAAAAGAGATCCTAATTAGGAAACTATCCTAAAGATTATGGATTGCACTAAATAAAAATTTTGTACAAAAATATAAAAGAGATCTTAAGTAGAAAACTATCCCAAAGATTATGAATGGCTCTAAATATGCTAAGATTAATTGTGGATCGTGTTAATTATGCTAATAAGACAATTTATAATTGATTTTTTATTTTATTATTTTGAAATGCTGTTGATTTTTTAAGATGGTGGTGGCGTGGCATGTATTGAGTAAGCAGAGAAATTCTATGTTGGACTCGGTCCATTAGCTCTACTCATGGATCAACTAATAGGGGCATATCACGTGTCTTGTGACAAACAAGCCCTATGTGTTTCTCTCTTCATTTGGGAAAATTCTATACTGGAGCCAATCGTCTAGCACCACTCGTGGACCGGGCCAATAAGGTCGCGCCATATGTCCAATGGCAGATAGCCCTTGTGTTTGCTTCTCTCTCTCTCCCCTTTCTCTCATTTTCTCTCTATTTCTCTGTCTTTCTCTCTCATGGGATCACCACATGTTGGTGTGGCGGCAATAAAGTAAGGGCAATTTGATATATTTATTATTATAATTAAGATATTATTATACATCACACCAAACAAAAAACAAATAATTTTAAATAATATATTCACACATTAAATAAAATATAAGATTATATATTGTTAACTTTTTACCACAATTAATCTATCTTCCAAATCAAAAGTGTAGTAAATGTAAAGGACTTTTTAAAGTTGATCTCAAAACAAGTATTTTATCGCTTTCTTTGATTTGAGAAGGGTGCCCAAGAATTCAATACTCACGTGAATATGGGCCCTTTTCTGATGGGCAGGTATCATTTGAGTTCCATCGAGCTCTAATGAATTTATGAATGAATTGACTTTACTAATATATATATATATATATATATTTAGAGTAATGCTATTTATTTATCACTTTCTTTGATTTGAGAAGGTGCCCAAGCATTCAATGCTCACATGAATGTGAGCCCTTTTTTGATGCATAGGTATCATTTGAGCTCCATCACTCTAATGAATTTATGAATAAATTGACTTTACTAATATATGTATTTAGAGTAATGCTATTTATTTAGATTATAGATATAACACATTTTCGTTGGAAAAGGAAAAGGTGCAATGTAAACATGAATTCATGCATCATTTTCTTTTCTATTAAAAAATTTATCAAATTAAGCTAGAGTTTTATCTCTAGTTTAGATAAATAATATTACTCATATATTTAAACTATTTATGAATCTTGATGCGGTGGTAGTTATTCTATGTATAGTTTACCTTGTTGACTCATAAAATTACATTGAAAAAAAGACCTTACTTTTTTAATCCGAAAAAGCCCTCTCCCTCTCCCTCCTTCCCTCTCTCATATCTATATATATTAGTCTTCTCCTTCAGAGTTTGTTGCACTCTCAGATTTTGCAGAGTTTCCATCGCCTCAACTCAGGTATGCTCTCTCTCTCTCTCTCTCTCTCACACACACACACACACACACATTAGTCTTCTCTTTCAAAGTCTGTAGTGGTCTTGGTTTGCGGAGATTGTGGCTCCTCAACCCAGCTGCTATGTTCTTCCAAACTTCAAATTCCGTTTAATTGAGCTGATTTTTTATGTTACTCTTTTTTTTTGTTTTTAATACAATAAATAGTTAATTTTGTGTAACTATGGAAGTAAATAAATAATTATACAGATATAAATAACTTTTTGACAGTTTTTGGGTGGTTATTGACCGTTTGAGGTGATTAATATTTTAATCATCTTGTAATTTTTAGGAGCACTCAGTTTTTTAATATTTTAATCTATTACTATAAAATAAAGCAAATAATTTTTGAATAAGGTTGTGAAGTATTTTTAAAATAAATTATTATTGTCATGATCAAATCATTATGTACTTCACATCACCAAAATCTCACTTAAGAGAATGGCTGTTTCAACTATAATAATAAATAACAATTAACAAAATGAGAAGGAAATATAATAACAACAATAACAACGTTTTTTTTTTATTTTTTAAAATTAAAAAAACTTAGAAGTAAAATTTAGGAGTTGATTGAACTAATTCATCCAAAGTTATTAATTAATAAGGTTTAGAGGGAGGTAAAAAAGTTACAAAATTGTTCAAATATTGATAATGGCTTATTTCCACGATACAAACATTTTTATGTTGTTTTTCATTCAAAAACTCACCTCCTTTCTATCTAATCTCTTGATTTGTGTCTTTAATGAGATGTGATTTTGTTTGATCCTCATGCATAACCAAGAAGCCAAGCCAGCCAAGACATGTTTCAACTAGTCAACTGCAAGCCGTTGAACCCATTACTCAAGGGGACTGATGTTGGTTGGAATCGTATCCCAACAAGCAGAGTCACAACTCCTAATCATCTTTGTGTGAGACTTGACAATGTAAGTTGTCTCATCTTTAATACATAATTTTGTAAAATATGAATATTGATACTAATGTTTATTCTAGAAATTAATAATATTATGTGTTTTTGGTTGTCTTAGGTGAACAAATATGCAATGAGACCTCTATTCAGCCTACGACCCCACATTAACCATGGATATGGTTCGGAGCGAACCCCTGATATTCTTGACAATACAGGTGATGGAGGCTACCTTTTAAGAAAGTGCATTGAGGCATTACATGAAATTGAGAATCTTAATCATGCAGCCTACTCCAAAGCCTTGGACAAGTTGAAGAGCGAACCTTATTGGAGAGTTGTGTTTTTAGAGTTGCCTAATTATAGGAAGAAAGATTGGGTCCTCACTCTTTGAGTGTTTGCCTTCAATCCTGTTATATATATTGTGTGTGGTGTGTTTAAAAACCTTGTTATGCATAGCTAGTTTGTTTGTTTAAAAACCTTATTGTGCATAACTAGTTTGTTTAAAAACCTTAATGTATAATGTGTGGGTCCTCACTCCTGCATAATGTATGTTACTATATATAATTTATGTTGTTATCTTTATAAAATTTGTTAACCATAGTTGTGTTAGTGCAAGGGATGGCATATCAAGCGGGGTTGAGTCTGACTCGACCCACATTTATTCAATGTAAGTCTTTTAATTAGGCCTAAATGGGTTTGGGTAAAAATGAGCATTAATTAACTCATTAATCTTCAAGAAACTTGTATTTTGCTTGCTTATGATAAACTTGCCCCAATTTTGAGAATAACCTTAGCTTTTGTTTTAATTGCAAGATTAGCCCAGGTATAAGACATCTCATTGCCTCTATTAGGGTTAAAAAATACTCCTTGTTAGACTCAAGAGTAAAATACACGTTTTAATAATAACGAAATAATATTTTTAGTATATTTTAGGAACATAATCGTATGGCAAATCATTTAAATAGTTCCAAGATGTCCCAAAATTTCTAAATTCAAAAGAAAATAAGTGGTTTGACAAGGTCTTGAAGAACAAATTCCTGCCCAAGCAACTAGTATTTCTAGACTAGATAACTGAAGCCATGCAAAACCTTGGCCCTTTTTGTTGAAAACATGTTTAATCAATTAGTGTCTCTCAGCTAGTCAATCAAAATTTGGTATAGTGTTAGCTTATTACTCTGAAAGCATATTCAATCGATTAGAGCTCTACAACTAATCAGTTGAACTTTGATATTATTATTTCTTTATGAATAAAAACATGTCTAATCGAAGAAGGCGTCTCTTATAGTCAATCAAAGATTGTTAGAGCATCATCTCAATTTTTTGTAAGGATGTTTTAATCTGCACTTGATAACTTGAAATGAACTCATCATCATCCATATGACTTTTTTTTATACTCATATTCTTTAAAAAGTTCACATAATTTTCTCAAAGAATATGTTTACTTTCCTTTTAACTAAAAATAACCGTGTTCATCACTTTTTTGAATATCAAACTTGCTGGACACTTGTCTCTCACTCCAATGGTCATGTGTTGACAAAGAGACCTTATAAACAACAATAAGGAACATTGAATGCTCACTTTCAAGCCTTCTAGTCTCGCACCAAAAGATGAGTACTGTTCTCAATGATGCTAGAGCATTGAATGTGTTGAAACCTCTTGTGTTCCAATTTTTTTTTTTTTTTTTTTGTATTTACTACTTCAAAAGCTCTATAATTAATTTATTTTTGTTATTTTACTCACCATTAGAGTGAGGGGAATCTCATATTTACTATTAAGATTTCTTTACTTGCCATAAACTTAGTCATTGATTGAAAAGGGGTTGTAGTGAGGTTTCTAGCCCTTGCCATAAGGTAGAAAATATCATCTATAATATGTTAGAGCTGGATATTTCACATAAGAGGGGAGAGGGAGGGGGAGGGGGGACTAACTGGGAAATAACAAAAAGTGTCATCTTTTTCAACATATTTCAAAACTTATAGAACAATGTTCTGAAACTTCTTAAGTAATTTTGGCATTTCTATGTTTACTTTCAAAACTTCAACTCTCTTGTTTTTGAAATATAGTAATAAGGTTTTGAAATCAAGTTTTTGACTTAGTGTAGTTTAAAAACAATTTTAAAATAAAGATTATCAGATTGTAAGTACAGGAACTAGAACTCATAGAGTTTGATTTTAATACTCAACTAATTGAACTCAAAAATTTTTGAACCCTTAGTAATGAATATGCACAAGATAACTTTTGAGAGCGTTGAGATTTGGTATATTATTTTTTCAGAATTACTTAATAATATGGGGATATATATATAATATATATATATTGTTGAGGAATTTGTATTTTTTATTTTATGAGAAAATATTTTTTGGTTAATTTGAATGAGAAAATATTTTTTAGTAAATTTGATTCATTGATGATGCCAAAACCGTTTGAAGTATTCTTGAGTTTGACAAACCTTTAATCAAGTATAAAGTTCAAATAATCGAGTATTTAATCAAAATAATACAGTATTTTATCAAGCATGTGAGAGCCAATCGAGCAAACCTTTTGTGAAAATTGAGTAAGCATATGAAAGTTTTTGTGAAAAATCAATCTAGTCTTGAGAGAAATCTAGTAATGCTTAGTTATTTTTTAAAATAATCGATTACCTATATAAGTATGATCAAGTAAATATATGATATACTCAAGTGACAAGATCCCTATACTCAAGTGTGATATGCAATTTTTTGTCATCTTAAATTTATCAAGTAAGGTGTTTTGTAATCAAGTAATTATCTTTTATACTCAAGTACTGATTTTGCTTTGTAATCGATTGATCTTAAGTCATAGTTTCTGGGCATTTTTTTACTCGAGTAAAATATTTTTGTAATCAACTAATGTTCTTTATACTCGAGTAAAGATAGGCTGAAAATTGACTAAGTCTCTCAACTTAACATTTAATTGAGTAATAATCTTTGTACTCGAGTAAGGATCATATTTATTTAAGTAAACATTGTCGTGTAATTGAGTAATCAATGTATTTTTTCGTGGCTTAAAAAAAATTGACTAATGGTCCTCATACTCGAGTAAGCATGAAATATAATCGATTACATAATACATCTAATCGAGTAAGGATCAAAATTAGTTGAGTAAGCCTAAAATATATTCAAGTTTTTTTTGTCTGGTTTTGAATTTTATAACCAGTACTCAGAGATGTTAGAGAGAACATTTTTGATCGTTTGAGCTTCATTTCATTATTCCAAGTCTGATTATGTTCTCTTCTAACAAAATGATAAATATGCTTATGTATGGTGTGCAAAATGCTCTATCTTAAAATCATGCATATTTTTATTGACTAATTTGGTGGTTATTAGTTAAATCAAAAGAAGCTGTGAGTATGTGTATATAACATGTGCTAAATTCAACTCTCAAAACTTCTATAAAAGGCCAAGTGCGGCACGAGATCAAATGTTATTGTCCAACAATGCCGAGTTAACCTAAACCGAGACACAACCAAGTCGAATTCATTTTCAAGCCATACTATATTACTTGAGTTAGTCTTTTATGTTCATATTCTTTCACCTCAAGCCATTATTTGGTCAAGGCTCATGAAGATCTTTTTGAACCAGAAATTAAAAACAAGAAAGTTGAGTGCCTTACCATTTATATTCTTTTTACATCTCTTGTCTATTCCCTCATATGCTGTGCTTCTTATTCTTTGAGGGAAATTCTTGTTGTGAGCTTAATATCTATCTCATTTTCAAAAAATGTTTGTAAAAGGTTCTACCTTAGCCCATAAAAGGTAAGTATTTATGCTGCTTTTTCATTAAAAGCAGAGGTTATTGCTTAGGCTGGGAAGGAAGAGGTTACAACTATTTCTATAAAAGTTTGGGTTCCTACTTAGCCCATGAAAAAAATGAGATTTTAGTTAAACCTGTAAAAACTGTGTATGTGTTGTAGTTGATCCCTTAAAAGCTAAATCCCTTAGTGGATGTTTTAATATCCTTAGTGAGGAGCTAAGATAGTGGACTAGGCTTGTTAGCCGAACCATTTTAAACTGTTGTGTCTTGTGGATTGCTTCTTATGTTTTTATAGTATTGTTTTTCATTTGCCACTCAATGTTTTCTCATTTGAATTCAGCTCATTAGTTTCAAGCATAATAGTTCTAGTTTTCATTGCAAACATAAAAGATTTTGAACATCATTGCTTTTATGCATACTTCTCAAATTCATATATTTTCTGCGAGATTTGAAGATTAAAATTTAGAAGTGAAAACAAAAATTATTGTTGCCAACATAACAATTTTCTTATTTCTCTTTTCAAATCCAACTACCTTTTTATACATATTCTATGTTTGAAATATGTTTGGAATAATCTCTATGAAAAATGTATTTGTCACGGCCCACCTCCCGGAGCTCCTGCTAGTGAAGTAAATCCATGAGAGGGTTATAAAAGGAACTGTACAGAACAAATTTAAACTTAAACGACCATAAACAACCATATACATCCCATTTATTTAACAAGGCTCACAAATGTATACATAGCACACTGCTCACCAAACAGTCTGGTTAGGGCTCAACAGCCTATACAACAAAATAAAAGGAAAATGCAAACATATCACAAAGCAAACTCTACTCCGCAAGCCCTCAAAATCAACACCCAGGAATCTTCTGGCTAGGACGATTCTATACACAACCTACCCTTAAAACTCATGTACCGCTAGGCCCAGCTCCCTCTTTAGCTTTACCATTATCTAGAATGACATAAAGTAAACAAAGTAAGCCACAAGGAGCATCAAGTTTATACAAAGGAATAGTTGAGAACATTATGAATTAGAAGTATGAATAAAAAATGTAAAAATGAATGAACTACCTGAAACGAAATCATAATTCCCTGTCCATCATTCACGATATTTGTTCTTGCCAAAAATACAACACTACAAAAAATTTGATTTTTTGCAGTGGTTTTTTTGCGACAGTTTTAAAAATGGCTCCACAACACGGTATTTTGCGGTGGTTTACAAATCGTAGCAAAAAACATTTTTTGCGGTGATTTTTTTAACATTTTGCGGTGGTTTTCCAAAATCGCCGCTAAATTCAAAAACTAATTTACTAATTAAAAATTAAAATTAAATTTTTCGGCGGTTTTTTAGAAATCGCTGCTAAATTTAGAAAATAATTTAATAATTAAAAATAAAAATATTTTAACATTTGCGGCAGTTTCGAAAAATCGCCGCAAAATTCATTAAAAAAATTAATTTAGCGACAGTTTTTTGCAAACCGTCGCTAAATTCAAAAAATAATTTAATAATTAAAAATTAATATTAAATAACATTTGCAGTGATTTTCAAAAAACCACCCCTAAATTTAGAAAAAAAAATTAAATAATTTACAAATAAAATTAAATAACATTTGCAGCGATTTTGAAAAATTACTGCAAAATTTATTAAAAAATTTAATTTTAAGAAAATAAAAAGAAATTTAACAAAATTTTAATATATAAAATTTTAATAATTTTAAAAAGAAATTTTAAAAAATATATAAAATCTTCTTTTTATTTTTTAATCAATTAATTAATTTAATTTAATTCAATTAATTTATTTTTATTTTATTCCATTATTCTTTTAAAAAATAATCAATTAATTTATTTTTTTTTCAATTTATAGTAAAGAATATAAATTATAATTCTGAAAAATAGTGGTTGTATATTAGAATATAATTTATATGAGTGAAGATTTAATAACAAGGCTTCGCAGCTCATCTAGTTTTGCACGCGTATGCGTTCAAGGAAGGTTCTGGGGAAGGGGGGAAGGAGCATCGCCACGTGGCGTAGGGGGGCCAGGCGCGCTTGTGTGCGCGCGCAAGGCCACGTTGGTGGGCGGATGGGCGCACGGCCAAGCCGCGCGCTCGAGGTTTTAGAAATTCAATTTTTTTTTGAATTTCAAAATTTTTTGAATTTTTGCGGCAGTTTTGAAATTGCCGCTAAAATTAATTTTTTCAAAATTTTGCAAATTTAATATTTTAGAATTTTTTACGGCAGTTTTGAAACCGTCGCTAAATATTTTAAAAATCGCCGCTAAATTACTTATTTTGTGGTGGTTTTGAAATCGCCGCAAAAAATACGACTTAACGACGGTTATTCCAGCGGTTGCTGAAAATCGTCGCTAAATGCTTCGCAACGGCTAATATAGTGGCGGTTTTTAACCGTCGCTAAATGCAAAAAAAATTGTCGCTAAATACCATTTTTTTTGTAGTGCAATTAGATTTTATGGCATGCGACCAATTGTTGTAGGTACTTGAGCTTGGTGTTTAGTGAAACAAGGTTGCCACAAGAGTGAGGGATGTTGTCGCAAGGATCGTGTCGCAAGAGATGTCACCGCAAGGATGTGGCCACAAGAGAGGTTGCTGGAAGGATCTTGCCGCAAGAGATGTCGTCGCAAGGATGTCGTCGCAAGGATTTTTGTTGCGAGAGATGTCTCGTTCCCCCGTTGATACTCGAAAATGGGTTAGAAGACTCGCGAGAATCTTCATCTGCAATGACCCTCCAATGCCTAAGTTAATACCAAATGTAGATAGTTATTCATAAAAAAAAGTAAAAATGTAGTCAATGTGTCAAAATTTAGTGAATCAGGAAGTCTGTTTTAGTGTCTTGTAGCTGGATATTTATAGGGCGTGATTCCCAACAATGCTAGGTGTTGACACGTGTCAGTTGTTGAGTGGGAGTCTTGGCCTTGCCTAGAGGAAGCTTTTATCGTAAGGTTTATGGCGTTGCAAGAATAATTAGCCGCAAGTACTTGGCCATGACAAGGCCTTTGCCTCAAGGATTTCCATGCAATGAGCAAGTGTCAAGAGGATCAGTCATGCCTCAAGCCGCAAGGCCTTTTTTTGGTGTGCCCTAGAGCACACTACCGCAAGCTTTCTTAGCTAGGGAATTAATATCCTTAAAGAACATTGCTGCAAACTTCAATATCATTTTTGCTTTAAGAAATCCTCCATTTTCTCCTTATAGTTTTCTTACGGTACAAAAATTTCCCCCCACTTCTTTTTTGCCTTTAAGTAAATTGGAAGAGTAGGAAAATTTCAAAATTTACTGCCAAACAAGGGATGGTGTTAAGGAACATTGGAACGAGGTTAGTTATTACCCTCATGGTGATTTTTTTCGTCATCCATTGGTCTTCCAGCACACTCCTATAAATTCCACTTACCTCAATTATTTTGTCATCCATTAGTTCACCTTAATGGGCTTAGACCCATTTATCTTGATTTGTGGAATATGTGTAGGCCTAATAAAGTTTTATGATGGGTAGAATTCTATTGACATTATAAATTGAAGGCTAGGTCTTTTATTCTCTCAATCAATATATCACACCATTTTCTACCCATTAAGAAGCGGCTTTAGCACGATAAAAGAGAATGAGAGGAAGATTTGGCTTGTGGCTTGTGCAATTGCGCTTGCTGTTCAATCATGTTTTTATCACCAATCATGGATTTGAGAGGTATTCTTCTTCCTTAATCTCTTGGTGTTTTATATGATATGTGGATTTCATGGAAAATTTATCTAACATTTGGTATCAGAGCAAACACATATTCATATAGAACCCTAACACGAGATGGTCCAATAATAACGTGAAGCTTAATGTTATCCTTCACTTTTCCTATATATATATATATATATATGTAGTGGTCGATAGAGGTCATTTGCATCTTCGGCGACCGATGGGATGGAACAACCAGCCGTGGGTCATAGTGACAGCACTGTTCGCTATTTGTTATGGTCACTCCAGTCACGATTTTTTGATTGCCTTACATGGATGCCGGTCGTGGGTCATTTTTTCTGCCATAACATTAGTCAATGACAGTTACAGATCCTTTTCTTCATCGCGCACGTCATCGATGGTCCAATCGATCATGGCCTTATGGGTTTTCTATCGTCATTGATCGATTGGTCTTCCTTGTCATGGCAAAAACACTGTCGATCACTCGGATGCTCTCTTCCTGTTCATAAAGATTGAAGGCCACATTAAGGAACACCGACATGATGGCTGGTCGATGGTAGCTTTACTCGATCTTATGTCGTCAACGATTTCACTAGCAATAAAGTTGTGATGGAAGGGCGAGAGGAAGGCACAACAGCGGTGGTGACCGTTTTGGTAAGAAGAATCCCTAATTGAAGCTTGAAGAAGATGGGTAAGATGATAGGCCATTGGGTCAGATTTGGGCCATTTCAATCGAATCCATTAGGCTACCCATGAGCAGATCTGGATTGGGTCAACCCAATCCATTAATGAGAAAATTCGCGTTGATTTGGTTTAGCTTGATCCTATTCAAATCCAAGACCTAATAATAAGTTTTCCCATTAAAAAAAATTCAAAATTTGAGATGATTATTATTAGTAGTTTCATTTAATTGTTTGGAACATATGATTCTCTTATGGGCATGAATTATGATATCTTGGTTGTTGAACTATAGATTAAAGTGAGTGGTAGCTGCCAAAGTGGCCCATAAACTGAAATCTACAGTTTCCCGTAGTGTATTTTGGGATGTGTGTTGTTTAAATTGAGGTACATAATTTTCTGACTAAAGGTGTTAATTGTGTATTTTAATTTAGATAACATGATGTAAATGTGAAAATACATTGTGACTTGTAACTTTTATCCCAAATGAGATTGTTTCTAAGTTACATGTTTTTCATTGATTTACTTATTTGAGAATTTAAGTTGTGTATTATATTTTTTGCCTAAAGTTGATTTTGTTGGTCCCTTGATGCAATACAACAACAACTCAAGAGGGGGGTGAATTGAGTTACAAAAATTTAACCTAATTTCAATTTCTTTGAAACCTCTTGATTAATTTTTGTTATTAAAAATACTTTAATATATGTTTGTATATTTTGATTACTTTGAGATAATGATTAGGTTGCATAAGATTCCAAGAAATAAAGCAACGAGGCACACAAGACATATAGTGGTTCGGCGATCCCATACCTAAACCACTCTCCTAAGGTATCAACTACACTTAGGGTTCCACTATTCTTAAACACCACGAGATTTTCCCGTAGCTTACCTCGGAAACTATTACACCTAGATTTTGTAATAGTTCTAGGAAACCAACCAACAACCACACTGATAGAGTTTATAGATTTTACAACAATATCCACCGTTGGACAAAAAAACAGTAAAGCACAAGAAATTACAAGAAAGCAACTATAAATACAAGATACCCAAATTAGATCAAATATACAATTAACCTTCAAGCGGATTTACAATGTACCTTATCGTTTCTTGATTGCAAGAGCTTCGAAGATGGTTGCACAATGTAAATCCATGAGCTTCAGTGCTTCTTGAGTGGGCTTGAGAGCTTTGATCACTTTCTTGCTTTTAGAGAGATAGTTCTTGAGAGAGTACAGACACCTTGTATATTGTTTTTCTCTTGAAAAGCATGCTTATATATGGTGGAAGAAACGAGCAAAAAATTGAGTTAAAAATCCAAACATTGGACCAGGACAATCGACTGTCCTATCCAAGAGTCAACTACAACTTGAAAAGAGTCGACTCTAAGGAGATCTAGAGTTGACTTCCCTTTGAAAGGAGTCGACTATCGAAACATAGCTCTCATCTATGTTGACTCTGTATAACTACTTGAGCTTGACTATATCGATTGTGGGTAAGCCCCAGTAGACTGACACGAGAGAAATCGACTTCTCCTATATGGGAGTCGACTTTTGGTCCAGAAAATTTTGAAACACTTTAACAAAACTATACAACCTTTATAACACTACTATAATAAGAAACTAAATTTAGCATATATATAAAACTTAGATAAAAACTTATAAATTAATTAGATATCATTTAGGGGCATCAAATAATATTTTTAATACAAGCATGTGTTTTTGTTAACCATCAAAACTAGTATTTGGTTGAATGGAGCAAGTTGGCTCAACATTCTCTCCCTTTTTGATGATGGTAAAAACCCTTGAAATATTATCTAAAATTAATTATTATTATTATTATGATTTTCGAAAGAGAAAATCTCCCCTTATTTAAAGGACTTATAGTATACATTAAAAAAATTGAAAAAACAATTTGGACCACCTTAAAAGCTTAATATGCCAACAGCCAAAAAGATATAAACATACATGCCAAGATACAAAAAAAAAAAAAAAAACGTTTCAATACTAGAATTGAACTCCCTGATACTTTTGTGATCTTGTTCTCCCCCTTTTTGTCATGATAAAAAAGAAATGGTAAGTGGAGATAAGAAACAAAACATGAAATATAAGAGACAACATAATGATAAAGATGAATAGCCTAAATAGTAGATGTTGTAAAAAAAAAAAAAAAAAAAACATATCTGAAGAAGTAGTTTAAAATACAACAAATAACCCTAGACATCCCTAGCAGGTAAATCGGAGGGCGGATCCGAAAATGGCGACGGTACCTCAAGCTAAGCGGGAGACAGAAAAAGATGCTGAAGCATCTCAAGGAGGGCAGCAAACTCAACTGTTTGCTGATCCTACAGGGTCCGCACAAAAGCCTTTAGCTTTGCTATGTTGGCGACAACAAGCTCCAAACGTTCTCTAATACCCTGTATGGTGTAGCTAGACCAGATATGGGAATGATGGATAGGAGTCTGTGTCGGATCATCCTTAGAATCTGATGGCGATGGGATGGGTGAGGGAGCACGAGGTCGGGCTTTAACTTGGTAGACCCAGACCTTGTTTTGAAGTCAACATCCCATTCTTTTTACTGTAGCTTCATTTTGATATAATTGAACTGATATGGCATACACCAAGAGGGGGGTGAATTGGTATAATTAAAAAAAATTCTGTTGAGAAGTGAAAATACTTTCGTATGGTGAAAAATAAAAATGAAATCTTATCAATGAATAAGCAAAGTCAATAGAGCAAGGATGCAAACGTAAAAGAGAAAAGATAAAGAGCAGTGAAGACACAGATTTATAGTGGTTCAGCCTTCCAAGCTTAGTCCACTACCTTAGCTATCCACTAAGGATTTTAAAACCAATATCACTATCAAACCCCCTACTCAATATAAGCAGGTCCTCTAGTCCTTGACTAGGCAGTGTACAACCTCCCAATTTAATGGGCCTTCTAGCTACTGCTAGGAAAAATACAGAAAATGAAGTAGAGAATCTAAGAGTACAACTCTTAGTTACAAGCTCTCTCTTTAAATGAATGATCGAGGCTTAAAAGTAATAGAACAGTAAGATATCAAAGCCTCTTAAATGAAAATACAGAGAGAAAAAGTTAAAAGCTTGATGTAACAATGAAGGCACGATAGTTCAAGACATTCAATATTTTCTAACAGCCTTCAATGCGTCTTCAACCACCTATTTATAGTTGATGGTGGGCAAGTTCAAAATTTGGACCGTTGTGGGTAGTTGGGCAAGCATTTAATGCGCCAAAAACTAGCCGTTATAAGTTTCTGTGAAACACATAGTCGACAGAGAAAATAGGTTAGTTGACTATTTCATCAAATAAAGCTAAGCATAGTTGACAGACATAAAATGACAGTCGATTATTTTTAACACAAAAATCCCATAGTCGACAGATGTAAAAATATAAAGAGGATTTTAAATTTTAAGAACAAAAATAGTCGACAGATGAAAGCCCATAGTCGACTATCCTTATATGATAGTTGACAGATCCAAAACTAGTTGACAGATGCCTTAAATAGTCGACAGATCAAACTAGCATAGTTGATTATCCTTATAACATAGTCGACTATTTTTAGGCATAGTCAACAGCATTAAACCACATAGTCGACTATCCTTTTGAAAACATTGAAAACTTAACAAACCCTCATTTTGATCTTTTTGAAAGCAAGTTGAGATTATCAAAAGTATATTTTGAAACAAACCTCACTCAACCATACTCAATATTTCTTCTATAGGTTTTCATACCTTGCTTCAAAATTCATATATTACAAATTTATTTTCTCATTCATATAATCCATATAGTAGAGATTGATTTTCATATAGTCATTATCAAAACCATTTTATTACTAAGAGTAAAATATCACATTTATTGTCATGAAACGAGTGGGAGGCTCGGAGAGTCGAGAAGGAAGGTCGATGTTGAGAATGGTAAAAGTGAAAGTGAAAAGGCGTCCATAGGGAAGCGATGAGGAGCTACGAGCAATAACACTATGGATGTGATTGGCGATAAGGCCAGGAAGGTTAATAAGACGGGGATGAGTGCCCAAAGAAATTGAGTTTTTGATTTGGAAAATGCTAGGTTGAATGGGTGGTTTCGAGGGAGGTTGACGAGAGGAAGATGATAATGACTGGTGGCGTTTATGAGATGACATGTTTAAAATATGGTTGGGGTGTTTGAGAGTAGGCTGGAAAGGATGAAAAGTCGACTTCGGATGAGTGCTAGTTGACTTTTGGAAGAACAAAGTCGACTATGGGATGAACAAAGTCAACTGTTGGAAAAAAAAATTTACGAAAAGAAAAGAAAAAAAGTTATTTGAATAGTAGAGATTAATGTACCAAATGCATTGCCAATATCACCACACAAACAAATATAGCAAACGCAAATAAAAACATAAATGTTAATCAATATGAAATATAATCCATTGAGAGAAACTAAATAAAACAAAGAAAATAACAAAAAAAAAACAAATAGAGCAAAAATGAGAGATTACCTTAGAATGATTGATAGAGCGTTGAAAATGCAAATGATGAGTACTAGGGTTTGAGAGAATAAGAGAGAAAATGAGAGAGAATGAGAGAAACCGTCAGTTTAAACATGACTGACGTCGGGGAGTCGACTGCCGATTGAATGGAAGTTAACTATTATGGACCGTCAGTCGACTGAGATGTTAGAGTCAACTATGATGAACAGGAAGTCGACTTGGAATAAGGAGTCGATTGTGAAAACATTAGTCAACCTCAAAACAAGAGTCGACTTCCCTTGAGCTAGAGTCAACTAGAGATTGCAAAACTAGAAACAACATAATGCTTTTGATGAACAAAAAATTTGATTTTGGAGATATATTGTCATGAAATGATTGAAGATTATGATGAAGATTTATTTAGGAAGATTACGGATGAGCAATGATTCCTAATTCTCTACGAATAAAATTAGAACGCTCTTCGGGGAGTGGTTTTGTGAAGATATCGGCTAATTAAAATTTTGTTATTGGGACAAACTCAAGAGCAATCTCATGATTTTGCACATGGTCCCGGAGAAAATGGTGTCGTACTTCTATATGCTTCATTCTAGAGTGCAAGATTGCTTGGGATTTGATTGGAAACAAGCACATAGACAAACACTAAACATGATGTCAGGTCTACTTGTCGTTAGATAAAGTAGAGAGCCTATCATGCTCCTATATAGTTTCTGATCCACACTAATGCCTTTATCATCTTTCTCAAGCTTGGTGGAAGAACTCATAGGTGTGCCAACAATTTTAGAATTTTTCATCCTAAATTTTTTTAGCATATCCTTTAGATATTTGGATTAATTTACAAAAATACCTTCTTTTGACTATTTAACTTGCAATCCTAAGAAATAATTTAATTCTTCCACTAAGCTCATTTCAAACTCACTTTGCATTATATTTGCAAATTCTTTGCACAACTTTTCACTTGACCCTCCAAAAACTATATCATCTACATAAACTTGAATTACGAGGATATTTGATTCTACTTTCTTTATGAAAAGTGTAGTATCAACTTTCCCTCTAGAAAAACCTTGGTCTAAAAGAAATTTGCTTAATCTTTCATACCAAGCTCTACGAGCTTGTTTTAGATCATACAAGGTTTTCCTTAGCTTGAAAACGTAGTCCTCGAAATGAGGATCTTCAAAGCCGGGAGGTTGTTCAACATACACCTCTTCATTTATGTAGCCATTTAGGAAAGCACTCTTCACATCCATTTGATACAACATGAATTTCATGTGAGAGGCAAAGGCTAGAAGCATTCTAACTAGAACCAACTTTAAGAGATGGAAAGAGAATATTGAAATTCAACTCAATTTGATGGATCTTAACAAAGATTTATGTGAGGATGAGCCTCCTAAGCCAACTGAAGCGAGTTCTATTGATGAGAAAGCTAAGTATGAGAAATGGGGAAGGAAAAATCGCTCGTTTGATGATAATGAAAAGGTCAATTTTCCACAATCTCATTAGTGCTAAAAGGTTAAGAAATTTTTTGATGATATAGCTGAGAAATACAAATTGTCTGAAAAGGAAGATGTTGGAGAGCTTATGAACATGTTGACATGGATGAAATATGATGGCATGGGTGGTGTTAGAGAGGACATTATGAAGATGGTTAACATAACTGCTAAGTCAATTGAGCTTAAGATCCCTATTGTTGATTCGTTCCTTGTTCTTCATGCTTTTAATTCCTTGCCTTCATAGTTTGACCAATTGAAGACTTCCTATAATGCACAAAAGGACAAATGGAATACTAATGAACTCATCTCCATCTGTGATCAAGAAGAAAAGAGGATCCTTAGAGGTTTTGGTGGTAGTGTGAATTTTGTGAATCAGACAAATCTAAAAGGATCTTTCAGGAACCACAATTACCGCAAAATAACAAAAGTGGCAACAAGAACAATGACCAGAATAGTAATGGCCCTAAGTCTACTATCGAGAAAAAGATTAGTTGCTAGTTTTGTAAGAAAAATGGTCATAAGAAGGTTGATTGTCACAAGCATAAGGCTAGGTTAACAAAGAACAAAAGTGGAGGTCACCCATTTACTTTTGTTTGGTTTGAATCCAATTTGATAGATGTTCCATTGAATACTTGGTGATTTGATTCTAAGGCAACTGTTCATGTGGCTAATACCTTGCAAGAGTTCAAGAGACAACGAAAGCCAAGTGATCATGAGAGAATGTTGGTGGTTGGAAACGATATTCGAGTTCAAGTTGAAGCTATATGAATAGTAGAGTTTAAATTAGAGACTGGTTATATTATTGTTTTGAATGACATTGCTTATGTACCGTCCTTTAGGCAAAATTTGATTTCTATTTCTAGGATGGATCATCCGAGATAGTTTTTTTGGTATTTGTAATGGAAGTTTGAATTTGGTTTTTAATTCAATTATTGTTGGCACTGCAATCTTGTGTGATGGGTTATATAAATTAAACTCTTCTTCCATGGCTGCTTCCTTGAATGTTGAGAATGTTGGTGCTAAAAGAACCTTGATTAATGAAAACTCTTCAACTTTATGGTATAGGTGGTTGGGTCATTTTTCTAAAGAAATGATAGAAAGACTTGTTAAAAATGGTATTCTACCTATTGTTGACTTTAATGATTTTGGGATTTGTATTGATTATATAAAAGGAAAGCTTACCAAGACCAAGAAAAAGGGTGCAACTCGTAGTAATGAGTTTCTAAAAGTTATTCACATTGATATTAGTGGACCTTATATCTCTATGATATGTGGGAACAAGTATTTTCTCACCTTCATCGATGACTTTTCTCCCTATGGATATGTATATCATATTGCAAATAAATCTCAAGCACTTGAAAAGTTCAAGATTTTCAAAATTGAGGTTGAAAAGTAGCAAGAGAAAAGTATAAAGGTTGTGAGATCTGACAGGGGTGGAGAATACTACGGTAGGCATGAACCTAGTGGGTAATGTATAGGTCATTTTGCCATGTACTTACAAGAATGTGGAATTGTTGTTCAATATACCATACCTGACACACCAGATGAAAATGGAGTAGCTAAAAGAAGATATCACACATTAAAAGATATGGTGAGAACGATGATGAGTAGTTGTAATCTACTTATGTCTATTTGGGGTAAAGCCATAAAGACTGCAATGTACATTTTGAATAGATTTCCCAATAAATCTGTTCCTGTGACTCTTTTCGAACTTTAGGTTGGTTGAAAGTCGAGCCTAAATCATTTTTCGTGTTTGGGGTTGCCCTGCTGAAGTAAGGATCTACAATCCTTCTATGAGTAAATTAGATGCTAAGACTACGTGTTGTTACTTTATTGGTTATCTTGACAATTCTAAGGGATATAGATTTTATTACCCTAGTTGAAGCACAAAGGTTGTAGATTCTATCATTGCTAAATTTTTGGAGAATGATGTAGTTTAGTGCTCATGTTCTCATGTATGAGCTGTTAACTTGGAAGAGGAAATTGTGATAATACCAATTCCAATTGTACCAGAAATGGTTGTGTTTCAACCAAATCAAACAGAAGAAGTATCACAACAAAGAGATGTTCCAGTACATATTAGGTGCTCTCAGAGAGAAAGAAGATTTGCTGTATTAGATGATTATGTGATGCACCTTGTGAAAATGACTATAATGTTAGTCATGTTGTAGATCTAGTCTCATATAACCAAGCTATTTCAAGTACTTATTCTGATAAATGGTTACAAGCCATGAATGATGAGATGAAATCTATGGCACACAACGATGTTTGGGGAACTAGTTGAACAACTTAAAGGAGTTAAGTCCATAGGTTGCAAATGGGTGTTCAAGGCTAAGAAAAAATCAAAAGGCAATGTTGAATGGTACAAAGAGAGACTAGTGGCTAAGATTTTTCCTCAAAAGAAAGAATTGATTACAATGAAACCTTTTCACTTGTTTTCTTTAAAGATTCCTTTGGAATTATTATGGTACTAGTGACACACTTTGATCTTGAACATCATCAGATAGATGTAAAAACAACATTTTTAAATGAACACTTGGATTTTTAAACGGACACTTCCAAACCTTAAATCGTTGTTCTGTTGTTGCACCCAGCACGTGTAGAACCCCTTTCTAACACCTTGGCCCGAGCACGACAATGGACAAGACGGATAAGTTGTCGTTCTTCAAGGGAGATCTCTAGTTTGGGATTATCCAGAACATAGGAAATCCCAAACTCCCTAAACTTCGAAATCAAAACCTCTCCCAGTTGACGAGAATATTCCAACTTTAGTTGCTGCACATCCACCTTGAGATCCCTGCTCGACCTACTGTCGCCTTCATCACCAGATCCAACTGCAATTGGAGACACAAAACCACCATTGGAAACTCCTTCAATCGATCAAAGTTGCCCTAGATTTGATCGATCCAACCACGAATTCACCCTCAAAACTCGACTACCTGCTTCTTCTCTATCACCAACAGGGTGCCTAGATCCCTGTGGCCAAGATCTGGAGCGGCCATTCTGCATTGAGATGCCACCCCCACTCTAGCCAAGGAAGAACCAACTACGACCCTGCATTCTCACCGACGACAGCCACTGAGAAGGCACTGGATCCACACATTTCTTTGGAGTTCGCCACAGAGCATCACCGAAGAGAGGCAAATTTTTTACATTAAATATTAAATGACTATTTCATAAAATGGCATGCTTCCAATCTCTTCTATGGGTCATCTTGATGGAAGATTGTCTTCTCTTCACTAATTTCCCCCCTCTTTTTTTTTCATCTTTCTTTGGGTTCTTGCTATTGTTGGGAGTCCTCATAACTCAACTCAAGAAAATACGTAAAAATGCTACTCAAAGAGTCTCATGTGACACTTAATATTAATTGTTAAGAAAATTATTAATAAATATTATATAAAATATCAAATTTCTGCTACTTTTAAGAAAAATAAGGAAAATAGGAATTGATTCAAATGAAATGCAGGGGCAGAGAAGTTTACAGTCTTCTATACCATTCCTTGTAGATTGCAACCATAAAATATGAAAAAATATAAAAACTTATAGCGTGTGACAGATGTAGGCATGTTTTGGATTTGAACTCAAGGCCCAAGATTCCCTTTTCGAGCCCCAAATGGCAAGTAATGTGACCTCTTTGAATAATCCAGCTCAACCAATAGTTTATGAGTGTTAACTATAACACATTACTTTGCAGTTGGAGGTACTAATTCTATACTGTGCTCTTACAACTCGCTAATAAAAGAATTTGTACTTGCAAGATGGGAATGTGTAACAATGTAAAAGTTGAGACTTGAAATATTAAATTAAAAAAAAAAAGACCCCTACTTTAGTAAAATATAAACAATTTATAAAAATATCAATTTTACTGGATAAATAGTTTTCTGTCCAAACACTGTGTGAGAGGACACTCATTTGTATCTTTTGATTTGAGCTTCAAGTGTACAATTATGGCTTTCTATATCTCCATCAACACGTGGTAACTCTTTGGTACATGACGTAGCATGAATAACTTTCATCATTGTCAAACAAAAGAAAAAAAAAAAAGGGTTTTGACCACATTACAGGTTTCATGTTTTTTTTGGCTCATATTAGCTGATGTTCTTATGCACTACCTTAGTTTTGAGTACAAGCTCTATATGGTTTATGAAGCAGCCCCATATTTGTGTGGATGGTTTGAAGTGGGCAGGTTTTCATAATGGGCTTCTTGGCAAAAAATAAGCCCAAACATGTAGGCTGCATTCTCTTTACTTTTCAATTTTTAGTTTTCTGTCTTGATAGTTTATTTTTAGAAAATTGAAAATGCGTTCTCTTTGAAATTTTGAAAATAATATTTTAATTATATTTTATTCAATAAATTTAATTATTCAATAAATTAAAAATATTTAATGTTTATAAATTATTAAAAAAAATATCTATATTTCAAAGTTAATGAATTTTGTAATATTTTTTCTATTATAATAATAAAATATGAATAAATAAGTAAATAAATGTGTTTTGAGTTTTGAGTTTGTTTTGGATGAAAACACTCAAAACAACTTTTTGTTGTTTTGAGTTTTCTTTATAATTTTTTTTTTGTTTTCAGAAATGCATTTTTAAAAATAGAAAAGAGAACGTGTTTTTACTATTTTAAAAAATTGAAAACTAAAAATGACTTGAAAATAACAAAAAGAACGCAACCGTAATGTTTGGACTAGAATTGTAATTGAGGCGGGCTTTAATTAGTGTTGTGGGTTGGACCTTTGGGAGCCTTGCTTCCCTTGTCTGTCCACCCATACTTCCCATCAATGTCTTCTAACGTTGGCTTTTGCTCCCAAGCTCTACTTCTTCATAGTTGTTCTTCTAGCAGTAAGGATTCTCCTGTCAATGGCGTTGCCATCGGCCCACCGCCTCCCAGTCTGAGCCTGGCGAAGCGGTTGCAGTTGGTGGTGTACTAGTCATCCAACTGCCTGAGCTCCATGCTGGAAGCTCAAAGAAGATCTGGCGTGGAGGCAATAAAGTGAGGGTAATTTGGTAAATTTATGATTATAATTAAGATATTATTATACATCATAGCAAATAAGAAATAAATATTCTTAAATAATATCTTCACATATCAAATAAAATATAACATTACATAATCTCATTATTAACTTTTTACCACAACTAATCTATCTCCCAAATCAAAGTGTAGTAAGTGTGAAAAAACCTCTTTAAGAGTTGACCTCAAAGCAAGTCTTTTATAGCTTTTTTTGATTTGAGAACAGAACCCAACCATTCAACACTCAAATGAATATGGGTTCTATTTTGATGAGCTGTGAAAAAGGCACGGGTGGTCAAAGTCGGCTTAAGGCATAAGCCTTAGTGCCTATGATGAGGTCCCCCCAAAAAAGAGGGGGGGGGGGGAGGAGGTCCCAAAAAATTGCTGGGCAGAGTCTTCCCTCACCCAGTCACTGTCACCATCTCATCCACCTCTTTCTCTCTCTCTCTCTCTCTCTCTCTCTCTTTCCTTCCCTCTCTCTCAAACGTTGCCATCGCCATAGAAGTGAGCAACATCATGTCGGTGTTGAACTTCATAGCCTTCATGTGCTCTATTCGCATCATTGCCTCTGGGATCTGGCTGGCCTCCAAGTTGGATAACGAGTGCCTCAATTGGCTTCGATGGCCCGTCATCTTTGTAACGACCCTAAAGTGGGTCTAGATGTTTTAATACTTGACGTCAGGGTAATAGCAATTAAAATGTAGGTCTAAGTTTTTTTTTTTTTTTTTTATACTTAATGATAAATTTCCTTGGTGACGCATAAATAATTTTAGATTACATAATTTTATTTTATGGTGCATGAAATCAAAAATTAAGTGAAAGGGCCTCAATTAAATAGTTAATGGGATGTGTAACCCAAGTAGAAAATTAAGCCTGGTGGGCTTGGAATATATGTATATGGGATACATGTGATTTGGGCTTAGGCCCATGGTGAGAAATAATTTAGAAATAATGGGTTTGATGCTGTAATAAGAAAATAGGGAAAAGAAAATAAATTAAGTAGCATTTGTCAATCAAGCCCCTGGATATTTTTGTTTGTAATATGAAAAGTAGGGCATTTCAGTAAATTCTGGAGCTGGCGTGCAGACCTGTACGCACTTTTTTTTCCCAGCAACCTCTCTACGTAAATCTCCTATTTTAGTGCAATGCGTATCCCCACCTTTTGAATGCATTGTTCTATTGCTCCTTTAGTCCCTCTCTGTGTTCTTCTTCTTCTTCACCTTCTCCATCCTATTCACTCACTTCTATTCACTGCTGTTGTTTACTTCCTGTGCGCGGGTGGAACTTCTCTCTAATTTTTTCATTCTCGACAGGCAAGTTCTTCTGCACTTCCACGTTATCTTTCAGTGCGAGCTCTCTCTTAGATATATTCTATATTACAATGCAAGCTTCCTTGATTTGCAAACTGTTGCTTATTGCTTATTTTGTGTATAAATGCCCTAGTTGCTGTGAAGTCCATTTGATGTCTCAAGCGGGGTTTGATTCACCCTAATATTTGTTCAGTGAATGGCTTTTCTTCTTACTTACAATGGGGTTTTGTTTAGCTCATTGCTCTCTATTCAGGCATTTATATATGTACATGTTGCATCATATTTGGAAGCTCTCACCCATAGCTGAATGTTCCTTGTCCATCCAAATGCCTCTTATATATATATATATATATATATAAGTGTTGAGTCTGAATGTAAAATGCTAAGTCACAATTGAATGATTTCATTGAGATATATGGAGGTCTTACGCAAACAACAAAAGCCTCAATTGTATATATATATATATATATATATACTGTTCGCCTATATATGAGACCCATTTATAAATATGCATGTACATAAATGCATAACGAGCTGTTACCTTTCACTGATTTGAAAAGCTTGTCCGAGCCATGCCCTGCCTAGCTAATCCACCTTATTCATGCTTAAACAGTCGTTCGAATGCCCCTATTCTGTTCGGCCAACCCACCTATATATATATACATGTTCAGCTTCGTTTTTGTTCCAGCGAGCTCTTTCCTCCAGTTTTTTCTGCGAGCTCCCTCTGAGCTCTCTCCGTAATCCTTAGCCGCGAGCTCATTCCTTAGGCTTATGGCGCGAGCTCGCCCAACAAGCTCTTGCTCAACCCCTTTGACCGCGAGCTCATTCAGCAAACTCCTGTGCACCTCCTGACCTCGAGCTCTCTCTTCGTAAGCCATTCATGACCTCGAGCTCGTCCCATAAGCCTTGACCGCAAGCTCTCTCGAGCTCCTTTTGTGAGCCTTTGCCAGTGAGCTCGTCCCATAAGCCTTTGAATGGGAGCTATCTACTCACACCTACCTATTTACCTTTCCTTAACTTAAGAAAATATTTGCATTTTCTTTAATTTATATTTTACCTTTCATTTACTTTAATACATAAATGTAAATAAGAAAGTAGCCCCAATTTGGATTCAATAAAAATATCAAAAAAATTAAAATCCATAACAATAAAAAGATAGAATTTTGGTTTTAGTACAAACTCAGGAAATTATGATTTTACCACCCTCGAAATACATAGCTTCTGTTTCTTGAAAAATTCATTAAAAATCATTTTTACAACAATGAATGTTGGTTATCAAAATACCAGGAGTTCGTTTTTCAAAAGGAAGACATTTACAAAAAATGTTCTACTTGGTCCTGAGCCTTAGAAAAATTCTAAGTATATTTCGACCAACAATTTCAAAGCTAATTTTTGGAATTCACTTTAGGAGATTCTTTAAATGTCTTTGAAGCTCTTCATATATATATAAGAATGAAAATAATTTAGTTTTCATTTAAGCAAACAACACTTGATATGAGTGAAAATCTATCCAGTATTGTGAGATGGGCATAAAATATATATATATATATATAAGTATGGCAACAGCTTGTGAGATGAGATTCATGATGTTTATATTTATGTGGAAGTGAATGCATGACACGTTTCATACACATTCAGTATGATCATATTATGAGGCATAGTATTATTTATCTTTGCGCACCTAATATTTTACGCAGAGAGAAAAGGTACCCTGGAGCACTTGGCGCGGGACGAGGTGGCCATAGCCCGACAGGTTGGCTCCATATTTATTGTGAGGTTGTTTATGTGATACACTTTGGAATGTGTTGATTGATGTCTTGCAAGCTATGAGATTTGATACTGATATTAAATCTATATGCACATTTGCATAATAGTACATGGTGGCATGATACATTTAACTTGGAATTGATCAAGTCTTAAATCGTGAAACTTGTATACAACTGTCGTGTTCTGGATTACTCTCTTTTGGTGTCACCTTATTCTTGATTCCTGTTCATTGTTTATTGTCCTAGAACTTGCTGAGCCTTGTGGCTCACTTGATCTTCTTTGTCATTCCAGGTAAAGGGAAAGCTATTATTGGGGGTGAGTCCAGTGGGACTAAGGGCTAAGGATAGTAGTATACGGGGACGCTTCTTAACTTGAAGATCCTGTTTAGCATTTTGGTGAGGCTTGAGATGAAATGATTCTTATTTTGTTAGTTAACATTAGAGTCTCTTATCGATTTTGTATGGCCGTCGAGCCCGAACTCTTGAGCTGTTGGAAGTGTAATTGAACTTAAATTTAGTTTCCGCTGCTAGTGAATGAAATGAGTTGTCTATTTATTTATGGTTTGTTCTATATCATTTCTATGATGACCTCCTTTCGAATATCCTATGCTAGCGGGAATATTCGAGAGTGGGCCCTTACAGTCTTCATCAGCCTCACCATCCTCCTGGTGTCCTGGCCGACCTCGTCGGTGCTTGTTGGAACAAGCAGTCCTTCCTCGCCCCAATGCCCTCTACCTATTTGCCATGGCCTTCTTCCTCATTGTCCTCGTCCTCGTCTTCGCCGTCACTCGCCCCCATGATCGTTCAAGATTCACGCAGATATGGGACTACGGCTCGCAAGAGATAGAGAGAAAGAGAGGGAGAAGGGGGGTCATCTTCTGTGCAGCTACCCACATTGCAGTGGTAATGATGAGAACGGCAAGAGAAGATGTTGATTGTGCTTGTTATCACAGTAACAAATGGTCATTGTTTTGCATTAATTTGATGATGTTTTATGATGAAAAACTTTATATATTTGATATTTTAAAATAAATTATATTTCATCTTTAAAATTTTGGAAATGATCAATTAAATCAATGTCAAATGATATAATATGCTTTTAATGTATACAAAATCTTTTATATTTATTTTGAAATTAAACGTATTTTTGAATCATACACTCCTTTTAAAGGTGTAAGACAAAATTGTCGACATTGTTGGATAAATTATCAACTGTTTTGTGCCATTAAGTTGTGGGTTGTCGAAGCTAAGAAAAACTGTCGCTCAGTCTGTTAAAACTTTCAATCGGTTTGGTAAAATTGTTGATCATTTCTTCACTAACATGTTTAACAGCTATTTTTTGCATGCTTTAAAAGTCTCTAAGGACTCCAAATAACAGCTAGTTAATTTAAGTTCGAGAGAAGTCTATAAATAATAGTCAATGATGCACTAGAGAGGCTAATGAAGTGATAATATCTCACAATTGTTTTCATTCTTCTCATTAGTGTTTATACTTTTATTTTTTTCTCAAAAGGCTACCTATAACATTTGTAAAATTTTATTTTCTATTCTCCAATTTTAAAAAAAAAAATCATTTTGAACATAGTTTTAAATTTTATTTTTTGAAAAATTACTCCAATTTTTCAAGTAAACAGACTCTATTAGTGTTCTCTTTGTGTTTCAGTTTTCAGTTTTCAATTTTGAATTCATTTTCAGTTTTGTGTTTTGAGTGTTTGTTTTGAAATTGCTGAAAATGCATTTTTTATCATTCTAAAAAACTATTTTTCAAAATTAAAAACTCAAAAATGCATTCACTTTAAAATTTTGAAAAAAAAATTATTTTATAATATTTTATTCAATGAATTTGATTATTAATTAAATTAAAACAATTTGATGTTAATATATTATTAATAATATATACATTTTGTGCATCTATTCATTTGACACACACAAAGACACAGTATTAAAGATAGTAATTAGTTATAATCTTCTTGTGCATATAAAATTTTTGTGTGTCTATTCATAACAAGTACCTTCTAATCACTTATAAAGAATTTGGGCCACGGCCATCTTTCCAAATTAAAGACACAAAATTACATGAAAAAAGAACCTCTGCAGCATTAACTCAATCAATAACAACCAACAATCATACCAACAATCACCAAACAAACTCAATCAACCCAACAACCATTCAAGAAATTTTTAAAAGAACTCATCACACTTTTTAAATCTGAAATCCTATTTAGAGAACATATTCATAGATCCCAAAATTACAAACATAGATCCAGATTTAAGGGTTTAACAAAATTAGAAATGACAAAATCAGAATACAAAATTACAAAATCATAATACAAAATCAAAATTAGAAACAAAGGGTTCAACCTAAAACAAGAACCGTAGAAGGAAATGACAAACATCAAGGACGACGTAGGTAGATAGCTAGGTGCGGTGGCTCTGGAAAGGCGGACAACATAGGCAAACCACGTGCGTCGGCAACAATGGACGGTGTAGGTGAACCACGTGCGGCGGATCTAGAAGATAGAATGGCGAGGCATGGTGGATCTAGAAAGGCAAAAGACGTGCGACGGCGATCATGGAAGGTGTAGGCGAACGACGTACGGCGACGGTGATGGAGGTGGCAGGCGTTGCGATGGCCAACACGGAAGAGATGGACTCGGATCTGGAAGAGAGAAATGGGAGCTTGGAAAAGAGGAGGAATAATGAGTGCAAGGGAGTCCGATTTGGGTGTTGTAGGAAATGAGAGGAAAGAGAGATGGAGTCTGCAAGGGAGAAAGGGTCGATGTCTGCAAGGGAGAAGGAAAATGACTGTTTTTCGTGTTTTTCATTTTGTATCGTGTTTTGGCTAAAAACAGCCAAAACGGTTTTTTGTTATTTTCCATTTCCTTTACAATTTTTTTTCTTGTTTTCAAAAATGCGTTTTTGAAAATAATAGAGAGAACAAGTTTTCAGTATTTTGAAAAACTGAAAACTCAAAACAGATTGAAAACAACAAATAGAACTGTTGTTTTTTGTTCCCTAATAAGACCCAAGGCAATGACAATTTTTTCAGATGGGTCTTCATAGGCTTCGGCCCAAGATTGAAGTACCCAAGACCGTTACTGTCCTCTTTAGGCAGCCCATTTTAGAAGTCGGGCCACAAGCCCACTCCCCATTTTAGAGGAGAAATGGGCCTCAGCCCATTTGCTCAAATGGGGGTGAAGCCTACTCAAGCTTAGCCCATATCTTCTTTGGCCCACATATAAAAGAGACTTTTGTCTCTTCTGCTGCGTTTCTTATCTTTTTCGGTCGAGCCCTAGTTTCTCTCTCTCTCTTTCTCTCTCTCTCGTGTTTCCTATCTTGGCCGATTACTTCATCGCTTTAGTCCTTGTTCATCCGATAGCAATGAAGGCACTCTTGCCTTCTATGGATGTTGTTTCCTTTGGGGGATTCAGCCGCCTTTCCTTTTGTGAGGAAGGCGGTCCCTTTGATGTCGCTGAGAGCACCCTATTTATTCAGATCTGGGTTCTTTCTTTTGGGTAAGTGATTCTCCTCGTTTTGAGCCTTGATCTTGCTGTCTTTGTGACCGATCTACCTATTGTGTGTGTGGCTGTGATCGTTTGAGCGAGAGAGAGGGTTTACTTTGCTGGTTTGGCCGAGAGGTATTGGGGCTTTTCTGGGCTTACGGTTTGAGAGCTTCATTAGGGGCTTGTGGTTCCTATTCGTCGGTGTTACCGAGAGGGATAACTAGTCTTTCAGATCTGAGCCTTGAACGGTTAAAACAGGGAGTTTGTATTTGTTTACTTTATGTTCTATTTTTTTATCTATATTTTGATTCGTTCTATTGCACTAACCTTTTCTGTTTTGAAGAGATTTTCCGCAACAAATGGTATCAGAGCCTTGTATGGCTCCTGGGTAGTGCTTTGTTTGAATCAGATCCGAAAAGCCCTATCGTTTTTCAAATCCGGTCTTACGGTAAGTTTGTTCCTATTAGATCTTATCTCAATTTTTTCGATTGACCCTTGTAGGCTGTGAGTTGGGTTGCGAGGACCCCAGATCTGGATCTAGCAAGTCGTGGGGATTCTCTCCGAGCAGCACGTGGCTGCTCACTAGCTTGCCGACCAGCGGCGCGTGAGCGTGTAGGCGGCAATGCGTGGAGGCCGGGGTGCCCCTCATTTGTTCCAGATCTGTGCTTGCATCTTTCACAGATCTCAGCCTTGAGATCTGTACTAGTAACTTCTCTGTTTTTCCCTTTCTAGCAATTAGCAAGTCATTGTGTGGGGGTGACCATTAGGTTTGGGGGTTATCTTGTGGTGATAACCATTGCTTGTTGCTAGACTTAGGGTTATCTGTGTTTTTCTTGCGCTAGCATAAATTGTTTTGGTACGGTTAAGTCTTGTTTAGAAAATCAGTGTTATTGTGTTTTGTGTGAAATCTGCCCTAATTATTTCTATCTGTTAGGTTGAAATTAAAACCCTACAATTTTTATATTTGTGTGTGTTAAGCATATTCTGTTGTGTGAACATGTCTGCACATAATTTTGAATTGGGGGTTTTCAATGGGAAGGGGGATTTCTCAATTTGGCAACAAAAAATGAGGAGAATTTTGGTACAACAGAAAGTTTCTAAAGCCTTAGATGGCAAATACCCTGAATCATATACTGTTGAACAAAAAACTGAGGCTGATGAATTAGCTTATACTTCTATCATTTTACATCTTTCTGATTCTGTTCTAAGAAAGGTAGGAAAACTTGATTCTACAAAAGAGTTATGGGAAAAATTGGAAAAACTCTATGTGAAAAAATCCACACCTAACAAACTTTTCTTGCTTGAAAGCTTCTTTAGTTTTAAGATAGACTCCTCTAGGGATCTTGATGACAACCTAGATATCTTTAATAAGTTGGTGCAAGATATAACTAATTGTGGTGAAAAGGTAACTGAAGAATACAAAGTCATAATTCTTTTAAATGCAATTCCAGATGCATATAAGGAAGTTAAAAATGTCATTAAGTATGGTAGAGACACCTTGACACCTGAAATAGTCATAGATTCCCTTAGGAGCAAAGATATGGAGTTAAAAAGTGAGAAAAGACATGGAGAGGTCCATTTGATGAGAGATAGGTCTCAATCTAGAGGATATGAGGGAGGTGGTAAAAAGAAAGGTAGGAGTAGGTCTAAGTCTAAGACCAAAGGAAAGGGGAAAGGTAAGTATTTTGGTTGTGGGAAAATCGGACATTATATTAAAGACTGTTATGCTGAGAAAAATAAGCAAAAAGAAACTAAAGGATCAAGAAGAAGCAAATGCAATAACCTCTTACGACCCTAGTGAAGTTTACATGCTTATAGATTCTGACATTGCTGAAATTAATGCTACACTTAGGGCACATGGGCAAGAATGGATTCTTGACTCAGGTGCATCATTCCATGTCACATCCCAAAGACATTGGTTTGAAAATATGCGCGAATCCGTAGGTGGTCATGCCATAGTTTGTAGCAATATAGCCTATAAGGTTGTAGGGATTGGAGACATCACTCTTAAGTTAGAATCAGGATATGTCCTAAAATTGAGAGGTGTTAGATTCATTCCTGAAATGGCTAGAAACTTAATTTCAGTAGGAGAATTAGAAAAGAATGGATTTACAGGAAAAATAGAAAATGAAATGATTAAAATGTTTAAAGGGGAAATGATGGTGTGTAAGGGAGTTAGAAGAAATGGGATATATGCCTTAACTGCTGAGGTAATGAGTAGCTCAGGCTCTCACATTGATTCAATCAATTATGATGTCACTCAAAAATGGCACAACAGGTTAGCTCATGTTAGTATTAAAGGTCTTAAGTTCCTAAATGATAAGGAAGTCTTTGGTAAGGACTGTGTGTCTGATATCCCCTTTTGTGACCATTGTGTGTTAGGCAAACATCATAGATTATCCTTTTCTTCAAATGTGCATAGAGCCTCAAGGGTTTTAGAGTATATCCATTCAGATTTATGGGGACCAGCATCAAATCCTACATTTGGTGGGAATAGATATTTTTTGTCTATTATAGATGATTTTTCTAGGAGAGTGTGGGTCTTTCTCTTAAAAGACAAAATAGGAACCTTTAAAAGTTTCAAAACTTGGAAAACTCAAATAGAAAATCAAACAGGCAAGACAATAAAGTATTTAAGGACTGATAATGGTCTAGAGTCTTGCAACAAGGATTTTGATGATTTGTGTAAAGAATATGGTGTAACAAGGCATAGAACTGTCCCTCACACCCCACAGCAAAATGGGGTGGCTGAAAAAATGAATAGAACTCTCCTAGATAAGGTTAGGTGTATGATGATTAGTTCTAATATACCTAAATCCTTTTGGGAAGAAGCAGTGATGACTGCTTGTTACCTGGTTAACTTAACCCCATCAGCCACATTAAATGGTGACACTCCTTATGAGAAATGGCATGGAAAATGTGCAGATTATTCCACCCTTAGAACCTTCGGCTGTGCTGCCTATTCTCATCAGAATGAAGGCAAATTGGAACCTAGATCAAGAAAATGTATTTTCTTAGGGTATCCTGAAGGAGTAAAGGGCTATAGGCTTTGGGATAGAAGTCAAAAGGGAGTAAAAATAATTGTAAGTAGAAATGTCACATTTAATGAAGCTAAAATGCCTTGTTTACAATCAAACAATAACAATCAGCAAGACAGTGCGGGTGAGGATTCCCTAGAAGAGTCTAAGAATATCAGCACCAACATTCCCACCACCTCAAGTGAGGTGGAGATACAAAACCAAACTGAAGAAAATGAGGAAAATGAGATAGTAGAAGAACAGTCTCCTATAGAACAGCTACCACTATCAAACTATCAATTAGCCCGAGATAGGGAGAGGAGATCTCATAGGATTCCTCAAAGGCTAGAATCTGATTTTGATTTAGCTTTTGCTAGTTATCAAGATCTAGCCGATAAAGAGCCAAAAACATATGAAGAAGCCATTAGAAATGAGTGTTCTAAAAATTGGAAAGAAGCAATGGGAGAGGAGATGAGTTCTTTAAATAAAAACCATACATGGGAATTAGTACCTAGACCTAAAGATAAGTCAATTGTGGGCTGTAAGTGGATCTTTAAGGTTAAAGAAGGTACAAGTGAAAAAGACCTCATAAGATTTAAGGCTAGGTTAGTAGCCAAAGGTTTCACACAAAAGGAAGGGGTAGATTATAATGAGATTTTTTCACCAGTTGTTAAGTATACCACCATTCGTGTCATGCTTGCTTTTGTTGCATATTTTGACTGGGAACTTGAACAACTTGATGTTAAAACTGTTTTTTTCCATGGTGATTTAGATGAAAAAATCTATATGTTTCAACCCAAAGGTTTTGAAGATAAGAAAAAATCAGATTTTGTATGTTTCTTGAAAAAATATTTATATGGTTTAAAGCAATGTCCTAGGCAATGGTATAAACGTTTTGATTCATTTGTTAAATCAATTGGTTTTAAAATGAGTGATTTTGATCATTGCCTATATTTTTAGCATAAAAATAAAGATGATTGTGTATTTCTTTTACTTTATGTTGATGACATGCTTCTTATTGGCCCTGATGTTAAAAAGATTAATAACATAAAATCTGCTTTAGGTGGAGAATTTGATATGAAAGACCTAGGTATGGCTAAAAGAATCCTAGGTATGGAAATTATAAGAGATAGGTCAAATTCCATGTTATTCTTGCATCAAACTTCATATGTGTTAAAAATTCTAAAAAGATTTAGCATGCATGAAAGCAAATCAGTTTCTTTACCTTTAGGAGCCCATTTCATTCTGTCAAAAGAAAAATCTCCAGCTAACAAAGAAGAAGAGGAGTACATGAGTAAAGTCCCTTATTCAAATGCAATAGGATCGGTTATGTACCTCATGGTGTGTACTAGACCAGACCTAGCCCATGCAGTTAGCACATTAAGTAGATTTATGACAAACCAAGGTCTTGTCCATTGGGAAGCTTTGAAATGGTTAATTAGGTATTTGAGGGGTACTTCCAATGTAGGATTAGTGTATAAATATCATTCAGATAAAATGAGTTTAATGGGGTTTACAGATTCAGATTATGCAGGTGATAGAGACAATAGAAAATCAACATCATCCTATGTGTTTACTTTATGTAATTCATGTATTAGTTGGAAGTCTCAACTCCAACATATTGTTGCTTTGTCCACTACTGAATCTGAATATATAGCTGCTACAGAAGCAATTAAAGAAGCATTGTGGCTTAAAGGTTTGCTTAGTGAACTGTGTGTTCTAACAGAAAATGTTATTGTCTTTTTTGATAGCCAATCAGCTATACACTTGTGTAAAAACCCTGTTTTTCACGAACGCACTAAACACATTGATGTAAGATTGTATTTTATTCGTGATATTATATCTCAAGATATTATTAAACTTGAAAAAGTGCATTTAGATTTTAACCCCTCTAATATGGGAACAAAGGTTCTTACTGTTGAAAAATTCAAAAGGTGCCTAGAACTCCTAAGCATTGGTAAAGTTACGTGAGAATTAGTAAGGTCTTCTTTTACCTACTGATTATGCTTTCTGCTGTATGTTATTTTACTATTTTTTGTTTGCTGGTCTTATTAGGAAACAAGGTGGAGATTTGTTATTTTTTGTTCCCTAATAAGACCTAAGGCAATGACGATTTTTTCGGATGGGTCTTCATAGGCTTCGACCCAAGATTGAAGGACCCAAGACCGTTATCGTCCTCTTTAGGCAATTCATTTTAGAAGTCGGGCCACAAGCCCACTCCCCATTTTAGAGGAGAAATGGGCCTCAGCCCATTTGCTCAAATGGGGGTGAAGCCCACTCAAGCTTAGCCCATATCTTCTTTGGCCCACGTATAAAAGAGACTTTTGTCTCTTCTGCTGGCGTCTCTTATCTTTTTCGGCCGAGCCCTAGTTTCTCTCTCTTTCTCTCTCTCTCTCTTTCTCTCTCTCGTGTTTCCTATCTTGGTCGATTGCTTCATCGCTTCAGTCCTTGTTCATCCAATAACGATGAAGGCACTCTTGCCTTCTATGGATGCTGTTTCCTTTGGGGGATTCAACCGCCTTTCCTTTTGTGAGGGAGGCGGTCCCTTTGATGTTGCTGAGAGCACCCTATTTATTTAGATCTGGGTTTTTTCTTTCGGGTAAGTGATTCTCCTCGTTTTGAGCCTTGATCTTGCTATCTTTGTGACCGATCTACCTATTGTGTGTGTGGTTGTGATCGTTTGAGCGAGATAGAGGGTTTACTTTGCTAGTTTGGCCGAGAGGTATTGGGGCTTTTCTGGGCTTATGGTTTGAGAGCTTCATTAGGGGCTTGTGGTTCCTATTCGTTGGTGTTACCAAGAGGGATAACTGGTCTTTCAGATTTGAGCCTGGAACGGTTAAAATAGGGAGTTTGTATTTGTTTACTTTACGTTTTGTTTTTTATCTATATTTTGATTCGTTTTATTGCACTAATCCTTTCTGTTTTGAAGAGATTTTCCGCAACAAGAACAATTTTATTCAAAAATATAAAAGAGATTCTAATTAGGAAACTATCCTAAAAATTGTGGATCAGGCTAAATAAAAATTGTGTAAAAAATATAAAACAGATCCTAAATAGAGAACCATCTCAAAGATTATACTTCACGCTAAATATGCTAAGACTAATTGTGGATTCTGGTAAGAAGACAAGTTAGAATTGATCTTTTATTTTATTATTTGCAAATGTTGTTGACTTTTCCAAGTCGGTGGTGGCCTGGCGGGTATTGAGGAGGAATTGGTGCGGAGGCAATACAGTGAGGGCAATTTGGTAAATTTATTATTATAATTAAGATATTATTATACATCATACCAAACAAAAAAGAAAAATAATTTTAAATAATATATTCACACATCAAATAAAATATAATATTAAATAATAAAATTATTAACTTTTTATGACAACTAAAAAATATAATAAAGATAAAAAAGACTTCTTTAATTTAAGAAAGGTTTCCAAACATTCAATACTCACGTGAATATGGGTCATTTTTTAATAAATTTATGAATAAATTGACTTTCTTAATATATATATATTTAAACTATTCATGAATTTCTATGCAATAGTGGTTATTCTATGCATATATAGTTGACCTTGTGGATTTATAAAATAACATTGACTAAAAAGAACTTATTTTTTTAACCCAAAAAAAAAATCCTCTCTTCTTTGATTTGAAAATGGTGTTCAAAGATTCAATACTCACGTGAATATGAGTTATTTTTTAATAAATTTATGAATGAATGAATTTCGATAATATATATATTTAAACTATTTATAAATATCATACAGTACTAATGGTTATTCTACGTATATATAATTGACTTTGTTGACTCATAAAATAACATTGACTAAAAAGGCCTCTCCCTCTCCCTCTCCCATATCTATATGTATTAGTCTTCTCCTTCAGAGTTTGTTGCACTCTCAGATTTTGCAGAGTTTCCATCGCCTCAACTCAGGTATGCTCTCTCTCTCTCTCTCTCTCTCTCACACACACACACACACACACATATTAGTCTTCTCTTTCAAAGTCTGTAGTGGTCTTGGTTTGCAGAGGTTGTGGCTCCTCAACCCAGCTGCTGTGTTCTTCCAAACTTCAAATTCCGTTTAATTGAGCCGATTTTTTAAGTTAATCTTTTTTTTAATACAATAAATAGTTAATTTTGTGTAACTATGTAAGTAAATAAATAATTATACAGATATAAATAATTTTTTGACAGTTTTTTAGTGGTTACTGCTTTGAGGTGGTTAATATTGCAGGCAATTAATCTGTGTGTGTTGGTAACACCAAATTTGGTCTTCGATTTTTTTTCATAAGAATTTATAAAAGATAATAGAGAAAATAATTTCTGTGTATGTGCATGTTCATGCAATCGGTCCTACACATTTATTTTGTCAGTCGCAGCCCACTATTAAAATCAATTTTTTAGTATAAAAAAATAATTAAAATTAATTTTTCAATATAAAAAAATAATTTTTAATAATAACTCAGTCCAAAAAAAAAATTACAGATCCTCTTAAAATTTGTGATGTACAACTATATATCTCAACAAAAAAAAAAAAAAAAATCAACCTCCACTGTATAGATTTTCTAGATCCGCTCCTTTCTTGTGCATTTCTTTTGATGGTCTACGCGATGTGTATTTGATGAGCCAAAAAAAAAAAAAAAAAAGAATTTTCTTCATGCTCTAAATGATCCTATTCTGGTCAAATGTCAACCCTGTATCTACTTCACATCACCAAAATCTCACTTAAGAGAAGGATTGTTTCAACTATAATAATGAATTAAATAATTAACAAAATGAGAAGAAAATATAATAGCAACAATAACAACTAAATTTTTTCTATAATTTTTAAAATAGAAAACTTAGAAGAAAAATTTAGGAGCTGTCGATTGAACTAATTCATCCAAGTATTAATTAGTAGGGTTGAGAGGGAGGTAAAAAAGTTACAAAAATTGTTCAAATTTGATTGATGATGGCTTATTTCCTTCATATGAACATTTGTGTGTTGTTTTTCATTCAAAAACTCACCTCTTTTCAATCCAATCTCTGGATTTGTGTCTTTAATGAGATGTGATTTTGTTTCATCCTCATGCATAACCAAGTAGCCAAGCCAGCCAAGACATGTTTCAACTAGTCAACTGCAAGCCGTTGAACCCATTACTCAAAGGGACTGATGTTGGTTGGAATCGTATCCCAACAAGCACAGTCACAACTCCTAATCATCTTTGTGTGAGACTTGACAATGTAAGTTGTCTCATCTTTAATATAATAATTTTGTAAAATATGAATATTGATTCAGATGTTTATTCCAGAAATTAATAATATTATATGTGTTTTTGGTTGTCTTAGGTGAACAAATATGCAACGAGATCTCTACTGCGCTTCCCAAGCCACACTAACCATGGAGATGGTTCGGAGCAAACTCCTAATAGTCTTGACAATACAGATGACGGAGGCTACCTTTTAAGAGAGTGCATTGATGCATTATAAAAATTTAAGAATCTTAATTCTGCAGCTTACTCCAAAGCCTTGGATAAGTTGAAGAGTGAACCTTTTTGGAGAGTTGTGTTTTTAGAGTTGCCTAAAAGTAAGAAGAAAGATTGGGTCCTCACTCTTTGAGTGTTTGCCTTCAATCCTGTTATTATATTATATGGTGTGTTTAAAAACCTTATTGTGCATAGCTAGTTTATTTGTGATAACTAGCTACTACTTTGTTATATATAGAACATTTTAGATTTTGTTCAACCTGCATAATGTATGCTGCTTGATGATACTAGACCGATCATCGAGGTTTACCTCGAACCAAGTACCTGCAAGAGCGGAGTTTTAATCCTCTGGGAGGACTCCGACGACACTCAAGTCAGTAGAAGAAGATACCAAAAATGAAAAGTCACTTAGTAGTCAGATGCACATACTTGTAGAAGTTGACTTCCATTTATAGATGGCGTAAAACTCCCTCCAAAGAGATAAGATAACCCCTGAAATAGGACGTTGAAAAAAATCTCGGTTGACCAGGTCTCTCTTGTTCAAATCAAATCTGGGATGGAGATCCTAGAGATCTGGAGGACACGTGGTGCTTTCCTGAGATAGACATGTGGCGGCACCAAGCTAGTAGTCTCCGAGGGTAGTAGAGTAAATTTGCCTTTAGTGAAATATCTCCTCACCACTTGCCCTCCCCCCCCCCCCAACTCCTTGAGCTGTACGGGTAAGGAGCTCGTGCAGCTAAAGGAGTAGCTCGTGCAGCTGAAGGAGCAGTCATCCAAACTTTCTTACTCTCCTGTAAAAAAGAGTTTTGCAAAAAATAAGATTAATTATCTCAATTATTGGGCTCGCTTTCCAACTCAATGTCCCCTTACACTTCTCATGGCTCTCAAAGAACTCTATAAAAGGGAATGGACATGGTCCCCTCATTCTAAGCATTATTGGAGTGAATGTATTTTTGGAGTGGAGTAAAAGGTAAGAGGCTTCTCTCCCCCCCCCCCCCCCCCCTTTTTTTTTTCTTTTTTTTGTGGCCGAGACTAGTGGTCTTGGCCTTGCTGGCGAAGGGGGAAGTGGTATATATGGACAGTATGTTCCAGCTCTCATTAACTATTGGAAAAGGTTCTCAGTCTGCTCAGGTCATGTTAGACATTTTGGTAGCAGAGGTCCCCTCGGCCTATAATATGATCCTGGGGAGATCGGGATTAAATGCTCTACGGGCCGTGCCAAGTACTTACCACATGGTGCTTAAGTTCCCTGCTACTGCGGGGGTTGAAAAAGTTAGAGGAGACCTAAAGTCCGCCCAGGAATGCTACATGGCATCCATCAATACAACTAGGGGTATCGTGCAAAAGCAGTCAGAACCCTAGGAAGATTTAGGATGGGGACAGGGCCCCAATGTGAGGAGGTCAAAATTTCCCCTCCCACCATTGTTAGTTTTCTGCTGGAGGGTCAAGAGGACCCAAAGACTACTGAGCCGGTGGATGAGCTCGTAGAGGTACCATTGGACTCGGACCGACTCGATAGATGCGTGAGGGTGAGCGCCCAATTGAAAGACCCTGTTCGAACCCGGATTGTATCCCTTCTTCGCTAATATGTAGATATTTCGCATGGTCGGTCTATGACATTCCTGGCATAGACCCGAAAGTGATGATGCACCATTTGGGAGTAAAGATGGGGTACCGACCTGTCATACAGAAGAAGAGGAATTTTACCCTAGATAGGGCAAGGGCTATAGAGGCTGAGGTGAAAAAATTGGTGGCAGCACGATATATTCGAGAGGTCGATTATCCAGAGTGGCTTGCCAATGTGGTTTTGGTCCTCAAGGGAGAAGGTAAGTGGAGGTTATGTATTGATTTCACTGACCTTAACAAGGCCTGTCCAAAAGATAGTTATCCACTTCCCTGGATCGATGCCCTAATTGATGGCACGACCTGATGCCACCTCATGAGTTTTTTAGATGTTTTTCAGGGATATCATCAGATCCCGTTGCATAAAGAGGATCATGAGAAGACGACATTCATTATGGACCGGGGCACCTATTGCTATACTGTTATACCTTTCGGCTTAAAGAATGCAGGGGTTACGTACCAGCGGCTTGTAAATAGGCTCTTTCAAGACCAGTTAGGTCGCAACATGAAGGCTTACGTGGATGACATGCTAGTAAAGAGCCTGCTGGCAAAGGAGCATCCGACAGATCTGGAAGAGTGTTTCAAAACTTTGCGCAAGTTCTAATTGAAGCTTAATCCCTCTAAGTGCGCTTTTGGTGTCTCTACAGGGAAGTTCCTCGGGTATGTCATGCATCATCGTGGGATCGAGGTGAATCCCCAGAAGATTAAGGCGATACTAGAAATGCCGACCCCAAGAAGCATTAAGGAGGTCTAGTAGCTCATGGGAAAGATAGCAGCTTTAGGGAGATTTCTCTCCTAGCTGGCAGAAAATGGTCTTCTTTTCTTCAAAGCCTTATCCATGACCAAGGAGTTTGTCTAAGACGTCAAGTGTCAAGAGGCCTTCAACGAGCTTAAGAAATGTCTGGCCTCGCCACCAGTCCTCATCAAGCTAAGGATGGGCGAGCTGTTATACCTCTACTTAACCGTAGCAAATGAGGCAATGAGCTTAGTACTGTTGCTCGAAGAGAATAAGAAGCAGAGGCCAGTATACTACACGAGTAAATGATTGTCTGTGGCAGAGGCTCGGTATTCCCCCATGGAGAAATTAGCATTTGCCCTAGTCGTCGTAGTGAGGAAGTTGTGACCTTACTTCCAGGCACACTCTATCATCGTGCTTATGGACCAACCTTTAAGGCAAGTTTTGGGGAAGTCGGAGCTCTCAGGGAGAATGATGAAGTGGTCGATGGAGTTAACAACATTCAACATAGAGTATAGGCCTCGTTCAGCTATTAAAGCCCAGGCTTTAGCAGACTTCATTGCTGAAGGATTTAGGCTTGGAGGATCACCAGAGGACAGCCTAAGACCATGGATGGCAGCTCAAACTCTAGGGGTGGTGGAGCGAGGCTGATGATTAAGAGCCTCGAGGGTTAGTCCTGTCTATATGCTTTGCATTTTGAGTTCCGGGTGTCCAACAATGAGGCAGAGTATGAGGCTCTTATAGTTGGTTTGAGGCTCGCCACACAGCTCAGTGCGAGACATCTGAATGTATAGTCCGATTCTAACCTGGTGGTTCAGCAAGTGAAGGGAGAATATGATGACAGGGAGGACCATATGTCCAAATATCTAGTTTTTGTTCAGGAATTGATGAGTCATTTCAAATCTGTGAATATAGAGCATGTGCCTCGATCCCAGAATATGGAAGCAGACACCTTATCCAGGATTGCGTCGGCCTCTTTCCCAACCAATTCCCGATAGATTTTTATCGAGACATTACCCCAGAGAAGCATTGGCGAGGTCGTGGAGTAGCTATGTCTCAACTTGGAACCATGTTTGTTGGATCCTTTTGTCAGTTATTTGAAAGACGGAGAGCTACCGGAGAATGACTTAGAGGCCCGTGAGGTGAAAATGAGGGCTCAGAAGTTTATACTAATCAATGACGAGTTGTATAAGAGATCATTCACCCAACCACTCTTGAAATGCGTGAGGTCACATGAAGCTGACTATATTTTGAGAAAGATCCATGAGGGAATATGTGGAAGTCACATAGGAGCACAGACTCTTTATCAGAAGGCCCTTCGACAAGGGTATTACTGGCCAACTATAGTGTCTGATGCAGAGCAGCTGGTCAAGAAATGTGAAAGATGCCAACGGGTCTCCAACCTAATCCATGTTCCTAATGCCATGCTCACCTACCTGGTTCAGTCGTGCCCTTTCACCCAATGGGGGATTGATATTTTAGGTCCATTCCCACCTGCTGTGGGTCAAGTTAAATACTTGATCGCTGTTATAGATTAATTCACCAAATGGATAGAGGCTGAGCCACTGGCCTCCATCACTGCATGGAAAGTGAAGTAATTTTTATGCAAGAACGTGGATTGTTGATTCGGGATCCCACGGGTGATTGTTTCAGACAATGGGACCCAGTTTATAGATCGTATAGTTAAAGAATGGTGTCAAGAGTTGGGGATCAAGCAACACTTCACCTCTGTAGCTCATCCATAGGCTAACAGACAGATTGAGCTTGCCAATAGGACTATGCTCCATGGATTGAAAGCCCGGGTCGACAAGGTAGATGGAAGCTGGGTGGATGAGTTATCGAGCATCCTTTGGTCTTATCAAACCATAAGGAAGGGGTCCACCGGGAAGACCCCATTCAGCTTATGTTATAGCTTAGAAGCCCTTATTCGGGTAGAGATTGGGATTCAAATTTTTAGAGTTGAGCATTTTGACCCGGAGTCTAGTGAGTAAGGCTTAAGGAATAACTTGGATACAGTGGAGGAGTTTCGGGATGAGGCAAGGGTTCACCAAGAGGCTTATAATCAGCGGATTGAGAGGTACTACAACCGGAGGGTGAAAGCTCGGAGTTTCCTACCTGGTGATCTAGTCCTTCGACGAGCAAGTGTTAGCAACCCTCGAGATTCTAACAAGTTGTCGCCAACTTGGGAAGGCCTTGCCGAGACCCTCAGCCCCGGGGCATACCATCTCGAGACCATGGACAACATTCCTATAAAGAATACTTGGAATATTCAAAACTTGAGGAAATTTTATCAATAGTGGGATACCCCCAAGGATGTTGGAGTTACATATTTTCTCAATAAAATCCCATTATGTTTCTTTTTATATGTGCAACTTTTTATTATATGGGATCCTTCCAAGGGAACGAAAGTCAAAGGAAAAAGTAATGGGCCAAATATGGTCCCAAGGGACCACCCTTAAATAAAAAAGGGAAAACCAATGGGCCAGATATGGTCCCATGGGACCACCCCTAAATAAAAAAGGAAAGAAAGGCTAAGAGGGTGGAAATGACCCCCAAAGAGGCTGACCTAAGGGGTCTAGGAGGAGACTCCTAAGGCCTTACCTCCATATCGAAGTTAACGAAGGCTAAAAATAATGGGGATAGATGTGACCCCAAAGGACCACCCCTAATAAAAAGGAACCAATTGGAATAGTATCCTCTGTCACGTCAACATGAGAGTTGTTGTATCACTCCCAAACGGTGCGTCATCACTTCCGGGTCTATGCTAGGAATGTCTGGACCGACCATGCGAAAATATCTGCATATTGGCAAAGAAGGGATACAATCCGGGTCCAAAGAGGGTCCTTCAATTGGGCGCTCACCCTCACGCATCTATCGAGACGGTCCAGGTCCAATGGTACCTCTACGAGCTCATCCACCAGCTCAGCAATCTTCGGGTCCTCTGGACCCTCCAACAAAAAACTGACAATGGCAGGAGGGAAAATTTCGACCTCTTTCACATTGGGGCCTTGTCCCTGTCCTGAATCTTCCTGGGGTTCTGACTGCTCTTGCACGATACCCCTAGCTACATTAATGGATGCCATGTAGCACTCTCGGGCAGACCTTAGGTCTCCTCTGACTTCTCTAACGCTCACTACAGTAGGGAACTTAAGCATCATGTGGTAAGTACTTGGCACAACCCGTAGAGCATTTAATCCTGATCTCCCCAGGATCATATTGTAGGCCGAGGGGACCTCTGCTACCAAAATGTCTAACATGACCTGGGCAAACCGAGAACCCTTTCCAAGAGTTAATGAGAGCTAGAACATACCATCCGCAATACCACTTCCTCGTCGAATCCAATCAAAGGGACACGAGCTGGCTTCAACTGTTCCATCTTGTATCCCATGCCCAAGAAAGCCTGTCGATATAAAACCTCAAATGAGCTCTTAGGGTCCACGAGGATCCGCCGAAGCTCCCATTTTCCCAATTTTGCTGTGATGACTAGTGGATCATTAGAAATTGGATACCCAAGTAAGTTGTCATCCGTAAAGGAGATAACGTCCCCTGGTCGAGCCCTCTTGACTCCCGCGTTTCGATGCAAATTAAAACTTTCCCCTGACTCTTTGCCTAGTACCACCCCAGCCACTAAAGTATGAAAAATTAAATGTTGTAGGGGACTCCCCTCCCCCTGGCAACTCTCTCTCCTAGGTGGGGTTCTGGTCCTGTGCCTTTCTTGGGATCTACCACATCTACGAATGGGGCTCCTTGATCTCTGGCGCTCGCCCCTTTGTGGCTCAGTATCCTTAGCTACGAACCTCCTCAGGAAACCCCGATTGATGAGCTCCTGAATCTCTTCTTTCAGTTGATGGCACTCCTCCGTGTCATGTCCATGATCTCAATGGAATTGACAATACTTGTCTTTACTCCTTTTGTTAGCCGGGGCCTTCATAGGTCTCAGTTTTTTCAAATAATCCTTATTCTCAATTGTAGCTAGGATCTCAGCCTGAGGGGTATTAAGTAGGGTGAACCTGACCGGACTCCATAGGGGCCCGACCTTTCCCCCCGTGGGCCCAGTTTATCTTCAGGCTTCTGCTCCCTATTCTGACTTTTCTTCTCTTTCTTATCCGAGTACTCAATTCTCTTGGCCCGCATTACCTCCTCGGCATTAATGTACTTGGTGGCTCGACTTAAGATCTCCGTGAACATTTGGGGAGGCCTTTTAGCCAGTGACTGGGTAAAAGGGCCAGCCCTCAAGGCATTCTGAAAAGCCACCATAGCAATACTCTGATCAACATTCTCAATGCTCAATGCCTTCATATTAAATCTGGCCACAAAATCTCTTAATGACTCCCTTTGGTTCTGCTTGAGATTCACAAGGGTCATGGTTGACCTTCGATACCTTCGGAGGGGAGTGAAATGAGCCAAGAACTTGTTCTGAAGCTGTTCGAAGTTAGCAATCAACTAGTGTGTTAGACTTGAATACCGGTCCCGTCCATGTCATTCTAAAGTGGTCGGGAAAACTCTACACCACATAGCATCAGGTGCCGCCTGGACCATCATGTGAGAGGCGAAAAGATTCAAGTGGTCAGCTGGGTTGGTTGTGACTCCATATGGCTTAATGGCTGGGATTCGAAGGCGCTCGGATGGAATAATTGCCATGATCTCTCGACGTAATGGCTTATTAGAAACAATGTCATGTGGATCTTCCTCCCTCCGTCCCAACTCTTCAACCTCCCTCTCCAAATGTCACAAACGTTTTTCTCGCCAAGCCCCTCGTGCCCGGGCATAATCGGGACTAGATGACTCCTCCTCCTCCTCTGAGCTCGACCTCTCATACTCGCCACGCCTGGAGGGTCCACTCCGTCTCTCATCCCGGTAGGACTCCTTCCCAACGCAGGGGGATCTTCCACCTTAGAATTCTCTATGACTAGAGTGGCGGTCCCCCTAGTGCTGACTGTCATGGTTGGAGTGCTCCCCTTGTCTCACCTCTAGAGGCTGTTGTTGGGTCAAAAAGGTGTTGAGCAATTCCGTCAAGCGTTGGACCTGTCCCTTTAACTGGGCGACGCGATCGTGTGGTGGCGAGGGATTCGAGGGATGACCCCCTACGAGGCCACTCTCCGATGGTTGGTGTTGACTCTGATCTGGGATAGGTTGAGTATTAGTAGCTCATGGTGGATTTCTTCTTGTCGCCATAATGGGGATGGGGGGAACTTGAGCTCATCCAAAGTACTTGACGAACAAGAGTAGATAGAGCAACCGACCCCATAGTAGGCACCGAATGATGATACTAGACCGATCACTGAGATCTGCCTCGAACCAAGTACCTGCAAGGGCGGGGCTTTAATCCCCCAAAAGGACTCTGACACTCAAATCAGTAGAAAAAGATACCTAAAATGGAAAGTCACTTAGTAGTCAGATGCCTATACCTGTAGAAGTTGACCTCCATTTGTAGATGGCGTAAAACTCCCTCCAAAGAGATAAGATAACCCCTGAAAGAGGACATTGGAGAAAATCTCGATTGACCGGGTCTCTCTCATTCAAATCAAATCTAGGATGGAGATCCGGAGGACGCGTGATGCTTTCTTGAGATAGACACGTGGCGGCACCAGACTGGTAGTCTCCAAGGGTAGTAGAGTAAATTTACCCTTAGTGAAATATCTCCTCACTACTGCTATTTATAATTTATGTTGTTATCTTTATAAAATTTGTTAATCATAGTTCTGTTAGTGCAAGGGATGGCATATGGGGTGGGCTTGACCCTAAACCCGACCCAAATATGCTCAGGCATAAATGGGTTCGGGTAAAAATAATTTATTAATTAATTGATTAATTTTTAATAAACTTCTATTTTACTTGCTTATGATAAACTTGCCTCAATTTTGAGAATAATATCTTAACTTTTGTTTTAATCACAAGATTAGCACAGGTATAAGACATCTCATTGCACCTATTAGGGTAAAGAAAAAAATACTCTCTGCTAGACTCAAGAGTAAAATACACGTTTTTATAATAACAAAACAATATTTTTAGTATATTTTAGGAACATAATCGTATGGCAAAACATTTAAATATTCCGAAGATGTCCCAAAATTTCTAAATTCAAAAGAAAATAAGTGGTTTGAAAAAGGTCTTGAAGAACAAATTTTAGAGTGCCCAAACAACTAGTATTGCTAGACTAGTTAACTGAAGCCATGCAAAACCTTGGCCCTTTTCCTTGAAGTCATGTTTAATCAATTAGTGTCTCTCAATTAGTCAATCGAAATTAACTAGAATGTTAGCTTATTACTTTGAAAGCATGTTCAATCGATTAGAGCTCACCAATTGAAGTTTGACATTATTATTTCTTTATGAATAAAAACATGTCTGAAGGCATCTCTTATAGTCAATCAAAAATTGCCAGATCATCTCAATTCTCTGTAAAGATGTTTTAATCTACACTTGATAACTTGAAATGAAACCATAATCATCCATATGACTTATTTTTATACTCATATTCTTTAAAAATTTCACATAATTTTCTCAAAGAATATGCTTACTTTTCTTTTATAAAGCCTCCTCTTTTAACTAATTCATCACTTTTTTGAATATCAAACTTGATGAACACTTGTCTCTCACTCCAAGGGTCATGTGTTGACAAAGAGACCTTATAAACAACAATAAGGAACACTTGAACACTCACTTTCAAGCCTTTTAGTCTCACACCAAAAGATGAGTGTTCAAGTAGGATCTTACTTTTCCAATTGGATGAAAGAAACAATGGTTGACCCTTCTTGGGAAGTTTTGAAAAATTAAGAGCTTGAAGAGCTTGTATCTCTCCTTTTAATTCTTTAGAAAATGTTTTTAAGATTGAAATTTCATCATCCTCTTAAAAAGTCTTCAAAAATTGTTATTTATAAGCTTTGACAACAATTAAGAGTAAAACTAGCCATTTGGAGTGAAAGAAAATGACATAAACTAATTTTATGTTATATGTTTTGAAACATTGACAAACATGTTTTAAAATTGTCTTGCTTGAAGCAAGTGATGACATGTAAGGATTTGATTGGTCAATCACTCGTTAATGTAATTACACGAACCAAAAAGAAATACCTAAATTTGTATGTTTTTGTTTTAAAATTTAAAAATTAGATAAATAAATAAATTTATACAAAATCTTTTAGGAGAATTTTATTATTTTTTCTAATAATATTTTCAAAACATTTAGAGTAGGTTTTGGAACATCTTAAACACATCAACAGGTTTTGACATATTCATAGAAAAGTTTCAAAACATGCCTAAAAAACACATGTTTCGAAATTCTTAATCAATGTCTTGAAACTTGATCCAATATTTCAAAAATAAACCTTTTATCAATAATAAGAAAAATATACAACAACAAAAATGAAACCTTCAATAGTAGCATTGAAGAGAAAGAATGTAGACTTTCAAAAGTGTAAGGCAAAGATGTCTAATTTTTGCCTCTAAATTTGTTTCTATAACATTTTTTACAATTCCGTCTCTAATAGAAATAAAAATAAATTCTCTTTAAAATTTATCTCTAAAATCATTTTTTAGTGAATTGTACACATTTAAATGTGTTAAACCTCTAACTATTACCCTTAATCATAATTTCAGAATAAATGATTGGATTTTTAAATGAATTTACTAAATGAGACCAGGGTGAAGGAAATTAATAGTAAAAATTGAATTAATTATTTTTTAATAATTTTTTTCCTAATTTCCAGTGTAATAACATGCCAAAAAAATAGGATGTCACATAAGAAATGTAAATTATGGTTTTTATCACATATGGATTACTTATATATATATATATATATGAAAAATCTTGACTACTCTTGCTATTAACAAATTATATGTAAATCGATCATTTTGTCCCCACAAAACCCACATAAAATCCACTAGTGGATGGGTTTGGTTTTTTACTTTAATTTGGGTTGGTTTGAACTTTAAAAAAAAAAATCATTTAGTTTGAATTGAGACTAATAAAAATTTTAACTCAAACTAACCCATACATTTGCTATAACTAGCTAAATAAATATAATTAACTAGATAACAATTAATTAAATAATAATTCTAATTCAAATCTCCCATAATTCAAACTCTAATTCTGTCATACTCTAACATCATCTTTATAAATATTTTGACGATTTTCACCCGCGCAACCTTTGATTCTCAAGTAAATGTAAGTGAGATTGGAGATAGAATTTAACAAGGCATCTTCATCTCCAACCTGTGGGATCAGTGACTGCCTTAAATCACATGAAACATAAATAGTTACCCGAAAACTCTCTGAATTCCCCAAAATCAATATATATAAATAGATGTATGTATATGACATTGAAGATAATTTAAGAAAACGTCTCCAACTCAAGAGATGAATGATCATGACTGCCATAATTAAATCACATGAAGAATAAATAATCACCCAAAAACTCTCGGAATTCCCCCATGCACGAACGAAAACTCTCACACTTGTCTGTCTATATATATATATATATATCAAACATTTGCCACCCATACTTCCCATCAATGCCTTCCACGATGGCTTTTGCTCCCAAGCTCTTATTCTTCACAGTTGTTCTTCTAGCAGCTGCAGGGATCCTCCCGTCAATGGCGTCTCCGCCGCCCCCCAGTCTGAGCCTGGCGGAGCGGCTGCAGTTGGCGGAGTCGTCCAACTGCTTGAGCTCCATGCTGGAGATCCACTCCTGCATAGGCGAGATCGTGATGCTGCTACTCAACGGCGAGACTTACATCGGCCCCGGCTGCTGCGCCGCTGTTGAGACCATAGTCCACGACTGCAGGCCCTCCATGCTCGACTGGCTTGGCTTCACCGCCGAGGAAGGCCACGTTCTCGATGAGTACTGCCAAGGAGCGGCCGACATCATCCCTCCTTCCCCGCCGCCAGCGCCTCCGTCTCTATTTCACTGAGTTTTATCATATATATGTATGTTTGGCACTGCTAAGCAGGCGACATTTGTAATAAAACCATGAGCAGATATATACACACATAAGTGATCATCAACAGCGTAAACTTTTATTCATCGGTGAATGCATCTATATATAAAATTTTAATAAATAGCCGAGACTGAGAGTTAAATAAAATTTTGATAAATTGAGGCTTGAATAGTGTCTCGCCCAGGCAATCAATAATTGCAAGTGAGCTTAATCAGGGATTTACTTACACATAGGATCTATTTGGAATTTTGGGCAATAATTTTAAAATTGGACCAGCAGATGGGAAGAAGACAGGAAGCGGAGAGGATATATAGGATCAACTTTGTAACGTCGGCCATCATCTCGCCGGCCGTAGGTGGCTTCTTTTTCCTTCTCTTGTTATTTACTTTAATTTGACTGAGGAAAACCCTTTTATTTCTCGTTTTCCTTTAATTATCTCATTCTTCTTTTCCTTGGTCTTGCTACAACCACCGGTGTTGGCCGGGGAAGACGTACCAGGACGAGGGCTTTCGAGGCCCGACCTAACCTAAAGCCGATCCGATTTAATGACCCAGAAAAACTTTTACTTGACCCCGTTTTTTAACTCAATCCTGACAGCTTGACCCGATTTTGACCTATTATAATTTTTATTTAAAAATATAAAAATTAATTTGATGTAGCAAAAGCTATGGGGCAAAAAACCTTGCAATGAACAGTAAGACGACCACCTATAAGCCTATTGATTCGTGCATGAATACCAGGAAAATAGGCACCAAAATTCGTTGATTCTTAAAGAATGCCAAAAATTGGACAAAACCAAAATTCGTTGATTCTTAAAGAATGCCGAAAATTGGACAAAACAGAGAAAGTAGTCTCTGGTAGATCTTATTCATCCCCCTCTAAACTCCAAAACATAGAATATATATAGGAAATCCAAATCCAGCCCTAATTGCCAAAAAAAGGAAAAAATCAAAATGAATGCAATAGAATCAGGCTACCTTTTCATACAAAAAGAATGCCACAAATGGCGCCTTAATCTGAGTTTCCTAGCAAAAGTTATAACAAGAATTTAATTACCAAAAGCCATAATGCCAAATTCCTCCTATCCCATTGCTCCATGAAATCCAATTCTTTCTCCATTGCTTACTGCCCTGCATCATTCCTCCCTAGGAAGGAAAATTTGTAACGGCCCGCCTCCCGAAACCCTCGTACATCAAGAGAATCCGTGAGAGGGTCATTACTAAAATGATATCAAATAATAACACAACTACTCCTCCCACACAACCCTTTTTAAAATCATATTCTTTCTTTATTATATCATGTCTTAATCATCTTTACATAACCATTCACCACTTAGGCTCACCTGGGCTTATATAACATACACTTGACTCAAAAAACATAAAAGCATTACTCTGACTCAGACACACGCCACCCAGGATCTAGTCTCGGGAGAGCTCTACACTTGCTATCATGACTCGATAATCTAGACCCAACTTTGCCGAGCGTACCTGCGATCTTAGGATATTCTTACCTGGAATGATGGACCCAACTTTGCCGAGCGTACCTGCGATCTCAGGATATTCTTACCTGGAATGATGGAAAGCAAACGTGAGTCGCGAGACTCAGCTAGCTCATGAAAGAAAGGCTGAAGGGTACAGACAGGACTATTCCCATAACACCCCATGTAATTCATGCCAAAACAACGTCATGTCATGCCATGCCCAATACCTTCCTTATTTCTAAATACACAAATATATAATAAATTTCACATAAACGGTTCTTGGGGCCCACATAAAACACACACTGGCACCCAAGTCCAACACACAAACTTGTTAGCAGTCTTTTATAAGCTACCTCCATACCATTTCCCTTACATGTCCATTTCTGTCGCTCACATCATAATCTGTTGCAGTGGGTCTCACCCCAAGATCTTTATGTTGTCGTGGGTCTCACCCCAGGGTCTTATTGTCGCCGTGGGTCTCATACCAAGGTCTTTCCATGGGCTACGCCGCTGTGGGTCTCACTCCCAAGGTCTTACCGTGGGCCACACCTACCACCCATACTCATCACCTATAGCCACACATTCTCACCATGCAGTGCAACAATTAGGAAATGCAACGGCTTTTGCAGCATAAACGTGATGACAAGGCCCCCATAAACCAAACATCAGGCTATGTTACGCCCACATAGGAATACACACATGCAATATGCTCTAAATGCACCGGCTCACCTAGGGAACCCAAGTTGGCTCTTGGACTGACCGGGTTATGCAAATGCTCACACACTCCGTCACACACAAAGCATGTCCCAACAGTGAATGCAACCCAAGCCCTATGTAGCACACATCATGATATGCACAAACTAAGGCAAAAATCTGGCAGTACTAGCTCTTCTGGCCCGTCTAGCACTTATCGTAATAGCCGATGACTGGCGCCCATACATCCAACCATCAACTACCACGACCCACGATCGACAGTCAATGGCTTTGTACCCCATACCCTTAGACACACATAGACGACATTAAACTTAGTCACTTAAACTTATCATTTCGCACACTCTATCCATATCAACATAGACTTCATTATGTCATTCACGTTCTCATCTATTCTCATACAGAAGAAACCATCTCCACATCCATAATAAATTATTAATAAACTCCATAATCTTGACTATAGCCATTTTCTAAGAATCTAACCCCAACGGGTTCGGCATCATTCCCAAGGAAAGCGGAGCGATACGAAGCTCCATGATGGTCGAAATGAAAAACACCAAGACATCATTACTTGGTTTATTCCTCTAACAATAAACTCATTAATAAAATATAAGTCATAGGGTGGTTACCACGCAGATTATTATTATTAATGCGTGAAACCGAATCACGGTGAGAGGTAGTTTAAAATATGAAAAATAACGAAGACTTTCATAGGAAATGAAGAACATGAAGAGAGGGTTAAGAGTTTGCCTGAAAGAGGTTGATTCTTGACTACTCTACGCTCTCGATGCGAAGTAAAACGTTCTATAGGAAGCAATAACATGGCAGCTCAATTTAATTAATATAATCGCATAAAATTCATAATTTAACCGTATAAAAGCTATAATTTGAACATATAACACTAATATTAATTTTACCCACTTACCTAGAAATTTTAGACACCAATTAATCCCAAAATCCCCTTAATTTTTCTTATTTCCTTCTCTTTTCTTCCATTTTCCAGCTGCCAAGCAGCTCCTTTTTTTTCTCCTTTATTTCTTCTCATTTTGCTCTCTGTTTGGACATCAAAATGGCCAAAATTGGCCTTAAAATGAAGTAAAAACGAAGCTTAGCGGCAATGGCAATCGGAGGGCCCAGCGTACGCCACGTGGCACGCCAGCAGTCGCGCATGGCTACCACCGCCTTAGGCCAAAACGACGTCGTTTCGGCCCTCCCCTTTGGTTGAAAAATTCAACCATTTTCCTCGCACACGTAGCCCCTACGCGGAATCGAACCCAGTGACCTGCCGCACACCGCCCTCGCGAGCGACCGCCCACGCCCGAGCTCACCTTTACCCATATAGTGCGCGCGATTGTATTTAAGGGGCCATCGGTCCTCTTTTGGAAATGGCACCAGTGTCCCCCAGAACTTCTGGAAATTTCATTTACACCCCCGCTTAACATTCCTGTTTATTTCACTTCCACCCCGAAATTTCCAAAAATCTCCCAAATAATTTAATTAAATACCTAAATTTCTTATTTCCTCAAAATTACATAAATAAACTTTTTTCTTAATTCTCCAAATACCCAAATAAATTAATATTTCCTTTTAACCCACAAATATTCAATAATTACCACAAATACAATAATTAATAATTATTAACCATTTCCAAATAATTTAATTAATTATCTTTAATTCCTTATTTTCCTCAAAACCACATAAATAAATACCTCCTCTTAAATTTCCAAATATTCAATAATGTCCTCAAACACCAGTTTGAATAATTATTATTTATTTTTAAATTTCGAGATAATACAAAATTCACCCTCAAATTGGCAGCAATATCGTCATTAGATGAGTCACCATGAAAAGGAGTGAGATGCTTCCACATTGAACACATCAGCGGTGCGAATATGACTAGGTAACTTGAGGCGATAGGAATTAGGATTAATTTTTTCAATAATTTCCACGGGACCAATCTTCCTAGTAGACAGTTTGTTGTAATCCCCAGCTGAAAATCAATCCTTGGTGAGGACAGCACAAACAAAATCACCAACAACAAACTCGACATGCCTGCGCGTCTTGTCTACCACCTATTTATACCGAGAAGATGCCTGCACTAAATTATCATGAACAACCTGATGATCATCTTGCAATCCAACAACAAAATCTGTAGCTTTCCCATGAACTCTGGTTTTGCTAGGCAAGGGAAGCAAATCCAATGGCCTTCTCGGAACAACAGAATATACAACTTGAAAAGGACTAAAACTAGAACTACGATGAACAGTATGATTATGTGCAAATTCTTCTTGACATAATTTCTGGTCCCAACTTTTCACATGGTCACCAACCAAGCATCGCAACAAATTACCCAAAGAACGGTTCACCACATCAGTTTGCTCATCGGTTTGAGGAAGGTAAGCACTACTAAAATTAAGCTGAGTACCCACCATCTTCCACAAGCTGTGCCACAAATGACTAAGGAACTGAATATCTCTATCGGACACAATGGATGTAGGCAGTCCATGAAGACAATATACATCACGAAAAAACAATTGTGCCACATTAACATCTGTGGTCTTTTTGTAAGGAATAAAATGAACCATCTTAGAAAAACGATTAACAACAACAAAGATGGAATCATTACCTCGCTGTGTTCGTGGCAACCCAACACAAAGTCCATGCTCACAACAGTCCAAGGTTGAGAAGGAATAGGTAAAGGCATATACAACCCCGAGTTTGTGGCTGTTCCCTTAGATACTTGACAAATCCGACAGTGACTCACATACCGCTCCACTTCTTTGCGAATAGTAGGCCAGAAATAAGAAGCCTGAACCAATTGCAAAGTCTTGTCTCTACCCACGTGACCTTCCCCATGCAACTCCTTAATTATTTGCAATCGCAAACTGCAATCTGGAATACAAAGCTAGGTGCCTCGAAATAAAAACCTATCATGACCATAAAATCTGATTTTTCTCCAGCTTGAATCTTTTCCATGACAACAGAAAAATAGGGATCAGAAACAAGTAAATCACGAAATGAGTCAAACCCAGGTACCTCAACTTGCATGGTGGTCAACAAATTGCGTCAACGGCTCAATGCATCTGCAACGCGATTAGTCACCACTTCCTTATGTTTCACCACAAAAGTGAAACGCTGCAAATATGCCACCCAAGGAGCATGCCTCAGAGCCACCTTATCCTGCCAATGTAATGTTTTAGTGCCTCATGATCAGTGTACAATATAAATTCCTTTTGGAAAAGGTAATGTCGTCAATGTTTGACTGCTTGCACCACAGCATAGAACTCCACATCATAAGTGCTATACCACAACTTAGAACCTAATAATTTCTCGCTAAAATATGCAACAGGTCGGCTATTTTGGTTCAAAACTGCTCCAATGCCTACTTTAGAAGCATCACAATGCAACTCAAAAGGTTGTGTGAAATCGGGCAGCACCAAGATTGGGGCAGAAGTAAGACGCATCTTGATTTGGTGGAATGCATTATTTGCTTCATCAGTCCACTGAAATTTGCCTCCCTTCATGCAGTCAGTAATAAGAGCCATAATGCTACTGAAGTGCGGAATGAAGCGACAATAAAATGACGCTAATTCACTACAAGAAAACAACAATTTAGAGACGGATTTTTGAGACGGATTTTTTCCGTCTCAAATTTGAGACGGATTATTTTGAAACGGACTTTGAGACAAAAATTAATCCGTCTCTAATTTGAGACGAATTTAGAGAGGGAAGAAAATCCGTCTCTAATTTGAGACGGATTTAGAGACGGATTAAAATCCGTCTCTAATTAGAGAATGATTAATTTCCGTCTCAAAATCCGTCTTAAATTAGAGACGAATTTTGAGACAGATTTAGACACGGATATTAATCCGTCTCAAATTAGAGATGGAATTTTTTCCCTCTCTAAATCCGTCTCAAATTAGAGATGGAGTTTTTTTCCTCTCTAAATCCGTCTCAAATTAGAGACGGAGTTTTTTCCCTCTATAAATCCGTCTCTAATTAAAAATATATAAAAAATATGTTAAGTGACAAAATAAAAGAAACTACAAAACTAAAAAACTCCAAAATATATAACAAATTTAATATATATATATATATATATTAAGATTAACAATATATTAAGTTAAAAAAATTAAATATAAATAAATAAATAAATAATTGATATAAATATATTAAGTTAAGATGAACCCAAAATATTAATTTATATTTATGTGTATAAAAAATAAAAAATATATGAACTATGCAATAGTTAACTATCGGTAATATTTATTAAATGTAAAAAAAATTATATTTTAATATTATAAAACTCAATAAATAAAGTAATTGTTTAAAAGATAATTTGTATATATTTTACATATAAAATAAATAATCTATTGTTAATAATATTTAAACTTAAAACTATTTCTAACATAGATTTAGTAGTTAATGATAATTTTTTTAAATTTTACATAAGTATTTATTTAGCATATATTAATTAATATTTGTCATTTCACTCAATAACTTTGAGTTTTGGCATAATTAATTAATCATTTGCTTAAAAATATGAAATACTAGTTTTTTATTTTTTCGTCCACTATAGTTTAGTAGCACTTCACATACATATGTTTCTATTTTTAAATTACATGCATATGTTTCTATTTTTAAACTACATGCATATATTTTTAGTATTTATTTTGAATTTTGTAATAACATTTTAAAGTAAGATTAACAATATATATATATATATATATCAAACAAACATAATGAGACTGTACATTTTCCTATAAATTAATGTCTATGTAGTATATATCGAACATGCATGATCTTGATTACTCATCAAATTATACATAATTTTAAATATATTTTTTTATAACCACATTAAGAAAACAATTCATAAGTTTGAATATATTTTTTTATAAATATATTAATAAAATGATCCATAATTTTATCCCTTATCTTAAAAAATATAAAAGAATCAAACTTGATATTATTAAATAATATCAATATATCATTAATTTGTGTTGATAAAAATATGGGCCAACCAAGACCCCCTAATAAAGTTTTGTTCGATAAAGCAAACGATTCGTTCCGACAACTTCGAACCAGATGAATCCCTTTGAATTAGTCGATCTTACACAGGCGGGCTGGTTGGGAAGGGGTGAAATGTGGAGAAAAGAATTGCTGAGAGATAGATTCTAGTCAGGACGGGCTGTGAAGCATGCTCCGAAGGAGATTGACCCTTCCCCAAGTCAGTCCAGTCAGAAAGGGGAGGGCCCGTTGTCTAGACTGCATTTCAGGAGTTTGAAAACCATCCCATTTCAATCAAAAATACAACCCTGTCAAAGATATCTAACCTTCCTTCCTTATGAGTGGAAATTTCATCCCGTTTTCTCTTTTTTGCATAAAAAGCAGCCAGTAAATATATATATTGATACTCGTTCTTCCGTTATGACTTAAAATTAATCAACTAATGCATGACTTTATTGTACTTGATTAATGTTTTATTTGAAATGAAATAAAACATAAACATTTAAGGTGTCAATTGATTATATACTTGTCTTACTTAATTATATAATAGAATGACATTAATATATTAAATATAATTTCTGTTTGTTTAATCAATTTTCTTTTAAAAATTCTTTTAGAATAATTTGGTTTCGAAGTAATCCTAAACAATAAGTAAATGAAATTCATATGGTCGAGGTACATTACTAATATATGTTTATTTTAATTAATATCTAAAATAATAAAATAATTTTTTAATTATAAATACTTAATTCATATTGAATATATTTAACTAATATCATTAAATATTATACATTATAGAATTAAAAGATTACATAACAATTTAATTAGGCTAGGCTAGCACTCTACTCGTTGATTTATTCTATTGGAACGATTTAAACCTAATTATAATTTATTTAATAATCTTATTAGTCATTGAAATAGAAAAAGTAAATAATTCGTTAGAAAATAGAATGATAACTATATTTTTTCTGTACAACAAGATTATAATTAGTTACTTAACAGATTTATTTGATCCAGTAATTTAATTATATAAATTATTGATCTTAATTTCATGAAATTTCTCAATTATTCATATCAATTTGTATACTAGTATAGCACATATATATTATTCTTTTAGTATAGCATTTTAATTAATTGATTGACTATAGTATATTATTATCCTAATATAATATTTTTATAATTTAAAATTATTCTAATATTTTTTTCCTCAGGTGCATGTGTTTATATTTTGATCTTATATCAATATACTTTGAATGTTGTATTAAGATTTTGAATTAATAGTATACTTTATATATATCAAACATAATCAGCTTGTACATTTATGTAATAATGTATTTTGATATTTTAATTTTTTATTAATTCAACAAACAAGTTAGACAGTTAATTTTGATACTATTATTATCCTTTTTATTTATATCCAATTAGTAGAACAAACACATATATTTAATTATTATTCATAATAATATGAATAGTGTACTTAAAAAATAAATTTAAGAAATTGTAATTTTTAAATAAGCCTATAAATAAGTTATAAGTTTATAAATAAATAACATATCAATATATAATATTTTAAATATGTTACCTTTTAACATATAAAATTACACTTTTCAAATGTTACAAATATGTGAGTAATTATTTATAAATTATCCACACATAATTACAAATGTTATATATGTATGAGTATCCATGTATTTATAATGTTATACTTAAATTACAAAATTACGTTATTTTAATTTTTATAATTTACAAATATTTATTTAATTTTAATTTATTTATAAATACAAATAATAAACCATCAAATTTTATTTCTTATAAAACATGAAAGGAAAAATGTGTGCATATGAATATTTTTTTTAATTTTATTACAGTATTTTTATAATAAGTTTTAGATATATAAAAAAATATTAATAAAATAATGAAATATTTTCATAACTTAAAATATGTACTAAATTATGAACCGCACCCAACCCCCCGCCCCCCGAAAATTTTTTCCCTCCCAGGCAACACATCCCCCTCCCTTGCAAGCCTATTACCCTCACTGGTACTCTCAAAATAATAAAATATTTTTTAATATAAAATATGTATTAATATTTTGTTAAAATTTTAAAATATAATATTTCTTATAAATTTTTTTTTATAAAAAAACAGTTTAAAAAATATTCAAATTTAATTAATAATTAATTAATTAAAAATTAATAAAAAAAATAAAAAAGCCTACCTACAAATAGACATGGCCAAAATTGAACCGGACCGGCGGTTCGAACCGGAACCGGACCCGGAACCGGCCGAACCGGAACCGGAACCGGAACCGGACCGAACCGGCGAAATTCGGTCCGGTTCTGGTTCAAGGTTCTGGAGAACCGGAACCGCCGGTTCCGGTTCCGCGAAACCGGCCCCCCTCCCCTCCCCCCCCCGGTGCGCGTGCCGCCGCGCACGGTGCACCCCCCCTCCCCCCCCCCCCCCAACGGTCCAAATTGGACCGTTGGACCCCCCTCCCCTCCCCCAACGGTCCAAATTGGACCGTTGGACACCCCCCCCCCCCAACGGTCCAATTTGGATTGGACCGTTGGACCCCCCCCCCAACTTTTTTTTTTTTTTTTTAAATTTTATAATTCCTATCTATATATACCCCTCCCTCCCCCACTCATTTTTCACACTCTCTCTCTCTCTCTCTCTCTCAAGTCTCAAGCTATTATTCTCTCAATTTTGTCTCTCATTTAATATTTTAATTTCAATTTCTTCAATCTTCTCATTTTGTTATTTATCAATTTATTCAATTATATTGTTAATTATTTATTACTTGTTACTATATTATTTTATCATTATTATATTTTTTTATTATCATACTTTTTTCAAAAAAATGGCAAGTGAAGGTAGAAATGTTGAAAATGTTGAGTTTGAAGCTCAAAATTTTCAAACACAAGAGAGTGAAACTCAACAAAAGGGAGGTGGAAAAATTTCTACTTCTGATATTTTTAATATTCATTTCAAGAAAACACCAAAAGGAGATGGTAAATTTGATGTATCTTGTAATTATTGTAATCAAGTATACAAATTCAAGCAAGGAGGTGGATATGGTACTTTCGCCCGACATTTGCAAACAAAGCACCCGCTCAAGGTTGGATTGAGCCGCGATCAAACACAAATATCCGGGTTTGCTACCTCTTCAAACTCTCCTCAATTATTTCATTATAATGAAGCTAATTGTAGGTCTGGTTTAGCTGAAATGGTAGTAATTGATCATTTATCTTTTAGTTTTGGTGAAAAATTAGGTTTTACTCGATTTTGTCAAAACTTTGTTAATCCTAGTTTTAAATCAATTCCTAGAAATACTTTGAAAAGGAATTTGTTAAAATTGTTTAAAAACTCAAAAATTGAATTGATAACATATTTTCAAAACAATAATATTAATGTTTCTATTTGTAGTGATATTTGGAGTGATCATTGGCAAACTCATTCATATATGGGTATTACTTGTCATTGGGTTGATGAAAATTATGTTTTACAAAAAAGAATTCTTGCGTATCGATGTTTTGATGAAAGTCATAATGCTGAAAATATTTGTAGATTAATTCAACAAATTTAACAAGAATATAGATTAGTTAATAGAATTTTTTCAATTTCTTTTGATAATGCATCGGCTAATACTGCTTCTATTAATGAATTGAAAAGAATTTGCCAACCAAATTTTGGTGGAAGATTTTTTCATGTTAGATGTGCATGTCATGTTTTAAATTTATGTGTTCAAGATGGTATTAAGTCACTTAATTCTTATTTAGATCCAATTAGAAATGTTATTTCTTATATTTGGGTACACCCTCGAACTGCAAAAGCATGGGCACATTTTTGCACCTCCAATGGTCAAACCCCAAAACGTTTTTCAAAAGATGTCCCTACTCGTTGGAACTCAACTTTTAAATTACTTAATCAATCTTTTGAATATAAAGATTTATTGTGTTCTTTTGCAGCAAATTATATTCCACAATATCCTATTTTTCCAACTATGTGGAATGTTTGTAGTTCAATTTTGAATATTTTACGAATTTTTAATGATGCTACTCATACACTTAGTAGTGTTTATAAACCAACTTCACATCAATTTTTAATAGAAGCAATGAATGTGGCCGGTGTATTAATGGAAGGAATTAATGTTGAAGAAATTTGTCATGCTGTTTTAGAAATGAGAGAAAAATGGTTACGTTATTATCAATTTATTCCTGAAATTTTTCTTGTTACTATGGTATTTGATCCTAGGTGTAAATTTGATGGTTTAATTGAGTGTTTGTCTAACTATTATTCGTTGTTAGGATTAGAAAATAATGAAGAAATTGATGTGAATATTATAATTTCTAAGGTTAGAACTTTATGCAATCAATTATATGAAGCATATGTTATTGCTCCTAGTAGTGAAGAATCATTTTCATCCATGGCTCCGCATTCCTCTTCCTCCCAACCAATGAAATGGGGTCATAAATTTTTAGATCAAAGGAGGAAAAAACCTAGATCGAGCTCACATTCGGAGCTCGAAACTTATCTAACCACAGTTTTTGAGTTTGGTGATGATACAGGTTTAAATTTTGAAATTTTGGAGTGGTGGAAAAGGCACAAGGAGACATTTCCAACTCTTGCAATTATTGCAAGTCAACTTCTTGCAGTTCCAGCTTCAACTGTAGCCGTTGAACAAACATTCAGTAGTGGAGGCAACATTTTGGACGAAAGAAGATCAAGATTGGCTCCAGAATCATTGGAAGCTCAAGTTTGCCTCGATGATTGGGAAAGAGCTAACATGCGACGTCAAGAAGAACTTATCCATTCATCATCATCTGACGAATGGGTTAATGATGGTTCAGCAACGGCGACTTCCGACTCCAATGAAGATGCGTAGGATCCAAGTCCATATTTTATTTTTTTTCACATTTGTAAAAATTAATTACTTGTATTACATTTTTGTTGTAATTATTTTTTAATGAAATTAAGTCTAATTCTATTTTTTATTTTTTATTTTTCACATTTGTAAAAATTAATTACTTATATTACATACTTGTTTAGTTGTTTTAATTATTTTTAATGAAATTATTACTTATATTTCTTCAATTTTTAGTAGTGTTTTTTTATTAAAAATATGGTTGAGAATATTTATATTTACAATTACATTTAACAATTAAAAATCGAAACCAAACCGAACCGAACAACGGAACAAGGACCAAAATTGAATACAACAATATTTAAAAAAAATTAAAAAAATTCGGTTTGAACCGGAACCGGAACCGTTGACCGAACTGGCTCAAACCGTTGACCGAACCGGTCCAAACCGTTGACCGAACCGGCACGAACCGGAACCGGAACCGGAACCGAACCGTCCCAAACCGGCCTTGGGCGGTTCGGTTCAGGTTCAAAGATTTCTTGAACCGGAACCGGCGGTTCATGAACCGTGGCCATGTCTACCTACAAACCCATCCTCTCTTCTCTCCTATTTCTCATGCCCCTGCAAACCCCTCCCTTCCCCTGTCAATCTCGAAATCCCCTCCCTCCCCCCCAAAACAAATTTTCCATTTCCCTCCCTTCTGCAAACCCATCCCATTTTCCCATCTTCCCTACCAAGCCCCTCTCTGTGTCCCTCACCACTCGCCATTGGCGCCCTCGCCTACCCTTGCCGCTCCCTCGCTGGCCGCAGTCGCTCGTCGCCGTAGCCTAGTCACCCTCAGCTTCGTCGCTCACCCGTGCTTGCCGTCGCCGCCCTCGGCCTCGTCGCTCACCGTCGCTGCCCTCACCTTCTCCCTCGGCCTCTGTTGCTCGTCGTCACCGCCCTCACCGTCCCCATCGCCCCTGCCAACGCCACTTTCTAGTATATGTGTATGTATTTTGTGTGTGTTTACATACATATATTTCTGTGTATGTATGTATGTACGCCAGAAATGATGGTGTTCGCTGCTCATTTTTATGTGTATACATATATTTTGTGTGTTTGCTGCTCATTTATATATATTAAATGTATGTACCCTGTATGTATGTTTGCTGGAATACTGTATGTATACAAATTGTTGTATGTATATTAATGTTTGAATACTATATGTTTGCTCATTTATGTATATTAATGTTTGCTGGAATATTGTTTATATTTTGATTTTGTGTGTATAATTTGGTTTAAGATGTATGTATGTATATTAAGATTTACATACATACAGCGTTTAAGATTTATGTATATTTAATGTATGTATCCTGTATGTATGTTTGCTGGAATACTGTATGTATACAAATTGCTGTATGTATATTAATGTTTGCTGGAATACTATATGTTTGCTCATTTATGTATATTAATGTTTGTTGGAATACTGTTTATATTTTGATTTTGTGTGTTTGCTGGAATTAAATTTTTGTGTGTGTATAATTTGGTTTAAGATGTATGTATGTATATTAAGATTTACATACATACAGCGTTTAAGATTTATTTATATTTAATGTATGTATGTATATGTACAAACATTCTTCCATCTAGATGATTTGGTTTAAGTGACTCATTTTTATGTTGTTTTTATGAATTAATTTGAAATTATTGAATTATATCTTTAGAAAAAGGATTCTTTGTTACCTAACTTTCTATAAATTAGTAATCGATCTCAATCTTTGTTCGTTGTTGATGTTTCGATAATTTAATATGTATTTTCAAATGTAAGTTAATTAGAGAGTTATAATAATTTATATTGTAAATCTCAATGTATTGTTTGGGAGACATCTAGTAATGAAATAAAATAGATTAAAATTAAAATAAATAGTATGAAAAATATTGTGATGAAATAAAATAAAGATTAGCTCATCAAATTGGTGAACTGATCAATTCAATCTATTTTTCTTTAAATATATAAATCTATTAAAGTAATTAATTGGGTTTGTTTGGATGGTCCTGAACAAATATTCTGATTTGTTACTTCATATAATTTTAACAGCAATTAGTGTGTGTGTGTATATCATGAGTTGGGTAGCTTTTTGAAAACTTTGTTTGGAGTAATCAAGAGTTTTAGTTACATATGAAAATGGTGGTTTCTTTTTTGTTTTTTTAGTTTTTGGTTAAGGCAAAAGGAACTCATAATCAACTATGTAGCTATAGTCAAACACTTGGAAATTAGTTGAAAAAGGAAGCAGATGGGGAATTAACTACTGTGAAGAGAAATTCCCTCAACAGTTCTAGTGTTGAAGGTATTATTTCTTACCGTAGCCAATCCCAAATATAGATTAAGAATGAGGGTTGCATTAAGAAAAAGACAATTAGCACACAAATCATCAAATCAAAGATGATGTGCAACCAGTAGTGAAAGAGCATTCTAGTACCCATTTAAAAACAAAGGAGATGTTTAGAGTTGTAAAAATTATAGAAGATTAAGCTAATGAATGATATTATGAAACATTGAGAAAGGGGTGATTGAGAAAAGGTTGAGAAGAAAAACAAAGGCCTTTAAAAACCAATTTGATTTTGTGCCTAGTAAGTTAATAATGAAAGCAATCTACTTATCGAAACATTTGATAGAAAAGTCCAAAAGATGAGCAAAAAGATTTGCATATGGTGTTTACAGACTAGAAAAAAAGTCTGATGGAATTCCCAAAAAAAAAAAAGCCTTGTAAAGAACTTTCTAGAAGAAATTATATGGATTGCTTATATACAAGTTAATAAAGACGCGTGGCATCAAAGAACAACATATATTAAGACTTGTGAATGAGATATTGAACTTTTTGTGGGATGTTTTTTTCTTATAAGATGTTGAATTGTAATATTTCTATTAGTTTAAAAACACAATTTTAAACACGAGATCATAAATATAATATAAACCATTCTTGTACATGATAAATCATATTTTATTTTGAAAGTATTTAAAAGTTTTCATCACATGCCTATTAACTGTTCTTTGTCTTGTATAGCAGAATATGGCACACAGATCGTCATATGGTCAGTCTATGCGTCGTCGTCAGTTCAGAGACACTAATGAGAAGGACCACATTGGTACACTCTATCTTTAACTTATTCATTACTTTGCATGTTAAATCCTTCACAATTATATGTTTTTGCAGGGGGACATTCATCTCCGTCCACTGATATGAGATTTAATTCCCCTAGCCCACAAACACCCCACCCCACCCCAACTATGATAGGCCTTCTTCCACGCCTACTGAAGTCAGGGGTTCATCTACACCCACTGCCACCCCTGATAATCGTCCGATGATATGTCCATTGGGTTTTTCGTAAGTATCCCTTATCTTATTAATCAATTTTAACTTAAATAAAGAAATTTTCATTTTAATACATTACTTTACAAATTAATGTGTATTTTAACAGGTTTGATAATAATTTGTGCAAACGAGATATTTCCTAAATTATTCAAAATAAGTTTGAGGGGCCATACCCGAGTTGGAAGAAGACAGATCCTGCTGTTAGGGAGATGTGGTATGGTGAGTTTAAGGTAATGTGTTTCTTTAGTATATCTATGGTTGATGGTTTGCTTTAGTAATGTCTAAATTTAAATTACCTATGGCTTATAATCAAGTGAATGATATGGAGATAGTTTGGTAAAATTTGATCCATATTCATAATAAAACAATACTCATGTCTTTTATTTAAACATTTTTTTATTATCTGTATCCTTGTATTTTTTTAATTATAGTATCCATTTATGCATGTCTAACTCTGCTATTATTGCTTAGAAAAGGTTTTTTCTTAGTATATGTATTTAACCTAAAGTCTCGAGAATAAAAATGCTTAGAAATAAATGTCCCACAAGTGCAGACAAGAATATTTTTTACCATGTGTATTATATGAGTTATAGATGCTTGCTATGAAAAACCCTTGCATTTTGATATATAATTGATTTTTTTAAACTTTTATTTTGTCTTAACATTACAGAAAAATTGGTCTTGGGATAGTGCTTTGGAGCATCAAATTAGGGCTAATTTTGAAAAGACGGCTTCCGATCGTATGACCGATATTTTATTTCGTGTCAGAAAGGATTTGAATAAAAAACCCTCGTGGATGCCGCTTTCTGTATTTGAAGCCCTAAAGGAGTATTGGAATTCTGCAGAATTCAAGGATAAGTCTGAAAAAGGAAAGAAAAATAGGGCTTCAGACGTAGGAGGTAGTATGCATACATGTGGTTCCGTACCCATGTCTGAGCATAAAAAGAGATTGGTAATATTTAATGTTTAATATTATATTTTATTTTATGAATTTTTAATATATAATAATTTTTGCATTAACACTTTCTTTTTTCTTTGTAGTCAAGACAATTTGGTCGCCCACCTACACAAGCTGAGTTGTTCCTCGCGACACAGAGAAGGAAAGACAATTTCGGATTCGTTGATAGGAGGTCCGAGGATACTTATGTAAGTATACATTACTTGTGTCTTTATATTATTTTATTATGCTTAATTGGCCTTTTTATAGTATAATGTATTTCATACATGTATCCATGATGCTTGCAGGCTAACTTTCAGACGCGACAACACGAGGCATCATCACAGTCATCGGCTGTTGGCCATTAAGAAGATAGTAAAGCTGGGCAGCCTTCGCACCCAGCTATTGACGATAGATCCTTATGGTTGGAGGTTGCGGGAGGTAAGAAAAAGGGTCGTGTTTATGGAATGGGGTCAGAGGCACATATGATTCCCGGTTCTTACTATGTGCCGACACCACAGCCACCGCCACAGCCATTGTCGTCCGTCTCACTATCAGATCAGATACAAGAAGCTGTTCGGGTAGCAATAGAACCCTTCAACCAGCGAATCTCGGCTATTGAAGATAGACTACATTATCGTTCTTCATCTTCGTCGCCCCAGAACCCTTTGGATCATTAGCATGATCTATTATTTGTATGGATATGTAATATGGAATTGTAGACGATTATGGATTTGTAGACATTATTTGTATGCATGTTATTTTTATGTATGATATGTTATTTGTAATTGTTATCAAGTTGAATTTTAATTTTTTTTAAAAATAAAATTTATTTTTTTTAATTATATCTAAATTTGAGACGGATTTAGAGATAGATTTTCTTTGTTTCTAAAATCCGTCTCAAAATGCGATAAAATTTTATTTTATTTTTTTAATTTTTTTTAAATTTGAGACGGATATTTCCGTCTCTAAATCCGTTTGAAACACATTTCTAAATTCGTCTAAATTTTGAGACGAAAAAATCCGTCTCAATTGAGACGAAAAATTCCGTCTGAAAATCCGTCTCAATTAGAGACGAAAAAATCCGTCTGAAACTCCGTCTCAATTAGAGACGGAAAAAATTCGTCTCAAAATCCGTCTCAATTAGAGACGAAAAAAATCCGTCTCAAATTTACCGAGGGGCATTTTACCGACAGACCAAAATCCGTCTCAAAATCCGTCTCTAATATACTATTTTCTTGTAGTAACCCATGAAAGTTGCGCACTTCAGTAATGGTCTTAGGTTGTGGCCACTGCTTCACTGCCTCAATTTTTGACTCATCAACCTGCAGTCCATCACTAGAAACAACATACCCCAAAAATAGCACTTTAGATGTCATAAAGACACATTTTTAATGGCAAAGTAAAATTTATCCCGACGAAGGACATTCAAAACTTCCCTAAAATGCTGCATATATGCACATCGTGGTTAGCACTAAAAATTAAAATGTTGTCAAAGTACACAACGACAGATTTACCAATAAATGGCCTCAATGCTTGGTTCATGACATACATAAAAGTGCCAGGTGCGTTGGACAACCCAAATGGCATGACGAGCCATTCATACAACCCCTCACGAGTCTTAAAGGTTGTTTTCCACTCATCTGCAGGCCTAATCCGAATTTGATGATACCCACTCTTCAAATTCAGCTTTGTAAAGATAGTAGCACCATCAATTTGATCAAGTAAATCATCTAAACGAGGAATAGGAAATCTATATCGTACAGTAATCTTATTGATTGCTCTATTGTCAACACACATTCGCCAAGTCCCATCCTTCTTTGGTGTCAAAAGGGCCGAGACGGCACACAGACTCAAGCTTTCTCGCACATGCCCTTTAGCTAACAGCTCCTCCACCTGTCTGCGTAACTCCTCATGTTTGCTAGGGCTCATCCTATAATGTGGTCCATTTGGCAAAACTGCACCTAGCTCTAGGTCAATACAATGTTGTATATCTCGCAAAGGAGGTAACCCTTCCGGTAATTCTGCAGGAAATATGTCATTAAATTTAGCAGTCAAGGAAGCTACGGCATCTGGAATTATCACCTCAGCCCCAACTTCTTTCCCAATCAACATATAAACTGTCTCTAACTTCTGCAGTTCTTCCTCAAATTGAGCGAAAGACGAAAGATTAGTATCATCCCCTGCAAGTTTAGGTTTATCCGGGTCCTTGCTAGGTAGCAATACAATCTTTGTTTGTTCAAACACAAAACTGTAAGTGTTGGCCCTGCCATCATGAACACTACAAAACATCCTGCGTTTAGTGACGGAAAATCCCTTCACTAAACCTGAAAAATCTGTCGCTAAATAGTTTAGCGACGGATTTAGCGACGAATCAATTTTTGTCGCTAAACTTGGAGTCGCTAAATTTTAGCGACGAACGATTTTTTGTGGGGGAATCCTGTCGCTGATTAGCGACGGGATTGGTTTCAGTCGCTAAATTTAGCCCTGGCCGCAAAATGGCCAGCCCCCGCACGCGCGCCAACTCTCTCTTTTGCTCGCCACATGGCCGCGCTAGTATTATTTCCCAGCAATAATCCTTCAGTTGCCTGCCCCTTGAATCGATACCCCAACCACTTGGGAAGAAGTCATGCGCGTGAACCAACCCACCTAGAAGACTCATTGATTATTAATTTGTATAAAATATATTTATTGTATTTCTTCCAAACTTTTCAATATCACATTTACATTCCAAAATTTTCTAAACTTATTTAATTAATATTAATTTTTTTCATTACTAATTCAAACAGAAATTTATAAATTAATTGGAATTTTTATAAATTTTACATTTAACTATGAAAACTATGTGGGGAAGCTCATAGTTTAAAAATTTTTAAACTAATTAATTGAATTAAATTAATCAATTAAAAAATAAATTATTTAAATTCAATTAAATTAAATGAGTTAATTGATAAATTTAAAATAAAAAGAAGAGATAAATTAAAAAGATAGGTATCCACTAAAGGACAACATATTATTCAATTACATACTTTTATGATTTTTTTGTAAAGTCACTTAATTTTTTTATTATTTAATTACACTTCTTTATTTGTATTTTTAAGTTAATTTAATTTATATATCTTTATTTTTCAATCAATTTAACCCATTTACTTTGAGATAATCAAAGATAAATTTAATAAAAAATTAAAAATTAAAGATAAATACAATTTCATAGATGTAATCAAAATAATAAAAAAATTAAGTTATCATAAAAAACATAAAGTATATTTGATTAAATTGAGTCAAAAATATAAATTTAGTTGCTAAAATGTGAAATTAAAGTATGAATTTCACATTAAATATAAATTATGGATATATTTAATTTAAATATAAATTAAGCTAAAATTTTAATTTTAATTTTTTTTTCTTTTTAGCAGCTAAAATTTAAAATTTATATTTTATTTTTTTCTTTTTAGTGACGGGTTTGCTCGTCGCTAAAATTTTAAATTTTAATTTTAATTTTTTTTCATTTTAGCAACAGGTTCGTCTCGTCGCTAAAAATTAAAATTAAATTTTATTTTTTTTCTTTTAGTGACGAGTTAGCCCGTCGCTAAAATTTATAGTTTATATATTTTTTTTTTAGCGACGAGTTTGTCCCGTCGCTAAAATTTAAAATTTTAATTTTAATTTTTTTCCTTTTTAGCGACGAGTTCGTCCCATCGCTAAAAATTAAAATTAAATTTTTTTTTTCTTTAGCACCAGGTCTACCAGTCACTAAAATTTAAATTTAAAATTTATTTTTTTCTTTTCAGCGACGGGTTCATCCCGTCACTAAAAATTAAAATTAATTTTTTTTTTTTTAGCGACGGGTTTGCCCGTCACTAAAATTTAAATTTAAAATTTATTTTATTTTTTTTTAGCGACGGGTCTGCCTGTCTCTAAAATTTTAAATTTTAATTTTAATTTTTTTTCTTTTTAGCGACTGGTTCGTCCCGTTGCTAAAAATTAAAATTAAAATTAAAATTTTATTTGTTTTTTTACCGACGGGTTATCCCGTCGCTAAAATTTATAGTTTATATATATATATATATTTAGCGACGGGTTTGTCCCGTCGCTAAAATTTAAAATTTAAATTTTTTTTTTCTTTTTAGTGACGGTATTTCCATCGCTAAAATTTAAAATTTAAATTTTATTTATTTATTTTTTTTAGCCACGGGTCAACCCGTCGCTAAATTTGTCGCTAAATTTAGGGACAGGTCACTCATCGCTCAATTTAGCGACGGAAAGTCCGTTGCGAATCCGTCGCTAATTAGCGACGGAATAATTCTGTCACTAAATTTCATCACTAAAATTTAATTTTCTTGTAGTGGAACTACATTACGATCATATTGCCAGGGCCTTCCCAATAATAAATGACAAGCATCCATGGCAACAACGTCACACGCAAATCTGATCCTTATATTTAGATCTAATAGAAAAAGAAACAAAAGCTCGTTTAGATACATTTACCTCACCGACTTTCTAGAGCCAGGCTAACTTGTATGGTTTGGGATGCTCCTCTATCTTAATGCCCAATTTCTGCACTGCCTCCACAGACAGAATATTTTCACAACTACTAGCATCTATCACAAAATGACAGACCTTACTAAGAATGGTGCAGGTGGACTGGAAGATGTTATTCTGCAGCCAATTATCGTCATTCGCAGCCTTGGGAGTTAGGCAAGATCGCCTCACAACTAATGCAGTCCCTACATCCCTATTTTCCAGCAATTCCTCGCCTGCTATGTCATCTCCATCCCCACCATCAAATACTGGATTTTCCCCTATATCCGCGTACTCATATTCACAATCATCCGTGTTAGCAAAAAATGCCCTTTTTCCCGCTGTTTTCTTGCAATCAGTTTGCCTATGCCTATTTCGCCACAACCAAAACACTTTATGCCTCCACTAGCCATTTTATTATTGGGTTGGCTTGTGTTGATAGTGCCTCTATTAAATCCAGTATTGTTATTACTACTAGCACGATTGACACCACCACTAGAGCCAGCACCATTTGACCCACTACTATTGCCCAAGCTAAAAGAATTTCTGAAATTACCTATTCGACGGGTTTGTTTCTCAACCTGTAAAGCCCTCTGATGTGCTGCTGACACAGAAATAGGGTCAAATAAATTGACAGTCTCCTGAATCAATACCCGTAATCCACCAATATACCGTGCCACCAATTGATCTTATGTCTCCTGGATTTCGTTCCTCGCTAGCAGCTGGTAAAATTCAGTTGTGTATTCATCAACTGATCTAGACCCTTGTTTCAAATTCTGCAATCGCTGGTACATTAATCTCTGAAAATTGTATGGTAAAAAATTGATGCGCAGGTGTTTCTTCATCTTCTCCCACGTCACAATTTTCGACTTTCCCAGCCTATTTCTAGTTAACTTCGACTGCTGCCACCAAGTTGTTGCCCTACTACGAAGCCGAGTTAACACCAATAGTACGCTTTTATCTTCTGGCACCTCCTTAAAATCCAAGACTTCCTTAACTGTGGCCAACCAATCCAGAAATTCTTCTGGCTGGAGACTGCCATGGAATTCTGGTAATTCAGTCCGTAGACCCATCTCCCAACGCCTCCGGTCATTCTCAACAGGTCCTCTATGTCATCTACGCGGAATCTCTTCATAAGTGTCATCACCCTCCTCGCTCATATTTGACTCATCATTTGATCTTTCTGGTTGATTATTTCGTGGCCTGTTTGTTCTACCCCTGTTTATCATGGCCATCATCTGAGCCATCTGTTGGGCTAATTGATCCATTTGTTCATCCATTCGTTGTTCCAACTGTGTCACGCGATCACGTTCATAGACTTCTTCTATGGGCACCTCGTTTCCACCTCGTCTTCTTAGCGGCATGGCTCTGATATCAACTGATGTAGCGGAAGCTATATGACAGAAAACCTTGCAATGAACAATAAGACGACCACCTATAAACCTGTTGATTCGTGCATGAATACCAGGAAAATAGTCATCGAAATTCGTTGATTCTTAAAGAATACCAAAAATTGGACCAAACAGAGAAAGTAGTCTCCGGTAGATCTTATTCATCCCCCTCTAAACTCCAAAACATACAATATATATAGGGAATCCAAATCCAACCCTAATTGCCAAAAAAGGAAAAAATCAAAATGAATGCAATAGAATCAGGCTACTATTTCATACAAAAAGAATGACACAAACGGCGCCTTAATCTGAGTTTCCTAGCAGAAGTTATAATAAGAATTTAATTACCAAAAGCCATTATGCCAAATTCCTCCTATCGCTTTGCTCCATGAAATCCAATTCTTTCTCCATTGCTCGATGCCCTGCATCATAATTACAGTTAACGATTGAAATCCCTTTAATAAAATCTATCATATGGAGCATACTGATTCTTTTCAGGCTTTCTTTATATATAAATAAAGGTATGACAGAGAGAGTAAGTAAATAAAAAAAATTTAAATGAAGATTTAATAGATGGTTATTAGTAGTTGTATTTCAATTTTTATTCTTTAGGTAAAATTTAAATGAAGATACGATTTAGTTTAAAGATAAAAATTGAGTTAATTATTATAATTTAAAGATAATAATTTTAAATCTTATTGATATACTTTATTTTTTTATAAAATAAAATATATAAAAAATATTTTGAAAAAATTACTTATGATTCAATTTTACAATCCTAAATTCTCTTATTTACTTATATAATAGGATGGATGTATAAGATGTACACTTATTTTGATTTTTATAGGGACAAAACTTAGATGCCCTTGGGCATGTCCTTCTATTTATTCTTTAAAAATTATGGTTGTGGATTCTTGAATTATTTGAATGCATCCTAATTGATGCTATATAAATTTGGTTTGAGAAATCTGAGTATATATATATATATATATGATGATGATGAAAACTCATATTTATTATTTTTTATAGTGAATTGTAGAAGAGAGGGATTCATACCAATCGAAACATGACTTGGAGTAAAGTCGTTGATGGTGAAATAATTAAGTAAATGAAGGCCCTATGTAAAAGGGTTATGTTTGTAATAGTTATAGGCATTTCCTTTTTTGCGCCCACGAATGCACCGCACAATTTCAATGGTTGGAATTGAGCTTAGAATGTATGTTTGAGTCCATAACCAAATCAACTATTTTTATATAATGTTTATTTACAAAGTTGATATATGTTAAAACGTTGCATGTGAAAAGTGAGATCTAATAATTAAATATCTAAAACTCTCATATTTATAAAATTAAGTTATAACTTGTTAGATCTCAAGAGTAAAGACAATCTAATCGAGGCTGTCTATCACTGTAGAAATTGGGGCATTTTGATTGGCGTGTTGATTGGTTATGGATACATAGGGGTTGTACATTAGTTAAAATATTTTAATTTCTATTTAATATTTGATGAGATGGGGATGCACAAACACTACAAAATATGATTTTGCGGCGATTTCGAAACCGTTGCAAAATATGATTTTTGTGGCAGTTTTTTTAAAATTTTGCGGCGGTTTCATAAAATCGTCGCAAAATTTAGTAAAACATTTAATTTTGCAGCGATTTCCAAAAAGTCGTCGCTAAATTTAAAAAATAATTAAATAATTAAAAAATTAAATTCAATTTCGTGGCAGTTTTTGAGAAACTACCAATAAATTCAAAAAAATTAAATAATTTAAAATTAAAAATAAAATAATATTTGCAGCGATTTTTAAAAATCGCCACAAAATTTATTAAAAAATTAAATTTAGCGGCGGTTTTTGAAAAACTATCACTGAATTCAAAAAATTAAAATTAAATTAATATTTGTAGTAGTTTTTGAAAACTGCCACAAAATTCATTAAAAAAATTAAATTTTGCTTAAGAAAATAACTAAAAATTAAATTAATAAAAATAAATATAAAATCTTAAAAATAAACTTAAAATTGCATTTAAATTAATAGCAAAATTCTTTAAAATTTTAATTTAAAAAAATAAAAATATATTTAACAAAATTTTAATATATAAAATTTTAATAATTTTTAAAAAATATATAAAATCTTCTTTTTATTTTTAATCAATTAATTTATTTAATTTAACTCAATTAATTTATTTTTAATTTATTCTATTATTCTTTTAAAAAATAATCAATTAATAAATGTTTTTAATATATATTAAAGAATATAAAATATAATTCTAAAAATTAGTTGTTAGATTAGTATATAATATATATATATATATATATGTGTGTGCATATATGTCAAGGGGTGCTTTATAGATCAAGCAGTTCGCATGCGCACGCGCACTTGAGGTCTTTGGTTCAAAACTTGGGAGTGGAAGCGTTGGAATTTAACTGGAAATTAAATCCCAGCGCTTCCCCTCCCAAGTTTCGAACTTGGGACCTCTTCTACGCCCGAAATCATCTGACTTGCGAAGCCTTCGTGTTATATATTCGCGCATATAAATTATATACTAATCTAACTACTATTTTTTATAATTATATTTTATATTTTTTAATATAAATTAAAAAACATAAATTAATTGATTATTTTTTAAAAGAATAATGGAATGAATTAAAAAATAAATTAATTGACTTAAATTAAATAAATTAATTAATTAAAAATAAAAAGAAGATTTTATATACTTTTAAAATTTCTTTTTAAATTATTAAAATTTTGTTAAATTTCTTTTTATTTTTTTAAATTAAATTTTTGAATGAATTTTGTGACGATTTTTCAAAACCACTGCAAATGTTATTTAATTTTATTTTTTAATTATTTAATTATTTTTTAAATTTATTGAAAAAATTGCCGCAAAATTAAATTTGTTAATGAATTTTGTAGTGATTTAGAAAAACTACTGCAAATGTTAAATTATTTTTATTTTTAAATTATTTAATTATTTTTTGAATTTAGCAACGATTTCTCAAAAATCGCCTTAAAATTTATTTTTAATTTTTAATTATTAATTTTTTTTCTAAATTTAGCGACGATTTTTTAAAAACCGCCGTAAAATTAAAATTTTTAATGAATTTTGAGGCGATTTTGAAAAATCGCCAAAAATGTTAATTTTTTTTTATTTTTTAATTATTAAATTATTTTTTAGATTTAGCGGCGATTTTTCAAAATCTCTGTAAAATACCATTTTTTGCGACGATTTTTTAAACCGCCCCAAAAAATTAATCTTTTTGTAGTGAGAAAATATAGTATTTATTGGATGTAAATGAGTTAGGAAAAATATAGGTTCTGATGGAAAAGTATAGAGTTATAAAACAAAACTCGTGGCAAAAGATTACCATCAAAGACAAGACATTGACTATAAGGAAACCTTTTTACTTGTCGTCATGCTTAAATTCATTAGGATTTTACTAGCCATTACCACTCATTATAACTATGAGATTTGATAGATAGATGTGAAGACAGCCTTTCTAAATGGTTATGTAGATCAAGATATCTATATGGAGCAACTTAAAGGCTTCACATCCAAAGATAACACAGGGAAGGTATGCAAGCTTAAGAGATCCATTTATGGTTTTAAGTAAGCATCCAAGAGTTGGAACATCCATTTCGATGATAAAATCAAATCATTTGGTTTCCTCTAAAACGTTGATGAATCCTGTGGTTATAAAAAGGTTAATGGGAGTGCAAAGATATCTTACTCATTGGGAATGATATAGGATTGTTGTCAACAATAAAGGTATGGTTGTCAAGTAAGGGTGCGTTTGATTGCAAGGGTGGAATTTGAGTGGAAAGAAAATGAATTCCAGGGAATTGAATTACAGGGAAAATGAATTCCTGGAAATTGGAAGTTTAAGCTGTTTGATTGGTATAATTTTTTACCTGGAAAATGATGTTATTTTCCATCTTTTAGTGTTTGATTGGTAATATTTTCCATAGAATTTGATTATTTTCCTAGTATTTCGTGTTTGATAGATATTATTTTTCATGGAAAATGACACATTTTCAATGGAATTCAATGATGAAAATGTATTAAAAATTATTAAATCATGTAAAAAAATTAAAATAATAATATATTTTAAATTAATTAAATTATTTTCTCAAAAAATGAAACTACAAAATTAATTTTTTTGTTTTCCAAAGAAATAATTTATATATAATTTTTGGCATATTCACTTTTTATATATTTATATTTATTGATTATTAAATTTTTAACATATTCACTTTCTATACATATGTTATGTTATTTATATATTTATATTTATTAAATAATCATTCCCCTATCAAACACAAAATATCAGGAATTTAATGATGAAAATGTATTAAAAAATATTAAATTATGTAAGAAAAATTAAAATAATAATATATTTTAAATTAATTAAATTATTTTCTCAAAAAATGAAACTACAAAATTATTTTTTTATTTTTTAAAGAAATAATTTATATATAATTTTTGACATATTCACTTTTCATATATTTATATTTATTAATTATTAAATTTTTAACATATTCACTTTCTATACATATATTATGTTATTTATATATTTATATTTATTAAATCAACCCCTCCCCCAAAAACCCTCCCAGTGGCTCACCCTCCATTTTCCAATTCCCTGGAAAATTCCATCTCCTCCCCCCTAAGGAATTTGATTTCCTTAATTTGAAGGAAAAGCTCCTCACGTGACCATTGCAAGGAAAATGATTTCCTTGGAAAAAAATGGCTATCAAACAATGCATAAGTTGGAAATTAGATAGAAAATTTGCCTTTTCCATGGAAAAAAATGACTATCAAACACACCCTAAGTTCTCCATGAAAGATTTGGAAAAAGCAGCCTATATTCTCGGTATACGAATTTACAGAGATAGAACTAAGAGAGATTGATAAGACTCTATTGTTTTACTTTTGTATACTTAGTTTTGATGATGAAAAATAATATTTTATTAAATCCTTAAGTCATGAATCAAGGTGGTGGTTTTCAACAAAAATTAATTTCAAGTGCTTTGTTAAAATGAAAACCAAAAAGATTTATGATTTTCTATATTAGTTGAAAATTTGCAAAGTCAAGTATTTAGTCTTAAAAGAATCTCCTAAAATGATTTTCAAATTAGGTTTGAAGTCGTTGGTCAACATAGAGTTAAAATTGTTCTAAGGCAAAAGACCAACTTGATCGTAAATGTGTTTGATGAAAATCCAATCTTAAGTATGAAAAATCATTTATATTAATCTCATACTTAAGAATAAGCTTTCATATTTTGAAGCGTGCATGAAAAGTTTTGGCTTGAAACTTAAACGTATGAAAAATCTTTTAGTTCATGCATCATATCTTGAAACTCGTTTTGATAACGTTTCAATATTTTTCTAAGTCTGGAAGACTAGCACCTTATAAAGAGACATATATGAAAATGTTTCTTTTTTACAAAACTAACTCTCGGTAATTCAATAGCTAACATTCATTAGTGATAAAATGATTTTTAACGAATTTTTCAAGAAATAGAAAGTGTATATCTTGGAGGTGGTAAAATCGCAAAATTCTAAGTTCCTATTAAAACCCAAATTCTACTTTTTTATTCTTATGGATTTTGATTTTTTAGATATTTTTATTGAATCTAAATGGGGGGTACTTTCTTATTTACATTTATATATTAAAGTAAATAGAAGGTAAAATATAAATTAAACAAAATGAGAACATTTATTTGTAAATAAGTTGTAATGCTTTCAAGCTTCATTCTGTTGAAAATCTTCCTCATCTGTCGACTGTGTGCTTCAATCTATCGACTATGCATAAGAATAGTCGACTATGCTTGTTTAGTCTGTCCACTATATCTTGTATCTGTCGACTATTTTTGCATCTGTCGACTATCAAGTAAGGATAGTCGACTATGGCTTTTCATCTGTCGACTATTTTTGTTCTTAAAATTCAAAATCCTCTTCATATTTTTTCATCTGTCGACTATGCCTTTGTATCTGTCGACTATGAAAAAATTGTGTTATAAGATAGTCGACTATGCATTTTTGTCTGTCGACTATGTCTTGTTTTACTTGTAAAAATAATCAACTATGCATTTTCTTTTGTCGACTATATATTTTGCAGAAACTTATAACGGCTAGTTTTTGGCTCATTTAATGCTCGCCCAACCACCACAACGGTCGGATTTTTGGATCTATCTACCATCAACTATAAATATGGGTTGGGAGAATCGATTGAAGGCTGTTGGAAAACATTTAATATCTTCAACCACCGAGCTTTCATTTTTACATCGAGCGATCAATATCTTCTCTCACTGTATTTACATTTCTAAGGCTTTGTATACACTGTTACATTCATTGTAAGCCTAAATTTATCAGTTGGAGAGAGCTTGTAACTAAGAGTTTGTACTCTTAGACTCTCATTTTCACGATTACTGTAATTGTCCTAGCGTAAGCTAAAGGGCCCATTATATTGGGAGGTTTGTAAGTTTTTCCTAGTCACGGACTAGAGGACCTACTCGGGTTGAGTAGGGGGTTGATAGTGAATTTGTTTCAAAATTCTTAGTAGGTAGCTAAGGTAGTGGACTAGGCTTGGAAAGCCGAACCACTATAAATCTTTGTGTTCTCTCTTGCTTATGTTTTTTGATTTATTTATCATTGCTAGCATTTCATTATCCTCACTTGCATTGAATTTTTATTTTCAATCAAAAGGATTTCAAAGTTTTAAATCAAGTTTTTAATATAACCAATTCACCCTCCTCTTGGTGTGTGCCATAGCACCTACCCATTCTAACAGACTCTCCCAAAATAAGTACATAGAAAGAATGTTGAAGAAGTTCAAATAAAAGATTCCAAAAGATGACTACTTCCCTTTAGACATGAAATCCACCTCTCTCGTGTGATATGTGCCCCAAGACACAAAAAGAGAGATAATGCATGTCTAGGATTCTTTATGCTTCAGCAATAGGAAGTCTAATGTATGCGATGCTATGTACTAGGTCTAATATTACTTATGCTATAAGTGTTAGAAGTAGATATCAACTTACTCCAAGTGAGTAATACTAGATTGCCATTAAGATTATCCTTAAGTACTTGAGAAGGACTAAGGATTTGATCTTTACTTATGGAGAAGGAGAACTTGAAGTGGAAGGTCACATAGATTCTAATTTTCAATTAGATATTGTTGATAGAAAGTCTACCTCTAGATATGTGTTTACTTGTAACAAAGGAGTATTTAATTGGAAGAGTTCCAAACATAATACGACTGTCGATTCTACTCAGAACCCAAGTATATTGTAGCATCGGATGCTGCAAAAGAAGCAATCTAGGTTAAGTTTGTGACAAAACTTGGAGTGGTTCTTTCTATAAAATCTATCGTGCCATTGTTTTGAGACAACAATGGAGCCATAGCGCAAGCTAAGAAACTGAGATCTCAGCAAAAGTCCAAACATATTGAAATATGCTTCCATCTCATTAGAGAGATCATTGGTAGAGAATATGTTAATGTGCAAATAATAGATATATCAGAGAATATAGCAGATCCACTAACTAAGGCCATGAACCAGAAGCAACTAGATTTTCATCTAGATATGTGGGGTATGAGATACCATTCAGAATGGTCTTCATGCTAGTGGGAGATTATTAAATTTGAACCCAAAAGACCAATTCTCGTGACATAAAAGGACTCGATCTTGTAATTATTTAAATATTATTCAAATGACAAGTTTATGTTTTTATTCAAATTACAATATGGTTTAAATTAAAAACATATATCTATTAGTATAATAAGGAGTTGATACCATTCTTAAAATTTAAGAATACGAGTTACGAGTAATCCATAATTCGTTATATTATAAACATGTTCTTGGCCGTAGAATTCCTAATCTAGATAATAGGCACTCGTAAAGACTAGCACATCGTCTTTCTCCTTATTCAGTATGAGATATTGAAAGATAAAGTTGGTGAGTCTCGTGTCATTTTATATGAGATATGAAAAAAAGATGAGTAGGTGCTCGATACAGGAACTAGTTTACTGAACGAGACTATTAACATTAAATCACATGAGTTTTATCTCATGGGTCAATGATTCAATGTTAGCTACAGATATGCAACTAGCCCTTAGACTTATGATGACATAAATATCTATATATTGGTGGATTAGGATATTAGCGATATTATATGGTTGTTCTAATCACGAACAATTATACATATCTATGTGCTTAGTTTAGTGATGCATGAGTTATGTGTGCATCAGACATGGAATCTATCACCTCGAGATATATGATGAAGATATCCTACGCGATTTAATAATTACTTGACGATAAATACTTGGCCAAGATAATATGATGATGGAATGTGTTTCATAAGGTTATGTCACATTCGTCAAGATAGATTTTGGATCTAGTCATATGACAAGATTGAGAGATTTGACTTGCTTACTATGATCTCATATCTTGTCAAGATATAAAATGATAGAAGGATCGTATTGCATGGTAATGTAGTAAAAGATTCACAATATTCGGTTCACAATAAATTGGGTAATCATGACATATTGTTAGATGTCACTCATGATTTACGATAATTGATAGTTGATTATTCTCATTGCCAATTTATTTGTGAACTCAGAAAGTCTCACCAAAAAGAAATCATTTTCAAAAAGAATAAGATTAAATTAGTAATTTTAGAATTACTAATAATAGTGCATTTATTTATTGGATAAATAAAAATAATTAAATGATTATATTATGAATATAATTATCCAATTATTAATTGAATTGGGTTTTTTGCTAGCAAATTAAGTTTGGCCCGATGGCACTATTAGATTAGACTTAACACAATTAAACTCCATTTGATTGGGCTTAGTCCAACAGTATTAAATTAAATGGGCATGAGAAGGCCAACCCATTAAAGGAATAAGCTTATGTTGGAACTCTATAAATAGTTCCATTAACCCTTCATTTTTTTTTTTTTTCTTGAAACACTTAAGTGTTGAGAGAAGTCTTGGAGAAGTGTGTACGAATCTGAAAGTGAGTTAAATTTTTTTAGAAAATTTCTATTTTCTTTTTCTTGAGATCTTTGGATTTAAGTGATTTCGAGTGGATCGAGTTGGCATCCTACACTTGGAGGATTATACGGTAGGAAACGTAACAGTGAAATTGGTTTTAATCAAGAGGTATTATTTTGTTTTTTCCTTTAATTTTTGTAAACCATAATTTTTGAAAAATGTGATACCTGTAAATTGAATTTTATTTCACTGCACATATTATGAGATCTATGTAAACTAACAAAACTGGCCTCAATTTTGAGAATAATCTTAACTTTTGTTTTAATCGCAAGATTAGCACAGGTATAAGACATCTCATTGCCTCTATTAAGGTAAAAAAATACTCCTTGCTAAACTCAAGAGTAAAATACACATTTTCATAATAACAAAACAATATTTTTAATATATTTTAGGAACATAATCGTATGGCAAATCATCGACATATTCCCAAAATTTCTAAATTCAAAAGAAAATAAGTGGTTTGAAAAAGGTCTTGAAGAACAAATTTCAGAGTGCCCAAGCAACTAGTATTTCTAGACTAGTTAACTGAAGCCATGCAAAACTTTGGCCCTTTTTCTTGAAGACATGTTTAATTAATTAGGTTGCGTTCTCTTTATTTTTCAATTTTCAATTTTAAGTTTTGAATTCATTTTCAGTTTTCTGTTTTGATAGTCTATTTTTAGAAAATTGAAAACGCGTTCTCTTTGTCATTTTGAAAAACTATTTCTCAAAACAGAAAATTAGAAAATGCGTTCTCTTTAAAATTTTGAAAATAATTTTTTAATGATATTTTATTCAATAAATTTGATTATTCAGTAAATTAGAAATATTCAATATTAATATATTATCAAAATATATATTTTTTAAAGTTAATGAATTTTGTAATATTTTTTTCTATTATAATAATAAAATACAAATAAATAAATATGTTTTGAGTTTTGAGTTTTCTTTATAATTTTTTTTTCAAAAATGTATTTTTAAAAACAATAAAAAAAACGCGTTTTCATTATTTTAAAAAATTAAAAAGTAAAAATAACTTGAAAATAACAAAAAGAACGCAACCTTAGTGTCTCTCAGCTAGTCAATCAAAATTTGGTAGAATGTTAGCTTCTTACTCTAAAAGCATGTTCAATAGATTAGAGCTCCACAACTACTCAGTTGAAGTTTGACATTATCATTTCTTTATGAATAAAAACATGTCCGATCGAAGAAGGCGTCTCTTATAGTCAATCAAAGATTGCGAACATCATCTCAATTCTCTGTGAGGATGTTTTAATCTACACTTAATAACTTGAAATGAAACCATAATCATCCATATGACTTATTTTTATACTCATATTCTTTAAAAAGTTCACATAATTTTCTCAAAGAATATGCTTACTTTTCTTTTATAAAGCAAAACCTCTTCTTTTAACTAATTCATCACTTTTTTGAATATCAAACTTGCTGAACACTTGTCCCTCACTCCAAGGGTCATGTGTTGACAAAGAGACCTTATAAACAAAAATAAGGAACATTTGAACACTCACTTTCAAGCCTTTTAGTCTCACGCCAAAAGATGAGTGTTCAAGTAGGATCTTACTTTTCCAATTGGATGAAATAAACAAAGATTGACCCTTCTTGGGAAGTTTTGAAAAATTAAGAGCTTGAACAGCTTGTATCTCTCCTTTTAATGCTTTAGAAAATGTTTTTTAGATTGAAATTTCATTATCCTTTTAAAAAATCTTCAAAAATTGTTATTTATAAACTTTGACAACAATTGAGAGTAAAACTAGCCATTTGGAGTGAAAGAAAATGACATAAACTAATTTTATGTTATATGTTTTGAAACATAGAAAAACCTGTTTTAAAATTGTCTTGTTTGAAGCAAGTGATGACATGTAAGGATTTGATTGGTCAATCACTACAAGAACCAAATAGAAACACCTAGATTTGTATGTTTTTGTTCCAAAATTTAAAAATTAGATAAATAAATAAATTTATACAAAATCTTTTAGGAGAATTTTATTATTTTTTCTAATAATAGTTTCAAAACATTTAGAGTAGGTTTTGGAACATCTTAAACACATCACCAGGTTTCGACATATCATAGAAAAGTTTCAAAACATGCCTAAAAAACATATGTTTCGAAATTCCTAATCAATGTCTTGAAACTTGATCCAATATTTCAAAAATAAACCTTTTATCAATAATAAAAAAATATACAACAACAAAAGTGAAACCTTCAATAGTTGCATTGAAGGGAAAGAATGTAGACTTTCAAAAGTCTAAAAGAGTGATGCCTAATTTTTGTCACTAAATCTATCTCTAAAATATTTTTTTATAATTCCATCTCTAATAGAAATGAAACAAAATTTCCCTCTCTAAAATCATTTTTTTTAATAAACCGTACACATTTAGATGTGTTAAAACTCTAATTTAATTATGATTTTGGAATAAATGATTGCATTTTTAAATGAATTTACTAAATGAGACTAGGGTGAAGGAAATTAACAATAAAAATTGAATTAATTATTTTTAATATTTTTTTTTCTAATTTTCTAACATCCTGCATCGAGCGATAGGAAGGATCAGATCAACTTATCCTGATGGGTCTACGCGAACTTCCTAGGGGTCACTCATCCTTAAGCTACCCTAAATCAAACATACTTAAACCATGAGTTCTTTATCTACATTCAGCCCAAAAGGTATCCAGTTGGTGTTGTTTCCTTCTTTACTATTCTCGATATATATACTAGCTTCTCTAGAATTCCTTCTTGGACCTGACCTTGAGCTCTCGGGGTATTACATTCTCCCCCCCTTGAGCACATGACGTTCTCGTCATGTGACCTTACAACTGGTCCCAGATCTTCTCCCCTTTGGGGGCTGCCATCCTAGAAGCCTATCAAGAGCCGCTCCTTGTTCAGGCCCTCGCGCCCAAACACCACTCCCCGCCCTCATTGGACCGCTTTCTCCAAGGGTTAGCTCTGATACCACCTGTAACATCTCACATTGAGCGATAGGAATGATCAGATCAACTTATCCTAATGGGCCTACGCAAACTTCCCAGGGATCACCCATCCTTGAGCTACCCTAGCTCAAGCATGATTAACCCAAGAGTTCTTTATCCACATTCAGCCCAAAAGGTATCTAGCTGGTATTGTTTCCTTTTTTACTATCCTCGATATATATATTAGTTTTGCTAGAGTCCCTTCTTGGACCTGGCCTTAGGCTCTAGCTAACTCATGGTTGGCTTTCAACTAGTAAGTCTCGCCCTCCACGGCGCTTACTTCACATAACATCCCGGGGTCATTAGTCAAATCTTCCAATCAACCATATTTTCTAGCATTGTTGCAGGGTCACATTGGGTCTACCATGTCATTTTACTAGATCAATCACAATCAACTCTGGCCACAAATGTGCTAGAATCCTTTAATAATGAGCATCATCACGCATCTTGTCATCATCTCACAAGATATCACTGACCTGCTTCACAAACTTTCAAACCGCCATGACCAGCTAGTGGCACTATCACGACACTTCAATCCCTATGAAGGTTAGGCCTAGACCAAACATAACCTACAGTACGGTCCAGGTCTTCGGCATCTAATCATCTCCACAGTAGATTGGTTACCCCACATAAAGGGTTGCGGTCCCTTGTTATGAGCTAACCCATTGGCCATTTGCCATCTGCATTCAGTGGTCCCTAGCATTAAACCCGTCATTGATTGGCATCACCTGTAGCATTATTCCATGCTAAAGCCATTCCTCGTTCTTTGGATTCCATTCTCTGGACAACTCAAGTCACCATACAATCTCAACATTCGTCAAACCATCTAATCACCACTTCCCTACTATAAAAGGGCTTACCCCTACCTAGATTTTTATGCGCAGGGACGAAATCGGTCTTTATCGAGTAAGTGCCAGCAATTAATTTTTTGATAAATCAAGATTTTGTGTAGCTTGATATAATTAATTAAAGCATTGAAGGGTCTAAGAAAGGACTTTAGAGGTCCAAGAAAGGACTCTAGAGAAGCTAATATATATCGAGAATTGTAAAGAAACAAACAACATTAGTTAGATATCTTTTAGATTGAATGTGGATAAAGAACTTCCGATTTAAGCGTGCTTGAGCTATGGTAGTTCAAGAATAGGTGACCCTTGGGAAGTTCGCATAGGCCCATCAAGGTAAATTGATATGATCTTTCCTATCGTTCGATACAAGATGTTACAAATTTTTAGTGTAATAACATGCCAAAAAAATAGGATGTCACATAAGAAATGTAAGTTATGGTTTTTATCACATATGGATTACTTGTATATATATATATATGTATGTATGTATGTATGAAAAATCTTGACTACTCTTGCTATTAACAAATTATATGTAAATTGATCATTTTGTCCCTAATCTTTATTCAGTCTCTTCTGGCTCTAACATAACTCATCTTCCTCTCTCTTGCCCTTTCCTCTTACATAAAATATAGTTTCATAATAGAATACATTTTAATTAAAAAATTATGGTTTAATCATAAAAGTTATACATTTCTTTTATTTAAATATATTTTCTTAAATGTTAATATAAATAAAAAAATATATCAAAATATAAAATAAATATATATTATAAAGCTGATTATAATAAGATAGACCAAACTCAACTCTAAGATGAAGTCTACCACAAAACCCAAACAAAATCCACTGGTGATTGTGATAACTAAGCAATAAGGCTGCATAAAATCCAAACCAACCCAGGCTAGTGGATAGGTTTGTGATATAATTGTATAGCAATAGCATGCACCAAGAGGAGGTGAATTCGTGTATTAAAAAAAATTCTTACTAGTTTGAAAACCCTTTTCAAAGAGAGATTAAACTATAGTAGAATAGATGGATATAGCAATAGATTGGAAATGATAAATAATGAAATAAAGATCAACACACAGAGAACACCAACAATTTATAGTGGTTCGGCCAATATGACTTACGTCCACCCCCTTAGTCACCCACTAAGATATTTGCATTCAATTCATTTTAAAAAAAAAAAAAATACTTAGTCAAGTAATTCCTCTAGTTCTTGACTAGGAAAGAATACAACCTCCTATCACTTGGATAGGCCCTCAAGCTTACAAGGTTGGAAGAAAAAATACAATGGTAAATTAATGAATTTGAAACTCTAAGAGCTTAGAGCTTATGCTTTTAGTTACACGTTCTCTCGAAATAAAACGAGGTTGAAAATGAGTTTAAACAAATAAGAACAAAGCCTCAATACAATAGAGAATGAGAGAAGAAGAAAAATTTAAAGCACGATCGATCTTGAATGCTTGGTAGGTAAGAAATGAATGTGCTTCAACAACTTTAAATGTTCCTTCAACCATCTATTTATAGATGATGGTGTTTGGAGACAAAAATAGAGCCCTTGATGGTAGTGGGGCTAGCATTTAATGCGACAAAAAACTAGACGTTATTTGTTTCAAAGTAACAAACTATCGACAAAACAAATAGGTTAGTCGACAATCTTACAATACAAAATAAGACATAGTCGACATATTGAAACTTTCTGTCGACAACACTAAAAACCAAATGCTATTTATCGACAAAAGCTAGTAGGTTAGTTGACAGATTAAGCCTAATGAAGAATTATATAAATGCATACATACTGTTAGTTGACAAAGATCGTACCTTAGTTGACAGAATGAGATTAACTAAAAAAATCAAGCAAGATGGCTCACTGTTAGTCGACAGATGCAAGCCTCTCTGTCGACAGATCCAAATTTTGGAACATTGTTAGTCGACAAAGGCTTAGCACTTAGTCGACAGATCCTAAGAAAAATAGACACTTTGTCAACAACTTTAGAAAATGCTAGATTTTTTAAGATCCTTCTTTTAATTTGATTTTTATGAAAACTCATGTTTCTTTGATAACACTTAAGCATCATTTCTCATGTTTTTAGAAGATTTTGAATATCCATGCTTTGTTTTTCCAATCTCCTAAAACATGATTCAATGTTCCTTTGAAAGTCATGATTGATGCTCTCTTTAGAACAATTTTTTGATGCTTTAAGGACATGATATATTAAGTTCTTTTTAACCAAAACACTTCTTTTGAACCATACAAATACTTTTTGTACACGTATACCATATGAGATTATTGAAATTAATTTTTGAGATACTTAGAAGCAAATACTTTGAGTTTGAATTCTTTTGTCATATAACTTGCCATTATCAAAGCACTTCTTATAAGAGTAAAATACCAGTTTGGTTTTTACTTTAATTTGGGTTGAGTTGGTTTGAACTTTAAAAAAAAAAAAAAAATCATTTAGTTTGAATTGAGACTAATAAAAATTTTAATTCAAACTACCCCATATATTTTCTATAACTAGCTATATAAATATAATTAACTAGATAACAATTAATTAAATAATAATTCTAATTCAAATCTCCCTTAATTCAAACTCTAATTCTGTCATACTCGAACATCATCTTCATAAATATTTTAACGATTTTCACCCGCGCAACCTTTGATTCTCAAGTAAATGTAAGTGAGATTGGAGATAGAATTTAACAAGGCATCTTCATCTCCAACCTGTGGGATCAGTGACTGCCTTAAATCACATGAAACATAAATAGTTACCCGAAAACTCTCTGAATTCCCCAAAATCAATATATATAAATAGATGTATATGACATTGAAGATAATTTAAGAGAACGTCTCCAAGTCATGAAATGAATGATCATGACTGCCATAATTAAATCACATGAAGAATAAATAATCACCCAAAAACTCTCGGAATTCCCCCATGCACGAACGAAAACTCTCACACTTTGTCTGTCTATAAATATATATCAAACACTTGCCTCCCATACTTCCCACCAATGCCTTCCACGATGGCTTTTGCTCCCAAGCTCTTCTTCTTCACAGTTGTTCTTCTAGCAGCTGCAGGGATCCTCCCGTCAATGGCGTCGCCGCCGCCCTCCAGTCTGAACCTCGCGGAGCGGCTGCAGTTGGCGGAGTCTTCCAACTGCTTGAGCTCCATGCTGGAGATCCACTCCTGCATAGGCGAGATCGTGATGCTGCTACTCAACGGCGAGACTTACATCGGCCCCGGCTGCTGTGCCGCTGTTGAGACCATAGTCCACGACTGCAGGCCCTCCATGCTCGACTCGCTTGGCTTCACCGCCGAGGAAGGCCACGTTCTCGATGAGTACTGCCAAGGAGCGGCCGACATCATCCCTCCTCCGCCGCCGCCAGCGCCTGCGTCTCTATTTCACTGAGGTTTATCATCTCTATGTATGTTTGGCACTGCTTAGCAGGCGACATTTGTAATAAAACCACGAGCAGAACAGCTTATCTATCTATCTATATATATATAGAAGTGATCATCAACAGCGTCAACTTTTATTCATCGGTGAATGCATCTATATATAAAATCGTAGTTGTCATAATCAATAGCTGAGACTGAGAGTTACATAAAATTCTGATAAATTGGGGCTTGAATTGTGACATAATTGCAAGTGAGCTTAATCAGATATTTACTTACACATATGATCTATTTGGAATTTTGGGCAATAATTTTAAAATTGGGCCAGCAGAAAGGAAGAAGAGAGGAAGCGGAGAGGATATATAGGATCACCTTCGTAACGTCGGCCATCATCTCGCCGGCCGTAGGTAGCTTCTTTTTCCTTCTCTTGTTGTTTACTTTAATTTGACTCAGAAATACCCCTTTTTTTCTCATTTCAGTTAATTATCTCATTCTTCCTTTCCTCAGTTTTGCTGCAACTCACTGCAACCACCGGTGTTGGCCGGAGAAGACCAACCAGGACGAGGGCTTTCGAGGCCCGACCTCCTAAACCCGATACCATTTAGTAGTTGTATTTCAATTTTTATTCTTTTAGGTAAAATTTACATGAAGATACGATTTAGTTTAAAGATAAAAATTGAGTTGATTATAATTTAAAGATAATAATTTTAAATCTTATTGCTATACTTCATTTTTTTTATAAAATAAAATATATAAAAAATATTTTGGAAAATTTACTTATGATTCAATTTTATAATACTAAATTCTCTTATTTACTTGTATAATAGGATGGATGTATAAGATGTCCACTTATTTTGATTTTTATAGGGACAAGACTTAGATGCCTTTGGGCGTGTCCTGTTTATTCTTTAAAATGTTGTAGTAAATGTTCACCAAAATGTTGTATAATAGGATGGATGTTTATCATTGGAGTTGAAGGCATGGTTGGAGCTAATGAGGTGTTATGTTGATGCATCGTGGCTTCTTTCTATGGTATCAACATTTTTGTGGTCGTATTTCATTCAAAAACTCTTCCCATTTCCATTTTCGATGGAATTTTATTTTGTTATGCAGAACTCAACTGCCTATCCAACTGACCAACAACCACAGTCGACGAAACAACAGTCCCCCAAATGCCAGCTGATCCATAAAATTGAGTGCATTACTACACACTGAATAAAATTGAGGATCTACATGGTGCGACCTATGCCAAAGCCGTTAATAATTGAGTTGAGCAATGGAACTTTTTGGAGATCCTCTGATCTGATCACACACAGGCACAGGAACAAAGATTGGGTCCTCAAAGTCTTTTGAGTAGTTGAGTTTGCCATCCAATATTTCAATTTGTAAAATTGAACACAAAGAGGGTATGTATGTTAATTTATAAGATTACACTAAGATCAAACAAACTACAAGGCTGCTGCCGAATAGGCAAGACAGTGATTCGAGTAGTAGTCATCCATCGCTGGTCCACGTAAAGGCCAGAAGAACAATGGTGAGGGTTGATAAAATGGTGGCCGCAGAGAACAGCCACATGCCTCTGCCGTTGCTCTTCTGCTGCTTCTCTTGGCTTCCAGCCAGCTCCACCTCTTTCAGCAGCTCCCTTACCTCCTCCATGTCCGAATCTTTTGCAGCCTGGATCAGTTTGCTCTGTATCTTCTCCAGCTTCTCCAGCCTTCTAGCCCTTGACGCGTTCTTGGCCTTGCCCGACCAAATGAAGCCCGTCATCTTCCAGAGGAGAATGCCCACGTAGATGGCCACCACGCAGTCCACCGTGTAGTGGTGGCGCTCCCGTATCTCCCTCTGTGCGCTGTGCATGACTAGTAGCCATATCAGGGTGGAGCTAAAACCTCCATAAGCTTCCTGTGTCATATGGAAGAAGGAGAAGAAGTAAATAGGGGCCTTAGGTGAAACCGGGGGATCCACATTGCGGGTTTGTTATGCATACCGTCCAAGCCATGGCTGTGAGTACTGCAACGAGCATGTGGCCACTGTATAGGAGGTCATTGCAGCCGCCTCCAGCCTTTTTCAGGAGATGGTACCATGAAGAACCGTGAAAAGAATTGGGTCGCAAGAAATCAATTAGGAAGCTCATCGACCCCCAATCAGGACGAGGATCATCAATGTATTCTGCAACTCTTTCTGGATCAAAAAGAAGAAAAGTTAACCCCTACCTTTTTTGTATGACTGGTAGATTCTAGCGGATTTGTGATGGAGAATTTAGTAGAACGCGTGAGGAAACAAATACAATATACATATTTTTTCAATCTAATGAACAAGGCTGAAAACAAACTGGAAAAATAATGGCTTGGCTGTGGAGAATGTGACCCTGCATTTGACACAATTTGGACATAGTAAAGAGTTGATAAGTCCAAGTGCTTGGAACATAGACAGCCAAAACATGGAAAAGAAAATGCTCCGTAGACGACATAATTTTTTGTCTTAAAAAGATGATCCATATATAGCGCATACCAAAAGCTATATCAAGATTGATAAGCTCACGAACAGCATTGGCATCTGAAGCATAAGGGACATAATATTTCTGAGCCCAGCGATGAGGATATGCAGGTACTTTGAACCGAACTGATGCACACCAAGGCCGAGCTGATGGAAGAATTGTGGATACGAAAGATATAGCTCGAAGAAGGCGCCCAATTGCCATGGTGAACATATACCTGGCACCCAGCCCAAGCCCAGGAGCTTTTACAGAATCAAACAGTACAGAAAATGCCAGCATCATAAATAACATCAGGAAATGGTGCAGTCCAATGATATGGGCTCTCAATATCTCAACCACTGTTGGAGGAAGTTTTTCATTCAATGCCAGCAGCAACCATTGCCCAGTGTCCGGAAGAGGTGAAGTATTACTGCCAAAATTAATATGCAAAAACTAGTTATCCAATTGATAACTTTAGTTAACAGTAATTCTAAAAAACAGTTACTCTCGTAGTAGTATTTTGAAGATGTCCACCAAGTAAGAATGAAACCTTCCACCGAGCAACAATTATGCATCAGTTTAGCAGCACATAACCAATATACTACCACATTCAGCAGTTGAAGAGAAAAGTTAATATTTCGTACATACAAAAGAGTTTTCAGTTTTGGTTTTTACCTTTTTGTTTTCAATTAATTGCTTGATAATTTTGGTTTGTTTTCAATTTTTCTTTTGATTTTTTTTTTTTTAACCTTTGTATTTCCCCTCGCTTCCCCACCATCTGTGACTCACAGAGCTGTTCTGTTGGGCAATTAGCAGCTGGGGTTGCTGGGAGTCCCACAACTCCTCCGGCAACTAAGGTCACCAGGAGTGGGAAGGGCGAGGGGAAGGAAAGAGAATGAAAATGAAATGAAAATTGTCAAAATACCTTGGTGTTTGTCATGTGCCCAAAGTTATAAGGGCAAAGGGGTATAATTGTACGTTGCGTAGATAGTAAGGGCTCTACTGTAATAACCTAAAAGTAGGCAGCTATGCTAATTTTGAATTTAGCACCTATTTCCAGCTAAGGATCAGTACATCCCACACAGAGAAGGCATCGATGAATACAAACTGAATTCTCTTTCCCAACACACTTTCATCTTTGCTATTGACTCATCTCTCATTCTTCCCCCTCAATTCTCTCAATTCTATCCCTAAACCTCCCTAATTCTCCTTAGTTCCAAAGGAGAATTCCCTTGTCAGAACCAGAGTCTGAAAAATTGGTATCAGAGAACGATTCAGGGTAGCAGTCTTCAGATGTTATCTCCGTCACCACGGACGATGCAATGAGAATGAAGCAGATGGAATCACAATTGCAACAAGCTATAGCGGCAGCAGCAGATATGCAAATTCAGATGGGTACGCTGGAGACATCAGTGGAGTTGGTGGTGGAAAGAAGGAGCAATGGAAAGATGGCGCGAGGAGAGTTGTGATCAGCACAATAGGCTGCAAGACCAAATGCGCAAGCAGAATCAACAACTATGGGATCAGATGCAACGATTCATGGTAATGTTCACCAGCCAAATTCTGGTAAGGCTTTCTCCCAAATTTCCACCTAGAGAGAGATCTGAACCAATACTTCCCATGAATGGAGTGGCTGACCAATCCAAGGGATCATCGGAATTTGAGGTAGAACCCCCAATGGTAGGAGAGAATAATGTAGAGAGAAGGCAGGGAGCTCCGGCTGTTCCTAATCAGTCCGGATTTCCAATGCCAAAGATGGAGATTCCTTTATTTGATGGCCAAAACCAAAGGTGGTGGGTTAGGCACTATGAACATATGTTTAGCATCTATAACGTGGTCGAACAGCATAAGGTAACCTTAGTCGCTGCTTACCTTAATGATGCCTGGTTTTAGGGGTGGACTATGGTGAAGGAGAGTTGTCTATGGGTGGAGTTTGTGGAGGACTTGTGTGAACATTTCGGAAATCGGAGCATGTTAGACGTTGTAAAGGAGTTCAACAAGCTTAAACAGGAGGGGACTGTGCAGTCATATCAATTGAAATTTAAAGAGCCCAAATCACTTATGTTGATTCTAAATCCCACGCTCACAAAGGGATACTTTGTCTCAAGTTTTGTCAATGGCTTGAGCGAAGAGCTACGCCCTACAGTTAAGATGTTCCAACCTAAGACTATTAAGCAGGTAGCTGAATGTGCTAAGTTACAAGAATTGATGGTGGAGGTTCTAATGAAGAAACAAAGATGGACGGGAAGAGTGACGCATTTAGGCTCACCCCAACAGGGAAACAAGGGGTTTGGCAAGGAGAGTGGCAAGATCAATCAAGGAAATAAGGGAATGGCAATCATCACCCCTGCTCAACCCTTAGCAGGAAGGATCCTAGAACAAAGGAGGCAAGCTGACCTCTGTTTTCGCTGTGGAGATAAATATTCCTTGGGGCATCAATGCAGGAGGCAACTGATACTATTGGAAGGGGAGGAAGAAATAGGGATAGAGGAAGAAGAGGATACCAATCATGTGGAAACTGAAGGAGAAGAGAAGGTGGAGATATCACTAAACGCAATAAGGGGGCTGACCAACAGTAAAATAATCAAGGTGGACGGCAGAGCCTAGGACAACAAGCTGATAATAGTAATAGACAGCGGAGGTAGCCACAACTTCTTAGATGAGGGAACTACAAGGAAGCTAAAGTGTAACCTTACAAGCACACACCCCCTTTTAGTGACAGTGGCTAATGGCCAGAAGGTGATTTGTAAATCGGCTTGTGTGGGATTCTGCTGGCAAATGCACAAGGAGGAGTTTGAAGTAGACCTACAGTTGCTAAAGCTTGGGGGCTGTGACATTGTTCTGGGAGTTGATTGGATGAAGAATATGAGCCCAATTTGAAGATGGAGGTAACATTTGAAAAGGAGGACAGGAGAATGACATTAAGTGGCAGTGCAGAGGCAGGGTTGTGCAAGATGATAACCGGAAAGATGTTGCAAAAGATCTTCAGAAACAAATTATCAGAGATAGCATAACTATTTTCAATCCATGTGATGAAACAGATGGAGGAGGAAATGGAACTGGGAGGAGAACTGATGCTAACCACCATTGACTAGCCCCAAACTCCATGGAAGATACAAGAACTTGATTCACTTCTAGTTAGAGTTTCAAGATTTGTTTGTGGAACCCAATTCTCTACCCCCAAAGAGACCACTGGACCACACAATTAACCTCAAGCCTAACATTGAACCCATACACATACACATACGATCCTACCGTTATCCTCCCAAACAGAAGGCTAAGATAGAAAAGATCTAGAGTCAGAGTAAACATAGATCCTAGAAAAATAGCAACAATGATTTCATGGCCCAGACCTACTACTATTAGGGCCTTGAGGGGATTCTTGGGACTTACTGGGTACTATCGACAATTTGTGAGAAACTATAGAGTGATCAGTAAGCCATTGACGAAGTTGTTGAAGGAGGGATTCCACCAAACTGAAAAGGCAAAGGAGTCCTTTGGGTTACTGAAAAAGGCAATGAGTGAAGTGCCCACCCTAAGTCTACTCGATTTCAACAAAGCATTTGTATTGGAGACAGATGCAAGCAACAATAGGGTGGGAGCAGTACTAATGCAAGATAGCAAACCCCTAGCCTTCATTAATCAAGCATTGGCTCCAAAACACCTTGGCCTTAGTCTATATTGCAACACCCAAAACCATCGTTAATGACCGGTAAACATAATTCTAGGGGGGAAAAAAAAAAATAAGTTATAATAGTTTAGGGACACAAACGTCATTTTTTTCCATAGTTTGAGGACCAAAATGAAAAGTTTAGATAATCCAAATTTTAGCCCTACCATGATATACAAGAATTTCTAGAATATTCTTGCGGATTTTTTGATTTTTTGGATATGAATAAGTTGATTTCTCTAAATATGATATGATATGATTTAAATCTTTCTAATTGATAAGAAATAAGGCAAGATTTGAATTTATCTTTGTGGAAAAAAGGATATTTGATTTGATTTGATTTAAATCTTTCTAATTGATAAGAGATACGATAAGATTTGAATTCACCTTATGGAAAAGAGGATATTTGATTGGGATCCTTATCAAATAGGATTCTTGACTATAAATATGACTTTCCCCCTTCACAATTCTTCACTTCCCCTCTCCTTAGTTGGTCGACCCCCTCCCTCTCTTTTCTTTGTTTATTTCTTTCTTACTACAAGCAAGACAACAAGGTGTGAAGGTTTTGATTAGGAGAAAAGAGTCAAAGATCGGTTTTATTCCAACAAGTTGAAGTGCATTATGAACCATCTTTGTGTTTAAATAAATTCATGAAATCAAGTTTCATGGTCCCTCATGTCATGATTACAAGCAAGTTTCAGGACCGAAGTTTAGTAGCTATGCACAAAAGTTCTTACCCCCCACAAGTTGGTAGAATCCATTGCGTCTCCTCATGTTGCAAGTTCAAGTTATCCCATGTTTAAATACGATTAATAGTTCATTTATGCTTATTGAGATTTATCTCACCCGCCCCTCCCCCCTTCCTTAGGTGGCTATGAATAAGGAGGTTGGAGCATGGATGTGGCGTGTGATGGCATTTTCAAAGGGATTTCAAGAATTTAATTTCAATTTTTTTTAGGATGTCTTTTAGATAAACCAATCCAAGTTTTTTTTTCTTTCCTTCTTTCTGTTGAAATAATTTTTTTTTTCAATAATTAACTCTAGATTTTATATGAATGCTATAAACCATATTTTGAAATTTTATTTAAGTTTATGAAAGTTTGATTCTCGATTTAAGTTCCAGGCGTCGCAAAGTTGTATTAGAGCCGGTTTACTTTCCTGTACTCATTTTTTCTGAAAAAACAATAATTTTTTTCACTATTCACGGCGAACAGTCAAGTAGCAGTACTGTTCACTGCCCCCACTGGGCCAGAATTTTTTTTAAAAAATTTATTTTTTACAATGATTTACTACTGGAAATAAAGAAATTTATATTATACTTCACTAATAGAAATAAAAAAATTAAGTATTGAAGAAAGTAAGTGTATAATGACCCAATAGTAACCATCATAATATTTTTTACAATTTGTTCATAATTTTATTTTTTTACAATGATGATGCAAAGAAAGCAAGTATTGAAAAAAATTGTGAAGCAAAGAAAGTAAGTATGGAGGAAATTTATATTGAAAAAAATGAACAAGTTAACAAAGCAAGTATTGAGCAAATTGATGTTAACAAAGCAAGTATTGAGCAAGTATAAGTTCCAAGCGTCGCACACATGACCAAGAGCTGTTGGCAATTCTCATTGCGGTTGAAAAATAGAGGCACTATCTAGAAGGGGGCAATTTACTTATTATTAAGACAAGACCATAAGAGTTTGAAGTTTCTGTTACAACAGAAACTCCATACTCACTTGCAGAAGAAGGGAATGTTAAAACTAATGGAGCTAGACTATGTGATCTAGTACAAAAAAGGGCAAGAGAACAAGGCTGCAAACACCCTCTCTCACTGTTTTGAGGGGGGAACATCAGCAACCATCACCTCCATCATTCAAGATTGGTATCAAGAGGTTCCTTCCAGCTATGAGAAAAGGGAGTGGACCAAGGAGTTGATGGAATAGTTAACCCTAGATCCTTCTTGCAAACAAGGTTATACACTAACGGCTTACTCAAGTATAAAGGGAGATTAGTGATCAGAGACTATGACACACTAGGGGAGAAAATACTTCACTCTATACATGGATCTCCAATTGGGGGCCATTTAGGCATACAAAATACCTATTATCGGGTCAAACAACTTTTTATTGGCTGCAACTGAAAAAAAAAATGGAGTATATCATGGCGTGTGACATCTGTAAACGATGTAAGCATGAGACTATACACCCTTCAAGCTTACTACAACCATTACCAATACCCGAATAGGTTTGGACTGATATCACCATGGATTTTGTGGAAGGACTATCGAGGTTTGAAGGATGTGATTGTATCCTGGTGGTAGTACACAGGTTCACCAAGTACACCCACTTCTTCAACTTGGCTCACCCTTTTACCACCCAAGAAGTAGCAAGGGCATTCCTAGACCAAGTGGGGAAATTACATGGGATCCCACAATCAATTGTCTCATACTGGGATAAGGTATTCACAAGGAACTAATGCAGTCATTAGGCACTCAACTCCACATGTCCTTGCACCCTCTAGAAACAAATGGGCAGACGGAGCAGGTTAACCAATGATTGGAGACATATCCCTGTTACCTATGCTTCATGCATCCTACCGAGTGGCACAAATGGCTACCACTGGACCAATGGTGGTGCAACTCGTGCTACCACAGTGCCCTGAAGATGACTCCATTTGAAGCCCTATATGGCTATATGCCACCACTTCTACCAACCCTGGGAGGGCTCACATCAGTGGCAACAGTGGACTCTTATTTATAACAAAGACAATAGATATTCACTACATTAAAGAAGGAACTGGCCAACACCCAAAATATGATGAAACAATTTGCAAATAAGAAGAGAAGTGAAAGGGAATTCACAGTTGGAGAGGCAATATATTTGAGGTTAAGATAAGCCCACTTAAAGGCTCTCTCACGAGCAAAGGTGACCAAACTAAGCCCGAAGTTCTACGAACCCTATACAGTTGTTGCTCCATTAGATAAAGTAGCCTACAAACTTCAACTACTAGAGGGTTCCCAAATACACCCTGTCTTCCACGTATCCCCCCTCAAGAAGTTAGTCGGAAGCAATCCAGTGAGTTCCACCTTACCGCCTATGACTACAAAAGCCAACCAAGAGGTAGAGCCCACGGCCATAGTGAACGAAAGGGTCATCCATAGGTAAGGGGTCCTGATTACATAGGTACTAGTTCGTTGGTCCAACATCATCTGAAGAACAATACTTGGGAGTACCTACCCGACTTTCTCAAGCAATTTCCCAAGGCAACTAGGCTACTCAAGATTTCTTGCAGACAAGAAATGTTTGAAGAGGGGGGGAATTGTCATGAGCCTGCAAGTTATAAGGGCAAGGGGACATAATTGTATGTTGCATAGATAGTTAGGGCTCTACTATAATGACCTAGAAGTAGGTAGTTATGCTAATTTTGAATTTAGCGTCTACTTCCAGTGGAGGATCAATATATAACCCTGATCCTGCACAAAAGGAAGGCATCAATGAATACAAATTGAATTATTTTTCCTACCTCACTTTCATCTTCTCTTTCGACTCTTCTCTCATTCTTCCCCCTCAATTCTCTACCTAATTCTCCTTAGTTCCAAAGGAGAATTCCCTTGTAAAAACCGGAGTTTGACAATATTGTTTTCCTTTTTTTTAAGGTCTCATAATTTCAAAAAAGAAAAACAATCAATCAAACATATTTCTACTTTCATTTTCAAAATAATGAAAACAAAAACAGAAAATTGAATATGGAAGCCCTAACAAAAAGGCCCTTAACTATCAATCCTCTTACACTGACATTCGTTGAGAAGATTTCTAGTAAACTTACAATATCCCCCCACACAAACAATATCCCCCTAGACTCTTTCCATGTGACATCCAAAGTCAGTATGCTGGGTGCTAGAGGTTTATGTGGTAGCTATTTTCTGCATTACTTACTGGTGCCAATTCTAGACCATCTCGATCAGTCCTATATGTATGGCTGTCCCAACACACCCATTTTATGAGGGGATTTCTACGTTGCAACTCAATGAGCAATAAAAATCAGTTAGAATTAGTAGCCTTTTCCATTCTGTTAGGACACTGATAATCGAAAGGAACTACAAGCTGGAAATTAACAAAATGAAAAGAAAGTGGACTTTCGAGAGGTCCATGCTCTCCCACTATATTCACCAGAAAATTCCTACCCTTCTACTCTATTTGCTTCTCTATTTAAAGGAATCAATTGCCCTCACATGCCTCCTCCTCTTTGCTCTTCCCATTCTACCCCTTAACTGAATTTGTTGGCTGCACATGCACCACTTGCCTTCTCCCATTTCAATATCCATATTCTGCCCTTATTTCTTAGGTCTTTGGTAGGGGAATGTTATGGGCTGCCTATCAATACTCCCCCCACGGAACTCACCTTGTCCTCAAGGTGAAGAACAGGGAACTGTTGTAGGGTTCATAGGTGGTCCAAGACCAACTTGGGCTTGGAGTATGTGAATCTTCTCTTCAATTTGTTGAGTTGTCTCCCTGATTTGCATTAGACCCAATGGCTGTAACACCCTAACCTCTGCCCTAATTTCTGGTTTCAACCCGTTAATAAAGAGGCCCTCCAGTATGGCCTTTGAAGCTTCGTCCACTGGAGCCGCCAAAGTCTCAAAGAGGAGGCGGTATTCCCGCACGGATTCATCCTGCCTGAGGGCCAAGAGCCTCTCCTCCAATGATCCCTCCTGCGAAGACTAGAATCGTCTACGTAGATGGATTTCAACTCTTCCCAGCTCCCGACTCTATGTCGCCTTTGTTCCCATTGAAACCAGGCGAGTGCAGGCCCATCGAAACAGAGAGTTGTTGTATCCATCTTCCCAGCCTCCGTCAACCCATTCATCGAGAAGTATCTCTCAGCCCTGAAAACCCACCCATCAGGGTCGCCTCCTTCGAAGATCGGCATCTCTAGTTGCCGACTTCTACAATCTTGTCTCCCAAAAGCTTCGTGCTTTGTTCCGACCTCACGGCTACGATCACCCTGTGCTGGCGATCCTCCCAAAGCAAAGGATGAGTCCACCGGTACGTCCTCCTCGCCCCGTTTCTCTTTTCGTCCCCTCTCCTACTCTCCCCACTTCTCTGCCAGTAGGTTAAATTGCTCCAGCACCATTGCTAAACTCTTCTCTATTCCTTGCATCCTCTGGAACTCGTTCTTTAGCGAGTCCATTCTCGCTTACAGACCATCCATCCTCCCTTCTATTTGCTGTTGGTAAGTTTCCAACCTCCGCCCTAGCTCGCCCACCCTCTCCGATAGAGACCCCCCCATGGATCACGCTTTGATACCAAATGTTAGGACACTGATAATCGAAATGAACTAAAAGCTGGAAATTAACAAAATGAAAAGAAAGTGGGCTTTCGAGAGGTCCATGCTCTCCCTCTATATTCACCTGAAAATTCCTACCCTTCTACTCTATTTGCTTCTCTATTTAAAGGAATTTGTTGCCCTCACATGCCTCCCCCTCTTTGCTCTTCCCATTCTACCCCTTAACTGAATTTATTGGCTACACATGCACCACTTGCCTTCTCCCATTTCAATATCCCTATTCTGCCCTTATTTCTTAGGTCTTTGGTAGGGGAATGTTAGGGCCCCTGATTCGTAAGTCTTACTAGAGGCAGGGGCAACCAAGGAATAGGACACGAGGGCAGAAAGGTCAAATTCGGTTGGGAAGAATAACAACCCACATGGTTACAACGGACTAAGGAGCCGAGGAGGTATAAAAACAGAGGAAAAATGAGAGAGAAGTAGCTAGAGAATTCTGAAGAAGTTTTGGGAGAGAAGGCCTTCTCGAATAGGCCAATATTGTTTTCTTTTCTTAGCTTGTAATTGGAGATTCTTAACGTTGATTGTGAGATTTTATCAATTACTTGTGAGGATCCTATCAATTTGGTATCAGAGTGGTGCCGATCCTCATGGTGAACCTAACAGAGAGAGTGAGTGAATTGGAGTCGAAGATGGAGGGCATGAAAAGGGGAGTCGAATTCATTAGAGGCGACATCCAGGCGATGGAACGAAATGTGGCGGTGATGCTCAAACAGTTCACTTTCATGCGAACGATGTGGGAAGAAAAGGAACAGGAGAGGAAGAAGGAGGAGGAGTTGGGAGACCGACCTCCAGAATTCATTCAGGATTCCGAGGCAACGCTGGAAATAGGAGTGCGGCGAGCTGAAACAGGGGATTCTGAGGGGGGTTGGCAGTCGGAGATCCGAGTACGACAGTTGGAGATGCCGCTCGTTGAAGGCGAAGAACTTGACGGCTAGATATTCCGAACCGAATGTTACTTTGCAGTGGCTGGGATGACTGATAAGGAGAAGTTAGATGCAGCAGCATTGTGTTTAGAGGGTGTTGCATTTTCATGGTTCCAATGGAAGCAACGGAGACGAAGAGTGAGAAGTTGGGAAGAGCTAAAGGGGCTGCTGAGGAATCGCTTAGGATTTACGCAGGAGGGCACGATGGAGAAATCAAACGAGTTGGAGGACACGATTAAGGAGAGTGAGATGGTGGAACTGTCGCAGAATTCCGTGGTAGGCCTAACTCCACCATAGATGATGAAGGTAAAATTCTGTGGTGTTAGGGAGTTCACTGGCGAGGCAGAAAGGCAGCCGACAATCGGTCCGTTTAAAATGCCTAGGACTGCCAATCTGGAGACATCCAAGGAGAGCGTCTTACCGATGAGTGGGGCGCCATCAACGGTCCATGTTGTCTGGGAAGCTGGTTTGATTCTTAGCCCAATTTCTCAGAGATTTCACATGGGGTGAGTTGATAATAGAAGGCCCCCCCATGTATTCTCACCATCATGAGGGGGTGGGTGCCTTGTCCAAGCAAGTCATGATGCTGGAAGGGCAACCTGTTTCTAGAAGTCAAGGGCTCAATTTGCATTCTGTTGTGGAGCCCAATGGTATAGACCCAAAGATCTTAAATAAAGATGGGAATTTGGGCGAACTTCATGATGAGGTTGAGAAGTGGCAAGCCATGAAACAATTGACAAAGTCAAGGGGCTAGGAAGTTGTATCAATAACCAAGGATGCAGTGATTGGAATGGGAATCGCTGAAAATCAAAAACCTACTACGAATAAGTGCTATGAAGAAAGAGCACAAAATGAGCCTCCTGTCAGTCAAGAATCTAATGACCCTAATGTAACCCAAAATGTGCCACTGCAAGCATGCATGCACAAAATTCCTATTGCTGATACAGAATGAGGATCTAAATGGCCAGAACAGTGGCCAGCACGGGTGGGACAACCACCGTACTGGTTGTTGTGTTCCAAGTTTGGAGTCTATGGCAAAGCAGCCTTTAAAGATTTCACAGCAGACTATCAGCCTCGAGAACGAGTGGTGATTAAATCATACCTTACTGGAATGGGGAGAAATGAGTCATCTGTCAGGAATGTTATGGACATGAAAGTTATGAATGTTATGGACATGAAAGTTATCTATGGAGAATTGATTGTTGCTCTAAGAAACTTGAAGGTATAGATCATGATTATGGTGCCTATAGACTCTCCAGATACACTATCTATAGTTTATGAATGAGGCCATCTCTTCTCTAACGTTAAAAAGAGATACCATTTGATGGTCGTGGTTGCTGAGGTTGACCAGATTCTTAGCCTAGAGAGAAAACTGATTGTTCGCGACAAGGTGGAGATCATCAACGAGGTGGAGGAAAGGATTGGGAGGCTGGCGTACAAGCAATCTCTACTAGCCTCCGGTGCAATTCACCCTGTAATTCGCATCTTCCAGCTCCAAAAGGCTAAAGGAGCAGTGCAGGAGGCCACCACTATCACTGACCAGCTCCATTACTGCATCAATTTCTTGAGTTTCACCTTGAAGACAAGGTGAATCCCGTGGGCGGGAGTAATGTTAGGGCCCCTGATTCATAAGTCTTACTAGAGGCAGGGGCAACCAAGGAATAGGACACGAGGGCAGAAGGGTCAAATTCGGTTGGGAAGAATAACAACCCACATGGTTACAACGGACTGAGGAGTCGAGGAGGTATAAAAACAGAGGAAAAATGAGAGAGAAGTAGCCAGAGAATTTTGAAGAAGTTTTGGGAGAGAAGACCCTCTCGAATAGGCCAATATTGTTTTCTTTTCTTAGCTTATAATCGGAGATTCTTAACGTTGATTGTGAGACTTTATCAATTACTTGTGAGGATCCTATCAGATTTCTAATTTGCAACTCAATGAGCAACAAAAATCAGTCAGAATTAGTAGCCCTTTCCATTCTGTTGGATGAATGTAGTACAAAGAGGAGATCTAGATCGGTTTGACAACATAAACAAAGAAAACAGCCTGTTTGGCCTCATTTTCCTGGTGAATAATTTGGGCAGGATAACCAAAAATTACCATTCCCATCAAATCATAAATCACTAATTCCTTACTATAAATGACACTGTCATCACCATGGTCCTAGTGCCTGGGCTGAAAAAGTCCTCAAGGTTAATGTCACTAAAAAATACTGTAGCACAAGGTCGACTGGAGAAGAGGAAACATAAAAGAGTGCAAATATGTAATCTTTGTCCTGCATAAGTGTATGTATACTTTGGCAGAACCTGCAGTAGGAATGTTGGAGGAGCTTCAGCCACTGAGCTACCTTTTAAAATCTTCAAATGCCCCCTCTTATACAAGTCATTCAAACCTCACTTCAATGAAGTTGAAAATATTGTATATCCTGCACTTGTCAAAGTTGAACGATATATGGCAGCCATAAGTCATTGAGTGGATTATAAGAACCTTATTCACATTGCCAAAATCCTTTTTATGATTTGTTTTGATAGGTCATTTTTTAACATTTTTGTCAACTAAGCACCAACCCCCTTTCCCACCCTAAAAATCGTATTACGGCTTGTGATTATTGTTTTTGTTATTGTCAACTAAACATGGCAGTTCATATCTAAGCAAACACTAGTTTACGAAACTCAGTTTGTTGGAATTATCATCCATTAGTTTCACTATGCATGGAAGGGTTACTAATGGATAAGCAATAGTGATCAAAGCTGGCTAAATAATATGTTCAAAATGCATCATACCATAGATTGAGCACTAGGATTAAGAACACATCGTCATGCAGGAGCATATTCTTCAATTTATTAGTGTTTTTTTTTCTTATTTGTTTACATATTTATGTTATATAGCTATCAAAGGCACAAGGTGCACTGAGGCACAAAGAATGATGGGGCCTAGGTACAAGGTGCAAGGCGCAAGGCTCATGCAAGCAAGCGCACATTTATTCAAAATGCTTATAAAATACTTATACCCCATTATTTTAAATATATACCTACAAAGAAGTTTAAATAAACAAAAAGTTGAGAAAAATATATAATATGTATAATATATAATAATATAAATTAGTTGAAAATAAAAAAGAAGTTTCAGCATATAAATTATTAAGAAGAAAAAACAATATAAATAATACTGAAGAGAAGAAATAATAGTGAAAATTGAAGGAGATCAACAAGGTTCAGCAAAAAGGAAAATAAAAAGGTTCAGAAACAAAATATATATATATATACAGCAGGAAACACTGAAACAGCATGCGCAGTGAAAAATCGATATAAACCAATGCAAAACACTAGCAATTACAAAATAGGTTGCTGGAGTATGCTTCCCTGCATCTGGCAATCCTAATGATGAAAACAAGTGGCCAGCACTGAGTCTCGTGTGACAGCTGTCATGACCTAAGGACATAATAGTAATTAAATAATAAATGAATTTTCTTTTAGTTGTATTGAGGAATTCCCATTTAGTTGAATGGTAGTTGTAGTGAGTTGTGACTGCATTCAACTGGACTGATTTGAATATTTGGCAACCCTATTGGCGCCAAACAGCTACCAAATCAGTATATAAGGCTGATCCAATCTCTTATGCAAGATAAACAACAACAACATATCCAGTCTTTATTCCACTATGTGGGGTCGGCTACATGAATTCTAAACTTCTATGCATTTTTATCTTTTGTCATATCTTCAATTAAACTCATACACTTCATATCAAACTTTAATATCTCTCCCAAAATCTTCTTGGGTCTACCTCTATCTTTTTTTTTTGACTAATTGTTCCATTTCATCAACTCTCCTCACAAGAGCGTATATTGGTCTTCTTTTCACATAACCAAACCACCTTAATTTAGTCTCTCATCTTTTCCTCGATTGGCACTACTCCTACCTTATTATGAATAATCTCATTTCTAATTTTATCTTTTCTTGTATGGCCGCACATCCATCTTAGCATCCCCATCTCTGCTACGCTCGTCTTTTGCTCATGCTGGTATTTGACTACCCAACATTCTAAGCCATACAATAAAACTAATCTTATAATTGTCCTATAGAATTTTCCTTTCAGTTTTTATGGGATTTTACCATCACATAACACTCCCGATGCATTTCTCCATTTTAACCAAGCCTTAATTCTATGCGTGACATCCTCGTGAATTTCTTCATCTTTTTGAATCACTGATCCCAAATATCAAAAATGGTCTTTTCTTTGTATGATTTGGTCTTCCAATTTTATTATAACATCCTCCACTCTTGCATTCTTACTAAATTTACATTCCATATATTTTGTTTTCCTTCTACTTAATTTAAATCCCTTAGATTCTAAATTGTTTCTCCACAACTCAAGCTTAGTGTTCACTCCCTCTTTTGTTTCATCCACCAACACGGTGTCATCTACAAATAACATACACCATGACACCTATGTTTGAATGTGTTTCGTGAGTTTATCCATTACTAAAGGAAATAAGTATGGACTTAGTGCAGAACCTTGATACAATCTCATTGTAATTTTAAACGGTTTAGTATCCGCTCTGCATGTTCTGACCCTTGTCTCTGCACCGTGATAAATGTCCTTAAAGGTTTGTATATAGGCTATTCGGACTCCTTTCTTCTCTAAAACCCTCCATAATACTTATCTAGGGACCCTATCATAGACTTTTTCTATATCTATAAACACCATATGCAGGTCCTTCTGATGATCCTGATACCTTTCCATTAGACGCCTTAGTAAGTATATAGCTTCCATTGTTGACCTACCAGGCATGAAACCAAACTGATTTTTCAAGACATCTGTTTATTTTCTAAGCCTCTACTCTATTACTCTCTCCCAGAGTTTCATGGTATGGCTCATTAACTTAATTCCTCTGTAATTTTCACAGTTTTGAACATCTCTTTTATTCTTGTATATAAGAACCAAAGTACTCTTCCTCCACTGATCTGGCATCTTTTTTGATTTAAGGATCGCATTAAATAATTTCGTTAGCCAGGAGATGCCCTCTTCTCCCATGGATTTCTATGTTTCTATTGGTATATTATCCAGTCCCACAGCCTTATCATTTTTCATCTTTTTTAATGCTTGCCTTATTTCTTTTGAACTTATACTTTGATAAAATGTATGAACATTTGGAGAATGAGGATGAACCGAAATGCTGGAATAAGGATGAATCGAAATGCTGGAAGCACCAGGAGCAAGAGCTGGTGACAGCCGATATAGTCCATCCTTAAGACCTCCCTGAAGTAACACTCTCCTGGAATCCTTGTCCTTAATCAAATAAGAAGTAGCATGAAATTCAGCAACAACATTGTGATTACGAGTGAGTTGTGAAACACTAAGTAAATTCTTTCTCATATACTAGGAACATGCAAAACATTAGGCAATGAAATGATAGAAACAGGTTGTTGGTGAGTGTATAAATTGCTACAACCAATATTTGAGATAGGTAAAGTCTTACCATTTCCTACGACCACTTTGTCATCACCAGTATAAGGAGCATGGATAGAAAGATTATTTAGATTAGATGTGATATGGTTTGTTGCACCAGAATCAACAAACTAGGCAGGGTCTACAACAGATGCTGAGGAATGAGACAAATTATCAGGTTGTGGGGAAGAAAAATTACTATAATAAGTACCTAAAACTGATCCTAGATCTCATGTAAGCTCCATTAGAACTACTAAAGGCAGCCATATACGCCTTAGAATCTGTCTGACCACCATTATTAAACTAAACACCATTAATAAACTGACCAAAACCTGGATTAATCATTCTCTGAAAATTCCTGTCAAATCTATGGTAGCACTTATCAACAAAATGCCCCAGTTTTCCACAAAGCTAATAATAAATTCTTCTATTTGAAGATCTACCTCGTCCTCTTCCTCATTTATTACCAAAACCTCCTCCTCTAGGCATATAACCTCCTCTATTAGCAACAAAATCACCAGTTCTAGCTGATTGTGCCACGTTAACAGTTTTTACAGGGGACATATGTAGATCTAAATCAAAATTAGAAGCAACCAAAGGCAAATTCTTAGATGACAACCTTTGTTCATGCATTAACAACAAATATTGCACCTTCTCTATATTGATCTCATCCATTTGATAGGTTATCAAGCTAACGACTGTTTCATGATCATGACCAAGTCCATTTAGAATAGAAAGCAACAATTCCTTATCATCTAAAGGTTCTCCGATTGCAGCTAACGAATGTCCTATAATTTTAATCTTGAGGACATAATCATTCACAGACAATGCTACTTTCTTAATAGATCGTAGCTGTTGTTTTAACTGGAAAGATTTAGCAATAGTTTGTCGAGAATAAAGATTCTCTAAGGAACTCCATACCTCAGCAAATGATTCAGAATGAATTACCTGCGCGAGAACGTCCTTTTCGATTGTGGAGAACAGCCACCCGAGCAGTAATTGATCTGATCGCATCCAGGTCAGATAATCTGGATTAATTTCATCAGCAACTATGCCATCTGACGGTGCTGAATCTGAATTCAACAGATACTTTTGTGGTGGAGACACCTTATTGATGAAAGGCACTAAATCAAATGCACGAAGAGTTGCAAGGATCGGCGCTTTCCAAAATATGTAGTTGTTTGAATCGAGCTTAATTGGAATGAAACTAAATGCTTTAGCCATTGCAGAGAAATCAAATTGTGAGGCTAGTGAAGAGGAGGAATTACGAGGAGACGCAGAGGAAGAATTCGAATTACAAGCCATTGGCTCTGATACCATGTAATGAAAAGCTAGGGCACAAAATATTGAGATTACGAGAAAGAGAGGAAGAAGACTCTCAGTAATTTCACTAATCAGAAGAAAATGAAACATGTACTTTACAAACAAGAGATGCAGCTATATATATACATAGCGAAGCACCTTCAGAAATAAACAACGCCTAGGCGCCTAACTAACATATAACCATAAGAATGAAAACCACATAAGAGCTGATAAAACGTAACAAACAACAATACAAAAATACTTATGCTTCCACAAGGTTGATAGGCATTTCATCAAGGAGAAACTTGAAAGTGGACTGATTTGCACTCTCTTTGTTCCTACTAGTGGACAGATGGCAAATGTTTTAACTAAAGGCTTACCTGATCATATTTTTCACAAGATCTTGAGCAAGATGAGAATGCATGATATACACTCACCATCTTGAGTGGGAGTGTTAGAAATCAACGAGTGGATTCCTTCCTATTGTGGTTTCTTTCCTGTTATGTATTGTTAATTCCTAGCGGATTACTTACTGCTTATTGGTTCTAATTTGATTTCCTTGTATTTCCTTGTATGTTACAGTTGTAGTATCTTTCCTTTGATGTACATATTTCCTAAGTTAGTATAGGAAACTATCATGAACCTCGGGGATGAGCTAGGGTATGAGAGGAAGATCGAGAATATTAAGAGAAGAACTTAGGGGAAAAATCAGTTGGAAGGGAGAGAACAGTAAGAGGTAAGGGAGGAGATCACCGAGAAAGAGAGAGAGAGAAAAATATTAGAGAGAAATAGAGTTTTCAATTCATTTTCACCATGCCTACTTCCTATAGCTAAGGCAATATATATATAGCCTCATTTAGCTATCAAACAAAGCTCTCCAACCACCTAAGCTACAAGACAAAAGGGAAAAGACAAAAATATCCTAACAAACTATTGCAACTCTATTACAATAATACCCTTCTATTATTCCTTGGGTCATGACAATTTCCCCCTCCTTGAAAGAGTTTTTGTCCCCAAGAACTTACAACAATTTAGCCATTGCTCCTCAACCAATACCAACTCTCTCTAGCTTGGTTGTTCTTTCTTTTATCATTCCCTTTCTAGACCGCTTCTTCTTTGTCCTTGGATACTCTTTAGCTGAAACAAAAATGATAATCAGTGCAATCAAAGTTGCATCTTCCTCTAAGGAGCGACATACCATTTCTCGTGGGTCGGTGATAGCTACCAAATTAAGATAGGTTGTACCCATAGATTGAGGATCCAATATGATGCCAAATCTAGTCAATATATCCTCATCTAGTGCCTTCATTGAATTTAGTTGCTTCTGGTCATAGGCAACAGCTGAAACTTGCAGTTCTTCAGCCTTCAATTATTGTTGCTCCTCAACCTCAAAATTTATAGCAACATTGTGGCACATTTTAGGATCAGTTCTACACACCTTCACAACATTGGAAGATATTTCAGCTACAAGTAGGCCATCTTCATAGCAGTTTTGCTTCTGGTTCCGCCTTTCCTTCATTTCTGATTCATGCTCCAACTCTTCCATAAAATGATCAATGCTCATTGCTTCCTTGTTTGCTCTTTCTTTCAACTTCTCCTCTTGCTACTCCATTCCAAGGAATTTCTCCTTGTTAAAGCTTCCGTGATAATCATCAAAATATTCCACCGGAAAGTTGTAATGATACTTCTTAATAAGTATCATCGCAAACTCTTGCAGCTTCTTGCGTATTATAAGGCCAAATTCCTTGCTCTCTTCATCAAACCCTCTGCTGGTTCCTTTGTCCCTTCGGCTAGTCTCATTCTCAAACTTCTTTTCCCAAATTTGATGCTTCTGGTCAACTGAAAATGCAGCATTCTTTGGCTGCCATTGAAGCTCCATTCCAGCCGAAAATGAAGCATTATTTTGCTGCAATTTAGGGCCCATCTGCTCCATGTATGCACTGCTACCAATGGCCTTATGATCAGGTCGTCCCCTGAAAATGCAGCACCCTTCTACTGCGACTGAGACTCCAATGTCCTCGTGCTTGCACTATTGCCCCTAGCAAATTTCTCACGAGCAGGACAACTCAAAGGCCAATAAACAGGAGCTTTGTACATCCTAAATCCCTCACTTCTCTTCAGTATGTACCTCTCAACAGTCACCTTGTAGCTGATCCAAGAAGTGGCAAATTGCAGTCTGTGTTCTGCTTCAGAGTCAGTCTTCTTTTAGGACCAGAATAAATTGCACGTTACAGCAACTTAATCAGCCGTAAAGAGTCGCATAGGGCTACCGAATATTCTGTCTCGCTTGCTACAATAATACCCAATATTTGCTGGAAACACCGGCATGTTGCGCCTTAGCAATCGCCTGGCCTTGAATCCGATTCTACTCTGAATTGGCTCTGCAAAATGGTTGAAATCTCCTTCAGATCAAGGTGGAAGGCTTGTTGTAACACCCAAACCTATTCTGCCACTTTCGTCTCCTCAATCCAAATCAAACAGTTGAACCCCCACAGAAATTAATGGCGGCTCTTCTCAACCCAATCACCGTCCAAGGCTCCCAACCCACAAGAATCGCATGCACCAAATCAACAATTGCAATGGATAGCGGCAGCGAACCCCCCTCAGTTGCTTCACCAACACGAGTTGGAAGGCAACCAAAACCGTAGCACACAGCCGCACCTGTAGGAAACTTATCGGTCTGGTCAGACTGGTCTTCCGGTCTGGTCGCAACTCGCTGGGTCGTCCGCTCCACCTCCGACAGACTCACACTCGCCTTGGACAATCGCAACCCTCTGGGTCGTTCGCTTCACCTCTGGTCCCCCACTCCAGTCACGACCTTCTGGGCCGAGGTTGAATTCGTGTATCGCTTAAGTCACCTGGCCTTGTTTCGTTGCTGCAATCGCTGGAATTCGCAACTTCTTGTGATCTAATCGGCTCAGTTCGGCCTCTTACAAGGAACTGCACTTTGTGACGCCTTCCAATTCGAATCGCCTGGCCTGCTCGTTTGCAATTCTGAGCCGAAGCTTTCTTTGCTCCGCTTCGCCTTTCGAATTCAGTCACTGCTTCTTCCCAAATCTACTACCAATGGCTATTGGAATCACCGGAACGGAATTCAGTTCGCTTCCCTTGAAACTCATACCTCTGTAATTGATCGACTCAATTGTTCGATCAATTCTACTGCCGCTTTACGAAAACGCCTACTACATTCGTTCAGCTCCACAATCTTTTGTCAAAGTCGAGGTGTTGGCCTAAATTGCCTGCACTCGCCTGATGCTACTGGATTCCATAGTTGCCTTCTAATTTCGAGAATCAACAAGGAAAGTCGCCGAGAAACCTGGCTCTGATACCAACTTGTCATGAACCTCGAGGATGAGCTAGGGTGTGAGAGGAAGATCGAGAATATTAAGAGAACTTAGGGGAAAAATCAGTTGGAAGGGAGAGAACAGCAAGAGGTAAGGGAGGAGATCATCGAGAAAGAGAGAGAGAGAAAAATATTAGAGAGAAATAGAGTTTTCAATTCATTTTCATCATGCCTACTTCCTATAGCTAAGGCAATATATATATAGCCTCATTTAGCTATCAAACAAAGCTCTCCAACCACCTAAGCTACAAGACAAAAGGGAAAAGACAAAAAGACAAAAATATCCTAACAAACTATTGCAACCCTATTACAATAATACCCTTCTATTATTCCTTGGGTCATGACAGAAACCTTCTCTCATTAGGGAACTACCTATTCCGATTGATAGGTGTGAACATATGCTGTATTTTTAGGTTGAATAGTGATAAGATTGGATGATTTCTTCTTCTTTCAACAGATATGTCAAGCCCCGTAATTGGGGTTGGACAATTATGGTAATCCGGTTCTTGATTAGAACAGAATGCAAGAAAAAGGGAGAAAGATAAGAGAGAGAGAGAGAATTGTAAGGAAAGAGCTTTGTATTATTCTCGATATCCCCCCATCCACATACCAGCAGGCTTTATATAGAGCCTCCCTTCTAACTAACATAACAACAAAGGAAAGGTCTATTGTACAATTAGCTACTCTCCTAACCAATTAACCACCCAACCTCCTAACCACTTAACCTCCCCAGCTAATTGCTAAGACAAGTGGTTATCTTCCTAGCAAAATACTTGTTTACCCTTAGGGTCATGACAATCCCCTCCCCTTCAAACAATTCTTGTTCTCGAGAATTAAAGTAGTCCAGTAGCCCTTGGAAATTGCTTCAGCAAATCGGGAAGGTACTCCCAAGTGGTGTGATCTGGATATAGATGGGACCATTGCACCAAAACCTAAGTTAGGGGTAACGATCCTTGGTACACAACACATTTCTCCACAATAGCACAGGGTTCTATCACCTCTTCCACTTCTTTTGCTACAGGTGGTGGCAAATCTTGGCTAGTAGAAGCAGTAGGCTCTTTAAATCTCTTAAGTAATGAGACATGGAAAACAGGATGGGTGTTCACTCTCTCTAGAAGCTGCAACTTATAAGCAACTTTGCCCACCTTGGCCACGATGGAATATGGCCCAAAGTATTTGGGACTAAGTTTAAGTTGGGATTGGTGTATAGGGGTGTTGTAAGAAGTTTAAGTTGGGATTGGTGTATAGGGGTGTTGTAAGAACCCTCTGACCTATAGGTAAACCTTGTCCCCAACGTTGAATGACCTATCACTCCTTTTCTTATCAGCTACTTGCTTCATACGGTTCTGGGCTATGGCTAATTCCCTCTTAAGAACTGTCAACATTTGCTGCCTTTATCGTAAGTAGTGCCCCACCGCAGCCATAGTAGGTGAGGATTCAGAAATAGCAGGAATAAGTGAAGGCTTATACCCAAACATGGCCTCAAAAGGACTCCTCTTAATAGCACTATGGTAGCTGGAATTATACCACCACTGTGCTAAGGACAGCCACTTGCTCTACCTCTTAGGAGTGGTGAAACACATACACCTTAGGTATGCCTCAAGACACTGATTGACCCTCTTGGTTTGGCCATCTGTTTGTGGGTGATATGTAATGGACATATACAATCCCATCCCCAACTTCCAGAATAATTCTTGCCAAAAGACACTTGTAAAAATTTTACCTCTGTCTGAAACAATGGACCTAGGTACTCCAAACCTAATGCAGATGCTTTGTCAAGGTGTCACGAGAAGGGGTCAAGTGCAACCATCTCTCCCTTGGTACCGAACTAGTACCAAGAAGTAGCAGCAAGCTATGACAAAGGGCCATGGACTAAGGAACTGATGGAGCAGTTTAGTATTGACAGCAACAGTAAGCAGGGATACAGCTACACCCAGTGTTCTAAAAATCGACCTAGGCAGCCGCCTAGGCGCCGGTGAGGCGCTAGGCGGCCCCTCTAGGCGCCGGCCCAATTAATCAGGCGGCGGCGAAGCCTAGGCAGCCCAGGCGACGCCTAATTTTTGTGTTTAAATTTTACCTTTCGTCGATTCCGAAGCCTCTTTTACTTCTCTCAGCCGTCACCTTCTCAGACTCCTCTCAACCCTCACCCTCTCATACTCCTCTCAACCCAAGGCCGTCACTGCCTCAACGCCGCTGGTACCTCCTCGCTGCCTCAAGCTCCATCGCGACCTCCTAACCGCCTCTACGCCGTCAAGCTCCATCCTTGCTGCAGCGTCCTCGCTGCGTCAATGCCGCCGCCGCCGCTGTCAAGCTCCTTCCGCTTCCGACCCCCCCTCTCTCTCTCTCTTGCTCACACGTGCTGGCGCTATTGGATCTCTCTCTCTCTCGTGCTGTTGGGGTTAGTATTAGGGTTTATTATGTTATTTAAATTTTTTTATTTATAGGTTAGATATATATACATATTGTTATTTATATGTTAAATATATTAGATATATATATTTCTCTATTTCTATTTATATGTAGATATATATATATATTTTTTATTTATATGTTATTTTAGATATATATATTTTCATGCCACTTTTAACTATGATTTAATTAAAAATAACATTAAGTTACATCATAAAATTGAAAAATATAAGAAAAATCAACAGTTTTTCTAAGCCTGCCTAGGCACCCTAGGTGCTAGGCCCCAACCTGGCGCCCGACTAGCGCCTAGCGCGTTTTAGAACACTGCCTACACCAATGGGCTAATTAGATATCAAGGAAAGTTGGTGATTGGGGATTGTGAGGCCCTGAAGGATAAAGTACTACAGACCATGCATGATTCACCCCTTAGGGGACATTCTGGGATTCAGAACACCTACCGGAAGGTGAAGCAGGTGTTCTATTGGCCTAGCTTGAAGAAATCGGTGATGGAGTTTGTTTTGAGGTGCGACACATGCAAGAGGTGCAAGCATGAGTCCATGGCACGACTTGGACTTCTCCAATCCCTTGGCGTCCCAGACCAAGCATAGGCCAACATCACCATGGATTTTATAAAGGGCTTACCCAGGTCAAAAGGGAAGAATTGTGTCCTAGTGGTTGTTGATAGACTGACCAAGTTCAGCCATTTCCTCAGCTTGTCTCACCCCTTCACAGCTCAAGAGGTGGCCAAGCTTTTCCTGGACAATGTGGTAAAATTGCATGGAGTGCACCAAACAATGATGTCCAATAGGACAAGGTGTTCACGAGCTTGTTTTGACAAGAGCTCTTGAAGTCTGTAGGCTCTAAACTCCACATATCCACTGCTAGAGATGGGAAATGGGCGGGCCGAGCCGGGCCGGCCCACATCCCGCTTGGCCCACCAATTTGGTGGGCCGGGCCGAATTTGGCCCACGAGGGAGATGGGTCGGGCCAAGGAAATGGAAACTTGGGTCCGACACGGCCCTGTGGCCCTTAATAAATGGGCCAAAGTGGGTCGGGCCGGGCCATGGGCCTGCTGGGTCGGCCCGTGGCCCTGCTGGGCAGGACCAACCCGTGGGCCTGGCCATTTGGGCTAGCTCGTGAGCCATTTATTTTTAATTTTTTTATATATAATTTTTTAAATATATTTTTTTATTTTTTCCCAAATGTAACTAATATTTTTTAAAATATGTTTATTAATGTTTACTTATAATTTTGATGTTTGTAAAATTATGATGTTTACAATAAACATTATGTTTACAAAAATTACACTAAAATTATGTTTACAAACATTACAATAAAATTATGTTTACAAGAAACATAATTTTTAATTATTATGTTTATAATTATTAAATACAAACACAATTTTTTAAATATTTTTTTATTTTTTGGTGGGCCGAGCCGGGCCATTTCAGCGGGCCAGTTGATGGGCCGGCCCACATGCTATTTTGGTGGGCCGAGCCATGGGCCACATATTGCTGGCCCGGCACGGCCCTCATTTTGCTAGGTGGGTCGGGCCGGACCGGCCCATTTCCCATCTCTATCCACTGCCTATCACCCAGAGATCAATGGGCAATCTAAGAGAGTAAACCAGTGCCTATAGACATTTGTGGTGTTTTTGCTTTATGCAACCTAAGGGATGGCATAAATGGTTATCCTTAGCCCAGTGGTGGTACAACTCTAACCACCACCGTTCTATTAACATAACCCCTTTCAAAGCGTTGTATGGGTACAAGCCTAACATCCTACCAACTATCAAGGAGCCAACATCAGTGACAACCATGGATGCCTATTTGCAACATAGGTAGCAGACTCTACAAGTTCTGAAAACGAGTTGGCCAAGGCCCAAAACAGGATGAAGCAATGGGCAGACAAGAAGAGGAGTGAAAGGAAGCTCGAGGAAAGGAGGAGGTGTACCTCAAGCTCAACCAACCCCATTTGAAGTCCCTCTCCAAGCATTTGGTTACCAAACTCAACCCAAAGTTCTATGGCCCTTACCCAATCATCGACAGAGTGGGACAAGTAGCTTACAAGCTGCAACTACCTAAAGGGACACAAATCCATCATGTGTTCCATGTGTCCCTCCTAAAGAAGTCGTCAGGAACCCAGGCAGTCAATCGAGCTCTTCCACCCTTCCACGGAGAAGAAGAACCCCCAGCCACGCCAATAGTCATTCTTGACAAAAGGGTGACCTATCAACAAGGAATTCCCCTAATCCAAGTGCTAGTGCAGTGGTCAACACTGCACCACGACAATAACACTTGGGAGTATTTGTCGGATCTCCTCCAACAGTTCCCTAGTGCAGCTAGTTTGCTCTCCATTCTTGGGAACAAGAATTAGCTTAAGGAGGGGGGAATTGTCGTGTACCTAAGGGATATAACAGTAATAAGGGGGAAAGTAGAGCTATAAGGGCTATAAATTGTAAGGTAGTTGAGCATTTAAATTTGAATTCGAGAGTGGCAACCGTTTTTGGAGCCAGCTTCCCGCGAGTGTTGGACGAGTATAAAAACTCGATCCCAGCTCACTTGTGAGGCATCGAATACAATTGAATTGCCTTTTCTCAAACTTTCCTCTCTCTCTCTCCTTCCTCTCAATTCTTCCCCAATTTCTCAAAATTCCCCTTCCCTCTCCTACTTTTTCAGCTAAGTTCTCCTCTAAATATAGGAGAATTCTCCTTGACAGATCAAGGATTCAATAGTGATATAAGACTAAAGATGCATGATGGCTCATGTAGAACACTGTCAGTAGTCAGGCACGTTCCAAAATTAAAGAGAAATTTAATTTCTCTTGGTGAAATTGACAAGAATAGCTATAACTTAAGGGTGAAGGTGGAGTCTTGAGAGTTTCTAGAGGGTCCCTGATATGTATGAGAGCCATGCTACAAAATGGTATATACATTTTGCAAGCCACCACTTTAAGTGGGGAAGCTGTAATGGCAGGAAACAAAGTTCACATGCAAGCTAGATTGTGGCATCTAAGGATGTCACACATTAGTGAACAAGGGCTAAAAGAGCTGGCAAAACAAGGCATCCTAGGTTAAGGTTAGGCTGCAGGACTCGATAAATGTAAGTCCTGAATTTATGGCAAAGCTGCCAAAGTCAAATTTAGTAAGAAGGCTATTCACTCCTCCAAGACACCATTAGATTACATACAGTCAAATCTTTAGGGGCCATCTCAAACCCTAACTCATGAAGGCTCTAGATATTTCCTTTTTATCATTAATGATTATTCAAGAATAGTATGGGTGTATGTCTTAAAGTCAAAGGATAATACATTTGAGGCCTTTAAGACATGGAAGATTATGGTAGAAAACCAAAAAGGGAGAACCATTAAAACCATTAGGACCGATAATGGCTTAAAATTTTGCAATAAGGAATTTGCTCAAATGTGTAATGAGAGTGGGATAGTGAGACATTTAATTGCCCTAGGAAATCCAAAACAAAATGGTTTGACTAAGAGAATGAATAGGACTCTATTAGAAAGAGTGAGTTGCATGCTATTCCACGCAAATTTACCTAAGTCATTTTGGGGGGAAGCAGTGTCAACTGCAGCACATATGATCAATAGATCCCCATCTACTACAATTGAGTTTAAAACATCCTATGAAAAATGAACTAGTCACAAGCTAGACCTAGATCACCTTAGAGTATGTGGTTGCTTAGCCTATGCTCATGTGAAGCAAGGCAAGCTGGAACCTAGGGTAAAGAAGTGTTTGTTTATAGGTTATCCCACTGATGTAAAAGGTTATAAACTATGGAACCTAGAAACTAAAGGGCCAAGAACCATTGTTACAAGGGATGTGATATTTGATGAAGGGTCTACGATAAAGGGGGTTAATGCAGTTGACCATCCAGACTTAAAAGAAAACCTAAGTCAATAGATGTTGAGGTTCAAGGTGTAATTCTTGAAAATGACTTAGAAACTTCTCATGAACTGGATTCTGCTCATCAAAAAGAGACTGAGGAGGAGAGTGACAGTGACTCCAATGCAGGTGACTAGCCCGATACCCAAAGGTATAATGTGGCTAGGGATAAGCAAAGAAGGAGTTATAGACCACCACTTAGATATGGATTTTCAAACCTTGTTTCTTATGCACTAACAAGTGCATCAGAAGTTATAGGGGAAGAACCAGTGTCATTCAAAGAAGCAATGAAATCAAATGAATCCCAAAAGTGGATAGATGCCATGAAGTCCGAAATTGAGTCCTTGAGAAAGAATCAGACTTGAGCGCTGATTGATAGGCCTCAAGGATAGCAAATTGTTGGTTGTAAATGGCTATATAAGATAAAAGAAGAGGCTGGAAGTAATCCCAAACCTAGGTATAAGACTAGGTTGGTGGCTAGAGGGTTCACTCAAGTCCCGGATATAGATTTCAATGAGGTATTCTCACCAGTTGTGAGACATACCTCCATCCGAGTGCTACTTGCCATGACAGCGCACCTAAACCTAAATCTAGAACAAATGGATGTAACCACAGCATTTCTTCATGGTGACTTAGATGAAAGGATCTTAATGGAACAACCTAAAGGTTTTGAATCTAAAGGAAAGGTGGAGCAGGTATGTTTACTTAGGAAATCGCTTTATGAACTTAAGCAATCCCCAAAACAATGGTATAGGAAGTGTCAACTCTCAGATCTGAGACTTGGACAATTTTGAGAGGATCAAAGATTAGAGAGGAAAAGGAGGGAGAATTTGAAGTAGAGATGGAGAAAGAAAGAGAGGGAAAGAATTTTGAGAGGGAAAGAACCGAATGCTCTTCATTGATAGTTCCCATCCTCTTGTACAACGCCTTTTATAGGCTATCACCCTCGGTTTGTTAGTATAACCGACTAGGTACAATTGTCTAAGCGGTAACCGCCAATCACATCCTTCTATCTATTTATTACAGCTATAGCTATGCTTCTATATGCTTATTACAACTATGCCCTTAGGCTGCCCGTAGGCTCATGACAGGAAGTTTGATACGGTTATGTTAAAATAGGGATATGCTAGAAGTTCATATGATTGATGTGTATATTTCAAACATGTTTCAGCTAGTATTTCGGTTTATCTACTCCTTTATGTGGATGACATGCTGATAGTAAGTCAATCTGATAAGGAAATTCAGCAATTAAAGCTGAAGTTAAAATCAAAGTTTGAAATGAAGGAGTTAGGGGAAGCTAGGAAAATACTAGGGATTGAAATCACTAGAAATAAAGAACAAAGGAAGTTGTACCTATCTCAGAAATCCTACCTAGAGAAACTTATTAGGAAGTTCGGTATGGCAAATTCAAAGGCTGTTGTAAGTGTGCCATTTGCCCAACACTTTAAGTTATCCTCGGATCAATCACCTAAGGATGAGGAAAGTTCTAAGGAGATGAGTGTCAGACCCTTCTCTAGTGTTGTGGGCAGCCTAATGTACAGAATGGTGTGCTCAAAACCTGATTTGGCTCGTGCAATGAGTGTTGTGAGTAGATTTATGGCAAATCCAACTAAAGCACACTGGAATGCTATTAAATGGGTATTTAGGTATCGAAAGGAATCTAGTGGCATGGTTTTGTCTTATGGTGGAGCTAAAATAGGAGAAACAGCAAGTATTATAGATTATTCAAATGCTGATTATGCAACTGATCTGGATAAGAGAAGGTCCACAACCAGTTATGTTTTCAAGTTATGGAACTCCACAGTCAGTTGGAAAGCAAGCCTCCAACATGTGGTGGCTTTATCACCAATTGAGGCAGAATACATAGCTATTTCGAAGGCTATTAAGGAAGTTATATGGCTAAAAGGATTGTTTAGTGAGCTCCAGTGGATGCCACTTTGATGTGTGATAGTCAAAATGCCATACACTTGTCCAAGAACCAAGCACACTATGAAAGGACTAAGTATATTGATGTTCGTAATCATTTTATCAGGGAAATATTAGATAAAATTGATAAAAGTTGCAGGTGATGAGAATACTGAGATATATTCACAAAGGCAATCCCTATGGCAAAGCTGAAGCACTATTTGGAGCTACTTCAAGTAGTCCAAGATACTTAAACAGAAGATTAAGACAGGTGTTGAAGAGGGCAGGTATCTATTTTGATGAAGACTAATGTTATACAAATGGTGGAGAATCTGTTAGAGTTTGCCTAAGATTAGTCTTATGGCTTGGAAGAATATAAAAGACAGAAGAGAATAAGCCGTTGAAGACCAGGTTTCTAGGAGTAGTTAGGCGTTTGTAACGGTAACTACCAAATAAGATAACAATCAATTAGTTAGGTATTTTCTCCTTGTAACTCCCGCCTCTATGATCTATAAATAGAGGGTCGGGGTGAGTCTTTTATTCTCTAGTTTTTTTTTTTCATTGTATCTTGTAATTGTGTATTGCTAGAAAGAAAAGCCTTAGTCTTTGTAATCTCAGTGAGGATAGCTCGGTCATAGAGCTGTAAGTGCAGTGCATTGTATCATTCCTATTGTTTCAAAATAGTGGAAGCTATAAGCCCTCTGATTAGTTTGGATGTAGGATTCACCAGTTCAAAGGTGATCCAAACCAGGATAAATCCGGTGTTCCTTGTGTGTTGTTGTTGTTTTATGTTCTTAGTCTTGTTATGTCTTTACCGTGACTGTTCAGTGTCTTTCTTGAGTGTTGAGTGTGAGTGTGTGACATGAGTTTGTTTAACAGACCTTGGAATAACTCAACCGCTTTCCACTTTGCATAATAGATCTTAAGGTTCTTAACTATAAGCATAACTAGCTAAATTTGATAAGCACATGTTGTAGATCTAAGAAAGATTATATTTACAAACAAACAGTCCTAAAACTCATCCTTAAAATGCCGAACCTCATCACACTTCATTTTTTTTTTTTTTCTGTAAATAATCACACTTCAATTTTTACTACTTCAAAAATATAACCAGTCAAATAAATTAAAGCCTTCTTAACGCCCCAAAAAACTAAGCTCTCTCTACAGAATCCGCAGACAAACCAACAGAGATTTTAATTAAAATTAACAGTGTAATCTAAATTTCCCGCAATACTCAACCCTCTACATTAACTACTGAGTTCAATTCGCAGAACCCACATCAGATCACATCCAACCATCCTAAAAAACTAAGAAGTCTTCTAAACATTTAAAGATTTTAGAAAAATCCTAATAAACCTAAACAATTTAAAAAATTAACAGGAAAAAAAAAAACGAAAGAAGAACGGCTCAGGGTTCTATGCTTGTGCATTACCGGTGCCAATCGAGGCCAAGGACGGCGGTGGCGAAGCGGACGCAGAGAGCTTCAAAGAGGAGAGCAGCGAGCATGAAGATCATGGCGGCGACGAAGGGAATGGCGGAGCGGAGCTCGGCGGACCAGTGCCTGTAGAAGGGAACCCGGGAGACGGCAACGAGGGCTAGCACGGTCCAGAGCGCCGGCTGGAGCCGCTCGTGCCACGACGGCGACAGGTGGCGCAGGTAGTCCACGCCGACGTAGGCCATAGCGGCGAAGCCCAGACCGCCGCCCCGCCCCGCCTTCAAGATCGCCCCCGGCGACGGCGGTGACGGCGACCACCTCATTTAGATGCGAAGTGAGAGTCAAAACTATTCCTCACTTTCTGATTATATATCATTTTCTTTTTCTTTTTCTTTTTTTTTCTTTTTCTTTTCTATTTTTTATTGTGTAATATTATTATATTCAGTTTAATTATTTTTTAGATTATTGGCACTCGTGTTTAGGCCTAGTTTGGCTAAGCCTTTTTTTAACAACGTTTAAGCTAGGTAGTGTTTAAATTGTGTAATAGCGTTTAATGTGGGTAGCAGTTAAACTGATAACGTGTTTAAATAAATATGCTTTTAACCTATTAATGTAAAGTTATGTGTTTGGTTTGTAAAAGCTGATAAGTTGTTAGAACTTGACAAAAAGACTAAAATAAACATGACATTGAATAATGCAAATAAAATTCAAAAAATACAATTTAAAAAAAAATAAATTGATGTCTAGCTAAAATACTTACAATTAATAAATTATAAAAAAAATTAAATATATATTATTACATATGTTATGTCAAACTAAATATATATTATTACATATTATATATATACACATATATACACAGTGAAGAAGAAAGCCGACAATGGAGAAGCAGATGGGCGACGGCGCAGAAGACGATCGCGAGAGGAGGCGATGCGACGGCGCTGGTCGACTTGCGGCAGCGAATCTAGAAGCAGAGGCGGCGATGGCGGTAACGGGACTGAGGCAACTTGCGGCGGCCGAACTGGGCTTGCGATGGCAGGTGAAGGAGTCGGCTTGCGGCGGCCAATCTGGGCGACGGCGACTATAGGAGGAGCTGGAGGCGATGGCGACGGGCGACAGTGGCGGTGTGGGAAATTCGTTGCTGAGGGTTGAAGAAGAAGGATATGGGTTCGAATTTGATGATTTGGTTGAGGATAGATTGGTAATTTTCATGGTCAAAGCAGCTTTTTCTCCACCAGCGATTTGCAAAAGCTGAGAAGGATGAGCTTTTGAAAAAGCTATTCAAATAGCGTTTAAGCTATTTAGGTTTACCAAACACTTAATTTAAAAAGCTGGACAGCAGAAAAGCTATACTAATAGCTTATAAGCGGTCAAATCGCTTTGCCAAACGGACCCTTAGTAAATATTAACTTTATGTAAGTGTAGATTTATATCTTTTGGTAGCCCGTTATAGTTATTTTAGTCTTATGTTTTTTACATTGCTTGTAGATTGGTCTTTCTTATTTATATTTGGTCAAATGGTTAATTTAGTACTTGAGATATACAGTAATAGTTAATTTAGAACTTATGTCTTTTTTCAGTCAATTTAGTATCTAAAATAACAAAAAATGTCAATTTAATATTTTTTAACTAACATGACTAATTGAGATTCAATCTTTGTTAGTTATGTCTTTTATTTTCTTGAATGGATATTCATCTTCGTCCAACAACAATTAACATGGTAAAACTCAACTTTTTACCCCACATTAGCCAACTCAAAACAAAATCTAAACAAAACCCTAGCACTCAATCCCAATAGATAAGATAGAAAGAAGATTGATTAATCAGAACCAACGGGATAGGTCATTGGAAGTGGACATTGCCACAAATTTTACCTAAGTAAAATTCTCTTGTGTTCTTATGCTCAACGTGAATTTTATTTACTTCTATCCTCAACTAAAGATATCCAAAATCTTGCTCAATCAAATAAAAATCTTTATGGTCAATGGAGATTGAGTGATTAGTGAAAATCTTGCCCTCAAATAGGGAAGGGGGGCGCTTCCCGCGAGGGCACCCTATGGCTGTCTTGGTTGGCCCGCGAGGGTTGCCATAGGCTAACCATAGCCCAGGGCCATTGTGAATCAGTCATGGCCCGAGAACTAGACCCAGACAACTTTATCACCAAAACATTTTCCTGAATACAGGGGCGTCCCACGCAATGTGCAAATCAGGATAACTTTGACATTTGAATATCTCATCGAAAAAATGAACGTCATCTACAATAATCATAATATTTAATTATAGAATTACTCCATACCCCTCTGTTAAGCTCAAGGGTAAGCAAATACGATTTTGATGATAACAAAAATATTTTTATGATATAAATATATTTCTTTCTCATATGAAAAGTAAATCTATTTTGAATTAAAAGTGAGTACAAAGAGTAAATTTATTTTGAATTAAAGGTGGATTGTCTTTAGAATGTTTCTTGTTTTGATCATTTATGTTTCAAAAATTTATGTTTGAATTTTCATTTATTGATAAATGCATTTCTTACTTATGCAAAAAGTATATTTATTTTGAATTAAAAGAAAATTACTTTTAAACATATTTTCTCTTTTTCATACAAAAAGTAAATTTATTTTGAATTAAAGAGAATTGATTTTAGATATGTTTTCTTTTACTTATGCAAAAAGTAAATTTATTTTGAATTAAATGAGAATTATTTTTAGATATGTTTTCTTATTTTAATCATTTATGTCTCAAAAGCTTATATTTGAATTTTTAAATCTTGAATTAAAGAAGAATTATTTTTAGACATGTTTTCTCTTAATCATGCAAAAAGTAAATTTATTTTGAATTAAAAAAGAATTACTTTTAGACATGTTTTTTTGTTTTTAATCATTTATGTCTCAAAAAACTTATATTTAAATTTTCAAATCTTGATTTCTCATGCAAAAAGTAAATTTATTTTGAATTAAAGGTGAGACATGTTTTCTAATTATTTGAGAAAGCCTAAATTTTTTTTGAATTTCAATCAATGGATAACATGAAAACAGAAATTCTTTTTTTCCAACAATAATAAAATGAGCCATCAAAATAGGGTGCCACATTAGTAGGATAATCTTCCTTAAGAGCCATGGATCTCTCATTAGGTTGTTAGACCTAAAAACAAAGAGTTAGACTCTGATACCAATTGTTAGATTTGAATAGCAATGGCACCAACATCAAGAGGGGGGTGAATTGGGTTATTTTAAAATTTTGATTGAACTTGAAAATCCTTTTGATGAAAATCGAGATTTTAGAGCAAGTGAGGATTATTGAAATGTTTGAAATAATAAATGAAAGAAAGAGCACAAGCATATAAGAGACACAACAATATATAGTGATTCAGCTTAAATCAAGCCTACTCTACTACCTTAACTCCTCACTAAGGATTTTTCAATCAATCCACTAAATACCTCATATCTCTCCGGATAGGCCCTCTAGCAACAAACTAGGAAATTACAACATCTTGTTTAAACAAGTAAGCCCTCTAGCTATCTTGCTAAGAAATACAACCCCTTGCTTTAACAAGCAAGTCCTCTAGCACTCTTGCTAGAAAAACCAAGAATAATGAAAAAGAGAGGATTTAAGAGTAAACACTCTTAGTTACAAGATCTCTCAATATAAATACAAGACTTGAACAAGATAATACAAATGATAATCAAAGCCTTTAGAGAAAAAAATGAAGCACAATTGAAACAATTAACCTCTTGAATGAATGAACCTTTGTAAGCTTGAAATCAATCATCTTGGTTAGCTTGAATCATCCATTTGATTTGTATTTATAGTCTCTTGAAAGCCCATTCACGAATCTTACCGTTGGTAATGGAAAAGCCACTTTGGGTGAGTGAAAAAACTAGCCGTTGGGGGTTTCTGCGACACAAACGGTTGACAGATTCAAGGCATCAGTCGACATATTAGCAAATATTTAAAAATCGATCGACATATCATATGAGACGATTAACAGTTCCTTGTGCAAGCATTCTGTCGGTCGACAGATGCATAGGCATCGGTTGACAGATGGTGCACACTATCGAAGCACCACGAAATGGCATTCTGTCGGTCGATAGATGCAAGAGCATCAGTCGACAGATGGACAAAAAATATAAGGCCGGTCGATAGATGGAGAGAAATCTGTTGACAGATGAAGCCATCCTTCAGGATATACATACAGTACAACTTATTTTGTTTTATTTATATTTTACCTTCCATTTACTTTAATACATAAATGTAAATAAGAAAGTACCCCCCATTTAGATTCAATAAAAATATCTAAAAAATCAAAATCTATAAAAATAAAAAAGTAGAATTTGGATTTTAGTACAAACTTAGGATTTTGCGATTTTACCACCTTCAAGATATACACTTTCCATTTCTTGAAAAATTCGTTAAAAATCATTTTAGCACTAATGGATAGAAGATATCAAAATACCGAGAGATAGTTTTTCAAAATAAAATTATTTTCTTATATGTCTCCTTATAAGGTGCTAGTCTTCCAAACTTAGAAAAATATTGAAACGTTACCAAAAGGAATTTCAAAACATGATGCATGAACTAAATGATTTTTTCATACATTTAAATTTTAAGCCAAAACCTTTCATGCATGCTTCAAAATATGAAAAGCTTAATTTGAAATATGAGATTAACATAAATGATTTTTCATACTTAATATTAGATTTTCATCAAACACATTTATGTTCAAGTTGGTCTTTTGCCATAAAACAACTTTAGCTCTATTTTAACCAACGATTTCAAAGCTATTTTGAAAATCATTTTAGGAGATTTCTTCATAATACATGTTTGTGCAAATCTCCATGTATAAGAATATAAATCATTTGGTTTTTATTTTAACAAAGCATTTGAAATTGATTTTTGTTGAAAACCATAGACTTGACTCATGACTTAGGGATAAAACAAGATATTGATTTTCATCATCAAAACTAAATACAAGGGTAGAACATCAGCAGTAACCATTTACACAACTTTTATAAGGAGTGGTTGGAACCTTTACAAATTCTTTTTAATGGCTTAAGGACAAACCTTGGAGTTTGAACAAGATAGAAGGTGATACAAGATAAAGATAAAAAAAGTTGTTATAATATAACACTCAACAAATGAAATGACTTCTCTCAGAAAGAATCAGAAAATAGAAGGATATGAAAATATGAACAATCTTTCTTTGATTTAGAATAGATGAAAAATGTAAGCCTTGAGAACTTCTTTGGCTCGAGACAAGTATTAGAAGTGTTTGATTAATCCCTTTGTCTTGAGACTTCTCTCCCTTTTATAGCTTTTCCCTTTAATTTATGTTGGTTTTTTATCCATTAGATAAAAGCTTTATATCTGAAATTTTGCAGAAACACTCTTATTTTCTTGACAAAATAATGTTTAGAATATGATTTAATCAGGAAGCATTAAATGGTCAAAACTGCTCACACTTAATGCTCTTTAACGACTAGTTTTTCAAATCACTGCACAATATTACTTGACTATTTTTTGGTATTACTCGAGTAATGCTTAGTATTGTAAGATTAGTCATATAGCTATGTGTGAAATTTCAAAAAAAATTCCCATTAGAGATGCACAACTGAGTACTACACATACTATATGCAACTTGGGTATTTAAGTAATGCGATATCACATCATATGCAATAAATCAGAAGCATACCTAAAGGCCTAATGTTAGGTGGGTGTAGAAATTGTTTCTTCATTGAGACCGCATCCTCTTCAAGCTGTGGAGGTCTTAGTTTATCCACACCAAGCAAATCTTCCAGAATCAACTAATTGCTCTTGTCTCGTGCTAGCCAAAGAACGTTGAGTCGCTAGCACTTGTTCAGGTCTCCTAATCTTCCAAAAGCCCGACTAAACTCTTGAACCTATCACAGCAAGTAGAAAACAAAGAGCTAGAGAGAAGAAGAAACAAAACGAAGCAAGAGGAAGCCATAACCCATGTGTTGTGCCATGAAAAAGTCAAAAAAGAAAAAATTGGAAAAGTGAAGAGGCTGGTGGAAAAAATTGCCGCTAGCTAGCAGCCTTGCGGCTGTCTTGTAGCCGCAAGGAGCAGTAGCTGCGAGCTGTCTCGTGGCTCGCGGCTGCATGCCACGAGGTGCAACCTCGCGACTACATGCCGCGAGGCACAGTTACCTCACGACAATGTTTGTAGTGAGGCTGCCTCACGGTAGTCTTTGCCACGAGGCCCAGCTGCCTCACGGTGACGTCGAAGCAACCTCTCCTTTTTTTTTACCTTTGATCCATTCAGTAGCTGCCACGTGTCGACAACCACCCTTGAGAATCATGCCCTATAAATACCCAGCTACAGGGCATTAATGGGGACTTCCAACTTCAATAAATCTAGACACTTTGAATACACTTTTACTATTTTCGTGAATAATCATTGGGATTCGGGACTGACTTTGGCATCGGAGGGTCTTCGCGGGGGAAGATTCCCGCGAGCCTTTAACCCATATTTTGAGCAGCAACAAGGCCAAATCCTTACCGCGAGACCTTGCGGCGAGAGCTAATGGCAAGAGCATTAGGTCAAATCCTTGCGACGAAGCAAAAAGCCTCGCGGCGAGACCTCGTGGCAAAGGAAAAAGCTTGCGGCGAGACCTAGCAGCGAAGGCAAAAAGCTTGTGGTAAGAGGTAGTGGCAAGAGCTTGTGGCAAGAGCTAGTGGCGAGGGCTAGTGGCAAAGTCTTGTGGCAAGAACTAATGGCGAGAGCTTGTGGCAAGGGCTAGTGGCAAAGCCTTGTGGCAAGAGCTAGTGGCGAATCCTTGTGGCAAGCATCCTAGTGGAAACTCTTTTGAGGCGACATCTTTTATCGCAACCTAACCTCGCCCGACAACAAGCTCGAGTGGACCCCACATCATAAATTTTAATTGTTGTATTTTGGCAACAACAATTTGGCACTGTCTATGGGAAACGCAACAAAAAGCCAATCTTAACACAAGATGCTGAGAGGGACAAGATTTGCCAGTTGGGCGAACCCGTCTGACCCCACCCGAATGAGTGCTCGTACTAGGACGGGAGCCATGAAAGGTCCCCACCGGGCACACTCCGCAGTACCAGAATTTTCAGTAGATCACCTTAACAATGAAGGGAATTCCGGAAAACTTTTTGGTGCTCGAATACAACCATACCACCGAACTAGGGGGCATGGAGCATTCAGAGCAAGGGGAAGCACACATAGTTTGTTTCCATATAGTTGGATTTAGGAGAAGCAACAAGTCCCCCATGTAGCGTCCGCTAGTTAGGAACAATACTCCTCTAAACAGTCTTCAATTCCACATCGAAACCTTATGGGGACCTCAAGAATAGCTCCACCCATGATCTTACTCTCAGATTATGAACTATTGCGGAAGAATTTTGAGGAGCTGAAGAAACAGAATGACAAATTCATGATGAACAATGAGGAGAATATGAGAAGACTACAGGGAGTTACTGTTTTGTTACGTGAACTAATGCCAGATATTCACATTCCCCACATGGGACAAATCGATATGATAGCAGAACGTCGGAGATCCCAAGACAACACTTCACGGGCCCCTCGGTAAGGGATAAGAATCAAAACTCCAGGGCTGAATAGTTAAGTCCCCAAAATAAAAGACTCGAGAAGGAAATATGGTAGAAGGGTAAAAAAACCTTCCATATGCAAGGAGGCAACAGAAAGCACCCCTTAAGAGTCCCTTATGACCCGTCTTTTTGCTGAAATGAAGCGAGACAGGAAACACTCAGCGTGTTTGACATCAAAACCTTATAGAAAAGGTGTTAGAACAAAAGCAGGTGATGATGGTGCCAAAGATAGCTCCCCCAAAAGGGTTCCCTCTATCGGAGGAACTTTAGAGGCAACCAGTGCAACCAGGGTTTGAACTGCCACAACTTTCGGTATACTCAGGAAATGAGGACCCTGAGAAGCACTTACAACATTTTATCGCAATGGCCGTGTTACATGGTTGGAATGAGGTCACTAGGTGCAGGGCTTTCTCACTCTCCCTGGCAGGACAAGCTCAGTAGTGGTTCACTGAATTACCAGCAGGACATATACAATCATTCGAACAAATGAAGAAAGAATTTCTAGATGCATTCTCCGTCTATCTCCCAAAGAAGAAGGGTGCAATATATTTAATGAGTTTACAGTAGAAGTCGGATGAATCCCTAAAGCAATACATCGAGCGATTTAGAGTTGCGACGCAAGAAGTAAGGGATCTCCTAGTCGGATTGGCAGCGTCAGCCCTGCTAAACGGAACTACCTACGCGCCACTTAGAAGATCCTTAGTCTTCTCCGAGCCGAATTTTGTGACTGAGTTATTCGACCGAGCAGAACAGTTTATCATCCAAATGGAAATTTTGGATGTGGGGGAAGGTAATAGAAGAAGAAGGGAGACCCAGCCCGAGGTGCGAAGGAACTTACAAAATTCGAAAGATGTTAGGCCCCAACATGTGCACATTACCAACACCACAAGGTGTTGCGATGGGGAAAGCTTGGAGTATCGTGCGCCTCGAGAGGTATTTCCCATCTTTAACCCCATGGGAAAAGACTAAGCGCGAGATGTAGAGTCAGACTTGTCATCAGAAGCGTTGCTTGACTCGGCTGGAGGCCGAAATTGTCTTTAATTTTCCATTGTAATAACATCCCTTGATAAATAAAAGAATATACCCCTTATATTCTTGTGGAGTAGGAAAAACTACAAGCCGAACCATGTAAAATCTCCATGAGCTTGAATTATTTGTATTTGTCATGCAGGTATGGCAGCCCAAGCACAACTTGCTTCCAATGGTCAAGTCGCCTAGCGGCAATCTGGTGCCCATGACCACAGATTGGCCCGGGATTACCAGAACATCCGATGCCTATGCCCATAGACTCACCCGGATCCCTCGTTTGAGTTTGGTGCTATGCCTTTTTAGCTAGACCCGACTCCTTGGTTGATCTGGCGCCTAAGTCTCCCCGCAAACTTGGATGTCTAGTAGGAATCCCGTGCCGAACCGCTGGCCAAGCCTAGATTCCCTGAGGTAGACTGCCCTTGGAAGGCGGAAAAGAAGTGAAATAATCACCTGATAGCTCTAGCATAAGACAGCTCCCGAAGGTCAAGTCGCCCAGTTGCAATCTAGTGTCGATGACCACGAGTTGGCCCGGGATCACCAGAACATTCGATGCCTATGCCCGTAGACTCACCCAGATCCCTCGCTTGAGTTAGGTACTATGCCTTTTTGGCTAGACCCGACTCCTTGGTTGATCTGGCTCCTAGGTCTCCCAATAAACTTGGATGTTTGGCAGGAATCCCCTCGCCGAACCACTGGCCAAACCCAGATCCCCTGAGCTAGACTGGCCCAAGGAGGGCATGAAGAGATAGCAACCCTATAACAAGTTCTACCATGATCTCGCGTATCGGAGTTGAGTCTCCAGTTGCAATCTGGTGCCCATGACCACGAGTTGGCTTGGGATCACTAGAACATCCGATGCCTATGCCCGCAAACTCACCCAGATCCCTCGATCGAGTTCGGTACTATGCCTTTTTGGCTAGACCCAACTCCTTGGTAGATCTGGCGCCTAGGTCTCTCGGCAAATTTGGATGTCTGGCAGGAATCCTGTAACGCCTCGCTTTTTCGAGCGTTAAATAACTTAGGAATTTCGGGAATAATTTTTTTTTTTAATATAAACCATTTCCCGACAATCCCGTTTTACCTTCTCAACACACTAAATAAGAATCAATAAGTTAAGACAGGTAAACATCATAATTGCGGAAGCTTAAAATTGAAACCTGATATTTTATAGAATCATAATCCACTTTAATCATAAAATAAGAATTCATACCATTACATCTTTAAATACTTAATTACATGGAGACCCATCATCAAGAGATAACAACTAAGTACCTCAATTGATATAATCTAAAGATACCTCAAAAATACATTAAACCATAACAATTATACATGATCATCAATATAATAATATATCATGACTCCTCATGAAGAAGTAAATACAGGGACAACTCGCCAAACTCATCAGCCACGTCATCACGTGCCGTTACATCTCAATCATCTCCCTGCCATATCTGCAAGTCTTAACTGAAACGTAGAATGTTCTAGGGGAATAACCCATTAGAAGATGAAACTTCTAGTGAGGGTTTAAAAACATGATGCGTGAATGCAAGATGCAAATACGTGAACAAACATTTGCCCTAGTGTAACTTCCCAGGCCCAGCCTGGCACCGAATCCTAGGTAAATCCCGAACCTTTGCAGGACAAGCCTAACGTTATTCCATCATTGCCTTAAGGGAATTACGGCTACACTCTAGGGCGACATCCCATTCCCATGCACAAATAACAATGTGACAATAATATCGTGCCATGCAATTATCACGACTTTCCATGTAATATAGCAAAATAAATCATATCTTTCATAACTATTATGCATATATAAGCAATCATATCTTTCATAAAAATCATGCAAAATAAACAATCATATCATGCAGGATAGGAAAAACTCACCTTTGCCCATAGATCAAATCACCTAGAAAAACACACATCATCTCGATATACGTGCCTGATCTCGATTCTCGTGCCAACTCTCAAAAGTTGCACCAATCACATCATCTCGATCACCTCAATCATCAAAATAATATTTAGTTACTAAATATCCTCAATATTCCATTTATTTCATTTTTCCTTCATTTTCTCTCATTTTTCCTTTCCAAAAATTCCAATAAATACATCGGGATTATTTTCTCAAATCTAATTTCACAACAATTCATTATAGGCTAACAAATTCCAAGGAAAAATATTGGACTTACCCGGATGCTGCATTTTCACACAAAACGAGGCTCTTTGGTGTGAAAACCGAGACATCGGGAATCTCAAATCCCAATATTTTTGCACAAACCTCCATAAAATAATTTTCTAGAATTTTCCATGATTTTTTCTGATTTTTCCAGTATAACACGTGCCCCAACATGTTAGGGCGACTGGGCACGCATGAAGCACCGCACGTGATCGGCACACGCCGGTCGTCTTCTCCGGCGACGGCCATGCCAGCGATTTGAGCTACCTCCACCGACTTCTTCCTCTCTTCAAGTCGATCATGATGGAATGCTTGGATGCCCCAAAGGACCACCGAAAAGCCCTCAATCGGACGGCTAAAGCTTCGGCTTGGTCGTCTACTTCCTTTTCTGGCGAGGCCTCGAACAACCATCAAACATGCTCAAAATGTTTCAAACTCTCCAGATAGCTTCTACACCTCATGGGCTTCAAAAGCCCCTTATTTTTAACGGCCAATTCATTCGATTTCATGGCCGATTTGAAGCCTTAATCTTCCCCAACTTTCGGCCACTTTGAATGCCTATTTATAAGCATTTTCGATCCTTAAAACACTCGATTTCGACCAACCCCAGTCTCTTAAAGCCTCTACCTCCCCCAAGTCGGTCCAAAAACCCACCAAAATGCTCTATTTTTCACGATCAAAGTGGGTAAACTTTAGGCCACTTTCGGCCGAAAGTTAACTTGATTCCGACGCGATTTTGGCCACTTGTTGGGCAAAAATCTCGTCTTGGCCTTGCCCCCGAGGTCCCCCATTCCTTTCCTCATGTCTCCCATGGCCGAATTCGGCGATGGGATGGCTGGTCGGCCATGGTTGCTTGGGATTTTCTTGAATTGGCATTTTAGCCCGTTACATTTTGGCTTTCTCACTTTAACCCATTTTCACAAAGCCCCTCAACTTTGCATAATTGTTTTTACGACCCTTACGCCTAAAAACATTTATTTGACCCCTGAAAATTTTGAAAAAATATCATTTCGACCTCCCTCTAGTAATTTCAAAAAACTGCACTTAGGCCTGAATCTTCGTTTTGGCCCTAAACCCATTCGTTTCTTCCTGAAACCACTGAAGGGTTGTTCCTTATGAAAAATCGAAGCCCCCTCAAGCTTCCGTTGACTTCCCAGAAATCGTCTATAAAAATTCGGTATTACAGTCTTAATTGGCAGTTGCATTTTAGCTGTACCAAAAACCGTTCCCGATCCGATTTCTTTTGGCACCATAAATCCTATCTCGAGATGCTCGTTAATGCCACGTAATTTTTCTTTGGCATCTTGGCTCCAAGGCACTCCTTGCAGTCGATTCGGTCAATTTTTTGGGCTATTCAGATACCAATCTTCTCTGAAATCCCATTTTTCTAATAAATTGCTTATTCTTAATTAATCCAAATTTCTTGGGTATTACAAATCCTACGCCGAACCACTGGCCAAACCTAGATTCCATGAAGTGGTCTAACCCCGAAAGACAGACATGGAGAACACAATAGCCAGAGTGCTATGATCCATCATGGGATCACTGGACGCTCCGGAGATTGTGCCCGTAGGCCTATCGGGATCCCTTGACTGAGTCCGGTGCTATGCTCCCAAGCTAGACCTGACTCCTTGGCTAATCCGGCGACTAGACCTCCCGACAAGCTCGGACAACCAGCAAGAATTCTGTAATGGAGCCTATCTATCAAGGGCATGGTTGCCCAGAAATAATTTAGTACTCCAGCCCCTAGTTGAAGTAAGATCTTTTGGGCACTCTAGAACACTTAGTTGGGCCAAGGTGCTAGACCTGACTCCTTGGCTAATATTTTTACTCTTCAATTTTGTTTAAAGACAAAACAGAAGAGTGGGGGACAATTGTTGTGCCATGAAAAAATTCAAAAAAGAAAAAATTGGAAAAGTGAAGAGGCTGGCGGCAAAAATTGCTGCCAATTGGCAGCCTTGCGGCTATCTCGCAGCCACGAGCTGCCTCGCGGACGCGTGCCACAAGGCTCACGGCTACAGGCAAAGCTGCCTCGTGGCGGCGTCGAAGCAACCTCCTCTTTTTTTTTTTACCTTTGATCCATTCAATAGCCGCCACGTGTCGACAACCACCCTTGACAATCATGCCCTATAAATACCCAACTACAAGGCATTAATGGGGACTTCCAACTTCGGTAAATCTGGACACTTTGAATACACTTTTACTATTTTAGTGAATAATCATTGGGATTTGGGACTAACTTTGGCATCGGAGGGTCTTCGCGGGGGAAGATTCCCGCGAGCCTTCTAACCCATTTTTTGAGCAGCAACAGGGCCAAATTCTTACGGCAAGACCTTGCGACGAGAGCTAATGGCAAGAGTATCAGGTCAAATCCTTGCGGTGAACCTAGCGGCGAAGCAAAAAGCCTTGCTGCGAGACCTCGTGGCAAAGGAAAAAGCTTATGGCGAGACCTAGCGGCGAAGGCAAAGAGCTTGTGGCAAAAGCTAGAGAGCTAGTGGCGAGGGCTAGTGGCAAAGTCATGTGGCAAGAGCTAGTGGCGAGAGCTTGTGGCAAGAGCTAGTGGCAAAGGCTAGTGGTAAAGCCTTGTGGCAAGAGCTAGTGGCGAATCCTTGCGACAAGCATCCTAGTGGCAAACTCCCTTGAGGCGACTTCTTTTATGGCAACCTAACCTCACCCGACAACAAGCTCGAGTGGACCCTACATCATAAATTTTAATTGTTGTATTTTGGCAACAACACCATGCATAAACTGTCTTATTCCCTTTAATTCCCCATCCATTTGCCTAATCCTAGGGGTCTAATAGCAGCCCCACAGCTCTCATGAATCAGCCACGAGGAAAAACACATGTAAGTTACTAAACCTAGTAGAGGCAACAAAAATAGTCAACTATTTCGATCAAGTTATTGACTGGTTTTCCAACTCTTTGGAAAAACGGTCCACTATATCCTTTAAATTGTCGACCGTTTTCCTAATAATTGGAAAACCTGATCAATCGTTTACAGAAGCAATCAACAATTTTAACCTACATGCTACATGGTCCCATATATAGTTGCATCCGGTTTATTAACATTTAACGAATCACGTCATTAACCCTTAATGACATATTCAAACCCATCAGTAACTATTAACGATGTTGAGAACATAATAAGTGCATAGTTCTAATTTTGGATGCCACGTTTTATGGTGTGTGACTTTCTAGGTTTACTGCTTAATAGCAATCAGATAAGATCAAACCCCTTTGATGTTGGTCAAACACTTCAACCCATCTCAATAATCTCTCTATCTTCTTGAGACATTCTGATAATCTTGGATATCACCTAGATTTGAAGCATGTAAACGACTCGAAGATGCCGTTTTGACATTTTCGAATCGTTTCCCATTTTGAAAATGAAGAAAATGACCCAAAACATTTTTTGAGCCATTTTTGTAATTTGCAAAATGTTTTGGGGTTATTTTGAAAATTACAAAAAATGGCTGGAAATGCATTTCCTACTAGAAATGCTTTTTCGATGACCAAGTTCACAAATCCCTCTTAGTTATCAGAGCTTGCAGCGACAACAATAGAGGGAAAGGTATGTGGGGGAGAGGAAGGATGTAACAATGATCCACAGCGACGAGAGGCAGTTGTTGGAGAAGAAAAGGAACAGGTGGCTAAGGGAATGGGGGAGATAAGAGAGAAAGAAATAGGGTTTCTTAGAGAGAGAGAGACATAAATGATATGATATCTGATATGTATGTATATGTACGTATAGACTGTTGAAAAAGAAGATAAATATGATTATATGTATCTATATATGTTAAATAATATCATTTACTTATGTTATTTTTAATTATTAAATTTAGTTTTCTTACTGTCATAACGCTGACACCAGCATTTGTTCACTCTTGGTTTACTTCCAAATTAATTACAACAATAATATTATTAACTGGTGTTTTTCATTTTTTATAGAAAACTATATTGATTATTAATTATGGAACTTATGTCAATTGTTTATGTTTATTTGTATTATGTTTGAATTATTTTTTATATTAAAAATTATATTTAGAAAAAAGTCCCTATATTTTTTTAATTTACACTTTACCGCGCGTTCCAGTTTATTACATTTTTTGGAAAAATATTTTTTCCTCGTTTTTGTTCAACCAAGGCACCTAGTAATGGCCTAGAATAATATAAAAGGCAATGAAGTTTAATTTCAAGTGATCCTATTATAGTTGACGATTACCGTAAAATATAATCATTCCATAACCTAATATCCCAACTAAACGAGAGCCATGGAATGATAAATTCGCAAACTTAGTAACTGTGTGTCCGATCTCATCAGCGTGACTAGATGACACCTTAGGAAACTCTTTTATGATTAATCATACTACCTTGGTCAAGGACTTTCCTGTCACATTAACAGTAGATCACATGGGACTTTCACCTTAACTTAATAAAGGATGGATCCTATCTGCTAGCACTTACCTCCATGCATTAGCAATACGAGACCACATAAATGAACATCTCCACATTGCAATTTGATGGTTTGGCACATAAGCAAATCTCGCACACCAATACACAAGACAACTATGTCCTTTCAAGTCAAATGATCAATTACACAATTGTAATTTATTAACAAGATCATTATCCACCATACTATGTGATCAGTTATTAGCGTCATGTTCAGTGTATTATTCTCCAATAACTACCCACAAGTTTACTATAAGTATCACGTGCTATGTGGTATGTGACTCACCATCCTTAACCATTAGTATCTCATACTAATCAAGGTAGTAAACTATGTATCAATTTATAATTAATTTATCAGATTCCCCATTTGAAGAATCTAAGGACTAGGAACATCTAAGAAATCCCGTTAACGAAGAATCTTATCATATATCTTAACACTTTAAAAATAAGAATCTCAAATTAAAAATTTAATGACTCATTCATACAACAAATTGGAGAATCATGAATTATAAAAACATGCATTTATTAATATATACAAAGATACATCAAATGTATTTAACGCTTGCTAAACATAATTTAAATCTAGTATTATGGCATATCATTAACAAGTATTAGTTTATTAATGTTGTAAGTTCAAATACTTGACAATATTCTTGCAAATCATTACTCAAGTAATAAAATTTATTACTCAACTAATCATATGAGATACTCGATTAACAAATTTCATTACTCAACTAATATGTAAGATACTCCATTAACATGTTTTTCTTATTATCCAGAGACTTGTCATTTTCTATGAGATTTATCACTCGATTATAAAATATGGTTACTCAACTAATATAATATTTAGTTGATTAATTTTTTAATTACTCAAAAAATATTATTCCATCACATATTCGAGTAATGCACAATGAATATTTGATTAATGCACATATGCTCTGATCTTTACTCAATTTTAAAGATAACTTAGTCGATCAAAGATTCGAGTATATTGAATTTTGTATTTTGATTTATGGATAAAATAATTTTAAAAAATATATTTTCTATGAATTTGGTTTATTGATGATCTCCAAAATACTTTTTATAAATCTTTTTAAATTAGAGAACTTCAGGCTTATATACTTATATCTTTCAAAATAGCCGAGTATATCTTTGTATTAGTTAAGTATTCTGAAAAATCTTTGAAGATTAGCTAAGTGTAATGACCTGTTAGTGGTTCTAGGATGCCCTATTAATATTCCTTTAGGTGGTATATTTTATTAAGTATTTTGATTAGTGTGTTGTAACTGTGGAGGATTCAATTGGCGAAAAATGGTTGAATGGTGAAAAGACGGGTAAAACAAAGTTAAAAGTAAAAATTGGAAAGATGGAAATGGATATGGATGTATGTGTGTGTTATGCTTTGTCTATTTTGGTTAATTTTATTAAAGAATTATAAGTGCGATAAGTTAAATGAAGTGGGGGTTAAATATGTAAAATGGTTGCAAAAGGAAGCAACTGTTAACCGTTACGTGAGGAATTGTCGACCGATTGCAAACGATTGACAGATTCTTTTAAAGCTATAAGGTTGTCAATCGTTTGGCCCCAAAATGGAAAAATTGTTGATTGATTGCTACCAGGTAGCTGTGAAAATATGTATATGTGTGGTGTTTATGTATTATAAACGGAATTAAAATGGGATTTGAAGCCCGGGGAATTGATAAAAGCAAAAGCTTGGTGTATCAAAATATCGAGAGTTAGTTTTTCAAAATGAAGACATTTTCAAAAATATGTGCTAATTGGTCCTTCGCCTTAGAAAATTTTAGGTTTATGTTTGACCAGCAATTTCGCATGGTGTGGTCACTTTGATTGGATGAGGACTAATCATGAATTTGAGCTATGAGCACGAATGCAAGTAAATGCATACTATCGCTAGTTAAATGAAATCACAACAATCATATGATGGGAAAAATAGTTATTAAATTTATAATATCCCTTAGCTGGTGAATCGAGATTTAATATTAAAGAGCATCTTTCAAAAATTATTCCTATGTTATAAATTACACCAAGCATTCTGTGTTATAAATTACATCTTGAATGTGGTAACGTTATGAAGTAAGATATGTTGAATTTATCTGGTGATGGAAAAATACCCGGTATGGGTAAGTGATGTTGAAAGTATGAATATCACGGAAACAAGAATTGAAACACATGTGGTTGGCAAATGAATACATGTACATGTTACATATATATATGTTTTGCGCACCTACCCTAGAGCACCTAGCACAGGACGAGGTGGCTATAGCCCGGCAGATTGGCTCCATATTTATTTGTGAGGTTTTATGGAACTTATGCACTTTTGCATGCGTTGAATTATGGCTTGAGAGCTGGGGAAATTAATATTGATAATGAAGTGATGCACTTTTGCACGTATTAATTGATGGCTTGCAAGCCTATGAGAATTGATAATGACATTGAAATTTTATGAACATATGCATATTGATACATGGTGACATGATATATATATATATATTAAGTTGAATTGATAAGCTCGTGAATTATGAATCTTGTATATAATTGTGGAGTCCTTGATTACTTTTCTTGGTGTCATCATGTTCTTGGATCCTATATATTGTTCCTTGTTTCTCGAACTTACTAAGCCTTGTGGCTCACTTGATCTTCTTTGCCATTCCAGGTAAAGGTAGGACTATTGTTGGGGGCGAGTCCAGTAGGACTACAACCAGGGATAGTGGTATATGGAGACGCGTCCTAACTTCAAATATCCTAGTTAGTGATTTGGTGAGGATTATAGTGATGAGGATTGGTTATGTTATTGGCATTTGAGCCTCTTATTATCTTGTATGGCTATTGAGCCTAGAGTCACGAGATATTGAAAATGTAATTAAATCTTATTTAAATTTCCGCTGCTAGAAATAAAATAAGTTGTTATTTGAGTTCAGTTTAGTTCTATATCATTTATGTAAGGACCTTCTTTCGAATATTCGAAAGCGGGCCTTACATATAATTTATAGACGAGCTTTTTAAATGTTAACATGATGAATAAATGGTGGATTGCAAGTATCAAAAAAAGGATTGGGCGACTATAGTGAAAATTTGATCGACAGCTTGAAAGCATCTGTCGACCGCCAGAAACCTTTCCTACCGATTAGTTGATAGATGAGAGGTAACGGTCAATAGATCCAAGCTAATTTTTCAACTGGCAAAATGCAAAAACTCACGAATAACTTAAATTTAACCAAACGATTGATAGCTACAAGGTGGTCGACATATAGCAACGAAGAAGATACACACCAAGCCAAAATACACCAAACTCTTGCATGTTCTTAACCCTAGCCAATAAAAGCATCATTCCCAAGAAATATAGGCCGACACAAGACCCTATTTGAGGCTCAAAAGGAGTTTGATACGAATCGACGAGAAACAAGAGAGATTTACAAACTTTCCGCATAAATAACAAATAGATACCCCTTACACCAAAATGGGGATTTCTCACACCAAATCTCACGAATAGAAATACCATAGGATTATGGCAAGAAGGAGAAATAAGAACTCACCTCTAAAAAAGAAGAGGTAGCAAGAACTTGCATATGAAAGAAGAAATCAAGAGGAACTTGCCTCTCAAAAGATAAAGAGGAAGAAGAACTTTCCTTACTTTGGACAGTTAGACCAAATAGAAGAAATAACCCGCTAGAAATCTAGAGATATCACCTTCTTGAAGCTTCCAAAATCAAGGAAGAAGAAAGAAGGAAGAAAAGAAGAGAACGGAAGAAGAATAAGGAGGAAAATGAGAGAATGAAATAAAGAAGACTTAGGCGGTGTATAATTAAAAGACAATAATTGAAAGACAATTTTTTAACCGACCATATAGGCCATGTATAATTAAAGACCATAATTGAAAGACAATTTTTTAATCGACCATATAGGTGGTGTATAATTGAAAGACAATATTTAACCGACCATATAGGTGGTGTATAATTAAAAGATAATAAGAATAACATAACACAACTATATGGAAACAAAAGTTGAAAATTCGAGAGAAAAATTCTAAGAACAAAACTATATAGAAACTAAAGTGAAAAATTTGAGAAAGAAATCCTAAGAACACAACTATACTTTCATTATAGGAAAATTGAATGGTTACAAATGCACCCCAAGTGCCCTATTTATAGGCTAAAAGATGCAATGGAGACCACTCAATTATATAATTTAATAATACAAAATATCTAAAGAAAAACAAAATACCTAATTTAAAAATACAAAGATAAATAAAATATCTAATTACTTAAAAAGTCCGGGCCAAAGTGTAGTTCTTGAAACTTCGTGACTTGATGTAAGCGATGACATCATTCCAACCCATGATGTAAGTGATGATGTCAGCAACTTGTGGGACTTGGGTTTTTCCTTGTTTTGGGCTTGGGCCTTCCTTTTGTTGGGCTTACAATCCATATATTATATTTATTTTATATATTTTTTATATATTTTTATATTAATATTTTAAAACTTGCATGCAATCACAAAATGCATAATAGTATTTAATTTAAACCATTTTAAGATCAAAATAAGGGTGAAATTATAACAAAATTTTTACAAAATTGATCACTAATCACCCATTGATAACGACCATTGGTAAGGTTATGTGGGCCCTGGGATATGTTATTGTTTCCCTGGTTGCAGATATTTAGAGGCAGGCTGGTATGTATTATATTTATGTGGGCCGATTGGCCATATGTGTTTACCGATATGTACTTGCATGATGTATGGCATGTTTATAGCACAATGTTTCATGGGTGGGTGAGTGGAAGTTATGTAAATGGTTTACTCTGCCTATATTGAATACCACACACCATACATTCTTCATGCCATGTTAGCAGCTATGTTATTTTATTATTCCATACTTACTGAGCTTTGTGACTCATATTTGTATTCCTCATCATTCCAAGTAAGGGCAAAGGGATAGCTGAGGAGAATCCTAGTAGAGTGGATGGTTAGATATATGTGCCGGGGCACTCTCAAACAAAAGATTTTGGGAGCGAATTTTGAGAAGTCAATGTATATGTTTTTAACTTTCTAAATGGTGCATGTAATGTTAATGAGAGGGTCAAATGTTTTGACATGTTATGTAAGTACTCTATGTATGTTTTGGGGTCTTAAATGAATGGAAATTGGATGATGTTTCATGTATGGATGTAAGTTTCATGAGTATGTAGATGTTTGTCTGTATGATTCTCAAGTCTCTAATGGTTCCTCTAACACTCCCTTTCCCGATCTTCTTAGAGAGTCGGGTCAGAACAAGGGAGCGGTGTTATAGTTTATATCCAAAATATGGTTAGTTAAAAAATTGTCTTTTAAATACTGTCATTTAATTTTTGTCATTTAAATTCCTGCCAATTTATTTTCAAATGAAAATGAGTAGCTAAATCTAATCTTGGGTTAAGGCAAGGACAATGTCCAATGCTAATGATTTCCAAAGAAAGCTACGCTTCAAATGTGTAATATTAACTTAGAGCTAGTTGACAAATGGTTGTTTTACCTTTGGAAATTTTGCTCTATTTTGACCAACGGTTCAAAAATATTTTAGGAGATTTGTTTAAATCAAAATATAAGTTATTGCAAATCTCAATTTATACATATATATAGAAAAGGCCTATTAACAGAAAAAACCAAACCATATCGTGCTTTTGTGATTTTATCCAAAGCTTTTAATTTTGGCAAAAAGAGCCCGATTTGACAAATTATGTGCAATTTTATCCTTCGACTAAAATTGAATGGAGGGGCGTGTGGCTTTGCCCAGGTGGCACTCCACCTGGCATTTTTAGTGGGCCCCATGTTGATTAGCATTTAAAAAAATAAAAAAATAAATTAAAATTAAGAGTTAACTGCGGTTAATCCATTTGTGTTATAATGGGTTGGTTTAGCTCAATTGGACCCTAAATGAACCAAACCAAATTAAAACCTTAATTGGAGTTGTGGAAGAGGTGATGCTAAAAGGAAGACACGAAAGGGGAAAATGGGAAAAAAAAGACGTGAAGAGGAATCGGAGGGCGAAGACGATGTCAAAAAGGAAGCAATCAAAGGACGAAGATGTCGGGGACAAAGAGGACGACGCAATGAAAGAAATCAAGGGTTTTAAGGTTGCCATTTCCAAACCTGCTAGACAATAGTTTCCTTAATTTTGAGGACGACGATGTAGGGGATGAAGAGCATAACGTAGAGGAAGAAATCGAAGGAGACTATTGTTAGATATAAGCCCTTAAGACCAGTTCTAGTGACACAAAGAGGCTTGATCTTGTAATTCTTTAAATTCAATTTAATGACAAGTTTTATGTTTAATTTAAATTGTAATATGGTTTGAATTGAACATATAAATGTCCTTTAGTATAATAAGGAGTGGATACTATTATAAAATGTTAAGAATAGTCGTGACAGTTAATCCATTGTACATTATGCTATAAATAAGTTTTTGACCATAGAGTTTCTAACTCGGATATTAGCAACTCACAAAGGCCGGCACATCATTTTTCTCCTTGTTCAATATGAGATACTAAAAGATAAGGTTGGTGAGTCTCATGTTATTCTGTATGAGATATAGAAGGGAGATAAGTGGGTGCTCGTTAAGGGAACTAGTTCACTGAATGAGACTACTAATATTGAATCACATGGGTTTTATCTCACGAGTCGATGATTCAATATTAACTACAGATTTCTAACTAGTCCTTAGACTTGAGATGACATGGATATTCGTGTGTTGGTGAATTAGGATATTACTGATATTATATGATTGTTTTAATCAGGAACGACCATACATATTTATGTGCCTAGTTCAATGACACATGGGGTATGTGTGCATCAGATATGAAATCTATCACCTCGGGATATACAAGGAGGATATTGTATGTGATCCAGTAATCACTTGATGATAAATCCTTGGCTAAGGTAATATGACGATAGAATGTGTGTTCCATAAAAGTTGTCATATAAGTCAAGATTGATTTTGGATTTAGTCATATAATGAGATTAAGAGATTTGACTTGTTGACCATGATATCATATCTTGTCAGGATATATGATGATAGAGGGACTGTATTGCATGGCATCGTAGTGTAAGGTTCGCATTATTCACTTCACCTTAAATTGGGTAATCATGATATATTGTTAGATGTCACTTATGATTTATGAGAGTTAATTAATTGATTAATTCTTGTTACCAATTTAATTGTGAATCTAGAAAGTCCCACTCAATAAGAAATTGTTTTAAAGAGAGAAAGGACAAATTAGTAATTATGGAATTACTAATTATACTATAATTTATTTATTGGATAAATAAGGATAATTAAATAATTAATATGGTTATTTATTTAATTATTGAGTTGGATTTGGCTTCTTGCACGTACATCAAGCTCGGTTTAATTGCATTTAGGGCTTTAGGGTTTTTCCCTATAAATATGCATTAAGCCCTAAATCTAAGATTGAGAAAAAATGCATTCAATTGAATCTAGAAAAAAAAGAATTTTCAGAAAATTCTGTGTCCTTTCTTCTCGAAGTCTCTTAGAGTCTAGGCAATTTTGGGTGGACCGACTCGGCATCTCACACGTGAGAGATATACGGCTAGTTATCGGCAATGAAATCAGATTTCGTTTTCAGGTACCTTTCATTTATGTAGTTTTATAAACCATATGATTTGAAAAATGTGATACCTGTAAAATTAGATTTTGTTTCCGTTGCATACGATTCGATTATATTATTCAAACAACTACACTGTGAGGGTTTTAAGATGAAGCATAAGTCGGGTCGAAGCTAAGGCCATCGTGGTCCACACAAGCGCAACACATCAATTACAAGTAAAATTTTTCTACTCCTGAGAATGGACTTTTATGAATATATGTTGTTGGTATGTTTGATTAGTTTGATTGTTTATTCCTAAGAATGATTTTTTATGAATGTATGTTGCCAGTATGTTTGATTAGTTTGATTGTTTATTCTTGAATATATGTTGGTAGTATGTTTAATTAGTCTGATTGTTTTCGATATGTTTGAGAATAGATTAGTTTGTTCTCGGTATGTCATCAATTCCATAAGAGTTAAATTGTTGTGAAGACGATGGCATCCAATAAGCAATCTGACACATCTTTTGTGACTTGTAACTATAGCAATGAGAGGGTTGTATGCACTGTGCACCAATTGGTATGTCATAGTCAAACTTCATATACCCGAAAGAATCCAGAAAGAAGGTTTTTATGTTGTCCTTTGCCTAAGGTAATGTGTGTCAGTTTGAAGATTATTATTTTTTTAATTTGTTTGTGACATTTGGTAAAATATTTAATATTGCAGGATAAAAATTATGGGTTTTTCAAGTGGTATGATAAGGAGCTTAAGCTAGGTTCTAGAGAGAGAGGGAGACTTTTAATATCATATATGATAGGATGGAAGCCATTATTGTAATGAAAGAAAAGGTTGAGGTTGCATTCAAAACCAAAATAAGGGATGTTGAGGCAAAGATGAAGGATCCCGAGGTAAAGCTTCTGAAGAAAAGGCGAAAAATGAAGATGCTAGAGAAAGAAAGAGTTGGGTTGTTAAAAAAAATTTAAAAAATGCAAGCTGAGAAGGCTATTAAAGATTATTTTGTTAGAAAAATTAAGATTTTTTCAGTTGTTTTGGTATTGTGGTTCTTGTGTTGGGTGAACATGGTGCAAGATAAAAGTGTAAAATGGTTGTACTTGTCGTAGTTGATGGAAGTTGGTGTTTTTGAATGCTGAATGTAACATTATTTTCTAGAAGTAATGTAATGTTTTTTATTGGGTTCAAGTCACTGTACCATTTTGTGGAAGTAATGTATTGTTTTTATTGGTGTTTTTGAGAAGTTGTTTATTCTCTTTATAAACTTACTTGCAGTGTTTTTTGCAATGAAAATGTGCATTAATAAAACATAATTGGACTAGAAACAAAGAAAAACCATGATAATACCATCCAACATATCCAACATCATGCGAGGACATCACACTTAGAGCACATACGTTCACAATCATCATGCCATCAAGGTTATTGGCACCACTAGTAATACAATCCCAAACTTTTCTCTCTAGTGGTTTTGTAACATCTTGATATTTTGAGAAAATAATAATATGTAATTTCAGGTGCGAAAATAATTTATCGAGGGTTTATGGTTTTATGGAATCTGATTGAGGAATTCTTGATCGCTCGTTGAGGTATTTTAGGGCCAGTGAATTTATACTGGAAAATGACGACATGGCAGGTTAATTTGTAATTGTGTGAAACTGAAAGCCAAGTAAGGAAATGGGCAATTAAGTTAATTAATTATGTTATTTGGGAATATTTCTAGAATTTCAAATGTGTGATATTTAATTTATGTATTTATTATAATTGTGGTAAGAGGTGTAATTGGAAGGTTGCGAAAATATGGGGTATAAGTGGTATTAATAAGGCAGGGTGTGTATGCTAATTACTGGAAACTGAGGGTGTTAGGTGTAAATTTCATAAAAGGGTGGCGGATTCCCTTAAAATTAATTAGGGGTGTACAAGTAAGTGAAGATGGTGGTAGCTCAGGCAGTACGCGCACGAGGAGGCGGGGGCGTTACAGGTTTTGAGGCCGAGAGAGGTTGCGCATGCGGGAGGAAAATGGCCAATTTATTCAACCAAGAAAGGTCGTTTCGGCCCAAGGTGGTTGCAGCCATGCGCAACCACTAGTGGCGTCATGTGGCTGCGTTTTAGCCACTCGTTTTGTCCATTTTAAAGCCCAAATCGAGCAAAATGCAAGCAGGAAACAGAGGAGAAATTGGGGAACTCGAGCATCAGTGGAAATGGGAGAATTTTGGGAGAAATCCAAGAGAAATTAGGGAAAATCTTGGGTTAATTAGTGTTTAAAGTGGCCGAGTAAGAATTTATTAGAAGCTCCGCATGGTTAAATTATAAGTTTTACGCGGTTGGAATTAATTATTTAGAGCTATGGTCTAATTATTTTCTATAAACATAATACTTTGCAGTGAGAGTGCGAGAAAGACAAGAACCGGCTATTTAAAGGCAAGTTCTAATCCCTCTTAGTGTGCTCTTTAAATTGTATTTAAATCCCTGTCGTTTGTGTAATCTATTTCCCCCTTCTTTGATTTGATTTCGAATATTAAATTTGTGAATATGCATGGTAACCATTCTATAATTTATGAGTTGTTGGGGAGTTTGGTAGGGGTGGTTTAAGTTAAATAATAGACTCCTTATGATACCTACTTCTAACTGTCACGGGGGTTTGTATTGCCCTATTTCCTTTGGGAATGATGTCGAACTGATGTGGGACTAGGTTCTTAAAGAGTTGGGGAGACTTAGTGTGGTTGGGGAAATACTAGTGTGTCCACCTAGTTATCTTACGTGGTGATGGCGATCAACTGAACAACCTCCGTTTAATTTGTAATATTATCGAATAATCTGGACTAGTTAACAGCGTGAATAGTATCGGGTGTTACCCCTAATCCTGGAGGTGAGGTGGCACAATTACTTATGCCATATAGGGGTTCCTAACCTGACCTTGGAGTCATATGAGCACATTAACATGTCGACCTGTAAGCGTTGGACGAGAGCCTAATGCCATAAGTGTGTTAGGGTCATACAAATATGGGTTTAGTGATGTATAGTACCAATTGAGGGGTGTCAAGTGGTATGGGTGGTGGCATAATGTGTGTGGAATCATGTGTTCATACATGACATGGTATTTATGTGCTTATATGTGCATTGGGCAAGTGCTTGTACATGACGGTATATGTCCCGTGACCTCTAAGCGAGGGTGCTGCTATTGCTGTGTAGGCAGCATTCGGGCATGATAAGTGTGTGCTACCACAGTAAAGAGGATGACATATGGTTAAGGAATACAGTGGGTCTGGATTTTGCATATTACATTGTTGAAACATGTTGATATATGTGAGCATAAGGGCCACTTGCATTCCATGAGCATAAGCATGTGTCACACATGAAACAAAGTATAACATGGGATAAATCGCATGAAAAACAATGTGAACGAGGAATGTGTTTAGTTGAGATAATATGATGTGATCACATGATTGTTGTGTGTGCATGACATGTTGATGCTTACATTAGTGCACTTATTATCTTGCACGACGGTGTGACTGCAAGATGGGGATATCCAACTGTGATAAACTCGGTGGTTAACCGAGGGAGCTACAGCTTGCCAGACTCGCCTGGGTGGAAGTCAGGATGAGGAATACTTGGTAGGTAACTGAGGGAGCTATGGCTTAACAGACTCACCTAGGCTGAAGCTAGGATAAGGGTGGATGATGTCCATAGTGCCAGCATGGCATCCTTATATATATATATGCATATATAGTATATGGAGTGCACGTTGTTGCATGTCATATGAATAAGTGATTGAGTGGTTATGTCCTAACATCTTTGCATATGTATGGCATGTGGTGTGTGTGCAAGTGAGTATGGCATGGCATAATTATATACACACATTTAGAAAATTTGGGAAGAACAAAACAACTTGATTGAAGACTCTTACATAATATATGAGTCAATCTGAGATGCAAATATCACCTGTTTCACTAGAAAATAATGTTACATAACACAAGCAAATAACATTACTTGTAACAATTATCCATAAATGTCAAGTCCTGCTTGAATGAATTACATAACACAAGCAATTATACGTCCAAATTACATAAAACGTCTAATTCTCTAACAACACATCCAAATCTCCAATTCGTCCCAAATTACATAACTGACACAAGCAATTATACAATCAAATTACACGTCCAAATTACATTAAACATCCAATTCTCCAACACATCCAAATCTCCAACACCTAATGTATATCATACCGTCCCAAATTACAGAATTAGCATAGTCCAAATTTCAATGACTCACTGCGGATCTCTTCGTGGTCTTCTTGTCCTTCTAGGTGCAACAACTTGTTATGCAGTTGACCTATGCATAACTGATTATGCCTCTTTAGATTGCCCTATTGATGGTGGCATAAATGGCTTAAATTCAACTTGAGAAGCCATCGATTGTGATCCACTAGTTTCTTGACTTTCTTACCATTAGAAGTTCAATAGATTCCTTGCCACTGCAGATGTTGATGCAGGTCCACAAACATATCTAGCTTGTTTTTCCCCTACCATCTAAATGAGGAAAAAAAATAGATGGTCGTTACACATTCATAGAGTTACATGGGCAAGCTTAAAATAAAGAACAAAAATAAATCAAAATATGTACTCTTAAATTCCCTGATTCTGATTAGAACATCATTCCGTAGCCTTGTCTTGCCTATATACAAATAAAGCATACACAATTTTAAATTATTAAACATATTTTGCCATTTGCCTTTCGAATTTAAAAATATACCTTTCTTTTGTCTCATGTCATTTGTCTTGAAGAGGCCATTTGTCTCGAAGAGGCCATTGTTGGTAGTTGTTGAGGCATTGATTGTGGCAATTGTTTAGCTCCTACTAAGGCACACACTTAAGATAGGGGTGAATTGGGTTATTTTAAAACTTGATAGAACTTAAAAACCTTTTGATCCAAATGAGGTTTTAGGGATTTAAAACATAAAACATATAAAATGACAAATGCAAAGCTTAAAGAATATAAAACAAGAAAGATAAAAGACACAAAGGATTTATAGTGATTCGACTTAAATAAAGTCTAATCTACTACCTTAACTCCTACTAAGCATTTTAAACCAATTCACTAAAATCTCCTACTTGATCCCAAGTAGGCCCTCTAGTCCAAGACTAGGAAATTACGAACCCTCTACTTATACACAAATAGGCCTTCTAGCTTACAAGCTAGAAAATATAAGAATTGAATAATAAATAGGGAATCTATGAAATAAATCTCTTAGTTACAAGATCTCTCAATGTAAAATACAAGGCTTGAATAAAATAAAACAAATTAAGTACAAAGCCTTTGAGAGAAAAATTAAAGCACAAACTCTTGTATGCTCAAAAATAATTTGCAATCTAAAATTAGCTCATTCCCATCCATTAGCTTGCTTAAGTTTATCCATGAGTTATATTTATAGACATCCCAAAAGAAACTAGTCGTTTTCTAACCGTTAGACTTGCAAAACTAGTCGTTAGAGAGATTTTATGATAAAAACGATCGACAGTTTTAAAGAAACGGTCAACAATTAACTTAAAAATTCAAACAACTATTGACATGTTAGACAAAATGGTCGACAACTTTGATGCAAGGGCTGTCGACATTCAACAACCGAGAGCAAGATTTGAAACGATCTACAGTTTCTATTAAACTGTCGATAATTTTATAAAAACGGTCAACAGATTGAAACATATAGTTAACAGATTACTATATAATTAATTTGTGCGCATAAATAAACAAAGGTTCTTTCAGTTGGAGTGGTTCTTTGCATGCACTTAAGTCTTGGGCTTGGCTAGTGACATGGGATTGAGTCAAAGGAGCAACAACATTGGTTTTATTTTTAAGCTCTTTGAAAGATAACTTTTTGGTATAATATTTTTAATCAAATAAAAGAATAATATTTTCAAATGCCATTAAAAAATATATCACAATCTTTTTGGCATTAGATTGCTTAAACTAATTTTCATTCAACATTTGTAATCAATTAAAAACATAATATTCTAAAAACCATTAAGAAATTTATCACAAGATATTTTGACATTGAACTTAATTTTCATTTAACAATTTTGATCAAATAGAAACGTAATATTTCAAATGTCATTAAGAGATTTATAACAAATTTTTTGACATATGATAAAATTAATTTTTTTTTTATTTTGGTGCTTAATAAACCATATATATAAAAGAAATTTAGAACACCAAGTAAATAAAAATTAATAAAATAATTTTATCATAAAATATAATTGAATTTTATCATTAAAATCATATCAAAGACAAAAACATCAATCTATAAAGAGCATGCATGGTCTTTTACCTTTAAAAATATTTTTTTTCATTTATCCAATGGTTCAAAACCAATTTGTAAAAATTATTTAGGGGATTTATCATAATACTTATTTGTGCAAATCTCCATCTATAGAAAATTATAGATCATTTGGTTTTTATTTTAACAACGAACTTGAAATTGATTTTTGTTTTCAAATCATATACTTTGATTTAGAGTATAAAACCATTGATGTTTTCATTATCAAAACTAAACACAAAAGTAAATTATCAATTTGGGAAACCCCTCTTATTGTGGTTAGTTTCCAACCAGTGTTCGCATGTTATATGAATGCCATGTCGATCGACCACACCAATCCTTTTATTCAACTTTAGCAACATCTTTCTTTTGATTCTTTTTTGGTTTACCAAGCATTTTCTTATATGGCGAGGGCAATATAGGAGCAACATCAATCCTTGGCCATATCTTTAACCCATTCAATGGCTCAATGCATACTGGTATGCTTTAAAGTATTTTGATTTTTTGTAATACGGATCTACATAAGCAACCGGATCATACTTCATGAAGTATATACTAGCCAATGAATGGAAGTATGGGATGGCACTTAAGTCCCACTGTCTATAAGAGTAAGTCTGTTGATCTAGATTGACCACATAGTCTTAGTCCCTAATGCCAACTTGGAACTTGTTTTCCACAATAGGTTTCACAATGCAATACCTTGTCCCTAACTTTTCCTTTTCCAACATATCCCTAATCCTTGAACAAATTTCATCCAAACACTTATTCATCATCTCCCATTTTTCATACATTCTTTCCATTAAAAATGTTTGGATCCCTTCTAACATGTTTATAATTGGCAAGCATCTGGCCTTACATAAATAACCGTTGAAGGTTTTAGCCAAGTTGGAAGTGATAACATCATAGTTGGGCCAAGTATTGATGAATTCCATGCAAAAACTATTTGGCTTCTGCTTTATGAAATCATCATGTGTCGTGGCATCCAACACTTGTAAGTCTTGCATGCAGCTAAAAAAACTTACCTCATGGGTTGCATTAACTACTTTCCAAAATAATGACTTAAATTCTTGCCCCATGTAACATTTTTCAATTGACATAAATATGCCTTGTACAATTTCTATACTCTACATGAGGTACAGGATCTTTGATTATTTTTGCAAGACCCTTCTGTTGATCACTAACAAGTGTTGGGACAAGTCCATCAACAATGTTAATGTCCCTCAACGAATGCTCCAAAAACTATTTCCAACTGTTCTCATTTTCCCTTCTATTAGGGTTTTTAGAAAGCACTCATCAACACAAATACAAGGCCTACAAGTTGTCATATATCCATTCCTCAAGCCTGAAAATCCTACATACATTCTTTTGAACAGAAGTTTCCCAGTAGGTCCAATACACTCTGTCTCAATTTCAAACTTGTCTTCAGGGTCAACCCTTGTTAATTCAGCCTTGTATGCATGGAGTTTTGAATAGTAAGCTTCCAAACTACCCCTCAGTATGCATAATGCCTTTGTCCTAGCTTTATAACATGCCCATTTTGACACAGTTATTGCATATTTGTCATTCATATCTAGGCCATGTCTTATACACCATAGGAAGGATTTCTTTTATTGCATATTTGTCATTCATATCTAGGCCATGTCTTATACACCATAGGAAGGATTTCTTCTAAATGTTTGGAGGAATTTTTTTGCTAAATGTTCCTTCCTGACCAAAAGAGGACGATCGAAGGCAGGGTTATAACGGCAAGGCGCGGGTTCCGGCCCCAGATTCGTTCGGGGGCGCCTGGCACCTGTAAGCAGTCCGATGCTCGAGTGAGTAAGAGAGTGAGGAGAAATCAATGTATCAGTAGGTTAGAGGTCAGAACATACCTTGGCTCTAAGAAGAGCTGGCTGATATAGGAGGAGGAGACGTCCTTCTGTATGCATGCGTTGTGCATTTGCAGGTGATGGGAATGACTATCCGACGCCGATGGAGGTTCCCAAGTGGTAGCATGGTGGTGATGGGACCCTTATTAATGTGGATGGAATCGGCTATTAATGAGGATGGGATCTGAGATGGTTGCACGGATACCCAGCAGGAGATGCAATGATGCCGTGGTAGGCTGGTGCTGGGCCAAGAGAGAGGGGCCAGATTGGGTCGAGATTGGGCTTGAGGGGAGGGCCGAGATTGGGCCCGGATGGTCCACTAACCAATTCGTATTGGCTTGCCTATTGGTTAGACTCTTAAAACAAGAATGTTCCCCATTGTACCTTCTCACAACAAGTGTTATCTCTCTTTACTTCTTGGTAGCATATATGTTTCATGGACAACCACTTGTACACACTGCTTCCATTTGTTGTTGACATGAAATCTTCCATCCAATATTAAACCCATTACAAATTCCATATTATTGGACACATTCCTTAAATTGTTAGGCATTCTAAAAAAGCATACCAATTTCAAATTTAATAGTAGTGTGGTCACACCGTGGGTTATAAACCAAACACCTTTTATTATTTTTCTTTATGCAAACCAAATCACTTTCATCACTGTTAGATGGAGTGTCAAAACCATCATCATCCGACTCCATATATTCACTAAGGTGTCCATCATCATTTCTCAATTCAAAATCTAGGGCTAGCCCTTGACCATCGTCAATAATGGTTGATTTAAAGACACACTTGTTTTTCCTTGCAATCACAAACTCCTCATCATCTGTCTTACACTCCTCACCTTAACTGTCATCAGTTTTAGGCTCATCCCCACCAACTATATCAATATCACAATCTTCATCCTTTTTAGTGTCCTCATGACTTGTGTCTTGAGCATTAGGTGCATCCTTTGTTACTACCTTAATCAGTGTTTCATAATTAACACCAACCTCAGAATTCGAATCTACCTTATCAACACTAATATCGTATCCTCCATAGTCTACATCTACCTCCCATACCTTATTGTCACGTACCTCATTTATTCCCTCATTTACACTGACCTCACCCACATTCTTTCCACTTGACTCACCTTTTTTACATTTAATGTAAATATTTAGGAAACTAAACTCTATTCCCTTTTCCTACATCCTAAAGACTTCATCATCACTATAGACTAAGGTTTGATAATCTCACTCTTTCCTCGGTTTGTAGTACCCTAACTTATACAATTTACCACAACCTTCCTCCTTACACTTCGCCACAATATCCTTATAAGACATTTCAGTACAATTCTTCCACCCACCCAATAAATAGGTACCACCAACATATGTACGCAATGGACCTTGAGTGAATTTCCCACCAACCCATACTTCCATAGTGCAACTGTTAACAAATAAGATAAAGACCTAATTAAACCCTAATTTAATTCAATTTTACTTAAAAAAAATACCCTAATTAAATGAGCTTCCTAATTTCAATAACCCCCTAATGCATATCAGTGAAACCCTTATGCATAATAATGAAAACATACAAGAGCATTATAATTAAATTCAACATAACTTAATCAAAAAACCCTAATTAAATTCAATTTAGTTTAAATAACCAGCTAATGCATATAAATGAAACCCTAATTACTATTTCCCTAAGTATTGTAACCATAATCCTTAATTAGTGAAACCCTAATAACTATTTCCCTAACTTTAAAATCCTAATGTATATCAGTGAAAATATACAAGAACTGTACGGAAGTAAAGAACAATATTGTTTTAACAGGAAGTAAACAAACAAGAGCAATACTATTTCTATAAAGATTGGAAAATGCTTTCAATCAAACCTTGATAATTATATCAAAGTCACGACTATAAAGGAAGTAAAGAAATTCATGCTATACCAATGCAGAAAGACCACTTACCCTTTTCCCTTGTTGGGAAATCAAACGTTGCTTCCTTTTCAACTCATTTTTATCATTGTGTTGTTTGGGAGCTCTGGTATGATGAGGACCTCAAAACCCTTGATTTTTTCCTCTGCGTCATCCTTTTCATCTTTCAATTGCTTCCTCTTCGATGTCATCCTCGTCCTCTTATTCCTCTTCGTGTCTTTCTTTTCCTATTTTTCCCTTTCGCGTCTTCCTTTTTGCATCGCCTCTTCCTCAACTCCAATTAGGGTTTCAATTTGGTCTAGTTCATTTAGGGTCCGAGCTAAACCAACATTTTATAACCCAAATGGGTTAACCTCAGTTAACTCTTAATTTTAATTTTTTTTAAACGCTAGTCAATGTGGAGCCCACTAAAATTGCTAGGTGGCATGCCACTTGGGTAAAGCCACGTGCCCTTCCATTCAATTTCAGTCGTGGGATAAATTTGCTCCTAATTTTTCAAATCGGGCTCTTCTTGCCAAAATTGAAAGTTTAAGATAAAATTGCAAAAGCATGATAAGATTTGGTTTTTTCCTACTAAAAGGCCATCAATAGTTATTATTTTTCCCAAAATACCGAGATGTTACAAATATATTAAGAATAATCCAATTGAAGTTTATTAAAGTTCGAACAACTCCAATTGATTCTCAAATGTGTTGTAGTAATTAAGGAAAAAATGATAGAATAATTGAGGAAAGACAAAATAAGAATAGAATATTTGTTAGGCAAGGCATTTTCATGAAACTATCTTTAGGACAGTAATTTTCCCACTAGGTGCAAATCGTTTGATGGAAATTCTAACCCCAGGATACAATGCCTAACTTTAAGAAATCAAAGTTACACTCTTTGATCTCTTCTACCACCAAGAAATTAACCCAACAATAAGAGAAAATAGAGAGCAAAAAGAGATAGATGGTAGTAATTGAATGAAGAAGTATAGAAGACTTGTTGTGTCACTTTGCATCCCAAATATCCTAAACTATTTATAGACAATGAATGAAATGGTGCTTACCAATAGACACAAAAACTAAAAATGACAACCTATTGAAAGATCATGTATTTTGAGAATAGTTTTGTCCTTTGAAAATGTCACAACTCTTCAATATATAAAATGCATGACTTTAAAATTTGAAAGTATATGCCTTTTTAAATTTAAACCAAAGGCCATGTCTTTTCATCCCATAACTACCACTTTATTTAAATAAAAGAAATCAAATAATAAATTATAATATATATATATATATCATAAAACTATCAAAGTTATTATTATTAGATAATATCAATATATATTTATATATAACAATCCCCACTTATTATCTAATAATAATACCAGTAAAAGTAGAATAAAAAAAATAAAAATACACAAACAGAAACTTGTTGTGTATTTGTATAACACATAACTAAAGGTGGCCAAGGCTTGAATCCTTAGAATGAATATGAATATAATATTCATATTTGTGTTATACATGAGTTCTTGATTCTGTAATGACAACTCATTTTAATGGGCCTTGCACTTCATTTTGGTTTAGCAAGTACTCTCGAATTTCACCAAAATCCTTAGAAAACAGCCTATCACTTTCTTACTTGCATAGGTAGTCTCATAAGGAGTGTCCACAACCGTTTTATCACTCCATTATAAGCTATGAGAACTGTCAAGAACTAATTAGTTCAACCTTCTCATTGTGGAAAATCAAAAGTGCATATAGCCAAACATGAGACATTAGAAGAATAGGGCTTACACATATTCATTTAACCCTCACTATTCCTTAAACATATTATGCACTTCAAATGTAAATTCAAGGTTAACATTTTAAGGATAATTATTGATTTGATTGCCTTTGAACTCTTATACACATGATTTTTTTATTAATAACCGATATTCACATAAAATAGTAAGATTCAAACAAAACTATCTCTTTAGATTGGTGATAGTCCCATGTTCCTCAAGGCTTTCAAAATTTTCCAACTTGACAAAGGCTTAGTAAGAGGATCCACAAGCATTTGATCTGTAGGAAGATATTCAATGGATACTTTACCTTTTTTAACAAGGCTTCTTACATGATTATACCTCATTGCAATATGTTTACTATTGCCTAACATCCTCTTATTTTTAGTATTATGAATTACAGCTTGATTATCACAATATAAAGTTATAGGTCCTCCAGATACCTCAATAAATGGAATACATCTCATAAATCTCTTAATCAACAAAATATCTTTGCTAGCAAGGGACATAGCAATAAATTCAGATTCCATGGATGATAATGCAATACAAGATTGTTTCTTAGATGACCATGAAACTATTGCTCCTCCTATAGTAAATAACCAACCACTAGTGGACTTAGAATTTCTTCTATCGGAAGCCCAATTAGCATCACTATAGCATTCCAAAACAAAACAAAAGAAGTACATTTGTAATGTAGTCCAAAATTCAAAGTATGTTTCAAACATCTTATTAATTTATCAATAGCTTTCCAATGCTCACTACTAGGATTATTAGTGAATCTACTAAGTAAGCCTACAACACATGCAATATCGGGCCTAGTATAATTCATAGCACATACATCAAGCTACCAATTATTTTAGCGTATTCTTCTTGATTTATAAGATCACTATCATTTGGTATTAAGTTACTACATGGATCAATAGGAGTTTTGCTAGGATTGCAGTCAAAATAATGAAACTTCCTAAGCATTTTCTCAATATAATGTGATTGAGTAAGAATATACTCATTTTCTTTTCTAGTCACTTTAATGCCTAGTATCACATCAACAGGACCTAAATCTTTAATATCAAATATTTGCATACGAAATTGCTTTGTTTCATTAATTAACACAATCTATACTAGATCCAAAAAAATTAACAAATCATCAACATATAAAGTTATCAAGACTTTATAATCATTTTTGCATTTAAAGAAAACACAACTTTCCTCCTTGCTACATTTAAAACCAATAGATTTAATTTCTTTCTTAAACTTTACGAAATTTGCATACTTGAGCCAAATGCCCCATCTTACCACATACAAAGCAAGGTCTTCTCTTCTTCTTGTTAATACCTTCCTTTCTATTATGAAAGTTGTTGTTCTTGGATTTTAAAATTTTGAATGTGGAATTCTCAACATTATAAACATTATCCTTATTAATAAGAATACCCCTCATTCTAGCCTCATTCTCAATTTGAATATGTTGAAGTAGTTGATCCAAATTTAGAGACTTTGTCTTATGCTTTAACTTCTTTTGGTAATCTTCTCATGAAGGTGAAAATTTACCAATAATAGTAGACACTTGAAAAGTCTCAAAAATTGGTTCACCAATATCAGCACATTGTGAGGCAATATCATTAAGTTCATTAACTTGATCTATAACAGGCTTAGAATCATCCATTTTAAAATCAATGTACTTGTCGGTTAAAAAGGATTTGTTACTAGCATCCTCATTGATATACCTCCACTCAATTGCAGCCCATAATTCATAAGCAGGGAAGCATTTTTGGAAGATGTTGAAGAGTGCATTGCTCATTGCATTGAGGACCATAGAACGACATACAAAATCATTTTCTATCTATTTGTGTTCTACAGGAGTGAGTGGCCTTTCAATGCTTCCATCTTGAGGATATGGACATGTTAAGACATATAGGACTTTGGTCACGGTCAATTGGTACATGATCTTCATGCTCTTAACACTTGTAGTTTATGCCATTGAACTTCTCTAGTATTTTCATCTTTTGAACTTGTGGTTTGCAAGAAGACTCCATAAGAATATTTACTATCCTAAAACTACTTGTAGTAATTAAGGAAAACATGATAGAATAATTGAGGAAAGATAAAATAAGAATATGATATTTGTTAGGCAAGGTGTTTTCATGAAACTATCTTTAGGATAGTAATTTTACCACTAGGTGCAAATGGTTTAATGGAAATCCTAACTCCAGAATACAATGTCTAATTTTAAGAAATCAAAGTTGCCCTCTTTGATCTCTTCTACCACCGAGAACTCAACCCAACAATGAGAGAAAATAGAGAGATAGATGATAGTAATTGAATGAAGAAGTATAGAAGACCTGTGTCACTTTGCACCTTAAATGTCCTAAATTATTTATAGACAATGAAAGGGTGCTTACCAATAGACACAAAAACTAAAGAAGACAACCTATTGAAAGATCATGTCTTTTGAGAATAGTTTTGTCCTTTGAAAATGTAACAACTCTTCAATATATAAAAGGCATAAATTTAAAATTTTAATTTAAAATTTGACAGTATATATCTTTTTAAATTTAAACCAAAGGCCATGTTCTTTCATCCCATAACTGGTACTTTATTTAAATAAAGGAAACCAAAGAATAAATTATAATATATATATATCATAAAACTATCAATATTATTACTATTAGATAATATCAATATATATTTATATATAACAAAATGTACATTAAAATTTTATATTAAATATCCATCATCAAAATATCGTCAAAATCAAAGTCAACAAACACTCACTCGTCCACTTGGAACTCCAAGCCTTTGCAATTATCAACACAACTCTTTCTATCAACTTTGTGTTGTTATATAAGAATTGTTGACAAATAATGACAATCTTCTCAATTGCATCTTGCACTTGATTAGGGCCCAAAAGTTGTTTTTATTGACTTCAAACCAACAGACAGGAGAACAATTTTTCCCACTATAGAACGGTTTTGGTGCAACTCCTAAAGTCCAGTTATAGCTATTGTTGTAGGTAAGTTTCATCATAGATGGATAGATATTCATCCCAATTACCCTTACATTCTAAGGCACAAGCTCTTGACGTGTTTCACGGCATGAATAATCATTTTTTATTGTTCATTAGTGAATAATAAGCTAAATTAAAGTTAAGATGAGTGCCCATACATCTTGCAACCTCTTTCAATACTTCAATAATATCAAGCGTCTCAATCAGATATGGTTGATATAGGTGCATCATGTAGCTTGACAATCTCCTTTACATAGGGATGAACCAACAAACTTAATAGGTACATTTTATGTCAATAATGTGTTAATTTTATTAATCTATTCACTACTTCTCATATTGAATCATGCGTGGCACATTGTGTTCAAGGTAAACTTGAGACAAAAGTCTATGATAATTTGTTCTCTTTAACGCTTAATTTTTACTTACAGATAAGACGCTACTTATCAACGTTTTTAAAAAAAAAAAATAAGGAGGGAAATAGGGACACTAAATATAATTAGATTTGAGGTTAAAAAAAAATAAGGAAAAAAAAAGACTTGTGTTTTGGCACAGAGAAAAAAAGAGAATTTCATGAGCCGAAGACTTGTAACATGAAAAGAATTTAATTAGAAACAATATTTTGCCTTCAATTACTTGGAATTTTTTTTAAACAAAGTATGATGGGTAGGTAAAAAAATTGAAAAACTAAATAGTTGACTATAATATCGGCTTTAAACTATGCAATATTATTTAAGTGATTAATTAAACAAATACAAATGATTCCTATCCTTTGTAGGTTAAATTCAAATAATACTTATTTTGGAGCTAATTCCTTATTTTTATTTTTGTTAAAAAAAAAGAAGTAAAAAACTAAATATTATGCTTGACAATGTTCTCATTTTTCAATTTTGAAAATAAAACCAAAAAGTGTTGTTTGACAAAAATGTTATGCATTCTATAGATAATTAAATATACATAAAAAATTTTCATGTTAATAAAAATGCTGATCATCTCATATAAATAGTTAGATTTTACTTTTTTTTTTTTCTTATTTTTAATTGTAGGTGACTTGAGCAAGTTGTTGATGTTGACTATTCTTTTTCAATAATATTGGTGAAATCTCGAAAGAAAAACCTTTGTCCAATAGATGGTTAGCCAAATTCAAAATTGAGATCATCAATATAAAAACAACATAATTGAACTAAGATTGAAATTATGAAAAGATTAAATCAGATTATACTTTAAAGTTGTAGTTGTTAAATTTTGTGTCGTCAAAAAAAAAAAAAAATTGAAGAGTGGGAAATGTGTCCAAAGATATTTTTGCCCATTTTGTCCTTGCATTGACATTACAAAATATTCTACTAAAAAAAAAATATTATGTAGCTAAATTAAGAAATAGAGTGAAAATATAAAGATATAATAATGTAACTAATCTCCAAAAAAATGATATTTCTTACTCCCACCACCCTACGTAACATTTTTTTATTATTTAGTGTATTTACTATTTGGAAAAGGGTTTTCACATATTTTTAACCTTTTTATTTCTCAAGATCTCAAAATTATGAAATAAACGTGAGGAGTTGGGTTGGATACAGGGTTGTCCAACCTCATCAATCATCATGGAATCGGGTTGACCGACTAAACCGGAAACCCATGAAACCGAACCTATTCAACCGGCTACCGGGTTTTGCCGACCCATATATAACTAGAATGCAAGACTTCTAGAACACCCTCGTTCGGTTCCCGGTTTTTCAACTCTCTGTCTCTCTTTCTGTCTCCCCCCCCCCCCCCCCCCCACACACAACTCGCATACAGGGACAGGCACGCAGGCCCGCACGCATTCAAACAGAAGAGCAGATTTTCTCTGTGAATCCCAACGGAACACCGAAATAAGAATCCAAAACCCTAGGGAACTGATCTACCAGCTGATTGTTTACCTATATGCAAATACGGTGCTGTAGAGAGAGTGAGTGTGTGTGGATTTTGGTTCGAGCCCTAGAGATCGGCGGCAGCGATGGCGTCGTCTAAGGTGATGGCGTCTTCGACATCGAGAAATTCGGATCTAAGACGAAGGCCTTCCTCCTCGGCGTCCGCTAAATCGTCATCGATGTCTGAGCTCCACAGCAATCACAAGGAAGATAATAGTAGCTGTAATTTGGGGTCAATGACCGTCGATGGACTGCTGAGGAATGTCTACAGCGAAAATCAAGGGGCGGAAAGCAGATTGCTCGACGCGGAGATCACTCTGTTGGATGAGGCCGGAGCGGTGACGGCAATAAGTGACAATGAAGGGAACGGGAACGCGCCCAGGCTTCAGAAGCAAGAGAGCAGTTTGTCGAGTAGTAAGACGGTGGATGATGTGTGGAAAGAGATCGTGGCCGGCCGGAGGCAGTTGAAGCAGGAGGCTCCGGATGAGATGATGACTTTGGAGGATTTTTTGGCGAGGGCCGGAGCGGCGGAGGAGGAGGGCGTGAAGGATGTGAAGCTGGAGTCGGAGAGGTTGAGCGGAGGGCTTTATCCGATACCGATGAGTCCGTTTTTGTCCCAGCGGAGTGTGGACAGCGGGATAGAGTTTGGGAATGGGGTGGAAGGGATTGGAGGGAGAGGGAAGAGGCGAGCTGTCATGGAGCCTTTTGATAAGGTTGCGCAACAGAGACAGCGGAGGATGATTAAGAATAGAGAGTCTGCTGCCAGGTCAAGGGAGCGAAAGCAGGTGAAGTTTGTCAGATCCTTTTGTGCTCAAATTGTTCATTGAGTTAATCTGTTTGACTAAGTATGGTTTTGCGGTTTCAATTGTAGGCATATCAAGTTGAGCTAGAATCTTTAGCAGTTAAGTTAGAGGAGGAGAATGAAAAGTTGTTGAAAGAGAAGGTAAAATCTTCTAATTTTTTAAAAAGGATTTAGAAGTGTTCCTGCCTCATGTAAAGTACTATAGTCTTCTAATTTTTGAACTTGATATTTCAGTGCAACAATCAGAATATCTTTTTTTTTTAAATGATTGTGTAAAAGATATTTGACTAATGGTTACTGCATTCCTGTACGGTTGAATCTGTTTATGTTAAGGGTCTATTGCTACAAAGAAATAGATATGTTTCAACTAGGTATGAAAAATTTCATTGCAACAATCAGAATAGGCTATTAATAATGATTGGGTAATGAGTGTTTCATTAATGATCAGAGTTTCAGACATTTCTTGTTTATGTAATTTCTGCATTCCTTGTAGCATTTAACACTGAAATGAGGTCTTAGTGTTTTAGGGCCTGTTTGTGTCTTTGTTTTTTCTTTTCTTTCTATTCCATTGCAGTTTTCAATATTTTAGAAATGAAATATGAACAGCATGTTTGACATTGTCATTTTATTTCTGCGAAACCCAACATGGGCTGGAAAATGGGCTTGGCATGAAAACATCTAAAAAGGTGTTTCTATGTTAGGCTTTGTCCATTCCATTTCAGTCCATTGCAACTGAGTTCTACTAGTGTGAGTCTTTCTGATGGTTGCCTGCATTTGTTGGTCCCTGGGGGGGTTGTTTCTTCTTATTGGCGGTGCTTCTTAGTCCTCTTCTTCCAGTGATGGTAGTTGGTGACCAAGAAATCTGGCGCCTTCTTTCCCAGCCATTGGGTTTCAGCATAGTGAGTGATGGAAGCTTTCTCTTCTCCTCTTCCAGTGACCGAGTCATCTCTGGATCTCAAGGGGGGGAGGTCTGATCTTCAATCCGTGATTTTGTCTAGGCTGATTCACAGTGGACCTTGCTATGGTTTGCAGTTGCTATGTAAGTTTTAGGCAGGAGGGGGGAGGCTTGCACAGAATGGGTTTACACCATTTGGTCGGCAATGATGACGGATCTCTTGTCAACCAAGAGGTTATCTCTTCTTTGATTGTTCTCTGGGTCTTGATGGTTGCTTTTCTCCACCTGTGGGAAGGCTCATGGAGATTAATGAAGATGTTACCTCTAGAAATTAAGGCATGATAGCTAAAATAGAGAAGTGCATCTGGCTTTTATGTGATAGTAAGATTTCAGTAAAGGTAAAAGGAAAACATTGTAAGATGGCTATAAGACCAACTTTGTCTATGGCATAGAATGTTGGGTAGTAAACACCAACATGTGCAAAATATGAGTGTAATGGAGATGAGGATGTTCCAATGGATGTATGGCTATACAAGAAAAGTTAGAATTAGAAACAAGGTTATTTATAATAAGGTCGGAGTAGCTCATATTGAAGATAAGATGCGTGAAACTCGATTAATATGATTTGGTCATATGAGAAGAAGATAAGTAAAGGCTTTTGTGAGGAGAGTGGATTAAATGAAAAAAAAGTCTTTACCAAAAGAGCTAGAGAAAGGCCAACAAAAACTTAAGTGGGAGATTTTTAGGTATATAATGGCCTTACAAAAGATAAGGTCATAGAAATAGAAGCAAGAACTCATATAGTGAACCCCACATGGTCAGATCAAAGCTTGATGTGTTGTTGGTTTCGCCAAACAAATTAAGGGGAGCATATTTTGATCTCTCTTATTATACGCTTTGTTCCCTTATTAATGACATAAGAAGCAGAAGTGGAATATCTCAGTTTTTGTTTTGATAATCTTTGATGGAGGATATGGAGACAAATATTTTTAGGAGATATTATTGTATGCGCAAATGTAGAAATTAGCACAAACACCACCACCAACAACAACAACATAACAAGCTTTTATGACACTGTGGGATTGGCTACATGAATTCTAGCTCCGCATGCATTTCTATCCATGACCTTAGCTAGTTTATATTTATCTTTTTCTACATCTTTTGCATCTAGTTGTTGGTATAAATTTTCATAAGCTTGTGATTTTGCTTCACTGATGGACTTTTTCCTTCAAGAAGTACCCCTTCATTCCACCACCAAAGACTCTTGTTTTGCAAACTGCTGTGAGTTGATGTTTATGAGCGAGCCTGCTATAGTCAAAGCACAGGGATGGTTGCTTTTATTTTTTCTGGCATTATGTTTTTGCCTTAAAATATGTTGTCTAGTGTTGCTGATTTATTAAAAACTATATACTGACAATGTTTTACTGTACATTTGTGTAGGCTGCACAAACAGCTGAAAGATATAAGCAGGTATTCATATAACTCCTGTCTGAACTTATTTATTTAGTTATTGTTATTTTTATTGTGGAACATTGTTGGGAACTATGGTGGTTCCATTTAAAGACATTATTTCATGTAAAATTCTCTTTGGATGGGGTGCATTTACTGAAGTTAGCAGAGATAGATATGATATGACTGAGGTATGGATGTAGATAGAGTATCTTGAGTGAGTGTATTCATTGTGTGTTGATTTAGTGGCTAGATTAAGAATAAGGATAAGAATGGTACATAGGGAGGTAATAGATGAGTAATTTCTTTTCTTTTTATAACCAACAATGTATTTTCCTTTTGTTTATATATCAAAGTTTTTCATGTCCATACTACCTTTCTTAGCACTCAAGTGGGAAACTATAGTAAATGTATAACATCTCCACATAATGAGGCTTCAAAATGAATTAACCTAAAAGAGATACTGGAAATACCAAGATAGGGCCAGAATAATCAGATTTAGAACTAAACTTAATTGTGTAATTGGTAATAAGATGAGTTATTGAGGGCAAGTGTTGGTAACAAAGTAAAGATGCTCTTTTTTTTTTAGGTCATAGGTTTTAGTTGTAAAAACAGCCTCTTTGTTCTCCAAAGGGTAAGGCTATGTTCAAAAACAACCCTCTTTCAACCCTTGCAAAGTGGAGAGCCTTGTGCACTGGAATGCCTTTTAGGAATAAGACAAGTTATTGCACTCATCCAGTTTTTCTGGGCTGATCTGTGACAGCAGATTGTGATGCTACGACCATCCTTTGCAGGTAACATATTTCCCGTAAGACATTATATTGACTTTCTGATGTTTATACAAATTTATTTTCCTGAAGAATTCACCTTGATCAGGTTGCTGATCTCTTATTCAATGATTTGCAAAAAATTGTTGCGTTAGATGTTAATATTTAACGAACCTATTTGTTGAAAATAGAATTACTGTGGGACTGAAGGAATTTATCATTCCATCTCTAATATATGATTTCTGTTGCCAAATCTTTTATTGAGATAGAAGATAAATAAATTTGAAGTGAACAGAAATGTTTTCGAATTTCAACCAAATGCCTGAAAATAAGAAGGGAAATGTTATTGAATGTAAAATATCTTTCACCTAAAAATTGGAGACTAACCCATTTTTTTGGAACTTGGATTTTTCAATAGGAAGGAGAGGGAAATAACTTATCCACATGGATTTTGATATGTACTTAAGGGACATTTATTTTCCTTTCCTTTTCCTTCAACAAATTCTAGTTGCTTACAGTATAACAGTGTTTAAGATAACACATGTTAGATTACTGATTCTGGCGCAATTATCTGAGGGCACTAAAAAAAACAAGTCATGTGAGAAAGGCAATAATCGGTGTTGTATAAATATTAAGCTTTAATCACACTATGTTTGGTTGGCTATATGGATTTTAGCTTACAATAATTGGAGTTGCGATGGTATTAGGTATAACAATCTCCTCCACTACTTGATCATGCAATTCTCTCCCTTCGCAGCTTATGGAAAAAGTGGTTCCGGTGGTAGAGAAGCGAAGGCCAGTACGCCCTCTTAGGCGAGTCCACTCCATGAACTGGTAGTTAATTTGTATACACATGAACTATGGGATGGAAAACAAGGTCCATTCTCTTTCTTCAGGGAGCAGGAATGCAGCATTATATATATATATATATATATATATAATTATATCTGGTAAATCCACGCCTCTTTGCCCTATGGGAGCCATATGCATTAGTCTTAAGAAATTTGATTGCTTCGGACTGGAGGAGGATCTCTATCACGTATGAGCATTAAGAAGTGTTTTCTTTTTCTGTTTTTTTTTTTTAACTAAATTTTCAGTAGATCAGTACTATTGCTGTCGGAGCTTATTTAGAGGTAGACTGGCATATTGTATTTATATACTGGCAGCCTGCGTCAGTGACCGTGATTCGACAAATATATGAGATGGTGAATGTTGTTGCCCCCTTTTTTAGGTCCCTGTTTAGTAACATTATCTCGCAGTAGCTTGGTCGATGGCATATGGATTTTCTGTTGGAATTTGTTAAAGAAAAATGAATCTTACATATATACATATATAAATTTATGCCGAAAATGTTTTTTCCAGTAGTTGAACATGGTAATGTCTTTATTTTTAGGAACTATCCTATCATCTTTTCCTTTTATTTTCCTATATCTGACTACTCCTTTTCTCCGTTTCAACTTTTGCCCTCTCCTATCTTTTCTTTCCATACGATTTTATAATTTTGTCCTTGGTAGAAACCAAACTGTGTAGAGATATACGTTGGAGGGTCCGGACAAATATTTTGGACCAGATTTCGTTTACAAGTACTGACTGTATGGACAGAATTGACAATTTAACACTAGAACCAGTTGGTGGGAAGGCTTCAATTGTTGCTTTGTAATGCCCACCCGTTACTCCATGATACCGCATATGAAACCGACCCTGTAATATGGTAGTGTTTAGCTCATTAGCAGATGGAAATAACAAGCCCAAGATGCAAGTGGGAAAAGACCGTCATTCATCCCCCCAAAACTTTAGCAACAATACAAATAAAAAACCATGTAGGCAGCCTCTTTTCCCTTTTCCGTGTCCTTATTATCTTGTACAATGGGCCATTGCTTGACCCGCTCCATTCAATATATATGCATTGACTTTGTTGGGTGTAGGTTCAATCTGCCCCCTGCCCTATTTGTTATTTGCTATGTTTTGCAGCTGGGTTAAAGTGGCTTCCAGGGCCGTCCTCAGAAGTGTGAACTTAGAAAACAATTTTTAATTCCATGCAATACTTTGCCGATCATTCTTATTGAAGTTTTGAAATGGGAAAACTTCTTGATCTCCTCTTGCACCAGTGTTTTTTTGTCTTCTAGTTGTTGTCACTACGTTTACTTTCTATTCTTTTTCTGCGAGGTGGAATTTGGCCCACTTCCAAGGCTGAAATTCCAGGTGTGGCCTCTGTCCTGCTGACTGTTGTTGCTGGTGTCTTGCTGGGGGAATCAAATCATATCCACTTTAAAATTTCTTAATAAAAACTTCTATTATTAACAATAGTTACTTTGATTCATAATTTTTTTTTCAAGGTAAGATTATTACAGATTACATAATTTTATAAGGAAATTCAGCTTACAATTTTCTTTATACACGTGTTATTTATTACGAGTGTCTCATTTGCATGGGACTGTGCTTGTGCTAGCTGCACGTTTCTTTATTAATTAAAATGAGTCCAAGGTCTGAATTTGATAAGATAATAGATGGATGGATAGGTTTAAATCGTCCTGTGCCCTTCATGTGATATATATTCTGATGTCTTCATCTACTATACGGTTCTGCGTAACAAGACATTAATGGCTTATGTCGTTATCATGTGATTGTTTTTAATACAAACATTCTTTAATTTTTCGCATTGTCAAGTATGATAAAAGTTTTAGCTTGGTAATGTTCCAAAAAGCTTTTTAGACTGAGTTCTATTTTATTAAATTCTCGCTTCTTGATATTCATAAATTAGGAGCAAAGCTTTTTAGAATCTATTGCCTCGTGAAAAGCAGGGAGCTAAATATATTATTATCATTGAAGCACTAAAGGAAATTTTCTTTTTTTTCAGGCCACCAATTCCAAAAGAAATGTAAGGGGGCTTGGTTGGGACTCACAAACCCTAATTCCAAGCCTAGCACAAAGGACAAAAGGAAAACAAAGCAAATTGGATTCTGCACATAACATTTGAGAGAAATGAGGGAAAAGAAACCCAAGTGTAAAATAAAATATGCGATGTCCCAGGTTGATAATCACAGAAGTCATCATTTTAGAATAATAATCCCCATCATCATCATCAATCACCACTCATCACAGCCACCCATACAGCATGCTCTCTCCCTGATTTCCCTCCCTCTTTTGATTTACCATTCTCTTTTCGCAATAAAAATGCTATTACTATTCTGAAACAAAATCATTCCACCTTTTGCGTGAAAACTGCACAATAAACATACACATTATCCAACATCAATGCCCATTTTCCACTGTCAACAAACAATTCTACACTCTCCCCATCAAAAGCCACACAACCCTGACACTCTTTTGAATCTCTCTCTCTCTCTCTCTCTCTCTCTCTCCCAACTGTCACATTTCTCAGAGACCCCATTTTCATCTTTCAATTACAGACTGGGGACCGAACAAGCCATTGATAAAAAGCCTCCCAATTCTCTCTCTCTCTCTCTCTCTCTTCCTTCAAAACATAGCACCGAGCTTCCATGGAAGCCCCCTCTATGCTTGTATTGTTCTTGTTCTCTCTTCTAAGCTTGCCCTTCCAAATTTCTGACTCTGCAACAGTGCTAGTTGATGGAGTTTCAGAGTGGGGGAATCCCATTGTTCATATTGGTGACTCCATCAGTAAGCATTCATTAACCTCTAAAAAAAAAATTGATTTTTCTTTCACTTTCTTGTAATTATTGCAAACTAACTCACTTCTATTTTGTTTCTTTTTTCTATCTATTTTATCAGTCTTCAAGCACAAGTATGATTACAAGCTTTACATTTTCCAGAACAAGGAAGCCTTCAATCTCTGCAACTTCACTCAAGCTACTCTTCTCACCAAGCCTAACTCCACCTCCTTCACTGTAAAGCGCATCCTCTCTCTCTCTCTCTCTCTCTCTCTCTCTCTCTTCATGATTTTGTATCGTTTCAACTTCTGGTCATTTTGAAAAATGTCAGTAATTATCCTAATTATAGTTTAACGGTAGGTGGTCGCCTTTAAGTTTCGAGTTTGAATTTGAGTCAGTATGTGATCATAAGTTGTTCTCCATTGAGTATATAATCTTGGTTACCAAAAAGAAAAAAAGAAAAATGTCTGAAAATTTTTGTTTGATTTCTTGATGAAACTTAAAATTTTCTGATCAAAGTTTTCTCTGTGATGTGAAGTGGCATCCGTCGAGGCCTGGTTTCTTCTACTTCTCCTTCAACAATGGCTCTCTCAAAGAGTGCCACGATGGCCATAAGCTCGCCATAGAGGTGACTTCGGCGCCCCCGGAAAGCCCTGCCACCTCGCCGGACCCCGCTCAGGGGCCGAGCTCCGGCGGCGTTGTTTCATCTTCTCCAGCCTACCCTTGGCCGTTTCAGCCTCACGGTTCGGAGTCGCCTAGCCCGTCGCCCAGCGCCGTCCTGCCAGCGGCCAGCCCCTCGCTGCCGGATAAAGGTGGCGGCATACCGTTCATCAATAGTAATCCGGCGGTGCCTCTGCCCACCGGAGAAGTGGACTCTGCTACTATACGCCCTTTGCCCACCTCCGGCCATGGACGACAGGTATACTATTCAATCCTTAACTTTCTATTATTGTATATATGTATCTGTAGTCCCCTTAATCAAGAAAGTAATTATGTCGTCAAGGAAATATACTCATTTTATCAAGAATTTTTATATAAAATATGGCTTTATACAAAAGTTTTTGTGTTGCTTTGATTCTTTAAAGATTTATTTGTTTAAAAATTTTATTGTATTGATGTGATTTCTGATAGAGGGGAAGGATGAAGTAATGTATATACGATATATATGTATAGATTGAAACACACACTAATGTGGTTATTCACCAGAGGGAAAAGAGGAGGTAAACTAGTGGCGTTAAAAAGAAAATTTGATGAATATAGAAGGGTAAAATCGTCTTTCTAATATTGATAATCTATTATAATATTTGATCATACTGCGAGGAGGAAATGTATTATTAACTAATCTCAAGGGTCTGCCTATAATTTATTCTAAAAATATTTAACCTTTTTTGTCAAAAGTTGGAAGAAAGATGAGTAGATAACTGGATTGTTACCTTGAAATGAACAATGAATGACGAGACAATTATGGATGTTCAGAAATAAAAAAATCCGTGTAGTCTATTCTATTTAATGAGATTAATTGTTGTTAATTTCACAAACACTATTTCAATCTTTTTATATAGAATTTTATTTGTAATTCTTTTTTCTTATATGGTTGCATGCCCACCATGACACATACATTTATGTCGTGCTTATATTATATGACTGTTCTACCTATAAAAAAAAATTCAATCACATAAAAATCAATTGCTGGATGTAGGTTTTTAATTTTAATTATTTGAGTAATATCTCCTATGCTTTTGAATAAATAGTCCAATATATTTGAATTGATTTTGTTTTTAAGAATTAACTTCTTTCAGTCTGGCATCCATGTTTCTATTTTTACTAAAAGTTGAAGTTAAATAGGTACTTCCCATGTTGGGTTTTCAATTTGTTTAATCGCAACCCATTATTATTTTAAGCCAAATATGTTTTTTTTTTTCTTTCTATCCTTCGCTCTTATATTATTAGGCTAAATTAAGGCTATACTTTCTCAAACATTTCTTTAGTTGCAGAATGCTAGTCTCTGGCTTTTGTATTATGATATCATAATATGCATGAAAAAAAGGCTTCAAATAAAAGGGGGAAAAAATACAGTGCATAAACATGTGAATGGATGATGACATCTTTGATTGAATTCATTGTTCTCGGATGAAATGCAGGTGGTGGGGTTTTCTGCTCTTCAAATGGCTCTCTTCTTTCCGGTTTTACTTTCACTGATGATGCAATGAAAAGTAGGGGAGAGAGGGAGAGAGAGAGAGAGAGAGAGAGAGATGATGTATAAAATGTTAGGCCAGATCGAGAAGAGGTAGGGGCTATTGGGCTGGAGATGCTGGGCAACTTGAATTCTAGGGCACAGCTTTAAGGGGGTGAGTGATGATGATTATGCCCATTTTATTATATTGCTGTCTTTGACCCACTTTGGAATCATTAACCCCCTTTGTTTTGTTTTGTTTTTTCCTCAATCCAATCTCCATCACTGCTTTTCCTTTTTCTTTCTTTTCTTAGTCCTTGTTGCCTCGTTACTTTATTTCCTGTGTCAATTTCAAATCCCTGGGCTCCCCTTGTCAATTGATATACACCACCAACTCAATTTCTTTTTTTTTTTTTCTTTTTACATAAAATTATCTGATTATTGAATATTATACATTAAAATAATTATGGAAAATAATAAAAACTCCGTCTGATTCAGTTCTTCAACAGGCTGTGGATCCATATACCACAAGAAATCAGCTTCTCTGTAGCCAACCATGGGTTTCCCCTTGGATTCTGCATTGCAATCATCAGCAACACCTAAGAGAAAAGGCCACTGCAGTAGATCGATTTGAACTAATTCCTCCTTTTGCTAGGTGGGTTCTTAGTTCTGATCAAGTGGATCACAAACACTATGACAGAAACTAGAATCGCCGATCCTGCGACGATCGGGACACGGAACTTCTTGGAGATTCTCTCCCGTGGCTGGCTCGCCTGATCACCATTTCTCCTCTCTTTCTGAGTTTCATCTTTCCCCTGAAGCTGTTGCCGTTCTTGCTCATGCCTTGAAGCATCAATTTGATCAGCAATATCGTGATCTTCAACAACTTGAGCCTTTTCAACTAATGGTGGAGAGCTTGGCATTTCCTTCTCTTGACCACATTCTCTCTCTTCCAGCTCTGCTTCACTTTCTTCCTCTACCTCCTCGTCCTTCGAATCATGAACCTTTTCCCCTGCAACTTCTTCCACATTATTCTCAGCAGCCTCGTTTTCGATCACTTCTTCCTCAACCCCCTCACCGCGTATTCCTTTAACAAGCTTAGGCATTGAAACTGTCAGTGTCGACTCCTCCTCATCGAACCTCGCCTTGATATCATCCAAAATCACCCCATCAGGGATCTTGAAACCCTTCTTAAATCCCCTCATCTCCATCTCTTTCTTGTACATCATCCAGCCCACCATCACCATCTCCTGCACCGGCTTTTCGCCGCTTATTACAATCCTACTCCCATCCTCATTTATCTCAATCTTTATCCATTCTCTTCTGTAGCCTGCATTCGTTCAAACTTGAAACAGTTACTGCCAAGAACAAAAAAAAAAAAAAACAGAACAAAAAAGACCCACATTCAAACACAAGAACAGAAGAGGATTCAAATGGTAAACTTGTTTTAGACCTTTGAGATAGGCAGTGAGGATGAACATGGCATCGGATTCTCGGGAAACAAACAGAGGGCCGGACCGGTCTTTGGCGATCCGCAGGTCGGCTGAGGAGAAATCATCGCTGGTTCTGATGATCTTGAGCCCCAATTCAAGTTCCATCTATCTTTTTTCTTCTTGATTTTTCCCGGAATTTGGTTTGAATGATTTGAAGAATGTGGGGATAATTGGAGTTTGGAGCTTCAAGGAAGGAAGATTTTAGTTATTTATCTTTGTGTGAGAGCAAAGCATATGTTCTTTGCTTCCTCCCATGATGTTTTTGGCGGGAAGCTACGGCCTTCTTAACAATTCTTATTATAGAAAATATAAAATGAATATGGCATTTATATTTTCTTAGCATAAAATTGTTTTCATAAATAATATTAGAAATAATCACAAAAACATGCCCGAAGTTTGCTATAATATGTATTTTTCATTAACTTTACAATTTCATACTTAAATTATTTTTAACCTCATTAAAACATACTTAAGGTCTAAATTTTCATAACAAAAAAATTTAAAGAAAATAGTTAATACATTTTCAAAGACAGATAAAAGTGCTTATAAAACTACAAGTCAAAAAAAAAAAAAAAAAAAAGAGTTTCATTCGAGTGGTTTTAAGTATATAAAATCGTTGTAATTCGTAATTAGCTTTTGAATATTTAAAACCCTTTAAATGATTTATTTTCAACTTGCAACATTATTAATATTTTTATTAACTTTCAAATTTTTCTATATGAAAACATTTTTCATAGACATGGGGTAGATTTCTATTAAGTTTAATTAACAAGAAGTTTAATAAAAATGATATATTACGGCAAATCTCAAGTGTTCTTCTGTAATTATTTCATATTTTTTATAGTATATTTATACGTTATTATCTTATTTTATGTGATAGAAATAAAATGTACTGTTACTGTAACAAGAAAGGGCTGGTACCTATATAAAATTGGAGTAATTGTAATTTACGTTACAAAATTCTCATTTCATAATTTAAAGACCCTAGATCCATTGAGATTATGCATCTAATTTTGGATAAATTACACTTGTTAGTATTATTGAAGTTTTTACTAAATTATGTACATCCCCCTTGTATTCTAAAATTAGACTAAAATTCAACCGGTCAAGTAATTTTTAAGAAAATTTATGTAATTTTATAACATTTCTAGATTACTTTTGTGTAACGTAAATCTGACAATAGGGTGATGTAATATAATTTTTGAACAACATAGGTAGTTAGTGAATTTTTTAAAAAAAAATAAGAAATACTCCCATATTTATACCAAACTTAAAAAATGTCTAGTATAATTTATATTTTAAGTTTTTACTCAGATGGGTAACCTTTCCACGTTGGATTAAAAATTGGTTTTAAATAGCTTATTATTGTGAAGTCATATTGTGTTACTTTGTTTTAATAATACTTAAATCATGACCATTTTTCATTTTCTAAAATAATAAAAATATTTTTTATGATTAAATAAAGAAATAAAATGTCCTTCTATTGTTTCTAATTAAAAAAAAAAAAAAAAACACTAGCGTTGCTAATCGTCAATTGTCGGCAACCACTACTGTTGCTAATTGCTAGGGTTCAACAATCAAACCTAAATAATCATTAAGGTTCAACCTCGATAAGGTTGGGTTCTAAATAAATATTCGTGTTATTATGAAGATTTATAAATTGTTGGGTTCCTTTTGTTTCTATTTCTAAAAATAGAAAGGGGAAAAAGAGAGAGAGGGGATAAGAAGAAGAATTACCTCTATGCAAAGTAAAACCTCCAAATTGAACGTTGAAGTGAAGTTTGCAAATTTGATAGCTAGGGTTTTTTGTTTCCATGGTCGAAGTGGAGCCTTCATACTTGTAACACACTGTTGGAAAAGAAGCAATTGAACCCTTTGATGGTTCGATTGTTTACAATTCAATAGGCTGGGGTTTAATTCACTAGTAATGCTATAGGTACGTCGTGGGCTACACTCATAGTGATCGAAATAATTTAAAATAAATTATTAATTTTTTTTTTCTTTTCCTTTTGCAAGGCCCTACCCGCCCAAAACCCATCTACCCAAATCTATCTTCTCTCTCTTCCTTGCTACCCGCCCAAACCCATCTTCTCCATCTTCCTTCTCCATCTTCTCGGTTGCTCTCGCTCTCTCTTTGAAAAACCTCTCTCATGGCCAAGCCCATCTTCTATCTCTTTACCCATCTCTGTTGCTCTCCCCTACTTCCGATCATCATTGCTCCAAACCCATCTTCGATTCGATAAAATTAGAACAAGTTTTTATGTAGATATTAATGTATTTGTATGAACAGTGAATGAGGTTGACATGTCTTTGTATTAAGTGTGGATTTTGTAATTACAGTAAACTATTAGATATGTGTTTGTGGTTGACATTTGAGAACAGTGATAAAAATGTGATAATGTGTTTGTGTTTTCATGTGTTTATATAAAATTGTATGAACAGTTTTTATGTAGATATTAGAATTAAAACAACTTAATATCTACTCAAGTTTTTATGTAGATATTAAGTTTTTATGTAAATATTAAAATTAGAACACAAACAATGGAAGATTTGCCAATCAATGGTGGCTGAACACGAACAGTGGATTGCATGGTTGGTGCATCACCTTTAGGCATTGAACCACAAAACCAGACAACAATGACAAAGATGGGTTTGGGGCAATGGTGATCGAAAGTAAGGGAGAGCAACAGAGATAGAGCGATAGAAAGAAGATGGGCTTGGTCGTGAGAGAGATTTTTCAGATAGAGAGAGCGAGAGCAACAGAGAAGATGGGTTTAGGCAGATAGCAAGGGAGAGAGAGAAGATGGATTTGGGTAGATGGGTTTTAAGCGGGTGTGACCTCGCAAAAAGAAAAGATGAAAAATAAAATTTAACAATTTATTTTAAATTGTTTCAGTAGTCGTGGGGGTAGCCCACGACGTACCTATAGCATTACTCTTAATTCACACTTTTCTACAGTAAATTGAACCCAAGTAGATATATAAAGAGAGAGACCCCAACAAATTGATTCCCCAACTATAGTAAACTAAATTATATTAAATAAAAAATAACGAAGAAAACTATAGTCCACTTTTTTCTTTTTATTAAAATGGATTCATTGCCATCGCATCTAAGGTCCAAAGATCACAATCAACAAGAAGCCCCTTATGCACCTAGAGATAATAATTCTTTTACTTGAAGTTGTATCATTCCATCAACACTAGTCATTTCTCTTCTAGAGAGTACACAATTATAACATTTCTTTTATAATTGCCTATTTTGTAACAACTCTTTCTTCAACATCTAAGCCTCATAAGAAATTACCTATTTTGTAACAACTCTTTCTTCAACATCTGAGCTTGATAAGAAATAACTTGATAAGAAATAACTCAATTCGAGAGTTCTTGCAAAGACGGTCTATTTTGTAACAACTCTTTCTCTAGCATTTGAGTCTGATAAGAAATAGTTCAATTGGAGAATTTTTGCAAAGACCTTTATCATGTAAAAAAACTTCAAACGTTATCTGAATAATCAGAATATAATTGAAACTAAATAAATTTGCTAAATAGAAACCAAAGGAATCCAAGCACAATAATCAAAAAAGCATAAACGCCATAGGAGAGAGGGTAATGATTCCCACATTGACACCGTCGTGTTCGAGAAGAACAATTCTACACCAATCATGCTCAAGAGTTTTCAACAAATTTTCTTCTACAAGCCTTTAGTTGCCGTTGGATACATTATTGCTAGAGTAATGACAAATTTCCCTTGATGGGACTCCAACCAGCAAAAACTTTTAGCATTTAAAGGGTTTGGTGTTGTACCAACTGCGGCAAGCAAGTAATTATTTCCATTGGCTTCAATTTCTTCACCAAGACATATATACATATGAATGTCAATCTTGACCGGTGAAGCTGCTGCAGTAGCAGCAGCCAAATAAGGAATAATAAAGCAGCCTAATCATCACAGCAAAAACCTAGTTGCAGCCTTTTACAGATAATACCATTGCTGTTTCCACTGCAAATTACTTGAAAAAAGTTTTTAACGTTGCAGGGAGAGGGTCAGAGATGGAGGAAAGAATATACATATCAAATTTGAAGAAGGTAGAGAACAGAAGAAAATGTAAAATTTAGCACCAAACCAGTGGTGTGAACTATTGTGTACTCAATAAAATGTCACTTGGCAACTACCTATTGAAGTTTTACATGTTCAATGCTTGTGGCAGTAAAAGAATCATCGAGCAGGGTCTCCCATGGAAGCACGTAAAGAAGCAAAGCATCATTAACGGAAGACTTTCCTGATGCAATGTTCTTCTATTGAGAACAACCAAATAAAACTTGTTCAGGTCAACAAGAAAGCCAGACCTTGGATCTACCACATTAAAAGTCAAGAGCTCCACGGCTGACCATTGAATTTCAAGTTTTTCCGTTATTACTTTTCATTATCTTCCAAATGGGACCCCCCCTCTTGTGAGAGGGAAAGGGATTGACCTTGACCGAGTACTCAGAAGATGATCAGAGCCAAGTCCTATGTTGTAAAACATATGACATCAGAGCTTCCTCTTGTGGGGTCAGAATGCACTAGGACCAACAAACTTTCAAATGGATCTTCTCTTTCATCTTTCCACAGAAACAAAGGCATTGGTATGAAAGGAGAGAAAAACCCACTCTGACTCACAGCGAATCCATTTACTTATCAGATGGATGGACTAATCTAATCCATTAGAGGAATTGCTTATCAGATGGATGGTCTGAGCCACTCAATTTTGGAATTCCCAAGCAAGAAAGGAGGAGGCAAACGTCACCGTTTGACAGCCAGTACCAAATCAACAGATCAGAGGAACAAGTCTAGTAATGTAGAGGAGAGATTATAGAATCAATGAAACCTCTACTATGACTAGTAATGTAACTGTAAAGAGGAAAGCTTTAGATGAAATGTGGAAATATTCAGATGGTTTGATTTTGTTCATCTACAAGAACGAGCCCAATCATTTCATAAAGCAGCCATGGCTACTACAAATAACGAACACTCTTGTTCTAACATCTTGTATCATAATAGCTCTTGGGCAGAAGTATAATGTGTCAGAAAAGAAAACTATGATCACCAATTCAGAAACAGCCACATGATACGTAAATTTACTCTCAAATTAAAACTGATTTTATATTGGCAATACCAGAAAGCAGCATGGACGGGGAAGGTCCAACTCATATACAAAACCTATCATCATAAATACAAGAACTATACCTTCTTAAACCTTTTATTCTGTTAGATCATTCCTTGAATGGTTCTTGTTCTTCAATCCAAGAAACCAAATTTCAGAGCATACTCCGGTTGTTTAATTAATCGTGGTGGTTCCCCCTTCCAAAGGAGTCGAGCCCCTCAGTTCGGCTGCGAACGATCCTATGAAACACTTCCCTCACTTGGCGTTCCAATGGATCCAATCCATCCTTTACTGCTTCAACAACTTGCCTGAGCTCCTCTACTCTCTGCTTAACATCCCCCTCCTTTTCCTCTGTCAGTGGGAACTGAACCGAATCGGCCAGTTCATTCATGTGGCGCGCACATATCTCAATCCGGTGAATCTCCTTCAACAACCCACAAGCATTTCTCCTCTCCCGCTTCTTCGACTCCTCCAGAATCCTCTCGTGCAGCGAGAGGACTGGAACCGCCCAAACAAACTGCCTAGACATGTAGAAATGAGTCTGCAGGCCGCGATCCTGGCAAGGGATTGCGGCCACGAGCGCCCACATTACGAACAACAGAACATAGCTCATAGTGAACACTGCCACTACAAGTCCATTGGTAGCCATAGTTTCATTAGTTTTGGGGGCAACCAAATTGTTCCCAATTGCCTGAAGCTGCCTAGCAGCCGACCAGGACCGGGAAACGCTCCACGACAGCGAACGAAAATGGCCTAACGACCGGTGATCTCTCTGCGCATTATTGCGCCCAAATGACCGGTTTCTGTGCGCAACCGCTGAATTCGACTCCTTCTCATCGAGCATCCCAATTGCTAAATCGATCAGAGCCTTCTTGGCTCGGCGAAAATGGCCTTCTCCAAGGCTCCTCTGATTGTCCAAAGCACACAACACAATCTCCAATTGCTTCTGCCACTGCCTCATTCGCTCGATCCCGTCGCGAATCGCGTTGCATACGTCGAGAGCCTTCACACTCCTCTCGAAATACTCCGAAATCCAGCGATCCATCGGCGGCCGGTTCAAGAACCCTTCGTTGTTGAACAGAATCATCCTGAATTCCTCTTGGCAACAGAGGAACGAATCCAGAAGCTTCCGAATCCATGGAAGTGAGAGAAGGTCTTCGGAGGCGGCCGCCGACAAATCGTGGAATCGGTCGGCGACCTGTCGCTGGAAGGCCTCGAGTTCGAGCTCTTGGCTGGCGGCTTCGTGGCTCGGCTCCATGGAATGGAACTGATCGGCGCGGCGCGTACCGAGAATCGAACGGCCGAAATTCGAGACTGAAGCGGATGAACCCTGATAATCCGTTGCTGGCATTTCTCACATATATGGCGGCTTGATTAAGCTACGAATTCTGTTACGAAAACTAGAAAGGAAAATAACCCAATTGCGTTCGAGATCTGTTGATGGTGGAGAAAGTGAAAAGATTGAGAAAATCAGTACAAATCGAGGCAACCCAGACAGAGGACAACCCAATTGGAGGCTAGAACTGAAACCCCCCCCCCAAATTCACAGTGAAATTAGGGTTCAAGATGAAACAAACAAAAACTGCATTCAAGAAGCAATGAAAACCGAGAGAGCGATCCTAGAACAAGAATTGGACCATATATCTCAACAGTAATTCAAGAAACCCAGAAAGAAGACACCCAATTGGACTCGAGAACGAACGATCTTGGGAAAACTCAAGGACCCAGAATCCAAATGAGCTGTATTTCACATACTATCTGAAGAGCAATATCTAGATTCCATGAAAATCACTGGGAATTCGAAAGGGTACAGCAAGGCCAGAACAAAAAGGGCGAGCGAGCGAGCGAGAGGACGGTGATGAACCCTAACAGGGGCTGGGGGAGAGAATTTATATTGGACATTCGTTTGGACCGCGTATTTAGCGTCCTTCAAAGCGAATTTTTACTAATAATTAAGACATATATTTAAGATAATTTTAATTATTTTCATTTCTAAATAATTTATGGGAGAATTCAGTTCAGTGTCACTCTCTTTCATGAGTGTTTATTTCATGGTAATTCCACCCCCAACACAAACACATTCTTTCATCCTTAATACTTCGTCAGGGGCCGTTTTTGGTCCATTTCCAATTTAAACCCACCATACCTTTTTATATATGAATAAATAGTAATGAATCACTTTTTAATTTAGCAAGTGTATGTAATGTGTGATGGGTCAAGAGTCATAAAAAGGGCCAAAACTCACCCAAAAAAAAAAAAAATTACTTGAAAGGTTAAAATGACTATCACATGTAAGTTTAGGAAACTTGAAGGTTTTCTAGAGATTATCTCGAGAGACCTAGAGATATCTCATAAACTCTCTCGCAAGGTATTCTCAGTGAAGAAGCAGAAACAAATAATTTCAAAAATCACTTCGGTAATATTACAAAAGATAAGCTTTATTCATAAGAATATAAATTTGAGTCAATCTCAAAATAGGGGCCCTCATTCTTTAAAGGTAAATTACTTCTACCCACAAAAGAGTTATGCTATCTCTTCTAAATACAAAAAATTAACTTAAATATCAGAATATTTGAGTGGAGAATACCCTACGCTCTATAGTCATTTTCTTTCTTGTAGTCCTGATAGCTTAAAGACAATTTCTAAGCAAATAAACTTAATTATTGTATTTGGGCAATAATAATTGGCATTGTTTATGAAAAATCAATTAGAAAATCTAAAAAAAAAAAAAATGGTTCGTACAAGATCTCAGCCTGCTAGAAACAAGAATAATGAGAAGGGTGACGGCGTTGACAATCATCCTAATTGGAAACTCTAGGAGACCCTTTCGATAAATGCTCTTGGAGACTTCAAGATAGTTCCTCAAATTATTCCTCTTAGCGAGTATGAAGCATTGAAACAATAGTATGAAAAGAGCACTAAGGCCATATGAGAAATGACAACCTTATTCTAAAATGCACTCTCATTGACCCTATTTCTACCCACTATCCAGAATTATGTAGAAGGTGAGTCACTAATAGAAACCCAATGGGAGAGTCTCTTACCGGGCCTTTCCCAAAAGGCTAGTCGAGAGAGAGAAAGAGATAAGTCTCCTAGAATGACAAGAAAGATTGGGCAAAGTCCTAGTCTGAAATAAATTTGGGATAACCCAACCTTGAGATGAAAAATTCTAATAAATCATAGTAAACACAGTTGTGGTCCCACCAAGGCATTAATTCGAAATGAACAATCAATCTATTTTCAATAGTCGCAAAACTGCCAACATAAAGAAAATGAATAAGTAAGTGTTAGACCAAAAGAAGTTGATACCCATAAAAAAATGACCAACATAAGAAAGATTCTCTTTACTCTTGAAATCATGGGTAAAACCCTTATTCCTAAATTTAAAATTCCCTAACTTACTACCTACTCAGGAAAAAGAGATCCCCTTGATCACATTCAAAACTAGGAGTTTATGTGGTACTATATAGTTGGGAGGATGCTATTATATGTTGAGCTTTATCTTTAACTCTGACTATGTACTAGCGCACATGGTTTAATAGTTTGGTTGAAATGTCTATCTCATCTTGTAAGAAATTGAGAAGAGAGTTCATTAATGCATTCATTATCAATAGCCATAAAAAAATGGTGCTACATATCTACTTAACACCCTACAAAGTGACAAAACAAACCTCAGATAATATGTTGATCATTTTAGGAATGCAACATTGGAAATACAAGATTTGCAAATGGGTATGGCAAAAGCTATGATGCTTTAAGAGACAAAATCAATACTACTACAAGAATCCCTAGCTCTAGATTAGCTTGCATCTTTGGTAGACTTGTTTACTCAAGCCAGCAAGCATATTATAGAGGTTGAAGTAGTGTAAATAGTTAGAAGAAACGACAAAAAAGATAAAAAGAGAAAGAAATAGACTTTGGTGAAGGGACAAGCAAGAGGGAGGAGAAAGCTAAAGCCCTCCCTTGTTCCAATTCAAGAACTATGCCCATTCATAGAGTCACATTTTGTTATTTTGACAAAGGATCAAGCCTTATCAAATTTCCTAGAAAGACTAAGAAGCCTATGGACAAAAAAATGGATGTTTTCTGCCAATTTCACGGTATTCATGGCTATTCCATTGACAAATGTCGTGAATTGATAAATTAATAGAGGTTTTGATAAGATAAAGAAAACTGAAAAGATTTGTAGACATTGAAGCCTAGACAAATTACTCCAAGGACAAGAGGCATGACCTTATGTAAAAAGAATACCCCAGCGGATAAAAATCAGGGAGCACAATTCACTAATCATTCTTTGGAAAAGTCTACCAATACAATTATAGAAATGTTTGTACTTGGCAAATGCTACAGGGAATTGTTAAAAGGCAAAAAGGTGAAATAGTAATAAGTTATGTTTATCCTTCAATATATGATGTTTAAATAAAGTAATTTTACCATGTTACAATTTCTTTTTGTGCATTTTATTTTTCAAGAGAATGAGTGCACGAAAAAGACTAAAATCCTAGTGAACAAGCAAACCTAGCATTGAAAATGAAAAATACACAAGAACAACCTAGGGTTTGCCAAGAAGAAAAAAATGATGGATGGGTATATCTAGAATTAGAAACACAAAAAGTGTGAGACCGAATTAAAACAAGAAACGCAAAAGAGTGAGAATGATCTAGGGTTTATCATCCTAAAAAACGTAGAATCAAAAACACAAGAAATTACGAGAATGATTGAGGGAAAACCTAGCATCAGAAACGCAAAATGCGTGAAACCTGATTAAAGACTTGAAAACACAAAAGCATAAGAATGATTTACGATAACCCAGAATCAAAAACAATAAATGCATAAGAATGATTTTGGGAATATCATCAAAAAAACTAAAGTATAAAAGCACGAGAACGGTCTAAAACCAAAAACGCAAAAGTGTGAGAATGGTCTAAGAACTAAAGTGCAAAAATGTGAGAACAACCTAAAATTGAAATTGCAAAAACATGAGAAGAGTCCAAAAATCAAAACACAAAGACGTGAGAACGATCTAAGAACCAAAATGCAAAAGTTTAAGAATAGTCTTAGCAACAAGAAGTTCTATTAAACCAATAGGTTATAGAAAATGAAGACCTACTAAAAGTAAACGTCTAAGAATCCTTCAATGAGCAAAGTCCTCCCCCCTCCCGAAAAAAAGAAAAAAAGAAATGGATAGCGAACCCTAACTCAAGAAGAAAAGCTAATGACAATAGTTACTTTTCCCTTTGTGAAATCAAGAGGAAAGAAAGGGAAGCAATTGATGTGTCATGGGTTAAGGCCCATCAACAAAGGCCCAAATCCACAAAAGAAAAGACTCGAAAGGCCAAAAAAGGTTGTTGCATGAGAGTTCGAGGAACCCTTTCCCATAGAGGAAACATAAAAAGGAAAGAAGCCCTGGGAGACCTAGAGGTCTTTCGAAGACTCTCCTACGGGATATTCCCAATGAAGAAGTGCAAATATATAACTTCAAAGATCCTTCAATAATCTTGTAAAAGATAAGACTTATCCAAAAAAGTTCAAATCCTAATCGATCTCGAAATATTAGAGATATTTATCATCAACCCCCAAGCTCCTCTATAAATAAGAGACCTCTCATTTATCAAAGGTAAGCCACTTCTACTCACAAAAGAGCTCTGCTATTTCTTTTAAATACAAAAATTTAACTTAAATTTTGGAGTGTTTGCAAGTTGGTTTTTTTTTTTTTGTAGAGCCCTAACAATTTAAAACAATTATCTAACAAATAAATTTAATTATTGTATCTAAACAAATAAGTAAGCCCACCATTCTTAACACCTTTCTTGTATATTAATAAATAGTAATGAACCTCTCTCCAATTTCTCAAGTGTATGGCATCACAATACTCCAATAATAATAATAATAGAATTTAAGATAGATGACGCTAGAAGTTTATTAAATTACAGCCTATATAATATTCACGTTTTTTTTTTTTAAATTATATTGACGTTTATTAATTACAAACTTATGTAATTGTATAAATTTTCAAAAATATTTCCATAAATATAATCTCATAAGGTAATTTGATAATCAATGTAATTTTTGAAACGTGAATAAGTTATTACCAAAGTGGTAATATCAGATAAAATTATGGTAAATTAGTTACCGTTTCTTTATACGTGATAAGATAATTGTAAGTAGGGGAGAGAGTTCGGTTATAACCAATCAAATCGTCAATTTTTTTACCAATCGAACCGAACCGATCATAGACCACTAATCGAGCCGAATCAAACTAATAGGATATGCTAATCGAAAAATCGAAACCGAAATAACCGGTATAACCGAACTTCACTAAAACTTACCGAAGGAGCGAGCATGATCGGAGGGAGAGAGATGCAGCTGGGGCACGTTGGCCTCTGCATAGGAAGGAAACGAAACCCCGGAGACAAAGACAAATGGCCAACCCTTATTCGGTTTGGCCCTTCGCTCGGCCAGAGGCCCAAATGGCCTTTCATCTTCGACTGTCATGTGGCCATGAGTTAGAAAGACTGTCGTGAGGTAGGGAGAGGGGATCGACAGTCATGAGGCGATGGGAGGGAGGCGATGTTCATGAGGTGGCGGGAGGGGGGTGACGAATGTGAGGCAGTGAGATCAAGAGAGAGAGAGAGAGGGGGGGTCTTGAGAACGAGAACCGAGAGGCCGACGGGCAGGAGGGAAGCAATAGACCATTGGTGAGGCGTGAAGGAAGGGGCGACGGATTGACTGGCTCGCGCGCGCGAGAGAGAGAGAGAAAGAGAGGGGGGAATGTCCGACGTCGGTTGAGAGGTTTAGGGTGACTGGTGAGGGACAGAGAAGTTTGGGGGGGTTGGGGTTGAGGGTGGAGGAAGCCAGAGACTCTCTAGCTGAGTGTCAGGGTCATATGGGATGGAGGGTTAAATTGTGGGCGACGTGAGGGAGAGAGAGAATAAGTTTGTGTGTGTGGCCTAAGGGGGGGAAATCGTGGACAGTAAAAAATAAAATCATGGAAAAATAGTAGGCGGTGGAGGAATTCAGTTATTTCGATTAATCAAAATATTTAAATTTAATTTATAAATATAACTGAACTGATCTTTAGCTACTTAATTAATTGAATCAAACTGATCGATTCAATTGGTTCGATTGAACTGAAAAAATACACGCCCCTAATTCTCCTAATTGTAAGTATTATTATTATTATTCAAATAAAGTGTCAATTCAGGTTATAAAAGGAAAAACAAAAAACAAAAGAAAAAGTTGAAAAGAAAAAGAAGAAAAAGTAAGCTTAACGCGCCGCTGCGCTCGCAAGCAGTGGACACGCCTCGTCAATTACGAGGGTCCCCGCCGCGGATCGCGAAGAATCTTCACGCTCGCTGATCTCAGCCGTCGGACGCCCTCTCGTCCTGATCGGCGGTGGAAATAGAAAGATGTAGACGTAATAATGCTTTGGATTTGGATGGTGTTCTAAATTCAACCAAATTATTGGATCTCTACTTTTAGTGTGTCCTTTTTTATAAACAAAAAAGTAAATTCAGAAGGAATTTATGGTATGCAACACGAGGGTTTGATATCCAACGGGAGAAAAGATGTATTTGTAAAAATCTTATAAATTCACTTTTTTTTATGTGCCAATATCTCTATGGTATCATACACTTTTCTCAAAGCAGGTAAGCAAACCAATGATAACAAAGATTTATGAATAAAGGGATGAGTCGACACCTCTAATATGATGGGTGAATGATTGCTCATTCCAATTTAAATTGATCATCAAATAAAAATTTAAAAGATTCTATAAATCTTTTAATTGGTTCTTGTATCAATGCTATGAATCCCTTGACCCCCTTTAAATCCAATTGTAATTGTTATTGGGTAAAGAGAGCACGCGGTATCTAAAGAAGCATTTGAAATCCATTAAATTCAAACTTTGAGATGTCAAAATCATCAAAATTTTCTATTTATAAATAAGAACAAACCACAATAATTATCACTAATGTTTCTCTAAATTGTAAAGTGAAAGACACCAATCAAAGACGTGCCAAAAACACCAATACAATATGGATCTATATAAGGGTTTTATTTTTAAAATATTTTTTAACAAAAAATAGCACAATGAAAGGCCAAATACATATGTAGGTTGTAGGTTGGCTCGCACCAAATTGCATTAACAAAATCTTGCACAGACGTAGGATAATATTTCTGCTGAACTATGACAAATAAAATGCCAAATATGTGGATGTAGGGCAATCCGAATTGCAATACCAAAATCTTGGGACTTTGGCACCTCGCAAAGACCTTTTGATCGCGATAACAATACGAAACTTGGGGCTTTCGTCCACTTTATTAGGGCCCTGTGCGGACATAGGCCAATTTTTGTCAAACCGTGACATCAAAACCTTACCACGAATGTAGGCTAAGGAGGGGTCGAACCATATGCCAAAATCTCACTCCATGTCAAGATAAGCCTCCTTGCAGATATAGGTAACCCTGAACTGTGCCACCAAAAGCGTGGATGTAGGCTACTTTTTGCTAAACCGTGTTAAAAAAATCATTCCTCATGGATATAGGCTTCGTCTGAACCACGCTACCAAAAAGGTGCCTCTGGCCATGGATGTAGTGTTCTTTCAAACCACGATAACAAAATCACAAAGTAGATCCAAGAATACGAGCCACATCACCAAAAGTAGTCCTTACCGGATGTAGGTTTCATTTAAATTGCGTCACCCAAAATCTCTCTGATTGCAAAAGTAAGGATTACACGATAAACTAACTTAACAAAACCTAGTTGTGAAAGTTGGCATTATATGCCAAACCACTAGAACAAAACGATTGACATTCTCTTCATGGATGTAGACTGAGTCAAATCACAAAAACAAAAATTGTAACATCTTACATTGTGCGATAGGAAGGATCATATCAATTTACCCTGATGAGCCTACTTAAACTTCCCAGGAGTCACCTATCATTGAGCTACCCTAGCTCAAGCACGCTTAATTCGGGAGCTTTTATCCACATTCAGTGCAAAAAGTATCCAGCTGGTGTTGTTTCTTTCTTTATTATCCTCAATATATATACTAGCTTCTCTAAAGTCCATTTTTGGACCTGACCTTGGGTTCTTGGGTTATTACATTATCCTCCCTTGAGCACATGACATTCTTGTCGTGTAACCTTACAACTGGTCACAAATCTTCTCCCTTTTGGGAGCTGTCATCCTAGAAGCCTATCAGGAGTCGTTCATTGTTCAGGCCCTCGCACCCCGACGTCACTCCACACTCTCATTGAACCGCCTTCTCCAATGGTCGGTTCTGATACCATTTGTAACATCTCGTATTGAGCGATAGGAAGAACCGGATCAACTTACTGATGGGCCTACGCGAACTTCTCAAGAGTCACTCATTCTTGAACTACCCTACCTCAAGCACGCTTAACCCGTGAGTTCTTTATCCACATTCAACCCAAAAAGTATCTAGCTGGTTTTATTTCCTTCCTTACTATCCTTGATATATATACTAGCTTCTCTAGAGTCATTTCTTGGACCTAACCTTGGGCTCTCAAGGTATTACAAAAATCCTCTTACGGTATTCTGGTTGCGAAAGTAGGCATTACATGTTGAACCACTTTAACGAAACCTGGTTGCTGATGTAGGCACTATACATTGAACTGTTGGAACAAAATGACTAGCATTCTCCTTATAGATGCAGACTGAGTCAAGCTGCGGAAACAAAAATTCTCTTATAGTATTCTATTTGTAGAGGTTGGCATTGTGTGTTGAATCGCCTTAACAAAATCTCTCCCAGAACTCTATTGTTGACATAAGGTAATCTGAACTACGAAAAAAAAAAAATCTAGAACTACTGCTACATTTACCTCAAAGTACACCCAGAAGAAATGATATATGTTTTTTTGCTTCCTTTTATATTATGACAACTCACCATCTTTTTTGCAAAGCAACAACTTGCCTTCTCTAGCTCATAGTAGGGGAACTGTGGTATTTTTGTTTGTTGTTGTCATAATAGGGAAATGAAAGCAGATGGATTCGACTATAAATCATGTCCTGCCCTACTTTGAGGTAATGCATTGTTCAAAGTTAGTTCTTCCATTCTTTTTTTCCCTAACCTTTATGGTTTGACATGATCGAGAAGAATCAGACAGACAAGTGACAAGTACTCCTAATCTTGTCACTTGCATTACACATATATACATACACAAGCCATGCATTAGGAGCAGTTCCTTAAGAGACCCAAAAAGAATTCTATTTACTTTTTTTTGTTCAGTACAAGTAACCGAATTTTTCCTATCTAAATCAAAAGAAAAATCTGCAAATGGAACCTACCCTAAAAGGTCAAGCCCATCAAAAAAGTCGATAGGTGCCTCTGGAATTTCGAATTGGTCCTTGAACTAATCTACTCAGGAAGATCCTGACAATTTTCGGGGAGGATTAGGATTTGATAGGTATGGATTTGAGGGTCCTGACGAATTCGGTAGATCATCCTGAGTATCCGTTGTCAAAACCTGTTATGGAGTGCATGGATCTAAATCCTATCCTCCCCAATATGGTGTTTCCATCCTCGCAACTCCCTCAGAATAAACCAGCTTGGAGAATGTCTCCCCGAGATGCAACATTTCCAATCCATTATAAGCTTTGTAAAACCCTTACTTCTTGAAGCTTTAAGCATATCATTCTTTTCTTTCGTGATAGTCCCAGGAAAGGTAGTATTCCTTGATGGCTTGGGTGTGGGCTCTAGCCACATTTGCTTGCAAGAATGCATTGTCCTTATGCAACTGCTCTCGTTTCCCCAAAATTTTTTCATGTTCTCTAGTGAGAACCAAGTAACCTACCTAGATATCCCCCACCACTGATCGTTGCGTCTCCCTAATCCCCCTTAATCTCCCTAGCTCGTCCTCCATAGATGTGAGCTTTATTTTTAAGTCTTTATTCTCTGTCCTTAGGTTTTCAACTTGTCTCTTTTCTTTCCCCAAGTCACAGTTGCAGGTTTAGAACTGATGGCACTTTTGTTGTCAAAATTCCACCTTGCACTCCCGCATCTTGACCGCAAGGGCCCATTGGTTAAGGTGAGCATAATTCATTACATTCGCCACAACCATGGCCTAAACCCCTTCAAAAAAAAAAAAAAAAAGCAATCATGTCAAAATCAACTTCAAAAGCAAAGCTAAGAAGTGCGAATCTTTTACTTATATCAGCAGATGTTCCACCCAATCCATGTCCCTACGCCAGGCTGCATCAATAATTTCCTATTTCTTCCTCTAGTTGTTCCACAAAGGTAATGATGCCATGCGAAGACTCCAAAGGCTCTCCCCTTGACTCATGGACCTCATCTGTTGGATGTGGGATTATTAGTGAAGGGATTGACATTGGCTAAAGTGAGGAGCCAACCTCATGTCTTAATCTTTTGTTTTGAAGAATATTCTCGAAACCTTCATCTTTAATAGCCCTCGTTCGCTGCTCCAGGCCTATGTGAGCATGCGTTTCCACATTCTGTTCTTTTAAAGCCTTCTTCAAGTGATCCATTTCCAAATAATAGTGTCTTGTCTAGAAAATAAACTTTTTCTGGGAGAAATCATGCTAGGTGACAACTACACTAGGAAAAATGTTTGAGCTCTCTGTAGGAAGCAAGATTCTTTGGGACAAGTTTTGTGTGCCAAAATCTCTATCAAAGCGAAGGAACAGTGGGGACCTTTGGGGACCACTACTATTTATAAATCCCTGTATTCAAAAATCGAATTAACGCGTTATCATTGCACGCACCTCTTCTAGTTTGACTTTGCACCAAAATGTTATTCACCTTCTTTCTCTCCCAAAAAACCACCTCATGCCCTTTATCTCAAATAATGCCCATTTTCTTTCCTAGTCAGGGTATGCACCCAAAGTAAACCCTACCTCTTTTGAAATGACTACTTTGTTTCATCTACTATTCCTTCTGAATTTCAACCCAAGCAAAGAGTGGGGAGTTATTATTGTGGCATAACCTCTTAGGAGAGTCCTCCTAAAGTAACCAAGGTAATTTCCATCCCTGAGGAAGCCATCCATGCAATGAATGACCTTTTCAAGGTCAAAGTTTGTTTCCCCTAGGAAAGCCTTGATCACCCATCGTCCATCTAGGACGAGCTTCCCATATTTGCATGATTCCCTCTAGTTAAGCTTCATTCTTGGGAGGAACCTAAGGAGATACATCCCCTACCTGCATTTCCCTGTTGCAATGCTACTCACTCGTTCTAACCCTATTTCTTTTTAGGGGTTATTCCCCATCGGGAGGGGGGTTTCTCCTAAAGGCCCATCCGAGCTTAATCTTGGCATAATATCACAGATGAAGGAGACCCACAACCCTTTCTTTGGAAGGAGCATTGCATCCTTGCACTCACATGTCCTTGTTCCCCCATGCTACCTATAAATAGCCCCAAATTGCTCAGTTTCGGGGACAAGACAACACAAGATAAGTTTAGACAAACAAAGCACGCGCTAGGTTTAGTAACAACCTTATAGAAATACTCTTTTTCTTCTTGCTTCTCCCTTACATGACTTTTTACATCTTACATTGCATGACGACCTCATTTGATTTATGCATCGGAGGGTCCACATGGAAGAAATCCTTGCGTGCCCTTAACTACTTTCTATCTTGCAAACTCGCTTGTAAGATGAAGGATCTGTTAGTGATATGCCGTATTGTTAGATTTAGATGACATCTGGCATATGTAATTTATACATGTGATGGTCTATTGTTAGTGTGACGAAAAAGTCATTGACCAAGGCAGCATGATTAATTAGGAAAGTGTTTCATGATGTGTTATCTAGTCACGTTGATAAGATCGAACACATAGTTACTTAGTGATGGAAGGATCATAGTACACGGTAATCGTCAACTGTAATAAACTCACTTGAAGTTAGACTTGTAACACCTTACTTTTCCCAAGCGAGCGTTAACTCGAGATTTCGAGAATAGATATATTATTCAATACAACATAAGCCCCTCGATATACATACCCTCATCGTAATCATTTCCCGACAATCCCGATTATACCTTCTCAGCATATCAAAACTAAGACAAGTAATATCAATCACATCAGCGGAAGCAAGATCGAAACCTCAATGATATATAACCAACAATTTCTTTTACAATAACCAAATCGATATTTCACATAAAAATATCAAAATATTACATAACCTTTGAACATCACAATCATAGACAAAAACCTACAAAAACTAAACATGGCTGCTACATCTTGATGACATCCTTTCCCTTGGCGCCACTGCTTTCACCTAGAACGTTTGAATATTCCAGGGACATAGTCCAAATTAGATTCTGAATCATCTAAGTGAGAGTTCAAAAATATTTTCATGAATATATGCAAAATCATATATAAATCCGACAAATCATGACATGCCCCAGCCTAAGAGAATCCCACACAACATTTAGCCATAACCGGGGAAAATGCAATCTCTCTAAAGGCGACACGACCATACTAACCCATTGGCAAACCAATTCTGCTTAAGAGGGACAACCTCAACATATGAACCCGGGAATCACCCTATTGTCATTGTTAGGCATTACGCTCCTACTCAAAAGCATTCCAAAATCCAACGCAACCCTAGCCCTAAAAGTATCACATCAGCACTATCCCCGGAATCAACGACACCTCGACATTAATACTATTGTTCAAAGGAACCTGGGGTGGTGTCCACTCTCAGCCCCGCCACTTGAGCCAACAACCGAGGTGGTGTCCACTCTCAGCCCCGCCACTTGAGCCAACAACCGAGGTGGTGTCCACTCTCAGCCCCGCCACTTGGGTACCGTAGGGTGAAATCCGTCTTAGCCCCGTCCCAAGTGGGTCACCTAATATTAATCTTTGGCACACATCCCGAGTGCTATCACTCGAGGGCCACGTCACAGGATTACAACCCACGTCCCACATGGACAACACAACATGCCAATGCCGCAAAATTATATCATGCATAAAATCAACATCTCAATGTATGCAATTTACCGTACAAAATCTAATACAGGCGTAAATAATCATTTGTAAAACCATCAATAAACCTAGCCATTGGGATGAACACTCACAGTAAACCATTTATATGCCACAAACAAGTTTTTTGATAGAACTACTCACCTTTAGACGCTATTCAATTTCCTCGAAAAGCGTGATATACCTCGATTTGCGTGCCCATCTTGAACTTCGCACGAATCACTTCACCTTAAGCCGTAAGGTACCCTAATCATCATATTTATCCAACCATTATAATTTTCTCCTTAATTTTCTTACATTTTCCTATTTTTCTCCTATTTTTTATCACTAATAATCCAAAATAATTATCTACGCAAGTATTTTCTCAAATATTTTTACATAATAATTCATAAAATAATTTTCTAAAAATAATAAAAAAATTTCCAAAAATACCTAAGCCCTCACGCGCGGGCAAGTGGTGCTGCGAGTGAAGACTGGCGTGTGGCTGCACGCGCCACCGTCTTCTTCGTTGAACCGACTGCCCGCGGTTGCTCCGATGGCCACAAAAGTGGTACCCCCTTGAAGCCCACGAAGAATCAATCACGATGCCACCGGTTTCAGGCCGAAAGGCCACCGGAAAGCCCACCAGAAGTCGAGTTGTAGGTCGCAGTAGGCGGACCGCCTCGACTTTCCGGCCACCCTCGAAATGCCTTCAAATCACCTCTAAAACTCACGAAACTTACCAGAAATGCTCCTTTTGCCTCAAGGATCAAAAGCCTCTTATTGGTTTCCCTCGATTCGCCCTCAAAACCGAGCAATTTGATGCTCCAAATTCAGCCAAAAACCCTTGGTATTTATAAGCCAAAACCAACCCCCACGTGGCCGATTTCCGGCCATATCTTCTCCTACACGCCACCAGGACCGTCCTTGGCCATGCCCTGATGAGATTTGCTGCCATTTTTCCTGGATTTTTCGGCCAAATCCATGGCCAGATGGGCCATGCATGAGCTAATTTTTGAAAATTGCAGTTTGGCCCTCTTGAGGTTTTTCTTTTGTATTTTGGTCCTTATCCTCAAGCCCTAATCTTCCCAGCACCATCACTAAGACCCTCAAGATTAGTACTTCTCATTTCTCCCTTGAAACTTCCAAAAAATTACTGTCTTGATCTCCCTCGGGCAAATTTAGAAAATTATACTTAGGCCCTGTTGATCGTTTTGACCTTAAATCCACTCGATTCAACCTGGAATCGCTTAAGGCTTGTTCTATACACAAAATACTAGTCCTTGACATGCTCTGTTGACTTTTTGGACATCGTCTATAACAATTCGGTATTACGACCTAATTGGCAGTTGTATTTTTGTTGTATCGAAAATTATTCCCGATTTCATTTCTTTTGATGCCATAATTCTTTTCTCGGGACGCTTTTCACTGATGTACCATTTTCTTTAGACATCTAAGTCCTGGGGTACTCCCTCCAATTGATTCGGCGATTTATTTTACTTTTAAACCCATTTTTCGGTACTTTAAATTCACTTAAATTACACGGTGACCTTTCACAGATGTGGGGTATTACAAGGCTTCACTGCTTTCTATATTGTCTTAGACTACTGTTAGGTGTTTTTCAAAGCCTCTCAAATCGTCACCAGAATATGGAGAGATTTAAGGGTGTTAAAAAAAAATTGTTAAATCGTGAAAATTAACCGCACCGCATTGCGTTATTTTTTCAAGGGAATGGATTGAGATGGTTTGAGAAATCTATAAACCGTGTGATTTGTGATTTGATAAAAATAATTTCAGTTTTTAACTGAATCACCCAACTATTAAAAGTTTAGCAATATGAAAATTAAAAAAATAAAACCCTAAAGTCTAAACAATTTTTTCTACCCCATCTCCTATCGACACTCTTTACCTTTCATCCTTCCCTTTCAACTCTTTTACTAAAAACCCAAACTGTGAAAACCACACCGAATTTTGTGGTGCGGTCTATGGAGACCAAATCAGATCGCGCGGTTTGGAGTAATAAAAAAATGCACATATAGTTTGACGTAATGAAAAGAGTTTAGACCGCCCAAATTGCACTGCGAACACCCCTAGAATGATTCATGTGATGGGTCGAGGTGTTTTATCCAGTGCCAAATGAGTTTTGGTGCTATTTGTTTGCTAGCAGACAATGAAGCTATAAAGTCACATACCATATAGTGTAGCATCTGGTATCGACATTGTGCACCTGTTGGTCTCGGACATTATTAATAGTTAATGGTGGTTTTGTGTATGTCATTAAGTGTTAATGACAGCGATTCGTTAAATGTCACTAGGCCGGGTTATAGTTCGCTAATTATTAGTGGATCAGATTGCAGTTTCTTCTAGAAATAACAGCAGAGTCAACTACTCCATTCGGATAGTCGACTGTCGGGACAGTCGACTCCCTGAGGCTATTGGTCGACTCTCACATCGCCCTAGTGAAAAATTAGTGCGATACACATGGCACAAAATTAGAGGGGGTGGTGGGGGTGCTTTAGCAAAGGAAATTGGATAGAAAGGAGAAGAGGATGTGCGTGTGTCTTAGCTTCTGTTTCTTCTCTATTCTTTGTCTTTTTCTACTTCTATTTTGATTAATTACACAGAGTGTGAGTGTTAGGCGCAGTAAATTCTGGAGTGTCCGGTGAGACACACAAGTGCTGGTGAATCGAAACCCTCAATCTAGCACAGGACAAAGGTCACGTATTGATACTGGGTAGCTAGCTAGGTGTGAACAGATTAGGTCCACCATAGCTTGAGGTGGATGGAATCGATCTCAGTATTGAAACAGTTTCTATACTCATTCTAACATCAGACTATAGGTATGTCATTTATTGTATTTTATTGAATGAAATATTGTGTTGTTTAAATACTCAAGTTGTGTATGATGTGTGTATTTATGTATTCTGCTACGTATCTTTGATGTGTAAAAATTTTTAAATTCACCTACACCAATATTCTAAGAGGATCTCTCACCACCTCTCAGCAACTCCAGTTCCTTTTACTCCACAACTCTGCCAACCAGAAAATCAAGCATCTTCTGGGTCAATGGATCGGGTCCATCCCAGATGACCTCATTCTCTCTCGAGTCTTGCAATTAAGGTCAAAAGCCCAAGGAGTGCCTTTAGTTATTTCGGCTACTCGCTGGGTTTCCTCACAATAAATAAATTTTAATTATTCTATCTCGACAACAACAATAAGCAATGGTAAATAATTGAATTAATATATATATATATGATAATTTTAAACATATTAAATTTATTATTATTATTTAAAATTTGATAGTTTTATTAACTATAAAATTTTAAATAAATTTATTAATATATTTATAAACTAGACTGTTCATGAGTTATTCGTGAACTTTTAATCGAACATGTTTACGAATTTTTAATCAAATGTGTTTAGGAGTCTTTGATTAAACATGTTTGCAAATTAAACTCAACTTTGACTCATTTATCTTAATTTAAAATGAACTTTTATCAAGTTGAACACCGAATCGCCCGTGAATAACTCGACTCATTTGCCGCCTTAGTTTCAACCTAAAAGATGACTACATCCAAACTTATTATTCGACCTCAATTATTTATATTTATAATAAACATATTTACATTAAATATTAATGTAGTGTTTGTTAAAAAAAATAAGATACGAATCTAGAAAGAGTAGATGGCGCGGGCAATAAATGAAGGCTAATAGGAGGGTCGTATAACATAAGAGCAAGCGGACAGAGATGGACAGCTGTGAGGGTGTGTGCCATGTGTGGAAATGTGATTGGAAGATGTGGAGGACACGTGGAATGAATGTGGAGGACATGTGTGGAAATGTGATTGGGTGTGCCATGGGTCTTCGTTGGCGGGTAGTGGAGACTGGGAAGAGCTGACCCGTTCTGCTTCCAGAAAGAGTAGATGCTGTCAAACTCAAAAGGAAAGGAAAATATATGCCAAAACCATCCCCTCGCCCTCAGCCTCATATCATATCACAATTTTATTTGATTAATTTGTTTCAAAAAATAGTTCAGCCTTTAAAAAATAAATAAATAAATGGGAAGATATTTTAGTTAGTTCTAAAATGGTTAACCTACCAAACACACACACACACACACACACAAAACTTACATCAAATACAAAATAATGACAAATATGTTTCAAAATTTTTATTATTTTAATTTCAAATATAAAAATATGAATTACAAAAATCGACCTAAACCAAACCCACCCTCAAATTGTAATTTCTCTGAATGTTTTTAAATATATGATGAGTTATAATTTAAAAAAAAAAATCAAACTAATGCTTTGAAATTTGATTAGAGAACAGATCTGTCTCAAATATGATGTCCTGTCCCACTGCAGGTGCGGGTCCATGCTGCTATCATAGTCAACCAGCTTATTTTGTATACTTCAAATAAAACAACTGTTATGACAACAGCACCAATATTCAAAACTCAAAAAGTTTTAATTTCCTTATGAAGTGAGATTAGCTATGTGAAACAAACCATGCAATACCTTTTTACAACTCCACTAAACACGTCTTTAAATATTTATTTATTATTTGGTTTCATAAATTTGTTTGAGATTGACTTGTTAAATTAAAATATAAAATTCTTAATGTTAAAAGGACCAATGATTCATCTCACATTAATAAACCCAATAAATTCAACTACTACTTTGGTTAAAGATTCATGATGTTACATTTATGCTCATCTAAAACTTATGATCATATGCATACATATAATATAGTTTTTTTCTTTCAACTCGCCATCCACCTTAATGTTTAATGACACAATTAGATGGAGGAGGGTTATAGTATTATTATTATTATAAAACTAAAACTAAAATACAAATTTTGATATGCTATTAAAAAAAAAAAAATTAAAGTTTCACCATAACCATTGAAACCAAACACAACATTTTATACAACATTAAAAAATAAATAAATAAAACTATTACAAAATTAAAACAAGTCAAAATTTTAGTATTTTTAATAATTTAATTATTCTGAAATCTATCATAACCTTGGAAATGGTATTTGTGGTGAACAAACATGAGAGTGAAAGGTGCATGGGCATGCCAATAAGGTGGTGGTAATCCATTATTAGTTGAGAAAAATTCTCAAGGATGAGGGTTCCAATTTTGGAAGTGTCGTTTTCACTATTTTCTCATGACTTGGTATACAGTCCATAGGTTTAATGGTATAAGAGCCTTTGATGTTAATATGGACACCCTAATAAGGAATTTTATTCGAGACTTAAAAAAGTCCTGGACAATCAAGTATCCCCCCCGCCCGGGGAATAAGGAATTTACTCAAAGACTTAAAAGCAATGGACAATCAAGTATCCCCCACCACCACCCCCCCCCCCCCCCCCAATAAACAACTAATATATGTACTCCCTCGTGTGTAACAATTAAACAGCCTCATTGACTTAACCAGAGTCTTAAAGTTTACCTTTTTCCTGAGGGAAAAAATATTGCATTGCATGCGGGGTTTGGCCATCAAAAAGGGGAGGCGTCTTTGCGATAGAAAGAAAAGAAATAATCATATCCATAATCTAATAAGGTGCAGTTCTCAAAATATAATAAGCATGTTTTAACTTTACTTAGATATGCTCAGCTCAACACAAAAAAAAAAAAAAAAACTATACATTATTTATTACCTTTCTCATCCTTGGAATGTAAGTGGGCAACTGAGTGAGATTTCAGGTCCACGTCCGACAATCACCTCTCTCCAATAGTTTCACATCTCAAATATTTTCTTTTTGCCAAACAGATTGCAGATCCTTCCCCCTTATGGTAATTACATTGTGTTCTAATTACAATCTTAATTTAATCATATGAGATTGATTGCAAAAATTGTAATTCGTCAATCATATTCAACACAAGCGAGTTTGAGTTTGAGTTGTAAAGTCAGCCTCTTTTAACATAAACTAATGTAAAAATTGCTTATAAACATAATCATTGAAAGTAAAGAATTTCATGCACTAACACCACCCTAATCATCTCTAAACTAAAATTAGCATGGAGATTGAGCACTAAGCAAGGAAGGTTGTCGTGAATTTCCTCATCCACTTATTAAAAAAAATAAATAGTAAATAATTTCTGGGGCCCTGGCGGCAGTGGTTGGTTGGTTCCTATACTAGTCTTTTTTCTACACAATAGAAAATTCAAAACCAAACCTGTGCGCTAATTAATACAATCTTGCTTTACACAAAGCAATAATACCTACAAATTTTAGGCATTAATTAATAAACTCCATAGTGACATAAGCTGTTGTCACACTTCTAGATTTACTTCATATTGAATAATTCACTATTTGCATGACATCAAAACTCTTGTGTCTTTGCATACTGTAAGTCCATCTGTCTTGACTGCATTATGATGACATCATTTGTATCCTTCATAACTGTGAAAACAAAAGCCCATCCAAACAGATTCTGCGCTCCCTTAGCTATATATATATATATATATATATATAATCAATCAATTAATTAATTGGGGAAGGGGGTGTGTATATATATAATATTATTTCTTCTGCTTTTCAAAAGTTAAATAATGAAAAGTAGGAGGGGGTGATGTCAAAAACATTGAAGGATGAGGGGGGTGTGCAGATAAGGGTAGGGTGGCCTGCAATAATTTGTCCAATTAAAGGGTACATATCATATGCAATGGCAGTAGGTGAGGTTGAGGCTCATCTTTGGACCTAACTATAGGCGAAGATAACTGACCAATCAGACCCCACCCCCATTCAACCTCCTCCTCTTGGGGGGAGAGAGAGAGTGTGTGTGTGTGTGTGAGAGAGAGAGATCAGACCATCCACCCTTTTGCCTTTTGGGCACTAGAAATCTTGACCACGACTTTGAAAGATTCATCAAATTGACACAATCAAAGGAGGCCACAACCCTTGTCCCCAATCTGGGTCCCAAATCTCATCTCCCATCATCAAGGCAGCGCCCATTCAGGGCTCCGCTGTCCCCAGTCAATTTCTTTTTTATCTTTTATATACTTTCTTGATCTTTTGGTGTATTTAGTTCTTTTTCTAGGAATAATAGATAACTTATGTTTATATAAATGTCCCCGCCCCCTCCCAAAACTGTATTTATTTAATGTACTTACTTGTTGGTATCACTTTTATTATTTATTTATCTTTTATTTGCAAGTACATGTCAAGTTGTATATGATCTTAGATATTTAATGATGACTTTTCAAAGTTTTGTTCTGTAGTAAGAGCTTTATTGTTGTTGCTTGGTTCCAAGAAATGAGTCGGTTTAAAATTTATTAATTTATACTATTCAAGGATGTGTCAAATGAAGGACTATTAACTATTACATACCAAACACTATGTGAAAGATACCTCACTTCAATTACATCTTCCGATGAGACTAAATTTATCGTTATATCTTTTCCAAGTCTTTGTTTTAACATAACAGGCACACGGGTCACCTAAATCACGTTTCAGAAAAGTCATTCAAGCCTTTTTTAACCTAATAGGGACAACGATCAATCAAATCGCGTTTTAGAAAAAGAAAAAAAAAAAGGTTACATTAATCACTACCTAGTTCCTTCTTACACCTCTGACTACAAAAAAAATGTTACTATCCTGTTATTTTAATACTTATATATATTTTAAGAAATATCATGGTCATAGTGAATTACAAATCAGGAAGACGGGGGCTTATCAGCTTTATCTTATTTCAACAAAGGTACAGTGCAGTGGTTAATGAAGTTTGGAAGTGTACAACAAACTCCCAACTTCCAAGTAGTTGAGAGATGGAAATGACAAGTGTTAAATTAATCAGATTGCCTAAAATCATGGGAGCTTTAAGACCACCGACCACGTTAAAAGTCGCTTGCTTCAATCCTAGCTTTCCCAACATCCAAACCCTACAAATCACTCACCCCAACATATAATTTAGACACAAGTTACTTTCGGATGTGGCTAACCTAAGATGCACACTATGCACAAAGCAAATGGACAGTTGATAAAATAGAAAGCTAAAGCAAGATGCGGTGTGGTGTCCAAAAATTGGTGCCTGCACAGACAATTATTTTCTTTTCTTTTTCCTTTCCTTTTTTCTCAAATCTCAGGTCCAAAAAAAGTTCAACGTATGTACGTTCTTGTGAAATTAACGAATATTTTGGATTCTTTGGATTAAAACCAAGGCAAGGCTATTATTATTATCCTCAAAACAAATTATTGCTGTATTAGTAAGAATAATTCAAAGCAATGTTAGGAATGTTTACCTTCCTTGTCCGACAAAGCTAAAGCAGGCAGCTTCAAAGTGGAAAGGCTTAGAAGTAATTCAATGCTTTTACCAATACCAGATGAAATGAATAAAGAGAGAGATGCCCTTCAAAGCCACCTGAAAAAGATATGAGATTTTATTCCTGTTTAAATGCACGAATGGACATGCAGAGCAAGATTTGATACTTTTCCAATAAAAAAAAAAGGGTCAAAAAATTAATAATTTGGTAGCAAAGTTTGTTGTCTTGAACTCAATCCCCTTGTTTTCTGATGGTAGTAATAACCATTTTAAAAGTATTGATATGCCCTCAGATTTCACAGCTATCACAATTCATTGATGGTTTCAAGTCCTTGTGGTTTAACATTGGAAGCCCCTTCCAACTCAATAGCAACAATAATAATAATAATAATAATAACAAGAGGAAGAAGAAGAAGAAGAAGATGGTGATGATTGGGGAAACTTCCAATGGAAACTAAGTCAATGAATTCGCAAAATGGTTTCTCCATCACTGGGCATCAAAGCTTTCCAACCACCTTAAAAGCTAAAAGATAAGGATAATTAAATCATAAAGGAACGATACATCTGTCATAAACCTGGTCAGAGCAGAGTGCATACATCATCTCAGTGATATCCATATCTGCCAGAACAACTAGCAGTTAATACAATCGCATCCATACAGATAACATTATCTATGCATACGCAACTGCAGCTAGAATCTTACATCTCAACCTCATACAAACTTTAGAATGACATATACAACTTTTTCAAGGAAGTCAACATAATGACAATTTATGAATACAATAATATGTATACAGGACCCTTATTTTGATAAAACTACTTTCAGGACCATTAACATAAAATAGGGGATAAAGGCCCTCAGAACTCATAGACATGAATAGCAACAACAATCACAAGTCTTAATCCCATTAGATGAGGTAGGTTATATAAATTCTAGATCTCTAGCCCACCCATCTCTATCCACAGCCATTTTTTCTGTAAGGTAATTATATCCTATGCCATGCCTAAGAGTTTCCCAACAAGTTTTCTTTGATCTTCCCTCTCCTTTTTTGCTACAAATTTTCATTTCATCCACTCACCTAACACGTGATTTTATCAATCTTCTTCTCACATGTTCGAACCATCTTAACCATGACTACTACATTTTATCTTCAAAACAAAAAGTGCCACTCTTAACCTTATTATGTATGATCCCTTTTCTTGATTTGTTCTTTCATGTATAGCTATACATTCACCGTAACATTCTCATCTTAACTATGCTCATATTTTGCATATGTCGCTTAATTGTCCAACATTCTAAACCATACAACAAAAATGGTCTTGTAATCATCAAATAAAAAATCGCATCCATAGCCATGAATATTATCAAACATTCATATCCAGTGGCACTTAACACAAGCATTACATGTGTATCTACATATGCATATATGTATATTGTGCATGTATGTCCATAGAAAGAGGAAAAGGATAAAGAGACAGTAGCAAGTAGGAAGGGCAGAGATTGATGTAAAAAAACCAGCAACAACAGAGGACCACAGAACTCAATTTATGGAGACTTCCATCATTGGTTGGTCAAACAATTCAAGCTGCACCACAATTTACAGAATATATAAGCAAACAACTGAACTATTAGACAGTAAAACATAAATATTCTGTGCTTGTATTGATTAAATATATGTCATGTACGTAAATATGGATACACATTAAAATCAAGACATATAGCTTTCTAGGCTGCATGCATTTCCATCAGTAGTGTACTATAGAAACTGCCCAAAGCCCAGAGCATATATAATTAATAATAACCAGCAAATGCAAGAATAGGGAAATGACACTGCAAGCAAGCAAGAATTGGATTCAGGACACTTCAAAACCAACTGATGCCTCAATTCATAGCAGCAAAGTTGCAACATTCAAGCTTTTGGGGCCAGAACAATTACACAAGGTTGGAAAAATTGCAGCATTAAACATTAAATATAAAGTGGGTTGTCACTTGCCAATGCCCTCAGATCTCATAGCTATGAATAAATCATTGGCAGTCATCACAAGCCTTTACCTTCAGCATACCAGTGTGATGTGTGCATGTGTATGGATCTCATCATCATCATCATCATCACAAGCCTTAATCCACTAGGTATGTGTCTGGAAATAAGGAGAAATAGGTGGCAGAGTGTGGTGGTTGAAGAAAAGGCAAGTGATGATCAAGGACCATGGACTGCTCAACATATTGAGATTTTCATCATTGGGCTATCTAGATTTATGTAACATATAATTGAATACAATCCACAAGACAGTTGATCACAAATATATACATCCCTGCATTTCCCTACATGGTACATAATGTGTATGTGTGTGTGTGTGTGTCTATATGGCTACATATATATGCATACATACAAATCCAAGTGCACTCATAGACATGGGAAAAGGTTCAAGATGCAATGAACAGCAAGAAAAAGAAAGACCAGCTAGTGTAAGCAGGTCAGCCCAAGGGAAAGGCAGATAAGAGGTGTAAACTACAACATAATTGAAATTTGAAAATTGTTACAATAACCGGTGCTGAGTAATATAAATCTACAATCTCTAAAGCACCTCTAAATTGTCAAGCAAGTTATATAGATTTCATAATTATCCTTATATAGTGCTTTCCACCATTCCATAACAGAACTCCAGTAAACACTTCCCTCTACACAACCCAGCTTGCCTCCGCTTAATTTGTGCTTGTCCACCAATTGCCACTATAATGACGACAAAGTCCAAGACAATGACAAACAGCATGCTGCCACCCCAAAAAATAACAAAATCAAGGAAATCTAGTAACCCCAATTGTAGATGGTATATGTAGGCAGTGCACATGGTAGATTTAGACCACGTAAAGATGGAAAAAATGTTAACATAAAACCTTAATATCCAAAGTTTTACATGACAATACGAAAAACAGCTTTTTACATCATCACAAGAGCTATTGGATTGTTCATGGTAGTTATGAGTTGCTTTTTACGGGCACCAGGTTGCTTTTGGCATCCTTTATGTACTTATTTCTGCAAATAATGCATGTCATGCTCATAGACTCCATATTCCCACAACAGAAGAAACAGAAGTGGATAAAGTTAGAACTTAGTTACTATTGTCTATAAGCATAAACTAGTAAACTAACATTAAGACCAGTAAACACCAAGTTAAAAAGAAATATAGCACAAGGATAACTAATAAAATATTTTTTTTCTTTTTTTTTTGGTTGACTTGGTCCTTCAAATCTCTATTTATACTCATCCACTCACCCATGACCCAACACACTCTCCAACGCGAAGATAAAGAAGAGAAGTGAAAAGGATGGTGGTTTGTGAGACCCTCCTTTAAACTTAAAAAGGAGATAATGAAGGACAAGAAAATGATATATCCATCTCTATTTTTTTGTTGTACATGCCTCATTGATTTCTCTCCCCTCAATCACCTCAAAATACATTTATCTTCTTGCTGCAATCGTAGTTTTCTGATTTGTTGGATTTATACATGTACTATTTTTTGGACATATGGAAGAAGTTTGTAGCAAAGGGGTTCTACTATACAAAGAGATTGTTGTGTTTTGAGAAGAGAATGTCAGTCAAATCCTTTGCAAAAGGAGATGTATCTACTATTACGGGAGTGCAACTTGCAAACCTCAATCTACATTTACAAACCTTTTCTAAACCTTATTTTCCTGGACATTCACTTACTGGTATTATTTTAGTCTTTGATTAATTAACAAAAAATCTTTGCCTATGTATTTTTATTCTCTACTAGTTTAGGAGTAGATACATGAATTTTCTATTAATTAACTTGAGATAAAAACAATATTAGCAAGGGAATATGAAAGTGGATAAGGTTTGGAGAAGACATGTAATTGCAAATCAAGAGGTTGCGCTCTCCTAAGAGTAAATACATCTCCTTCTACATAGGATTTGAATAATATTCTCCTCTCAATATATAACGATCTCTCCAATGGATCGCGTGACCTCTCCTGTGAGCTCCTATCACCAACATGCTCTAAAACTAATATACTAACATCCAATAAATCAGAACACTATTGATTGTGACAAGAAAATGAACATTTTTTTGGTGTGGTTGAGAAGGAAGAAATCAAGGAGGCACATACAACATGAAAAAAGTGATGATGCTGAGAATTCACCAGTAGACTTAGATTTGATCCAATGAGAGAAGCCTCGATGCATTGTATTCACCTGGATGCTTGAGCAGGTGGAATGAAGTTTTGGGGAAGGAGAGAGCAAGAGAGAAGAGGGAACTGATTCGTGGATTGAGGAGAGAGTGAGCTCGGCCCTTGCTAGCTTCACTTCTTAAGATATTTACAGGCAAAGATGCATCTCAATGCACTCCACCCATCCAAGTTAGCTGGAGTCGTCGCAGTCCAGCTAGACACAGCTTGTTAGGAGGTCGCCCCCAAGAAGTTTCGGGGCTCCCCACTTCCTTAGTTCACTTCAGATGGGTTGAGGAAGTATGTGTGTGTCAATTTTTCCTACTCTACTTTCTGTATGATAATTAAGCCCATTAATCATAATGTATCCCAAGAGATCAAGTCACCTAATGCAATCTAAGAAATCTTTGTTATTGTCGAGGTCTTGAGCAACAACCATTCCAAACCTTGGGCTGCCATCTCTTGCAATTTGGATGACCTTCATGTCATGGCTTAAGCCTGACAACATTCTTCTCCCTAATCCAGTATGAATTAGGAAGTCAATCTCAAGGAACACAGAACATAAAGGATAATGAGGAAGAGAGAGAAAGATGTGACGAAAGAAAGATGCGAGGGAGAGAGTAGAATTTCTCTTTAATATTCTCAATACCCAATCAACGAAAGAAATTGGGAATTTATACAAAGCGCTGGAGGAGTAGATTCCCCTACAGAGGTGGGCTCTACACCCTTCCACGATTGTAACCTCTATCCCTAACCTCCTGCACATGATAGCTCATGGCTAGTAATTAACTATAACAACAATTACAACAGTAAAATTTTTTAAAAATACTATAATCTACAGTCCTCATGACAATTTCCCCCTCCTTTACCAATTTCTTGTCCTCAAGAAATGTTGAGGAGGCTGGAAGACCTTGGAAATTGCGTCAGCAAGTCAGGCAGGTACTCCCAAGTACTGCTATCAGCTGGGCTGTTCTTCCATTTAACCAAGACCTGTATGAGAGGAGCCCCTTGCTTGTATACCACCATCCTCTCTAGCATAGCCTCAGGTTCCACCGTCTTATTGACCTCTTTAGGAAGGATAGGCAGTTCAAAACTCACGGGTTGCGCACCCACTGACCTCTTTAAGAGAGAAACATGGAACACAAGGTGGATTTGCGATCTCTCAGGGAGCTGTAAACGATATGCTACCCTTCCAACCTTAGCCTCTATGGGAAATGGCCCAAAATATTTGGGGTTGAGTTTGGACACCTTCCCTTGAGTTATAGACCTTAGATGAGGATACCTCAGCCTTAAATACACCTCTTCCCCTACTGCAAACTCCCTCTCACCCCTTCTCCTATCAGCAAATTGTTTTATTCTGTTCTAAGCTGATGCTAACTCCTACTTCAGCTGCTGTAACACATTCTTCCTCTGCTGTAGATAATCTTCAACCGTTGCCACATTAGTGCCTTTCCCCCACAGTAGGTAGAACGGGTGGTTTGTACCCAAATAGGGCCTCAAATGGGGACATTTTGAGTGAGGTATGGTGGTTAGTGTTATACCGCCATTGAGCCAAAGATTGGGATGATAAGCTGTGGACATATTCAATTTGATCCCCCAAAGCCTTCATAAGCTCCTGCCACATCAAACTAGTGAAGATCCTATCACAGTTTGAAATGATCGACTTAGGAGTCCCATGTAGTTTCACCACTTGATCCAAGAAGGCCCTAGCTACCTCTTGAGTTGTATAGGGATGAGTCAACCCTATAAAGTGGGCACACTTGGTTAGCCGGTCCACGACCACCAATATACTATCCTTACCTTCTAATTTTGGCAACCCCTCTACAAAGTCCATGGACACACTAGATAATGCTTGGTTGGGAATAGGTAGGGGTTGCAATAGCCCTGGATAAGCCATTGTTTTTGACTTACACCTCTTGCAATTGTCACAAGCTAACACAAATTCCTTAACTTCAGTCTTCATCCAAGGCCAATGAAATAATTGCCTAACCCACAGATAGGTATTGTGAACTCCTGAGTGCCCCCCCAAGGAAGACTCGTGTAGGGCTTGCATTATTTTCCTCTTGAGATTTGCATTGTTCCCAATCACTCTCCTGCCCTGATATCTCAACATTCCTTCCACCAAAGTATATCCATCTGCCTCATTGGCCCCCATAGCCAATCTTTCCAACAACTCCTTTACTTTCGCATCTCCTTCATAGCTATTTACCACCTCTTGGTATCACTCAGGGACCACCACAATTATAGCGGTTGAACTTCCATCTTCATGGCACTTGGAGAGAGCATCTGCTGCTATATTCTCCTTGCCTTTTTTGTACTATATAGTATAATCCAAGCCCATCAGCTTGGTCATTCCCTTCTTTTGCAACTGAGTTTGTAGTATCTGTTGCAACAAAAACTTCGAACTTTAGTGATCTGTTCTACCTCCTTTCAAATAATGCCTCCATTTGTTAGCGGCTATCAACACAACTATAAATTCCTTCTCATATATGTTGAGCCCCATGTGTTTAGGGCTCAAGACCTGGCTTAGGAATGCCAATGGCCTTTCTTTCTGCATCAACACTATCCCAATACCTATCACACATGCATCTATTTCTAGAACAAAGGACTTGCTAAAATCAGGCAACCCTAGAACCTTGCTCATAGCCCCTTTTAACTTCTCAAAAGCTTCCTTAAATTCTGGTCCCCAACTAAAACCACCATTCTTTAAAAGATCTATTAGGGGTTTGCTAATGACTCCATATCCCTTCACAAATTGGTGATAGTACCTGGTTAACCCCAGAAATCCCCTCAAAGCCTTCACCGTGGTAGGTCTTGGCCAAGACACCATGGCCTCTACTTTTCTTGGGTCTGTACTAACCCTATCGCTTGATATGATATGCCCCAAATACTCCACTTGCCCTTGACCAAAAGCACACTTAGATCTCTTAATAAAAAACAAGTTAAACCTGAGGATCTCAAAGGTGGTCTTAGGTGAGCCAAATGTTGGACAAAGGTAGGGTTGTAAATAAGTATATCATCAAAGAATACGAGTATAAACTTTCGAAGATAGAGCTCAAAAATTCTATTCATAAGGGACTGAAAAGTGGCTCGGGCATTGGTAAGCCCAAATGGCATCACCAAAAATTCAAAATACCCATGGTGTGTCCTAAAGCATGTCTTGTGTATATCCTTGGGTTTCACTGATTTGGTGGTAGCTCGAGCGTAGATCAAGCTTAGAAAAGAATTTGGCATGGTATAGCTCGTCTATAAGGTCTTCCACAAGAGATATAGGGAACTTATCCTTGATGGTCATGACATTAAGTTAGCGAAAATCCACACAAAACTGCCATGATCCATATTTTTTCTTGACTAATAGGACTGGGGAAGCAAAAGGGCTTTGGCTAAGAATAATGATAGACTGTTGTAGCATTTCCTTAACCATTTTCTCAATCTCAGGCTTTTGGATTGGCGCATAACGATAGGATCTAATGTTGATAGGCTCAGTATTAGATTTTAGGTTAATAGCATGGTCAAATAGTCTGGTAGGAGGAAGGGTTGTGGGTTCAATGAAAAGATCCTCATACTCTACCAGCTTTATTAATAAAATCTAAATGGTGTATCTAGTCATGCATTTCTTGGGGCGTGCTGACAGTTAGGTAGAACTCTCCTTGCACTTCCTTGTTGCCTGGGGCCTCCTCTATGGCCACAATAGAGAATAGATGTGCTAGCTGATTCCCTTTGCCCTTGAATACCCTCTACAGCCTCTTCCCAGTGATCATTTTGCATGTTCCTGCTTCTTTTCCCCTTGTTAACGTCATCTTCCTTCCTTCTTTCTCAGAGGAGACCTCCATCCAATTAAAATCAAAACTAATGGGGCTTACCCCTCATCCAATCTACTCCAAGAACCACATCACAGCTTCCTAGTTGTAGTAGTCTTAGATTGGCTTCAAACCTCTCCCCTTGCATTTCCCAACAAAAGCCATTGTAGGCTAATTTACTTACCACCCGGTTCCCATTGACCACTGTTACACTCAAGAGTGGTGTTCCCATGAGTTGACACTTTAACCTTTTGGTTGTGCTCTCCTCAAGAAAGTTGTGGGTGCTCCCACTATCAATTAGGATCATAAGACTGCAACCCTCTGACCCTTTATCTTCATTATTTTCTTATTTGCTACTCCCTTCAAGGCATGTATTGTGATCTCTCTATTGTCCTCCTCCCCAAGCTCTTCGCAATCACCCTGCTCTTCATTCTCTTGTACTTCCTCATCCTCTCCTTCCAACAATAGTATTTGCCTTTTGCATTGATGTCCAGGATAATATTTATCCCCACATCGATAGCACAAGCCAGCAAGTCTCCTTTGCTTAATTAATTTCCCTCCGTAAGGCACTAAGCTTGATTCTACCCCATTTTTCACCCCATTATTTCCCTTCACCATATCCCAATTATAGCTCCTTCCTCCTAAATTTGATGTCCCCAAAACAACCCCCTTTTGTTGCTACTTTTGCTTCTTCATTAAAGCCTCCACCACTATCTCTTGTAACCGGGCACTCTCAAATGCTTGCTCCACTATTCAGGACCTCATCATTTTAACCATTGGTCTAAGCTCCTTGCTAAGGCCACTCATGAAACTTGACACAAAATAAGCTTCCGAGAGGTGAGGGTTATGGTTGATCATAAGAGATCTCAATTCTTCAAAGCTTCGTAGGCAGGCTCCCACGTCCCCAGTTTGTCTAAGCTTGTTGAATTCTTCTATGACGTCCATCATACTCCTTTCACCAAAATGTTCATGTTAGAATTATTAGTATAATTGTATATATTGTAATTATTGTATGTGTAAGTTTTATTTATAATTATTTGTAATTAGATTAAGCCCATAGGTGTTTAAGGGTCGTTATGCCTATTATAAATAACAAACTAAGAGAAGCTAATCTCTTACGTTTTTCTCTCATAAGTATTTTCTCACATGGTATTAGAGCCACCAGTGAGAAATACCTTAACCGCTATGTATCTTTTTCTAGAGACCTTCAAACCCTAGCCGTCACAGTCACTACCCTTGCCAAAACACCACTGTCTGGCCACCATTTGCTAACATCGCCACCACCCTAGGGTTTGCCGCCATCAAATCAGCCAACTGCCAAAGACTTGCCGCCGACGGACCTCCCACGCGCCGCCGCCGCCACACGCTGCCTCCACCTTCACGCGTCGGCACGTGACAGCGCGTCTGCTGGTCACTTCTCTCCAACTTCTCCAAATCTAATCTCCGACGACCCCTCAAGCTGTTTCCGATGTCAAAGTCCTCGTCGTGTCTGATCTCAGTGACACGGTTTCTGCCGATGCTACTCCTGCTCCGACATCTGTTGCCCCTGCTGCCTCTCAATCCTTTGTTGTCTCCAATATTAGGACAACAAATATTATCACTGTCAAGTTGATAGGGTCTGTTAATTATCTCTCATGGGCAACCTCTGTCAAAACGTGGTTCAAAGGGCAAGGCCAAGCGGATCATCTTACCACAAAGACTGAAGAGTGCGATTTTGTTCACCCCCATTAACGGGGGTGAACATCACCCTCACACAAGTGTGAGGGTGAGAAAAGCAACGGAACGGCAATTATCCCACTGCATGCCGTTCCGTTGCTTTTCTCACCCTCACAAAAAGTGTGAGGGTGATGTTCACCCCCGTTAAAGGGGGTGAACAAAATTGCACTCGTATCAAAAGCTAATCGAGCTAGATGGGAACAAGTAGATGCCCAGCTATGTAGCCTCCTATGACAATTTATTGATCCGTCCATCATACAACTCTTTCGCCCCTTTGAAACTTGTGTTGATGTGTGGAAGGAAGCTGAAGAATATTATACAAACGACATCCAACGTTTGTACACTGTGATCTCTAATATCAATAATCTCAAGCAAGAGTCGTCCATGGAATCTTATCTGGGGCAAGTTTGGACTCTCATGCAAGAATTTGATACTCTTCTTCCTCTTACTATAACACGTACCGAATAGATTGCTCAATGAGAGAAGTTTTTTATGGTTATTACTCTCTCTGGCCTGAAACTAGAGTTTGACGCCATCAAGCATCAAATCTTGACCAGCTTCGTTAGTCCTACCATGAAGGACTCTTTTAAAAGGTTTTTGAATATGACAAATGCAACATGGTATGTCCTCTTCTTCTCATGTTGTTCCTCCAACCGAACCTTCAACTCGTGTCTCAAGCTTCCACCTTAGGAGGAAATAGATGACGCAATAATTGTCACCCACATCCACACCTTTTGTAAGAAACTAGGTCATTTTGAGAACAAATGCTGGAATAAACATGGTCAACCAGCTGCTCCACCTACATCATCTACCAGTGCAGCTCATGTATTTCATAGCGATCCTAATCCTGCTCAATCTCCACCAAGTTCGCAATTGGTACTTATGTCTGCAACTGAGTATAATGCCTTCCTGAAGTTCCAGGCCACCCAGCAGTCTCATCTTGGTAATCTCGTTGCTTGTGTTGCTCAAGCCTCATCTATTGGTCCTTGGATTATAGATTCTGATGCCACTGACCATATATGTGGTAATAAACTTATTCTCCTCACCTACCTATTCTGATACCTTGCCTACTGTTATCCTAACTAATGGTACCAAAACTGCACTTAAAGGGATCGGCCAAATCACACTCACCTCGTTTTTCTCATTAAATTTTGTTTTATATGTTCCTGATAGTCCTTGTAACTTGATTTCAGTTAGCCAACTCACCAAAACCCTTAACTGTTCTATTGTCTTTACTCCTACCTTTGTTTGTGTTCGGGACCAAGGTACGAGGCAGACGAGTGGCGTCGGGCGTGAGTCACAAGGTCACTATCATCTTACTGTGCTTAGTTCGCCAAAAGCTTGCACCAGTGCCGCTTCCCTAGAGCTTCTCCACTATCGTCTTGGTCATCCCAACCTCTCCAAATTGAAGAAATTAATTCCTAGTTTGTCGTCATTATCCATGTTTAATTATGAGTCATGTCAGCGTGGTAAACACGCTCGTAATTCTTTTTCTCGTCAGGTCAATAATAGGGCTGAGGCTCCATTTTCCCTTGTGCACTCTGATATATGAGGGCTCTGTTGTGTCAATTATACTCTTAGTTTTTCATATTTCGTTACTTTCATTGATGACTTTTCTCGTTGCACCTGGTTGTTTCTTATGAAGAGTCGGTTCGAATTGTTTTCTATTTTTCAGACATTTACTGCTAAAATAAAAATACAGTTTGGAGTTTTTATATGTGCCTTACATAATGATAATGCCCCTGAGTATTTTTCTTCTCAATTTACTACCTTTATGACTACTAATGGCATCTTGCATCACTCCTCTTGTCCTTACACACCTCAACAAAATAGTGTTGCTGAGCGTAAAAATCGTCATCTTATAGACTACACGGATGCTCCTTCTACATGCCAATCTTCCCACCAAATTTTGGGGAGATGTTCTAACTGTCTGTTATCTAATAAATCACATGCCATCTTCAGCGTTACAGGACCCAATTCCTCATTTCCTTTTGTTCCCTACACAACTGTTTTATTCTGTTCATCTTCGTGTTTTTGGATGTATCTATTTTGTGCATTCTTTTTCACCTGGACAGGATAAGCTTGCTGCAAAATCTCTCAAGTGTATCTTCCTCGACTATTCCCGATTGCAGAAAGGCTATAAGTGTTACTCTCCTGAGCTGAACTGCTATCTTATGTCTGCTGATGTCACATTCTTTGAACAACAGTCTTTCTTTTCAGTCGCTCAGCCTGAATCACGAAGTCTTCACCAGGTTTTGCTTGTTCCTTTTTCTTTTCTTTCGTTGTGCTCATCGGGTCCGTTTGTCTCCTCCTCTGCGACGCCTACCCTACCATTTTCCGATCCACCTTCCACAACTCCTCCACTTCTTACATATCATCGTCGTCCTCATCCCGCTACCGGCGGCAACATTCCTCTAGCCCAAGACTCTTCCGACTCGCTCGCTCTCTCCGTCTGTGGTCCCTCCTGCCCCAGATCCTAAGCTCGACAATCTCCCTATTGCTTTTTGCAAAAGTACACGGTCTACTCGTAATCCCTATTTTATTTATAACATTTTATGTTATGACCGTTTATCTCCTTCTTATAATGTCTTTGTTTCGAGCCTTTCCTCTATTTCTATTCCTAAAACCACAGGTGAAGCTCTGTCCCGTCCTGATTGGCGTCAAGCTATGTTAAATGAGATTGACACCTTACATTCAAATGGTAATCGGTATTTGGTGCCTTTACTACCAGGAAAGACTAGTTTGTTGCCGGTGGATATTCACTCCCAAAGTGGGTCCTGATGGACAGGTAGAACGTCTTAAGGCCCGCTTAGTTGCCAAAGGCTTTACATAGATCTATGGGCTGGATTACAGTGATATCTTCTCTCCTATTGTGAAAATGGCCTATGTTCGCCTCTTTCTCTCTCTTGCTGCCACACATCATTGGCCACTATATCAGCTCAATATTAAAAATGTCTTTCCTCATGGTGATTCACAAGAAAAGATATATATGGAGCAACCACCTAGTTTTGTTGCTCAAGGGAATCCAATGTGGTCTGCAAACTCAAAAAGTCTCTCTATGGTCTGAAACAATCTCTACGGGCGTGGTTTGGCAGGTTCAACACTGTGGTTCAAGTCTTTGGTCTTACTCGAAGTGAAGCTGATCATTCAGTTTTCTATCGTCATTCTTCTTCCTTATGTATCTACCTAGTTGTTTATATAGATGACATTGTTATCACAGGAAGTGATCAGGTTGGAATACAAAAGTTGAAGGAACATCTACATCAACACTTTTAGACCAAAGACCTACGCTAGCTTCGGTATTTCTTAGGTATTCAAGTTACTCAATCAAGAGATGATATCTCAATTTCTCAAAGGAAGTATGCCCTTAACATCTTAGAAGAAATTGCTATGGTGAACTACAAACCAGTTAACACCCCAATAGATCTGAATGTCTGACTCTTACCGGGACAGGGGGAGCTTTATTCAGATCCTGAAAGATATAGGAAGCTGGTAGGCAAGTTAAACCATCTCACAGTCACTCGTCCCGACATTGCTTTTGCTGTGAGTGTAGTTAGTCAGTTCCTCAGTTCTCCGTGTAATTCTCACTGGAATGCTGTTATCCGAATTCTAAGATACATCAAAAGAGCGTCAGGTAAAGGGCTACCCTATGAGGATAAGGGACACACAGATATTTGTTATTATGCAGATGCAGATTAGACAAGATCTCCTTCTAATCGTTGGTCAACCTCTAAGTATTGTGTTCTTGTGGGAGGAAATATAGTTTCTTGGAAAAGTAAGAAACATAATGTAGCAGCTAGATCTAGTGCAGAGGCAGAGTATCGAGCTATGGCTAATGCAACTTGTAAGCTCATCTGACTTAAACAACTCTTGCAGGAACTTTAGTTTTGTGAAGCGTCCCCTATAAAGCTTGTTTGTGATAATCAAGTTGCCTTACACATTGCTTCCAATCTAGTGTTCCATGAGCAGACTAAGTATATTGAAATCAACTGTCACTTTATTAGAGAAAAGCTGATTGAATGTGTTATTGTTACAAAGTTTGTTAACTCCAATGATCAACTTGCAGATGTCTTCACCAAGTCTTTAAAGGGTCCTCGAATAGATTATATTTGTAACAAACTTGGTGCATATGATATTTATACTCCAATTTGAGGGGGAGTGTTAGAATTATTAATATAATTGTATATATTATAATTATTGTATGTGTGTGTTTTATTTGTAATTAGATTAAACCTATAGGTTAAGCTCGTAGGTGTTTAAGGCCTATTATGTCTATTATAAATTGATAAAATTAGGTAGATTGAATGAATTCTACCACATAGATTTCCGATTATTCCTTGAGAATAAATACACAAGTCTCCTAGCTCATTACTAATTCAACTTCAACTCTAACTCCTAAAATATCTCCTAATATACAGCTCTTAGATAACTCCTAATTTATAGCTCTAGATTACAACATAAGCAAATTAAATAATCAAACTTAAACAGATAACTAACTATAAATTGAACTAAATTATTATCAATAAGAGATAAGAGGATACGGATGAGATATCTGATATCTCTCGATTTTATTCTTTAGTATGAGCCAGCCATAGCTTTATCTTCTTCCACCAACACCCCCTCTCAAGCCGAGGAATATATATCAAATATTCTCAGCTTGTTTCAGATTGATTCAAAACTTTGTTTCTGCATCGCTGTGGTCAGAATATCAGCATGCTGATCTGCAGTAGGTATATAGGTTAACTTGATTTCTCCTTCTTCCATTTCTTGTTTCACGAAGTGTCGATCAATTCGGATGTACTTCATTCTATCATGTTGAACAGAGTTATTAACTATATTGATAGCTGATTTACTATCACTATAGAGTAACTTAGGAGATGATACTTGCATAGAAAGATCTCCCGTCAGCCTTTTCTACCCATATTATTTCACAGATTGCCTGAGCAATAGCTTGATACTCAGCTTCAACACTGCTGCGAGCTACTACCTGTTGTTTCTTGCTTCTCCAAGTCACCAAATTACCCCATAGCCTTGTACAATATCCAGATGTTGATTTGCTATCTTCCACTGCGCCTGCCCAGTCGGAATCTGCATAACCGACTATTCCTCTGTCTTGGCTTTTCTTGAATAACAGGCCTTTGCCTAGTGTTCCCTTTAGGTATCTAAGGATGTGATAGGTTGCTTCCAAGTGTCTTTTAGTTGGGAGATGCATGAATTTACTAACAATACTTACAGCGTAGTAATGTCGGGTCTTGTGTGTGATAAGTAAATGAGTTTTTCAACCAGCCGCTGATACATGCCTTTGTCTACTTGACTGTCTTCTTCTTCTTCTTCTTCTCCTTCTCTATTCTTCCAGTTAGGCTCAAGTGGTGTACTTGCTGGTTTACATCCTAACTTGCCTGTTTCCTTTAACAAGTCTAGAGTATATTTCCTTTGCAATACAAAAATACCCTCCTTGCTTCTTGCTACTTCCAATCCAAGGAAGTACCGTAGTTCCACTAGCTCTTTTACTTCAAATGTATGTTTGAGCTGCTGTTTCAATTGCTGAATTTCTTGATGATTGTCTCTGGTGATGATGATATCATCTACATAGACAATTAGAATTGTTCTCTTCCCATCTCTCCCAATCTTAGTAAATAAAGTGTGATCTGCTTGACCTTGAGTATATCCCAGCTTGTATAATGTGTTGCTAAATCTCTTGAACCAAGCTCGAGGAGATTGCTTTAGCCCATATAAAGATTTCTCTAACTTGCATACTTTACTTCTTATGTGATCGGTCTCAAATCCGGGTGGTATACGCATATAGATTTCCTCCTCCAATTCTCCATTCAAGAAGGCATTTTTAATGTTCAATTGATGCAATTTCTAGTCCAGATTTACTGCTAAGGACAACAATACTCGGATTGAATTGAGTTTTGCCACAGAGGCAAAAGTTTCTTCATAGTCCAAGCCTTGGGTTTGAGTGAACCCTTGAGCTACAAGCCTTGCCTTGTATCTCTCAAGGCTTCCATCTGAATTATACTTTACTGTGAACACCCATTTGCTTCCAACAGCCTTCTTTCCTTTAGGAAGATCCACAATTCTCCATGTATCTGTTTTCTACAAGGCTGCCATTTCTTCCATAACTGCTTCTCTCCATCTACTATCCTGCAATGCTTGATAGATATTCCTTAGGATAACAACATTATCAAGGCTGAGGGTAAATGCCTTATAAGTAGGAGATAGTTTAGAATACCCGAGGAAATTGGTGATATAATGCTTGGTACATGTCCTTCTCCCTTTTCTTAAGGCAATGGGAATACCTAGATCATCTTCACATTGTTATGCAGTAACGCTGTCAGTAAGTTGCTGATTTGGACCTACCTCCTAGTTTGGAGGATTGGTTGGCTAAAGTGCTGGTGGTCTTCTTGAATATACCTTAAGAGAAGGTTTGAGCAAGCTTGGACCACCTTGTTGAATCTCAGTTTCCTCTTTCTCCCCTTCTTGCTGATTTTGGAATTGAGAGATGGATTTTGGGCTTGAACAATGATTATGGTTAGGCTGGTCAATTTCAGTGGCAGGGACTGAACTTGGATGGGATTCAGGAACTGACCTGGAGATGGACGGGTTGAGAGGAACTGATATGATTGAAGTCCAAGAGTCTGTTGGTACACTGTTTAAGTTGGTGTCAGCAAAAAGGGATTTATTTTCCAAGAAGGAAACATCGCATGACATAATAAATTTTCTGGTAGGAGGATGATAACATTTATATCCTTGTTGAGTTGGGGAATAGCCAACAAATACACACTTAAGTGCCTTTGGATCAAGTTTGGACTGGTTTAGCTGGTTGTGATGTACAAAAGAGGTACACCCAAATACTTTAGGAGGAAGTGGATTTAAGGCTCTGGTATAATGAGGAAATGACTCTAGGAATACACTCAAAGGTGTTTTGAATTGAAGGAGCTTTGAGGGAAGGCGATTAATTAGATAAGTTGTTGTAAGTACCGCCTCTCCCCAATATGAATTTGGAACCGATTGAGTGAACATAAGTGCTCGAGTTGTCTCAAGTAGGTGCCGGTTCTTTCTCTCGGCTATACCATTCTGTTGGGGGTTATATGAACAAGAACTTTGATGGACAATACCATGCTCGTTTAGATAATCATTAAATTGGTTTGAGAAGTATTCTCGGCCATTGTCAGTTCGTAGAATATGAATAGAAGATTGGAAGACATTCTTGACCATTTGATGAAACTTCTTGAATATCAAATAAGTTTCAGATTTTCCCTTTAATAGGAATACCCAACATACTCATGTATGATCATCAATGAAGGTTATGAACCACCGAGTATTGGTTAGGTTAGGAATTCTAGCTGGACCCCAGATATCACTATGCACCAAGTGAAATAGTTGTGAAGGTTTATAGGTATGTTTGGAGTGAGTACTTCTAGTTTGTTTTGCAAGAATGCAATGTTCACAAGAGAAGCCTTGAATTTTATTAATAGAAACCGAAGGGTACATGACTCGAAGATAATCTAAACTAGGGTGTCCTAATCTTTGATGCCATAGCATCAAGTTATTTCCAAAAACAGTAATCAGAGAGGAGTGAACTAGGGACCTAGATTCTTCTTGGTGATCCAGCCTTGATATTCGATATAGACCATCCTTTTCTTCAGCTTTGCCAATCTTCCTCCCCGAAGATATGTCTTGAAAAACACAATGAGAGAAAGAAAATATTACTGAGCAATTTTTTTCTTCTGTAATTCTACTTACTGACAGAAGATTACACCTTAAATTAGGTACATAAAGGACTGATTTTAGGCTTAATCCTGCAACATGTGCTGTCCCTGTTCCTTGAACAAAAGTCCTAGTACCATCAGCCATAAAAACTGTAATATTCTGATTACATGGCTTATAATCTGATAATGTATCAATATTACCTGTCATATGGTCTGAAGCTCCAGTATCTATGATCCAAACACCAGTTGACAATCTTCTTTTTGAGAATAGAGAATGACTAATTTTACCTTGCTTGGCCCAAGATACCATAGAATTGTTATTGTTGTCTGAACTTTCGACCGGCTTTGGTATCTTGGTTTGAGTCAACAACTGGTGAAGGACTTCCAGTTGTTCTTGAGTTAAAGAAACCGGTGCCGGAGTTCCCTTGTCAGATTCCATCATGTAAGCAGCTGATTTTCCACTTTTCCTTTGATTCTTAGGTTTCCAATTAGGAGGTTTTCCATGCAACTTCTAGCAAGTCTCTTTTGTATGGTATGGCTTGTTACAATAGTCACACATTTGTTTGTCTCGCTGGTTGTCGCCTTTAGTTGGAGTAGACATCCTTCCTCGAGTTGTATTCAAGGCAGAATTTTGTAATAATCCTTCACTAGTTGAATGATTGGACAGCATTACTTTCTTTCTACTCTCCTCCCTTCTAACCTTAGCAAATACCTCTCTCATAGAGGGAAAAGGCTTGGTTCCAAGCAATCTTCCTCTTACCTCGTCTAAATCCAAATTTAGACCATGTAGGAAGTCAAATATTCGTTCTTTCTCCACCATTTTATCATATTTCCTCCCATCAACTGAGCATTCCCATGTGATCTCATGGAAGAGATCCATCGCTTGCCATAACTCAATCAAGATATTGTAATACTCAGTTACAAATTGTTACCTTGCTTGGTGAATCGAATAGTGGATCTAACTTGGAAACACTGGGCAGTATTTGCAAGATCTAAGTAGATTTCTTGGACAACACTCCAAATTTCACTAGCAGTCTTATAAAAGAGATAAGTCCGTCCAACCTTTGGTTCCATAGAATTCACAAGCCATGCCATGACAATGGCATTCTCGGCTTCCCATAATCCATATTCTGCAGATTCTGTACTAGGCCGCATTGTTTCACCAGTCAAATATCCAACCTTGACTTTGCCTTTTATCACATGCATAACTGATTGGAACCACTGGCGAAAGTTGGTTCCATTCAACTTATGAAGAGTGATTTGTAGGGAGGATCCATCAAAGCCTGTCGCTGCCACTGGAGCTTGAATATTCCTTGCTGCTGGAACTTGGCTACTGGGTGCTGGAGGAGGACTTGATGCAGAGACCTCGCTGGTTTGAGGTTTTTCCGCCATTGTATAAGAGTTCTCTTATAAGAAGAACTCTTTGTTAATCAGATATCTCACGAGCAAGGCTCTGGTACCATGATAAAAATAGGTAGATTGAATGAATTCTACCACACAGATCTCCAATTATTCCTTGAGAATAAATACACAAGTCTCCTAGCTCATTACCAATTCAACTTCAACTCTAACTCCTAAAATATCTCCTAATATACAGCTCTTAGATAACTCCTAATTTATAGCTCTAGATTACAACATAAGCAAATTAAATAATCAAACTTAAACAGATAACTAACTACAAATTGAACCAAATTATTATCAATAAGAGATAAGAGGATATGGATGAGATATCTAATATCTCTCGGTTTTATTCTTTAGTATGAGCCAGCCATAGCTTTATCTTCTTCCACCAACATAAATAACAAGTTAAGAGAGGCTAATTTCTTACGTCTTTCTCTCATAATTATTTTCTCACAGTCCACACAATTTCCCTGAGAATTCTTCCCAAGCGTAGTCTTCTCTCACCTTAACACACCCTTGAAACCACGCATCCACTACCTCGTTCAAGTATGCAATGGCTAAGGATACTCTCTGCACCCTTGGAATGTTATACTAGTTGAACATTCTCTCACACTTCCTTAACTACCACCTGGGATTAGTTCCCTCAAACGTTGGAATCTCCATCTGGGGCATGGAAAACCACTGATGATGAGGGTTGGTTTGTTCGATCCTTTCCCTATCCATCATTCCTTCTAATTCCTCCTCCAGATCTACCTCAATTTCAGAGGTTCCATTCACCCCATTCATCATATTCCCTTGTAAAATAGGTTCAATCCTCTCCCTAAGAGGAAAATAAGGAGAGACCCTAACCGAATTCTAGCCAGTAAACATCATGAATTGTTGTATTTGGGCCCCCATTTCTTCTCGCATCCACACGAGTGATCATCTAACCACAATTCCATCTTTTCAATTAAGCTCTCCATCTTATGACCCATCGCCGTGATCGCTTCATGATTTCAGTTGGTTCCGCTCTCTAGTTAATCGGCCCTGTTCTAGAATTCTGTCATAGTCAAGCTGACTTGCTGCAGTTGAGACTCGAGATTCTTTATGCGAGTACCCTCTACCATCCATCCAATCCAAACAAAGCTCCGGTCGAGGATCATCGTTCTGATACCAAATTGTCACGGCTTAAGCCTGACAACGTTCTTCTCTCTAATCCAGTATGAATTAGGAAGTCACTCTCAAAGAACAGAAAGGATAATGAGGAGGAGAGAAAAGAGAGAGAGAAATGAGGAGAGAAAGATGAGAGGGAGAGAATAGAATCTCTCTTCAATATTCTCGATACCCAATCCACAAAAGAAATTGGGAATTTATACAAGGCGCTAGGGAGGAGTAGATTCCCCTGCTAAGGTGGGCTTTACACCCTTCCATGGTTGTAACAACCTACCTCTACCCCTAACCTCCTGCACATGGCAGCTCATGGCTAGTAACTAACTATAATAGCAATTACAGCAATAAATTTTTTTAAAAATACTATAATCTACGGTCCTTCTCGTGACACTTCCAAACTCCCTAAACTTGTGCCTCATGATTTTCAGTCCTATGTGGTTGCCCAACCCTATGGTGCCCTAGCTATTATTTATATATGTTAGCTTTATAGTGTTGTACATGCTTAGGCTTGTATGTAGTTATTAGCTTATTAGCTTTGCTAAGTTGTACCTTGTAGAGTAGTATATATACCTAACACATGAATATAATAATACACTTTTTGTTTATTTTTTAAAGCATGGTATCAAAGCCACAAAACCCTAAACCTAGCCTAGTCCTTAACCATGTTGAGAGAAGTAGTTCTACTTGTTATGTACAAACGAATATTAGCTGCAATCCTTTTAAGTGAAGTTATAGTGTAGTTAAGTTTGTTTGTTAGGACTTGTCCACTTGTCTTTGCACATCTCTCAAGGTTCGTTGTATCTCTAACAAAATTAGTTGAGTTTACAGTTTATAAATACTCAAATGCTCTTCTGTTTCTAATGTCTAGAGTCATTTTCAGCAAATTTCTGTTTAGTTCTCGCTTTTCAGTTTCTTTCTTTTTCTTCATAAAGCTCTCATTTCATGGCATCAGAGTCAACGACCTACATCAATGGTTGGAAATCAAAAACAATTGAGTTCTTCTTCTCAAAGTTGATCCAACTCCCTTTCTTCTGCCTCACAATATGATTTCTCCTCCATTACGAGAGCTTTCAATTACAATCCTATCAATCTAAGATAGTAATAACTATTTGTTTGGAAAGCTCAGATCTTAGCGATAATTAGGGCTTTCGATTTAATCTCCTCCATCAACAAATCAGAAAAATCTCTAGTCAAATATCTACCAAATCCAGATTCCAGTGATCTTAATGCACAGAAAGTAAATAAAAAATATCTCGCCTAGGTCAAATTAGATCAATTACTCCTAGGGTGGTTTTTCTCTATAATTGACAAAAAAGTTCTAACTCAAGTGATTCATTGTGAATCCTCAGCAGAGTTATGGTATGTTCTTGAGAACTTATATTCTCAGTAAACTACTGCCAAGTCTTTTCAGTTGAAACAAGAATTAAGATCTATCAAGAAAGATTCTCTATCTGTGATTGACTATATCTTGATTAAAACAATAGGGCATCCTCTTGTTGCAATTGGTGAACCAATCAGTGGTAAGGATCTTTTGTTAACTATTTTGAGTGGACTGGATAGTGATTATGAAACTGTTGTTAGTCTAGTTACCTATCAAATGGATGATATTAACCTCGAGAAGGTTCAGTACTTAATATTGATGCATGAACAAAGGTTATTTGTTAAGAATCCTTTTTCATCTTCAGCCCTAAATTTTGAAGGTATAACTTTGATGAATGCAAATGTTCCATCTCACTGGTCAAAGAATGGCAGTGGTCCTATTAACAAAATTAGAATCAAAGATGACAAGACAATTCAAAGATTGAGTGAAACAACAAATAGAAATGGGACTATATGGACAACTAGGAACATGTAAAACAGAATTAAGAGAAATAGATGGAAGTGGATCAGCCCTATCAATACCTTTAGGTATGGTTTTAGAACCATCAGCCATAGAGAAATGTGGGAGGGAGGCAAATGAATCAAAATGAGAAAAGAGAGATGGGGCCTTCCTACTTTTCCTTCATTGGTTTGAGATAGAAGCACCAAAAGCTAAATACCGAAAGAAGAAAGCAACAACCCCAAAAGAGAGAGTGCTCAAGAAAAGTAAGTAATGGAGAGACTCCTCAATTGTGTACTCTTCTTGGACAAGCTCTCTTTTGGGGTGGTTGCTTGCTTCATTTGGTATTCAATTTTGGTGCTTCTATCTCAAACCAATGAAGGCAAAGTAGGGAGGGGCCATTCCCTTTTTATGGATATAAATAATAGCTAGGGCACCATAAGTTTGGATAGCCACATAGCGCTCAAGTCATGAGGCCCAAGTTTTGGGAGTTTGGAAGGTGGTCCAAAATGCAAGAGATAGCAGGCTAAGGTCAAAAGTGGTGGCTTAGGACCCAGAAACTAACAAAGGCTCTTGGGATTGCACTAGGTGACTTGGTCTATCAGGATACATTATGATTAATGGGCTTAATTATCATTGTTGGCGAAGATAAAGTAGCAACAACTAACTTATTAATTTATGTTGTATTTTTCTGTAAATTAATTATTGTAATCTAGTCCTAGAAAGTAGGAATTATCTAGTCCTAAAACTTAGGAGATTTAGGAGTTGTTTTCTATTTATACTTGTACATTCATTCCTCGTATAATTAAGAAAGTATTCTTCATTTTTCCCAATTATTTAATGTTGTAAATCACTTGTATTAGATTAGCTTGTATATCTTGAGGGAGTCGGTTTTGTCTTTCTGCTGTTAAGTTTTGTATATCACTTGTTTTATTCTAGAAGGCTTGTTTCTAGAATGGTTAGTTAGCTAGTTAGTTAATCGGTCAGTTAGTTGTAACTGCCGATAGATTGTTTTTAATAGCATTCTGTTACCGCCTCTATGTTGTATAAATAGAGGTCAGGTGTTAGCATTAGGGATATGCTTTTATTCTGTCTTGGGAAGAGAGAAAGGGAGGAGTATGCGCTGGTTTCTACCGAAATACTTAGAGGGTATATCTTTGTAGTTTGGTAGGGAAAACTCTCAGAAGTTCTGTGTATAAGGCTGGAGAGATAGATTAGTGCATGTAATCTTTTCAAGTTCATTCAAGATAGTGAAGATAAAAGCGCCTAAGGGCAGTCTGGATGTAGGCCTTTCACAAGGCCGAACCAGGATAAAATTCTTGGTGTTCTTGATTGTTGGTTGTTGATTTATTCTCTGATTTACCAAGAATCTTGTATGTGCTTCAAGTGAGTGATTCAGGGAGTGTTTCAGTTGTGATTTTAGAGTGTGATTGAGTGTTTCGGAGCTGGGGATTATTCCAACATTTAACATAGTATCAGAGCCACCATTATAGCCTCTGAAACCCTAGCCTTGTGCCTTCATTGCTTGCTTTCTAACCTCTCTTCAAGTGCCTTCATTGCACTCCACTAGTTAGCCATTTGCTTCTGTTGTTGGCCCTCCTAGATTTTCCAGAATGTTTGCAAGATCTGATATTGTCACTAGAGAGTCTTTGCCTGAGGTGGAGCAGCCTCCCGATCCTAGTCAAGAGATAAATCATGGTGTTGTTGCTGGAGATCTGCTAAACATCCACCTATCCTACCGCCTAGACGGAAAAAACTACTTGCAATGAGCCCAATTGGTGCAAACTTTTCTCAAAGGAAAAGGGAAAATTGCTCATCTCACGGCCTCTCCTCCTAATGCAGATCATCCATTGTTTTCCACATGGGAAATCGAGGATTCTCATATCATGTTTGGGCTATGGAATGCCATGTTACCTTAGGTAAGTAGGAATTATATTCTTTTGGGGACTGCTAGGGAGATTTGGGAGGTTGAACGACCAAGATTAGTGGGGCTAAACAAGGTGGGATGTTGATTATGGAGTATTATAATTACATGAAAGGCCTTTGGCTAGAGTTGGATCACTATCAAAATATTAAGATGATATGTAAGGAGGATGCTATGACCCTTAATCAAATAATGGATAGGGATCGGATTGTTGAATTCTTGGCTGGACTTAATCATGAATTTGATCAAGTTAGGAGTGGGGAGAATAGGAGGATTGTGATGCGAGGCAGCCACTAATGGTTCAGCATTGATGTCAAACAAGGGAAATGGACCAAGAAAGTTAGGAAGGATGGAACAGCAGGTAAAACCTGGCAGCAAGGATGGCCTATGGTGCACTTTTTATCGGAAACCTAGGCACACCCGAGACACTTGTTTTAGGCTACATGGAAAGGAGGCAGCTCTCAGCAAGCTTGGTGGGTTTAAAAACTTGGCTCCAAAGAACCAAGTCTACCTATCCCACAAAACCCAAGAGGAGGGCAAATCTGGAGAAAAGACTGATGCAGATGGCAGCCCTGATCTCACTCAACTTAATGCCGATGAGATCTATAAGCTGAAATCTTTTCTTAAGACTATGCAAGCAGACACCTGCTCTTTAGCACTCTCAGGTAACACAAATCATGCATACTTTACTCCTTAAAGACTATATGGAACGATGTTTGGATTTTAGATTCAAGAGCCACTAGCCACATGACACCCAATCCAAGTATATTTACTACCTACCAGCTACTCAACACCACCAAACAAATTACCATTGCCAATGGGAAATCAGTCCCTATTGTTGGTCAAGGCCAAGTTAACCTTTGCCCAAATTTGTCTCTTAAATCAGTCCTACATGTCCCTCAATTATCAGCAAACCTCCTCTCAATCCATCAACTCACAAAGGACTTGAAGTGCTTAGCCATTTTTTCTCCTAATGGTTGTGAGTTTCAGGAACTGAAGACCGAACGAGGATTGGAGCTGCAAGGGTAAAGAATGGGCTGTACTGCTTCATGGGGAACGACTCTCAACCACCTAGGGACCAGCTGCAGGTGGCATACTCCTCAAACAATGCAGCAGATCACTCAGAAATATGGCTCACCTTGGGCACCCTCCATTCTCACTTTTGAAGGCTATGTTTCCTACTTTCTTTAAGTCTACAGACCCTAGCATATTTCATTGTGATATTTACATCTTAGCTAAACAACATTGTGTTTCTTATTCAATCAGTCAGTAATAAAATCAGTTCAAAACCTTTTTCCTTAATCCATTCGGATGTTTGGGGGCCTTGCAAAATCCCTAATTATTCTGGGGCAAAATAGTTTATCTCCTTCATTGATGATAGCACTCATATAACATGGGTCTTTTTGCTTAAAGATAAGGCAGCCATAGGGACAGTATTGCCAAACTTTTGCAAAATGATTGCTACCCAATTTGGAACCCCTATCCAAAATTTAGGACGGACAATGCTCGTGATTATTTCAATCATCATATGCATCAATTCTTCCAACAAGAAGGGATTGTCCATGAATTTTCTTGTGTCGACACTCCACAACAAAATGGAGTGGCCGAACGGAAAATGAGACACCTCCTTAATGTGGCCCATACCCTACATCATCATTATGTGCCTAAACTATATTAGGGGGAAGCTATCCTAACTGCTGCATTTTTATTAATCAGGTGCCAACCAAAATTCTTAACCATCAAAGCCCCATTCATGCCTAACTACACATTTTCCAAATTTTAATGTGCACAACTCTTTACCTCTTAAAGTATTCAATTGCGTGGCCTTTGTCCATATCCCTAAACAACATAGAGATAAACTTGATCCTAGGGCAATCAAATGTGTATTCTTAGGCTATTCACCTACCCAAAAAGGATACAAATGCTACCATCCTCCTACTCGAAAACTATATGTCTCTAAGGACGTTACATTCATTGAAACCCTTCCATTTTTCCATTCATGTATCACTGGTCACCAAGGGAGCCTGCTTATGGTGACCTCGATGATCTTTGGAATACCACTAACCGTAACCTATCAATTCCAAACCCAGCCTTTGCCCCTACTTCCAAACAACCCTCTCATTCCAGCCTCAATTCCCAGCCTTCCCATACCACTGACCGCAACCTATCTTCAGGTACTAGCAGCCATATAGAAGGACAAGATCATGCTAAAGTGAATGAGGAAATAACCACTCAAATGTGGTAACCTCCAATACGGTTTAAGGGTTCACCCTATGTTTATAAGCAAAGGCAGCCTAGCCAAGAACCCCAGCAGATCCAGTCCTCAGTTTCTAGTCAAGGTAATGATTTCACACAACTCATTCCCATGACTTCTACTAAATCTATCTTTGATGATCTAGACCTCCATATTGCTGTTAGAAAAGGGGTGAGAAACTGCACAAAACACCCCTTAACCAATTACATCTTCTATCACCGACTTTCCCCAAAACATAGGAGGTTCCTAGCTTCCTTAGATGCAATTACAGTCCAAGAGGCACTAAAGGATCAGAATTGGAGAAATGCCATGATGGAAGAAATAGGGGCTTTGAAAAAGAACCACACATGGGATCTTGTATCCAAACCAAAAGGGGTTAATCCTATTCGGTGTAGATGGATTTTCAATGTTAAATACAAAGCAAATGGCACCCTTGAAAGATATAAGGCCAGGCTGGTGGCTAAGGAATATACCCAGTTATATGGAATTGATTATCTTGAAACATTAGCCCCAGTAGTAAAAATGATCACGGTCAAAATCCTCTTATCCTTGGCAGCCTATTTTGAATGGAACCTACAACAACTAGATGTCAAAAATGCATTCCTCCATTGAGACTTAGAGGAAGAAGTATATATAGAATTACCACCAGGATTCCAAGAAGGAAATGAAGAACGGGTATGCCGCCTAAAGAAGGCCCTATATGGCCTTAAGCAATCACCCAGGGCATGGTTTGGCAGATTTTCTAAAGCTATGAAAGCTTTAGGGTATTTTCAAAGTAGAGGGGACCATACTCTCTTTATAAAGCATTCAAAAGAACACAACGTAACAATTCTTTTAGTGTATGTTGATGATATGATTATTACAGGTGATGATAAAGAAGAGCACGTCAAACTCAAAGAAAAATTGGCCAGTGAGTTCGAAATCAAGGACTTGGGCACTCTTAAATATTTCCTAAGCATTGAGGTGGCCTACTCCAAAGAAGGGATTTTTCTGTCCAAAAGAAAATATATACTTGATTTGTTGGCAAAAACAGGTATGCTTGGTAGAGAATGATCTAAAATTCCAATTAAACCTAATAGTAAATTGTGAAATAATCCAAACAGTCAAATAATGGATAAGGGGAGATATCAAAGACTTGTTGGGAGACTAACCTACCTATCCCACACAAGGCCAGACATAGCATTTGCAGTCAGCCTTGTGAGTCAATTCATGCACAATCCAACAGAGGAGCACATGCTAGCTGTGAGGAGGATCTTAAGCTACTTGAAGACCACTCCAGGCAAGGGAATTTTCTTTAAAGCAAGGAAAGAACTGGACATCAATAGTTTTTTAGATGCAGATTATGCAGGTTCAGTAACAGATAGAAGATCTACAAGTGGTTATTGTGTATATCTAGGAGGAAATTTGGTATCATGAAGAAGCAAGAAGTACACTGTGGTAGCAAGGTCAAGTGCAGAGGCAGAGTTTCGGGCCATGGCCCTAAGCCTATGTGAGGTTTTATGGTTGAAAATCATTTTAGAAGATCTAAATATTCAAATCCAAGGCCAATCGAGATAAGGTGTGATAACCAAGCAGCTATCAGCATAGCCTATAATCCGATTTAACATGACAGGACTAAACATGTTGAGATTGATAGACATTTTGTAAAGGAAATATTGGAAGCAGGTTTGATTCAGTTACCCTATGTGCCTTCAGAGGATCGGGTAGCAGATATACTGACCAAGGGGTTACTATCAAAGAGATTTGATGATCTGACAAACAACGTTGGAATGTGCGATATACATTCTCCAGCTTGAGGGGGAGTGTTGGCGAAGATAAAGTAGCAGCAACTAACTTATTGATTTATGTTGTATTTTCTTGTAAATTAATTGTTATAATCTAGTCCTAGAAAGTAGGAATTATCTAGTTCTATATTCTAGGAATTATCTAGTCATAAAACTTAGGAGATTTCTTAGGAGTTGTTCTCTATTTATACTTGTACATTCATTCCTCGTATAATTGAGAAAGTATTCTTCCTTTTTCCCAATTAACAATCATATAATACAAAATTGTCACAACCTCAAGGGCATATTAGTAATAGTAGATTACATGTATTAGTTAGGTGTTTTACTTTGCTACTTTACTTCTTGTACCTTTCAGTCAGTTAGACGGCCTATAAATAGGGTAGAGTAGGTAGAATTGCATTGTGGAATAGTAATCTAAATTTCTATCATCTCTCTACATTTCTCTCTCGATCTCTTTTGTTCTCTCTCTCTTTCTATTCTATCTCTCCCATCATTTCTGCTCTCTCTCCCCCAATTTCTTCTCAATTCCTTTCTAAATCCTAGGACAACCCTAGGTGCGTGACATTTGGTATCAGAGCAAGGCTATCCTCGAAAGCTGAATGCAGACGATTTTCAAGAAGCTGCAACAGAGGTGATAAATTTTAGAAGGTACGATCAATTTCAGGAGAATGTTTCCATAAATCTAGGCGATTTCAAGAGGCAATTATCAAGAAATCGTTTCATAGGCGAATTCAAGTGACTCTAGACCTAAGCAGGGATTAGAATCAGTGTCAGAGGCAATTTCAATGCCAGAATACAGGTGAATGTTGTCATATGTGATTGCTAATCTCAGGCAACCTTGGAAGTGGATCGGTAACGATTTTTTGAGGTAACTAAATTGAGGAATTGGCGGAAGGCACCCACTTGATGCAAAGAGAACTTGATAAATACAGAGAAAGTCTGGATAATGTTAGCCAAAAGTTGGACGATTTAATGAATATAATTGCCAAGAAGTTTCAAGTCAGTATTCCAGCTGAATTGTTTTTTAATGAGTATTTTGATTCCTTAAAAAAAATAAAAAAGAGAAGTCAGAAGGAGATATTCCATATGACTATCTCAACAAAGAATTTTTTAAGGAGAAAACTATTGAAAGTGAACTGCTGGAATATACCGGCAAACAAAAAGAAAAATATGCTGATGAAGTAGCATTGGATCAGGCAATTCTAATTGAAGGACCATCCTGTTATGACCCCAGTGGCAATTTTGAAATTAGTGTAATTCTTTGTAATAACCATAGCCCAAATGGGCCACTTGTGTAGCTAGCTGCTAGAATGTTCCCCACAGTTGTGTTATGAAACTATGGGAAGGGCCTATATAAGGCCAGATGTAGGAGGACGGGACTCCCATGTTGAATGAGAAGATCTTTCCCTCTTGATTTCTCTCTTTTCCCTCTCAAAATCTCTCTCTCTTTTCCCTCCAAATTCTCTTTTATCTCTCTCTCGATTTTTCTTAATCCTCAGCACTTCAAGTCTCACGCAAGAGACTTGACATTTGGTATCAAAGCCGGTCATCCTCGGTTGTGATTCCAACGTTAGGCGATAGTGCGTACATTGGAGTAGATCGGTGGAAATAAGGTTGATCAATTGGCGATTCAAATGGCGGAGGGAACTCGATTGAAGTAATTGGAGAATCGCATAAAAGTGATGGGAGTATGGGATGACTCATACGCAAAAAGCAGTGACTCAAAGCAGAGAAGAGATAAGGACAATCCGAGATGAGTTACGTGAGGACATGATGGCCTCTCGGGAAGGAGTTCAGCGAGAATTATCAAGGCACCAGGAAACCATTGAACAATTTTGATAAAGGATTAACAACATGTTTAGCATGCTATCCTCCCTTCCTCAATTCCGATTGCCGCTGGACTTCCCTCCCAGAATGGTTCCCGAGTAAGGATTAGCGGGACCAAGAATCTTCCCCAGACCACAAGGAGTGACAGAAGCAGGGAATTCATCATATGAGGAGATTGGAGATCAGGTAAGGGAAGTTAATTCTCTTGGGTCCAATCAAGGCCCCATGCCGAGATTGGAGATCCCTCTCTTTGAAGGATCCAAACCACAATGGTGGATCAAAAGGTGTGACAGGTTCTTCCAATTTTACGATATAGTTGAAAATCAGAGGATCACCCTTGCTATAGCCTATCTAAATGATATGACCGATGCATGGTTCCAAGGGTGGTATAGACCATGGGGAATGAATGTTAGATGGATAGATTTTGCTGAAGAATTGTGTGAACAATTTGGTGAGAGGAATATGGCTAATGTAATAGAGGAGGCTAACAAACTTAAGCAAGAAGGGTCAGTGACTGAATACTAAGAGAAATTTAAGGAATTAGGGGCACTAATGTGGAATGCACAACCCACTCTCACTGGCCAATACTTCATGTCTAGCTTTATTAGTGGCTTTAAGGATAAATTAAGATCCATGTGAAGATGACGATGCCTTCTACGATTAGGCAAGCAACAAATAAGGCTAGATTGTAAGAGTTCATGTTGGAGGCAATTTTTAAGAAGTACAGAGCAGTGGCCAAACCCCTTCCACCTAGCAGCCACCCTTTAGGAGGGAATACCAGAGCCTTAGTGGCTGGAAGGGCAACAGGGGGACCTAGGGTCAATCCCAGCCCTCTCAAATCTACTACTATGGAACAGAGGAGGCTGATGGGACTGTGCTATAGATGCAGGGAGAAGTACGGCCCCGGACATCAGTGCAAGAGGCAATTATTGAACATGGAAAGAGAAGAGGAAGACAGGGATGAAGAATTGGTGGATGGGGTAGAAGTGGAGCAAAGGCAATAAGTGACAAAACTCAATACAAGAGAAGAAACAGAGCAAGAAGGGGTAGAAATTTCATTTCATGCTCTCAGAGGAGGTACCACTGGAAAGATCATTAAGGTGCACAGACAAGTGGGAGGAAGGAAGTTGCCGATGTTAATAGATAGTGGCAGTACACATAGCTTCTTAAATGAAGCTACTGCCATGGAATTAAGGTGCAAAATGACTGCCACAACCCCATTATCCGTGACTGTGGCCAATGGAAGCAAAATGTATAGTCACAACAAGTGTGAGGGGTTCAGGTGGATGATGCAAGGGCAGGAATTCCAAGTTGATTTGAGGATCCAATAGTTAGGAGGCTGTGACATAGTACTGGGCATTGATTGGATGAGAACAGTAAGCCATCTCACCTTTGACTTCAACAAATTAGAAGTCACAATGGATATGGGTAACACAAAACTGACTCTTATGGGCATTATGGAGCAAGGGGAATGTAAACTGATTAAAGGGAGCAAATTACAAAGACTGATGCAGAGTAAGGGGGGGCAGATTGCTCAGTTGTATTCCATTCATGCCTTAGAATGGAATGGACAAGAAGGCAAGGAAGGTGGAAAGGAGTAGCAAACAGAGGGTAGCTTGGCCATGTTCCATTCCTCCACAAAGGTACAACTTCCTGGTAGCTTAAATTTACTCTTGCAAGAATTTCAAGACCTATTTGTTGAACCTCAATCCCTATTGCCCCAAAGAGCCTTGGACCACTCTATATACTGTCATGGTCCCATGGTTGGGAGTATTAAGAGGAGGGTATTCTTGTAATAAAGGCAGGAGGTAGTTAGAGAATGACACTATTATAATAAAGATCAAAAGGCAGTTAGGAGATAATTCAAATGTAATTCAAAATGTGGCGCCAAGGCTGGTTATATAAGCTAAGTTTGTGACCAGATTGAACATGAATGGAAAAATATTGATTCTATTTCCCTCCCAAACTTCTCTCAATCTCTCTCTCTCTCAATTCTCTCCCTACATTCTTCTAATTCTCTCATTCGAACCCTCAATTCCCGTGCAATTCCCCTCCGAATTGCAAGAGAATTCCCTTGTCAGAATTAAGTTCTAACATATACCTTAAACCAAACTCACTTCCAGTTAACATACGTGCATACAAATACTCACCCATACAAAAAGTTGAGATAAAGAAGCAAGTAACTAACATGCTCTCTATTCAATCATCAGACCCTCCCAAAGTCCATTTGCATCCCCTGTTTTACTTGTAAAAAAAAAAAAGGATGGATCCTGAAAGTTTTGTGTTGACTACCATCAACTCAACTCCAACACCATCAAAAACAAGTTTCCAATACCCCTTATTGATGACCTTTTAAATGAACTGAATGGGGCCCAAATCTTTTCCACGCTAGACCTAAGATTTGGCTACCACCAAATCCAGATGACACCCTCTGATATCTCCAAGACAGCATTTTGTACACACCAAGGGCTATATGAGTTTGTGGTGATGCCCTTTGGGCTCACCAACGCTCCAACCACCTTTCAAGCTTTAATGAACCAAGTTTTTCAGTCTTACCTAAGGAAGTTCATCCTAGTCCTTTTTTATGACATCCTTATATACAGCTAGGATTATGAACAGTGAACTAAAACTCAGCCTAGGCGACCGCCGAGGCACTAGGCGGACTCTGGCCACCGCGATTGTGGCCTAATCAGCCCCCTTAGGCGCCGGCCCGACTAATCGGTACCAGGCAGTGCCTAAGCGTCCAAGGCGACCGCCTAGCCGCGTGAACCACCTGGCCGATTATGGTGCACGAATCGCCTAGGCCGCCTAATCCGTTGATTTCCCCTTCTCTCTCGCGCGCATTGCCACCGACTGTCTCTTGCGGAGTCATCATTGCCGTCACCGCTGCCGCTTGCCCTTTCTATCTCAGTCTCTCTCATCGCACGTCACCATCGTCTCTTGCAGTTGCAGAGTCACCGTCGCCGCTTTCTATTTCTGTTAGCCTTTTCGTCGCACCCTGCCGCCGTCGCTGCCCGGTTGGACTCGCCGCCAACCTTCATTCCACTCTACTTTCCGGTTGTCTCTTGTTGTTGCCTCTTTTTTGCTTGTTATTGCCTCTTTAGTCTTTTCTTTTTGTTATTTAATTTATTATTTATGTTAATATTTGATTATTTGTTATTTGAATATTTATTAATGTTTTAAATATTTTAATATATGATTTATATTTCAATTAGATAGTTATTAGTTAGATTCTTCATATATGGTTTATATTGCATTATTGTTGCTTTTGCCTTCTTGAACCCAGAACTGATTTACAACAATTTGTTTTCTCAAGCATAATTATATTATTTCACTTGTTGTTCCAACTTTGATTTACTTGAAAATAATATCAAAATGTTAAAAAATAAATAAATAACAGTTTTCTTAGGCCTCACCTAGGCGCTAGGCCCCAGTCAGGTGCCCAACTAGCGCCTAGTGCATTTTAGAACACTGATTATGAACAACACCTATCCCACCTTCGCACCACCTTTGAGATCTTGACTTCTAACAAGTTGAATGTTAAGCTATCAAAGTGTACTTTTGCTAAAAAAGTAGTGGAGTATTTAGGCCATATTATCTCTAGGGAAGGGGTGAAGACTGATCCCAACAAGGTCACAATCATGGTGGAGTGGCCTAGACTACAGACAGTGAAGGAGTTAAGGGGCTTCCTCGGGTTGACAAGGTACTATAGGAAGTTCATATAGAATTATGGCCCCACTAGTAAACCCCTAACTGAGCTTCTTAAGAAAGACAATTTTCAATGGAACCCACGGGCTAAGGCAGCCTGCTTGACACTAAAGAAGCCTATGACAGAAGCACTGGTATTAGCCCATCTAGGTTTCTCTAAAACCTTTGTGGTAGAAACGAATGCGTGTGACAATAGAATAGGGGCAATCTTGATGTAGGAGGGAAAACCCTTGTCTTATATTAGTCAAACCTTGGCTTCAAGACACTTAGGCCTAAGTGTTTATGACAAGTAGCTCTTGGTCATATTGGGGCTATTGAGAAGTGGAGACACTATTTGGAGGCCAGACCCTTCATAATTAAGACTGACCATGAGAGTTTGCAATTCTTATCCCAGCAGAGATTGCACACCCAGTCACAAAAAAAGGGAGTTTCGAAGTTAATGGGGTTGGACTACACTATTGTGCATCGCACGGGAAAGGAAAATGTGGTGGCATATGCCTTATCAAGAAGGGAAGAAAATGGTCAATGTCAATTTATATCAGTTGTGATTCTTGAGTGGGTGAAGGAGGTGGCATGAAGTTATGACCAAACACCATGGGTCCAAGATACAATAGCCCAACTTGCAGTTCATCTAGCGGAGAGTTCCAGGTTCACACTTTCTAATGGGCTGGTAAGGTTCAAAGGCAGACTGGTGGTTGGGGATGATGAGGCACTTAAGGGTAGGATCATAGCCTCTTTACGTGGTCCTCCAGTGGGTGGTCACTCAAGGATACAAGCCATTTACCAAAAAGTAAGGCAACTATTTTTCTGGCCAAGACAAAAGAAAGCGGTGGTGAGCTTTGTGCTATCATGTGAGATATGTCAAAGATGCAAGCGTGAGAATGTGGCTTATCTCGACTTACTACAACCCTTGGTAATTCTAAAGCAAGCTTGGGAGGGAATCTCTATGGATTTCATAGAGGGACTCTCCAGATCAAAAGGTAAGGATGTGGTGTTGGTAGTGGTAGATAGACTGACCAAGTTTGCACATTTTATCAGTCTAACTCATCCATTCCCAGCACAAGAGGTTGCAAGAAAGTTTATGGATTCAGTGCTGAAGCGTCATGGAGTGCCCAAGTCCATTGTCTCAAATAAAGACAAGATTTTCACAAGTGTGCTTTGGCAGGAGTCGTTTAGGAGCATGGCAGTAGTGTTACACATGTTCACAACCTACCACCTCTAAATAAACAGCCAAACAGAGAGGGTCAATCAGTGTTTGGAGGCCTATTTGAGATGCATGTGTTTCATTAAGCCTAAGAGTTAGACTAGGTGGTTGTCATTAGCTTAATGGTGGTACAACTCTAGCCACCACAATGCCATAAACCAGAGTCCTTTTAAAGTAGTGTTCAACTATAGACCACCCCTCATTCCAACCTTATCGAGTTCTACAGCTACTATGGCCACAATGGAGTAGAATCTACAACAGAGGCAGGAGGTTTTGAAGGTGTTGAAGAAGGAGTTAAATACAGCCTAGAATTGGATGAAGAAGAGTACTGAAAAAAGAAGTGATCGGACTTTTGAAGTAGGTGATAAGGTTTATTTGAGAGTGAAGAGATTTTTACATGTTATGATTAGGAGCTCTTAGAAACCGATTCAATACTTAAGTTTGCCAATCTTTCTTCACTCCTCACCTGGAAATCAAATCCACAACAGAATATATAAAACAAGAAATGAAAACAGCAAAGAAACTAAAGTAAAAGAGCAATCAAACCAAACAAGAGGCGCAGAATTATCCTGGTTCGGACTGCAAAATACAATCCTACATCCAGCCTTCTCTCGAGAGACAAATCCACTAGAAACCGCTTGAACAAGAGTACAAGAACCTTTCTTCTCTCTCACACACAAGTTCGCTGCCTTCTATACAAGAGAATATCAAAACAAATTTTCCCTCTATGTTTTTCTCTCTCTCTCGACAACATCACTAGTATTCAAAGACACAATAGAATGATTTGTCATATTCGACTTTCAGCCTCTCGCCTCCTATTTATAAACAATAGGGGCAGTAATTACAAGGCTAACTACTTAGCCTATACAAAAGACTAATATATCCCTCACAATAGAACAACAAAGTTAAATAATCTAACTTAGAATAAAATCAGTCAGAAATCATCTTCATTCTAACAAGTTCTATTCTTCATCTTCTAGAAATAATCCTCCATGCAAAAACCCAACACTAAAGCAGCCACTTACATCCACCTCGGCATTCAAGCTAAGTCCTAAGTACTTTGGACCTTATGTCATAGAAGTTAAGGTAGGGAAGGTTGCCTATAAGCTTAGATTGTCGCCACAAGTTAACATGCACCCTATGTTCCATGTATCCTTACTGAAGAAATCTATCAAGCCACAGGCGACAACTAGCTTGGAAGTACCTACAGTGGGTGAAGAAAAGGAAGAGAGGGTGGAACCCCAAGCCATCCTGGATAAATGGGTGGTTTACCAAGGCTCGGTGCCCCTAACCCAAGTGCTGGTAAGATGGTCTCACAAAGACCCTCATCACACTACCTGGGAGTACAACAACAACAACATATCCAGCCTTTATCCCACTATGTGGGGTCGGCTACATGAATTCTAGACTTCCATGTATTTCTATCTTTTGTCATATCTTCATTGAGATCCATACACTTCATATCAAACTTTAATGTCTCCCTCAAAGTCTTCTTAGGTCTGCCTCTACCTCTTTTTTTGATTAATTGTTCCATTTCATCAACTCTCCTCACAGGAGCGTCTCTTGGTCTCCTTCTCACATGACCAAACCATCTTAGTCTAGTCTCTCTCATCTTCCCCTCTATTGGCACTACTCCTATCTTATTACAAATAACTTCATTTCTAATTTTATCTTTTCTTGTATGGCCGCACATCCATCTTAACATGCTCATCTCCGCTACACTCGTCTTTTGCTCATGTTGGTATTTGACTGCCCAACATTCTGAGCCGTACAACAAAACTGGTCTTATAGCTGTCCTATAGAATTTTCCTTTCAATTTTAATGGGATTTTATCATCACATAACACCCCCGATGCATTTCTCCATTTTAGCCAACCTGCCTTAATTCTATGTGTGACATTCTCGTGAATTTCTCCATCTTTTTGAATTACTGATCCCAAATATCGAAAATGGTCTTTTCTTTGTAAGATTTGGTCTTCCAATTTTATTATAACATCCTCCACTCTTGCATTCTTACTAAATTTACATTCCATATATTCTGTTTTCTTTCTGCTTAATTTAAATCCCTTAGGTTCTAAATTATTTCTCCATAACTCAAGCTTAGTGTTCACTCCTTCTTTTGTTTCATCCACCAACACTATGTCGTCTACAAATAGCATACACCATGGCACCTCTGTCTGAATATCTTTAGTGAGTTCATCCATTACTAAAGCAAATAAGTATGGACTTAGTGCAGAACCTTGATGCAATCCTATTGTAATTTTAAACGATTCAGTATCCCCTCCGCATGTTCTGACCCTTGTCTCTGCACCATGATACATGTCCTTAAGACCTTGTATATAGGCTATTCGGACTCCTTTCTTCTCTAAAACCCTCCATAATACTTCTCTAGGGACCCCATCATAAGCCTTTTCTAGATCTATAAATACCATATGTAGGTCCTTCTGATGATCCTGATACCTTTCCATTAGGCGCCTCAGTAGGTATATAGCTTCCATTGTTGACCTACCAGGCATGAAACCAAACTGATTTTCTGATACCTCTGTTTCTTTTTTGAACCTCTGCTCTATTACTCTCTCCCAGAGTTTCATGGTATGGCTCATTAACTTAATTCCTCTGTAATTTTCACAGTTTTGAACATCTCCTTTGTTCTTATATATAGAGACCAAAGTACTCTTCCTCCACTCATCTGGCATCTTTTTTGATTTAAGAATCGCGTTAAATAATTTCGTTAGCCAGGAGATACCCTTTTCTCCCATGCATTTCCATGCTTCTATTGGTATATTATCCGGTTCCACCGCCTTATGATTTTTCATCTTTTTTAATGCTTGTCTTATTTCATTTGGACTTATGCGTCGATAAAATGTATAGCTCACGTTCCCTTCGAAGTTACTAAGATGTCCCAACCTAACTCTTGTGTCGCCATCATCATTGAATAATTTTGTGAAATACTCCTTCCATCTCTCCTTAATCACTCCCTCATTTCACTAATATATTTTGATTTTCATCTTTTATGCACTTCACTTGATTTAAATCCCTTATTTTTCTTTCTCTTGCTTTAGCTAATTTATATATATCCCTTTCTCCATCTTTTGTATCAAGTCGTTTATATAGGTTCTCGTATGCTTTTGACCTTGCTTCACTAACAGCTTTTTTTGCTGCCTTTTTTTATTCTTTATAATTTTTTTGATTTTCTTCATTATTGCACTGATATACAGCCTTATAGCAATTTTTCTTATTTTTAATTTTCAATTGCACTTCTTCATTCCACCACCAAGACTCCTTAAGATTAGGAACTCTACCATTTGTCTCTCCAAGCACTACCTTTGCTGTGTTTCTCAGGGCATTAGCCATTTCTCTCCACATTTGGTTTGTTTGTCCTTCTCCATTCCATTCTCTTCTACCCCTTAATTTTTCTTTGAAGTTTAGTTATTTCTCCCCTTTTAAATCCCACCACCTGATTCTTGGATTTTGTTTTATGTGATTTTTCTCTTCCAATTTCTTACTTGGACGTCAAGTACTAGAAGTCTATATTGAGTAGTCAAACACTCTCCCGGTATCACCTTACAATCCCTACAACATACCCGGTCCTCTTGTCTCATGAGGAAGTAATCTATTTGGGTGCTTGATGTGACATTTTTATATGTGATTAAGTGTTCGTCCCGTTTTTTGAACCTAGTATTGGTTATGATGAGCCCATATGCCATTGCAAAATCTAGAATAGACTTACCCTCATTATTAATTTCCCCGAATCCATACCCTCCATATACCTCTCTATAGCTGTTTCCGTCTCTACCCACGTGACCATTTAAGTCACCTCCTATAATCATTTTCTCTCCTCTTAGTATCATTTGTATGAGTCCCTCTAGGTCCTCCCAGAATTTTGCTTTTATCTCCTCACCTAACCCCGCTTGTGGTGCATATGTACTAAAGATATTCAGAGTCATTCTTCCTAGAATAACCTTCATCATAATAATCCTATCCCCTATTCTCTTTACATCCACTACCTCATCTACTAAGCTTTTATCCATAATGATCCTCACTCCATTTTTTGCTCGATCATTTCCTGTGTACCATATTTTATATCCATTTTTTGACAAAGTTTTTGCTTTTTTCCCTACCCATCTCGTCTCTTAAAGGCACATAATATTAATTTTTCTCCTAATCATCACATCTACCACTTCCATAGCTTTGCCTGTTAATGTTCCTATGTTCCATGACCCAATCCTTAATCTATGATTTTGTTTTTGTTTTTGGCTTTGAATTTAATCCATGTTCCTATTTTGTTTTTGGTTTTGGTTTTGATTTTGATTTTGTTTTTGGTTTTGATGTTGGACTAACTTCTTTACCCACATCCGTCCAAACAAATGCGGGAACCCTTGCTCATTTGTCACTACATCCGGGCGCCGATGCAGCGACCCTATCTCACTTGACACTACACGCGGGCAGTGTAGCGCGTCGCTATGAAGGGTTACGCCCACGCCCAAACGTTTTTTCATAATTTGTTTAAAGTTCATGTTTTGAATCCGACTAAGTTTTACATTGGCTGTCGGCTACCTAACACAACCCTCCTCCTTTATCCGGGCTTGGGACCGGCAGTGGATAACATCCCCAGGCGGAGTTATCACACGACCTGGGAGTACCTACAAGAATTGTTCACTCAATTTCCGCAAGCTACAGGACTTCTATAGATTCTTAAGGACAAGAATATTTTCTAGGGGTGGGAAATGTTATGACCCCGGTGGCAATTTTGAAATTTCTGTAATTCTTTGTAATAACCATAGCCCACATGGGCCATTTGTGCAGCTAGCCATTGGAATGTTCCCCATGGTGGTGTTATGAAACCGTGGGAAGGGCCTATATAAGGCCAAATGTAGGAGGACGGGACTTCTATGTTGAATGAGAAGATCTTTCCCTCTTGATTTCTCTCTTTTCCCTCTCAAATTCTGTCTCTCTCTTTTCCCTCCAAATTCTCTTCTATCTTTCTCTAGATTCTTCTTAATCCTCAGCACTTCAAGTCTCGTGCAAAAGACTTGACACATCCATCTGTGCAGATAGTGGTGCTGGAGTCCTTTCTCAAATTTCTAACTTACAGAAAACTTTCTCAAATTTCTAACTTACAGAAAACTGAGGAACAATCAGAATTGGAACAAAACATTGATTCATTAGATATGTTGGCTATGAATCAGGTCAAAGATGAGAGTAGTGCTGAAGAGAACGTTCATCCATCTGATGGGGCATATGCTTGTGACATCTATCCTAGGATGGATCAAGTTTTTTACGCTCCACATGTAGTTGAAGGAGTTCCGATTGAGCAATTCGAACTGGAGGACTCTAAGGAAACACGGAGACAACATGTAACTGGAGGAAAACTAAGGTAAATAACTGAAGAAGGTAAAAGTCTTGCTATTGGGAACAGGACTAGTGCTATTTTGCTTGTTCATATTTCAGTTGGTAAGCTGCAGCACCAAATTAGGTCTTGGCCTACAGCGAACTTTGAGTTCCTTTCTATCTCTAGAGATGATAGTGTTGGAGATATCATGGCAGCTGTTGATGTAGAAGAGTTAGTGCTGATTTTAGCAGAGCTAAGTAAAGCAAGTGCTTCAAGAGAGCATGAAATACTAGTTGAACAAAGAAATGTTGTTTCCTTTTTCATCCATAGGATAAAGCCAAGAAGGAGAAAGAAAAAGAGGCCAAAGAAAAGAGAAAAGAACAAGAAAAGGCGAAGGATGAACCAGATAGTGAAAATGGAGATTGGATGAAGAAACGACGACTCAATTGTTGTCGTTTCTTGGGGATAAAAAACCTCTCAAGGAGAGGAGAATTGTCACAATCCCAAGGGCATATTAGTAATAGTAGATTACATGTATTAGTTAGGTGTTGTACTTTGATGCTTTACCCATTGTACCTTTCAATTAGACAGCCTATAAATAGACTAGAGTAGGTAGAGAATTGCATTGTAGAATAGTAATTTGAATTTCTATCATCTCTCTCTACATTTCTCTCTCTCGATCTCTTTTGTTCTCCCTCAATTCTCTCTGTTCTCTTTCCCTCCATTTCTGCTCTTTCTCCCCCGATTTCTCCTCAATTCCTTTCTAAACCCTAAGACAACCCTGTGATAGAAATCTTGAGACACACCACATACTTCCTCAATCCAAATAAAGTGAACTAAGGAATTGGGAGAGCTCTGATGCACCCAAACATCTCCTACAACATTAGGCATAATCCATTATCAACATGGGCTATATGAGCATGAGCAACTTGGCAACACCTGGGCAAGATGTATGTACAACTTGTCACGACAATGCTATGAAAATCCGCAGCTTCCTTGGTTCAGTGTGAACCTAGGTAGCGAACTACACAGAGAGGGGGAATGGGGAGGGAATTATAGAAGAGACGTGAGGGAGAAAGAGAGAAATAAGAGAGGGGATAACAGATTCTTTGATTGAATTTATGAATAGCTTTTACAGAAGAGAGTATAGGCTTATATAGCTTAGCCAAGAGTGCTGCCACAGAGGATCACTCCACCCCTAACAAACTATTTTGTCCTATTCTAACATTTAGACACCAGGCAGATTCTGCCATAACAACCTTCCTAGCTAGAAAGTAAACCCTAACCAACTATCTAGCTGGAAAGTAAACATATGCAAGGAAATAAATTACTGGGAAATACATATAGGAAATAACCGATCTTTAGCTCGAAATTTTAACCGCAACCATAGCCTTTTCCGCTCTCGTGACATTACCCCTTCCATCAAAATTTCTTATCCTCGAGAAATACTCAAGAGGTCGGCCGTCCTTGGGAATTGCTGCATCAACGTAGGTAGGTACTCCTAGGTGTCCTCCTCAGGTGGTTTTCCCTACCACCTGACCTTGACTTGAATGAGGGGGGCCCCTTGATGGTGGATTACCCTCCTTTCCATTATGGCCCCTAGTTCCCTCGAGCCCTCCTTCTCCTCCGATAGAGTTGGTAGCTCTTAGCTGGCTCTCTCATTTCCAGTGGACTTTTTTAGCAAGGAGAAGTGAAAGACTGGATGGATCTTGATTCCCTCTGGCAGCTGCAACCGATAGGCTACCTTTCCTATTCGGGCTGTGATAAGGAATGGGCCAAAGTACTTAGGGCTAAGTTTAGATACCTGCCCTTGAGTGATGGCCTTCAAATGTGGGTATCTTAGCCTCAAGTAGACTCTTTCCCCTACTTTAAATTCCCGGTCACTTCTCCGTTTATCTGCATTTTGCTTCATCCTGTTTTGGACTGTTGCTAGCTCTTGTTTTAATTGTCCCAGCACCTCCCTTCTCTGTTGTAGGTATTCTTCTACAGCAGTGGCTGTTGTTTGTCCTTCGGTAGCTGGTAGGGGAGGTGGTTTATACCCATAGACAGCCTCAAACGGAGTCATCCTTCTGCCTTCCTTTTCGAATGACACTTCCATCCTGTTGAAATCAAAGCATATGGGGCTCACCCCTTTCATCCAATCCACACCCAAGACTACATCACACCCTCCTAGTTGCAGCAACCTGAGATCTGCCTCGAATTTCTCTTCTTGCATTTCCCAAATGAACCCCAAGCAGGCTGAGTTACTAACCACCCAATTCCCATTAGCAACCGTCACGCTCAACGGTAGTGTACCTGTGAATTGACACTTGAGCTTTTTGGCAGTGTTATCATCGAGGAAGTTGTGTGTGCTTCCGCTGTCAATTAGGATGGACAAGCTACCTTCCTTAACCTTCCCTTCAACCTTAATTATCTTGTTATTAATGACTCCCTTGAGTGCATTGAGGGATATCTCTCCGCTGTCCTCTATTCCCTCTTCATCGGTTCCGTCCACCTTCTCTCCTTCTTCCTCATCTGCTTCTCCTCCTCAGCCTTCTAATAACAAAAGCTGGCGCTTGCATTGGTGGCCAGGAAAATACCTATCTCCACATCTATAACAAGCTCCAAGTTGCCTTTTTAGATCATTGGGTCTCCCACCAAAATTGGAATTGACAAAATTCCTGCCCCCTACATTACCTCTTACCATCTCCTTGTTGACCCCCTTGTTGTTACCTCCTTGTTGCCAGTTTCCTGAGTGTCCCGTCCTTTGTTGTTGCACCCTCTGCTTCTTTAACAAAGCTACTTCTTTAACAAGGCCTCCACCACCATCTCTTGTAACTTGGCGTTTTCAGCTGCCTACTCCACCGTTCTCGGCCTGATCATCTTCACCATAGGCCTCAAGTCTTCTCCCAGACCACTGAGGAAGCTAAAGACAAAGTATGCCTCCGTTAAGTGCGGGTCATGGCTACTCATTAAGGATCTCAACTCCTCAAACCTTTTTAAGTAGGTTCCCACATCATCCACCTGTTTTAGTTTATTAAACTCCTCAATGGTGTCTGACATGCTCCACTCCCCAAACCTCTCACACAACCTTTCAGATAACTCCCTCCAGGTATAGTTCTCTCACCCTCGAGTCCAACCTTGAAACCATGCGTCCACCCCATCATCAAAGTAAGCTGCCGCTAGAGCAACCCTTCTTTCCATCAGGACATTGTACCACTCGAACAACCTCTCACACTTTCTAATCCACCACCTAGGATTAATCCCTTCAAACACTGGTATCTCCATCCGGGGCATGGGAAATGCTGGTGGTGGGGGGATATTCCGGTCCACCCGTCCCCCTCTTAACAAGGTCTCCATGTCATCACCTTGCTCCATAACAATCTCATGGGCTACATTTTCTTGATTCACCCTCTCTCTCTGTAAAATGGGGTCATTCTTATCCCTTTGAGGAAAATCGGGAGACAATCTTACCTGATTTTGACAAGTAAACATCAACATGAACTGTTGAAGTTGATTACCCATCTCCTCCCACATTTGATTAATATCTTCCCTCATCCGGTTAAGTCCTCCTTCCATTTTTCGATCAATTGTCATGATCGCATCATGGTTTTGTTGATTGCTGACTTCCAGTCGGTCCATCCGGTCCTAAAATTCTCCCACTATCGAGCTGAGTTGCTGGAGTTGCGACTCTATGTTCTTCATGCGTGTTCCTTCGGCCATCTCTCACGCTCATCGGGTCTCTTTGCCGGAATTGTGCTCTGATACCAAATGTCACAGCAATGCTGTGACAATCCGCAGCTTCCTTGGTTCAGTGTGAACCTAGGTAGTGAACTAAATAGAGAGGGGGAAAGGGGAGGGAATTATAGAAGAGACGTGAGGGAGAAAGAGAGAAATAAGAGAGGGGATAACAGATTCTTTGATTGAATTTCTGAATATCTTTTACAGAAGAGAGTATAGGCTTATATAGCTTAGCCAAGAGTGCTACCACAAAGGATCACTCCACCCCTAACAAACTATTTTGTCCTATTCTAACATTTAGACACCTGGCAGATTCTGCCATAACAACCTTCCTAGCTGGAAAGTAAACCCTAACCAACTATCTAGCTGGAAAGTAAACATATGCAAGGAAATAAAATACTGGGAAATACATATAGGAAATAACCGATCTTTAACTCGAAATTTTAACCGCAACGATAGCCTTTTCTGGTCTCGTGACACAACTCCACTTAACTGTTGTGCCACCTAGCTGATATAACTAAATACAACCACCTGAAACAACGTGGAGGCAACCTCCTCACCAGTTGTGTCCACTATCCAGCTAGAGTACAGTGACTCCAGCCACTTAGATGCATGGAGTGTAGATGAAAGGCATCCTCACCTATAACTATCATAAGAAGCAAAGCTAGCAAAGACCGAATGTTCACTCCCTCCAAAATCCACCAATCAATTTTCTCTTTGTTTGTTTGCCTGTGTGTCTCTCATTTCCCAAAACTTTACTTCAACATCCAAGTGAATACAACGCATTGACGCTTCCGTCATTAAATCAAATCTATAAATCTATTGGTAAATTCTCAACATCATCAAATAGAGAGATCTTTTTTTCTTTTTCCACCATTGTCTATCACCTCTCTTTTTATCTTCACGTTGTGTTGGCTTATGGGTAAGTGCATTAGTACAAATAAAGAGTTGAAAGACTAAGTCAACAATAGAAAATTAAAAGGATCACATATGGAAAAAAAGAGCATGCAATTGCAAAGTTCTTGAGATAACCCAATGCGTGCATGTATAAGAGTGGAGGAGTTGCCTACAAATTAGGAGAAAGAGGGAGTTAGAAACTCAAAAGAAAACCTTAGTTTGTACAATAATGGAAGTCCACATAAAATAGCATTTGAACAAGAGAAATGTCAACTAAGGCATAAAGTTTATTATCTCTCTTCTTTACCAATCAAAAAACAAATTCTAGTGAAAAAACATCCCAAAAAAAGAAATTTTGGACGATGATAGAGGTTTAGATCAGGGAACAGCTGAATTGCTTGAAACTTCCGTGCTCATCCAGTCTAGCCTAGATCAACACTTCAGAATACAAGAAAATGCTTCGATCTATCGGGCAGATCTGTACAAAAATTCAACATAAAATGTTTGGAGACCAGATGCAAATACCACCCATCACTCCCTATTAACATTATTTCCAAAAAAAAAAAAAACATATAAAACCTTTTAACTTACAAAAATCTGGCCAGGGGCCAAGGGAAGGAGTTAGATCACCTAATTTTAGAATCCCATCTATTGGATAACTTTATTAAACGGCCTACTCAGAAAAAAAAAAAAAGAAGGCAAACGGACCCTAAATTTTAGGAGGCCAGAATCCCGAAAGTTTGATTAAATTAGCATCACAATTTCAATAAAAGAATTGTTAGGTCCACCTATCAACATAACATAGAGCCTGAAAAACAAAGCCACTCAAACTTGACTGATTGTCAACTCGTACAAAAGCTTGACCCGGTTCTGCCAGCCATTCAAACAAATCGTGTTTGAACAGATTTTGAAACGCATAATCTTCTTAGTTTAACTCGAAACTTAAAAAACCATATAAAACAATCGAGCTCACAAGTTCGAAACAACCTCCCGCTCAGCTCAATCATTTAAAGCCCAAACATCAATACATAGTTGCGAACAGATAATTGAGGCAATATAGTGAGAATGGCCCTTAAATCTCATAGCTTCAAACACCATCAACCACTTATATTACAGTAGCAGTCATCAAATACCATTGTAGACAACCAAAGTACATATATATGTCCAATAGGAAACTGACGAATAAAGGGAATGGGATTGCTCAATACATTGAGAATCTCACCAGAGAGAAAATTTATACATATAGATACGTATTCTATATATTTATCATAGTAACATATATGCTCGATATTTGCGCCAAGAGCGCAAATGGGACTGATGCTTGAGAAATTAGACGACTCACCGGCCACCGGTCCGCATCCGGGCGCTGAACGGAGAGGAGCGAGAGACGGCGATGTTAGGGCAATGTTTTGTCTCCCCGAGATACATATACACACATGTGTGTGAGTTCTCTTTTATCTCTTTTGTTTTTCTTCCCTTTTTCTAATATTAAATAATCATAATTTTCACTTGAGCTTTTTGAAACAATTATAATGTTTAAAATGATGAATAATTTAGTATTAATATGCATAAAATACGATTAATATAAAAACGATAAAAAGGTTAAAAGTGAAGATAATATATAAAAATATAATTAATGTTGTAATTTTATATTAAACTACAACATTAATCGTTTTAACATTAAAGCTTAATCAAATGAAAATGAAAAAGTCCTAAAAACTAGAGGTTTTAGGTTTATGCCATGTTGTGGGTTGGTTTTCCATCTAACTTATTGATGTGGCATTACCTAAATTACTAAAATATCTTTGTGCATTAGTAGTCTCGCTCGTCATGTGGATTACTCAAGAGACTAACATGTGACAAATTTACAATGCGAAGTAGGGAATAATCTTATACGACCAATTAAAGGACACATGGCAATGCTTGCAGAGTAATCTGGGATGGAGTCTGAAAAATCTGAACTAGACCATGAGACCTGTTCTAGCTTGACCGGGGTCCTCAGGAGCTGTGCTCGCCCATCTCAAACTTTATCTCAGGTGCCCTATAATGGACCTGCCTATAAAAAGCAGGGGTCCTCACCAGGTATGATAAGTCTATAGCTCTTACATTTTTTACTATCCGCATTTACTTTACTGACTTGAGCGTAAGAGTTTACCCCGGGGGATCCGTTGTCTGGCAGGTTGTATTCCCGAGGCCCGACATAACCGAATCCAAAACTTTTACTCCTGAGATCCATTTGTCGAGGTGGCATGTGGTGGTCGGTCTCAAACACCATCATTATTTGGCGCCTCATCGTGGGGCCGGCATCCATACTCGCCAACCTCTTCTTTCATACCTCGCGCTTCGAACTTCCTCTCCTTACCTCGGACCTTGGTCTTCTCACCTCCAACCAAGTGTCAACGATTTTTTGCTCGTTGCCATAACTAACAGCATGGCTCCACGAAAAGACGTGACCCGTAACTAGGCTAGTGCCCATCTAGAGGCCCTGACGTAAGAGGAGGATTTGCCACCTCCGGCTAATCCAATGTTAGAGGATCGACTCACCAGGCAGGAAAATCAAGTCCACTAGTAAACTGAGTTGTTGACTGGTTATCTATACCAGAATGAGCAGTGTCATCTGCGGGTGCCCCTTCATCGAGAGGAGCACCAGTCACCTCCTCCTACTCGGGAACCTAGTCCATCCTACCAATCAGGCCAGGAAATCCACCCTTCTAAGGCGGCAAGATCTACTTTTTCCCCCTCACGAGAAGAAGAGACCTGACATGAGAGGTAGTTGTGTTTTCTGGAGAGGCAGGTCTAGGAACTTAAGAAGGGAAATGAGGAGCTACCCCACTTCGGTTCTAACCAACCCTTGAGTAAGAACATCATGGAAAAAGTTCATCCGAAAAGGTTTCGTATCCCATCCATCAAGCTCTATGAAGGAAACACAAACCTCTATGATCATGTAGAGCTTTTCTCCTCTCACATGCTGGTGCAATTGAGGTTAGACGCGATGTGGTGTTGGGCTTTTTCAGTTACTTTGGGAGGTCATGCTAGGACGTGGTACTCTTGCCTTCCCCATCGTTCCATCAACAGTTGGGGAAGAATTAAAAACCTGTTTCTTAGCCCATTACGCTCTCTTGAAGAGCCACCGAAAGTCTTCTATGGCTTTGGTTAACGTCAAGCAAAATCAAGGTGAGTCTTTAAGGGATTTTGTGGCTAGGTTTAATGAGGAGGCTTTGAGCATCAACGAGTTTGATCAGCTAATTGAAATGGTGGCTCTCTAGAATGGCTTGAGGGCTAGGCCATTCGCTCAGTCCTTGGCCAAGACTTAGAGATGGCAAAATGGGCTCGGCCCGATGGGGCCCGGCCCGGGACCGGGCTAAGGCCAGCATTTTGTTGGCCCATTTAAGGCTGGGCCGATTTGGCCCGGCCCGCTAATCGACCACAAGCCCCCCCTCAGCCTCGCCTCTCACCCTCGCCCTCGCCAACACTCCTCGCTCTCGCCCTCGCTCGCCCTCTGTCTCGCCCTCGCCCTCACTCTCGCCCTCGCCTGCACCCCTCGCTCTCGCCCTCGCCCTCGCCCGCGCCCCTCGCTCTCGCCCTCGCTCGCCTTCGCCCTCGTCTCGCCCTCGCCCGTGCCCCTCGCTGTTGCCCTCTGTCTCGCTCTCGCCCTCGCCCTCGCCCGCGCCCCTCGCTCGCCCTCTGTCGCCCGCGCCCCTCACTCTCAGTCTCGCCCCTCGCCCTCTCTCGCTCACGCCGCCTGTCTCTGGGCCAAAAATGGTATAAAAAAAAAATTTGGGCGGGCCCGTGTAGGGCCGAGCTAGGGCCAGCAATCTGCTGGCCCGTTTTTAAGCGGGCCAATTTGGCCCGGCCCGTTTGCCATCTCTACCAAGACTCCACCTTATACCTTCACAGAAGTCCTTGCCTGAGCTAATAAGTACATCAACGTCGAAGAAATGATAAAGGTAAAACGGGTTGAACAACCTGACATAAAGGAAAAAGAGAAAGAGAAGAAAAGGTTAGTGGTAGAACATAAGACTAACTATCACCCCTCCCGAACCCAAGATTGCCTGGGTTTTAGGGGTGCTCGTGGAAGCCCAGTGAGTTATACTCCTCTCAACGCAGTTGAGCATGGATTCTACTAGCACTAGAGGGTAAGGATTATCTGCGGCGTTCTCCCCTACCGAAGTCTCCGCCCAACACTCAAAGCAAAAAGAAGTATTTTTTATTCCACTGCGACCACAGCCATGATACAGATGACTGCATCCAGTTAAAGGAAGAGATTCATAAGCTTATCAACTGAGGTTACCTCAGTGATTTCATTAGCTGAGGAGGCCAGAACTCGAGCAGAGTAGAGTCCAATCCGGATAATAGGGGGAGGTCTCCTACTCATGATCACTTCCAAGAGCGAAGTCGAACATCGCCCCCGAGAGAAGAAAATAGCCCATGCGGGCAAGTATGATAGAAGTTCATCTTATACACATTAGCAGCAGGAACAGTTCCGGGGCCTCAAGATAATGGGTTGGGGGCCTAGAATAGGTTAGACTCCACCATTCCCAAGAATGCGGTAAGGGATAGTGGTCATCACTTTCTCCGAGGAGGATCTCCCGAGCTATCCCAACTACTCAAACCCTCTGGTGATCACTGATGTGGTATTACCTAAATTACTAAATATCCCTTGTGTGCTAGTAGTCTTGCCGCCACGTGGATCGTCTGAGAGATTGACATGTGGCAAGTCCACAATGCAGAGTGGGGAACAGTCCTACACGACAAGTTAAAGGACACGTGGCGACACTTGCAGAGTAATTCGGAGTGGAGTCCAAAAAATCCAGCCTAGTCCACGAGACCCGTTCCAACTTGACCGGGGTCCTCGGGAGTCGTACCCGCCATCTCAAGCTTTATCTCAGATACCCTATAACGGACCTGCCTATGAAAAATAGGGGTCCTCATTAGGTATGATAAGTCTCCAGCTCTTATATTTTTTACTATCCACATTTACTCTACTGACTTGAGCGTCGGAGTTTACCTCGGGGGATCCTAGCCTCATCACTCCGTTGTCTTGTAGATTGTATTCCCTAGACTTGACATAGCCTAATCCGAAGCTTCAACTCCCGAGGTTCATTTGTCAAGACGACACGTGGTGGTCGGTCTCAAATACTATTATCATTTATTATTGGCTCATATTTGTTGTTTGTAAACTTTAATATAAATGACTTAATGGTTATATTTATGTAGTTTATATAATTATTTATTTAAATGTATTTCTATCCATAAAAAAGATATTTGAGGATTTTTTTTTATAAATTTAAATAATAAGTTAAATAATGTAAATATTAATGTCCTGAGTCAGATCTAAATAGTATTGCTGATTGTTAGTGTATTACAAAAACAATATTATTGAAAGAGAACAAGCCTAAACTGCCGTCCTCAAAAGATAAAAGATAAGATAAGCAGTAGTGATGTTAACAACCAAAACACAATTGATTGGTGACTTCCCAAATACACAATTGATTTGATTCTAATAATGGGCTTGCCTTCTCCACTATGGAAAGGCCAGGCCAGGGTGTGCTTTTTAAGGGGCAGTTTCATAAGAAAAACAGACTCCTTGCCATCTTTTAATAAACTTCAAAAGTATTTCATGTTTTGATGGGCTGATGATGCTCCCAACTTGGTGGTCTGCAAATTAAGGTATTGGAAATGGGTTTCCACTGAAGTGGCTGCCGGCAGCAGTGCTCACTCCTCGGAAGTCTGTCACCGGTGGCTCAGATGATTTCTCCGGCGGCGTTGCTGCGACGCTGTTGGCTTGTGTAGTGGAAAGTTTCTGGGAAAACTGGGGAGCTTTGTATTGAGTTACATGTGAGATGATCTGGGTGAGTGATCGACGTGATTGTTCGATCTGATCCCGTCATCCTTATGCAAGTGTAACGTTGGTTAAAATTGTTGTACAATCCTGTTCTGCTTCTCAAGTCACAACTTAATTTTCTTATTTTGTTTCTCTTGAATTACTAGTTTGATAAATTCTCAGTTCCACGATTTCTAACTTATTAATTATATATACTCATGATCATATCTTTTATGGACCCTTTCAACCTCATTTCGTACTTATTTAAAATTTCTTGTGAACTCTTTTACTAAAATCTTCATCACTCGTTCTCTTTCTCATACGGATAAACCACGCTAATTGCATTTTACACATCACAGTTTAATAGAAACCTCACTGAACTACAAACGACAAAAGAATGGAACCAAGCATGCATGATGCATCTGCAAAAGAAGTCTATTGAAAGCTTTACTTTAAATGTCAGGTTGGAGGTGCCAAAATAAGGCATGGCATGTGAGACTGCAAGCTCTGGCAATTTTCCTCAAGTTTCAGGGTTAATTCAACATAGAAGAAAATACCAAATTAAAGTTAACAACATAGGGCCATAGGGCATTGAACAATTCAAGCAGACTAACTACAAGCAGAGCGGAGCGGGAGAGGGGGGGGGGGGGAACTGAGGTGGATAAAGAAAAAACAAAAAAAACAAAACCTCTCTTCCAATGTGTGCCATGAAAATTGTTCCAGCACCTCCCAGTCTGGCTTCGAGCTATACACTGATGGCATACAAGTCTCCCAATTCTATGAAGCTCTAACAAGTAAGAGCATTAACAGCTAAAACTATTTCTTTCTTCTATTCACATGCCAGTTTGGTGTCAAAGCTGCTCAAACAGATAGCAAAAGCCTGAAATGCTGACAGAGGATATCGATAATCCATGGTAAACATATCCTTTCCAACCTTACCAAACTGCAGGATGATCTTGTCATGGTCAGATTGGGATGGCTGAGGTGGTGGTGCTGGCGCACCAGCAACGGGCTGTGTGGCAGCAATCAGTTGGAAATTCTTGACAGATGCAACAGTTACCCTACCCCGGAAGTTAAGGCACCAACACTGCAACTGCTCGTGCCATCTTGGTGCCTTGTTCCGGAGAACCAAAGGTCTGTCCTTTCTATCATCTCCTTCCTCATGAGGACCAATGATGTCTGAGATCCGGGAGCTACTGAATTCATTTGAGCTGCCAATTGATTTTGAGAATGAGATGCTCCTGAACGAGTCTTCAAGAGAGCGAGACAGGAGCTCTGAATAGCCTGGGACAGTTCCACCTGGCTCAAGGGCAGAAGCAGGAATTGAGTGCATGACACAGTGCATCTTGCGTGGACCTCTCGTCCCTAGTACATTTAGCTCATATGTGACCTCAGCAATGTTGTAACTGCCTGTAGGGACTTTGGGAGAAACTTTCTTTGAGTTGAACCTACGGCTTGTACGCCCACATGGGGAAAGTTGAGCATTATTAAGTGGTAGCTGAGTGTCATATATAATGAATTTAGTGCCAAGGAAATTTGACCTGTTACAAAAGAAAGAAACTATTCTCAGTGTCATGTATTAACCAAATGACCAACCACTAGTAAAACAACTTGTCTAAAATTTTACAAAGATTTTGGACTAGCTCTTTAATTGACCTAAGCTGTCCAGTCCCTTGGATATTGCTTACAAACAATATGATATGCATATATATCTAAAAACACAGAACTACTAATTTTAGTAAAAGTAGTACTGAAAGACACTACAAAGATGTGACTTCTTCCCAAATGTTCCAATCTAGCATGCTTTGTACAAAATAAGGAGTTTTACTAAATCAACTGTTCAAACCCTTAACTTTTCTATGCAAAAACACATCATGGAACCATACCCTTAAATAGTAAAAGTCCTGTTATGAGCTTATGCTACCAAATCTGAGCCAACTTTAGTTACCCAAAAATAAAATAAAAATAATGAATAAAATTAAAAAGAAAATCCGAGCATACTAACGGAAACTTAGATGAGGTTGAAGAAGTTTTGGCTCCCCCCCCTCTCTTCAAAATGCCCCATCCAAGGAAAATAGATAAATACATATGACCAAAAAAAAAAAAACTAGAGGCATTTGGCACCACAAAATGTAACTGATACTCCAAGAAGCCATTTCTCTCATTAAGTGAAAACCTGCCTATTCATCACAACTACAACAGCAGCATATCAAGCCTTAATCCCATCAGGAGTCAGATACATAAATTTAGTTTGTCCATCATCTATGCTTATATCACTCTAACACCCCCCCCCCCCCCCCCCCCCCCAACACACACACACACACGCAAAAGGAGAAAAACAAAGGAGGGAAATAAATAATATTTTCTCTTGTTCAACTACATTACTTACAACAGTAGCAAACACGTTTAAGGAAAGAGTACTGGAACATCAACTAGTGTTAAATAGACAAGCATAAATTTAAAAATATTTAATAAGAAAATAGTAGTTAAACATAATGGAATTAAGTAGGAAGTTAGAAAATTGAGTTGAAAAGCAAATTGCATATCAACCATAGATCATGCTGTATTACGGTATGCCAGAAAATGCATCAAGCCTGAATTTCAAATTCTAAATGCAATGGAGTTAGAAACAAGAAGCAAGGAAAGATAAAAACAGTATGAGAAAACAGGCATTTAAAGTAATATAGCTTCAAATAACTCCCAGTTCTTTCTGATATGAATAATTCCAGTTTGTTCGATTGTAGCATTGTCCAAAAACATACTGATGCCAAAAAATGTATGTTTCAACTTCTAAAGCTGTTGCCAGTAAAGAATCTGTCAAACTTGGAAGACATGAACACTCCAAGAATGAACAGTGAGTTCTTGTTTAGCACTATTACCTTAGTTTCCCTATGTAAGTGCTGCTTGATCGTGAGATGTTATCGGCATCCATGGAAATCACATACTCTGTGCAAGTAGTTCGCCTATTCCTTTTTGCAGAAAGAAGAAACTTTCCATTCTCAACAAGCAAGGCTGGAAAAGAATAGCAAATAACCAAAATACGGCATTAGGAGATAACAAATGAAAAAACGTGAATAACAATTATTAAGTGATTGGAGATAAAATAAATTATTTATCTATACTTTATAAAAGAATGATGTTATGTTGGGAAATCTTTAGTAACTATGAACGATATAGGAATACATTCTATAAAGTATTTGTCCAAACAAAATAAAGCAAACATCAAAAGATGAAGAATAGTAAAAATGGACTAGATAATATCCTGATATTAGCATAGAAATGCATGGAAGAAATGGCATTTTTTGGTTAACAAATTATTTAATGTGATCTTTAAATTAAAGAGGATTTCAGGCAAGGGGAGAAAGAACACTTCAGTGCCTATTTATGATAATAGAGGAGATGTTCAAAGTTGTGAAAATTACAGAGAAATAAACCTAATTAATCATGCAACAAAACTTTGGGAGAGGGCAAGTGAGCAATGGGTAAGGAAACAAACCAAAGTCTTCAAAAACCTATTTGGTTTAATGCCTAATTGGTGAACAAGAAGCTATTTACTTATTGAGATGTCAAATGGAAAGGTTCAGAAGAGCTAAATAAAAATCTTTGCATGTGGTACTTATATATAGTTCCCATAAAAATCTGGCAGAAGGTGTTGAAAAAAAAAAAGGACTTCAGATTGTTTATATATATGTTAGACGAACATGTATTTCATTACGCAGAAACATGTGTTGGGACTTGTGAAGGAGATACTATTACTTTTTCAATTACAATTCGATCATATCAATGATTTGCATTAAACCCTCACTTCATAGCTCTTGTGATGGTTCACAAATCACATCCAAAGAAATGATGTAGGAGAATATAAAGATTACAGAAAATTAAAGGAGGAGAGAAGAAAATGGAGGGGGGGAAAATGAAATCTGGGGAACGGGGGAGGAAGAAGAAGTAGAGAGGGAGAAGGAGACCAGATGCAGAAATAGAAGTCAATTTTATGTTGGCTCCAAATTAGAGAAATGTTATGGTAAAACTTTGTTTGAAACGATATGATAGAAAGCAACATGCAACTTGAAGGTGCGATACATTGTGGATCCTTACATTTTTATATAGGAATGAAGATGCTCTTGGCTTGACATCATGTATTCTGTTCCACTAGAACCCCTCTTTTTTTGGGGCAAAATAACTCATGATGGAGCTCGAGTACAATTTTAGAAAGGGGAAGAAATCACATCACAATTGTATTCCAAATCAACCACCATACTTGATTACATTACTGATGTCCATTTATAGGCTAAGGTTTAACTAAAAAAGAAAAGATAAAATTTCAAGTTACAAGTCCCCACAAATCGACTAATAAAAATAACAGTTAAAAAATCTAAAATCTAATTCAAAAATAACATAAATCAAATTTCCTAACGAGAAGTGACTTAGCATACACTATTTGAAGAAGATGTTGTCTTAGTGGATGCAATAAAAAAAGACGTGAATAATAAACTTAAATTATGGAAAAAATATCAATCTCGACATTAAAAATAAGTAGGTCAAAGTGTGACCACCCCTGAGGTGTGGCATAATTACATAGACCATCCCCCTAGTTTGAGAAACTACAAAACCACCCATCTTTAAAAAAAAAAAAAAGTAAATTGACAAATTTACCCTTGTATTTTTTTTCTTTCCTCTTTCTCTCTGTTCCCTCCCCTTTCTCTCTCCCCTTTCATTTAAGAAAATAACCAAAAAAGAGAAAAATAAATAGTGGCGGTTGGCATTGATTCTTTAGATTCATTGAACCCAGCCAGGTGCTTCGAATCCAAAGAATGATCTAATTCAAAGAATGGAAGAACCCAGATTGGGTTCACCCCTCTGAGAGAAAATTGGGAGGGGGGAAGGGAGCAGGGAAGGAAGAAAGAGAGAGATCAGGCAATCGAAGAACTCACTCATCCACAGCTGGAGAAAGAGAGAAGAGAAATTGAGGGGGGAGAGAGAGAGAGAGAGAGAGAAGTGGAATGACAAATTAGGGAATTAGAACCTAGGCGATCGACCTGGATTCTTCAACTGGAAGAACCCTGACCTGACCAGCCTACGTTCTTCAGATCAGAAGAACCCTGATCAACCGATCAGGGTTCTTCAGTCAGAACTACACAAATCAGTCCCAAAGGGGTGGTTTATAGGACTAGCAAATAAATGTCTTGCAGAGAAAACCGGGAACAGTTTTCAAAGATGTTACAGATAACTTCAGAAGCAACCTCATTTCTTAGCCCCTGCAGAGATGTTGTTTAGGAGTTCAGTGCATTGCAGATAAAGGATCACTGTCCTAACAGAGCTTCATACATATAATGGGACCAAATTGAAAGGGCATTCAACAATGTTTCATTGTGGTGTCATCAGTATCAAATTTGACCTCTTACTGTTGACATTTTGTTTTTCCTTATTTAATCTCAATTGGATTTGATTAGAGAATCTGTGGTTAGTAAACAAAAGATTGGCCTTTCCAACAAGTACTGTATCAGATGAAACCACGAAATTACAAATATAAACACAGAAAAAGTACAAATCTACAAGTTGCTGGTTTCCACAAACACAATGATAAATTCAGAGAAAAATGCTAGAATTCTTGTGCCACAGGGGGGCAATATTTTTGTCTAGCATATCAATGAAGAGACTGGGTCAGGGCTAAACAAGGAGGAGAAGACTTCTAATACAAGAACTGATACTTCACAAACTAATAGAAATTAAATGGTTAAATGGAAACAACTTCCTTACCAGGACTAAGGGAAAGGTAGAGGTGGTAAGTAACGTTAGCTTTGTCTCTCTTAATGAAACACTGAATGGTTCCATCCCGAGGCCCTGGCTGTTAAAGACAAATAAGTCAGAACTGTAACAATGCCATGCAGCTTTAATATAGAAGTCATCCATTTGCATTTAAATTTTCTACAATTATATATTTTCAAAAGAAAATTTTAGGTGAGATTACAAAACAGGTAGCCTAATGCATAAAGAGACAATATAATGAGTACAGAAAATTAACCTGCTTCAGGGAAACAGGAAAGGTAATTTTGCCAGAAAACTCAGGGCTTTGAACAATTTCTCTGCACATTTCCCTCCATGACCTGCACACAGCAGCACAAGCAACAACATTTTTGCGTCCAGGCCATGTACCCTCACTAGCCTCTAACCTTTTAATCACATCTTGAAGAAGCTCAGGAGGGAGGTTAGCCCAACAGCTATTCTGGATGACAAGAGGCTGGTCATGCAACTCATGGACTGCACCATGAGATCTCCCCCTGTGATGCCCTGGTAGCCTCACCTCAAAACTCCGTCTTGATAAGCTCCCAAGGCCATCCCTTACATCACGGACTATGCTGCGGAATGACATTTCCTCCACTCTGTTTGATACCAACCAGAATATATATAAATAACTTATTTTCCCTATATTTTCTCATAAAGTATGCTCAACTGCTTCCACTTAGGCCAAATGGTGACCAGAAATCAACAACATTTTCTTGCATAGATAACTGCATACCAACTGATTATTTAGTTCAGAATTTTTCTAAAATCTTAATGACTAAGGTAATGAAGTGACAATGTTGGATAAGGCAAAAGAAAAAAGCAAGGAAAGATGATTCCTGTAAAAAAATAGAGGAATCTTTTAAAAATATCACAATTTTTAAAAAATTTAATAAAATACTATAGTTTCTGAACAAATTAACAAACTACTACATTTCTTCCACTATGGCAGTCCATGCTGGAAGAGGAGCTAGCATGGCAACTTTAATCAAACAAATTCACTCTTGTGAAGAGCAAGTTTCCATGGAACTGTCTCCCATGGGGAGCAAGTTCCAGTGTTTACACAAGCCAACCTTGTGCAAGGCAGCCTCACCCAAGGTGCTCATGCACTTGTAAAACTTGCACTCTTGGGAGCAAGTTTCACAAGTTGAATTTTGCATAGCGGTGTAATGCTGCTTTGCAAATTTGAACTCGCTCCTATGAGGCGCGAGTTTTACACTAATTCACTTTTTTCAAGAGCGTGTTTTATCTGGCTCAAATTGTTGCACTGGCCCCACTTCCAGCATGGATTCATTAAATTGTTTGAAACATGCAGTATTTTGTTAATTTGTTTTAAGAATTGTAGTATTTTTAAAAATTCCTCTAAAAAATAACCCTCAAATGGACTTAATAAGTGGACTAAAATACCCATTAAACTAGAAATAGCATCTCAGAACCTCTTCAAACATTCTTTTCAAAAAACAATGCGGTTATCTATAAACTATTTGTAATTGAAATTTAAATCTAGAATGACAACCAAAAGGCAAAAGTAGATCACAGCTAGCAATTCCCAAAAGACCAAATAAAAATTTCCCGAGAGCATCAACAAATTTAAACCAAGCAGGAAAATAGACAGGTAAAAGAAAGAAATAGCACAGCCAAAACCTGAAGGAGATACGGATTCAAAATTTTAAATGATGTGCCAGATTCGCAAAATTCAAGTGAATTAGAGAAACCCGATTTTAGAAACTTCACACAAGAACTCCAAAAATAAATAACCTAAGCTCAACAACAGCCCAAATGGCCAAGTCCATGACTGCTATGGGTAAACACGCACACAAAGATCCCCCAACATTCAACAATTTTCCTGTACATGCTCAAGAAAATCGATAAAAACTAAAAAGAAAAAAAAAACTAAAACAAATTAGGGAAAACTGAAAAGAGAGAAACAGCTTCCACCAGCAGTAGTAACAAAGAGAGCTCGGAAAACATGAAATTTTTACAGGCATTTCCGTAAGAAGAATCCAGAGAGCAAACCTTGAAATCTAGCCATAAGAGAGGAAGAAAGGCCAAAATTAGGGAAAACTGTAGATATACATCACAAGAAATCATCAAATTTCAGATCAGAAGCGTAAGGCCTCTCTTTCCCTCACTCACCTTCTCGTAGACTTCAGATCCTTCGCTTCACCGTACGGTTTCTCTCTCTAGAAGTCTCCATCTCTCTCTCTCACTCCCCTTACGAAGTCTGAATGCGATTTCTCTCGCCGGATTCCAAGCCTTGTTAAATCCACTTTATCTATGTGGAATATACTTATCGCAGCTGGCTGGTATTAATCACAGTTAATGAGAATAATCATAATCAGTTTCGTTAATCACACTCATCCTGCTGTTTGCTTGCTCGGCTGTGATTGTCCACGCCTATCCCAATGTACTATCCACGATAACGCAACAAAATTGTCTTTTTCCAACAGAAAATTATAGTTAAATATAATTATTAGAGATAAAAATAAATAAATTTATCTAAATATTATATTATATTTTTAAATCATTTAATATATATCTATAATAATAATAATAAAATGTCACTAATTACCTACATAATAATAAATTATCACTAAAGATACTAATAACATTTCTACTTTATTCTGGGGTGTTTTAAGAAAATCAAAGTTAAAAACTCAAAAATCAAAGAAGTATCTCAAGAAAATCAAGGACTCAAATGACCCTAAAGACTCTTTCGGAGACTCCAAAGAGTTTCTAGATTGCTCCAAACCTTAGCATCATAGAAGTCCAGGACCTACCCGAAGGGTCTTTCGAACTCGAGTCACCCGATAACTCCAATGAGTCTTCAAACCCATTGAAAAGATATTCATCGGGGCATTTTGTTCCAGATATACCTTCGATCTCATTCAATGCATTTCCCTTCGAAGAGTCGAGACACATATCAATAACACCACGTGTCACGTGGACCCCAACCACCAACGTCTATAAATAACCCGTGTACTACATGCCAAAATGACACACATAAGGACCCAGATCTAGACCCAAAGACTTTGAACCCAATCCACCCTGAACCCTTCAAGAGACTAACCATCAGAAGACTCCCATCCGAAAACAGTCATTCGAGACACACCATGTAATATTCCGAAATTAGGGAGATAAATAATGATTATTAATTTTGGTATTTGAAGTTATTATGGAATATTTGAGGATTTAAGAGAATATTCATTTATGTTGTTTTGAGGAAATATGAAATTAAGACAATTAATAACTTTATTTGGGGTATTTATGGAAATAATGAAAGAATGAAATAAATTAAATTAGTGGATTTTTGAAAATTTTAGGATATAAGTGAAACAAGGGGAAAAAATGAGTTATAGGGGTGTTTGTGTGAATTTTGGAAGTTTTTGGGGTGCTGGTGTAATTTTGGGAACTTGCCATGGGGTCTCTTTATAATTAATGGGGGGCGTTTATATAGTGAAGAAGCGGCCAACCTAGCTGGTCTCGTGCGTGTGGGTGATGGCGGGGAGCGCAGGTTTGATTCCGCATTGAGGCAGCGCGCGCGAGAGGAAATGGCCAATTATTTTGGCCAAGAGACAGGGCCGAAACGACGTTGTTTCGGCCCTAATGTGGCGGTACCATGCGAGGCCCAGTGGTTGTCATGTGACCGCGTCTCAGCCCTCTGTTTTGCCCAATTTAAAGGCCAATTTTGGCCTTATCCGAGCCAGAAAATCGAGAGAAAAATGAGGGAGAAGAAGAGAAGCTTGGGCAGTGCGAGAAGAGAGAGAAAAAGTGAGGGAAATGGGGAAAATCTTAGGATATTTAGCGTTTAAAGTGATCAGGTAAGTGGGTAAAAATTAGTATAAATATTATATGTTTAAATTATAAATTTTATAAGGTTAGATTATACAATTTACACAGTTAGAATTAATTAATTTAAGTCACGATTGTATTAATTGTTATGAAACGTTTTACTTCGCATCAGGAGCCAGAAAAGGCAAGAATCAACCAAATTAAGGTAAGCTCCTAACATTTCCCTTATGTTCTTTATTTCCTATAAGAATCTTCGTTATTTTTCATATTTTAATCCCTCCCTCACCGTGATTCGGTTCCACACATTAATAATGATAATCTATGTGGCAACCATTCCATAACTTATATGTTAATAATGGATCTATTGGTGAGTAAATAAGTTAAGTAAGTGATATATCGGTGTCGTTCACTTCCTCCATCATGGGGCTTCGTACCACTCCGCTTTTCTTGGGAATGATGCCGAACCTGATAGGTTAGGTTCTTAGAAGAGTCGGTATGGATTATGGGTTATGTTAAAGGGTTTAATGAGAAAAGTGAATGGTTCATTAACACGATAAGAGATGAGAATGAGAACGGTATTATTATGTTTATGTGGTTATGTACGTGAAGAGTTACAGATAAATGTTATGTAAAGTTAAGTCTAAAAGTTATGAATTAAATGTTGATCGTGTGTGTCTTAAGGGTATGGGGTACAAAGCCACTGACTGTCGACCGTGGGTTGTGGCCGTGGATGGCTGGATGTATGGGCGCTAGTCATCGGCTGTTACGATAAGCGTTAGATGGGCCAAAAGAGCTGGTATTGTCAAATTCCCACATTGGTTTGTGCATATCTCGATGTGTGTGCTACATAAGGATTGGGTTGCATTCATTGTTGGCACATGCGTTGTGTGTGATGAGATGTGTGAATATTTGCATGACCCAGTTGGTCTAAGAGCCAACTTGGGTTCCCTAGATGAGTTGATGCATTTAGAAGCATTTCGCATGTGTATATTCTTATGTGGGCGTAGCATGGCCTGATGTTTGGTTTATGGGGGCCTTGACATCACGTTTATACTACAGATGCCATTGCACTTCTTATGTGTTGCATTGCATGGTGAGGAGAGTGATTTTGATGATGGCACGGACCCGGTAGGTTAGCCGGGGAGTGCGGCACGGACCCGGTAGATTAGTCGGGGAGTGCAAGGCTATGATATGGGTGGATTGTGAGGCACAGACCCAATAGATTAGCCGGGGAGTGCAAGGCTTTGAAGGATAAGAAAAGACATATCAGAAATGATGATATGGTAGTCTATCGAAGGCTGCCATAGGTTTGTATGTGGTACTTGGGCACCAATATGTGTTTTTTCTGGGCTCCAAGGACCGTTTTATGTGCAAGGTTACTTTATGATATGCATTCAAGGTGGAAGTACGTATGGTTCATGGTATGACATGTTGCATTGACATGATTTATATGGGGTGTTATAGGAAAAGTTCTGTCTTTAACCTACAACCTTTCTTTCATGAGCCTGCCGAGTTTCGCGACTCACGTTTTCTTTCTATCATTCAAGGTTAGGGATTCGTATGTGATATCAGGTACGATGAGGGGTTGGGTTCAAATCGTCGAGTCAGGATAGAAAGTGCAGAGTTCTTCCGAGACTAGATCATGAGTGTCATTGTGCTTGTATTAAGGTTAATGTTTTATGTTTTGAGATGTATGTGTATTATGTAAGCCAGATAGGAACACGTTGTGAATGCTTATGTGAGAATAATTATTAGATGTTATGTGATAACTGGTTATGGTATTTATAAGGGTTATGTGTGAGTTATGGTGTGTTTTGTTCAATATTATTTAAATAATGACCCTCTCACGGATCCTCTATTCGCGGTAGAGACTCCGAGAGGCGGGTCGTTACACACCACATACATATATTCATACTTCTACTCTATGACATCATCATCTATCTTAGGCATCGGAGGGTCTGCGTAGGTAAGCTCCCCGCTTGCCTTCTAATTACTCATTTGTTGTAGACCCATTCGATGCCACTCATTCAAAAACCCTTTGGACCTAATGGGAGACTAGCTAGTCAAAGACCCTTCGAGGAACAAGATCCCTGAAGACCTTCAAAAGCCATCATAAGACTCCCTACATCCTTTTAGCTCTCCTAGACAACGAATTGAGCTTAGCCCCATTAGTGCCACAGATTTTGACCTCTTGCCTGGACTCTACCATGCTATTTTATAAAATAAATAAATTTAATTATTATAGTTAGGCAACAACAATCACTAATTATTTGTTTCCAAAATTAAATTATTCTAATATGATTTTGTTGCAAAAAGGATTGAGAATTGTATTATTATTTTTTTAAGATTTGGAATTATTTAGTGCATGCATCACTTTTTAAGGGTGAATATTTTTAACTTTCCAAAAGGAAATAAATAAAAAGAGGGCAATTAGACTATCTCATGAGCCGAATCACGTGTGAGTGGCTTGACATTTAAATTGATAAGAACTCGTTCATATTCGACTTATATTATAAACGACTTGAGTTTGAATTCTAATTTGGAACTAGACTTATAAATAAGTTGAGATTAAGTAAAGATAAAACTTAGCTTGATTAAGATAAAACTCGACTTGACTTGACTCGCAAACAACGCTCTCAAATAAGTTCATAAATAGGCTCATGACAAAAATGGTTTATTTATTATTTCACAATGGTGGAAGGAAAATTAATAAAATTCCATATTTTATACAAAATGACTTGTGGTGTTTTGTCAATTCTTATTACCACAATTATTTTGAAATCAACATTTAGTGTTAGTTGTTGCCTTATAGATAAATACTCCTCAAATTTGGGAATGGACAGAGTTCAAGTGTTGATGTGTGGAAAGGATTGACTTAAAGCTTATTATGACATCATGAGCAAAAAAAAAGAGTAAGTGTTAACTTTTTTCCTTGCTCCTAATTTCCTCTATTAGTTGATAACTTGATATTGGTAATAATTATTAATTCTTGTATTTTTATTAATAGGAGAAGGATGTTGTATAGCTTCCTTTGTCATAGAGTTGGTGGTTGATTGAGGATTGAAGATTGAACATATTTGTGTTCATGGACAAGTAGTTTTGAACATGTTTATTATTATATTATTGTATTTAAAATTTATATTTATTTTATTATTTATTCTTATATTTGTGATAAAAATATTTATATTTGTTTGAACAATGTTGTTGTATTTATTTTGAGAATTTATATTTATATTTGTTATATTTTTTATTATATAAAATAGGTTTAATTGACTTTAATTAAAAAAAAATTCTAACAAGTCGAGCTTAAATTCAATAAATTATTAATGATGTCAAGTTTGATAAATTTTTAATGAACTCAAGTTCAATTTTTTTTTTTTTTTTAATTTCTGTCAAGCTCAAGCTCCCATTTTTCTTAACAAGCTGCTCGAGTTGAGATGTGATTTGAATGACTCTTATTCATGCTAGCGATGCTAAGATTAAGAGAGACAAATTATTATATTTTTCCCCTTAAGGGTCAAATTAGTTAAAATTAAGTCTGTCAATGACCACATCTAATTTAGATATAGTCCAGATCCATTTAAATTTAGTTTAAATTCATTTGGGTCTAGATCCATATATAGATGGATCTAGACCAAATCAGATCCATTACATAAATATTTACTATAGTTTTAAATTTTAATATTTAAAAACAAATTTTTAAAATTATTTTATTCTTAGATACATTTATTAAAATATTTATATATATATATATACATAAACTTGGGATGATCGTCTTTGTCCTGCCCCGATACTCATGCTCTTGATTACGTCAGGAGAGGTAAATTGCAGGTTAGGCGTTTGACCCTTACGTAAGGCGATGATCGAACTCACAGTTCATTAGATTGACACTAACATATTGCTCATTCAATCGTTTGATCTATATATTGGGAGCTATATACACGTAAACTTGTATACATGTATGTGCATACATTATATGTATACATATATGCATATACATACGCTTATATTTGCGTTCTACATCCAATTAGGCATACAAACATATATATACCTGTATAGGTATATATAAACATATATATATGCATATAAAAATATATATATTTATGTGTAATATGTACACTAATGCTAATGTGTACATAGATGTATAATATTTATGTATTTATATATAAGTCCATATAGATATGCAATATATTTACATGTGTATGTATATGTAATGTGCGCACATAGGTATAATACATCTATACATATATATGTGTGCCTACTTACGTTTATATATGTATATATGTTTGCGTACTTATAAGTATTTATAAGTATGTATTTTTGTACTCATATATAAATAAATACATGTATATATTTGTGTGTTCATATATAAAAATGTAAAGGAAAGTTTAAAAATGGATCTCATGAACTCTCGCGCTTTCTTTTTTAGAAATTTATGTTTTGATTTAATGAGAATTTTTTTTTAATAAATTTAGTTTAATAATAATGACTAAAATAATTCAAAAAATTCTTATGTTTATCAAAATTCTTTTATCAAGTAAAATTTTCAAATAATCAAGTACTTGTTCAAAACAATTGAGTATTTATTGAAAATAAATAAGTAGTTAATCAAGTGTGCAAGGTTAATCAGTAAAGCTTTTTAGTAAAAATCAATCGAGTAAGTTTTAAGAATAATCGAGTAATATTAAGAGTATTTTTAAATTAATCAATTATATATATTAGAATAATTGAGTAAAGGTTAAAAGCACTCAACTATCAAATTTCTTCTACTTCAGTATGAAATGCAACTCTCAGTCATTATTATTTTAACTGAGTAAGGTAGTTTTGATAATCTAGTAATTACCTTGTGCACTCAAGTGAATCTATTAGTAATCAAATAACCTTACGTCAAGGTATTGGGTATCATTTTACTCGAGTAAAGTATTTTTATTGATCAAGTAATATTTTTTTTATACTCTAGTGAATATCTTATATAATCAAGTAAGGATGACCTGAAATCTAGTTAAGTCTCTAGAATTAAAATTAATAGAGTAGTGAATTGATCATACTCGAGTAAACTTAAAATATAATTGAATACATAATAAATCTAATCAAGTTAAGATCAAAATTAGTCTAGAAATGCTAAAAGATACTTAAGTATTTTCTGTTAGATTTTGAATTTTATAGCTGTTACTCAGAGATGTCAAAGATGAGAGTTTTGACCATTCGAGATTTATTTCATTATTTTATAAGGTTTGATTACGTTCTCTTATAACAAAATGATAAATATGTTTATGTATAATGTGCAAAAAGTTTTATCTTAAAAATCATGCATATTTTTATTGACTAATTTGACTGTTATCAGTTAAATAAAAAAAAAGTTATGAGTATGTTCAGATAACATGTGCTAATTTTAAGTCTAAAAGCTTCTATAAAAGATCAAGTGCTATTGTCCAACAATGTCTAGTTAGCCTAAACCTAGACACAGCCAAGTCGAATCCGTTTTCAAGCCATACTATGTTGTTGAGTTAGTCTTTTATGCTCATATTCCTTCACCTCAAGCCATTATCTGGTCGAGCCACATGAAGATCTTCTTGAACTAGAAATTAAGAACACGAGAGTGGAGTGCATTACCATTCATATTCTTTTCACCTCTTTTGTCTATTCCTTTATCTACTGTATTTCTCATTCTTTGAAGGTAATTTTTGTTGTGAGTTTAACCTTTATCTCATCTTTCAACAAGTGTTTGTAAAGGTTCTATCTTAGCTCATAAAAGGTATATATTTGTGTTGTTTTATTCTTAAAAGCAAAGATTACTGCTTAGTCTACAAAAGCGGTGGTTACAACTACTCTTATAAAAGTTAGGGTTCCTATTTAGCCTACAAAAAGTGGAGGTTTCAATTGAATCTATAAAAACTGTATATGAGTTGTAGTTGATCCCTTAAAAGCCAAATCCATTATTGAATGTTTTAAAATTCTTAGTGAGCAGCTAAGGTAGTAAACTAGCATTGTTAGCCGAACCACTCTAGACTGCTATGTCTTGGGACTGCTTCTTATGTTTTGATGGTATTGTTTTTTATCTGTCTTACAATGTTTTCTCATTTGAATTCAGCTCATTAGTTTTAAGCATAGTAGTTCCAATTTTCATTGCAAACATAAAAGATTTTTAACATCACTGCTTCCATGCATACTTCTCAAATGCATATGCTTTCCGTGAGATTTGAAAATTAAAATTTAGAAGTAAAAACAGAATATTATTACTGCCAACATAATAGTTTCCTTATTTCTTTTTTCAAATGCAACTACTTTTCTATACATATTCTATGTCTAAAATATGTTTAGGATAATCTTTATGAAAAATATATTAATGCATATAAATTTATATTGAACTGTTGCATCTTGCTTTATGTCATGAAAAATATATTTTCAAATCAGCATTGATGCATATTTTTTAATATTGCAAAAATCTCCAATACACCTAATTCACCCCCATTTTGGGTGACGACATTGGTCTTTCTCTGTATCGATAGTAATGAAATATTATCTCATGATCTTCATGTTGTGCCATCAAGCATAGGTTATCATCACTTGAGAGTAGTGGATAATTGAATGCTTGCAATAAGTTCTCTAACTCCTTTAATTACTCCACCAGATCTGTATTTATGGAGCTTGACGAGCCATTTGAAAAATTTGGCCATTGGTGGTAGTTGGAAACATTTAATGATGTTCTAGAACTAGCCATTGGAAAGTCTGCGAGAAAAATAGTCGACAAATTCTAAGAATCGGTTGACAACTTAGTTCAAAAATTTGAAAATCGGTCGACATGAGGGGCAAAAATGGTCGACATGCTAAAAAACAGTCGACAAGTTTGCATGTAGTAGCTATCGATTGTACTTGGCTTAGAGCTAACATTCTACTAATCGACAACCTATGAAAACTAATCGATAACAAGGACCAAAATGGTCAACAGTTCCTTAGAACCAGTCGATAGCTTGTCTTTTGCTTTTTAAATGAATTTTCTCCAAAACTTTAAAACTCATTTCATTAAAACAAATTTAATTAAGAGAATCTTATGATATGAAATCTTGATTTTTCATGTGCCCTCAAGATGTTTGACATAAGATTGACAAGATTTGAAATTGATTTTCATTTTGAAACTAAATTATCTTATGAAATGATTTAGGGCATAAAGATAAGAAGAAACAAGAAAATAATGTTTTTCCTCATCAAAACCAAAACATAAGAGCAAAACAATACTATCTACTTCCATGAGAGTTTATAATCCACACTGATCATGAATCTTGGAAGTATTTAAAGGGAAAAGCAAGCTCAGTCGAAGACATGCCCAATGGGTGGAATTCCTAGAACCATTCCCCTATATCATCAAGTACAAAACATGAAGTACAAACATGGGTGCCAATGCATTATCAAGAAGACATGCCTGCCTTACTATCAATCCTTAATACTAAGCTACTAGGCTTTGAGTTTCTTAAGGAATTATATGTAGAAGATTTTAATTTTTCCAGCATATATGCAGCTTGTGAGGGGAAGGCAGTCGATAAGTTTGTTAAACATGAAGGCTTCCTATTCAAGTTAGGAAAACTGTGCATCCCTCAAGGCTTAACCTGAGAACTACTAATCTAAGAAGCACATAGTGGAGGACTTGCGGGACACTTTGGAATCAATAAAACTTTGGTTGCATTTCAAGAGCACTTCTACTATCTAGGAATGCTCAAGAATGTCCAAGCCATTATTCAAAAATGGCTTATTTCATACCATGCCACAAAACTGATTATGCATCTCACATCACAAACCTATTTTTCAAAGAAGTCATAAAACTTTATGGGGTACCAAAAAGCATTGTTTTGATCAAGATGTTAAATTCCTAAGCTACTTTTGGAAGACTTTGTGGTGAAAAGTGGGTACTAAATTACTTTACAACATAGCTTGCTACCCTCAAACTGATGACCAAACTGAGGTGGTCAATGACACTCTCTCTACCCTGTTGCGAACTTTGATTGGCAACAATATGAAGACTTGGGATGAATGGCTTACTAATGCAGAATTTGCTTACAATCGAAGCAAGCACAACACCACAAGACACATTCTATTTGAAATTGTATATGGGACCAATCCCATCGCTTCCATTGGCCTCACACCTTTGCTAAACAATGATAGAGTCTGCTTTGATGGAAAAACTAGGGCTAAGATTATGAACATGCTTTATGAACATATTAAAGCACAAATTGAGAAGGAAAACGAAGCGTACAAGAAGGCAACTAATAAACACAAGAAGGATAGACAGTTTTCTCCAAGAGATCTGGTATGGGTTCACCTTCAAAAAGAAAGATTTCCAGCTAGGAGAAAGTCTAAACTCATGCCATGCGCAGATGAACCATTCAAGATTTTGGAACAGATTGGAAATAATGACCACAAACTAGAACTTCCTACGGAATACAACATTTCTACAACTTTCAACATTAATGACTTGTCTCCTTATGTGGAAGATAACAACTTACTAGATTTGAGGGCAAATCCTCCCTGTTGAGAAATTTGTGTTTTGATTTATGGAGAAAATATTTTTTTTGAAAATTTATTTTTGGTAAATTTCGTTTATTGATGATCTCTAAAATATTTTTAATTGGAGAACTTCATGCTCATATACTTATGTATTTCCAAAATGGCTAAATATGTTCACATATCAAATCGAGCATGATAAACTTTTGAGAAAATATTTTTGAAAATCAGCTTAGTATAAAAAGCCCTTTACATGCTCAACATTATGATTAATTGAGTGTTGAAATAATTCAGTCGATTATTACAACGTTCTAGCTTGAGTATGTGATATACAAAATCTATTCTTCTAAAGTTTTAATCAAGTTTGTCACTTCATATAATTATGAGTAAACCCTTCTTATACTCTAGTATGCTTTGAGATTATTCGAGTATCTATAATGCATCATAATCGAAGCATATATTGAACAAATTAAGTAAAGCCTTTGCTATAATCAACTAATATACTTTAATCAATTGAGTATCTGTTGGTTGAGAGCTTTTCACATCTATTTTTCATACATTTGAAACATCAATCTTATATTTTTCTATATGATTTTAAAGTCAGTTGATTACATGCTCTATGAATATATATTTCAATCAACTATTAAGGATCCGTCAGTCGAGTGAGTTGTGCATACTCTCTATATCTTTAAACTCAATTGAGTATTTTCATGAGTTAGTCAAATAAGGCTTTGTTTAAATATGGCTAAGATTTTGTGCTTCAAAATTAATCGAGTATAGATAATTCATACTCGAGTATACATTTTTATTAGTCAAGTAAATCTAGCCTAGTAGTTGAGTAATTGATATGTGCTTTCTATGCCTTATGAGTTAATCGAGTAATGATTGGTCATACTCAAGTAAGCTCTATATAATCAATTACTTGTTCTATTCAATCAACTAGAATGGTTTCATTAGTCAAGTATCTATTTAACCTAATTGAGTAACTGTCATTCGAATTTGAAAATTATAGCCATTAGAAGCATTCAATGCTTGATAGTTTCTACTTTTTAGAACATTAAATGCTAATAAGACAATATGAACTTTCTTGTATGAATTAATAAATGTTGTTTAATATTGTTAGAGACAAGAAGTGACAGTTGTGAAACAAAATGGATCTTTCATTTTGAAATCTGCAATGCTAGTTAACATTCAGTGTAGGAAATCTATAAATGGGAGAAAGAGCTGCTTGAAGAAGGTTACCTGAACTACTTGTGCTATCTTACAACTTCTAAGAGCTTTTCTAATACTCCATATTCTTCAATCCTGCTTCCCACGAGCTATGCATTCTAAAATCTTTATGTGAGAAATTTATTGAGAGTTGGCTTTATTCTAAATCTTGTAACTCTCTTAGTCAAGAGAAGAGCTTTTATACTTATTGTTTTATTCATCCTTCTCTTGAATTGTTCTTTCACAAATCCTTCGTGAACTTGTAAAAAAGGTTACACCTTAGCCTTTAAAAGTTAGTGGTTTTAGCATAGCCTATTTGAAAAGCCAAGTTGTAAAGGTTACACCTTAATCTTTAAAAGATAGTGGTTCTGCCTTAGCCTATTTGAAAAGCTAAGTTATAAAAGTTATACCCTATCATGTGAAAAGGTTGTGGTTGTGGTTGTGGCTAACCCCATTATAAAAAGTCAAGTGTAAAGGTTTGTAGTGAGGCTGCTAAAACTACAAGGTAATAGAATACACCAGTGGGTGTGGTTGCAAAATCCTTGGTCACGGATCAAGGTAGTGGACTAAGTAGTTGAGGCTGAATTACTCTCCATCTCGTGTACTGCTTTCTTTAGTTCATTTACATCATTACCTCTTTGATTTATTATTAGTCAAGTTTTTCTTTAAAAATGATGAAAAAACTTAATTCACCCCCCTCTTAAGCTAACTTTTCCCTCACTCTCCAACAAGGGGGGATTAATATACATCAAGGCCTAATAACCTAGGCCATCACCACAACAGTCTGCCTAAATCTGGTACTAGATAATGATGGGCCCTCTGACCCAATTGTTGTGAGCCTAAGACCCATAAACACTCATTTAGCAACTATTAAGTTTCTCCTCCAATGGTTTTTAACTCATTCTCAATAAAAAGTAGGAAGTCAAGGATCCAATTTCCCAACTTTTTCTCATTAATCCGTCTCTTATCTTCCCTATGCCACTAAGGTGTTATTGACCTATATTCCTTATTAAATCACTAAAACTCTAAGCATTTAAGCTACCTAAGGTCCCTAGGTGTCTATTATAATTCCCATAAACATTCAATGTAATCATGGACTTCTCTTCTATATAAGGGAAGACATGACAAGACATTTACAGTTTTGAATCTTTGAAAAATCCAGACTATTAATCCATATCAGTAATTTCTTATCACTTGTTCAAGTGTGGCAAAATTCCCATCTCTTATCTAAGTGTGGTTGCCTTGCATTATCACTTAGTGGCGAGTTGCTTGTTTCTTATTTTCCCTCTTACTCGACTGCTTTGTTTTTGTTATCCAAATTTTATCCTATCACCTAGTCTTGTTTTCGTCTTTATGCCCATCTCTATTAAAAAAATAATATCTTGAGCAGAGATAGACAAATTTCTGTCTCTATTAAAATTTTTTTTTGACTAAATATATTTTTTTCATTTAGTTACAGAATTAAAGATAGATTTAGTATTTTTTAACAGAGATGAAAGTTTTTACCCTTATTATTATTTTTTCTCTAAGAGACGAAATGAAAGATGCATTTCATATCTTGTGTAGAAACGAAAAATAGTTCTATCTCTAATTTCATCTCTATGCTCTTCAGTGGAACTGTTGAAACAAATTATTTTTCGTCAAAGAGACATAATTCTTTTGCATAGAGACATAATTTTTTCTTTTTTTGTTAGAGACGAAAAATAATTTGTTTCTAACAAAGAAAGAAAAAATTATGTCTCTATGCAAAAGAATAATATTAAAATAATAATTTTTTTTAAGTTTAGAGATATAAATTTTTTTATTTCTAATTATTTTTATTTAACGACTAAATCAAACACAAATTTAGTATTTTTTAATAAGGACAAAAGTTTTTTCCCTTAGAGATGGATTCTATATTTTGCATAGAGATGGTTTCTATTTTTGATTTCATTTGTGTGTACAAACTATTAGTTTTTTTATGTAATATGTCTCTAAATCGATTGTTGTTGACGCACATTTTTGTAACACCCCGCATCGAGCGATAAGAAGGTCCGGGACAACTTACCCTGATGGGCCTACGTGAACTTCCCAAGGGGGTCACCCATCATTGGATTATCCCAAGGTCAAGCACGCTAACTTGGGAGTTCTTTACCTACATTCAGCCTAAAAGTTATCCAATTGGTGTTATTTCATTCCTTACTTATTCTCGATATATACTACCATTTTTTGAGCTCTTGGGGTATTACATACATCGTGTCATCATGGGCCCACAACCACTGGTTAGCTCATAGCTGTAATACCCGGGAATAATTTAAGGATATGATATTTGATAAAAGGCATAAATGGAATTTTGAAAAAAAATAAGACTATAGGGTACACTAACACAACTTTGGACGACCGAATTAGTCAGAGGGAGTACCCCAGACCCTAGATAGCCAATAAAAATGGTATAGTATCGACGAGTGATTTAAATTATGATTTTTAGTGATAAAATAAATGAGATCGAGAATAGTTTTCGGTACAGCAAAAATACAGCTGCCAATTAGGTCGTATTACCGAATTGTTATAGACGATGTCCAAAAAATTAACGGAGTGTGTCTAGGACTAATATTTGATGTATAGAACAACCCTTAAGTGGTTTCAGGTTGAATCGAGTGGATTTGAGGTCAAAACAATCAATCGGGCCTAAGTGTAATTTTCTGAATTTGTCCGAGGGAGGTCAAAATGATAATTTTTTTGAAGTTTCAAAAGAGAAATGAGAAGTACTAGTCTTGAGGGTCTTAGTGATGGTGCTAGAAAGATCAGGGGCTTGAGGATAAGGGCCAAATTGCAAAAGGAAGTTCAAGGGGGGCCAAACTGCAATTTTCAAAAAATTACTCAGAGATTGCAGATTTGGCCGCGATTTGTGGCCGAAAAATTGGGAGATTTGGGCAGCAAATCTCGTTAGGGCATGGCCTAGGGTAGTCTAAGAGGTGTGTGGGAGGAGTTTTGGCCGAAAATCGGCCACGTGGGGGTGGGTTTTGGCCTATAAATAGCCAAGGGTTTCGGCCGAATTGAAGCATCAAATTGCTCGGTTTTGAGGGTGAATCGAGGGAAACCAATAAGGGGCTTTTGGTCCTTGAGGCATGAGGAGCATTTGTGGAGAATTTCGTGAGTTTTCAAGCTGGTTTGAGGGAGTTTCGAAGGTGGTTGGAAAAGGGAGGCGGACTGCTGCGCCGCACCTGTAAATGCCCGATCGAGGGCCTTCCCGGTGTCCTTTTGGCCTGAAACCAGTGGGGTTGGGATTGACTCTTCATGGGCTTTCAGGGGGTACCAGTTTCGGGGGGCATCGGAGCAACCACCGGCGACTAGCTTGCCGGAGAAGACAATGCACGTGCAGTGCATGCGCTGTCCTCACTCGCAGAAATGCGCCTAGGCGTGTGAGGGCTCGTGCCACATAGGTAATTTCTAATTTTTGTCCAAAATTCTTGGAAAATTATTTTATGAATTATTATGTAAAAATATTTGAGAAAATAGTTGTGTAGATATTTATTTTGGATTATTAGAGAAGAAAATGGGAGAAAAATAGAAAAAATGTGAGAAACTTAAGGAAAATTATAATTGTTGGATAAATGTGATGATTAGGGTGCCTTGGGGGTTGAGACGAAGTGACTCGTGCAAAGTTCGAAGAGGGCACGCAAATTGAGGCAATCACACAAATCGAGGCGTACCGCGTGTAGCGGCCCTCTCTCGGATCATCCCGCTAGCATAAGAAATCCGAAATGAGGTCGTCACAAAATGGATACAAGAACAATAAACTCAAAATAAACACCATTTTATTATTATATATATATATTTTTTCACTTGCTCACTAATCATCAAGAGCCAAGATAAAACATCTTCATATTTGCTCCCTATCAAAAGGAGCTCAAACAATTATTACAAATTCTTAACATTTTCATCTTGGGCTTACAACCCATACATTTTTCAAATAAAAAGGGCACCAAGGTTCTAACAACAAACTAAACCTTCTATTTCCTGCCCTCAATATTACCCATAGATCTTGAGGTTGGGACATCCCTGTACACAACTAAACTCGGGCTCTAGCCTTATTGGACTCGCCCTCAGCAATAGCTTATCCCTTACCTGGAATGACAAGAATAAGCAAGGTGAGCCACAAGGCTCAGCAAGTATATATATATATATATATAACAATAAAGACAATAGAGTCAAGGCATGGATAAACCAAAATGGAATAAACCCGACTTCCCAAGTATGAGTAACATTTTTCATTAGATCCTATTACTATTATTATTCCCATGCCGATGTCATTGTGCATTTCACGCATCATTTCATTTCTCATAAATATATGATCATTTCCATGCCATCATCATTATGCATTTTATGCATCATATCGGCCCTCAAGGCCTTTCATTCACATGCATGCATACATATACATAGAAAAATCATTTAGCCATTCACTTGGCTTGAGCATCGCCGACCGGGTCTATGGCCACCTTTCCCGCGTCAGGCACTCTTTAGGATATCCTTTTTCTCAACCCGCGGTACGTAACCGCCGCGCAAAATAATAAGTGCGCAAATAATAATACCATGTAATGCTCATGTAGGTTTCAAGTAAGCATATCAAACATGCTACATTATTAGCAATGTTTCCTCATAATCATCATGCACATTTAGCCATTTCAAGATTATCTCCTCACATGAGCCAATGATATTTTCATCATATGATTTGGCATCATTCATTGAGACTCATTTCCATACCATAAATAATAATGCCATGCAATGCTCATGAGGGTTTTCAAGTAAACATATCAACATGCTTCATTATTAGAAATGTTCTCATTATGATCCTCGTGCACACTTAGACGTTTCAAGATTTCATCCTCACATGAGCTAATGGTATTTTCATCACATGATTTAGCTTTATTTATTGGGATTCATTTTCATACCGTTTCTCAAGATCAACAATTTGATTACATGAATTCACCATTTAAAAACTCATGATTTTCATCTTTAATTCCCACCATTAATTAACTTCCCCATTTTTGGAACACTTACATATCCACAAGATGATTTTTGAAGCCAACTAAAATGTCACAAGAGCTTTGGGGAAGAATTTCAAGCATTAGAAAAGAATCGGACCAAAAAGAAAGAATCAATGCATTCTGCTGGTTGACCGAATAAAAGAGTTAGTCAACCGACTGAGGACTTAGTCAACCGATGAAGGAGAGTTAGTCGACTAAATAGGGACTTGGTCGACCGAGTGAAAACACTTGGTCGACTAACAGAAGCTTAAATTGTCACTTGGTCGACCGACTGAAATCACTTGGTCGACCAACTGAACACTTGGTCGACTAACAGAGGCTTATATTATCACTTGGTCGACTAACAACCCACTTGGTCAACCGACTAAAACACTTGGTCGACCGACTGAAATACTTGGTCGACCAACAGAAGCTTAAATTATTACTTGGTCGACTGACTAAAACACTTGGTCGACCAACTGAAGAACAAAACACATACTTGGTCGACTAACAGAAATACTTGGTCGACCAACAGTGGCCTAAAACTTAAAAATAACAACGATAACCCACAAAACTCAACCTCCCAAGCAAGATACACCAATTCTTGCTTCTCTAACATTCCTAATCAGTCAAGTGTCATTCCTTTGAGAATTTAGGGTGAACTAAACCCTAATGAAAACTCACAAAAAGGCCCATTGATGACAAAACACAAGATTTTTAACGGAATGAGAAACTAATCCACCAATCAATATAAACTCATGATTTGATCTCCTAACAAAATAGAAGAATCGAAGACAAGGAAACCAAGAAGGAATCCAACTTGACCCAAGAGAAAAGGGTCCAAGGCTTATTTAACTAGGAAGATCAACGTGATCTTGTAACGAAACAAATAAGGAAGAAATAATAACTTGCATAACCAAAAAGAAATGCAAGAAGAACTTGCCTTAGATGAAGAAAAACCCACGAAGAAGAATGCACCCAGCTGCAACTTCACTTTCAAGCTTCCATGGACATCAAAATGGAGAAGAAGAAGAAGAAGAAACAGAGGAAGGAGAAGAAAAAGGCCAATCGGGAGAATAGAAAAGGAAGAAAAGAAGAAAACAAGAAAAGAAGAAGGCATGGAGGAAGGGATGACCGCCCACCAACCTTCCAACTACTCCCTTGGCAAATTTACCATTTTGCCCATCTCTTTTAAACACAAACCACAAGTCATTAAACCCCTTTTGGTCATTTGCCTCTTTTTATTTTCTTTTTCATTTTTCTTTCTGCTCCATAATACTCATAATTTCATTTTTAAATAATACCCATTTATGAAATTCCCTAATTGCCCTCACCTTTTTCAATAAAGCAAGGACCATTTGGTCACTTTGCATTTTATAATTCTTTTCTTCTTTTCTTTTAATGCACAAAATACAAATATATATATTTATATATATATAATTTCATTTATTAAATTTCATTTCTCATATTTTACACATGGGCCTAAGCCCAATTCAAAAATCCACTCATACCCTTACATGGGCCCAAGCCCAACTCATTAGCTCAATTAATTATAATGGCCCATTTCCATTAGCCCACCAAAAAGCCTCAACATAACATTAAGCCCAATGGGCTTCACAACCATACAACACTTGCCATCTAAAAAGTCTCCCCTTGGGCTCAACCCAAGTTTCCAAGAAAAATCAATCCATAAATTTAGTACATCATTTATTTATACAAATTTTTCCAGATAAAGATATGCACATATATATATAAATATATATAACGCCCATGCCCACTTTACTAATTTCCCACTTCATTTTAGGCCTATGGGATTTCTCTAAACCCATCACATTCTTGGACTTCAAACACTTGGCCCAAATGGGCAACCCAATTCATGAATTTAAATACATAAATTTTGACACTTAAAAATATTTTCCAACATTCAATTTATTAGGGCAAATCTCCAAATCTTCACAATTAAAATATTAATAAACTTCTAGACCCACTAACGGGTCGTTACACCTCGCTTGTCGAGAAGAATTTGAAATTTCGCCAAAGGTGAGTGGTTCTATCCGAAAAGACTTATAGTAGCATGTGAATGGTTTATTGTGAGTGTTCATCCCTAAGGCTTGGTTTATTGTGATGGTCTATCCAAACGGTTATTTACACATGCATTGAATTTCGTACGTTGCATACATCGAACTGTTGATTTTAAGTTATGCATGTTATGATTTTTCGGCATTGGCATGTTGTGTTGTCCATGTGGGACGTAGGTTGTTAATCTGTGACGTAGCTCTCGAGTGTCAGCACTCAGAATGTGTGCCAAGAGTTAATGCTATGTGACCCACTTGGGACGGGGCTGAGACGGACTTCACCCTACGGTACTCAAGTGCGCGGGGCTGAGAGTGGACACCACCCCGATTGTTGGCTCAAGTGGCAGGGCTGAGAGTGGACACCACCCCAGGTTCCTTTAAGCAATAGCATTAAGGCCGAGGTGTCGTGGATTTCGGGGATAGTGCTGATGTGACACTCTTAGGGCTAGGGTTACGTTGGGTTTTGGAATGCTTTTGAGTAGGAGCGTAAAGCCTAACAATGACAATGGAGTGATTCCCGGGTTCATATGTCGAGGTTGTCCATCTTAAGCAGGATTGGTTTGCCAATGGGTCGGTGTGGTCGTGTCGCCTTTAGAGAGATTGCATTTTCCCCGGTTAGGGCTAAGTGCTATGTGGGATTCTCTTAGGCTGGGGCATGTCAGGATCTATTGGTTTTATATATAATTTTGCATATCTGCATGAAAATGTTTTTGAACTCTCACTTAGATGATTCAGCCTCTAATTTGGAGTATGTCCCTAGAATATTCAAACGTTCCTGGTGAATGCAGTGGCGCTAAGGGAAAGAATATCATCGAGATGTAACTGCTATGTTTAGTTTTCGTAGGTTTTTGTCTATGATTACGATGTTCAGAGGTTATGTAATATTTTTATATTTTCATGTGAAATATCGATTTGGTTATTGTAAAAGGAATTATCGGTTATATATCATTGAGGTTTCGATCTTGCTTCCGCTGATGTGATTGATAATACTTGTCTTAGTCTATTAATTATTAAATTTTGATATACTGAGAAGGTACGATCGGGACTGTCGGGAAATGATGTGTATTGAGAGACTTATGTTGTGTGTATGAGAATATTAAAAAAAAAAAAAAATTATTCCCGAAATCTCGAGGTAATGCTCATTCTGGGAAAACAAGGCGTTACAATAGCTATCGCCATTCAATGACCAAGAATCCCGCCGCACTTGTGAGCCTCTCAGTCACCCTCTAGGCAGTCGCCCTTTGTGGTTGTGAGCCCATGATGACACGGTGTGTGTAATACCCCAAGAGCCCAAAGGATGGTAGTATATATCGAGAATACGTAAGGAATGAAATAAAACTAATTGGATACCTTTTGAGTTGAATGTAAACAAAGAACCCCCAAATTAAGCATGCTTGACCTGGGATAATCCAAGAATGGGTGACCCCTTTGGGAAGTCCACGTAGGCCTATCAAGGTAAGTTGTCTCAGACCTTTCTATCGCTTGAAGTGGGGTGTTACAAAAATGTGTGTTAACATTTGGCGCACCGTCTGTGGGAATTCCCCCTAATGATCCCTACAACCCCCGATAAAGGAGGGGCCGATAGAGCCCCACCACACCTGGGGGGGATGGTGTGGATGCACTGGGTTCGTCCCATATCGGTTGCCCAAAGGGCAACCACTAAGGGGCTCATAAGTGCGGTAGGACTCCTAGTCCTTGAAAGGTGAGAGATAAAGAGTTGACCTACAACTGTGGGCTCCATGATGATGACACGATGCGTGTAATACCCCAAGAGCCCCCCAAAAGGGTAGTATATATCGAGAATAAGTAAGGAAGGAAACAATATCAGTTAGATACCTTTTGGGCTAAATGTAGGCAAAAGACTCCAGGGTTAAGCATGCTTGACCTGGGAAAATCCAAAGATAGGTGACTCATCTGGGAAGTTCGCATAGGCCTATTAGGGTAAGTTGTCCTGGACCTTCATATTGCTCGATGTCGGGTGTTACAAAAATGTGTATCAACATTTGACGCCATCTGTGGGAAACCCCTAATGGTCCCTACAACCCTCGATAAGGGAGGGGCCGATAGAGCCCCACCACACATGCTGGGAGGGATGGTGTGGATGCACTGGGTATGTCCCACCTCGGTTACCCAAAGGGCGACTACCCAGAGGGTGACTGAGAGGCTCACAAGTGCGGCAGGACTCTTGGCCGTTGAAGGGTGATAGCTATGAGCTAACCCGTGGTTGTGGGTCTATGATGACACAATGTGTGTAATACCCCAAGAGCCCAAAGGAGGATAGTATATCTCGAGAATAAGTAAGGAAGAAATAACACCAGTTAGATACCTTTTGGGTTGAATGTAGGCAAAGAACTCCCAAGTTAAGCATGCTTGACCTAGGGTAATTCAAGGATGGGTGACCCCCCTGGGAAGTTCGCATAAGCCTATCAGGGTAAGTTGTCCCAGATCTTCCTATAGCTTGATGCAGGGTATTACAAAAATGTGTGTCAACAATTGTTAAATATGATTTTTTTTTTTTTTGTAGTAAGTGATTTTTTGGTTAATTTTCAATCATGTTAATTAGGAAATTGGATACTAAATCAAATTACTCAAGTTTTTGTAGTAAGTATGAAACTAACCTCAAACTCTTAAAATCAATTTAATCATATTGGAGACCATATATTTTTTTTAAATATATTTTTTTAATAAAAAGATATGATCAAATCAACCAACTTTAGTTGCATCAGTAGAATTTATCTCATATTTTAAAATAAAACAAAAGCAAAATAAGAAATATAATGAAGGATTTGGAAATGAAATCAACAAAAGTTGCAATTTCAATTCTTTTCTTTCTGCATTTTTTTGTGGAAAAATGCAAAAGAGTCACGCTGGTCTTCCTATAACAAATGGTGGCATTTTTTTTCTCCAAGGGATGGGTAGTGATAACATCATGCTGTCTGGGTGGTCATTGAATGTCAAGTGCCATGTTAATTACGCAACTTGCTTTTTCTTTGGGATTATTGCCCTTGCATGGTCCCTCACCACTTGTGCCATTGATTTCGATAGAGGAGGTAAATCCTAGGTGGAGGCTTTGCTTGACTGTATAGGGTAAGGAATCGAACCCACGACCTACTAGTGTGAATTCTAGCTTATTTTGGGCCAACTACTTGACCTGTACCTTTAGGGCTACTTGCTTCTTCCTTGTTTCTAGAAGAGATGGCTGTATGGTTGGGTTCCACTCCAATAATAATTGGAGCCTTATTTAATGGTTGGAGCATTAATTTCCTCCTCAAGCCAATTTGTTCAAGGTGGCTAGTCTTTGTTTGTTTTTTAGAAATGTCAAGAACTCTAGAATTGGAATTTCAATTCTAACTAGAATATTAATGATTTCTTGTGTTTGGAACGAAAAAAGTCTAGGAATTGAAGTTTTATTTCCATCAATTAAAGTTGATAAAAAATGTTAGGAAAATAATTAGAATTTTAGACCCCACCTCCACCTATTTATGTATCTATATATGGACTGTAGTAACCACAAGAAGCTCAACCTGATGTTAGGCCCATAACTTAGTGTCCACCTATTTCTATCCTGCAAGTGGACGGATCGTGACAAGTAATATTGTGATAAGTAGAGTGTTATACCCACGAGGACTAACTTTTGACATTTACTCTAACTCATTTAACCTTAACCTAACACACATTAGTATAGCTATTAACAATGACTTCAATTGTAATGAAAACTAAGTTTCTAATAAAAGATGCAACTAAAACAATTTCTTCAATTCAAAACTCACAAAACTAAGACACTAGGGTTTGTGAATCCACCATCGGCCTTCTATGATTCAATTGTTCATTACTCGGATCTTGTTATTCCTTATCTTAGGTTGAAAATCGATGATCCAATTACAACCAAAAGCCTCTCTCGATGGTCATTCGGTTATATGTATATATATGAGATTAACTATCTCTAGTCAACATTCAAACATATAAACATGCATTCAATCACAATGATCATCATAAAATAATTTCACAGGGCATAACGATATCTCTACCTATTATAGAACCATACGTTGTTTGCTACCATGTCTAATCCGTATTGAATCTCTCGAAAGTAGTACAAATCACAAATACGTTTCAATGGTGATTAAGTATCAAAACGATATTATGAACATAACAAACAATCAACCCGAATGAATATGAAAATAACAAATTGAGTAACTTTAAATCAAACCATTAGAAGTCAATGTTTCATCATTCACCCTAGCTATAAACACTTAGCAATGCATTCTTACAATCAAAAGAAAAAGAAAAAAGTTGGAATCCATAGCAGAGATTGAGAAAGAAAAGAAAAATACAACCCAAGAGTATAGTTTTCAAGTTGCCTTCTTTCACCCCTTCAATCTTTCGTCAGTTCCTCTTTCATCCAAAAACTCCCCTAAAACTCCGAAATGAAGCCTTTATATAGCCATCCCTAGGGTTTTCGAGTCGTGCTACGTGAAAACTCTTGTTCCCTATTGAATTGGATGAAGACGGGCCATAATCGAGCTTTGAATTTAAGTTTAGAACTCTATCGCGGTCTTACCGCAATGTGCTTGTTGCAGTAGACTCGTGAGCTCCAAAAAGCAATTTCTAAAGTTGTCTTATAGCAATATGCATACTGCTGTAAGACCATGGGCTCTAGAAACTAATTCTTACAGCGGTCCTACAGTGGAATGCATACCGCTATAGGCTACTAGATTTCTTCCTTAGCCTCTTGGTTCTTCACCTTCCATTTTTCGCTCTTGTTCGACTTCACTTTCTTTACCTCATTTCAAGTTTATAGCTGACCATGCCTTCAAGTTTTATTTCCACTCTTATAATGCACTGAAATCGTTCGTTTGTGTTCCATGTACGCTTTGCATGTGATGTGTACCTATATTGATAATATTGAGCACAAAATGAGTAGCAATTATGTTTATTGAATACTTAAATGCTAAGCTTGAACAACTAAATAAGAGTGCAAAATATACTGATCACCTAGCATCAAGCTCGATCTCTAGACATGACCTCGGCTCATGCCAGCTCAACAACATCCTTATTTCCTTCAATACTATTTGAGATCCCTATACCTGCAACAGACCTCAATGGCCTCGAGATTCTTGACCCTTCATCTTCGCCCTTATCCTCCCGTAACGGTCAAAGATTACATGGCGATTGGGCTCTCCTCCTCTTTCCTATATAAGCCCACCTTATCATCAGTCAAGATAAGTTTTTTTTTTTTTCAGCTTTAAAGGAACTCTGTCATCTTGAATTTCTACTAATTTGAGCGTCAGAATGCTAGCATGTGCCACTCCCACTGCGCAAACTGTTGTGACCGAACTTGCCATTGCTGACCACCACTTTGGGCCAAAAGAAACAATATATGCTTCTATTCTATTAGATAAACAAACACCCATTTTGGTGTATTAAATAAAGCCTTGAACTTCCCAAATGCCTTCTCTCAAAATTTTTTATTTAAAAAATACTCTTACTGTAATATCCTAGTATTTTGAAAATAATAATAATTAATTTTTTATGTATTTAAAATATTTTTGACATCCATTAGAGATTATTGTTGAAAAAACTAATGGGCTTAGAGTTAATGGGCTAAGTTGAAAAAGGAAAGGCTAAATAAATGGGTTTAGAGTTAGTGGGCTAAGTTGAAAAAAAAGGAAATGCTAAGTAAATGAGGTTAGAATTAGCAGACTAAGAAAGTGAGCTTAAAATTAATGAACTAAATGAAAGAATAATTTATTCAAAAGAAGATTTAGTGGAAAATAATTAAGGTGACAAAATATTTAAATAGTGGGTGAAATAATTGAAAAATGTGGGAGACAAAATAGGGTGTGGACAAATAATTAAAGATTATGGGTAAGATTTAGTGAAAAATAATTAAGAAATGTGACAAAATAATTAAAGATAATGGGTGAAATAATTGAGAAATGTGGGAGACAAAATAAGGTGTGGACAAATAATCAAAGATAATGGGTGAAATAATTGAGAAATGTGGGAGACAAATTAGGGTGTGGACAAATAATTAAAGATTATTGAAGAGATTTAATAAAAAATAATTAAAAAATGTGATAAAATAATTAAAGATAAGAGGTGAAATAATTAAGAAATGTGGGAGACAAAGTAGGATGTGGATAAATAATTAAAAATTATGGGAGAGATTTAGTGAAAAATAATTATGAAAGGTGATAAAATAATTAAAGATAGTGGGTCACTACAATTATGCTAAACTTAATTCAACCTTCTATAAATAGAGGAAATTTGAAAGGTTTGAGAACTTAAATTAAAAAGAGAAAGGTTGTAAGAAAAAAGATTTGATAGTGGGAATGAGATTTGAAAAAGAGAAAGAAAGAAAATAGGAAAGAAAATATAGAGAAAAATATCAAAAATTCCTAGAAAAATCCTATAGGCTGGGTTTAGTAGTTCGTGTGAAAATTTGTGGCAGAAGACGTCACTGGATATGCAAACTGAGTTTTCGTCGCAATATAGAAGAATACCGAATCGTTCCGCGGGAAGCTGAGTTATCTTCAAAAATTTCTTCAAAACTTTCAAAAATATGAGAATGATATTTTAGAATTGTTGATGATGAAATTGAAAGATAAATGCATGATTGGTATTTATTATGGATTTTTGAGGCAATAGATGCTTGAAAATCAAAGAGAAAATGAGAAATAAATAGAACATAGATTCTGAAAATTATGAGAAAATTTCTGGGGTTTAGGAATATTGTTTAGGAATTATTGTGAAGAGAAATTGAGAAAATTTTATGAGGAAGTATTTATTTCATAATCTTGAGGAAATAATAGGAGGAAATGAGAGAAATTAGGAAAATTAGAAATATGATTTTTTTTAAGTAATTATGATGCCCAATGTACGTCAAGATTCATAATTGAGTACGATTGAAAGTCTAACGCGAATTTGAGCAAAATTATGCTAAGGGCAAAATTATCTTTTTGTAAGGAAAGTGGTACTTCTCAATTGGATTTAGTTTTATGAAAATGCTTGGTTTGTAAGGTGTTTGACCCCAAAATCCGATTTTATGTAAAATGATTTTATCATATTGTCATGTCTTGATGTGAGTATATCATGTAGATTGCATTTACATGTTTTGATTTATGAAATATGCATATGAGCATGATGAGATTCACGGTTATACGTTGCATGGGTTTGGGATTTGGTATGAGCACTTGTTTTGTCAAGGGTGCACCCATACACCTCAGTCTGGGAGGGAGACTGTAAAAATGGCAGGTAATCTTAAGACGCGGTCGACCCAAACATGACAGTTATGATATTATGTGCATTGCATTCATACACGTGCATTAAATATTTTGTTCCCTTACTTAGATGATTCATCTTCTAATTTGGGCTTTGCCTTTGAAATATTCAAATGTTCCAGATAGAGATTGTAGCAAAAACGAGGATGAATGAGGCATGAAATGGCACTTAACAAAGTGTATGATGAATTGAAAATTTTTAATCACTCAATTCACCCCCTCTTGAGTGGCTATACCTTAAAGGACCAACAAAAAGGAAAATTAGAAATGTAATGAAGGATTTGGAAATGAAAATTGTCAGAAAGTTGCAACATTTAAGTTTCTTTTTGCATTTGTTATGCAAGAATGCAAAAGGGTCGTATTGGTCTGGTCTGCCTCAGTACAACAAATAATGATCTTTATCTCTACAAGGGATAGGTGGAGGGAATTCTATATGCATTCATTCTTTTTGCTTTCTACACTCACATTGAAAAATATATAAGAATAAAAAGTCATTTTTACCCTTTCTTGCAGCCAATTATCATCACACTTTGCTTGAAGCCACCCATCATCGTCGGCGGCCTAAGCTCCCACCGACCGTTGCGATGAACATGGCCGCTATCAGCTTCCACCTCTCACCTATCATCGCACCCATTTTCACCTTTCTCTCCCATCGGCGATGATGGGTGGTTGTCGGCGATGATAGGTGGCTGTAAGCAAGGGTAAAAATGATTTTTTCCCTTAGGTATTTTTTAATAGAAGTGTATAGAGAAAAAATGGTGGGTGCATATAGAATTTCCCTTTGAATGATCATTCAACGTCCAATATATAGTTGCAGTTGCGGTAACTGCTTCTTCCTTATTTTTGATAAACATGGTTATAATTGGATTCTTCAACTCCAACATGGATCGATTGCAACTAGCTCAGTTAATGGTTGCAGTAATTTTCTTCTCAAAATAGTGTGTTTAATTACGATGACTAATTAATCTCTCTTATTTGGAGATGTAAATAACTTTGGAATTAGAATTTCAAATTCAGTTATAATGATTTCTTGTGTTTGGAATTAAAAAAGTGCAGGAATTGAATTTCCATTTCCTATTTCTTTTTGTAATATCCCGTATCGAGCGATAAGAAGGATTGGAACAACTTATCTTGATAGCCTTACGTGAACTTTCTAGGGGGTCACTCATCCTTAAACTTTCCCAACTTAAACACGCTTAACCAGAGAGTTTTTTGCTTACATTTAGACCAAAAGGTATTCAACTGATGTTTCTTTTTTTACTTATCCTCGATATATACTACCATTCTCTAAGTTCTTGGGGTATTACATTCTCCCTCCCTTGAGCACATGAAGTCTTCGTCATGCTACCTTATAATTGGTTCTAGATCTTCTCCTCTTTAGAGACTGCCATCCTAGAAGCCTGCCAGAAGTCGCTCCTTGTATAAGCCCTCGAGCCCCAGCGCCACTCCCCGCCTTTATAAAGGGTCAACTCTAATACCGCCTGTAACATCCCGCATCGAGCGATAGGAAGAACAAGAATAACTTACTCTGATGGGCCTACATGAACTTCTCAAGAGGTCATCTATCCTTAAACTTCTCCAGCTTAAGCACACTTAATCTGAAAGTTTTTTGCCTACATTCAGCTCAAAAGGTATCCAGTTGGTATTATTTCATTCCTTACTTATCCTCGATATATGCTACCATTCGCTGGGCTCTTGGGATATTACACTTTTAAACTAACTAAAGAACTAGAATTTCAATTAAAGTTGGTCTAATTATTAAAAAAATAATTTAAATTTTAGACCCCATCTATTTATTTATTATATTATATTATTCTATTGGTTACACAAACACCCATTTTGTTATATTAAAGATTTGAACACACCAATTTCCCTCTTTTAAATTTTTTATTTCAAAATCGTGCTAGTTATTTGTTAGATAATAAAGCACTAACCTATGCCATACGCATGCTTAAACTAGCGTGTTTATATATGGTGATTAGTTCCTCTTGTTTGGAGACTTAAACGAACTTTTGAATTGGATTTCTAATGATTAGAATTTCATTTTTTAAAGTAAGGAATTATAATTTTAATCAAGTTTGTTCAGAATTGTTAAAATTCTAAATTGGTGTACTAAAATTATAATGAACAACCTTGATTGGGAAATCCTTAGTACATCAATTTAATTAAAGCAATAAACTTAAAAATATAACAAATACCAATAAAATTATTCCCAATAGTACATATTGATAATCCTTAACCAATAGTAAATACCAATAATCCAATTGGTTATTGCTAATTCCTTATTTGTGTTAAAAATACTTAGTACATCAATTTATTAAATAGTAAGGATTCTCTCACATTTATCCAAATACCAATAAATTGTTAAAAATACCAATAATCCAAATACCAATAAATTGATGTACTAAAAATTTAAATAAATTGAACTTCCCAATAATCAAGGTGTACTAAATACTAATAAATTGATGTACTAATTAATGCAATGAACTTCCCAAATACCCCTTTTAAATTTTTTATTTTGAAAAAACTTAGCTAATGCTATGCTTCGCCAACCAGGCTCCATCCGAGTAGGGTTTATCATAGCAATAAGTATTTGGTAAAATCCTATCAATTTTTTATGAAGTTGGTGACTATATATAAGTTGAATTAATTGGTATTTTTATTAAAAATTGTATTGAACTGAAATTCTTATAATCCATTTAATCATTTTGGATGATATATATGGTTGAATCAACATTGTTTAATCGGACTAACCAAGATTATTTCATATTCTAAAAGAAATCGTAAACACAATGAAGGATATGGAAACATGAATCAATAAAAGTTGTAATATTCACCTTTTTCTTACTAAAAAAGTGAAAAAAAGTCGCATTGGTCTCCCTTATTGCAACAATGAACAATGACCTTTCGTCTCTACAAAGTACGATAGCGTTATTGTTGTGCTTTCTAGGTGGTCATCAAATGTCCAATATGCAATGATAATTTTGGTGACTACTTTTTCCTCATTTTTTTGCAAAGATGACTATATATAGTTAGATTAACCTTCAATGGCAATTGCGACCACATTTTAATGGTCGTAGCATCTTCCTCCTCAAACTAGTTTGTTTCCTGTGGTTGCTCTCATGTTCGAAATCATCAAAACTTCTAGAATTGAAATTGCAATTCAAGAGTATGAAGTATTTCTTATGTTTGGAATAAAAAAAGTGTATTTCTACATCTCATGTATTGCTTTCTTTAGTTCATTTATAACATTACTTCTTTGATTTATTGTAAGTCAAGTTTTTCTTTAAAAATGGTGAAAAAACTTAATTCATCCCCTTTTAAGCTAACTTTTCTATCACTCTCCAACATGAGGGGATTGATACATATCAAGGCCCAATAACCTGGGCCAACTCCAAAATAGTCTGCCTAAATCTAGTATTGGACAAAGATAGGCCTTTCGACCCAACTGCTGCCCGCCCAAGACCCATAAGCACTCCTCCAATAGCTGTCAAGTTTCCTCTCCAATGGTTGCCAACTCATTCTTAATAAAAAGCAGGAAGTCAAGGATCTAATTTCTCAACTTCTCTCATTAATCCATCTCTCATCTTTCCCATGCCACTAAGGAGTTATTAACCTATATTTCCCATGAAATCACTAAAATGCTAGGCATTTAAGCTACCTAAGGTCCCTAGGTGTCTATTCTAATTCCCATAAACATTCAATGTAATCATGGGGTTGTTTCCTATATAAGGGAAGATATGATCAATCATTTCTAGTTTTAAATCTTTGAAAAATTTGGTCTATTAATCTATATCAATCATTTCTTTTCACTTGTTCAAGTGTGGCAAAATTTTCAGCTCTTATCTAAGTGTGATTGCCTTGCATTATCACTTAGTGGAGAGTTGTTTGTTTCTTATTTTCCCTCTTACTCGATTGCTCTATTTTGGTTATCCAAATTTTGTCCTATCACCTGGTCTTGTGTAGAGACAAAAACCCTTCCATCTCTACGCCCATCTCTATTAAAAAGCTAATATCTTGAGCAAAGATAGACAAATTTGTCTCTATTCGAAATTTTTTTGACTAAATATTTCCTTTTCAATTAGTGACGAAATTAAAGACAGATTTAGTATTTTTTAACAAAGACAAAAGTTTTTTTCCTTTATTATTTTTTTTCTCTAAGAGACAAAAAATAGTTCTATCTCTAATTTCATCTCTGTGCTCTTCAATAGCACTGTTGGTTTTCTTGTAATATGTTTCTAATTTTGTTTTTGTTCTCTTTCGTCTCTAACAGAGATAGAAAAAATTATGTCTCTATGCAAAAGAATAATATTAAAATAATATTTTTTTTTTTCACATTTAGAGATAGAAAATTTTATGTTTCTAATTATTTTTTATTTAACGATTAAATCAGACAAGAATTTAGTATTTTTTTAATAGGGATGAAAAATTTTTGCCCTTAGAGATGGATTCCATATTTTGCATAGAGATGGTTTCCGTCTTTGATTCCATCTCTGTGTACAAACTATTAGTTTTTTATGTGATCTATCTCTACATTGATTGTTAAATACGATTTTTTTTTTTTTTTTGTAACCATGTTTTTTTTGGTTAATTTTCAATCATGTTAGGAAATTGGAGACCAAATGGAATTAGTCAAGTTTTTGTATTAAGTATGAAACTAAGCTAAAACTCTTAAAATTGACTTAATCATATTTGTCGATATGGTCAAATTAACTAATTTTAGTTGCATTAGAAAAATTTATCTCATATTTTAAAATAGAACAAAAGAAAGATAAGAAATATAATGAAGAATTTGGAAATGAAATCAACAAAAGTTGCAATATTTACTTCTTTTTTTTTTTTTTTTTTCATTTTTACACTAGTCTTCCTATAACAAATGGTGGCATTTCTTTTCTCCAAGGGATGGGTAGTGATAATATTTGGGTGGTCATCGAATGTCAAGTGCCATGTTAATTACAGTACTTGCTTCTTCCTTGGGATGATCATCCTTGTGCGACCCCCGGTGCTCGTGCTCTCGATTATGCTAGGAGAGGTAAATCGCAAGTATGAGGTTTCGTCTCACTGGGCAAGTCGAGAATCAAACTCATGACCCACATAACTGACACCTGCATATCGCTTGCCCGACCGCTCAACCTATGCCTGGGGGGTACTTGCTTCTTCCTTGTTTCTAGAAGATATGGCTGTATGGTTGGGTTCGACTCCAATAATGATTGTAGCCTTATTTAATGGTTGGAGCATTAATTTCCTCCTCAAGCCAATTTATTCAAGGTGGCTAGTCTCTCTCTTTCTTTTTTTTTTTTGGAAATGTTAAGAATTCTAGAATTGAAATTTCAATTCTAACTAGAATATTAATGATTTCTTGTGTTTGGAATGAAAAAAGTGTAGGAATCGGAGTTATTGTTTCCATTAATTAAAGTTGATAAAAAATGTTAGGAGAAGAATTAGAATTTTAGACCCCACCCGACCTATTTATTTATCTATATATGGATTGTACTAACCACAAGAAGCCTAGCTCAACGTTAGGCCCATAACCCAGTACTAGGCCCGATCTCTAGACCCGGCCTCGGCTCACACCAGCTCAGCAACATCCTCATTGCTTTAATACCATCTAAAATCTCTGCACCTACAACAGGCCTCAACGGTTTTGAGATTCTCGGCCCTTCATCTTTGCCCTCATCCTTAGCAATGCCGGGATCCTCAGCTCCTTATCCTCCCATAACGGTTGACAATTATGTAGGGATTGGGCTCTCACCCTTTCCCCCATATAAGCCTGCCTTGTCACAAGTTGAGGTATGTTCTTTTCAGTTTTAAAGGAACTTAGTCATCTTGAATCCCTATTGACTTGAGTGTTGGAGTGCTTGCATGTGCCACCCCCATCGCACAGACAGCCGTGACCAAACTTGTCGTTGCCTCAAACTCTCTGGCCAACCACCATTTTGAGCCCAAAGGAACAATATATGCTTCTATTCTATTAGATAAACAAACACCCATTTTGATGTATTAAATAAGGCCTTGAACTTCTCAAATGCCTTCTCTCAAAATTTTTTATTTCAAAAATACTCTTTCCAATGATTTATTAGATACTAATGGCCTAGCCTATACTATGCACGTATCATGCTACTCTAAACCACTCCCTTGCTAGTCCCCATGCATGTAAGGACCGTATTAGCATATGTTGTATTTTGGTTTATTTTGTATTTTGTGACAATGGCGTATTTTTGTTATGTTGGACTTATTAGTTAGTTTTATTTCTTATTACTGTTTTATTTCTTGTTGCTATTGTTTTAGTCAATAGGTTTTGATCAATATATAAAGCTAAGATCTAAATGAATAAATAGATTGATGAAGCATTTTAACTCACTTGTTCTCATTTCTATGTTGTTATGGAATCGGAGTATATGAAGCTCTAGGGTTCTTCTCCGGCAATCTTCGATGTAGTATCCTAGGTTTCCTTCTGCTGGTTTTGATTCTTGTTCTCATTGATTTCGATCTCGAGACGTCATGTTCCTTTTTTCAATCGATAGGTGTGAATCTTCATTGTTCGAAGGTTTGTGTTTTTTTTTTCTTTGATTTGTTTGCGAATCTCCTTTGATCGGAGATTTGCGATCGTTTATCTTTTCTAGTGACCAGAATCTTACAATCTCATATGATTTGTGTTCTTAGATTACTTTCATATCTTTTACACAAATTGTTTCGCTCGTTCTAGGGTAATGGAAAACCCTAATATGTCTTCTCCCTCATTAAGGCTCGATTCTGCCATTGGCAATGGTTTGAGTCCTTTCTTCTTGCATCATTCTAATAGGCTAGGGCTTATTTTGGTCTATTAGCTCTTGACAAGGGATAATTACACATCTTGGAGCTGTTCGATGATGATTGCTCTATCTGTCAAGAATAAGCTAGGGTTTATTGACGGCTTGATCCAGCGTCCTTTAGGTGATGATTTCCTTTTAAATGCTTGGATTAGAAATAATAACATGGTTATTTTGTGGATTCTTAATGTCGTGTCTAAGGAAATCTCGACCAGTATCATTTATTTTGAATCAACACAAGATATATGGACTAATCTAAATGAACGCTATTAGTAAAGCAATGGGCCTAGAATCTTTCAACTGAGGTCAGAATTGATGAACCTTACTCAAGGTTCTTTCTCTGTAAGTGCTTATTTTACCAAGTTAAAGATTATTTGGGATGAATTGGGGAATTTTAGACCTACTTGTAATTATAGCAGTTGTACTTGTGGAGGTATTAGGGCTCTTATAGATCATCACCAAATGGAACATGTCATGTTGTTTTTAATGGGATTAAATGATTCATTTGCTCAAGTGAGAGGTCAGTTGTTATTAATGGAACCTCTTCCTCCCATAAATAAAGTCTTTGCCTTAATTTCACAAGAGGAGAAACAAAGGAATGTAGTGGTTAATATGGGAGATCCTGTTTTGTTCAATGTTGAGCATGATAATAATAAGACTAGTCTTGGTAGATCTCAGAAAAATGATAGGTTAATATGTACACATTGTGGATATCATGGTCATACTATTGACAAATGCTATAAATTACATGGATATCCCTATGGGTATAAGATGAAACAGAAGAATCCTAATGGACCTAGACCTAATTTCATGAATTCTACTAATCACTTCAGTTCCAACACTATGAGTCAGGTTTCTAAGGGTACTACATATACTCAGGGCACGAGGGAATTCATGCAGTCCTTGAATTCTACCCAATATCAGACCTTATTGAGTATGTTGAATGATCATCTTGGTGCAGTAAAGGCCAGGCAGAATCTGATGCTCCTCAAAATCAAGCATCAGGTATCTGTTTTAATATTTTGGTTAGTTCGTTACTTGGTCATTCAAAGTATTGGATAATAGACTCAAGGGCTACATGTCATGTTTGCTTTAGTGAATCCCATTTTCATAATCTGAGACCAATTAAGGATATATTTGTTACTCTCCCAGACCAATTTTGGTTGTCAATAACTTGTATAGGGACTGTGAGATTAAGTGATTATATGGGGGTTGGAAAATGTTTTGTATGTGCCTTAATTCAAGTTTAACTTGATATCTGTGAGTGCACTGGTAAAAGGGAATAATGTGAGCCTCAATTTCTTTTTTAATTCATGTGATATCCAGGCTGTCCATCTTTTGAAAATGATTGGTAGGGCTAGTCTTCATGGGGGATTGTATGTGCTTGATGCTAGTTTTATGCCTTGTACTTCTAATTCTCATGCCATTATGGCTCATGTTGTAAGTAAACATACTTTGCATAGTAGGCTTGGTCATGTGTCTTTTCAAAATTTGGACAAATTGAAAGCTTTTTTGAGATATAAAGATGTTGAAACTATACTGTATTTTGTATGTCCCTTAGCTAAACAAATGAGATTATCATTTGTTTCTAATAACCATGTTTCTCAACATGCTTTTGATTTAATTCATTGTACTACGTGGGGTCCATATCATGTCCCTACTCATGCTGGTTATATGTATTTTCTTACAATAGTTGATGATTGTACATGATTCACTTGGGTATTCTCGATGAGACATAAGTCGGAAGCTAGGGACATTATACCTAAATTTTTCTCTATGGTTGAGACACAATTTAATACAAAGGTGAAGAAATTTAGGTCTGATAATGCACTTGAATTGAATTTTCATGACTTCTTTTGTGCCAAAGGGGTGGTTCATCAATTTTCTTGTGTAGAAAGACCTGAACAAAATTCGGTGGTAGAGTGTAAACATCAACACCTCCTTAGTGTAGTTAGGGCATTGCTCTTCCAATCTCGAGTTCCTATTCAGTTTTGGGGTGACTGTATTCTCACGGCAACATTCTTAATAAATAGGACTCATACTTCTTTATTAAAATTTCAGTCTCCTTATCAACTTCTCTACCATTCACTAGTGGATTACTCATCTTTTAGGGTGTTTGGTTGTCCTTGTTTTGTTTCAACCTTACCTTCCCAAAGATCAAAATTTTCCCCTCGAGCCATTACCTGCATATTTGTTGGTTACCCTCATGGTGTGAAAGGTTACAAACTATATGACATAGTTACCAAGAAATTTATTATTTCTCAGGATGTTGTATTTCATGAAGAGGTTTTTCCTTTTCACTCCATTGTTCCCTCACAGACGATTGTAGATCATTTTCCCAATCTAGTCACACCTCAGCCCGGGCTTGATGTGTCTTCTGTCAATCCAATTGCATCTGATTTTCCTTATCTGATTGCACCTCCTGACAGTCCTCCTTCTACTATTTTTGCACCATCATTTCACGAATCTAATCGCGTAACTCAGCCCCTTTCTTATCTTTAAGATTATCATTGTCATTTGTTAACTCAAACATTAACCTCTCTTACAACTTCTTCTTTATCCACTAGCCCATTATGTTTCTTATTCTACTTTGTCTCCTTCTCATAGGCACTACATTCTCAATGTTTCTTCCAATTTTGAACCTTAATTCTATCATCAAGCAGTGCCCTATGCTTACTGGAAAGATGCCATGAAAGCTGAGTTGGATGCAATGCATTTGAATAACACTTGGTCTGTCATTACTTTGCCTTGGGACAAGCATGCTATTGGGTGTGTAAGTGGGTGTATAAGATTAAATACAAGTCTGATGGTTTAATAGAAAGACATAAGGCCTGTTTAGTGGCAAAGGGATACACACAACAAGAGGGTTTAGACTTCTTTGACATTTTTTTCCAGGTAGCTAAGTTGGTTATAGTCAAGGTTCTCTTAGCTTTAGCTGCTGTTAATAATTGGCTTCTTATCCAGCTTGATGTTATTACACATTTCTTAATGGGGATCTTTTTGAAGAAGTATATATGGACCTTCCACTTAGGTATCAGCCCAGAGTTGTTGCTCCTCCTAAAGAGGAGAGGCTGGTTTGTAAACATCATAAATCAATCTATGGATTGAAACAGGCTTCACGACAATGGTTTGATAAGTTTTCCACAGCCTTACTTAAATATGGTTTTATCCAGTCCAAGTCTAACTATTCCCTCTTTACTTAGGGTAGTGGGTCTTTTATTATGGCTTTGCTTGTCTATGTCGATAACATCATTATCATAGGTAATGATACTGATGCTATAGCTTCTCTTAAAGAGTTTCTTTATGGTCAGTTCAAACTTAAAGACCTTGGGCGTCTAAAGTACTTCATTGGCTTTGAGATTGTTTGCTCTTCTAAAGGTATTTTCTTGTCCCAACGACATTATACATTACAAATTATTAAGGATATGGGTTTCTTATCTAGTAAACCAGCTATGGTTCCTATGATTCCAAAAGCTAAATTGAGTTCTATTGATAGTGATTTGGTTGAGGATGTATTTGTTTATAGATGACTCAATAGTCGTTTGCTTTATCTTACAATATCTTGTCCTGACATTACTTATGTTGTTCATAAGCTCAGTCAATATGTTTCTCAGCCTCAAAAACCACATCTTGATGTAGTCCACCATTTATTGAGGTATCTAAAATCTTCTCCTAGACAAGGACTGTTTTTCTTTACTTCTTATTCTTTGTAGATCTAGGCATTCTCATATGCTGATTAGGGCTCTTGTCTAGATACAAGATATTCTATCACGGGTTTTTGTATTTTCTTTGGTGATTCTATGATTTCTTGGAGAGCTAAGAAGCAAAGTACAGTATCTCGGTCTTCAGTGGAGGCTAAATATAGGGCTCTTGCTACTACAACTAGTGAGATTATATGGTTACATCAGCTTCTTGCTGATTTTCAGGTTTCTACTCTCACTCCTGCTGTAACGGCCCACCTCCCGGAGCCCCTGTCGGCGTAGAGGATTCGTGAGAGAGTCATTATATGGATGATACCGAACAATAACACAAGTTAACACTAACACACAATCCATATTTAAACCCTAATCTTTTCATCACACAACATTTAATAACCATCCTTACATAACCGCTCGCAGCAAGAGCCCACTTAGGCTTACATAACACACTCCTATCTCAAGAACATAAAAACATTTCCCTGACCAAGCACAACAACACCCAGGACCTAGACTTAGGAGAGCTCTGCACTTGCTATCATGGCACAATGATCGGGGCCCAAACCTCGCTGAGCATACCCGCCACTCAGGCGATCCTCTTACCTAGAATGATGGTCAAACAAAGGGTGAGTCACAAGATTCAGCAAGTGAATATAAGACTAGTATAGCAAAAGATATAACCCCCAAACCACCCGCACACCGCATGAAAAACAAGCATCAACTCGCACACTCCGTGCCTAAGACAAACACATGCACAACATGAACCGCAAGTCAGATGAAACCCGCATAAATAAACATGCACATAATGGTCCTTGGGGCCCACATAAAAGACACCGGAACCCAAGTCCCCAACAAACCTACCTCTACCATGAACTGGCAAGCATGAAACCACGAGCCAAATATAACCAATATAATCTCAGGTTGGTACTCCCGTCTAAAACAGAATGATACTTCCGTGTGTAATGTCAACCTCAGGTCGGTACTCCTGCCTAAAACGGTACGGTCCTCTCGTCCGTGGTAATAACGCGAACCTTAGGTCGGTACTCTCGCCTGAAATGAAACGGTCTTCTCGTTCGTGATAACAACCTCGGATCGGTGCTCCCATCCGAAAGAGATATCCCTAGTAATCAGAATCACCGCGCGTATAGAACCATGCAATGCAACAAATAAGAAATATAATGACTTCCGCAGCATAAACGTGATGGCAAGGCCCCCATAAACCAAGCATCAAGCCATGCTACGCCCACATAGAAATACACACTTGTGAAATGCTCTAAATGCATATGCTCACCTAGAGTACCCAAATTGGCTCTTAGTCCAACCGGGTCATGCCAATGCTCACACACCCCATCACACACAAAGCATGTCTCTCTAATGAATGCAACCCAACCTCGACACACACTGTCAACATCAACTGTAATTAAATAAATAATAATTTCACACACAAAGACCCAAGATTCACAACCAGCACATACATACACACACACCCATTTGGAACCTAACCCCATCAGGTGCAGCATCATTCCTAAGGAAATGGGGCGATACAAAGCCCTGTGTCGGTTAGCAGGAAATCACCAATAATAAAAAATGGTTGCCACGTGTAGTTATACAATTAATACGTGGAACCAAATAACAACGAGGGAGAAAATAAAATATGAACAATGGCAAGGACTTGTAGAGGGATTCAAGCTCATAAAGGAAGAGTTAGGAACTTGCCTTTAAATGACCATTTCTAGCATTTCCTGCGCTCCCGCTGTGAAGTAAGATATTTTAGATGAAATAATAAGTTTACATCCCAAAATAACTAAACCGTGAAAAATATATGATTTAAACGCGCAACGCTCCCAATAATTTTACCCACTTACCTAGCTATTTTAATCATAAAATAATCCCAAAATCTCCTTGTTTTCTCATTTTTTCCTCCCATTTTCCTAGCTGTCGCGCCCCATTTCTTCTTCTGTTCGCTGGCTCAAAGAAGGCTAAAATCGGCCTTTAAATTGGCAAAAACAGAGGGTAGGGCGCGCGGCCATGTGGTAGCTGCTGGGCCAAGCGGGGAGGCTACCACCTTAAGGCCGAAACGCCGTTGTTTCGGCCCTCCTCTGGCCAAATAAAATCGGTAAAGCCCCCAGCCTCGCGCTCGCCCACATGGATTTGATCTTGCGACTTGCCCTATACCCCCTCGCGTGCGCGATTGCCCGCGTGTAACAACTCGCTCCCACTTACGGGCGCCACCAGTAAATAATCGACCGGATTACTCACCCGACGAACCACAACTGAAGGGTTGGACTATGTTTCAACAAGAAACGCCCTAAGTGGGAACTAAGCTTCGTCATTCCCTTCGCTCCACTCAGGAATCGGTCCCAACTCAAACAAGAAAACACAGTGGACCGAGACTCGAAACCCAAGTGAGCTTTACCTCTCTTCAGCTCGCTTCATAACAAGCTAAAGGTGACCTAGGCACAAAGCTAGCATAACAAACATTTCACTGAGTATTGGGGATTTAGGAGAACATACATCGCTGATCTTTACTTGGTTCGAACTTGGCTTTAACAACTAAAGTCACATATACAACACACAGACTCATAATCATCTATCACACCATTATGATTACAACAACTAGATACCTCTAGTGCTTAATACGCTTACATTCAAACACATAAGTACATATAAGAAAATACAGGAGAATACACATCCACACATCTCGGGCAACGATGCTAGTTGCCACAACAATCTCCCGGCACCATCCCTACTTGCATTTGGTCTTGCATCATCTACAACATGAGGTAAAACCTCATGAGTCAAAAAGACTCAATAAGGGTGCAATGCATGTAAATATGAATATAACCATATTTATGTATGCCAAATGCATGTAAATGAGGCTAACCCATCTATCCTCACAACCCACCAAGGTTTGAGGCATCAACCTATCAGCCTCCCACAACACTAGTCCTCTATATGGCGATAGGTCCACTAGATCTCACATCACACGAGTGTTAACCACTACATGCAAATGCAACATAAAAACATTATCAAACACATTTACCAACTTGCAAGGCCACCTCTACATGGGGCCATCCCTTACCTGGCTCGAAGCCTCTTCTTTGCCTCGGCACGAACTCCAGTTTGAACCTCAAGTTCCTCTAGGATCACTGCCTTCCCGGTCGAACCTAGAGGTAAACAGACAAAACCTCACAATATCAAACATTAACCAACGCCTTCGCTTTTTCTTACATCGCAAAATCACCCATCAACACTATCTCCAAACAACACCAACCACGGCATACACTAGCCGTCAATAATTTCCAAACAACCCCGACCTAAGGTTTAATCCAACAAATAATTACTCTACAACATCTCACCTAAGCAAATAATTCAAGAAGAAATAATTAATTACCTTATCCAATCTGGAAGGAAAAATCGGTCAATCGCCCATGCTGATGTTGCCTCATTGACTGCCATCTCATGCCCAAAATCCCATTCTCGAGCTTTCAGTATGCTCCACGAGTCTCGAAATAATTTTCAGAACTTTTCTGGAATTTTCTCCTATTTTTCCCATTTTTCCAGACTTTCCCAAAATTTTCTTTATTTTCTTTTTCCTTTTTCTTTTTTTCTTTTTTTTTCTTTCTTTTCCTTCATTTCTTCTCCCGCGCACCCTTGTTCTTCTTCCTTCTTCGCGGCTTCTTCTTCCTTGGCGCGCACAGCGCCTCCGCGCTCCAGCAACCGGCCACTGCCGCGGGCCCTTAGCCGCCGTCGATGCTCGTCTCCAGCTTCGTCGGCCACTCCCTGTCGCGCGACCCCCGGCCATGGCTGCCATCGGCACGAACTGCCTTGGCTGGACCCCCCCTGCACGCTGCCATGGCCGTCCGTCGCTTCGGCCTTCAGCCATCGCGAGCCACCAGCACGCCTTCGGTCACCGACGCTAGCCCAAGACGGCCTCACCCAGCTCTAATGCCGACCACGCCCTTGCTCGATCGACCTCCATTGCAGCGGCCATGGCCGCTGCTGCCTTCACTGCTGGAACCAGCCAGCAATCGCCCTCCACCTCTCTCTCGATCTCGCACGACTCTCTCCCCCTCTCTCTCGTTCACGAACTCTCTCCTCTCGGCCATAGCTCTCTCTCGATCTCTCTTCTCCCTCTGTGTTTCGGCCATTTCGAAATATCAGAGGGAAGGAAGCTTCCTCCCTACTTTCGCGTATACACCATATATATATATACATATATACTAATTACACATAAACCCCACTAATTCTCATTAATTTCACTTAAGAAGATTAATAATTACACTTAGAGATTTTTATAATAGCACGTGGGCCCTCTCAAGGTTTTAATTGATTACCCTCAAGCCACTAAAACCTTAATTCTCCAAAATTAAAAATTAGCTTTTACTTGAAAATACTGATTTCGTCCCTGCGCCTGCACGGGACCTTTATTCCACCCAAAAACACTTAAGGGTTGCCTTATTCTCAAAACCGGACCACCCCTAGGGTTCCCTCAACTTCCCAGAGGTCCCCTGCAACATTCGGTATTGGCACCCATTTGGGCTTATTCAGGATTTATCCCGAATTTTATTTCTGATTAGACTGCTCCCAACGTCATTAGCATCATCTCGAGACGCTCACCGATCTCATGCCCTCTTCTCTAGACATCCAAGTCTCGAGACACTCCCTGTCGCCAACTCGGCAAATTTCATTAATTAATTTCTTGAAACTGACTCTTGGGCTTTCCGGACCACCCGAGATCCTTTCAAAATAATTAAAAATTATTTATTTTCAATACTATGTAATACCGGGTATTACATTCCACCCCTTAAAGAATTTCGTCCTCGAAATTCACTTTGCATTATACAACTGCCAAGACAACTACATTCTCGAGCAAATCACCGAGCTCTCATATTCGAGAATCTCATAACCCAGCCATTGCTTACCTTTCCCTTGGGCTATCCCCACCTCAAGGCTTCTCTTAAGCATTTGGTCCTCCATCTCTCGAGGACATACACCAACCAAATACCGCTTTGACCTCTCACCAAATCGCACCACTGGTCGCTGGTCATGCTTACTACAATGCTGTCCATCTCCGGATGGATTTTCTTTACCTCGAAGCATCACTTTGCAGTCCACTTCCCATTTTCCCATCAATCGAAATAAACTCTCGTTAACATTGCATCACTGATCAGTTTACCACGATTTTACGTCGATCACACACGGCAATGTTTCCCCTTGCCAAACACACATGGCCACGATTTTACGCTGGTCCAACCAACAACGTTTTAGCACTGACCATACGCCGCAATGTCACTTCTAGTGCCTACAAGACACTCTGACACCCATACCATCCTGGCATACCGCCATTAGTCACATGCATGCTTAGCTTGAGTTGATCCTCATGGCAACCTCTCATTACCAATCAACTAACCATGCTAACACTACATGGGAAGCATTTAACCCACCTAGCCAACTTCGACCATTTCATACACGGTCTTCTACCTTGACCAGTCGACCTTCATTTATCGATATGATTAAGCATAACCGACATACCCAACACCATGCTAGGCAATTTCACATTTTAATCATACTTGCGTTACTCGAGTCCACCTCGAGCTTGGCAATGCACGCACCATTACATTCTTACCTCGAGTTTAACCATGCTCGGGCCACAACCTTCTCCCAACCAAGAGCTCTTCGCATAAGCACACAGACTACTCTGGCCTTCCTTTCTGGTCGATATTACACGCTAGTAGGGGTCTCATACCCATACTAGGGAACTCTTCACCGAGCAACCCCTCTTCAATTTTTCACCCTATTTCAGCTTTTACAATCATGTCCCATGCTAAGCCTTACCTTGGCTGTTAAACCCTACCGTGAGTCAAGGATCCTACCATTGCGCTGAAAGGCTTGGAACCATTAATCGACTCTCATCATCACTCACGGTGTGTGGCACAAGTTATCGGCTTATTACCATCTGCACAATCACTTATTGCACCGCACCTGTAGGATGACTCGTGCCTTTGGTTCACACCATAGCAAGCTAACATGATTATACCCCATACCTTTGTAGTGGTCTTCGCCCAGCTTCAATTTCATTAGAACCTTTCACAATCCGCCACTTCTCGATAGAGCCTTATATTCTAGAGGCATGAAACTTTTCGGCCATCTTAAATCAGGTTCATTCTCAATTCGCTATAGACACCTGACTTAAACCATGCATACTGGTTTCCCCTATCCTTCTCGTCAAGGGAAACACCATGATAGCAATGAATTTCCTTCCATGGTTGTTGCATCTGAAATTTCACAGGTCGACTCAACCACTACGACCTCAATTTTTGGGTTAGCTTTTCCTCATTACCATGCCCTTTTTATAATAGCTAACTAATTCCTTGAGAGACTCTGGCTTCTCCCGGACTCTCTTATACCTCTTGCTTTTATCAGCTCACATCACTCGGTGAGCGACCACATTGTCTCTAATGCCATCATCATCGACTAGGACAACTTCCTGCCATCGCTTGGCGCCACATCCAGCCACAACCACGACTCCAGAGCCACCTACGCCACTGAATGACTACTCTCACGATGCCACACGACCATGGCCAGCCGTCGCTTGCCGCTGCTGCTATCACTGGTCGACGCCTTCAGTCGTCATCGGTTACCCCCAGCCGATCACCAATCGACTCCACTAATTGCTGTCTTTCACACCCATTAACCCCTAACCATGAGGTTAAATCTCATCAATTGCCCACACTCCAAGGCATCCCTCCAGTTGTATCACTCACAACTAGTAGGTGACTTTATCACCTAAACACCATTCCTAGGAACCAATCTCGTCCCATAAGCTCTTCATTCGAGCTCTCGTCACCAATTGGCAACATCTTAAATTCGCTCTCATCTTCTATTTAACTAACTTGATTAATTCTAGCCAGATCGCCCGGCTCACCATTAACACAACCTTCCTCCATGCACTACGCTTACAATCATCGACTATGACTTTGATTTAAACTCCACCCACTGAAAATCACCCATGCCACTCTTGTGGAATTCACACTTCCACTTGATGCTGAAGGGCTCACCTTCCTACTTAGGCACTTGCCATCACTCTGGCTTTCCCCAGGTGATCCATCTTGATAGGTTGTAACACCATAGGGAGTTTCTCCCGCGTTGTTGCCCCATGCTCAACCTTTCTTGGGTGAACCTCTCAAGTTCTACCCAAGCCACCATTTCAATGCTACCATCTATAACCCTTGCTACGGAGTAACGCTCCTTTAAGCGGCACAATTCTGCCATGACCAACCATCTTTTATCCCCTTGGATCTCTTTCTCAACACCCACTTGGTCTAACCACCAGGACCCGCTAAACCTTTGTATTATAGGCATACATGGAAATCAACAAGGCTGTACATCACAGTCCTCGAGCCTCACGCTCCCATCATTGCCATCAGGTGCTACCACCTGGCAACTGATCACGTGTCATCAACTAGAAACCCCTCCAGTGCCACATGAGAATACTTCCTCATTTTCGCATTGACATATTCAGAACTAACATTAGACTGTGCAATTGCGAGCCTTCACGGATTTTGAACCGTGCCTTATCCACGTGTTCAGCCTGCCACAACTCACATCATAGGATTTGAGATCCCCATACTTGAAACTTTTGCACGCTTCAATAATCCCATCTCATGGTTGGCTTTCATCTCGTAAGTCTCGCCCTCCACAACACTCACTTATCATTCTAGAGCCATTTACTGACTTCACTAATCAACCCATCTTCATGCATCACCGTAAGGTCACATAGGGTCCATCATCTTAATTTGCCCGATCAACTGCGAATCAATTTAACCACAATTGCATTAGCATCCTTTAACCAGGAGCATTGCCACGCATCTTGTTATCACACCACAAGATAACGCCCACTCGATTCACAAATCTTCTTGCTGCCAAGACAATAAAAGGCACTACTATGATTTTTCAACCCTTATAGAATTTTAGGTTTGGCCCAGACATAATCTACAACATACCCCAGGTCTTCGGCTTCTAATCTTCTCCACCGCAGACGAGTTACTCCACATAGAGGGCTGCAGTCCCTTCTATGAACTAACCGCCTATATCTAGTGGTCCTTAGCATTAGACTCGTCAACGGTAGGCATCAACTGTAGCGTTATTCCCACGCTAGACTCGTTTCTTTTTCCCGGGTTTCCTTCTCAAACGTCTCGAGATGCTATAATGCCTCAACATTCGCTAAACTGCCTCAACATCGCTTATTACTCGCAGCTGAGTTGTGGAACTGACCACAGCTTCCGTCACCCCTATCGTGCATCTCACTGATCTTCAACCCCTAACCATCTGCATAATCACTGTGTTGCCTTGTGCTTTAGGCGAGCCAACACCTGGTCATCGTTATCGTGTCACTCCCATACACTGGCCCAACATCGTGTTGCCCTGTGCTTTGGAGAGTCAACACCCAATCATTATTACCGTATTGCTCCCTTACACTGGCCCAACAACAGTTTCCAACAGCATGGCTCAGGTTCAACACTGATCTGCTTCGCACCCCGTAGTGTGACTTTCAGCCTTCCAGTCCAACCTCTAATATCGAACTCGACATGACTACCTCGCCACGCTCGCAGCCATTATCCTCACCAAGCTTCCTACTTGGCCACTAATTTATCGAATCATTAACGCATTCCACGATTCCTCCTTAAGACTACTCTAGATGTCCTATCTCTTACAGGAGATTCTCGGTCTCACCTAACCAAATTTCCTAAGGTGTTGCTCCTGCTCTTCGGCATCTGACCGTCATCTACAGTTCACTAAATTGCTCAGGCGCATGGGCCACTTGCCCTCAACGCGAGCCAACTCATTAGTCCTCTACACACGGTCCATAGCATCAGATCCGTCACATCGAGCCTTGCACCCATAGCATCAAAGCTACTTAAAGCCTCTCTCGAACTACGATGGTTCCATCACCCTCTTACTAAAACCATCTTACTTGGTTATCCTTGCCTTGATAACCTTAAGCTCATACCATGAGCCCTTCTCCTCAAGACTCTACATCTCTTACTGCTTAAGAGACTCTCAAACCACTTCACATCTTGAGGCCTCATGATTTTACCCCACAAGATCATACCTCACGGCTCTCACTCAACATTTGAAAACTCTAACTTTCCATGACAATGGATCCAAATCCATTGTGATTCATTTCACCACCTAGCTCATCCTAGAGCTTGATTATCAACGATTTCTTAATCCACAAACAACATGCTGAGCCTACCTCAAGCTCCAGCACCCATAGCCATAGCGCACCTACCATTACCCTCCAGGTAAATCGAGACCTCTCGTCTCCCCTTCCACACCCACCGTGCATTCAGTCACTATGCCCAGCTTGGCATTCCAACATGCCTTGCTTGGGCTCCCATGACTTTGGAATTACAATTCAAGGCCTCCACATTACTCACCATGCCCCTACCCACCTAGGCATCCGAAGTTGGCATTTCCATCACGCGTATAGCCTATGGATGTCCTGTTGTCACAACTCACTACCCTCGGCCCACACACCGCTCATACCTTTCATTGGGTGACCTTCGCATCTCCCATCAAGGGTCTCGTACCCTTAGGCGTTATCCCGATCCCAAGCATCACAATGAGGGTCTATACACCTCTCATCTCCCGACCTTAGGCATCCCACTAGACCCTAAGTGTCATAATGAGAGTTTTGATTGGCCCCTCATTCCTCATTCACATGAACAGTCCTTTGGCCCTACACAACTAGGACTTCTAACCCAATGGCTCTAACACGCATATCAACGAATGCCCAACTCCTTAATCCCAAATCTGGATTCCCCTGGATTCTAGCTCGACCTACTTGGGATTTCCATCTCATACAAACACCTGCTAGGGTCCACTTGCTACACAACTATCATTCCCAAAGATAGACATCGTCTCTTCACGAAACCAACTAGGGTCCACTCATACCTTAGGCACATCGCTTTTGGGATCATCATAACAATACGATCTCATCGCATCACATATATCTAGCATCCTGACTTCCTTTAGAGTCCCTCCAGATTCTACTTGCATCATGCCTTCACTGGCCATGACATACAGATGCATTACATGCACACTCCCCATAGAGCCTCACTGCAATTAACCTTACCTCCTTCCTGGGGCTCACCACCTAGCCCGCTAATGACTCATTTCCTTGAGCCTTGAGCTAACTTCCACTTTAGCTTACTCTATCTCAAGCGCACAGGCCTTACTGCACCACTTCCAAGGGACAACTCTATTCCCATCGAACATGCTCGACAATTCCCTGACATAGGGACGCTCCACTAATCCCCTCCCGGACTAGTCATGCTTCGGCTTCGTATCCCCACACGAGCCTCAACACTTCAATCTCAAGGAGTTGCCATCCGTAAAACATACCATACACCCAAATTCCAATATTCAGGTTTTCTTGACACCAACACCCACACTTGGGTTTTTGGTTCCTCTTACTCGACTTGTATACCCCTTACAGGTATATCATATCAACCCAGGGTATTTTTCTCATTGCTAGAGTAGGAATATCTGAGCATACCCGCAAAGCCATCACAAGACTCAACGCCTTGACCCCATCCCTTAGGGTCCTCAAACCACATGTCCAACCTTTAAGGTTATCGGATCAATCTCACATCACAATCTTAAGACAACAAACCAACTATTCTCGACCTCAACTCAACAGCGAGGACATTCCGACTTACATCCAAATCATGCTAGACAATCCCCGACTCAAAACTATGGCAATCGCTAACATCAACCACTAAATCGACCATACCTGACATTCTAACACGCTAGCCTTCCCACTCATATAGATAGCCATGCTCTGATACCAACTGTAACGACCCACTCCCACTTACGGGCGCCACCGGTAAATAATCGATCGGATTACTCACCTAACGAACCACAACTGAAGGGTTGGACTATGTTTCAACAAGAAACGCCCTAGGTAGGAACTAGGCTTCGTATTTCCCTTCACTCTACTCAGGAATCGGTCCCAACTCAAACAAGAAAACTTAGCGAATCGAGACCCAAAATCCAAGTGAGCTTTACCTCTCTTCAGCTCGCCTCATAGCAAGCCAAAGGTGACCCAGGCACAAAGCTAGCATAATAAACACTTTGCTGAGTATTGGGGATTTATGAGAACATACCTCGTTGATCTTTACTTGGTTCGAACTTGGCTTCAACAACTAAAGCCACATATACAACACTAGACTCACAATCATCTATCACACTATTATGATTACAACAACTAGATACCTCTAGTGCTCAATACGCTTACATTCAAACACATGAGTACATATAAGAAAATACAGGAGAATACACATCCACACATCTCGGGCAATGATGCTAGTTGCTACAATAGTCTCCCGACACTATCCCTTCTTGTATTTGGTCTTGCATCATCTACAATATGAGGTAAAATCTCATGAGTCATAAAGACTCAGTAAGGGTGCAATGCATGTAAATATGAATATAACCATGTTTATGTATGCCAAATGCATATAAATGAGGCTAGGCCCATTTATCTTCACAACCCACCAAGGTTTGAGGCATCAACCTATCAGCCTCCCACAACATTAGTCCTCCATATGGCCATAGGTCCACTAGATCTCACATCACGTGAGTGTTAACCACTACATGCAAATGCAACATAAAAATATTATCAAACACATTTACCAACTTGCAAGGCCACCTCCACATGGGGCCATCCCTTACTTGGCTCGAAGCCTCTTCTTTGCCTCGGCAAGAACTCCAGCTTGAACCTCAAGTTCCTCTAGGATCACTGCCTTCCCGGTCGAATCTAGAGGCAAACAGACAAAACCCCACAATATCAAACATTAACCAATGCCTTCACTTTTGCTTACACCACAAAATCACCCATCAATACTATCTCCAAATAACACCAACCACGGCATACACCAGCCGTCAATAATTTCCAAACAACCCCAACCCAAGGTTTAATCCAACAAATAATTACTCTACAATATCTCACATAAGCAAACAATTCAAAAAGAAATAATTAATTACCTCTTCCAATGTGGAAGGAAAAATCGGCCAATTGCCCGCGCCGACATTGCCTCATTGACTGCCATCTCATGCCTAAAATCCCATTCTCGAGCTTCCAATACGCTCCACGAGCCTCAAAATAATTTCTAGAACTTTTCTTGAATTTTCTCTATTTTTTCCATTTTTCCAGATTTTCCCAAAATTTTCTTTATTTTATTTTTCCTTTTTCTTTTCTTTTTTTTTTTCTTTCTTTTCCTTCATTTCTTCTCTCGCTCGCCCCTGTTCTTCTTCCTTCTTCGTGGCTTCTTCTTCCTTGGCGCGCACAGCGCCTGCGCACTTCAGCAACCGGGGGGATTATTAGCATCTACTGTATTTTGGTTTATTTTTGTATTTTGTGACGATGGTATATTTTTGTTACGTTGGACTTGTTAGTTAGTTTTATTTCTTGTTGCTGTTTTATTTCTTGCAACATTTGTTTTAATCAATGGCATTTCTGTAAATTAGTTAATAGGTTTTGGTCAATATATAGGGCTAAGATCTAAATGAATAAACAGATCGATGAAGCATTTTAACTCACTTGTTCTCATTTCTCTATTGTTAACTGTTTAGTGTAGTGGCAAGTATTTGGTTAATTGCCCCCAGGACATAGGCCAAGTAGCGAACAAGTGATATGTTGGAGTTAGTACCAGTAGGTTACGAGTTCTATACTTGACCTAGGCAAGGGCCAAAGATTCGTCTGCGATTTACCTTCTCTGCCAAAATTGAGGGCACAAACTACGGGTGACCGCACAAGGGTGGTAATCCCAAATATTTGGTTAATTTGATTTTTTGTAGTAAAAATCATATTGAACTAAGATTATTAAAATCAATTTAACCATATATATTGACTGAATTAACTGAACTATTTCATATTCTAAAAGAAAGAAATAAAAAAGGAAAATTAGAAATATAATGAAGGATTTGGAAATGAAAATTGTCAAAAAGTTGCAACATTTAAGTTTCTTTTTTCATTTGTTGTGCCAGAATGCAAAAGGGTTGTATTGGTCTGGTCTCCCTTAGTGGCAACAACAAATAATGATCTTTATTCTCTACAAGGGATAGGAAGGGGTACCATTTTGCTTTTTGGGTGGAGAAAATTTTATATGCACCTACCTTTTTGCTCTCTACACTCACATTGAAAAATATTTTTAAGGAAAAAGTCATTTTTTACCCTTGCTTTCAGTCACTCATTATTGCACCTTACTTGAAGCCACCTATCATTGCCGGTGGCCCAAGTTTCCACCGGCGATAGTGACGAAAGCGACAGTAGATGGGAGCTTGGACCGCTGGCGATGATAGGTGGCTGCAAGCAAGAATAAAAATAATTTTTTAATGTGAGTATAAAAAGCAAAAATTGTGGGTGCATATAAAATTTCTCTTTGGTGGTTATCCAACGTCCAATATATAGTTGCAATTGCGATAACTGCTTCTTCCTCATTTTTTATAAACATGGTTATAATTGGATTCTTCAACTCCAACATGGATCAATTACAACTAACTCAATTAATGGTTGTAGTATTTTTCTTCTCAAAATAGTGCATTTAATTATGATGACTAATTAATCTCTCTTATTTGGAGATGTAAATAACTTTGAAATTAGAATTTCAAATTCAGTTACAATGATTTATTGTGTTTGGAATTGAAAAAATGCAGGAATTGAATTTCCATTTCCTATTTCTTTTAAACTAACTAAAGAACTAGAATTTCAATAAAAGTTGGCGGAATTATTAAAAAAATAATTTAAATTTTAGACCCCACCTATTTATTTATTATATTATATTATTCTATTGGTTAAGCAAACACCCATTTTGTTATATTAAAGATTTGAACATACCAATTTCCACCTTTCAAATTTTTTATTTCAAAATCGCGTTAGTTATTTGTTAATTAGATAATAAAGCACTAGCCTATGACATACACATGCTTAAACTAGTGTGTTTATATATGGTGATTAGTCCCCTCTTGTTTGGAGACTTAAAAGAACTCTTGAATTGGATTTCTAATGATTAGAATTTCATTTTTTAGAGTAAGGAATTAGAATTTTAATCAAGATTGTTCAGAATTATTAAAATAAGAGTTTGAATTTTAGGTTCACCTATTAATTTATTTTTTATCTATTCTTCTATTTTATTAATTTAGCAAACTCCAATTTTGATGTACTAATTAAAGCAATGAACTTCCCAAATACCCCCTTTTAAATTTTTTATTCTGAAAATACTTAGCCAATGCTATGCTTTGCCAACCAGGCTCCATTCGAGTAGGGTTTATCATAGCAATAAGTATTTGGTAAAATCCGATCGATTTTTAATGAAATTGGTGACTCTATATAAGTCGAATTAATTGGTATTTTTATTAGAAATTGTATTGAACTGAAATTCTTATAATCCATTTAATCATTTTGGATGATATATATGGTTGAATCAACATTGTTTAATCGGACTAACCAAGATTATTTCATATTCTAAAAGAAATCGTAAACACAATGAAGGATATAGAAACAGGAATCAATAAAAGTTGTAATATTAACCTTTTTTCTTTCTAGAAAAGTGCAAAAAAGTCGCATTGGTCAGCCTCATTGCAACAATGAACAATCACCTTTCTTCTCTACAATATAGGACGATAGCGTTATTGTTGTGCTTTCTAGGTGGTCATCAAATGTCCAAATGCAATGATAATTTTGGTGACTACTTCTTCCTCATTTTTTTGCAAAGATGACTATATATAGTTAGATTAACCTTCAATGGAAATTGCAACCTCATTTAATGGTCATAGCATCTTCCTCCTCAAACCAAATCAATTTTAACTTTTGTAGGGAGGGTTTGGCGCAGTAGTAATTAAGTAGTCAATAAATTCAATCAATTTTTCAGGAAATTGGTGACCAAATCAAATTAACTTTTGTATTAAAAATCGTACTGAACTGAAAATTTAAAATTGATTTAAACTATATAATTAGCTGATATGGCCGATTTTGGCCAAAATCATCCGAATTTATTCCATATTCTAGAAGAAATCAAAAAAGTAAAATACAAAACACAATGAAGGATTTGGAAATGAATTCGGTTACCAAAAGTTGCAATCTTTACCTCTTTTTTTTTTTTTTTGCATTTTGTGTTGCAAAAATGAAAAAGAGTCGTGCTGGTCTTAATTCCTCATCTGTGACCTTAATTTCTTCTGTATATATAATAGATGGATGGGTTTGTTAAACTCCAACAATGATTGCAACTTCATTTAATGGTCATAACATTTTACTCCTCAAAACCAAAGTGTTTATAGTGGTTAGTCTCTATTGTTTGGAAACATCAACAACTATGAAATTAGAATTCCAATTCTAGAGTTTTAATGATTTATTGTGTTTGGAATAAAAAAAAAAGTGTTGGAATTGGAATTCTATTTCCTTCAAACTCAATAATTAGAATTGCAATTAAGGCTCTATTTGTTTGGCGAAAAACGCTTGTTTTCATATGTTTGGTACCAGAAAAATAAGAAAGTTTAAAGAAAATCACTTTTTAATCAATGGAAAGTAAAATGCTAAAACGTGAAATTTTTTATAAAAATGACTTGTCGCGCATCTTCAAGGGAAGAAAAATGCATTAGAAAGATATTGTGATCTACTCCCTAACTTTAACTTGTACTCCTATACCCCTCTACGAGTTATCAATGATAGATCTAAGGACATTACAATTAAGTTGTTTGCTAAAGATCAATTTAAATAACAGACAACATTCATGCTCTTCGTCTAATAGCTCTATGTCTAGTTCCAACTCCATTAATGGATGCTCTTCATATCAATATGATCGCCAAATCTTTAACACCAACTAACTATTAATGCTCGACAACACCAACACACATCCCCTAATCACAACCACTAGTGGCCATAAGAAAACAAGAAGGCTAAAAGAAAAGGAGTGGAATGTAAATTGGTTTTCCAATAAGAAACAAGGACAAATGGAGGATTGCTGTTTCATTATGATAGTAGAGAGTATATCTCTAGAAAGAGAGAGAGAGAGAGAGAGAGAGAGAGAGAGAGAGAGAGAGAGAGAGATTTTGTGGCCTTTCATTGAAGATGCAAGACAGACCGCATAGAAATGGGTGTTAATACACAATAGTTGTCGCAGAAAATTATTTACGTTGCTTATGATTGATATGTTACAATTGAAAATTTGTTGATGATGTTACAAAGTATATATGGCTATGTTTGAATGTGTTCTATACAAATGGCCTTTAGAATATAGAGAAGCTTATGTTTGAATGCGTTCTACACAAAATGTGTTCAAAACATTAAGTAATTACCAATTATAACCAGACTATCAAACTCTTAAAAATTATTTCTGCAATAAATAAACCTTAAGAAAAATTTAGAAGTATAGAAAAGTTCTCTCCCTCTTGAAGCATATGAAAATACTATTTATAGAATTATTCATGCCGTTTTAGAAAAGTTGTGATTTTTTTAAATAATCACAATCATAACTACCTTGACACCTTGTATCATTTCATTAAAAATTATAACTATTGAATATATATATATAGTCACCAAGTAACCACTATTGGAAAAAAAGTTGTAACTTTTAAGAATATAATCACCAAAGGAAGTTATTAGTTTGTTATTTAACCAACTTAACTACCCCTTGTGACAAGTAGTAATTATTTAAATAGTCACTGTGATAATTAATAGTTAATAAATAACTGTTCATATCTTTTCACTAATATATATGATTGCTATAGAAAAATAATTCAAGAATTTGAAAATGATCATATAGAATATGCTATTATATACACAACACACAATTTTTGTCAGTAACATATGATCTTTTCCCTCTACTAGTTTTCTCACCAACCAAACAGAATATAGAATGTGGTGAAAATTAATTTTCTGTGCTTTTCTTTTCTTCCTCTCTTTTTTTCTTTTCCCCGGCTGAAGGTAAAATCAAGACAAGTTGAGAATTTTACAAGATATGCAATATTCCCAGCAATTAAGAAATTACTGATTAATCTCCCACTGGCTAATGATACAGATGTGATTGGACCGAAGTTTAGTTTTGGCAACATCCCTTTCTATACACCGCAATTTGTATTTGCAGCCACCAGTCCCATCAGTCACTGATGTGTAATGCACTCCTGAAGTACTACGTCCTTGGCTTCTGATGATTTTGCCTCACTCATTTCCCTGTTCCCTTCTTTGTTCTTCCCCCAGAGAACACAATACAGGCCTGCCACTAGCAAAATTGCCCCACAACCACTGCACAAATTTAAATATATAATAAAAATGAATCTATATGTGACAAATTTATGCTTGAAAAATTAATACATTAATTAATTTAATTCATATGGACCTTCCCAAGTAAAGGACCTCCTTCCACAAGAAAGATGAGGAGATAGCTGTTATAATGAGGGCCAATGGAGTGAAAATTACTGTAAACACTGGCCCTTTCTTGTCTATAACCCAAACTTGCATCCAGTATGTTATCCCTGTTACAATTATTCCCTGTCATGAAATAACATATTGTAATTAAGTTTCGAAACATACATACGTGTATGTGTTTTAAGCACATTTTATGTGATGAGTTGGCGTGTGATCCGAGATATTATATGGTCATGAATGAAAATGATTGGTAACTATAACCCAATAATCTTATAGATCGAATTGTTTCATTGTGATGTGGAAGCTACTGTGCTTGATACACACACATACGAAGTGTCATGAGCACCTTTGAATGTGATGTATAGTGGGGCGTACGTGTATCAGCGTATGTATGTGTTTATGCTCACATGTATACAATTTTAAGTTTTTTAACTAGTAAATCAAAGGAAGAAAGAAGGGAAAGGAGTTTGACTCGTTATCCAATCAAAAGAAAATAACTTTATGTGCCAAGTCTACACTCTGAAAGTCGTAGAAACTAAAAAGATAAGGCATTTTCCAACATACGCACCCACTAAAAGAGTGTAATTGTATGTTTGAATCAGTGACAGTGTAGGGATGTTGATTTTTTTACGCTAAGTGTGTAATAAATAAAATATCACATATGACATTCTTAAATTATACTTGTTATGCATGATTTAATTAACCCTCAGAAACTGCTCATATAAAAATCCTTAACCTAACTATAATAATAATTGTAATAAAGAAAGAAGGGGAAGAAAGAGTTAGTTTAGCGTTTATAAAATTAATAATGTGCAGTTTGAATTTTCATGCCTGGGAGATTAATTAATGCAAAAACCTACACAATAGGCCACAGAAAGAAGATGGACATCCCATCCAAGCTTCCATGATGACACATTTCTCTCCACAGCCACAGCCCAAACTGCTGATTGCATGCAACTAAATGAGCATTGCAGGGTTGTAAGCCTTAGCTTCGCTGGGTATTGCTTCGCAATAGAAACCTTCAAATATTGTAAACAAACAATTTTTAAAAATAAAAAAAAGCCACTACTTTTAGAGAGAGAGAGAGATGAATGGACCTGCATGATGAGCCATGAAGACCAGGCAGTGTTGGCCAAGAGCATGACAAGACAACCTTTTACCCATTCCTCTTTGGAACTAGACTTTACTGATGATGAACTTGAAACCCCCTGGCTTAGCTCTGTTGGGTAATTGTTCATCAGCTTTATGAGAGGACCCTTCACAAAAGCAAACACCAAAGCCCCAGAAACACACAGCATCGAACCCAAAACTTTAGCCACTCCATGCCATTGCTTTATGGAAATGCTTTCCAGCCTGAACCACACACACACACATTTATTACAGATCATCTTTATCAATCAAACTTTAATTTTGTCTTTCTTAATTTGCTTCTTTCCCAGTCCCACGTACCTCAACAGTACGGCCATGATGAAGGTAATGGCAGGAATTAGGTTTGTCGAGGCGGCGGCAAATGTTGCAGATGTGTAGCTTATTGCAAAATAGTAAAGATTTAAGCTCACGGTAATCCTGGAATTAATTTCTCACTTCAGAACATGTTATTAACTATCAGTTGGGCTATCCCTAATTAATTAAGGTTGAATCCAATATCAATTTAATTACGTACCCAAATAAGGAAACTAAAAAAATCTTGAACAGCAACTCGCAGGAGAGGGGAGAAGAGTTCTTCCTACAGATTTAAGAGGAAAGTGATCAAGACACACAAACAAATCAGAACTAATGATATGAACAGATTAATGAAAACAAGTAATGAGAAATTATTAACCTTTCGGTGAAGAAAGCGAATGGAGCCAAGGCGAGCGAGGCGAATGCTTGCCGGTAAACAACAAACACACAAGGGTTCATTCCTTTGGCCATGGCTGCTTTCGAAAACAAGGCCATGCCTGCATAAACACACTGTATAAATAGCATTGCAATATAAGCCTTGTTGCTCTCCGTAACCATGAAAAAGCTGCGTAAGCTCCTCATGCTGAACTCTCTATGTATGCTTTAGCCCCCTTTTGCTTTGGGAGTATTTTAACTTCCAAAGCTGTTCAATTTATAGAGACGCTTTCATCTTAAATATCCCATGCAGGAGCTACCACTTTCCAGGCTAATAATATTTATCATCACCATGGCATGGGGTCCATTATTCAGCTCCACCAATACTCTCTCCAAAACATGAGACAGTAAAATCCAACAATTCACCAATTCTTCCCTTGATATGTACATATTGTGTGCGCGCGCGCGCGCGCGCGTGCGTTCAGGAAACTTTTAAGCTTTAAGGTTATGAAAGCTTTTTTCGATCTGTACCTTGAGGGGGTTAAAAGCTTTTAGAGAGTATAATAATTGGGGGATGGATTATTTCCATCAAAGTGCATTTACTAAAACAAGAAGTTATGGCCCTCATGGCTCATGTGATTTATTGGGCTAGCTCTTAAAATTATTTGATAGTCTCCTTGTTTTTAAATTATGATTTTTTCGTATTTTATATATTTTATTGAGTCTTTTAAAGTTCTTAAAAACTCCCTTTATTTATGTCAGGTTATCCACCCTTGTATACACCTCTAAACCTCATAATTTATTTAGATCAACACCAATCACAAAAAATAAAAAAATACGAGAAAAATACTGCCACTTGGCCACAAGTTTTGAGCACTTAAGCTCCTGTAATTATTTAGTCACCACCAAATCAACTGACGTGTATTGTGGTGAGGACCTACAAGTCCATATATAGAGTGAATTCTCCAGTCATAAAGAGCTACTACAGAAGGCAATTTAGGAGAGAAAATGATGTTTTTACTTATAAAAAAAAATAATATTATTTTTACAGATTTTTTTATAAAAAATTTACCTGTTGTGGTAGTAATGGTATTATTAGAATTATGATCTATTTTAGTACCGTTTCTAAAATAAAAAATTGACTATTAATGTGCCGTATTGTTCTAAACAAAAACTCAATACCAATTTTTTTATGTTCATATATTTTTACTTGCACAGAGAGAATGAGTCGACTGTTTGATTGGCAATTTTTTTTATGGAATTTATTTTTCACCCAACTATAAAAATGCCATATTTTCCACAAAATAAAAAAAATCAATTTTTAAGAGGGGAGTTAGTTTTGATTTTTCATGAAAGTTAAAATTGATTTTTTTTTTCATCTTCTGCAATCAACACACCCTAACTATTCCATTGCATTGGTGCTATTAAAAACAATCAATAAGCATTTGGGAACATAGTTGTGAAGATTTATCCTCACTTTTTCTTTGTCCTTTTATATCTATGATTCCTTCATGAGAAAAGATTAAAAAAAAGAAAAAAATCTAAAAAAGAAAAGAAAATGTCAATAAAGCAAAAGAGCATAACACTACAAGAAAAATACTATTTAGCAATGGAATTAGTGATAGGAAAAAATCTGTCACTAATTAGTGACGAGCTAGCGAAGAATGTGCCATTGCAAAAATTTAACGAAGAATTAGTGATGGAAAAGGTTGTCGCAAATTTAGCGACGAAAAGACCCGTTACTAAATATTTTTTATATTTAGCGATGACAAAAATCTATCACTAAAAATAAAGAAAAATGAAAATTAATATACAAATCTTTTAGCGACGGATTAGTTCCGTCGCTAAAATTAAAAATTTGAAAATTAAATTATAATTTTTAGCAATGGAAGAGATCTGTATCTAAAAGACATTAAAATTAAAATTTAATTTTAAATTTTTTAGAGACGGATTAATTCCGTTGCTAAAATAAATTAAAATTTTAAATTAAAATATAAATTAATATGAAAATCTCTCAGTAATAAAATAAAAAATTTAAAAATTAAATTTTAAATTTTTGGGCTATAATACAAATAATTTTTAATAACAAAAATTTAACTAAATTTAAAATTTTTCATCGAGGGAATAGTTTCGTTGCTAAAATAGAAGAATATTTGAATTAAAATTAAAATTTGGTATAAAATTAAATTTATTTCCAATAGCAACGGACATGAATTCAATAATAGAGTAAGAAATGCCCATTAATGGGTACATATTTTTAATTGTAATATCATACTCAAAATCATATATTTAATTATCTAACTAAATTTTTTTATTATGCTACACTCCAATTAATTGTATAATTGAGATGACTAATTTTTTATAATATTTTCAATATTTTTAATAAAAAATATAAAAGTAAGACTGCAAAGTATTTTTTACTACTATATTCTATCTATATTGTTTTACTCATTTGAACAATAATATAAAATTTTATTATTTAATCAAGGAAAGGATCTCAAAGTTTATCTCAAAAAGCAATTTTAAAGAGATAATTGTTCATTTTGCATTCCTCTAAAGAGGTTTGTCTGGGAATATAACTTGTTAAAAATTATTTTTAACTTAAAGAATATATATAAATTAATTAGTAAAATAATTTATATAATTATTATTATTTATAACATAAAAATTATTGATCATTTAAAAAAAAGATTAATCTTTACCTCCCATTTTATAATTAAGAATAAATTTGCATACTATTGAAAAATATTTTAATTAAAAAATAGTTTTATTCTTTCTTCAATTACAAGAAAAATATTTTTCAGCAACGAAATATAATAATTTGTAAAACTTTCAATTGAATTTGCAACGAAATAAAATTAATAAACGTTAAAATTAAAATTAATATCCGTTTGAATTAGCGACGAAATATTCCATTTAGATTCGAATATAAGACAAACAAAGAATCTCATATTCAAATATAAGGCAAAAATCCAAAAAAAAAAAAAAATTCAGATATAAGACAAATATAAGTAAAACATATCCAAATATAAGATACAAAAAAGAAAATATATATGGATATAAGACACAAACATATATTTGCATATTCTGATATCATGGAAGACACTCAATCATTGTTTATCTGTACGAAAATTATTAGTACAAATAAACTTAGAGTTAATTATAAAATTTGTTAGATTTTAAAGATATTTTCTATCAAATATTTAGAATTATTTACTTACAAAATTATTTCTCTAACATATAAACCATAAAGCATTTGTTTTTGCTAGTTTAACATTAAATTGGACTTTAAAAATATTATTTATATACATATATTTGTTTATTTAGTATAAATATATAATTTATATTTTATTTTTGATTTATTATTTTTTTGTTTAGTATATTATTTATATATGAATTAATTCTTTTATTTAAATAAGATCTCAATTGCAGTGACGATTTTATTAGATATCTTACAACTAGAAATCCTCTTTTTTTGATCGAATTCTTCCACTACCGCGAACTCCATTTAGATGCAAGCATGTTATATTTTTTAGTTATTTGGAGAACTCCAAGTACTCTATTTCGGATTTAAGAAATAACTTAGAGAGATCTTTTTTCGTTTTGAAATATACAAAAGCAAAACAATCAATATATTGATATTGAAAGACCTAAAAGAGTCTTCCAATGTATCATTGATTGTGAAATATCAATTGTTTGTTGAACTTTGTAAACTGCGTGAAAATAGAATATTCCAAATTCAGAATTTTATTTATTATTTATATATATTATTTTATGTTTATTATTGAGTATAAAATATATTTTTCTCTATATCTATATTATTTATATTTTATGATTTTTTTAAAAATATTTGAAATATTTTTTTTTTTAAATTTTTAAATCCCTTCCCATTTAGCGACAAGAAGATGCTTGTCCCTAAACCTTCCCCCTGCGTGCCCCCTTCCCCCCTTTCTTGTTTAGCGATGGGCATTTTCTCGTCACTAAACAGCGAAGGGAAGATGCCCATCGCTAAACCCCCATCCCGTGTGTGCGCAGCCGCCCCCCTTTGAATTTCTCCCATCCCCTTTGAATATTTCCCCTCTCTTCTATATAAATCCCCTCCCTTCCCCTCCTCTGCACTCTCTATCTATCTCCTCTTCACTCTTTGTCTCCCCTCTTTTCCCCTTTTCCTTGCCCCCTTTACACTCCCCCATTTTCACTTTTAATATTTTGTTTAATTTTTTTATCGGGGCACGTTTCCGGATATACCCACTAGCATAGGACATCCAAAAGAGAGTCCTTCCAAAAATGGAATACATAAGCAAACATAACCAAAAACTTCATATTATAAATGGGCTCACTTTTACTAGAAGCGATAATCTTTCTTACAATATTTCTTTAGGCTTACAAGCTATACAATTCTCAAAATAAACAAAGGGCCCATAAACATACAAAAGAAATAACCTTCAACACTGGCCCTCCTCAGAAGTCCCAAAATCTTTAGGTCGGGAAGATTTCTGTACACATCTAAAATCGACTTCAAGACCCAGTAGACTCCCCTTCTGCTATAGATTTTTCTTTATTTGAAATGACAACAAGCAACAAGTTTGCCACAAGATTCAACTAGCATAAATATAGCAAAGGGAATGAGATAGATGGATCCCTGAAGGCATGCGTAAGATAAGAGTAAATGGAAGACTTCTACCCGACATTTAAAACAATCTTTTGATCATGCCTTCCTTATTAATAATACTGCATAAATTGATATCTCCTTACTTAACAACAACAAGGCATGCATGAAACTCATAGAGTAATATTCACACAGTTTAAATATTGGCACAGAACCCATTTTTCCATATGTGACTCATAGCACAAGAAGCCACCGATTCATGCTCAGACAATTTTATATAATGATAGAAATATATGCATCACAATGGCCTTCTAGGCCTCTACATCCATGACTAAAATGCATATATATATATATATATCAAATCATTTAGCCACCACATTGGCATGAGCATCACTTACTGGGTTTATGGCCACCTCACTCGCGTCAGGCACTCAATGGAATATCTCGTCTCACACTTGCAGAACTTAGTCGCCGCACTAAAATAATAATAAGAGGCACAAAGATAATTATAACAATGCATCACATAAGAGAAAATATTTCCATGGACATGCCAACCAAAAATATTACGTAACAACTTCCCAAAACGTGATCGTTATGGTTAATTTAGATTTAGGAAATCCTTAACTGATCCAAACAAAATCAAAGCCCTCGAAGTCTAGTTTATGACGCTTCAAACGGATCATAATTCTGAGTTCTACATCAAAGGTTATGGCCAAAATAGTGCAGCATGCGCAGTGTTGCTAGGGGGTTGCCAAGTCGACTTAAGGGGATTAAGTCGACTTGGCTACAAACAGGCAAAAACGGCCATAAAAACTAGCCTTAGTCGAGTCGACTTAACCCACTATAAGTCAACTGGACGTAACCCGAAATGCATAAAATGGACACAAATCACCCAAGATCACCTATGACTAAACCCCTAACCCCCAAGTTGCCATTCCTTGAAGAAAAGATGGGGAAAACAAGCCCTATAGAGATCTAAAAACAAGACCCAATGACCTTTTTGAAAGAAATCCACATTTAAGAAAATATGGAGACAAACCATTTAACTCAAGTTTTCAACACACCACTTGGAGATATGAACATATTGATATTTTACTCTTGGTAATAAAATAGTTTTGATAATGACTATATGAAAATCAATCTCTACTATATGGATTATATGTATGAGAAAATCAATCTTTAAATCTCCTTGAAGTAAAGTTATGAAAATTTATATAGGAAAAATGTTGAAGTGTGGTTGAGTGTGTTTAGATTCAAAATAAATATATTTTTGATAATCTCAACTTGCTTTCAAAAGAATCAAAATGAGGAGTTGTTAAGTTTTAAATATTTTCAAATGGATAGTCGACTATGTGGTTTAATGTTGTTGACTATGCCTGAAAATAGTCGACTATGCATAAGGATAGTCGACTATGTTGGTTTGATCTGTCGATTATTTTTGTTCATAAAATTCAAAATCCTCATCATATTTTTACATTTGTCAACTATGTTTATGTGTCTGTCGACTATGAAAAATTTGTGTTATAAGATAGTCGACTATGCATTTTTGTCTATCGACTATGTCTTGTTTTACTCGTAAAAATAGTCAACTATGCATTTTCTTCTGTCGACTATATCTTTTGCAGAAACTTATAACGGCTAGTTTTTGGCGCATTTAATGCTCGTCCAACCACCACAACGGTCGGATTTTTGGATCTATCTACCATCTACTATAAATATGGGTTGGGAGAACCGATTGAAGGCTGTTGGAAAGCATTTAATATCTTCAACCATCGAGCTTTCATTTTTGCATCGAGCGATCAATATCTTCTCACTGTATTTACATTTATGAGGCTTTGTATACACTGTTACATTCATTGTAAGCCTAAATTTATCAGTTGGAGAGAGCTTGTAACTAAGAGTTTGTACTCTTAGACTCTCATTTTCATGATTACTATAATTGTCTTAGTGTAAGCTAGAGGGCCCATTATATTGGGAGGTTTGTAAGTTTTTCCTAGTCACGGACTAGAGGACCTACTCGGGTTGAGTAGGGGGTTGATAGTGAATTTGCTTGAAAATCCTTAGTGGGTAGCTAAGGTAGTGGACTAGGCTTGGAAAGCCGAACCACTATAAATCTGTGTCTTCACTGCTCTTTATCTTTTCTCTTTTACGTTTGCATCTTTGCTCTATTGACTTTGTTTATTCATTGATAAGATTTCATTTTTATTCTTCACCATATGAAAGTATATTTGCGTCTCAAAAGAATTTTTTTTAATATAACCAATTCACCCCCCTTTTTGGTGTGTGCCATAGCACCTACCGGTTCTAACAATTGGTATCAGAGCCTAACTCCTTATTTCAAGGTCTAACAACCTGAGGAGGGATCCATGGCTCTAAAGGATGGTTATCCTATAAATGTGGCACCATATTTTGATGGCTCTTATTATGATTTTTGGAGAAAAAGAATTTGTGTATTCATGACATCCATTGATTGTTATTTGTGGTATATTGTGGAAAAGGGTTTTGTTTTAAAACTAAAGATGGAATGGGATGATCGTGATAAAATGAATTTTTCTTTAAATATTAGAGTTATGCATATTTTATAGCATGCCCTAAGTGATGATATTTTTGTTAAAGTTTCTAAATGCTCCAATGCTAAAGATATTCTAAACACTCTTGATTCATTATATCTTTCTAACAAATGTTGTGAGCAAGTTGATGAAAATTCATAGGTTGAAAATTCATTGAATCATCAACAAATAGAGGAGAAAGGAAGTTCCCGTGCCTCTAGTGAAGAAAGCTCAAACATGTGTTTCATGGTAAATGAAGAAAATGAGGTAACCTCTACTTCTACTCTTGTTATTGATATTGATCATGAGTCTAGTTCTTCGTATGCTTATAATGATGACAGTGAGAATGATTTTTCAAATGAAGAGTTATTGAATGCCTTGAATGATTTATATGAAAATTTTGAAAAACTATGTTTGAAAAATAAAACTGTTCAAATGAAATTAGATTTAGTGTCAAAAGAATTGAAAGTTTTAAAATCTAAGAATGAATATTTGATTACTTCCAATAAATAATTTTTAAAGGAAAAAGTCTTGGAAGAGTTTGAATTGAAATGCTCAAATAGTGCATTAAATGAGAGATCCATTTTAAAAGAAGAGATTTCAAATTCTTGTGATGATGACAAAGGTGTTGAAATCTTTCATAGCTCAAGAGAAAAAGTTAAAAGCTCACATTTACACACCTATTGTGAAATTAAATGCTTTTATTGTTGCAAGATAGGCCACATGGCATTTTGTTGTCCTTTTAAAAGGAAATCAACTAGTGGTTCTAATTTAAGATGGATTCCTAAGGAAACTAAAGTATCAAATGTTTCTCATTCTAATCCTCAAGAATCCAAGCAAGTTTTGATACCTAAAAACTCTCATTTTAAGAGGAATGTGCATAAGGATAAGAAGCAAACAATTTTCATAAAAAGGAAACAAAAATCTTTTGCTTCACATCCTAGCTATTGGTATCATTTTAGAAACAAAAATAACCCACATAAGCTTAAACAAATTTGGGTTCCTAAGGAGGAGCTCTATGCTAACAATGGTGAACCCAAAGTGGTTTGGGCACCAAAAGCTTGTGGATGAGTTACTTTTGTAGGTTGCTTGTCACCCAAATATATCTCAAAGAAAAATTTTTATGGGTGAGTCAAGCATGAAAGAAAAGGGGATGAAAAGAGATTCAACCCTAAAAGATGTATTGTCATCCAAGAGTAAGATTTTATTAAACAAAATCTTGGTGATATGTTTCTATCCCTAACCTCCCTATGCTCATTAGTTTTTGATGATAGTGAATTATGAGTTTTCACTTTATGATATTGTTGAAAACTTATATTTATTTCTAAAAATTAAGGGAGAAGTATAATGTTTTGATATATGCTTATGAGTAAAGGGAAAACAAAGTTTATTGATATATGCTAGAAATGCTTTCTTGATAAATGTTCCTAACTAGCATAAGTCAATTATGTGATAAGAGATATAAGTATGCTTTAATGCTAATTCATGTGAAGTATCTTGTCACAAAGCAAATGAAATGAAGATCATAGAAAATAGGATAGAAATTGTGCATAGACTTATTCTCATCTAGTATAAGAGAAATGCCTAGTATCATTCATCTCCCATCTATTTATCTATGGCATAACGAACTAAGTCATGCAAATATGAATATGCTTCTATAATCTATCCAAATGTGATTTTGTTGAAAGATTGCTTAAGCTTAAATATTGAAAAAAAACTACAGTTGTGGTGCATGAATGAAAGGAAAATAAATAGATATATTATTTAAGCCTAAAAATTAAGTAACAACCCCTAGGTCTCTAACTTCACTTTATTTAGATATTTTTGGTCCTATGAGAACACTAAACTTAGGTGAAAAATAATATGTGCTAGTTATTATGAATGATTACTCTAGGTTCACTTGATAATATTTCTTACATCTAAGAGTGAAACATTTAGCCCATTTGAAATATTTTCAAAAGATAAAAGTATGTGTATTTCAAAAATTAGAAAGTGAACATGAGGATATTTTGAAATGAACAATTCAAGCACTATTGTAAGGAAAATGACATTGATCATAATTTTTTTTTGTGCTAGAACAAAATGAGATAGTTGAAAAGAAAGATAGATCTTTATAGTAAATGACTAGAATTGTGCTATGTGACAAAATTCCTTTTTAGTCTAAGCCATTAACACCTCATGCTATATGTTGAATAGGATTTTTATAAAGCCTATCTTAAAGAAAACCCCTATGAGTTATAAACCAAATATTCCATATTTTCATGTTTTTGATAGTACATGCTTTATTCTTAACAATGGTAAAAACTCTTTAGAAAAGATTTGTTGTTTAGAGTGATGAAAGAATTTTCTTAGGTTATTCCACTCAAAATAAAGCATATAGTATATTTAGCAAAAGAGCTCTAACTGTAAAAGAATCTTTTCTAGCTATAGTTGATGATGTGAGTGTTGAAGTTCCAATACCTAATGAAGATTGTGATTTAATGTTTAAATGCTTGAATGCTTAATGAAGAAAATGTAGCTCATAAAGAGAAAGAATCATCGAAAATCTATGGAAGATATTGAGATCATAGAAAATCTTATCTTTTTAGAGAAATTAGAACATGATCATCTCCTAGAAATAAGTGTCAATATGAAGCCTTTATATCTCAAGTAGAGTCAAAAAGCATTATGGAAGCCTTGAATGATGAAAATTGGATCATTGCCATGAAGAGCTAAATCAATTTGAAAGACATAAATTGTGGCAATTAGTTCCAAGATCTAAAGATCACCCAACCATATGGGTATTTAGAAACAAAATAGATGATAGTGGAATGTTTATTAGAATTAAAGCAATTAAGATTAGTAGCCCAAAGATATAATCAAGGAAAATAAATACATTATGATGAAACTTATATCCCTATAGTAAGATTGGAAGTCTTGAGAATATTGTTGGCATTTGCATGTCATAAGAAGGATAAGCTATTTCAAATGAATGATTAAAAATATCTTTTAAAATGGTTATAAATGAGGAAGTGTATGCGGAACAAACTTCCAATCTTAAGAATCCTCAATATGCGAATTATGTGCTCAAACTTTCCAAGGCACTATATTGTTGAAAACAAGCCCCTAAGTCGTGACATGAAAGTCCTAGCAAGTTTATTCTAGAGGAAGAATCTAAAAAAGGTCAAATAGATATAACATTACTCTAAGCTTCATAGCAAGGACATTTTATGAATCTACAAATAATCTATGTAGATAACATTTTATTCAAATCCTCAAATAAATCCCTATGGAATCAAATTGTCAATATAATGCCAAGGGAAATTTGAAATGAGCATAATGGGAAAGTTAAAAACTCTTCTAAAGATTGTAATCTAGGCAAGAAGATAAAGGAATTTATATATTTCTACAAAAATACATCTTCTTAAGAAATCTAATTTTCTTCAAAATGAAATTAGTAGCCACTCAAAAGAGTAGTACATCAAGCCTAGACAAATATGGGAAATGCCAAATGGTGGAAAATGAGCTATATAGAAATATGATTGGACAATTGCTATATTTTATAACTAATAAGATGAACATTGTGTTTAGTGTTTGCCTATATGCTAGATTTCAATCCAATCCTAAGAAATCTCATCTTGGAGGCAAAATAGCTAAAAAGAACACTAGTGATCCATGACAAGTTATAAGAAATTTCCTAGTGTCTTTGTTTAGAAGGAAGTGAATTTCCATTCCATTCTCTTTCATTAAAAGTGATTATATAGTTGCTCGAATCCTATGAATGGAACAAAAAGACTATGGCATAAATCCCCACAATATTCCAAATCAAATGTGCAAATACAAATGCTATAGCCCTAGCAAAAATTCAAGGAATCTTGCTCAAAAAGAAAATATCAAATGGTATCATGTCCAAATCTATTGGAAATCAAACTCTAGATAAATCCCTATCAATCCTTAAGTTCAAATGATTTTATCTGAAGAAGTTTTGATCCTTCATGTCTCTCAAATCTATCATTGGTTAAATCAAAGGGCTTCGCCGTCAATCTCTTAGATCTCAAAAGATTGATAAATGATATATTCTTGATGGCATATAGTATCCATGTCTTGAATAATTTATAATGCTATTTTTCTTGTATGAAATAGCTTGATTATCTTTGTGTGACAAATGAATACTTGAGTATGAAATCATGCTTTATTTGCTAAAGGATCATCTTACTTCTTGAAGTTATCTATATGTAATGATCCTATGTGATTACAAGTATGGCTAAGATTATCAAAAGACAAATGTATGTTCTTAAAGCCTATCCTTAATATATCTTGCATTAAATTTTCCATAACTTATTTAGATTTATGTTTTTGAACGACCACTTATTCTTTGAACATATATATATGAGTGCATGTGGTTCATTCCTTAAATTTATGATCATTGTCATATTTTACTCTTGCGAAAATCATTTGAATTGAGACAAATTGCTATTCTATTTTTATATGAAAAATGTCTTTATATCTTAAAACCTCCCGTATAAGTTTAAGGGGGAGTTTTTCAAAAGAGAGTCTTTCAAAAGAGAGTCTTTCCCGTATAAGTTTGATGTATATGCCTATAATATGATGTATGGCTATGCAATTGATCTTGCGCTTTGACTGTTTAAATGTGAGTGATTAAATGGAAAGATATAGATTGGCTCTGATATAATCATGAGTTTGCAATATGGTATAAAAAAAAAAAAATTGGCATCTCATGAAAAAGGTTTTTTTTGATATATATATGACATGTGCTCAAAAATTATGTTTGATATTAATAATGTCATCTTAAGGGGGAGCTATCTCTAGTTCTTAAAACTATTTTTACTTGGTTATGTTTATCTCCAATTCAGTTCTATTGAAAAGATTTGGTTTAAGGGGATGTCTCTTTTTTTTATGCTCTAAGTGTATTCCAAAAAGGGGGAGATAAAGTGATGAATTCATTGATTTTCATTTTTGTTTTGTTATCATCAAAAAGGGGGAGATTGATATTTTACTCTTGGTAATAAAATAGTTTTGATAGTGACTATATGAAAATCAATCTCTACTATATGGATTATATGTATGAGAAAATCAATCTTTAAATCTCCTTGAAGCAAAGTTATGAAAATTTATATAGGAGAAATGTTGAAGTGTGGTAGAGTGTGTTTAGATTCAAAATAAATATATTTTTGATAATCTCAACTTTCTTTCAAAAGAATCAAAATGAGGAGTTGTTAAGTTTTAAATCTTTTCAAATGGATAGTCAACTATGTGGTTTAATGATGTTGACTATGCCTGAAAATAGTCGACTACGCATAAGGATAGTCGACTATGCTGGTTTAATCTGTCGACTATTTAAGGCTTTTGTCGACTATTTTTGCATCTGTCGACTATCAGGTAAGGATAGTCGACTATGGATTTTCATCTGTCGACTATTTTTGTTCATAAAATTCAAAATCCTCTTCATATTTTTACATCTGTCGACTATGTTTATGTATCTATCGACTATGAAAAATTTGTGTTATAAGATAGTCGACTATGCGTTTTTGTCTATCGACTATGTCTTGTTTTACTTGAAATAGTCAACTATGCATTTTCTTCTGTCGACTATATCTTTTGTAGAAACTTATAACGGCTAGTTTTTGGCGCATTTAATGCTCGTCCAACCATCACAACGGTCGGATTTTTGGATCTATCTACCATCTACTATAAATATGGGTTGGGAGAACCGATTGAAGGCTGTTGGAAAACATTTAATATCTTCAACCACTGAGCTTTCATTTTTACATCGAGCGATCAATATCTTCTCTCACTGTATTTACATTTATGAGGCTTTGTATACACTGTTACATTCATTGTAAGCCTAAATTTATCAGTTGGAGAGAGCTTGTAACTAAGAGTTTGTACTCTTAGACTCTCATTTTCACGATTACTGTAATTGTCTTAGCGTAAGCTAGAGGGCCCATTATATTGGGAGGTTTGTAAGTTTTTCCTAGTCATGGACTAGAGGACCTACTCGGGTTTAGTAGGGGGTAGATAGTGAATTTGCTTGAAAATCCTTAGTGGGTAGCTAAGGTAGTGGACTAGGCTCGGAAAGCCGAACCACTATAAATCTGTGTCTTCACTGCTCTTCATCTTTTTTCTTTTACGTTTGCATCTTTGCTCTATTGACTTTGTTTATTCATTGATAAGATTTCATTTTTATTCTTCACCATATGAAAGTATCTTTGCGTCTCAAAAGAATTTTTTTTTTAATATAACCAATTCACCCCCCTCTTGGTGTGTGCCATAGCACCTACCCGTTCTAATACATATCAACTTAGCTCAACATAAAGATATAATTTTGCACCAAAAGATAAGAGAAATGAAGATGGATGCTTGCCTTTTATATGAAGAAGCCAAAGAGAAGAAGAACACTTCAAGAGCTTCAAATTTTTCCACTTTAAAAGCTTGATCCTACCACACTCAAAGGAAGAAGAAAATGAAGAAAAAGGAAATGTCGAGAGAGCCAGGGAAGAAAGAGATGAGGGAAATGAAGATTGGAGGAGCAAGAAGGCATGGCCAGCCTTCTCGCCAGACACTAAACCCACCAACTTTCTTATTTTTTTCCTCATTTACTCTTTACACAACACATATACAACACTACTTTATCATACCCATTTTGGTCTTTTGGCTTATTTCCATTTTCAATCCAATTTTCTTTAATCACCAATTTTACACACACAATATAACACACACCTATATAATTTATGCTAAGGCCCACTTCTACTCATGGCCCAAGCCCATTCAAAAGCCCATTCCATGCTAGGCCCATGGAATTATTCAACACATCACTTCCCTTGGAGCTACAAACCCTTGGTTGAATCCCACTTCATAACACATTTTATGCCTTAAATATTACACACAAAATAATTTATTTTCAAGCAAGAATCTTAACGAAAAACATAATTTTTTTTTAATTGCATCTAATAATTAAGGCTCACATAAAATGCATTACACCAAAAATATAATTATCATCTAAGACCCATTAAATGGGTCATTACATTTTTTTTTTTTTTTGTAAAGTCTTCATTTAGAAGTGATATTTTACTCTTAGTAATAAAATGGTTTTGATAATGACTATATGAAAATCAATCTCTACTATATGGATTATATGAATGAGAAAATAAATTTTTAATATATGAGTTTTTGAAGCAAGGTACGAAAACCTATAGAAGAAATATTGAGTATGGTTGAGTGAGGTTTGTTTCAAAATATACTTTTGATAATCTCAACTTGCTTTCAAAAGAATCAAAATGAAGATTTGTTAAGTTTTCAATGTTTTCAAAAGGACAGTCGACTATGTGGTTTAATGCTGTTGACTATGTCTGAATATAGTCGACTATGTTATAAGGATAGTCGACTATGCTTGTTCAGTCTATCGACTATATCTTGTATCTGTCGACTATTTTTGGATCTATCGACTATCATGTAAGGATAGTCGACTATGGATTTTCATCTGTCGACTATTTTTGTTCATAAAATTCAAAATCCTCTTCATATTTTTACATCTATCGACTATATCTATGTATCTGTCGACTATGGGATTTTTGTGTTAGAAATAGTTGACTATCATTTTCTGTCTGTCGACTATGCTTAGCTTTATTTGATGAAATAGTTGACTAACTTATTTTCTCTGTCGATTATGTGTTTCACAGAAACTTATAATGGCTAGTTTTTGGCGCATTAAATGCTCGCCCAACCACCCACAACGGTCCAAAATTCAAACTTGCCCACCATCAACTATAAATAGGTGGTTGAAGACGCATTGAAGGTGGTTGGAAAATATTGAATATCTTGAACTACCATGCCTTCACTATTACATATAGCTTTTAACTTTTTCTCTCTGTAATTTCATTTAAGAGGCTTTGATATCTTACTGTTCTATTACTTTTAAGTCTCGATCATTCATTTAAAGAAAGAGCTTGTGTAATACCTGGGAATAATTTGAGGATAAAAAAATGATATTTGATAAAGGGCATAAATGGAATTTTGGAAAAATAAGACTATAGGGTACACTAACACAGCTTTGGACGACCAGATTAGTCAGAGGGAGTACCCCGGACCCTAGATAGCCAAAGAAAATTATATAGTATCGACGAGTAATTTAAATTATGATTTTTAGTGATAAAAGAAATAAGATCGGGAACAGTTTTCGGTACAGTAAAAAATACAGCTGCCAATTAGGTAGTATTACCGAATTATTATAGATGACGTCCAAAAAGTCAACGGAGCATGTCAATGACTAATATCTGATGTATAGAACAACCCTTAAGTTGTTTCAGGTTGAATCGAGTGGATTTGAGGTCAAATTGATCAATCGGGCCTAAGTGCAATTTTCTAAATTTGCCCGAGGGAGGTCAAAATGGTAATTTTTTGAAAGTTTCAAAAGAGAAATGAGAAGTACTAATCTTAAGGGTCTTAGTGATGGCATTGGAAAGATCAAGGGCTTGAGGATAAGGACCAAAATGTAAAAGGAAATTCAAGGGGGGCCAAACTGTAATTTTTGAAAATCTGCCAAAGCATGGAAGATCTGGCCGCGGATTCGGCCAAAAAATCGGGAGATTTGGGCAGAAAATCTCGTCAGGGCATGGCCTAGGGTAGTCTAGGAAGCGTGTGGGGAAAGGTTTGGCCGAAAATTGGCCACGTGGGGGTCGTATTTGGCTTATAAATAGCCCAGGGTTTCGGTCGATTTTGAAGCACCAAATAGCTCAAGTTTGAGGATGAATCAAGGAAATCCAATAAGGGGTTTTGATCCTTGAGGCGAGGGGAGAATATCTGGTAAGTTTCGTGAATTTTTTAGGCGTTTTGAGGGTAGTTCGAGGGCTGACTGGAAAAGCGAGGCAGACCGCCACGCTGCGCCTAAAACAGCACGATCGGGGGCCTTGCCGGTGGCCTTTCGGGCTGAAATGGTGGCATCGGGATTGAATCGAAGAGGGCTTCCAGGAGGTGTGATCGGGGTCGGATTCCAGTCATCGACCGGCGACCAGCTTGCCGGAGAAGAAAGGGCGCGTGCAGTGCACGCGCGGCTGCCACGCGCAGTACCACTCGCAGTACCACTCGCCCTTGTGTGAGGGCGCATGAAGGCTAAGGTATTTTTGCAATTTTAATTATTATTTTAAGAAAAATAAATTAGGAATTATGGTGGAAGAAAATTTTGAAAAATGTTGGAGAAAATGGTCATTTTGTAATTTTTAAGGGAAATAAGGCTTATGAAAAATAGGAGGAAGTATAGAAAAATTTTTAGAAAATTCTAGAAGTTAGGAAATATTTATTTATGAATTGTTGTGAAGAAAAATCAAGGAAAAACCTTGAGTAGGCATTTATTAGAATTTTTGAGGAGAAATATAGAGGAAATAGGAAGAAATTATGAAACAAATTGGAGAAAATAGATATTGATATGATTTTGAACAAACATGATGTCTAGGGTATCGTTGAAGCTCGAGGTTGAACTATAGAGCGTCTGGCACGAGAATCGGGGTCAGGCACGCAAATCGAGGTGTACCGTGCTTTTTAAGAAGAATTCGAATTGCGCCTAAAGGTGAGTGGTTCTATCGAAAAACTCGTTTGAGGCATATGGTTTACTGTGAGTGTTCATCCTCATGGCTAGGTTTATTAATGGTTTTACAAATGATTACTTACACTTGTGTTATATTTCGTACGATAAATTGCATACATTGAGATGTTGATTTTATGCATGTTATGATTTTTCGACATTGGCATGTTGTGTTGTCCATATGGGACGTGGGTTGTTAACCTATGACATAGCTCTCGAGTGTCAGCACTCGAAATGCGTGCCGAGGGTTAATGCTATGTGACCCACTTGGGACGGGGCTGAGACGGACTTCACCCTACGGTACTCAAGTGGCGGGGCTGAGAATGGACACCACCCCGATTGTTGGGTCAAGTGGCAGGGCTGAGAGTGGACACCACGCCAGGTTCCTTTGAGCAATAGCATTAAGGCTGAGGTGTCATGGATTTCGGGGATAGTGCTGATGTGACACTCTTGGGGCTAGGGTTGCGTTGGGTTTTGGAATGCTTTTGAGTTGGAGCATAAAGCCTAACAATGACAATGGGGTGATTCCCGGGTTCATGTGTTGAGGTTGTCCCTCTTAAGCAGGATTGGTTTGCCAATGGGTCGGTGTGGTTGTGTCGCCTTTAGAGAGATTGCATTTCCCCCGGTTAGGGCTAAGTGCTATGTGGGATTCTCTTAGGTTGGGGTATGTCGGGATTTATCGGTTTTATATATGATTTTTCATATCTGCATGAAAATATTTTTGAACTCTCACTTAGATGATTCAGCATCTAATTTGGACTATATCCCTGGAATATTCAAACGTTCCAGGTGAAAGCAGTGGCGCCAAGGGGAAGAATGTCATCGAGATGTAGCGGTTACGTTTAATTTTCGTAGGTTTTTGTCTATGATTGCGATGTTCAAAGGTTATGTAATATTTTGATATTTTCATGTGAAACATCAATTTGGTTATTGTAAAAGAAATTGTCAGTTATATTTCATTGAGGTTTCGATCTTGCTTCTGCTGATGTGATTGATAATACCTGTCTTAGTCTATTATTTTTAAATGCTGAGAAGGTATAGTTGGGATTGTCGGGAAATGACTATGATGAGGGTATGTATGTCAAGAGGCTTATGTTGTGATATTGGAAAAAAAAATATTCCCCAAATCTCGAGTTAACACTCGCTTGGGAAAAAGTGGGGCGTTACAGCTTGTAACTAAGAGTTGTACTCTTAGAATCTCTACTTCAATTTCTGTATTTTTCCTAACAGTAGCTAGAGGGCCCATTAAATTGGGAGGTTGTACACTACCTAGTCAAGGACTAGAGGACCTGCTCGTATTGAGTAGGGGGTTTGATAGTGAAGTTGGTTTTAAAATTCTTAGTGAATAAGTAAGGTAGTGGACTAAGCTTGGAAGGCTGAACCATTATAAATCTGTGTCTTCACTGCTTTTCATCTTTTTTCTTTTACGTTTGTATCTTTGCTCTATTGACTTTGTTTATTCATTGATAAGATTTCATTTTTATTCTTCACTATACGAAAGTATTTTTGCTTCTCAAAAGAATTTTTTTTAATTATACCAATTCACCCCCCTTCTTGGTGTGTGCCATATCAGTTCAATTCTATCAAGAAGATACAAGCATCACCAAAATTTATAAGGTATTTTCTTTTTTTTTTCTATGCATTATATTTTTAGTATTTTGTTATTTTAACTTTTCAATGCATATTTGAATATGTTTTAGATGAAAAATATTCTGTTAGTTTAGATGAAAAATGTCCATGTTATTCATATTTATTGCATGTATATTATTATTTATTTTACATTTATATAGGTGCATATTATGTATATATATTATTGTGTATAGTGTATATATTATTGATGATTTAAATAAGATAAAAAAAATTAGAAATAAAAAATTATTATGTCAATTTTTTTCAATGAAATATTAATTATACATAAAAAATAAAATAATATACAATTTATTTGTAAGAATTGTTTTTAAGTAGTTATTTATTAAATATATTATAATAATTTTAAATAAAAAACTTAATATTTGTATTTTAATTAGTTCTCATTTGTATTTTAAAATAAGAAATACAAATATAATGTTATAAATATTGTTGGTGAGTTAGTTATTTTAATTAATTAATTAAAATAAATTATTAATTATTAAAAATTTATTTATATATATTTATATTAAATAAATATAAAAATTTATGTTCAAATTTTAATTTATATTTTTATATATTTTATTATTATTATTTTATTTGCATATAAAATTTTATTTTTTTATTGTTTTTGAATTAACGACTAAATCAGCGACGGGTATAACCCCCGTCGCTAAAAAAATCGTCGTTTAATTTCAGCGATACCCTTTTTAACGACGGATAAGTGTTTGTTAAGGGAGAGCATTCGGTTATAACCGACCGAACTATCAACTTTTTTACCAATCGAACCAAATCGATCATAGCCCACTAACCAAGCCGAACTGAACCAATAGGATACGCTAACCAAAAAATCGAAACCTAAAAACTGGTATAACCGAACTTCACTAAAACTTACTGAATGGGCGAGCATGATCGGAGGGAGAGAGATGCAGTTGGAGCGATGTCAGAGGGGTCTTGAGAACGATAACCGAGAGGCCGGTGGGCAGGAGGGAAGCGATGGACCATTGGTGAGGCCAGAAGGAAGGGGCGACAGACCGACTGAGGCGCAGGCGTGCTCAAGAGAGAGAGAGAGAGATGAGATGTCCGATGTCATGAGGCTGAGAGGTTTGGACTCATTTCTGGGACAGAATCGATGGAAACGCTAAGCAGCCTCGCTTACCTTCTCGCTAGAACACATCTGAAACCGTCGTTAACTCCTTCCCACGACCATCACTATCGCCATTGCAACTTCAAATTGCCGAAGACATCTCTACAATCCCAAACACCCACAAAAAAACACCATCCTATATGAGGGAGAGAGAAGTTTGGGGGGGGTTGGGGGTAGGGCCGATTCAGTAGCACTGCCGGGTGCTGCCACCTTGTTGGATGAAACAAAACAACATCAAGGATCAAACAAAGGGAGAACAAATCAAAACCTATGGACATACTCAAGAATGTGTTTGTTAATTTCATCAGGCTTCTCTTGGTTGATGTAGTGTGTTGCACCTTCTAAGACAACAACTTCATCCAACTGGGGTACATCTTTTTGGAAACCACCATTGTGGATGTAATCCTTGGCTCTTGGGAGGTTAATGGGGGGAACCAGAATGTCAAGGTCGTGTGGGTGGGGGGTGGGGGGGAGAGTAAACCATGGGCGACGTGAGGGAGAAAGAGAAGAAGTTTGTGTTGGGGGAGGTGGGGGGGGGGGGGGGAACCGCCTGGATGGCAGTAAAATTAAAACCATGGGCAGTAAAGTAAGGAAAAATAGTGCGCGGACGAATTCGGTTATTTCGGTTAATCGAAATATCCAATTTTTTTTATAAATATAACCGAACCAATTTTTAGCTACTTAATTAATCTAACCAAACTGAAAAAATGCACACCCCTAGTATCCGTCACTAAATTTGTTGCTAAAACATTTAGCGATAGATATTAATATTTTAGTGACAAAAAATTTCATCACTAAAATGTTGATTTTTTGTAGTGAAATGTGAGAATTTCTTATTGTGTGCTATTCATATTACATGTCATTTATCAAACCTTTTACAACAGGCCCCTTTAGTCACCAATGGATTAGAACACTGAAATTGGTAGACAAACTCTATATATAGTAAGATCTTTTTTATTAATATTATTTTTCTCAATCTGCTGCCATAAAAATTAATTAATTGTTTATGATTTCTTCAAACACTTCAATACTTGGGGTGTGCCTTCCTTGTCTAATCAACTCATAATTAAAGCATTAGAAAAATGAAATATTATTCAAAGAGCTTATGTTTCGGGATTTTGGAAGGTCTAAATATCTTATAATATATGTTTCCAATGATCTTGGCATGTGATCCATAAACAATTAATGCAAGCTTATCATCATTTTCCTTGTCACCCGCTTGTTCACTCATGGTGCGAGTATTGGATGACAATGACCTCTCTTTAGCAATTATATGTATTCAAATCAAGTTACAGATCGAGCTGAATAATTAAGCAAGATATATATCTTAAATTAATTGCCTTGAAAGATTAATTGCTTGGTGGCATTAATATATCACTGTTTCAGCACTGCATATTAATTGTAAGTCAATGAATAAATTATGACTAATAATATATAATTTAGGTTTTGCCGTTTTGGTGTGAGTGAAGGTCTTCATAAATCATAATAACCCCCATCCTTTTCAAGGAATAAACATGCGTTCAATAGTCCAGTTTTGACGGTAACATCTAGGACAGGACCCTACCACTATATATATATGATATTTGAGAACTAGGATTGATTATATATGTGGTATCATCCAATTGATACACAGTAGCAATCACTGGAATTTCTTCACAATTTGTCTTCTGGGTGCTGCTCATCATTAGCTAAACTGACGTGGCTAAAATTAGTTTGATGGCTTAATTTTAATTAATAATTACTTATCTTCCCTGCCCTTCACCTAACAAAAATATATACTGAGCTTCCCAATAATATATAGCAGATGAATCCTTCAAGGTAGCTCAAGTGCTTGATCATATGGGATTTGATTATTATGTATGTTAAGGTTGTGTGTTCAAATTCTAAGCAATATAGTAGGTATTGTTTTACTACATGAGGGGTCATAGGCACGGATCTTTGACCTAGTCTTACTCGGCCCTATCTAGTTGTGCGATTTGAGTTGGTGCCCGTAATTATAGGAAAGAAGATGATAGTTTCTGTCGAAGACTTATGTACTAGTGCTTCTTTGGATTCCTACGTTACAAAAAAAATAATAATAATAATAATAATAATATATAGCAGATGAGTGACACTCTATAGTATACAAGGGGGATTGTGGAACTATTCGGTTATAGTTATAATAGAATTCTTTTGTTTTCTCTAAAATAAAAAAATAATTATATTATCAAGAATATGTTTGATGAACCATTTTCAAGAAACTACTTTTTCTCAAAACATCTCCAGGGACCAATTTTTTTTCCCAAAGAGACCTTTTAATTGGCTAATTTGTTCTCACAGAAAAATAAAGGGTAAACGACAAGTAAAGTGACAACCATAGAGAGGCCACCTTGGACTAGAAGACTCTAGCTAGCTTGGATTGGCAAGGGCACTAAGCTATCACCCGGCAAGAGGGCTAATTAAATTAGCTTTTTCTTCCTAGTGGGGGGTGGGAAGATGACTTGTGAGGGTCGATGCCTGCACATAGGCACAACCCAAGCTTGCCTGAGACAAAAACACCAACGAGGTTGCCACTTAGAGAAAAAACTACAACCAAGAACAAAAGGCATACAGGCAAGAGAAAAAAAAAAAAAAAAAAAAAGGGCATCAAACCACAGCGAGGGTCTCAAAATAAGGTAGATAGTGTTAGACTGCCATCCACCATCCACACTGGAGATCGTCGTATCTTTGTGGTGGGTACTACTAGGCCTGCCCCAAGGCACTTGAAGTTGCAAAATTTGAGTACTGGATTTTTTTGCTTTTTCATTAGACGTACGGGTAAACTTTCAAAGATCCTTATTGGCAGCTAGAAAGTCCAAATATAATATTGATTTATATTCTTCAAGGGAGAGAGGCTCGTAATTAAAAGCCAAATTACTTAAGGTCAGCAATCCAACACCAGTCTTCAATCTTTTGTTATTGTCAATGGAAGCTTGAAGCTACATTCCGTTCACTTGTTCAACCAATATCCCTTATTGCACCTGTTCATGGATGATACTTTCTGTTTAGTAATTTGTTAGTTTGTTAAAGTTTTAATTTGATGAGAAAATAATAAATTTTTTGTTAAGTGACGATGACCAAAACAGTGTGTTAGATTTAATGAATGATTGTAAAATAATCGAGTAATGCTTGAAGATCAATCAAGTAAATCAAGTCCCTTAATTGAGTACAAATCTATTTTACTTGAGTAATGTAGTAATATTTCATATTAGGTCAAAAAATTGGTTCTTTTAATCAAGTAAAAAACTTCATGTAATCGAGTAATTCTGTGATCTAACTATTATAATCAAGTAAAACTCATTTATACTCGAGTAATATTCTTATTAGAAAAGTCTTGAGATTAATTCAAAGTAGGCATATTATTTTAATCAGATATATTTTGTTTGTAATCGAGTGAGCATAAGTTGTATAATAGATAATCGATTACAAGTTTCAATATATTCAAGTAAAGATCAAATGTACTCGACTAAATAGACCTTTGTATTCAACTAGATAATATAAGTTTTTGACCATACTTAGTTTTTGTAATTGAGTAATGATTTAAGTATACTTGAGTAAACAATTTTTGTAATCGAGTATATATTCTCCAGAAATTTGTTAAGTCCCTAGACCATTTTTGTAATCAAGCACTTCACATATTAATCGAGTAAAAATTCATGTGTACTCGAGTGAATTATCATTTTAATCAAGCATATATATTCCAGAAATATGCTAAGTCTCTGGACCATTTATGTAATCGAGTACTTAAAATGTTAATCAAGTAAAGATCTTATTATACTTGAGTAAATATAGCTTTCTAGTCGAGTATGTATTGAAATTTTCTGTCTCAAAAATTTAATTGAGTGAAAGGAAATTTATAATCAAGTAAATCAGAAAAATAATCAATTACACAACATTTGTACTCAAGTAATGATAGAACTTAGTTGATTAAATATCTCTTTGTACTCGAGTAATGTTTGATAGAATTTGAAAAATATAGCTGTTATAGAGTATTAAATGCGATCAATCTTTAATTTTCAAAACATTAAATGTTTCTCAGACAAATTATACATGGATTTTGATATTTCTAACCGAAGATGTTGTAGAAACAAAAAATGATAATTAAGACACAAAGAACATTCTTTCACCTTAATAGATAGGTCAACATATGCATTAAAAGACAAAACACCATATAAAGAGCCGAAGTTTGAAGAAAAGAAGGATGACGAGCACTCAAAAAAACCTTACACTCTCGAGTTCAACAAGCTTTCAAAGGAGCCTTACTGTTTACATCCATCAAAAATAGAAGAGAGATTATGCTTTCATCTTCCAATCCTTTTATCTCTTTGTAAACTCAAGAGAAGTGAATGTAATCTTCTGCAACCTATACATTCTCTTGTATTTCTTATTCATATTTTTATTGTGATCCTATAATAAAGGAAAAGTTGATCCTAATAAAATACATTGGTTGTGACTAATCTTATTTGAAAAGTCATTAATTGTAAAGGTTTGTAACTAAACTATTTTAAAAAAGCTATCCAAGTAAGTTGGTTAGACAAAATCCTTGGTGAAGAGCCAAGGTAATGGAGTAAGCATAGCCGAACTACTATATATCTTATGTGCTGCATTGTTTTAGTTTTTTTTTTTACTTTAAACTTCAAGTTTTTTTTAGGGGTAAAAAAACTTAATTTACCACCGCTTAAGCTAACAAAGTTTTACACTTTCAATCTTTCTCTTAAATAAGTAAGGCAAGAAAGGGGTTCTAGGTTTGATAATTATAGCTATTATATGCGTAGTGGTAGTGATTTGATCATCTAACAATTGAATAATGGGCTTCATAATGGCTATGCTAGAGGGGTTAATGGAGCAGAGATGGGGATTTTAGTATCATAGATTTCTTCAATTGATTTCACTGATGCTATGGGTAGAGGCATTGGGATAGGTTCAATTTTTAGTGGCTTAATGAGAGATTTGATGTAGTATAGAAAGGCTAATGGAGTTACATTTTGCTCAATATGTAAGTGAACATATAGAGAGCTTTTAATGCAATCAATTTGGACCCCTATTTTAGCTTCACAGGATTGAGAGTTGGGGGGTTTCTTCATATGAGAGGTAAGAGGCTTTGAGTTAGTCAAAGATGAGTTTGAAGTGATAGGAGATTTAGATAAGGGATTTAGGGAAAATGGTTGTTGAGGAGCCTTTAGGAGAAATAATAGTAAGTTTTTTGGGTATGTGAATAGTATTGTTAGAATGAAACCAACAAGATGAGAGATTTTGAATGTAAGATGCTCAAATAGAGTGTTTGAGTAAACAAGGTTTGGATAGGTCAAAATCGCACTCTTTTAATACATGATCAACCATTCCACCCAAATGCTCATAAGAAATTTCTAGAAAGGTTGAATATTTACTTGGGTTATCTACCTTAAGGATAGCTATAAGCCTCTTTTTGACATCTATTACCTTTGACCCATAAGCATTCAAACCAACAAACACTAGAGGTGAATGATTCATCCACTTCTAAGGGGATGTCGATTTTAGCTCCAATCGTCCATGCATTTGAGGAAAGTAGCTTGCTGAGAAGGAGTCTCTTATCTGAATCTAGAAAATTTCATGGGTGAAATCAAGTTCAAAGGGATTGATGTCTAGATTCCATTACCATAATTGCATCAACTTTACAGTGATGTTCCATGGAAGTCTTGCAAGCTTAGCATTTGTGTCGGTGAATTTTGAAAAATATATCATGAGCACATATTGTTTGATATTCCATTGGGAGCGGTCCTACCTTTCAAGTTTCATGTCTTGTGATAATAATGTGAACTTTTTTTGGAGGCACAATCTTGTTTGCTAAAATCTTTCTCGACTAAACAATGTTGTAGATGGGTATGAACTTTTTTTACATCAGAATTTAAGATTAAACCTTGAGACATGGTGGATGGAGAAATAAAAGGTTTATCATGTGATGGATGTTGGGCTTGGAATATGAGATGGATTAGATGAGGAATGCTTCTGTTGAGTAAAGCAACGGGAAATGGAGATATGTTAAGATTTGGTGGATAATGCTGTGGAAGATGATGGATAGAAGTGATAGCCGGTAGAGTGACAATAGATAGAAATGATTGTCAGCAATCATACCCTAAAACCATCATGCAATGCTAGCATATGTAGAACCCTCCTCTAGGTAGAGAAAGAACAAGCAACAAATCCTTATATAGCCAATTTCATGTTCACTTAATCATGTTGCGAGTTTCATTTTTTTTTTTTTGGTTATGTGTTCAGTAATTTGTTAAGTTTTGAATTGATGACAAAATAAGATAATATTTGTTGATGATCAAAATAGTGTGCTAGACATAGCAGATATCAATGAAAATAATCGAATAATGCCTATAAATCAATCGAGTATATCATTTTTCTTAATCAAGTACAATCTCATGTTACAAGAGTAAATCATCAACTAAACATATCATGTCAAAAAGTTTATTCTTTCAATTGAATATAAAGTTCTATTGTAACATCCCGCATTGAGTGATAGGAAGGACTGGAACAACTTACCCTGATGAGCTTACACGAACTTCCCAGGGGGTCACCCATCCTTGAGCTTCTCTAACTCAAGCACGCTTAACCCCAGAGTTCTTTATCTACATTTAGCCTAAAAGGTATCCAACTGGTGTTGTTTCATTTCTTACACTATCCTCGATATATACTAACTTCTCTGGGCTCTTGGGATATTACATCTATACAATCAAGTAATTGTTTGTATCCAATCTTTTATTCAAGTAAAAATGTTGTATACTCGAGTAATGAATGTTAGGTTGTGTAAATAATGGCACCACACACCCAAGAGAGGGGTGAATTGGGTATTTTTAAAAAAAAATTTGATTAAGCATGAATAATTTTATCCCATTGATAAGGTTTTAGTGCAAAATGATAGTGATTAAGAGTGATACATAAAAGGACATCAAAGAAATGAAAGATAAGTGCAACATTGACACAAGCGATTTATAATGGTTCAATTTAAACGGCCTAATCTACTAACTTATCTCCTCACTAAGGATTTTAAACAATCACTAAAACCTCCTACTTGATTCCATTTAAGCCCTCTAGTATCACAACTAGGATTACAATCTCATACTTAACAAAAATAGGCCATTTAGTATCACAACTAGGATTACAATCTCATAATTTTTTTGTTCATTCCTTTATCTGCTCAATTTTTCTTAGTATCAAAGCCATTTGTGAGCACTCAATCATTTCAATTTGTTTACCATCATGTCTCTCTCTCTCTAAATGTAAGAAATTTCATTACCCTCAAACTCACTCAAATCAACCATTCTTTGTAGCATGAACAAGGATTAGCTTTAGCAGAAAGTCATGAACTAGTTGAACATCTCACCGCAACAAATTCAACTCCTGCCAAATATACCACTCTAACTTCAAACATAGATGCAGAAAACTTTATGGCAACATTGACAAATTCGTTCAAAGCTTGGCACAAATCTAATCGTCTTCTTCATGGATGGATTATAGGCACACTCTCAAAGAAGCTGTAGCGGCCCTACTCCTGAATTATCTTGCTAGCATAGGAAAATCTAAAAGGAGGTTGTCACAAAAATGATATAAAACAACACTTAAATAAAACACTCAACTTTTTTTTTTTTTTTCCTTGCTCATTGAATAATAGGAGCCAAAAATAATACATTTCATTCATAACTTGACTTACAAAATCCCTTGGTTGAATGGCCATACCATCCAAAATAAAAGGGCAACATTGCAAATTGCACAATAAATTTTTCACTCTACAAGCTCTCAAACAAAATACACCATGGACCTTTTAGTGGGGAACATCTCTATACACCTCTATATCTGAGCTCTAGCCCCATTGGACTCGCCCTCTGCAATTTCCTTTCCCTTATCTAGAATGACAAGAGTAAGCAAGGTGAGCCACGAGACTTAGCAAGTAAATATAATCAACAAGTGAGATCATAGAATCAAGGTATAGATAGACCAAATAGAGTATACCCAACTCCCCAAAATACAATAAAAATTCCATTATTAATTTCTCATTATTAATACCATCCCATGCCATCATCATTATGCAACATTCCATTTCCCATAAACATATAGATTTTCATGCATCACATTGGCTCACACGACCCTCCATTTACATGGATCACATTGGCTCTCAAAGCCTCCATTCACATGAATCATATATATCAGCTCACATAGCCTTCCATTCACATGCATGCATATGTGTATACATATATATAAAAACATCAATCAGCCATTCAGTTGGCTTGAGCATTGCCTACCCGGCTATATGGCCACCTCACCTACTTCAGGCATTTCATAGGATATCCTTTTCTTTCTCATCCAATAGAACATAGCCGCCGCGCCAAAATAATAATAGGGGCGCAAAAATAATGCTATACAATTCTCATGAAGTCTCACATAAATATAACATGCATGCTCCATTATAGAAATATTCACATCACGATCATCATGCACATTTAAACATTTCAATATCATTTTCATTCATGAGCCCATGGTATTTTCATCCACAAGATTTAACATCCATCATTGGGTTTCATTTCTATACCATTTCTCAATATTAAGCATATTGATTACATATATTCATCATAAAAGTCGCTTGGCTTTCGTTTCTTATTACACATGATAAATTTCTCCCCCTTAAGATGCCCACATATCATCAAGAAGCATTTTAAGACTCATTGGAACACTACAAGATGTTTGGGGAAGAGATTACAAGCATTTAAGAAGCTGAAAATTTCCAGATTTTTGGCTCGAATTAAAAAGGGCACTACAAGCTCAATTTAAATCGAAATGATTCATATCCTATCTAAAAACAAAGCTTATCGAGTTAGGTTTACAACACAAAAAGAGGATTTTAATTCCAATATCGGGAAAGAAATGTAATTGTCAAAAAAGGTGCGCAGTCTGAAATGGAAAGTCAACTTCTGGAAAGTTGACACTTGGAATTGGAAAGTTGATTTTTGGTAGGAAAAGTCAACTTCTACATCAATTTAGTCGACCCAGCCGAGAGCTTAACATACAGAATCAACTTTCACTTAAAAGAGTTGACTATTGAGACCTAAAAGCAAAAACGAACGAAAGAATGCAATGCAAATCAACAATATTTGCATCTAACTAACAAAATGCCATTCCTTGAAGAAAATATGGGATGAACAACCCCAATGAGACCAACAACAAGACCCGACAAGAGATTTAGACAAGCCACAAGATTTAAGAGAAAAATGAAGATAATCACACAACCAATACAAAAATAGTTTTAACAAGGATATGATGTAAAGGCCCACTCTTGAATATTCCCGCTAGTATAGGATATTCGAAAGGAGGTTGTCACAGTGATGATATAGAATAAGACCATATTAAAACAAACAATTAATTTCATTACTAACAGTGAAAACTTAAGTAAGATTCAGTTACATTTCGAATACCTCGTAAGTTTAGGCTCAAAGGCCATACAAATAAATAAGAGGCTCTAGTGTAAATTAACAAAATAAAATCATTTCACTACAAGCCTCACCAAAATACTACTAAGGATCTTCAAGTTAGGACGTCTCCGTACACCGCTACCCTTAGGTCACAATCCCATTGGACTCGCCCCCAAACACTGCTTTTCCTTTACTTGGAATGGCAAGGAAGATCAGGTGAGCCATAAGGCTCAACAAGTTCGAGAAACAATGAATAGGATCCAAGAACAGGTGACACCAAAAAGAGTAATCAAGGACTCAACAATTATGTACAAGATTCATAGTTTATAACTTTATCAATTCCAATTTAAATGTATCATGCCACCATGTACCACTATACAAATGTGCATATAAATTCAATGTTAATATCAAATCTCGTAGGCTTGTAAGCCATCAATCAACACATGCAAAAGTGCATCATGTGAATAGAATTTCACAAATAAATATGGAGTTAACCTGTCGGACTATGGCCACCTCGTCCTGTGCTAAGTGCTCTAAGGTACCCTCTCCCTCTGAGCAAAATAATAGGTGCGCAAGATATATATATATATATCATGTACATGTATGCATCATGTATGCATTTACCAACCACATGCATTCAAATCCTTGTTTTCTCAATATAAAAACTTTTAATACCATTCACCCATACCGGGTCTTTCACCGTCATCAAGTAAATCTAGTATGCCTTACTTTATAATATTTACCACACTCATGATGCAATCTATCACACCATTTACAACACCGAATTAATTTGGGAGATGCTATTTAAGGTTACATCTTGATTCACCATTTGAGGAGTATTATAGGTTTAATATGCTATTTTTCTCATCATATAATTTCATTGAATTCATTTAACTGGTGCCAGTATTCATTTACTTGCATTCATGCTCATAGCTCAACCATAAGAAAGAATGGAAACCCAAAAAGTATTGCATATCAACAATTCCTTAAGTTTTTAGATTTTTGGGTGGTTTCAAAGGACTGATTTGGGTTCAATATTCGATCAATTGCCCCAAACAAAAATTTGAAATTTAAGTTCAAGAACTCTAGTTTTGAGAACATCAAACAGATTCACAATTGGAATTATCCACCAAAAGTTATTCCACAAAAACTACCACAATGTAAGAATTCAAAATACTAAAAATCTAGATTTTTTGCCAAGATTGATATTGCCATTATGGACTCAATATGAAGCCAAAAAATGCGGGTAATATATCAAAATGAAGCCTAGGATATCTAGTTTACATCTCGATAAAAAGATCTCAATTGGAGATGGGAACAGAAATTTATAGGCCAAATAATACCATGTGGTCAGATTACACAAAGATAGTAAGCTACGAATTTCTTGGTAGAAATTAATCGGGTTGTTATGGGCTCAAAATGTAACCAAATCATTCTAATAATACATCAAATTGAAGCCTATGAAGTTTAGTTTCCAACGCATCAAATGGATCTTAAATCGGATATCATCACAAGGAGATATACCTAAAAGAATGAAGCATGGTCAAATCCGCTACAGTAAATCACGAATTTGAATGGCACATTTGGATGATTTCTAGCACATTCGAATGATAGGGAAATTCATTCAGATGAGGTCACTGTAGCATCCAAATGTTAGTAAAAAATCAGTATAATTTGATCAACTTACATGAAATTCATCCGGATGTGGGGGGGGGGGGGGGGAACTCATTCGGATAAGGCTATTCTGGGTAGTTTCAACATCATTTGGTAATCAAGGCATAACTCTCTCATTCGAGCTCTGATTGAGATGATTCAAGATTCTAATGAACGAAAAGAAAATTATCTACAACTTTAATGTTTTAATTTTTGATAGATTCTAACTTTATCAAGGTCAAAATCAGGATCAAAGTTGCTACTATTGTGATCTATCCTGATATGGTGCCTTGGGCATTCGAATCAAGTGGGCTTCTGGGGTTATTTAGATATGGAAAAATGCTTATTCGAATATGGCCATTAGGGCTTAAGGGTGGTGTTCGAATGTGTAATATATATATTCTACAAAAGGTATTCGAATGGCCGAGAATCATTCGGATATGTATTAAGCTACATCGTGGATGATTTTCGAATATGGGAGAGTGCATCCGGATGGCTACATATATATAGGGTCTCTTATTCGAATATGGGAGGGTACATCCGAATGGATTTATATATATATCAGTCTCTTATTCAAATATGGGAAGGTACATCCAGATGAGACTACTTTCTTTGTGTCTTATGTTCGAATATGATATGGTATATTCGGATGGGTTTAGATATATATATATATGTGTGTGTGTGTGTGTCTTGTATTCAGATATCTAGTTGTATATTCGGATATAATCATAGAAGTAAATCTTACGTAGATACAAACAAGTAAGAACTTTGTATCTTCTCTTACCCAATAAAATGCCATTCACGAATAGATTTGGGAATGAATGAATCCCCTTTCAAGACATCATAGAAACTCAAGAAATGACAAGATTTTATACAAGTTATATATATAAATATATATGTGCGTGTGTGAGGCAAGTGGAACTCCACAAAGAGGACACACATTATTTATATGTATGTATATATACATATGGTGAACGTAGAGCAAAGAAACTAAACGAAAAGCTTTTACAATTTGGAGTCAAAAAATACAAAAAGAACTTGCCTGATGACTTACGATGCAGAAGAACCCTCTCTTCCTAAGGCTCCTATCAATCAAGACAAACACGAGAAGCCAAGAGGAAGGAGAAGAAATAGGGAGAAGAAGTTGAAGAGGTAGAAGGCAAATACGTAAAAGAGAGAATAAGGGTTGCAATTGCAGATGAAACACAAAGAGGGAAAAATGCACAGTTTGCACCTGCAACTGGGTTGAAATAACCTGACTACCTTTCTCTTCCAACGATGGCTCAAGGAAGACTAAGGGTAGTATTAGCATTTGCTGGCCAATTTAATTTATTATGATTTTCTTTACAAAATTTCAAATCTCATTTCTCAATTGGGTTTCATCCCATGTCATGGCCAAATCCATGGCCCACCATACTGACCCAATAATCTCATTTGCATCTAAACCCATTCATAATGTAAGCCCCTGAACTCATTCTCATTCTTAAAATTAATGCTATTGAAAATTTTATCATGCCCAAAATTCAAATAGAAATACAACTTGAAATATCACATATCCTAGACCCATTAACAGGTCGTTATATAGAAGAACAAAGACATATTTTAACATTCTAATAGAAAGAAGGGGAGAACTTGCACAATATAAAAAAAAGTGCAAGAGGAACTTGCCTTGTTGATGAAAACTGAAGAAGAAGAAGAAGAAGAAGAGAAGCCTTCCGTTGAAGTTAAAATCCTCACTCCTTGAAGCTCTAAGCAAGCAAAAAATTGGAGAAAATAAGAGAAAGAAATGAAGAGGAAGAAGAAGAAGAAGAGAAGAGGAAGAAGAAAAGATTGAAGAAGAATGAAAAAGACAAGGAAATGAGGGGAATGGTATGCACATCCATCCTCACCTACTCCCATCAGCCCATTTTCTCTTCTCTTTTCACATTTGCCCTTCATTCACACACACAACACACAAATATCTCATACCCATTTTAGACCTTTTGCCTATTTCTTTATTTTTCATTTATTTAATTCAACCCACTAAAATATATGGGCTCAAGCCCAACTAAATAATCTTTCTCAATTAGGCACCATCTAAATTACGGCCCAGGGCTCTTCTTTTAACTTGCATTTATATTTGACTTTACACTATTGGCCCAACCCACTTCATTACAAAAGCATAAATATACCATCTCATAGATGGGCTTAGGCCAAAATTATTAGCCTAATTCAATTGGACTTTTCCCCACACAAAATAATATTTCCAACCTGTAATTGATAAAAGCAAAAATTTAATGCCCACATCAAAATACCAATAAACGCCTAGACCCACTAATGGGTCGTTACAGAGGCTCTTGGACTTATTGTTGGCTTAGAAACATCATACTTAGTATGGGAAGCTCTCAAAAATTCATGTGCATAAGATTCACAGGAGTAAGAATTTACACTGCGACAACAAGTAACATATCTTCATAAAGATGAAGATAAAACCATTGCTAAACACATTCGCATATTCAAAAGTTTGTGACAATCTTGTAGCCATAGGAAAACTTGTCTCTGACAAAGAAAAGGTATTCTACCTTTTTACTAGTCTTGGTTCTTAGTATGAGACTTTTATTGTTGCCATGATGAAGCCTCCTATGCTAACCTACATTGAATTAGTGTCTTAATTGCAAAATCTAGATCAACAACAAAGTTGATTTTTTGGTAATACAGATATCACAACTAGGAAATTCTCTCCTCAACTAACATTCTATGGCTAACATCTAAATCAACGACGAAGTTGGTTTTCTGGTAATACAAATATCACAACTAGGAAATTCTCTCCACAACTAGCATTCTATGGCCAACATTAGCGCTATTAACAACAGTCATCCACAGGATATCATGGAAACTAGCAACAATTCACATCAACTGGGCATGGCTTTCAAGCTCAACAACCCAAAAATAAAAACAAAGACTACTTAGATAATTTAGTATCCAACACAAAGCAACATCATCCTCCAACTCTTGGTTAATGTCGTATGACTCCTACTGAAAGAGACTTGTATCATGAAGAAAAGCGCCAATACTATGGTACAATGGATCATATTGCAAAAATTTGCTAATGGTTACCCAAGAAGTCTACTTAGAATGAAGAAATCCCTCAAGCTCTTGCAACTCTTACCTTAGACAACACTATTTCAAATACACAGTGGGCATCTGACACTAAAGCCTATAATCACATGACAGGGGCTACATCATCTACACCACCATGCTTGAGTCCTTTAGCTTTAGCTATACTTTTTCCTCTAGATATGCAACATGGTGAAAGTTCTAATATGTCCAATGTCTCATCTTGAGTTTAATCTTCTTTAATAACTCCAATAATACATTCTACCAATGAGCCTATAGTTCATCCCTTGTCCAATGATTTTTCTTTACAAGCCACAAGATTAATGCAACATAATACAACTGTACAACCTTCTCATTCCATGGTTACCCGACCTTGACTTATTGTAGTTAAACCAAATTTGAAATATGCTATGACGACCACAACCTTTGCTATTCCTCAAGAGCTTAGCAATGTCTGGTCAACATTAGCTCATCTAGGTTGGAGAGTTGCTATGAAAGAGTAACTTGCAACTTTACATCAAAATTGAACATGGCAACTAGTTCCACGTTCTAAGTCTATGCATGTCATTGGTTCACATTGGGTGTTCAAGACAAAGCTCAAACTTGATGGCTTACTGGATTATCTCAAGGCATGTTTAGTTACACAAGGGAACCATCAAATTAATGGAATTAAATACACTAAATCATTTTCTCTAGTCATCAAATTGAGTACCATAAGAATGATTCTAACTATACCTCTTGTTCAACATTGGCCCATTCAACAACTTGACATAAAAAAAAGGCTTTTCTACATGGTTTAATTTCTTAAGATATATACATGCAGCAACCATTGAGAATGTCTAATCTACAATATCTAACCTATGTTTGTAAACTTCAATGTGCTCTCTATGGCCTAAAATAGGCACCTCGTGCTTGGTTTGATCGATTTAGTGCCTTTCTTCTTAAATATGGATTTTTTTTTTTTTTGTGCAATTTAGCTAATCTATCTCTATTTGTTTTTCATTTTGATCATGGATCACTATTTTGCTTCTCTATTTCAATGATATTCTTCTTACAGGTCTATTAATGAGCTTGTTACCTTTTTTATTTAGCTTCTTAGCTGTGAATTTGTAATGAAAGACCTGGGGTCGGTTCATCATTTTCTTGGGATCAAAGTTTCTCAAACACCTATTGGGCTTCACCTCTCACAATCACATTATTCTCTTACCATACTTGAGAGAGCAAACATGGTTGACTGTAAGCCTATGGGTACACCTCTAGAAACAAAAACAAAATATTATCTTAATGATACACCTTTGGAGGATCCAAGTTATTTTAGAGGAATTGTTGGAGCTTTACAATATCTCACTCTTACACGTCCAGAACTCTCCTTTAGTGTTAATTATATATCTCAATTTATGCATGCTCCCACTAAAGTTCATTTGAAAATTGTTAGGCGTATTCTTCGATATATCAAGGGAACCATTCATTTGAGATAAAATTTACTTCAAATACTACAATTGATCTTTGTGCTTTTTTTCGATACAAATTGGGAAGGTTGTCCTACCACTAGACGCTCCACAACAGGCTATTGTACTTTCCTTGAGAAAAATCTCATATCATGGTGTGCAAAGAAACAACATACTATATCCCGATCAAGTACTGAAGCTAGGTATTGAGCTATGGCAAATAATGTAGCTGAATTGACATGGTTAACCATTATTTTGAAAGATCTTCGAATTTCAATGTCATCTCCTCTAATTTTATACTGTGACAACCTTAGTGCTTTGCGTATGAATGTTAATTTTGTTTTTCATGCCTGTAGTAAAAACATCAAATTGGACTATCATTTTGTGTGAGAACAAGTTGCTCTAGGTTAGCTTATTACTTGATATATCTTTATTGGTAATCAAGTTGTCGATCTCTTCACCAAACCAATGTCCAAAGCTTTTCTCGATTATTTTTAGACCAAATTGTGCCTTCAACTCCAGCACAATTTGAGAGGGGGGATATTAGCAATACATCATAGGTCAACAACAAAAATTGTGAGAATCAAAGCAAAAATGAGGAATCCCAAAAATCTTGGAGTGATAAGGATGTGAATCCTCACAATGATTTCAAAATCAATTGAGAGAGTTTGAGTGATCAAGAAGACTTGGAGTTAGTAAATTCAAACCAAAAGATAGTCGAACAAGATGAGAAGATATCGGATGAATCAATAGCACAATTGATTGAATCAATACAAAATCAAGTCCAAGTGCATTTATTGAATCAGTCAAGCAACAAAGCTTTTGCTGAAATAATTCAAAGTTGTTAGTTTGTTATTTGGTTAGCTAAGTTAATAATTTAGTTTGCTAGTGTATAAATAAGAATCTATGTGTAGTAAGTGCTCACATTGATCATTATCATTTTTATCAAAAAAATATATATAATTTTTTTGTTTATTTCTTTATTCACTCAATTTTTCTCTTATACAAAGCCTTTTTGAGAGAAAAATTAAAATCGTTAGAGCACTTGAATGGAATTGTAAAACTTGAACCTTGCAATGGTTTCTCTAACCCTTTAATTGCACCATCATGCTGGTATTTATAGGTTCCTCATGGCCTTTGAATTTCTTAGTCGTTGATGGAGTCATTGATTGCAATAAATAATTCGCAAAACTAGCCGTTAAAGATATCTACGATGAAAACGATCTACAGGTTTAAGAAACGGTCGACATGAAGTGCAAAAACAATCGACTAGGATGAAGACAATAGGATTTGATGCAGTAGCGATTGACCGTGCTTGGCCGAGAGCATGCAACAGACTAGTCGACTAGCTTGTAAAGCCGATCGATAGCATAATCACATGCAGTCAACCGAGATATGAAATATGATCGACAGCTTGGCCTTCATCTTTAAAAAATGGTTTTGTTTTTCAAGTGTTTCAAGACCAAATTTGATACAACAAAAATAAACAATTCTTTTGACAATAAAAACTTGTTTTCTAAATGCCATCAAGAATTTTAAGAATGAGATTTTGGTATTGGATGAAATTGATTGTGGTGCTTAATAAAAAGAGTTAGATGCACCAAATAAAGAACCATTTAGACAATATTTTTTAGCATCAAAATAATATCAAAGAACAAAACAACAATAAACACATTAAAATAAGCCTAAAAGCCAAAGCAAATAAGGCCTATCTTTTTAATTGAGTAAGGTTTATTTGTATTCGAATACACGACTAAATATACTTTCGTACACAAGTAGATAATGCAAGTTTCTAACTGAGCAAAATTAATCGAGTACTTATAATTTGTAATTGAGTAATCGTCTGAATGTACTCGAGTAATTCTCATTTGTAATCGAGTATATATCCAAACACTATAAAAAAATTGATTTTTAGCGACTGTTTTTAACCGCCGCAAAGTGATTTAGCGGCGGTTTTGAAAATCACCGCTGATACAGCCGTCGCGTAGCATTTAGTGGTGATTTTTATCAACCGCTGGTATAATTGCAGCTAAGTGATATTTTTAGCGGCGGTTTGAAAATTGTCGCAATTAGCCAGCCGCTAAATTTAATTGAATTTAATATTAAATTATTTAATTTAATTATAAAAATAATTTAAAGGTGGTTTTTTTTTTATTTTTTGCGGCTGTTTCAAAACCTAAAATTGCTGCTATTTACCGCGTGCAAGCCAAAATCAAGCACGCACCAGGCCCCGCCTCTGCGCACCCACTGCCCAATGTGATTTTCCCAAGTTTCGATCCCATGACCATCTTTACGCGCGTACGCGCGTGAAGCCAGCTGATCTGTAAAGCCACCTTGTAATACATTCGCGCATATTACTTATAAAATAATCAAACCACTATTTTTCAAAGTTCACTTTGCACCCACAAACTCAAGTTTTTGAAATTACACTTAGCCCCAAATTAAATAATAATTTTATTTTTAATAGAATTGAATTGAATTAAATTAATTAATTAAACTCTCAAAACACCTAAAAAAGAGTTAACATATTAACTTAATTAATTGAACATAAAATGTTTTAAAACAATTAATTAAATTAAATAAATTAATTGATTAATTAATTTAAAATTAATTAATTAATTGATAAATTTAAAATAAATAAATTATTTAATTTAATTGAATGAAATTAAGTAAATTAATTGATATAAATAAATTAATTGATTAAAAAATTAAAAAAATTAGATTATTTTTTAAAATTTAATTTTATTTTATTTTTAAATTATTAATTTTTTTAAATTAAATTTTTTATTTTTTATTACTGAATTTGGTGGCGGTTTTTTAAAACCGCTGCGAAATTTTATTTTTGATTTTTTTATTATTGAATTTTACAGCGATTTTGACAAAACCGTCGCTAAATTTAATTTTTATTTTTTTATTAGTGAGTTTAGTGGCAGTTTTTTAAAACTGTCACTAAATTTAATTTTATAATTTTAATTAATTAATTTTACGGTGATTTTTCGAAACTGCCACAAAATATTGAACAAGCCGTCGTAAAAAACATATTTTGGGACGGTTGAAAAATTGCCGCAAAATACCATGTTTTGTGGCGGTTTTCAAAACCACCGCCGCAAAAAACCCATTTTTTTGTAGTGAGAAAGTTGTTAAAGTCTCAAGTACTTTGATGTAATCAAGTACTGGAATTTGTAATTGAGTAAAAGTTTGTTTATACTCGACTAAATAGATTAAGCTTTCCAATCAAGTAGTTTACAATTTTTTGTCGCAAAATTTTTAATCGTGTAAATTAGAAAAATACTTGAATGCAAAATTCATATCCTCAAGTAAACATACAATTTAGTCGATTAAACTGCAAATTGTAATCAAGTAATATTTGGTATATTTTGAAATTTATAGCCGTTACAGAGCATTTAATGCACACAGTCTCTACTTTTCAGAACATTAAATGCTGATGGATATTTTCAGACAATTAATGCATAAAAATTGATGTTCTAACTTATTTGTGAGATGTTGTAGAGATAAAAAAATGACAGTTACGACCCAAGGAACATTCTCTTATTCAAGATATTCAACAAAAGTATTAAAGACCATAATACTATATAAAGGGTTAGAAGTCTTGAAGAAAAAGAGAATGTTAAGATGTAACATCTAGAAATTTGGAGATAAATAATAATTATTAAATTCTAGTACTTAAGGTCATTATTGAATATTTAGAAATTTAAGAAAAAGTATTTATTTATGTTGTTTTGAGGAAATAGGAAATTAAGGTAATTAATTATTTGTTTGGGAATATTTATGAAAATAAGGAAAGATTAAAATAAATTAATTTGGGTGAATTTCTAGAAATTTTGGGGTGGAAGTGAAATAAGTGAAAATTATAATTCGGAGTGTGTGTGAATTTCGGAAGTTTGGGGGCTGTGGTGCGAATTTGGAAAATGGGTCGAAGATCTCTTTAAATTTAATAGTGTGTGTATATATTAAAGGAGGCTATAGCTTAGGTGGCACGCATGCGAGGGAGAAAACAAGCGGTCGCAAGTTTGAGCTAGAGGGAGAGGCTCGCACGAGGGAAAGAAATTGTTGATTTTACCAGCAAAGCCAGCCCGAAACGACATCATTTCGGGCTGGGGCAATGGCAGCTGTGTGTGGCTGTGATGGCGCCATGGGGTGCGCGCTGGGGGCTTTTCCTGCCTTGGCGACCAAGTCCCCTTCATTTTTGCTATTTAAGGTAAAAAAAAAAATTGGCCATTTTCTAAGCCAAACCGAGAGGAAGGAGAGAAGAATTATGGGAGAAGCAGGGGAACTCGGCCAGCAGCAAAGAAATAGAAGAAAAGGAAAGGAAATGGGGAAGAAATCAAGGGATTAATGAGCTATTCGGTGTTTAAAAATATCCCGATAAGTGAGTAAAATTACTGAAAGTGTTATATATCTAAATTATAGATTTTATACGGATGGGTTATGTAATATATGCGGTTGGATTTAATTAATTTAAGCCACGATTTTATTAATTGTTAGGAAATGTTTTACTTCGTATCAGAAGCGTAGCAAAGTCAAAAATCAACCATTTACAGGCAAGTTCTTCACCCTCCTCTCATGTTCTTAATTTCCTGTGAGAGTCTCTGTGGTTTCTCGTATTTTAATCTCTTATTTACCATGATTCGATACTACGCATTAATAATGCAAATACGAGTGGTAACCACTTTATAATATGTGAGTTGTTGTCGAATCTGTGAACAGCGAGTTTAAACTAAGTATGTGACCCATCGTGATATTTATTTCCAACCTTCATGGGGCTTTGTATCACTCCTACTTCTTTGGGAATGATACTGAACCAATGTGGAGTAGGTTCTTAGAGAGTCAGGAGACTCGATGTGATTGTGGCGGTCAACTAACCAGTCTCCGTCTAATCTTCAATAATGTCAAATATGTTGGACCTGCCAACAATGTGAGTAGCAACAGGCGATATCCTTAATCTTGAAAGTAAAACGGTACAAATACTTATGCCGTATAAGGGTTCATATCCTGACCCCGGAATCATATGAAATACCAATATGTTGATTTGTGAATATTTAGCTAATATCTTATGCCATAAATGTGTTGGAAACATACAAATATGGATTCAATGACGTGGATTGCATAATGTGGAACATATAGGCTTTTTCCTGGAACAATCAGAATAAATATTCCCATAACAACTATATAAAAACCTTGTATATACGTGGTGGTGTGAGTTACATATGATCATGCATGACATTGTATATATGTGATTGTTCAGTGAAGATTATGATGGGTGTTGTCTCCTCAGCCTCTGAGCGAGGGCACTGCCATCGCTGTGCTGGTGACGTCCGGGCAGGTTAGGCATATGCTACCATGCCAAAGAAGGTGACGTATGATTGATGAGTATTATAGGTTATGATATTGTATATGGTATCGTTGAACATATTGACAGATGTGAGCCTAAGGGCTGTTTGTATTTTGTTGAGCATGTATATGTGTTGCATTATGATATGGAACCTTTCATGAGAATACACGACATAAAAAGGCAATGTGAACGTGAATGTGCATGACGGTGCACGGTATATAATACGAACTCAACTCGAATGGCCATTTGCAAAATTATGAATACGTGCCACACAAACTTGTGGAGGCTGATATGGGTATATTGAATATATGCAATAAATTATGACATGACGTGGGGAACGAATATGGGAAGCCTTGCTAATGCTAGTTATGGTGAGTGATTCCCCTTTATTTTAATTATGTTTGTTGAATCTTATGACTCACTTTGTTTTAATATCATTCCAGGTTAAGGAAGGAAAGTTCGAGGTCAGATTCGATGGTGTCGGATCCCTGTCGATAGCCATGTGTACGGGGCTCTCCCGACCGAAAAGATCCTTGAAGTGAGTATGAGTAGAGGCTCAGGTGGGGGTGTTTCGCTAGATCTGTTTAGCATATGCTATGGTATGTATGTAAGAGCTCCTGAGATGTGTAATTTTAATCAATTTGCTTCCGCTAATGTAAATAAAGATTGAGGTGAAAATCTAAGTCCTTACATAAGAACCTAATACATCTGACCCTCAAAGCTTTCAAGTGCCTCATTACTTGTGATCTTGTGAAAGAAAAGAAAAATAGAGTATGCTTTCGTTCATATCTGTATATCTCTTTGTACACTCAAGAGAAGTGTTATATTTTTTGTACATCTTGAAACCTTCTCTTGTATCTTTTTTTATCACTTTATTGTAAAATTATGAAGGTTAATTAATTCTAATCCTTTTGAAAAGGCATTAGTTGTGATTGAACTAGTTGTAAAAGCCATTTGTTGTAAATTTTTATAGTTGAGCTTGTGCAAAAGCTATCCAAAAGTAAGTTTGAGTTAACTAAATCCTTGGTTGAGAGTCAATGTAGTGGAGTAGGTAGGTTGCTGAACCACTACAAAATTATGGTATGCTACAATTTTTTTATTTTCTGCTTACGTTCACTTTTAAATTGCTTGAATATTTTAAAAATGGTGAAAGCTTAATTCATTCCCCCTTAACTATGTTTTTCATTAATAATCGTTAAAAATCATTGCTCTAGTTTCATTTCTTTAGAATTTCATTTCTACTTGCAACTACTCGCATTAATGTAGCTATTGACTCCACCTTCCTTTTCACTTACCTTTTCTCTCCTACTGCTACTTTCCTTGCTTAATTTCACTCAAACCCTATTTGCCACCTTGCCTTTCTCTGGTCTTTTTTCCCTCCCCTCCAAAACTCCAACCCATCGAGATTTAAAAATTGCCAGTCTTTCCTACCTATTAAAGCCTCCATCTTGTACATTGAAGCCTCCTCCATTTTCATCCTCCACTTGAAGGGTTTGTTTGACATTGTTATGTTGTGGTATGATGAAAGTTATGTTGGTAGTGTTTGATAATTGAGTATAGTGTTGTGGTTATTAGCGTTAAAAGTAAGTATTAAGTATTTGGTTGATACTTTATTATTGTGTTGTAAATTTGTAAAATGACTAAAAAAGCACACTGGTTTATTAAATAACTATTTTAAAAAGTGGCATAATTATGAACACATATTAATGATTGTGGGTCCATTAAAAGTCGTCATGTTTTTTTATAAGAAGTAAAGGGTCCTTTGTTTTTACTTAAAAGTAGGTTAACCTACTTTTTAAGAAGAAGCAGTACTTTACCAAATGCCGTTATTTTAAAAAAAAAAGTTGATAAAAATTGTTCTGCTTAAAAAGCACAACAATACTAAACAATAAACTTAAAATCATAACAATTTTACCCTATTTAAGAGAGGCTTTTCTCTCAGTATTATCTTGGAAAGAAGCATTAATGTTGTGACCCTAGTTTAGTGTGTTTAGTGCAATGAAAGCAAGAGATCGAAGTCGAGCCTTGTTTGTGTTTGGTTCTTGTTCAATCTATTATGATATGTTAGAGTTAGGCTTTGTCTTCTTGATTTTATTTATAAACTCCCATGGGCATATGGTTGAGAATTTGTGTACATTCTCTTAGGGGCTTTTATGTTTTTTTCTTTTTTGTTTACTTCTTGAGATTAGTATATGTTTGTTGAGCTTCTTTTGTTTCGTTATTGATTTTGTTGCCCTCTCTGGCTTCTCCTTAGGGCATCTCCAATAAAACACCAAATTGGTGCCTAGCGCTAATTTGGTGTTAAAATGACACTCCAATGAATACATCAATTTGATGTTGAACACAAACTTTAATCACCAAATTTGGTGTTGAGTGAATAGTATAACATAAAATTTATTTTTTAGTTTTCTTTCCAATTTTGCCTCTCTTGTTATAACTTCAAAACAAATTATTCCCTTTATATCCTTTATTATTTTTATTATATTTGTATATTTTGATTAATAATTAAAAATATAAATTAAATTGTTATAAAAAATATATAACGATGAAAATATTTTATTAAGATCTATAAAATCAGTATAATATTGAATATATTTTAAAATATTTAATATATATTATAAATACCATGTTAATATAAAATGAACTAACTTTATTAATTATGTATATAAAAAAAATTTATTTCAATAATTACTTGATAGAAAGAAAATATTCTTAATGCAAAAACTCAATTATATAATAAAAAGCAATAACATTTCTATTAACTTAAATTAAAAATACACGATGAAAATAGAAAAAAAAAAGTTTGTAAAAAATTTAAAAAAATTATGAGTAATTATTAATTTTTTTTATAAAATGTGACTACTTGTTTTTAGTAATATTATACTAAGTTAAATAAATTAATTAATATTGATTAAATAATTATTTATAAAATATTCTTTAAAGACACCTTTTACATTAATTTGGTGTTGAACAGGTTGGAGTAAATACAAATTTAGTGTTGAAAAATTTGGTGTAAACTAAAATTTGATGCCAAATATTGGAGATGCTCTTAGGAAAGATTTTCATGAGGTTTCCTTTGCCTTTTGTACTTTGACTATTTTAGGTCATTTTCTTTGCCATTTCCCGAACAACAATCTTTCTGGATTATTTCCTCACCCCTTATCAGGTTTTTTAAGATAAACTTCAGTAACCCCATTGTTCATTATAGGATTCCCATAATAGCTTTTTTTATGCTTGGAGCCCTATCCCATTGTTTTAATTATTTTGTGGTTTTGTTAGCTAATTCTTGTATTGGTCTGCTGCTTGTTGTTTGTAAGCACCCCCACTCGGATATTCTCAACCATCTGGACTATCCGAACGAGAGCGTCTACGGAAGGAAAAATGAATGAAACACAAGACAAAAATCACCCTAGCATGCATACACGAAAATAAGAACAGCGAAAGCGAAGCTAAACACATGCATGCACTACGGGTACCCCGCTAGCATAGCGGTCACAAGATAAATAAATGAATACAGACTCCTGTGCCGACATACACGAGACTTGAGGAATAACCTGGTACAGTAAGAATAATAAAGTAAATCCTACTCAACTATCAGAGTTAACAGGGATTGACGGGACTGTCTGTACACCATACCGATTCTGCCGCTAAAAGATAACTCACTTGCCATGGCCCACGCTTCCACTACCTGGAATGATGGAAAGCAAAGTGAGTCGAGAGACTCAGCAAGCATAAGAAAAGAAAGGCTGAAGGCTGATCATATCCAATAGACTCTCCACAGAATAAACCCCCAGGTACACACAAGGCATGAGACGCTACAACACAATAGTACAGCATAATAAAACACATACCGGTCCTTGGGGCCCACATAAGACACACGGCACCCAAGTCCCATACCAACCTACCGCTGCCCTGAGAGGCAACATGAAACTCCAACAAACCTGCACGCACTGTCCCGGGTTAGTACTCCCGTCACTCGTCCATGTCGGTACTCCCGACACCTAAGTCATAGGCTCCCTCGGAACGGTACTCCTGTCCGAGAACTATATACTACTAGTAGCCATGCAATGCACATAAAAATGCAATGGCATAGTGAGCATCAACGTGATACACTGGCGCCCATACATCCAGGCATCAGGCCATGCTCCGCCCACATAGTAAACCACACCTGATGCATATGCCTGTGCTGGATGCAACCTAACCAATCTAGAATATCTGTGTCCAAGCATACTCAATAAATGAATATCCCAACATGCAACCCGTACCCATGTGCATATCAAATCATGAATAGTAATATAATGAATCTAAACGTGTAGTAAATCACATACCGGTAGAGCTAATTGATAGTGCTCGGCACCGGTCAACGGATAGTGACTAGGAGTGTCCACCCGACGGTCCACTTCAGGGCATACAATAGTCTACCCCAACGTCACCAAACAGCCGACCTCTGCCCCACTACTCGATAGCTCTAATCGAACCATAAATAAATCCGAGAAAAATTGTAAACAAACCCGCACGTCTAGGAACCTAGTCCCCAAGCTGAGTTCGGTATCATTCTGAAATGAATGGGGGGCGATACAAACCCCCGTAAGCACTCAACAAATAAAACTCTAAAAGTTTCGGATTTAATTTAAATTAAAACAAATGAATAATAATTCAACAAATAAGGTTAGGCGCCGAATTAGAATAAGAAAGGTGATAAAAAATGAGAAATCACGGGGTTTTTTACGGGAATTAAAGAACAGGATGAGAGAGTTAGGAGCTTGTCTTTATACGGCTGTTTCTTACTTCCTTTGCACTCCCGCTGTGAAGTAAAACGTTTAATAGCGATTAATTAAAACCGTGGTTCACATTAATTAAATCTAACCGTGTAATATATATAATTTAGCCGTCTAAAATCCCACGTAAGCGCACCACGAATAAAATCCCAATATGACCCATATTTATTTTAAATTAAATCATGCCAATAAAATCATCGATTTATATAATTAATACGCAAAATCGAAACGAATTGAGAGAACACGAGGGGTTCACCAAATGGAAAGAGATCGCAAGAGTAGAGGAATTTTCACACTTAAATGTCACTAAATTAATACACGCTGTAAAATAGAATAACTCTCAAAATTAATAAAATTGGACCCAAAATGAAATTTCGACCGTACAGAATGTTTATTACATAATTCTCTACGTACCTGGCTAATTAAAACCTTGATTAAACCTCATTTAATCTTGATTTTCTCCAAAAATTTCCTTCTTCGAGCGTCTTCTTCTTCTCTGCAAATTTTCTTCCTTAATTGCTCTCTGTTCTGCTTCGAAAATAGCCGAAAATGGCCTTTAAAATCACAGCAAAATGCTGCTTCAACGCAATGGGCGGCCTAAAGGCCACCACGTGTCGCAGCCTGTGGCTACCACTTCGCCCCCACCGCCATATCAAAACGGCGCCATTTTGGGTGCCTTATGACTGATAAAAATCAGCCAATTTTCTCCAACCGCACACAACTCCCCCTCAGTTTCAAACCCGCACTAGCCACCTGCACACGCACATGCGTAGCCACTCGCACCAACTGCTCCCTCATACATATATCCGCTGAAATTAAATTTAAAGTGAGTTTCTGCTACTTCCGCAAATCACGTTTCAGCACCCCTAATTTCCTTTAATTACACATACGCCCGATATTCTATTTTCTTCTTATTCCACTTACACCCTGACATTTCTAAAATTCTACCAATTTAATTTATTTTCTTATTTCATAAATACTCTCAAATAATTTAATTAATTACCTAAATTTCCTATTTCCTCAAAACATCACAAATTACTATTTTACTTTAAATTAACCCAATAAATAATTATTTTCCTTAAACAATAAACACTCAATAATTATCAAAATAAAAATTAAATCAATATTTCCTTTAAACCCACAAATAAATACTTCCTCTTAAATTCTCAAATATTTATTAATGTCCTCAAACACCGATTTAAATAATTATTATTTATTTTCAAATTTTAAAATATTACATTGTTGGTCTTGTTGGCCCTGACCTTAATCTTATTATTAAAAAATAAATAAAAGCATTACACAAACAAAGAACGCCAAGCCGTATTAATATGGTATTTTGATATAATAGATAGTTAATAATTAATTTGACAAAGAAATTTAGCATGAGCGTCTCTTTTTACAGGTGGTTCGAAGTTTAAATAAAAGAAACTTAACAAATCAAATAACATGATGTATATCTTGTTAAAAGATTTTTATAATAAATAAGAATACTCGTTGAATTAGAATTAATTCTAACCGCGGATCACATAAACAAATAATACCATCTGGCTACCAGCTAGCTTAAGCTTTTTAGGCTGGCATGATCACACTCGCACATAGATAAAGCAGAACCGTTTGCCCTTTCTAGAGCAAAAGAACCACAATTTAACAGTTTTACACAGTAGGATTGTGGCTGGAGGGCACTGATCATGTAGAGAGATTTGACTCCCACAGTCCGCGAGTGGTGAATATATGGTTGTTTCAGGGATGGGGCACATATTTGAGCCTCTTCAGAAAGCATATATCTGATTCCTGATTTTGACGTCTTCCGCTTTGCAATCTTGCATCGTAAAGATGATCCAGGAAGCTTGTCTCTGCATAGAGAACATGACCTTTGCACTCTGGATGGATATTTATGTTTCTTCTTTTTGGGAAGCCCAACCAATGCATTTCATAACTAAATGCACAATGATTTGCAGATAGATTGAGTAGCCGTTGATTCTCTCTCCAACCATACATGCAGTGCCAGCCTCCGGCAACAGTCCTTTCACTATATGCGGTGATGAACTAAAGCTCAGCCGCTGCATATTATCCATTGCCAAACGCACGCAAGCATATACTTAATATCTGAGGAATTTCCGGCCGCCCACTTTTGCATTTTCTTTCACAATTATGTATTCATTACTATTGGGAGTGAACGAACATCCATCACAATATTAATCTTGCCTCTAATCATTTGTCCATTCATATTCCTTTGACATGTTGGGCATGTTAGGTTATGAGTTTTATGTTTTTGTTGTTTTCTGAATCAGAAGTTATCAAATTGACTTTCCTTTTTCGTATCGTATGGTTAAGTATTCTTACCAATTTATGGGTACTTGTTTCAACAATTTAACTTTGTTGTATCCAACAATTTTAAACTTATGTTCATGTTACCCAAGCATCAAATTACATGACAATCTCGACATGAGAGAGTTGAAAACTCTATGCATAAACACTGGTCTGGGGAACAGTAATTTGAGAAACAATATCATCTAACTAGTTAATATTTTTGAAAATGTTTTCAAAAAGTGATAATATTATATGGGAAAGGAAAAATAAAAAAAAAAAGAGAGAAAATCCTTTGTTGCATAATGCTTGAGTTGAATAATCCTGCTAGCCTAGCTAGGCTTTTCCAAGTCGATGCCTCAAGGATTGGTCTCCTTTTGGCTGGCAAAATCATCAGCGGATTAGATTGCAATACCCAGTGTGAAGAAACTTCCAAGCTAGTCAACAGTAAAAACCCAGAATTAGTTATAGATTGCGATACATGTGTGTGAATGAGAAGAAGCATCCAAGCTAGCCAACAGTAAAATCCATGACTTATGGACCATAGCTAGCTGAGAAATCGGGTAATGCCATATCTAGACCAAAATTCTTGTTCCCTTAGTGCGGGCTTCACGCAGACATTACTTTGCAGTGGAATATGGATAAAAAGGGAATTAAGGGCTGCGATATAATTTCATCACTACGAGCTAGCATTCACAGTGACCCATACAAGTTCGCACCACACCCACATATCCAAAACAAATTAATCCACTTCTTCGCCTCTTAGCTTTTCTGGGTGCTTCTCCTATCCTATCTTGGTTGTTTAGTCAATCAATTTTGAAGAACAAAGAAAAGATAGAAATCCACTTTTTTTAACACTGATATATACTTAGTATTTGGCGGGGGAAAAAAACACTAGACCCTTAGTGGAATTAAGTGTGGAAAATCCTCCAAAATCTCCTAATTGAGTTACAATTTGTGTTTTTTTTTTCTAAACAAATTAGTCACAGTTTTATCTAGTAATTTTTTATGAAAAATGCTATTTGGACATAGACTTTTGACATTTTATGTAACATTCGATAATAATAATAAGAAAATCACTATAACGAATATATAATCACCAATAATTTTCTGACCATTTGATGTAGGGATATTAAGGGAGTGTCGATCTTGATAAAGTTGATAATCCCACTGAAACAAAAGTGTTGACCTTATCGAAGCTAATAACCACGATAACAAATATTAGGAGTAGAACTAGGAACCAAGAATATATACACTATAAAAACATGCATGAATATCCATATATATCCTTGAAGGAGTGAATAGTCACTAGCTCGATGGAATCCAGATGGTGATTAGTGTTTAACAAAGCACCAATCCAATCCATGATGAAGGAGTCCTAGCAGAACAGTGTCGTTTAGAAGAGACAAGAAAGCAAGCACAAATGCATCGGGATAGAGACCCAAAACTACTGATCATCATCCCATCTAGTTGGGCATCCTTGTCTTGAGAAATTAATAAGCATGTGTTGTTGGTGCAGAATTGTTGTGAGTTGATACTAGCTGTGTACAGCCACCCTAACACTCCCACAATTGTCCATTGAAATAATAATTGACTCCCACTATACATAACACAGTGTTTGGACATCACTGTAAACTGTGACCCCTATAAACCATTAACTAAAGTTCTCATCATCTGTAGTCATCCGAGCCCCCATAGGGCTAAGATGATAGCTTATTTAATGGTTGAAAACAAACCCTGACTATTCCTATCCAAAATTGGAAAAGAATCTTATCCACGCGGCTCTAAGAAGACTAGTTATGAATTAATTAAAGTTGCATGGGGGTTCCGAATGCATAAAGGAGTCATGGGGTCATGATGATGTTGTATTAAATATCAACACCCTTTAAAACTATGAGCTCGCCTAGTATAGTAGATCATTGAAAATAACTGGAAAAAAAAAAAAAAAGAATACTATAAAAAGACAATAAGATGGCTTTAGCACTTGCCAAAAGCTGAGTCCGAGTGGGAATCCGCTACATTCAACACTTTTTTGTCATAGTACTATTCCATTATGAATGTTGTCCATATGGCCATTCAATAATTTAATTAATTTCTTATTCATATTGAATGGACCATATTCATCCCATTAATATATTAATTAATAGAATAGATGATCTCATCAAAATTTAAAATTTCATACATAATTAATGTGGAAGGTCTCCAATTATTCAATGCATGATATGCTCGTATGTAATGGTTATTTTATTGTGGTTCATTAATTTGTTGCTTGTGCAGCTCTGTTTAGCCCTTTCTAAGTGCCCATTAGGAAAGCTTTTCGGGTTTCCTATACCCTTTGAACCTCAACCCTTCAAGGTCATTTCCTTACTGTCAGCCAAGCATGTAGCCCTTCGTGATCATTCTTGTCGATTTATGTGATTTAAAATTGAATTAAATAATTTTTTATTTATATTTTGATATACAATCTGATTGCATGTTGTTATATGAAATTGAGCTTCATTTATATTCAATTGATTTGAATTTAAATGTTATATATATTCTATTGATTGTTTAACGCGTGGACCAAAGTTTATGTGGCCTGAGATGAGTTATGAACCAAGCCCAAAGCTGTGTGTTCCATCCGTTTTGTTTGCTGGCCCAGCCTATTCCAGACTCCAAGACGTTACTATAAAAGGGCTCGGCTTATGCCCTAATCTCTAGAATGTTCTCTTTTTCTCTCATTTTTTGAAACCCTAATCAGCGTTGAAGTGAGACACTTTCTCGTGAATCCTTCTCTTGATCAATCGGTTGTTTGTTTATATGATAAGATCGCTTGATAAGTAAAGGTTCTATTTTAATCACCTAAGGTGTGAGAGATTGGTAGACTGATAGAACAGATTCTTGACCTTGATCGCGAAATCAGTTTGAACAGAACTACACTTGTTATTGTTCTGTATTCTGTTTTCAATTCTTTATTTTGCAATATTGTTTTACTTCTATTGAGATTTTGTAATCTGATTGTAATATTGAGAAATTAGTGGATTGATTAGAGGCAGAGACTCAGCCTTGAGTAAGATCTATTTTTTGATCCGAACACATATCTCATTGTGTTCCTATTTTACATGTGTGAGTTGTGGTTGTTATCTTTAGATTCTATTTTCGTTTATTGCGCTTGATCTGTTGTTTGGCCGAAAAATAGGTTGGATTATAAAACCTACAATTCTCAGGGTCTTACTTAGGACTTTTAAGCTATATCTAAGCAACTCCTTCTATGGTAGGATTTTTATAAATGCTCATTTCACTGAGACCCTAGTTCACTTGCCTTTGAAACTACTTTCATCTCTTTTATCTATAACTCGATTCCTCTATCTTTTAGTGTTTTTCCATTGACTAGTCACTACAACAATTTTGAGATTAAAAGGCATATAAAAACGCCCCAATATGTAGTTTATTGGGGCATTTTAGATATTAATTAGGGCACCAATAAAAGTATTACGTGTAATTATACTTCAAAAGCTTATTGAGACACTTATAAATATTGTGCAAATCCATCAAGATATCCTTCTTAGTTTTACATGTGATATTTAAAAATGTCTCGAAAATAACTATAAATTTGAACATTTAAAAATGCCTCAAAACAAATGTAATTCTAACTGCCTTGAGGCCACAAGGCCTTCATTTCCACATCATCTCTCTTTCTCTACAACACATGATACTCTCTCCCTCGCTTGATTCTTCTTGCAAGGCCTTCTTTTCGCCCGCGTGCTACTCGCTTGCCCCATGGTTTGAACCCTGGACCTCTCATTTCTCGTGCGCACAAGTGACCACTTGATCTACAAGCATCCTCGTAATACATGGACCCATATTAATTTTATAGTAAATTGACTCTATTAGGGCACTTTATCATAGTATCTCATTAGAATTATTTTATTAGAATATTTCAAAAATTTTGTCCTATTAGATTTTTCTATTAAGTCACTTCACCAAAGTGTCTTAGTAAAATTATTTTATTGGGGCATTTAAAAAATTTTGCTCTATTAAATTTTTCTATTATGACACTTCATCAAAGTGTCTCATTAGAATTATTTTAATAGGGCACTTCAAAAATTCAGCTCTATTAGATTTTTCTATTAGGGTATTGTATCATTATGTCTCATTAGAATTATTTTATTGGAACATTTCTTTAAATTATGTTTTAAAATAATATTTTATAAAAAATGCCTCAATAAGTGTTTTTTCGTTGCAGTGAGTGTATGCATAGAGTCTAGGGTCTATCCCACCACTTCTCATTGTTTTTGTTCGCCTCTGGCCTTACCTTCAATATTAGGGGGGGAAAAAGTTAGATATTCTGGGTAAAATTATACAAACAATTAATAGGACAAAAATAAATAACATAATTAGAATCACATATACAAAAACCAATACAATATTGATTTTTTTCTGTCAAGATTTATAAAGAATAAATATTACAAAATAAAATCCACAAATCAATTAGGTTTACAAGAAATAACAAAAAAAAAAAGAGCATATAATCGTATTGTTGCAGGTAAATACATTATTTTGTAAAAATATATTATGAAATATTTTCCCTCCATTTAGTTGAAAAACCAAAATCAAAGCATTTTTTTTTGCAAAATTCATAAATGAAATTATATATATTTATAGAAGCCTAAATTGGAACAAACCAAACCAAATCAAATGAAATGGTTTAGTCTAGAGTTAGCAAATGAGTCAGTCCTCCCAACGCAGCCCAACCTTATTTGGTATTGTAGCAAACGGGTCGTGTTGGGCCAATACTTTGTGGCCAGCACCTCGGCCCATTTGGTGACCAAAATGGGGGTGGCCCACCAAAATGACCCGATTTGTCTTGACCCGTTTATTAAGGGTCATAGGGCTATGCTGGGTCTCATTTCCCATTGCTTGGCCTGGCCTGACTCCCTCGCAGGCCAAATTTGACCCAACCCATGAAATGGGTAGGCTAAGCGAGACGTGGGTCGGGCCGGCCCAACCCACCCATTTGCCAATTCTAGTTTAGTTTAAGGGTTGAGATTAAATTCTGCAACATCTCTGATTTGGGGAATTTTGTAAAATTTATTTAATAGCTTTTATATTATTGCTCCTATTCATTACTAATCACATGATGGTTAATTTCTCAAACTCATATGAACTATTCAATTAATTTTATGTTATACTTTCGGGTAAATAACGAAAGCATAATGTACAATAAACCAGTTCCCTCAAATAATAATACTGAGCAACAATGTGTTGATCATTTTCAAATATAAAAGGCCAGAAGTTATGGGCCGGATATTAAGATGCAAGCTGGGCCTTTTGAGCCCATTAACCTCAGCCCAGTAAACCAAGTGGACCCTTAGCCCATGCATATCGAATATGATTTGCTGTTCACGAGTCTTGGATGACTTTTTAACATTTTGAAAGTTATGCTCTGTTTGTTTAATTTAAAATATTTTTTTTTAAAAAAACACTTTCATCTTATTTTTTCTATATGACTTGCATTTAGACAATTTAATAAAAATGAAATATTTTATGAGTGTATACATTGAAACAATTATATTTTATTTATTATTTGAGAAAATATTTATGATCAAACATATTGTATCTTAATTTTACATAATATATATATATATATATATATTTTGTATAACTGTAATTTATGATCAAAATAGTGGGACTATATTGTTTTAGTTTGGGGGTCAAATCACTAAAGATGATTTATATTATGTTATTGACGTGATATTATAAATTATATACATATATATTATCATATATATACATAAATCCTTGATGGTAAGTGAAAATAAACTCTATTATTATTTTTAATTTTAAAAAAACCACTCACTTTTATGTACTCAAAGTCCACATACATAATATGGCATATTTAAATTAATTACGATACTACATAATAATTAATATAACACCACAGACACAGTTTCAATAAATATATGATCGATCGATATTATTGATATCGATCCATTGAAAGGGTTAATATAATAAGAGGGTGTATGTTAATCAAGATAAGAGGTAGAAAAGATCATATATGAGATGTATTTAAGATGTTTGACATTTCTAATGTATTTGTTAAACTTATCTAATCATTTCCAAAAAAACTATCACGTGACCTTTTATCTCTCACTTTCAAGATAAGTTTATCTGATTTCCTCCCTCAGATAAATTTACTTGACTCTTTCAAGATAAGTCTCAATTACCTATATGCCCCTCGTAGAATAGTTAATATCATTTAATGTATTTTAAAGATTTAAATTTATTAAAATAACTTATTTATTTAAGTCTTATAATTAATATTATTTAATATATTTTTAAATTGTTATATATTTTAATAATTTTTAAAATTTAAATGACATTATTCCTTTCATTGATTTTTAAAATTTAAATTTTTCTCTCTCTCTATATATATATTTTATTAACTAATACAATTCCTTTCACCAATTTTTAAATTATTTTATTTAATTTTATATTTTATTATCTATTATGAAAATATGTTTTGGTCATTTTTAATTATCTAGGTGGAATTATTGTAATTCCAATAATAATTATTTTTTACTTTTCAACTCTTTTTAAATATATTTTTGAACTTGAATTTAGAAAATAAAATATTATTTTTTATTTTTTATTTTTTTAACAATTCATATTAATCATAAAATACTATTTTAATCATAAATTTGTTGTTAATGTTAAACAATTTTGAATGAATTTGATAATAAGGATATTTTAGTAAAAAAAGCTCTTATCTTATTGCTTATTATATACATTAATAAATACATGAAAAGAAAAAATAAAAAAATTAAAAAATAATTAATAAAAATTTTAAAATAGTTTTCAACCTTATTTTAATTATTCATCTAAAAAGTATTCTAACTTTTTATCTAGTTGTTTTTAAGAAACGTTCTTTTTAAGTGGGAAGACAAGAAGACGCAGCAAAATTGCCAGCGAGAGCGAGGTAAGGCTGCCTTTGCCTTTATCATGAGTCTAGGTAGGGAAAATGGTGATAAGCTCAAACACCAAAGAGGGAAGAAGATAGATAAGACTCCTCCTTGTATGTATATATGATTCCTTTTGTCGATATTTTTAATAATATATATATATATATATTTGTGTAATTGTACATTTTATACTTGAAATATAATATATTAAAGTACAGATGGATGTTAATTATAAGAATATTATTATTATTATTATTATTATTATTATTATTATATAATTAAGTGAGTTGAGTGAGTATTAGCTCGCTCGATCCATCCGTTGATCCTGACCACTCATTTAGTGGGCCCCTTGAGATGAATGGACAGCGTTTCAAGCCCGCCCTCCCAACAAAGTGGACAAAATCATATGGCATGCACAAGTCAATGTAGCTATCTAGCTAGATGGACCATATATGCATCCATCAATTAATATTGCACCATCGCGTGAATGAATATAACAAAACAAATTGTTAAAACAGTATTTTTAGTGAACTAATTAATTAATTCTTCATTTGAATTTGACAGATCGAAGTAGGGATAGGGATAGGGATAGGGACAGGAAGAGGGGGTGGTATTTGTATATTATTTTTATTTTATTTTATTTTTTTTAGAGGAAAAAAGGATAATATATATATATTATTTTTATAGTTATAAGTGAATAAAATAAAATCTCATATATATATATATAATTAACTGTAGGCGGGCAGTAAATCTTTAAGTAGATTAAGTTTTAGGCAATGAATTAATTAATGTTGGTAAACAAGAAAAAGAAAAAGAAGAAGAAGGAATTAATTGGGGTTGGGCTGTTGAAAGAAATTAAATTTTTTAAAAAAATATAAAAAAAAAAGTCAAAGCATGCAAGTAAGTGCATGGTGGGCTGGGGAGAATTGATGAGAAAGAGGTGAATGTGATGTGGTGGGACCCACCCACCCCCTTGAGGAGAAGAAGAAGAAGAATTATTCATGTGAAGTTGGCATGCATGTTGTTGTCGTTGTTGTTGCTAATATTGTTGTTGGTGTGTAAACCCATTTTCATATCTAAACTATAACTAACCTCTCCAACCCAATTAAACCCCCCTCTCTCTCTCTCTCTCTCTCTCTCTCTCTACATATATCATCATCGCCTTCTCAATTTATAATTAAAATCTTTCTTTCCTGTAATCTTATATATATATTATTTTAAGAGTTATATTTAATTAATTATTTAATAATCCAAGTGTTATATTTTTATAGATTTTTTTTTACACAAAAATAATTTTGAGAGTTATATATTAATCTTCTTCATATATATATATATATATATATAAGCTTCTACGTACGTTATTCTAGTTATTAATTAAAAGAAAAGGTGTCTTGATGCATATATATATATATAATATATATGGATTATTTATTATTTGCAAATTGATATATATATAGCACAGATCGATACCATGTAATTAATTAAGGTGGTAGCTAGCTTTAGGGACTGGTGACTCGTCTCCCACCCAGAATATTCCATCGACATCTTAATTAAGCATAAATTAATTAATTAATTTCATGTTTAATAATTATTAACATTTTTTAGTTTAATGATACACGATCGAGTAATTGATGTCCTTACTACGTACTCTCTTATATATTGTAATTAATGATTCAGGAGCTTAGCTTAATTATGAGAAAATTAAATTAACAATCTTCTATGGTGTTTTCTTTCTTTTCTTTTCTTTTCTTTTTTTTTGTAATTAAAAGACATGTTAATGGAGCATGCAATATAAACTCATAAATAATCACATTATTTTTTTTTAAAAAAAATTGTATAATAATTTTGTTTCAACTCTCTTATAACTGTAGGATAAAATTTAACATGACGCTATTTAAATGGATACGTTATATGAAAAATTACAATTTTAACTTTAGTACACAAATATAAAATTAAAATTAAAGCATGATGAACATGTATATATATCACTATTATAAAATTACTAAATGAGGCTAGTTTTAACCAAAAAGAAAAAAGAAAAGAAATAAAAACATCTAAATAAAGCACCAAAATTAAAATTAACAGTTTCTTTCTTTTTTGTTTAATTTTTTATTATGCTAGAATAGCCATTAAAATAAAAAAAAAAAAAAGTAGAAACACACTCCCCTTGAGCCAAAACAAAAGGCTCGAGACAAAATGGTGTAGAAATAAAATAAGAGTAAACATAATCGTTTCTTAAAAGTTTATTTTAAGTGTGTATAAATTGTGATTTACCAAAGGACAAATCAGGAAGAAAGGGCAGCCTCTCCAAAATTATTCGGGCCAACTTTGGACTCCTGGGCCATGTAAAAAAAAAAAAAAACAAGAGCAAACGTAACATTATAGAAGGGGCACGGGCACCGGGAAGCCACTAAAGGCAAGGATTTCTAAAGAGCTAGTAGGCTACGAACTTGGGTTAAACCTAGGGCAAGCACACGCGGCACCAACTAAACGCCAACCAGGAGGCTAGCTGAATTATCTTCGAGAGAATCCTGTAAAACGGTTAAAGATTAGATGACCCAAAACGAAAAATAGGGGATGCACCCAGTAAATCTACCCCCAAGAGTAATAAAGCCCATAACTAGAGGAATCAACGCAAACCTATTTGGCTAGCCAGAACAAAATCATCAAGGAAGCAATCCCAAAATACTGAACAGCTGTTTCCAATGCCCAAAAACCTAGACAGACACTACTTGAAAGGGTTTCATCAGACTTTTCCCAGACTCCCATTGGGTAGAGCAGCTAAGAGAACCTCATCGCACCCGCTGAAAATATGGGCTCCTCGAGTGTCAGCTTCGGTTGAATGAGAGGAAAAATGGCCGAGGGCCATGCTTTGAATACTGAGCAAACCAGCATCTCCTGTTGAAGAAGGGAAAGCCCATTACAATCACTAAAAATCTAAGCTCGTTGGGGGTCGGCTCTGATTGAAGAAGTTGGAGTACGTAGAAAAGGGGTGGAATAGGTTAATGCTTGAGACAAGGCAGTCAGGGAGGGAGCGAGGGAGGAAGATATGAGATGGGGAGAGCGGGGATTCAATGAGGAGACAGATAGCTAGGACAGATATATAAGAAAGGGTTTTAGGAGCCTGAAAATGGGGGATTACGGATTCAAATGATTGATTGGCATGGGTGTGTAGGGAGGGAGATTGAGGGAGGGAAACAAGCGCGGGGGGGGAGAGAGATTCAGGCCAGGTAAGCCAAAACTTTGTGCATGTTGTTGCAAAGAGAGGAGTCGGCAAGGAGGTGAAAAGCCATGGAGGCCGCAGGAATGGGGGATCTACATCTACTCCAGGGAACCTAGGATTTGGACAGGCGAGGGGCGGGGTGGGACTAGTAGCAGTTACTTTTTTACTTGTTTTTAGCTCTTTTATCAACAATTATTGATTAGAAATTTTGTGTGCTATATATATATATATATATTGTGCATTAAACCTAGCACACTACATTACATTGTACACACTGTGAAACAAACTCAATATATATACGACTACCATTTCCCTTATTAATTTGTATGCCACCTTCCTTTATTTAATTAAAAAGTCCTGAAACAATAATCCTATTTTAAGAATTACCAAAAAAGAAACAATTCTATCTTCATAAAAAAGAACACTGACAACCATTTTTAAAAATTTACACCCCACAACAGAAAGATAAAAAATAAAAATAAAAATTACAACATTGTCTCTTTATTAATTCATTCTTTGATCCCCACTCTCCTCTTCAATTTATTCACTTTGCAAAACAATAATTAAATCATACAAATAAGCATAAAATTATCACTATAGCCTTACAAACCCCATCTCTTTCCCTTGTATATGTCAAATTAATTCCCTCCGCCCCCCTCCACCTCCCGCCGCCTGGAATGCCCCCGGCCGGCCGGCCCACGGCCTCCACTAGCCAGACCCACATCCAAAAGGCCACTCTTTTGCCACATTTTGGATTCTTTGCTTCCACCTCACTCCACTGTGCCCACTGAAGCTGCCGGCTTGTTTGCTACTATCTCGAACCCACCTGCTTCATCTTCTTCCTCTTCATCATCTTCTTCTTCGTCTAGTTCGTCGTGATGATTATTCTGATCCATTAATGCCGGCTGCTGCTGGTCTTGAGCAAGCGGCCATTGCTGCTCAGGCTGAACCATGATCGGCACCATGCTGGGATTCAAGGAATTGTTCTCGTTCTTGGCCTTCTCTCTGTATAAAGCGTCGAGCTGGTGAAAGTAGGGGCATGTCTTCGAATCTTCCGGCCTCTTCTTGTTGCTCTCCTTCACCTTCTTGAAGTACTTGTTAATGTTCTCCCACTTCTCCTTGCACCTCTTCGAGCTCCGGTTGTAGCCCAGTTTCTTCATTCCGGACGATATCTCCTCCCACAGCGGCCCTTTCGGTCCGTTTTCTTGGTACTTGAGATCCAGATTTTTCCGAAGCCCAATCAAGGCTTGAACTTCCGCTTTTGGCCATCTAGATGGGCTCGCAGCCATCAAATTCTCAACTCCATTATCCCTTTTTTCCGGTTGCTGTTGCGGTTGCGGCGGCGGCGGCGGAGGAGTTGGTGCTGTGTGTAGTACAGGCTGTTGTGGTGGCGGTGGGGCTGGTGGAGGCGGTGGATTGTCCGGCAGCGGTTGGGTTTGGGGGATTACGTTTACGTTTGGGATATTTTGTTGCTGAGATACCTTCTGCAAGAACGCGATCACGGCGGCGTCTTTGGCGGCGGCCATGGATCTTTCTTGGACTAGAAGATCGTGCTCGCGATTCATCCTCGCCATTTCTTGGATTCTCCAAGCTTCTTCCCGGGCCACGCGATCGCGTTCCCGCTTCTCCAAGGCATCGAGAAGCTTCTTCTGCATCTGCTCCTGCTTCTCGATCACCTCGTTCATCAGCCTCTGGAAAAAGTCCGTCCATTTCCTCTTCCGATGTTGCCGCCTCTCCGGCTCCTCGTCGGACGACGTCGAGGAATCGCTGGACGCCGAAGCCGGACCCGCCGATTTGTTCTGGTAAGAATTCAACGGAATCGCAGCGTTGAAAGAGAGATTTGTAGGGTTTGCTTGCACTTCAGCAGGTTGTGGAAATTGATTCATAGGATTTAAAGTATTTGTAGCCGATGAAACAGTGGTTGCAGCTGCGACAACTGGAGGGTTAGTCGGCGCCGCCGGTTGCGGCGGCGGAGCTGTTTGATGGGATTGAGGCCGAGATGGAGCTGGAAGAATTGAGAGTGGGGCTGGATGATTATCCAGGGCCTCTAATTGATCGAAGAATCGATAAGTTTTACCGTCTTGCTTGGAAGCTCGGCCTTCTCTGGTTCGCTTGTGGTACTTGTAAACATTCTCGAATTTCTCTTTGCATTTCTTGGCGCTTCGATGATATCCAAGCTCCGATAGTTTCCTGAAAACAACAGTTCAAGTAATTCATTTCCGTTTTTATCCTGTTTTGAATCCATCGATACAACAAAATCTAGTAGCTTTTCTACATAAATTAAGCTCCATGATTGAAACAGTAATTCAAAACAAAAAGGAAATAGTAGTTGCTGAAAAACCCCAGAAAAGATATGCCTTTCCAGGGATCAAAGCTATCTGTTTTTTTTTTTTTTTTTTCTTCCCCTCTTTTCTTCTTATGGGGAAGCAATCATATATAGACCCAGAAAAGCTGAGCTGAATTGGAGACAAATCGGAAGAATTAATTCTTGCTTTCTAAAGCTAGAATTGGCGAGAAAATGAAGATGCTGGCTCAAGCACCCACTACTGGGAACTCCTGTTTCCTGCAGATCTCGACCTGAATGAAGAAAGTAACCGAAGACTAAATAAAAAAACAAACAAATTAAGATGCGGGTTTTGGAATCATCATCACCTTGAGACCTCTTCCCACAATGGGCCTTTGAGGCTGGAGTCACGAAACGCCAAGTCCATCTCCGATCTTATCTTCAACAGAGCCAGCGTTTCCTGGCGAGGCCACCTGTTTCCGCCTGAATTCCGGTCACCTTCTTCGAATCTCAACTTCTCCTCCTCACTCAGCCCCCCGGAGCTCGAACCCACTTCAGCTGCGGCTGCGGCTGCGGCTGCGCCGTTGCCGAAGCTCTGCTGGTGGGCATCATCCGCAGCGCCATCGCCAGTGGAGGCTCCCAAAACGGCCGAAACGCCCAGCATAGAGGGCAACTCCTCCTCCTCCTCCTGCTGCTGCTGCTCCTGTGCAGTCAAGGGCTGAAAAAATAAAAATACATGAACGGAAATGGATGGATGGTGAATTCCGAGGGTTTTATGAATGAAGATAGATGGGTGTGTGGTGAATTTATTAGTTATTCCTCTGGCTCTGGGGATCTCAGGTCCAACAAGAAATTAAACTAAAGCACAAGGAAATTGAATTGGGGATTTATTTATAAATAAAGAAGCAAGTAAAATATAAAAATAAAAACCACCCCAAGATTAATTCTCTTCTTCTTCTTTTTTTTTTTTATTTAATTAGCTGTGGAATCTTTGATCTTTTTCTTTGCTTTCTCTTTCTGTTGAAAAGTTTTAAAGCATAGCAGAAGGGTCACTTGGGCTGTCTCAGTAATAATGAGAGAGAAGCCCACAGAAAGATTAATAAATTATAAAACAAATATAATACATTTATTGATTTGAATAATATTAAAAGGATGAGAAGTCTTTTCATAATTCATATGAATTTCTTAAAAAATTGACTTCCATGTCGGCTTCTGCAGTCACTACTATTAGCTAAATCTAAATGTATGTCCAGATTTACCTAATATTTTAAATTATAATATTAAGATTTTTTCCCCAAAAATAAGGCAATAATTACCATAAAAACTTATCGTCTTTATTTTATGATTTTTCATTTTTGTATATGTTAATCTATTAGATTACCATTCAACATTTCATCTCATCTCACCTACCAAAATTGTTCTTATAGAATTTCTTTTTCAATAAAACGTTACTGCCAGATAAATTCTCCAAGACCCTTTAAGTCCATAGATATCATTAAATTGGAAATTTGTATATATTGAACTGCAAATACACAGACAGAAAGAGAGAGAGAGATGCAAATGGAGAGGATGGTGATAACATGGTTTTTGTCTGTCCAGCTAAATATAGTTAAAGGCCGGCCCATGTAGGTCACCTTTGCCTTTTGGGGGACTTTTGGATTTCAGTGAACGCTGGCTGGGGCTGGCTTCGGTCACACGCCCCCCCCCCCCCAAATTACACTTTTACCCCTAACATGCATCCCATCTTATTATTCATAAATCGTGGATGCCCGGTGACATGCCGCCACCCGCACCTCTAATTTTTTTTTTATTTATTTATTTATTGCCCAAATAAAATAAAAATTATCCCACAGTTTATTTTCTTCTCTTCTGCTAATTCACTTTTGCTCTTTTCCCGAAGTGCCCTCCGCTTAGGGGCTAATTAAACCTCGCTTACTTGAGTTATCAACCTCTAGTCTTGGCATTTATTGGGAGCCACTGTGGCTCCCTTTGTGCCACGACGGCAAACAGGCCCGACTGCGGCTTCTAACAAGTCATGATAATTTATTTTATTATTAATTAATAGAATTTTGTAATATACATAATAATAGACCATAGCATTATTGAATTTCAAGTCTTAAATTTCATTTTTATATAAGTCATAATTTCTGTGTCTGTATGATATTATAATTTTACTAGGTAAAAAAAAAAAAAGATAATAATTTATATATAATCTTCAAAATCAATGATGTTATTAATTTTTTTTATTATGTAAAAAAGGAAATTGTTGTTAAACTGGTGCTAATTAAAAGAATGAATTTTTGGGTGGGGCCAAGGTTGAATTATGCTTTGTGTTAGATGTAGGTCTTTGTTATTAGGCGAAATCATTTATGAGGAGAACTAAATGGTGACAAATTCAGTTAGGGTGACACCTACCTTAATAAATGGCACGGAATTGTGTATGCTTTTAAGATCAATTCTAATTTGAATTATTCAAAAATGGAGGGGCCATGCCCACGAGCGAGGCCCATGACATTTTGGGAGCTTCTAAGCACTAAACAGCAGGACACTCATATTTATACTTTTTGTTAAATTTTAAGAATCATTCACCCTTTTATATTAATCGAATCCAACATTATATATATGTCGAATAAAAATATAAGATTTTAAATCAATCACTAAATTATTTACACATTATAAATAATTGGTGAGTGACACGTGGATGAGTACTGTTGAAAATAGTTTTCAAATATTTTATGGTAGGTACGTAGTTGATCTTATTTTTATTTTTAAATATATATATATATAATTTGAAATAAACCCCCCATGACCCTTAAAAGAGTTTGAAAGCAAGAAAATAATGGTTCCAAATGTGAAAGATATTTTTGATTGAAGAAACCCAAAAATAATGGTGTTTTATGGGTTGCGTAAGCTGCCAAATTACCCTAAACCTAGCTGTGGGGTCAAGAAAGTATATATAATAAGTATAAACGACGGGCCCATTAATAAATAATGCAAAAAAGAGGGACCCAATCGGCTATTAAATGAACAAGCTGTCAATAAATCGTCAAGGAACAGTGCCATTGGTAATACGGCAAGCCTTTCCACCTCATGATTTCAATCATCTAATCCCAACGTGGTGATTGTGAATCTTTTAACTGTTAAAAGTTTTTTAAGAAAAAAAAAAATTGAAGTATACGTACTTTATCTTAAAATTTATGGTCAATTAATTTAAGGGTTAATTCGGTTAGCATGGTGTAGAATAAAATAAATTAATATACAAAAAATATTTTACATTTATATAAATAGAATAATAAATAAAATGGGAAATAAATAATAAATAAATAAATTTAAGGAGGGGTTGGGAAAAACAATCGGTCCCGTGATATTTTGTTTGCGAGACGACTTAAAAAAGAGTATTTTAATAACTTGAACAAACTTTAAAGAAAACATTTTTGTAAATAGTGAGGAGTGAGGGAGGGAGGGAGGAGGTTTAAGATAACAAGCAGCCTTAGGTAACCAACCAAAGAAAATGGGTATCATAATAATACAATCATGATGTAAGTTACATAGTGGTGTACAGTAGATGAATGATGAAGTGACAACACTGGACGTGAAACGCACAATTGTCTGAATTTTGAAGAGAGACGTGTATTTTCTTTGTTTGTGGACGGGAGGGAGGGAGGGAGGGAGGGATTCAAATATTTATTTATTTTTTTGTTAAAACACCGATCACGGAAGGGCAAAATAGGGAACTTGGTTTGCTTGCCTTACAAAACTTGATTTACTACTACTACTACTACTATTACTTTGTTGCTTCGCTGGCCGCCTCCGCATCCGATTCTCTCTCGTCATTTTTCTTTTCTTTTTTTTTTTATTTTATTGTTTTACAGCTAGAATTATTATCATCATATTATTATTATTATTATTATTATTATTATATCAGATTATTCCAAAACTGATCTCAAGAAAAAAAAATATTTTGTTAATTAAAAAATAAGGGTGGAAATGCCAGCTGGCGGTGTATTTAATTTGGGAAAATGAAGGGTTCACGTGGAATCTGAAAGCCCACTTAGATTAGGCTCTGAATTTGATGGGGGATTTGGGGTTAAATAATTGTGGGTTAATGGTAATTAATGATCGGTGGGCCAGTTTGTTTGCCGCCCGATCCTATGATTGATGAGGGTAGGGTCCCATATAAGAAATATATATATATATATATTTAATTAATTTGCACCTCAGTCACAATATTCATATGCCTGCGTGTAATGTATTAACCATCTCCTAAAAATAAACTGCTTATCGGTCGCATATTATAATAATAATAATTACGTAAAGTTTTAACACGGTCGAGATAATTAAAATTTTTTATCAAATAATTTTAATTAAAAGGAAAAGGAAATGAAATGAAATGAAATGAAAATTGATTGGATACAGGTTGACGCAACGCAATGTTGTTGGTGCTTAGGGGGATGAGCCACTTGCGTGTGGTGGGACCCAATCTGTAAGAATTTGTTATGGAGGATTACAGTGATGATTCGGTTGGAACAGGCTGTGAGGGAGAATGTGCCAAAGGGGTGGGCTGCTGCCCTCACCTCACCTCACCTCTCCTCCCCCCTTTGGCTTCCAGTTCTCCTCTTCTTCTCCCTCAGACAGAATATGATATCATTTTCCAGCTCTCTTTTACAGCCCACCACCAAGGCGCCAATACCATTTCGGCCACCGCTCCCCAAAACTAATTTCCAAAATACCAGCCACCAGCTTGTATCGCGTATTTGATTCCTACCTACAACCTCAAGCGCGTCCAATTTTTACTTTTAATCTTCTTTTATTTTATAATAATAATAATAAATCCATGCATGGTCTCAGACAGAACATTATGTGTATGTGTATGTGTATCTGATTCAAAAAGTGTCTTTAAATCAAAAATATTAATTAATCATCATAGTGTTTATTTAAGTAATTTAAAATTAGAAGACATCAAAATATACAAGTTTGGAGAGAGAGAGAGAGTGGATATATATATCATACATTTTAATTAGTAGGGGATTAATGACGTTATTAACCAAATTTTACCAACATATATATATATATATATAGATCTAATTAATTAAAAATAAAACATAAATATTTTAAAAAAATTTAACTTGGAATTTTATAGTTAGTTAAAATGTATATATAGGATAGATTCGGGTTAAATATTATATATGCCGGATGAAAATTGAAGCAACTGGGGTGAAGTGTGGGGCCCTGGTGACACGGACCAATATTAGCTGTCTGATCTAACCTTTCTTTGCTGGCCCCTCTCTGAAAGTTACATCTGGATACAAAAAAAAAAAAAAAAAAAAAGGTTGATAAGAACATGGTAGCCGTAGCCATGTGGAATTAAAATTTAATCATGTGTCGTCCCATGTGAATTAATTAGTACTCTACTCTCCATTTAATCTTCCTTAATTACAAAATTTCTTTATATTAACGTAATTACGATATATCTATCTATAATTATAAGCTACTACTACTTTCTTTAATTTGTTGTTTTCACTATTTAATATGTATTTATTTATTAGCGAATCGTATCAATGCATATACATTGCGTGCAATTAACAGTTGATGTAGAGAAAGACTTGACAAGAAGAAGAAGAAGAAGAAGAAAATGCCATCATGCTAGCAATGCTTGCTAGCCATGTGAATTTAATTAAAATTAGATCCAGCGTCACCCATGTGGGCCATTAATAATAATTATTAGTATAATTAATTCTTGTACGTAGTAGCCTAGGTTATTTTTATAAATATTCATTCTAATTTAATTACTTAATAGTATTTTGTATTTGTATGATTGATTTAATTAGACAAACACAGTACCTACGTTTTCACTTAATAATTAATTAGGTTCAATTGTTTTTGAAGAAAAAAATATATATAAAAAAACGCCAGACACTAAAAATAAACTGCATGGAGAGTACTTGAAACAAATAGTTCAAATCAAAATCGATCATCACGATTGATCAGCTGTCTAAATGATTATATAATAATAATAATAAATATTGAAGAAAATGACTTGTAAAAGTTAATAACGACATGTTATGATTATAAAATCTTACAAAATTATCATTTTTCATTAGTAAATGATATGTTCTTCGTAAAAGGTTTAAAGTGAAGTCATAAGTCAATTGGTATATTGTTAACAATATTGTCATGATTCTCTAGACTTAATCAAGCAAGTTAATTATTTTAAAAAATATTAACATCTCCCTTAGGGGGGGGGGGGTTCAAATATACAACCATAATTCATCTGAGTCTTTCCTGGACCTAGAGAAATAGAAGCTGCCCCCAAGTTATATGTGTGTGTAGTGTATAAAGAAAATGATGGGGACAAATGGAGATCGAAGGGTTTGTGGGATGGAGTGGTAATTAAGTTATGGGTCCAAAGGCATGTCATGGCATTGGATGCATGTGTGGTGCAGTAGGGATTTAAATGCACGTTCACCACGTTAGGAGACACCGAAAAACAATTAAAATCCAACGGTGGTTGGGTTGGGTTGGGTTGGGTTGGAGACACTGTTCATTTAATCTTAAATCTTTTTTTGTGGGCCCTTAATTTAATGGAAATATATATATATATATCCACTTATATGGTAGACAAATTATTCTTCTTCGTCACCGTCACAGTGTCAATGCCCTCAATTATTATTATTATTATTATTATTCAATACATATATTCGTATCATGCAAATCTATGAATCACCAGAATAATTAGCTAGGAATAAGCATCACAACAATAATACAACTTCAAATTCTAATAATGTATATATATATATATCAGACACGGTTTTAAATTAGTCGATAATGTTTGGGTTTGGGGTATGGGTAGGGGTAGGGGTAGGGTTAGTGGTATCAATAATGTCGATCGGGGGCACGTTCCCCTTCACTGAAATGGGGGAAAAGGGGAATTGGTTGTATGTTTTATAAAGGGAACCACTTCTTCCTAGCTCACATTAGAGAATTAGGATTAATTTCTTATTCTATTTCTTATAAAGTATTTCAAGTATTTTTTATCCCCCCCCCCACCCACCCCTAGCTAAGAATTTAAAAAATCTTTTATTAGCACCCAAAAATAAAAAATATAATTTCATTTACACCCAAAAGATAAAAATAATATCTTGTTAACACCCTAAACAAACTATATATAATTTTATTAATTAGCACCTAAAAAGTAAAATGAAATAATAATATCTATTAAATTATTTTCTCCATTCCATTCAATAGCATGCATACTAAACATAGTAAAATGAAATAATTATTTCGTTACTAATTATTAATGTACCCCCAACATAGCACAAAAATAGAATCTGAAACTAAAGACTTTTGTTAATAAAAATTTTTAATATATATGAGACTAATTAAGGGTGCATCAACAATGATAGCAATAACGAAAATTTACTTTACTTTATTTTTCTGTCCTCATCCTCTTATCCCTTTGCTCTACCCACCCGTATTCATACAAACAATTTGAAGCTCTAATTTTATTCAATTAAAGGAATATATATATATATATATATATTTTAGAGGTAAATTTTAAATAAATATAAATTTTTGTAGATTTATTTTTAAATTGAGATCATGGATTCCAAACTTCTATTTTTAGTGTTTAAAAAGAGTTGAAGGGAATTATTAAAATTTAAAAAAATTGACTGGAATTTAAAAATTTAGTAATATCAACTGTAGTGCTGCTTCTTACTCTACTCTACTCTAGAATTTACATAAAATAAAAAAATATTTATGAAGTACATATAGATTAGATATGGATTCAGAGTCTTATACCCATCATCTCATCACCTTTAAGATTTGTCATTGTGTTAGTGATTTTTTTTTTTATAATTTTTAATTCTTAAAGTAATGGACTTATATTAAATTATAAATGAAAAAATTTAAATTAAATTTGTAATATAAAATATTATAGTTTTTTTTTTTTTTTTTTAATTTAAGTTGGGCTGACTGGGCAAGTGAGGTCTAGCCAAGCTTTTTCCCAGACGAGGCTGCAGGCCTAACCCTGTTGAGTCCAACTCAACCTTAATTACTTAGTAAGACAGGCTAGGCTAAGGAGGCCCACAGACTGCCCTGCCCGATGACCATTTAACAACACTTAAGTAATTCCCCTCCCCTGGTATATAAGGAAGAGATGCCAAGCTAGCTATCATCCCCATTAAGAGTTATGATTTAAAAATAGCGTCGTCAGTTATGAGGATTGGATTGGTAGTTAGTAGTTGTACGAGTATGAGTGGGTCGGGGGGGGGGGTCTTCGTGCTTGAGACTTTTTTAAGTTTCAAATTGCCAAACCCCACTCTCCTTGCAACCGCAAATGGCTCGTACAAATTAAAGAAACAAATAAAAAAAGGTCAATAAAAACTCCTATTCACATGGGGTTTAAGTCCAATAACAAAGACACGGGTGCGTGCATAAGTGGCTCTTAAAGTGGTTTGAGCCAATTGCTAGCTTAAAACACTTGCGGTTCCGCTCAATAACTGCAACTCCACTCTCCAGCCTTTTCCTTAGTCAGTGTCTCAATCCTTCTCTTTCATTTAGTCATGATAAGCCTAAGCATTCCCCGCAATATATCCGTCATCATAGAAATTAGTAGTACACTCCTGGAATGGAACCTCCACCATTAACAATGATTTTTGTGTCAACTTGTAAGAGAAAAGAAGGCATATAAAAAAGTGGGAACCCTCGTGCATTCATTGGGAATGGAAAGCGCTGTTTGCTAAAATCTAATACCCCCTCCCTATTTGATTTTTCCAAAGGTCTCTTTCTAGTTAATTTCCTGAATTCCCCAGACCCCAGCCAATACCTCGTTTGCTATATATTGTGACAGACAGACAGACAGACGCACAAAAGTAAATGTGACAGTTTAAAAAACCATTAGAGGAGAAGGTGCCAGTTAAATTAGGAAGCGCGGATAGGTACAGAATACGATCAAATCCAAAGGATCTTAATAAAATCATCAAATTTTAAGGACAAGCGAGGCAATGTAGTGTAATTGGAGAGAGAGCGCCCAGTTGGGTTAGGTGACATTCGGTTTTATTGCGTTTCATACGCTCATTGCGGAATCTAGATGACACTGGTATTGTCACAATCAATCAAGGAACTACCTCTGAAAAAGGAAACCTATTATCATGCAATAACCACCTAAAGCAAAGAAGCTCAAAGGTAGGTAGTATTAGCCAGCCGATACAAGGTACTCCGCCTCTATGTTGGAACGGAAAACAACTATTCATTTTTTCAACGATGGATATGCCAACTAATTAATTATAAGAAGCAATATCCAGTAGGGCAAAGATAAAAGTAGGATCACCTCCCCAGTGGGCATTTCAATAGACTTGTAATGGTTAGAGACTAGAGAGGCGACACCATAAGAATGTTGGCTAGGGAAAGTCACAATCATATAAATCAAAATAACTAATCGTCCATACAAAATGACATCAGTTAAGAGCTCAACACTACTGGGAAAAAGATTAACATTCATTTCTAGAGGTCGCTCAATAGTTCTGCCATTTGTTAGACTTACACATGATAAGATTTCAGGGGTATACTTATCCTGTGAAATTTAGTAGCTAGCCATCGCCTAGAAATAATTGAGAGATCCCAAATCCTTCATCTTAAACTCTTGGCTAAGATTGTTAGAGTGCAGGAATGTCACGAACATCACCTCTGGCAATAACCATACTGTCAACATAAAGCAAAAGAAGACATATACTGAGCAATAAAGCAATAAAAGGAAAAAAAAAAAAAGCATAATCATAAGCACTAGAGTAAACCCCTGCTGGGGCAGCATAAAATTGCATACCATCGTCTCCCAAACCTCTGCATCTTCCATAGCAAGGGGATGCACTTGCTATGCTACATGATGAGATTGTAGCTTCATCTGAGATGGGTTTTCGTAGGTTCTTAGTCAAATGGAAAGATCGTCTAGATTTAAATGGTTCGCTAAAGAAAACTTTTGACTCTTTGATCTAGAATTTTGATTCTTTGATCTAGAACTCTTGGAGTAGTACTTGAAGCCCAAGTTGTCAGACTCAAGTTTGTTTCAGCCAAGGGAGAATGATGGAGGACCTTAAGGCTAGAGATATTAGGAAAGTTTACTCTAGGCATAAACTGAGAATTAGCAGATTAGTATACTTTGTTTTGTTTCTTAATTAGTCATTTATTTATTTCTTTAATTTTAATTATTTACTCTTTCAAAATAGGGTTTGTTAACACCCTATAAAAACCTCTCTAGTATGATTTTGTTTCTGGTTCTACATTAGAATGATTGCTCCACTTACAATACAAAATGCAAAATGCTATAAATCTCTCAAGAAATGCATTCTGGAATTTCTTCTGGCACTACATCTCTCAATTTTTGAAGGAGGGACTGCATAAAACTTAAGAGGCTATGCATATATATATCACAATGAAAAGCAGCTCCTTGTCATCAGTGTGATTAACCTCCTCTTCATTCTCAGCTTTCAAAAACTTCTTTCTCGTCTTCACTTTCCTTCTCTTCCTCAACAAGAGTAATCACTCTTTGATTTTTGGTCAATCAGCAGCAATATGTCTAAATCCTTGGCATCTAAAGCATTGAGGAGAGTTAGAAGTAGAAGACACTTGACAAGAACCCTTATTTTTGGGCAATAAGCAGCAAAATGTCTAAATCCTTGGCATCTAAAGCATTGAGGAGAGTTAGAAGTAGAAGAAACTTGACAAGAACCCTTCATCTTGTTGCCAGATTTGTAACTAGAAGGCTTTGAACCATAGTGCGATTAGAAGTTGATACACTCCCTGCTTAATAGTGCTTGCTTGATTGGAAAATTTCAACCTGCTTCCATGACCTCATTGAGTTGTTTCTACACCTTGATGGCTAATTTTTGCACATCATTGCATGACAATAAGCGTGTAAATCTGTAACTGAACCACATTTTTGATTTCTCGGTAGAGTCCACCAAGATATCGAACAATCATTTGTTCTTCAGGCTCATTAATTTCACAATCAGCAAATATTCAAATTCATTATTAACTTCTACTGTCATTTCTCTTTGCCGCAAACTATGGAGTTTGAGAAAAATCTCAGTGATAGTTCTCTGGTGGAAGCTTTCTTTTGAGCTCATTCTTTTCGTCTTCTGCCAAGTGACAATTTTATTCTTTCCTTCTCACATTTGTCACTTCTTGAGATTCTCCCACCATATTGAAGCACGCTTCTTCAACTTAATTGCCACTAACTTCACCTTCACATGGTCATCCACATCCTGGCAATCAAAAATTCTTGCAATTGCATTCAATCAATCCCCTCAAATACAGGAATCTCAATCATACTTTTAAGAATTTCGATAGAAGAGTCCATTCCTTTAACCATGATGATTAGGACAATCCTCATCTCTTCATGCTTGATTACAAGCACTGGGGAAAGGATTGATCTCCTCCTCATTGCTAGATGAACTGGAGTCAGAATCATGAGATAACCAACATGCCGAAGAGCTGCCAGAGTTGTTGCACTTGTCCCCTTAACTCATCATCTTGGCATTCTGCATGTCTAGTTCACAAGCTGGTGGCTCAAGAACATTGGCTCCATGATTTTGGCCATGTCCATCCATGACAAACCAAGGCTTCAGTAACAATCTTGATGCAGGTGTGGAATCAAATAGAGAAGCAAGTCATGACAATACTAATAGAGTACTCACCCTATGGGTGTAGATCACTGAGTTTTAGCCAAAGTCGAGAAGAACCCATCTTAGAACACTAGTTTACCCAAATCAAACTTACTTGATCTTTAGTCATGATCACCATAAGATATTTATACCAGTCTTGGAACAACCATCCAAGAATAGGTAGGATTTCTAAAAGCGAAGTCCCAATGTCAACAAGACAATTCAACCCTGACCAAACTTCCTTGCAACTATATTATATCAAATATTGATTCTAGAAAGTTTCACAGAAAAATAAAATTTCCATCATTTCAAGGAAGCTCTGAACTCAAGTTGACATGAAGCTCTGACCTCTGGAGTTTCAAAAATTCATAACTCCCTCTAGGAAAGTCCAATTCATTGTCTAAAGAAAAGGAAACTAAACTGAATACTCTTTCCACCCATATATAACTTGCATTAAAATCTATCTTCTTAAATGCCTTTTTAATTTTCAAAATTAATCCAAAATTGGGTTCTCTGCACCTCCTGCAACGGAGTCATTAGTTGCACCTCCAACTGGGCTAGGCTAATGGAAGACACTCTGGTGTCAGACTTTGCCATTTACTTACTATGTCAAGGACTCTTATGGATAGGCCTTATCCTTGAAAAAATATATGCTACATGTGCTATGTTTTATTAAGTGTTATCCTTGTGGTTATGGGTTTATCCTTGACAAGACCAATCCTAATTGGAGATTGCTACTGTCCTCTAAGGAATGAATGACTCTAGCCCAAGATGGATGATGACCAGATTGCCTCACTCCCTCTCCTTCATTCTGCTACTCTTTTCAGGTTCCTGGATGCCTAATGGGTTTGTTTAGTTTCATAGTGACCAATAGATCAAATCAACAATCAACAGATGTCATTATCATAATATTTGAAGTACGTTGGTATAACTGTATATAAGTTAGGACAAGATGAACTATCTGTACAGTACTTTTCTGTATGCTTCTTCAAATAAAATTTTTGCCTACAGTCTACTAAATTATGCATATTTTTTCCCATGAAAGCTAAATTCAGTCTTATTTCACGAGCCCTCCATGCTACCCTAGGTATAGAAATTTAAAGCAATTGGAGGCTACAATTACAGATCTACTTCCAAGAAAGTTCTATACCCTTCAGAACCCAGCCAAGGCTCCCCTGGGAACTAAGTTCTGAACTCAGCCAATAATATTATCGTGCAGAGAACTTTGCCAGAATGTCAACTGTAAAGTTCCCTTCCTAAGCTGATAATTGCTCTAACTGAGTTGAAGTGTGTGCATTTAGTAATGGGTCATAGTCCTAGAGTTTTTCGTATACTTCTCCAAGAAGGCTTCAATCTACCTAGATGTGCATTTAGTAATGGGTCATAGTCCTAGAGTTTTTCGTATACTTCTCCAAGAAGGCTTCAATCTACCTAGATGTGTCTGGTGATGATAAACAATAAATCAAATATAGCTTGAACTGAAACTATGATATTAACAACAAAGTACGAAGGGGACATCTATTTGTTGAGCCAACTTATATACAACAACAACATATCCAGCCTTTATCCCACTATGTGGAGTCGGCTACATGAATTCTAGACTTCCATGTATTTCTGTCTTTTGTCATATCCTCATTTAGATCCATATATTTCATATCAAATTTTAATGTCTCTCTCAAAGTCTTCTTGGGTCTACCTCTACCTCTTTTTGTGACTAATTGTTCCATTTCATCAACTCTCCTCACAGGAGCATCTCTTAGTCTCCTTCTCACATGACCAAACCATCTTAATCTAGTCTCTCTCATCTTCTCCTCGATTGGCACTACTCCTACCTTATTACGAATAACTTCATTTCTAATTTTATCCTTTCTTGTATGTCCGCACATCCATCTTAACATCCTCATCTCCGCTACACTCGTCTTTTGCTCATGCTGGTATTTGACTGCCCAACATTCTGAGCCATACAGCAAGACTGGTCTTATAGCTGTCCTATAAAATTTTCCTTTCAATTTTAATGGGATTTTACCATCACATAACACCCCCGATGCATTTCTCCATTTTAGCCAACCTGCCTTAATTCTATGTGCGACATCCTTGTGGATTTCTCCATCTTTTTGAATCAATGATCCCAAATATCGAAAATGGTCTTTTCTTTGTAAGATTTGGTCTTCTAATTTTATTATAACATCATCCACTCTTACATTTTTACTAAATTTGCATTCCATATATTCTGTTTTCTTTCTACTTAATTTAAATCCCTTAGATTCTAAATTGTTTCTTCACAACTCAAGCTTAGTGTTCACTCCTTCTTTTGTTTCATCCACCAACACTATGTCGTCTGCAAATAGCATACACCATGGCACATTTGTCTGAATATCTTTAGTGAGTTCATCCATTACTAGGGAAAATAAGTATGGACTTAGTGCAGAACCTTGATGCAGTCCTATTGTAGTTGTAAATGGTTCAGTATCCCCTTCGCATGTTCTGACCCTTGTCTCTACACCATGATACATGTCCTTAGGGGCTTGTATATAGGCTATTTTGACTCCTTTCTTCTTTAAAACCCTCCATATTACTTCTCTAGGGACCCTATCATAGGCCTTTTCTAGATCTATAAACACCATATGTAGGTCCTTCTGATGATCTCGATACCTTCCCATTAGACGCCTCAATAAATATATAGCTTCCATTGTTGACCTATCAGGCATGAAACCAAACTGATTTTCTGACACATTTGTTTCCTTTCTGAGCCTCTGCTCTATTACTCTCTCCCAGAGTTTCATGATATGACTCATTAACTTAATTCCTCTATAATTTTCACAGTTTTGGACATCTCCTTTGTTCTTGTATATAGGAATCAAAGTACTCTTCCTCCACTCATCTAGCATCTTTTTGATTTAAGGATGGCGTTAAATAGTTGCGTTAGCCAGGAGATGCCCTCTTCTCCCATGCATTTCCATGCTTCTATTGGTATATTATCTGGTCCCACTGCTTTATGATTTTTCATCTTTTTTAATGCTTGCCTTATTTCATTTGAACTTATGCGTCGATAGAATGTGTAACTCACATTCCCTTCAGAGTTACTAAGATGTCTCAACCTAACTCTTGTGTCACCACCATCATTGAATAATTTTGTGAAATACTCCTTCCATCTCTCCTTAATCACTCCCTCATTTACTAAAACATTTTGATTGTCATCTTTTATGCATTTCACTAAGATGTCCCAACCTAACTCTTAAGTTTGTTAACCACTCAAACAAGATTTTTTTAAGGTGTTCTAATGCCTAAAAGTCGCAGTTTAGAGTCTAGAGTTGAGGTTTAATTCGGCTTAACAAAATAAAATGGGTTTCACCCTACAATCAATGTTATAGCCAAGATTTGGATCACCTGAGATGATGTTTTATTGGTCTTTGGAAATCACAGTTGATGTTACAGCTGAGGTTTAGATTGACTGAGGCAATCTTCTACTAAAGAATCAAAATGGCAGCTGAACCCTACAGTCAAACTACAGATTGACTGAACCGAGGTCTGGTTACATACTGGAATCAACAATTGACCCTACAGTGGATGTTGTGCTCAATTGAACTGAACCTCCTCAGCATTCTAGAATTGAGAGCCGATGTTTGGTTCAGCAGATACAACCCTCCAGAACATCTGGATTTGGCAGTCAATACCTTCAGTCAAAAGCTACTTCGACTGATCCAACCAAATTCAAAATTTGAATCGAACGTCCATGCTACAGTCGAATGTTGGTTTGATTATAGGTCTGTAACTGCTATTTAGCTGTGCAATTTTTTGTGTTGCAAGGGTCATTTTTACCCACGAAATGAGATTTTATCCATTGGGGTACTTCAAAACTAACCTATGGAGTATATAAACAACTTCATAAGGATCAATATACAAGTATTCATTGCCCATTAAAGGCTCTCATCGGTCAAAGATCTCAAAGCACTCAAAGCTCAAGCTCCATATTGTGTGAGAAAAGCAACCAAGGCATTAAAGCCTCATCAAAGCTTTCATCATTCAAGGCCTTGTGACATTCCACCATAAATTATTTCATTTCGAAGTTATTGTTTTGTTTAATTTTTGTGCTTATTGCCATATTTAGTCCAAAGTGTGGACTAGGGCTTGTATACAAGTGTATGAACTATTTTTTGTGGTCTTATCTTCCAAGAGTTTGAACAAATCTAGGAGATTGTAAACAAGTTTTTGAGGTGAACTTAGTGGAAACCTCAGTGGACTTGATATAGAGGAACACCAGGTGGGTTTGTCTTGTAGAGTGGACGTAGGTGTAATAGATGCTGAACCACTATAAACTTTCTTGTGCCATAGTGTGCTGTGATGTTCTTGATACATCTTGCAAGATTACAAGTTCTATAATGGTATTCAAATATATGTATGATTGAAAATAATCAAAACTCAAAAGGCAAAAGTTTAAAAAAAAAAATTAAATAAACATAATTCATGCACGCCCCCAAAAAGAAGTCTAGCCACAAGTAGGGACCAACACTATTAACATACATAAGATTCCAGAATACACAAGAACATATTGAACCTGAGTTGAACAAGAACAAGGAACGGAAATGAAACAAAAAGGTTAGGAAAATAACAGTCAATTGAAAGCTACAGATAAAATTCCCAATTGAAAGGTGACAGGAAACTAATAGCCATTAATGATTGTAATTGAATTAGGGAAGGCACATGATATTGGCAGCAGTTATTATGATTGAGTCACAATCATGCATCAAAAACATTTCACAGAAAAATGCTCAAGGTCAAACAACTGTCAGGACCCAAGGGTTTTACTAGGGCTAGAATAGTAATTAGCCTATTTTACATTTTACTTGTATTTTTCTGTTAGCTTGTTATTTCTGTAGAGTAGCTATATAAAGACTGTTTGTAGCACATGTTTGAATGATAATTGAATTCAGTCATTTCCCTCTCATCAATTCTCTCCCAATTTCCCTCTAACCTCTCTCTCTCGATCCTTCTAATTTCTCTCTAATCTCTCCCTTTATCTGTTCTATCTGTAACTCTCCCTCATTTCAGTCTATTATCTCCCTCTTTCTGTCCAATTCTTTTCCCAATCCTTCTGTTTTTGGTCCTAATTCCCTCAGATTCTTCTAATTTCCAATCCAAACCCTAGGCTAAACCTTAGGCACATGACAATTTGGTATTAGAGCAGTCAATCCTTGGTTGTGATTTTGATTCGAATTGGAAGGCGGCACAGAATTATTGTTCCTCGACTATTAATGTCCGGTGGTTTCTCTATTGATTAATTTCCAATTAAATCTCATAATTTGATTCCAACGCACAAGGAGGTGAGTGTCGGCTAATATCTAAGGCTTGGAGTTTGAAGGTGACTTGCCTAGTTGGTTTTGACGGTGCTTTCGGTGACTCATAGACGTAAGTTCCGGGGCAGATTCTGTGACTCTCGGTTGTGAAATCTGAAAAGTCTTGTTCGAAGTGGAAGGGCAAAGCAGATTCAACAAATTTGGACGTAGTTTCATAAATGACTGTAGTGATCGATACTCAATTCTGACAAATTCCATTGGTTGCATCAGAGTCGATTAACGTAGTAGAGAAGTTGAGCCTTGGCTGTGGTTTCGATTCGATTTAAAGGAAGTGGAGATAGATCGAGTCACAAGAAGCACTCTCAACTCTCAGTTCGCATTGCAAAGGCGAAGCGAGAGGTTAATTCTTGGTTGCGCATCCTGGTCATTCCTACCCGAAATCGAAAGACGAAGTAGACCAGGCAATTTCTAACTGTCAATTTTGTCTGTGATCACTACCAGAGCATTCCTAGGTTATTGATTCCACCTGTGATCACAACCAAAGGTGATCCTCTGCCATTGCAATTGAGGCAAGTGCAGATTCCAGAGCAATTGATGGTCATCAGCAATTGCTATTGTAGACAGACATTTGGCCGACTTGGAGGAAATCAACTATTAGTAGATCTAGGTGGATTCCGTTTTGAGAGGCGGATTCCTCTAACTTCAGTTGCTCGTTGATTTCCGACACTCTAAGCTGCTAATTTCCGTCAATTCTTGGCGAATTCTAAGACTGCGATAGATCAGATGCGATTCTAATCCAGAGCAGAATAGGTCATGGAAAGTGTGGGATTCAGGATGTACAGAGCTCCTATTCCTTAGCCTTCAACTTGTCCTGCTCGTGAGATTTCTTCCATGGCTGACAGTGCACACGTGAAACAATTCGAGTTTCAACTGCAGCAGAAAAATGCTACAGTTTCAATTGGATACAACAGAAATCATGAGGAGTTCAGCCAGAATCATGAGACGTGGGAAAAGAAATTTGATAATAAGGTCAATCAAAAGTGTAAGGAAACAGACAGTGTGATACCCGAAACATGTGAGGAAATAGGCCGTGTGATGTGTGAACAGATGCAGGAGTTTTTCATAATGCTTCCTAAGATGTATCAGTTCAGTATTCTAGTTGAATTCCTCCATAAGTCAAGAGGAGATGTTTCAGACAACTACCTTGGAAGTTCTAATTTAAAGATGACTAATTCAGACAATCAATCATCAGGAATGAACGACCGTAACAGATAACTCTTGGAGGAGAAAATTGTTAGAAGTGAGCCTTTGGAATATTTCGGCAAATAGAAAGAAGATGTTGAATTATCTACATTGGATCGAGAAGTTCCAACTGAAAAATCAGTCAATGGTGAGGAAGTCGGTGCTGGAGTCCTCCCACAAGATTCTAATTTACAGGAATCTAAGGAACAAATTGAAGTGAACCAGTCAATGGCAACTCAAGATTCCAGAGATGACGAGAGATTGGACAAGGAGATATGTGTAGACCACATTTTACAATTGCAGGAAGTTAATGATTCAATGGACATGCAGGCTATAAATCAGATTGGAGATGAGATCGGAGAGGAGAATAGATTTCATGCATCTGATATTTCAGACAAGAATATTTATTCATCAGATATTCTAGCTATAAATCATGTTGGGGATGAAAGTCGTGATGAAGGCCATGTTTCAACCACTGAAGAACTTGCAGAACTTTCTCATCTCTTCTTATTCAATCAAGATGTCCGGACAGGAATGGCAGTTACAGGAATAGTATTCAGATGATGGAGTTGATGTGGATGGAGATATATTGGCAGCTGATGCTGCAGAGGAAGGGAGTTTGCCTATTGCAAATATTATTGAAACTCCACTGAAGGAGAATCCAGTTAACATGAATTCAATTACATTTGTTACGCAACCAGAAGAAGAGCTAATCCATCAAGATGTACCTAATGAGAGCTGGCAAGAGAAAGATGAAGGATTACTGGATGGATTGACCAAGGAAACAAAGTTCCTTGCATTACCCTTGGTACCTAGTCCAATATATGTAGAATCAACTAATGTACAAAATTTGGTTTTTGGAAAAGCTAAGGACTCCTTACCTTTGGTTAAAACAAGCAACGAGAAAGTGAACACAACATCAACAAGAGGATATCTTACTGATCCTAAACAGTGTTATTGTCATTTCAGAAGATGCAAGCCAAATTTCAAAAGGTGCAACCCAACTTTTGATGTTGATTTTAACAAAGGCAACTGAAGCAAATGTCTCAAGAGAGCAGGATGTATCGCTAAAAAGAGAGATGTTGATTTCTCTTTCAATCATATGATAGAGACAAGAAGGGAGATAGACACCATGTGTGTTCCGTATGGCAGGATTTTGAATATAAGAACTTTGATTGCTCGACCTCTGGAATCACAATTATCCAAGGCATGTCCTAGTGTGCGATCCTTATTAACAACTATTATAGGAAGAAGCAGAAGCTACAATCAATGTAGTAGCCCAGGGAAGTCTTTTGAGAGTTATGAACCTAACAGGAATCCTCTTAGTAAAGAGCATATTCAAAGTTGTAAGGAATTTTGGACACAGTTTCTAGCTGGAGGAAAGCTACAGGAGATAGCTAAAGAAGTCAAAAGTTTAGTGGTTGAGAACAAAGTGCCTGCTGCTGTGTTTGACCTTACTCCAGCTGGCCAATTAGGATTTCTATCAACTATATTGAAGGGTGGACTGATGATTGGAATTGGTGTTGCAGCAACTCCTAATTTTGATGCTCTCAAGACAGTTGTTGTCTAGGTATCCAAAGCGAGTCTACATTTCTCAATTGCAGCATTTAGAGAATATCATTCTCCATTGCAGATAGTTTTTGCAACAGAGAATGACAGTTGGCTTGTCCAGGACACATTAACTGCAGCTAGAGATGCACATCTGACATCCTTAATTTCACTAGATGGTGATGAAATATTAAAGGAAGTGGTGGTCACAATTAGCCAATCCTTTGGACTCAAACCGGCCCACATCGAAGGAGTTGTGATGGGGAAAGTTGGCGAGAACAACAGTTTGCAAGTTTTAGCTGCGCACTATGACCAACAGAGAGTGATTGATTTTGGTTGTGTTCCATTCAAGGTATACATGAGAGCTACTGCAAATTTGTTATGCATATAGAGGTTTTTCAAAATTTCTCCATCCAAGCTGTGGAAGAGAAGGAAAAAACATATTGGAAGCTGTGAAGGTTTGGCATTTCTTGGGAACAAGAAATGTTTAAAGGGGGAAATGTCAAGACCCAAGGGTTTTACCAGGGCTAGAACAGTAATTAGCCTATTTTATATTTTACTTGTGTAGAAACAAAATGTTTTTTACTTTCATTCATATTTCCATATGAAACTTTACAAATCCTCTTATAGAGATGAGGATTATACAACATAGGAAACAACAAAACACAACGGAAAGTACTGACTATATACAATTAGGAAGTTCACTAAACAAGAATAAGAAAGTTCCCTAAACTTAAATTTAGAAATCTTCAAAAACAGATCAACTAGATTAGGACACTTCCAAACTTCTAACTCCACGGGATTTAACACTCCCCCTCAAACTAGTAAATAGATATCAACCATTCCCAGCTTGCATACCAATTCTTCAAATCACTTAATGGGTAACCCTTTTGTCAAAAGATGAACTAGCTGCTATTTGGATGACACATGGGGAATGCAAATTAAGCCAGCCTCCAGCTTCTCTTTTATGAAATGTCTATCTATCTCTACATGCTTGGTTCTACCATCATGTTGCACAGGGTTATGTGCAATGCTTATGGATGACTTATTATCACAACATAATTTGATCGGCCCACTGTTAGTAACTCTTAGATCTTCCAAAATGATCCTTAGCCATAACAACTCACATAATCCTAGTGCTATTGCCTGGAATTCAGTCTTAGCAATAGGTCTAGCTACTACACCCTGCATCTTGCTTCTCCGTGACACCAAGTTCCCCCAAAGAAATACACAATAATTGGTTGTGGAGCGTCTATCAATCAAAGACCCTCCATAATCCGCATCAGTGTATCCAATAACATCTAATTCATTCCATGGTCTGAACAAGATCCCTTTGCCGAGTGTAATTTTTAAATAGCATAGAATTCTCCTTACAGGTTGCATAAGTTCTTTTGTGGGACAATGCATAAACTAACTTACCAAGCTAACAGCAAAATCAATATCTGGCTTGGTATGTGACAAATAAATCAGTCTCCCCACCAATCTTTGGTATCTCCCTTTATCCACAAGCTAACAGTTAGAGTTTTCTTCCAACTTAACATTGGATTCTATTGGTGTACCTGCTCCTTTACCACCTAGCAGTCCTATTTCCTTTAACATATCTAAAATATACTTTCTTTGTGACAAGAAAATCCCAACTTTAGAATAGACCATCTCAATTCCTAGAAAATACCTCAATACACCAAGACCCTTATCTCAAATGCCTTGGAAAGGTTCTCTTTCAGCTGTTTTTGTTCTTCCAAATCATCCTTAGTTACAATGATGTCATCAACATATGCTAGCAATGTTGTCATCCTTCCTTCCATTGAATGTTTAAAGAATAGAGTATGACCAAGTCCACTTTGAAGATAGCCCATATGCCTCGTAGCTTTAGAGAATCTGTCAAACCATGCACGCGGTGACTGTTTAAGCCCATAGAGGGCTTTTTTTAGTTTACATACCCTTCCTGAAACTCCTTCATCAAAACCGGGAGGTGCTTCCATGAACACTTCTTCCTCTAAATCCCCATACAAAAAAGCATTTTTCATATCGAATTGCTGCAACTACCAGCCATAATGTGCTACTAAAGCTAATAGGATTCTCATTGTTATCATTTTTGTCACAGGTGCAAAAGTCTCTAGGTAGTCAATACCATAAGTTTTGAGTATATCATTTAGCAACTAGCCTAGCCTTATACCTTTCCAAAGTTCCATCTGCATTATACTTCAAGTTAAAAACCCATATGCAACCCACAGGCTTAACTCCCTTCGATCTAGGTACCATGTCCTATGTCTGATTTTTTTCCATGGCCCTCATCTCCTCCTACATTACTTGAACCCAATTATGATCCTTGAAAACCTCATCAACTATCTTAGGAATAGAAATGGCAACCAAAGAGGTTAAGAAACCTCTATGTTTTGGGGACAAATGGTAGTAAGAAAGATAATTGGCCAATGGGTGTTGGGTACAACTCCTTATGCCTTTTCTAAGAACAATAGGTAGGTCTAAATCATTAGAAACGGGATTAGAAGATGAAGGAGGAGAGAGATAAGTGTCCTCACGTAGGTTCAAATCATTAGAAACAGGATTAGAAGATGAAGGAGGAGAGAGATAAGTGTCCTCAGTACCTGAACTCGGAGATGGTGTTGGTGTTAGAGGAGGTTCTAGAATAGGTTATATCCTTCTCTTGAAGACATAAGGAGACCCTTTAAATTTGACTGGAGGAGATGGCAGTGTTAACAGAGGTTGCTCTTCTTGGGATTCTTGCTAATTTTGCTCATTTGAAGGAGAATTGGATGAGTCATGGATCTTAGGATTCTACTCAAGAGATAGGTCCAAAATAGGGAGTCCAACACTTGAATCACGAGGAACACCTTTCCCTTGGTAACCAATACTAGGAGAGCCAAAGAATGATTGAGTTTCAACAAAAGTGACATCTTTGGATACATAGAATTTCCTAGTAGGAGGATGGTAATATTTGTAGCCTTTTTTAGTAGAGGAGTAACTAAGGAAAACACACTTAAAAGCTCAAAGATCCAACTTGTCCCTGTGATGTTTAGAGACATGAACAAAAGACACACGCCCAAAGACACTTAAAGGAAGAAGAGTATGGAGACCAGCCTCTGGAAAATAGGAAGACAAACATTGAACCGAACTTTGATGGTTTAGGAGTTTAGAAAGGACTCGATTGATCAAGTATGCAGTAGTTAAAATTGTTAGAACAACAATGAAAATCTAAACAAGTATATGAATTGACTATGGCAACAACAAGCACAACAGTTGAATATCTCACAGACCAATCAAGCAAGCAGCAACAAAGCAATACGATAACAACAACATAAACAAAAAAGTACTACAAACCCAGAAGCTGGCGACAGAGACGGCTACTGCAAAAACTGGAAGACCAAGGCACGCCAAAGGCACTGACTTGAAGATAGTAGCACCCTGCACCGGTCACATGCAGGCTCCGGCGACTATCAACGCATGATACAATAGTCTTGCTCCAGCGTACAGCGACCTTGATCAGCCGAATCTGACAGAACTCTGGATGGTACTTGCTCTTTGTGACTAGAAGACCTTGGGGGGAAAAACAAAGACATTGAAACAGGGTGATAGAAAAAAAACAAGGCTCAACCAACCTTTTATAGCTGGGTTGAGGGCACCGAACAGCCTCTGCCTTCAAGGTAGCATTGAACGCTAGAGTAATGGCCAACGCTTGAAGCAGTCGAAGGCCAGAAAAATTAATTGGCCAAATCCCACACGTGATTGGAAACCAGACCGTTGCAGGGGAAGAAGGTAGATAAAAAATAAAAAAAATAATAATTTCAATTTTCTTTCTATAAAATATATATATATAAATCTACCCAACCAGCCCGTCTAACCGGACCGACGGTGGCGGCAGCGACGCGCGAGGGCCAAGGGATTCGCCCGCTCACAAAATCTAGGTTCCCCTCAGGGCCCAAACCCAAGTGAGGGAGGAGTATAAATACCCACTCCCATCTCTTTACACTACCAATGTGGGACACACACTCACACTTAACACTCATAAACAAACCCACAACAATCCTCCACATGAGTGTAAGTATGCTAAACAAATAAACTGATACGACGCCACAGAGAGCAAACAAACAAGTTATGCATCAGGTAAGGTGTCTTTTGGACTTGAATCTTCCGTAGTGAGTATCTATCAAACTTACCGAATAAATAGTGAGGCCAGCTCTTAAACTATCCTTCTGATGGTAAATTGAGACAACAGACATCACACACAACTCATCTTATACCTTCAAGTTCTATACATTTGTGTTCATTTTAGTCCTGGACAGCATCTTGAATTCATGAGAGTTCTAGAGAACCCAAACCCTTGAACAGTTCTCATAGAAGCGACGCATTTCTACTCTCACATAGGTAATCTTTGATTAAAAGTACTCTGTCACTACTCCTCTTTCAACAAGATATCAATATTACCTGTATCACTGACAGATCACACACTCTCTTTGCTACCGAGAACTGGGGAAGGAACTATAAGTTCCTTAGTGTGTAGACTATGAATTATTCTAACCAGTTTGTCTATTTAACCCAGATCTTGGGATCTCCAGTCAATGTGTTAGGTTACCACTGGGAAATTCATTTCACAAGCTTCAGCCCCATTCCCTTAGATGTATAGGTGACTTGCTTCCTTATCACTCCTTTTGTCAAAGGATCTGCCAAATTTTCCTTCGACTTTACATAATCAATGAAAATTATCCCATTGGTAAGCAGTTGCCTTATAGAATTGTGCCTGTGTCTTATATTTCTTGACTTTCCATTGTAAACACTATTTTTAGCTCTCATCGAAGTAGCTAAGTTGTCACAATAAATACATATGGCATTTACAAGCTTTAGCCACAATGGAACGTCTTCGAGGAAATTTTGAAACCATTCTTCTTCTTCTCCTACTTTATCCAGAGCAATAAACTCTGATTCCATAGTAGACCGTGCAATGCACGTCTGTTTTAAAGACTTCCACAACATAGCAGCTCCATCTTAAGGTAAACACATATCCACCGGTTGATTTAGTCTCTAAACTATCAGTAATCCAATTAGCATCACTAAACCCTTACAGTACAGGTGGATATTTCGTGTAATGCAATCCATACTCAAACGTGTACTTTAGATACCTATGTACCTTGACTAGGGCATCCCAATGGTCACGTTCAGGATTGCTCGTGTATCTCGCTAACCTGCCTACTGAGTAGGCAATATCGGGTCTTGTACAATTCATTATATACATCAAACTTCTAATGACCCGAGCATATTCTAGAGGAGATACACCTTCACCATTATTTTTCTTCAAATTAGAATTTGGATCAAAATGAGTAACTGCTGGCTTACTCTCATAATGACCAAATCTGCGCAACACTTTTTCGATATAATGTGACTGAGAAAGTACATACCCTTCGACATTCTTTGTTATCCGAATTCCAAGAATGACATCAGCAAGACCAAGGTCTTTTATGTTGAAGTTGGAATTCAATGTCTTCTTTGTGGATTCTATGGCACTTCTATCTATGTCCATTATCAACATATCATCCACATATAAGCACACAATGACACACTCGTGATTTATGTTTTTAAAATAAATACATTTATCACACTCATTTATTTTGAACTCATTTGCTAGCATAGTGTTATCAAATTTCTCATGCCATTGTTTTGGTGTTTGTTTCAGCCCATAAAAAGACTTTATAAGTTTGCACACTTTCTTTTCATGTCCCTTTATGACAAACCCTTCAAGTTGTTCCATATAAACTTCTTCTTCTAAATCTCCATTCAATAATGCAGTCTTTATATCCATTTGGTGAATTTCCAAATTGTGCAATGTTGCAATCGCAATCAACATCCTTATAGATGTAATTCTCGTCACTGGAGAATAGGTATCAAAGAAGTCTTTCCCTTCTTTTTTACGATAGCATGTAGCTACTAGACATGCTTTGTATTTATCAATAGTGCCATCAGCCTTTAATTTCTTTTTAAATATTCATTTCCATCCAATTGGCCTATTACCAGGAGGTAAGTTGACTAATACCCACGTCTGATTTTGCATAATGGACTCCATCTCACTATTAATAGCTTCCTTCCAATATGGAGTATCAAAAGATACCATAGCCTCACTAAAAGTTTGTGGCTCATCTTCTACCATGTAAGTTAGGAAATCTAGTCCAAAGGAAGTAGCTTGCTTAACTCTTTTGCTTCTTCTAGGTTCAACCTCAATTTCCTAACCAACTTAACCTTCAGAAGAACTCGCTTCATACTTCTTCTTGGAACCACCATCATTGTGTCTCTCTTCCTTGAAAGAGAATATGTTCTCAAAGAACTCAACTTCAATAGATTCCATTATGGTGTTACTGTTAATATCGGGAATTTCTGATTTTACCACAAGGAACCTATAGGTTGCACTATACAATGCATAGCCAATAAAGACACAATCTATCATTTTTTGTCCAAGTTTAGTCCTCTTCGGTAAATGAATTTGCACCTTAGCCAAACACCCCCACACTTTCAGGATTTTATATGAGGGTTGCTTCCCATTCCACACTTCATAAGAAGACTTGTCAGTCTTTTATGTGGAATTCTATTCAAGATTAAATTTGCAGTAAGCAAAACTTCCCCCCACAAGTTGTGGGGTAAACCAAAACTATTGAGAATGCAATTAACCATGTCCTTCAAGGTTCGTTCTTCCTTTCAACTACACCATTTTGTTGTGGTATATAAGACGCTATGTTTTGATGGATTATACCATGGACTTCACAGAACTCAAAGAGAGACGATGATTCATATTCACCACCTCTATATGATTTTAGCACCTTTACCTTTTTTCCAAGTTGATTTTCAACTTCTACCTTATATGCTTTGAAGACATCTAAGGTCTCATCTTTACTATGCAGTAGATATACAAACCAGTATTTGCTATAGTTATCAATAAATGTGACAAAGTATTTTTTCCCACCTCTAACAGGAGTTACTCTTCATGTCACACACTTTACTATGAACTAGATCAAGTAGTTTACTGTTTCTTTCCACAGACAGAAATGGCTTCCTCGTGAACTTTGACTCAACACAAACTTCGTATTTGTGCCCTTTGTCAATGTTAAAGTTAGGCAACAGTCCTAAATTTACCATTATTTGAAGAGAACGATAATTGACGTGCTCTAACCGAGAGTGTCACACATCACACAACTCAATAGTATAAACGAAAGCCTTGTTCTTATTCTCATTATTTTTGGGAACCTGGGCTAGTACATTCAGTTTAAACATGCCATCATGCAGATAACCCATTCCCACATACAAACCCCCCTTAATCAGAGTAAATTTATCTGACTTAAATACAAGCTTGAACCAATTTTTATTCAGTAGAGTTCCAAACACTAAATTCTTTCGAATTTTCGGTGCATGGCACACATCATTGAGGATAAGTATCTTTCCAGAGGTCCACTTCAAGACTTTGCCTTTTCCTTCCATTAGAGAAGCTAAAGCATTCTCCATATATAGCTTCTCATATGTGGAGAACAGAGCCCTGTCCCCACAGATGTGCCTTGTAGCTTCAGTGTTTATCCACCAACCCTTGGAGTTATCTGTGACCACCACAATTAGGTCGACATCCTCCTCTATCATATTGGCCTGACTAAGCCAATTTTTGCGTTGGTTATTGCCAGAGCTCTGTCCCTTCTTGTAACAACAGTCAATAGCTCTATGACTCGTCTTGCCACACACCCAACAGCTCCCCTGGATGCGCTTGTTGATGGTCTTATTCTTGGGACCCATGTTCCCGTTCTTCTTCTTGCCTTGTTGTTTCTAGGGTTGAGGTTTTGAAACTTCAACCACATTAGCTCTAGCTTCAATCTTGAGAGAGACTTTATATCCATTCCTGTTGTCCTCTTCAATGCGGGGTCTAACTACCAGATCCTCCATAGATAACTCTTTTCGCTTATGCTTAAGATAGTTTTTAAAGTCTTTCCACGAATGTGGTAACTTTTCTATCACAACGGCAACCTAGAATGGCTCATTAATGACCAATCCCTCACTCAACAAATCACTAAAAATGACTTGCAGTTCTTCCAACTGGTTAACCACCAGCTTGGTATCAACCATCTTGTAGTCTAAGAACTTCCCCACCAGGAACTTATTGGTGCCCGCATCTTCCAACTTGTACTTCTTGTCCAGTGTCTCCCAGAGTTGCTTAGACGTTGGATAGGTCGTGCAGTAGACATTGTATAGCGAGTCCGCCAACCCACTCAGTATGTAGTTCCGAGAAAGAAAATCTGAGCACTGCCATGCCTCCTTAGCCACCTGAGTCTCCACCATTACATCTTCTTCGGGAGTGACTAGATAGTCCTCCTTGAGGATAAGGGCCAAATTTAGCGTGGTCAAATAAAAGACCATCTTCTGTTGCCATCTCTTAAAATCCTCGCAATTGAACTGCTGCAGCTTCTCAACATGAGGTGTTGCCTTGACAGCAACCAGTCCGACAATGGCAGCGATGATAGTGGTTGGAACAACGGCTTAAATGGAGGCCAAGGTAGCAGCAACGTTGTTGGGGTTGGGGGCAGCTATATCAGATTATAGATTATATTTTTCCAGATTTTTCTGTCTTTAGTCTATATCTATTGTCTTCAGAATGTTAGAACAACAGCGAAAATCTGAACAAGTATATGAATTGACTATGGCAACAGCAAGCACAACAGTTGAATATCTCACAGACCAATCAAAAAGGCAACAACAAAGCAGTACAATAATAGCAACAAAAACGGAAAAGTACTACAAACCCAGAAGCTGGTGACGGAGACGGCTACCGAAAAAACTGGAAAACCGAGGCACACCAAAGGCGCTGACCTAAAGACAGTAGCACCCTACACCGGTCACACGTAGGCTCCGACAACTGTCGATGCAAGATACAACGGTCTTGCTTCGGCAAACGACGACCTCAAGTGGCCGGATCTGGCAGAACTCTATATGGTACTTGCTCTCTGTGATTGGAAGACCTCGAGGGGAAAAACGAAGACACTGAAACTGGGCAATAGAAAAAAATCGAGGCTCGACCAGCCTTTTATAGCTGGGTTGAGGGCACCGAACAACCCCTGCCTTCAAGGCAGCATTGAACGCTAGAGTAATGGCCAACGCTTGAAGCAGTCGAAGCAGCTAGAAAAATTAATGGGTCAAATCCCACACGTGATCGAAAACCAGACCGTCACCGGGGAAGAAGGCAGATAAAAAATAAAATAAAAATAATAATTTCAATTTTCTTTATATAAAAAAAATATATATAAATCAACTCGACCTGCTCGTCCGACCGACCAGACAGACGGCGACAACGACAGTGCACGAGGGCCAAGGGGTTTGTCTGCTCACAAAATCTAGGTGCCCCTTAGGGCCCTAACCCAAGTGAGAGGAAGGAGTATAAATACCCACTCCCATCTCTTTACACTACCGATGTGGGACACACACTCACACAAAACCCACAACAAAAATTGCTTCACCCCAAAATCCTTTAAAAACATAATGGTGAAGGAGAAGAGCCCTAGTGACATTGAGTAAATGCCTCATTTTCCTCACTGCCACTCCATTCTGTTGTGGGGTATCTACACATGATGATTCATGGATAATCCCTTCTTGTTAGAAAAAATTATGCAAGTGATGATTGAAGTAATCCCTTGCATTATCAATTTGAAAATTTGTAATATGGGATCCAAATTAAGTAGAGACCATCTTATAGAATATAGGCAAGATAGTACCAATAGCTACCTTATCCTTTAAGAGATACACCCAAGTTATCCCTGTACAATCATCAATAAAAGATATGAACCATCTAGCCCCCAGAACAATTAGGGATTCTAGATGGTCCCCACACATCCGAATGAATCAAAGTAAATGGAATGGAGGACAATTTATTACTCATAGGATAAGAAACTCCATGATGTTTGGAAAACTCACACACATCACAGTGAAGATTAGAAACACTTATACCCCTAAACAAAGTAGGAAACATAGACTGCATCAAACTAAGAGGAGGGTGTCCCAAACGGCAGTGCTAAAGCCAAATTTCAATCATAGATGTAGGTTGGGATGAACAAGCAAGAATGGGTTGCCCCCTTTTAGTGAAAGTACTCCTTGTCTTCAAGTAATACAACTCATTTCATTCCTCAGCAGCACCAACCATCTTCCCCGTGTCCAATGCCTAAAATTCACACTTATTAGGAGAAAACACAACACATCAATTTAGGTCTTTGGTAAGCTGGTGAAAAGATATCAGGTTGTTAGAAAGGTTAGGAACATGAAGAACATGTTGAATAGGTAATGAGGAATTAAGAATAACATTACCATGACCAACTATAGGGACTGCATCACCATTGGCTATTGTTATCTTCTTGGAGCTACTCATTGGTTTATAGGATTCAAACACATTTAAATCAAAAGTCATATGGTCGTTAGCTCCTAAGTTTAGGATCCATAAATTATTCATAATAGTATGTGAGGCAGGAAGGGATTCAAAATTCAAACAAATACCTGCTTGAGCCATGGAACAAGTGCCATCTTGAAAGGTTTTTAGGAAGCTTTTTAGCTTACTGATCTCCTCAACATTCAATTGATCATCCATGATGACCAGATCTGCCTTTTTAGGAATGGTTTCTTCTTCCTTAGTAGCATTATAGGCTTGTGCTTGAGTTCTGGACTGTATATTCTTTAAACCTCCCATCTTGTTTAGCACTACTTCTTTTCCATGCAACTTAAAACAAGTTTCCTTGGTATGTCTGGGTTTTTTGCAAAAAGAACACCACAAACCATCGTAGTTTTTTGATTTAGAAACATACTCATTCCTGCCATGCTATGACTTGAATCTAATACCATCCATCTTATTAGTCACCACTGCAAATCCCTCAAAATTCACTTTATTTAGCATGGCTACTCTTCTAAACTCCTCATTACGAACAATAGAAAATATTTCATTAAGTGAAGGAAGTCTTTCCCTTCCAAGGACCTACACTCTTACTTGATTAAATTCAGAATTAAGAGCAACTAAAAACTCCACAACTCTATCCCTTTCAAATATTGCAATCAACGTGGTTACATCCTCACTGCATTTCATCCTAATATCTTGGTAATGGTCCAACTCAAACCAATACCCATTCATTTTATTATAGTACTCAGTGACTGTCAAAGAACCCTGCCTTATACTACTTATCTTCATTTTAATGTCAAAAATCACAGATGCATCTTGCACCTTAGAGTAAGTGTACTTTATAGTATCCCAAATCTCCTTAACAGTAGATAAGAACATACAATTTGTACTCACCTCGGGCTGCATTGAACTCCAAAGCCAGGACATTATCATAGAGTCCTTGACATCCCATGCAGAAAAACCAAGATCTGTAACCTGTGGAACTGGCTCAGCTAAATGAGTTATCCTCCCTTGTCCCTTCGAAAACGTCCGCACAAGTTGAGCCCACTGTAGATAGTTCTTCCCATCAAGTCGATTGGAATGATGCATCCTCGGTAGTTCACTAGTTGAAGTGCTCCCCATAGGTGGATCAAACGGGACACCATCCCCTTTTTTCATTGGAGTAATGGTTTCTGAAATTTTTGACATGGTAGAAACAAGGAAAAAAACGGCTGACAAACTGGAATCAAACTCTAACACAGCTATGGCAATGAAGACACACAGTAATAGAGAGAATGAAAAGAGGACAGGCTGCCTATGGCACTGATACCATGCAGAAACAGAATTTTTTTACTTTCATTCATAGTTTTGTATGAAACTTTATAAGTCCTCTTAAAGAGATGAGGATTATACAACATAGGAAACAACAAAAAAAAAAAAGGAAAGTACTGACTATATACAATGAGGAAGTTTCCTATACAAGAATAGGAAAGTTCCCTAAACCTGAATTTAGAAATCTCCAAAAACAGAATTTAGAAATCTACAAAAACAGATCAGCTGGATTAGGACACTTCCTAACTTCTAACTCCACAGGATTTAACAACTTGTATTTTTCTCGAGTTGTATTTTCCTAATAGTCTATTATTTTTGTAGAGTAGCTATATAAAACTACTGAAGACTGTTTGTAGCACATGTTTAAATGATAATTGAATTCAGTCATTTCCCTCTCATCAATTCTCTCCCAATTTCCCTCCGATCTCTCTCTCAATCCCTCTGATTTCTCTCTAATCTCTCACTTTCTTTGTTCTGTCGCAACTCTCCCTTATTTCTGTCTATTATCTTCCTGTTTCTATCCAATTCTTCCCCCAATCCTTCTGTTCTTGGTCCTAATTCCCTCGGATTCTTCTGATTTCCAATCCAAACCCTAGGTTAAACCCTAGGTACATGACAACAACAAATGCTATAATTGAATCTAAATCTGCGGAGATAATAAAAGATACTACATGTCAGAACTTTTTTCTCTATAAACATACCAATTAGTTTGAAATCATACTCATTCCCCTTGGAACAGAATCAAGTGCCTTTAGCTTTAGCCTTACCATTGGGGCAGAATCCTGAGAAGCCATAAAGCCTTTTGACCATCTACTACCAAGATGAAAGTTACGCCTAGTTTCCATGGCTGGAGTTCAAACATGGAGAAGTCATACGTGCAAACTGAACCAGTTCAAACATGGAGAAGTCATATCTGCAATCTGAACCAACCTAATGGAAGACTGACCAACAAATAAGGTGTGGATAAGGTTGAAAGCATTATCATTTCTGTATCATGTTGGCATCCAAAGCTGGCATCCATACTTCCAATGGTATTGAGCAAAAGTACTTAAAAACATCAGCAGCAAAGCACATCAAAAATTTAGTTTCTGGTCTAAACATTCATCAAAGGTATCAAGGAAAAACCAAAGAGTAAATGGAGAGGCCTCCCCTTATCAGAATTGTTCTGTTTATCCCGTCTTTGGCCCAAAAACGGGTTTCTTCAATGGTGCAGACCTGCAGGGTCATTTTCATACACCATCAATATGGAATCACATATAATTGTTATTTGCATCGCGAGATACCTAGCTTTTTACACATTGCTCAACTAGCTATCTCCAAGGCCTTTGTGTTCATCATAGCATGCTGAAAATGGCAAGCCAGCATGGTATAGAGCTCATCCCTGTCATTACCAATCAACCCGTCTAAATAATTCAAAAAATATGTCATGCTTGACACTCTGGTTTGTGAATGCGATGCCTATCTCACATAGGGTCTTACAAGGTTGCCCATCAAAATTTCCAATCAAGAAAAGAAAATTTTAAGTTCATCCTGGAAAGAATTTTAAGTTAATTTGCAGGTAGCCAAAATAAGACATTTTTCTTTCATTTTTGAAAGCTAGATTGGGCAACAAATGTAGGTATTGTCTTTTGGGGTAGAAAAAAGGCAGTGATCTCTAATTAGAATCACGTGCAGGGGCTGCAGATATTTTTCAAGAATGCAAACCACAAGTAACAGATTCTATTTCTTTCTTTCAACAAACTAAACCTAAATTAGAGACATAAAAACTAAATGCCCAAATAAGGAAGCAGAAGCAAGAACATACCACAAAGGGAGCCCATGAAGTAATAGAGTTCTATATCAAAATATGCTAGACACATAGGCAATACCATTTCATTTAAGGAGAAACAGAGACAGCTGACATTTTATATTGTTCACACAGTTATCCACACAGGAGTACTTCCAACAGGGTTTCTTGCTCAAACTATGACACTCCAGATAAAACCTGCTCAAACTATGACAAACCAGATAAAACCAAAATACTGCTTAACATAAAACAGAAATTCTATTGCACGCAACCAGTCCTTACTAGATAAACTAATTTCAACTGCACAGGGCAATTCAATTATGATCAACATCCAGCTGCTTCTGTTTCAGCTCCAATGCCATATGCTCGTTCTCAAGTTTCATCCTCTCATTTCCCAGTCTCATTATCTCCAGCTCCCGATCTTTCTTCCTGCAGAATCTCTGCCACTTGAACTTCTCCTTCTCCAATTCCAACATCTGCGCCTGAATTTGCAAGTTCTGTTCTTCTAACTGAAGTGAGCAATATTTTATCCACTGATTTTGCAACAGGTTTGATTTTGCACCTTCAGGTAGCACTTGGTTCCTGTCACCTCGCACATTTTGTGGGTTTGAACTGAAAGCTTTATTACAGTCTAAAGAATTCAAGCAATTCTCTAAACTAACATCTTCACCACCCTGACACTGTTTCTTTTTCTTTGCTGAGTGCCTGTGCATCCCATATGTAGCCCTTTGATCACTGTGCAAAGCATGATTTCCACCAAATTCATCACTGTCATTAGTTTCTGCATCTTGATCACCGTCATTGAGATCATCTTGTGGATGTCTCCTCACATCATTGCTCTCGTCATCATCTCTACTTCTAAGAGCCAGTCGCAGAGAATGTTGCAATTCAGGGTCATGGGGGAGATGCAATCTGTTTCCATTATGGTAAGAGCACATTTCCTCGTAGAACAAATGCTTTGAGCTAAGGATTTTTCTAACCTCCTCCTTCGCTTTATCTGATAAATGATCCATCATGTCCAAAAGCTCCGGCCTCTCAACAACCTGGCAAGAAGTGCCCCTCCCAAGGATATCATTTAGTCTCTTGTACCTCTTGTTAAGGTCATTGAATTTATCTTCACACTGCTGAGGGGAAACATGATGACCCCTTTCTGCCATGACCATTGAAACTGATTTCCACTTACCTCTTTTCTGTAAATTTGCAGGTTTCCTCCTGATTCCATTACCATAGTCAACAGCAGTTTCCACGCCCATGTAAGAAACAACAGTAATCAAAAGCCTCACCATCTTATCAGTCCACTTCACTCGCTGCCATGGCATACCCTTCTTTCCTTTACTAGGATCATTATGGCCATTGGAGGCATCTTCTGTAAAGCCCAGCTCATCGTCATCGCTCGCAGTACTTTTTCCCCTTTCTCCCTTGGAAAAATCTGCTAAGGAGATGGTCCGATCACCATCTTGTGTGCTTGTCATGGTGAGGGGAAAATTTTCACTTATTGATGGTAGAACCATCAATCCTTGTCTAGGAACAGAGTGATGCTGTTGATGGAGAGAAGTGGGGTGTTGTTGATTCTGATGAACTCGGATTGAACCTTGCAAATCAACACCTCCATAAGAACCACTACCTTGAATCATATGTCCCGAAGATAAATTGCCTTCCATACCATCTAAAATCAACAGATCCAGATCATACCCCTAAAAAGAAATCCCTCGAGAAACCCAAGCCGAAGAGTAAAGGTTCACTCGGTGGAGATCAGTTGTCCAAATTCAGATTACACCCATGAACCAATTTCCCTTAAAACCCTACTACAGTAGCACATTTTACTCCATGAGAGCCATATGTCATAAAGTCTACTACACAACAACCCACAAGCAACCAAATGCGTTCCAGCTCATTCCTAGAAAAGCCCCTCCAAACCGAATACTGCCAGAAACCGTATAATTCATCAATTTTTAAGCAATATTTTTCGATATACTGCCAGAATACACGCACCGTACCGTACACAGCACAAATTGTGAACCCACAAATAGATTACCCAAATCCACTCAATTAAACAAACGCAAAAGCAAAATCACTTAAAATTGAAATGGATACTGCTAATAGAAACAAAAGAACATGGATTCCTAAAAGAAGAGTACATCAGCTTATCTGGTCCAATAATTGCATAAATCCACCTGAAATCTCCCTGTAAAGGAGCCGATAATTTAGCTTCCAAAATCAGGAAGAACCCAAAAAAATATATCGTTTCCAAAAATGTAGAGACAACTAAAAATTGTGTCCATATAGAGAGAAAATTTCATTCAAATAATACATGGCATTTTGGGTAATCCATCAATTCTTTTGTTCACAACAACGTTTCATATATAGTCTCACTCAAAGCTACTTAACGAAAAGAAGAATGTGATATAATTTTTAAAACTTAAAAGAGTATTTTGATTTTTATAACAAACCTCAAAGATGCACATTATATTTTATTTTTAAAATTATTTTGTATTACAATTTGCATAGGTGATTTAGAAAACTTAAGTTTTAATTTTTAAAACTTAAGAATTTGAATTTTCTCCCTCAATAGTCAATACAAGAGCTCCAATTTTCTCAATATAAATATCATTGAAATCCATTGTAATTTGTAAATCACCTTGCGTTTAAAGAAAATATCTTTTAACAAATACGTGGTTTTTTTTTGTTTAATTTACATAAATATATATTAGAAGAATAACTTAGAGTTTATTTAGCCTGCAACCAAAAAGTAAGATTGCAGGTTTCTTATTGTAAAAAAAAAAAAAAAAGAATGATATTATCATATTACTTCAAAATTTAGAGGATACAACCTTAACATAAATGAGGGCATTTTTAAAAGGTACTTATTTTTAGTTGTAATATTTGAATATTAAAATTAATTGAAATTAGACCCAAAAAAGGGGTCTTGGCGATAATTGGGACTTGAGAGGAATTTAAATGGACCAAAGGTGAATATGTAAAGAAATAGGGTCTAAGCATAGTTCTCTAAAATTGCTCAAAGAAGCCATTTCCATTAAAATTAAGGAGATGACTTTGAGTGCAAAATTCAACCAAATCAAAGCAAATTGGAGTATTGGACCAAGCCCAATACTGGGCATTGCAGGCAAGGTTATGAGGAACTCATGGGACCCAAGTTCGCAAGAAATTACTAAGTGGATTAAAAGTTATTTGAGCCCAAAAATAGTTGAAATGCACAACGAATTGGTCGGATAGCCTACTTTGAACCAAAATAAGATCCGAACGGGCCTGAGTTGAAACGATCTAAAATGGGCATTGAAGTAGGCATGACCAATAACACGATGGTACTTCTGGATTTCACAATCGACTATTAAATAAGTAATAATCAAATCTCAAAAGATTGCGAAAAAATTACTTGAGAGACAATGAACAATTTGGGTAAGCCACTTTGAGTCAAAAGTATGAGCAAATGATCACGAATACAAATCAGATCAAATCATTTTACAAAAATGGATGAAATCTGGCTGACATATGCGTGTAAATACAAAACTAGAAATTTCATTTGAGGTATGGTGACGATGGCGGGTAGGCATGGCTAGGCGGTGAGACCAATAAAGGCGACAGGCAATGACAACGAGGGTATCAGGCGACAATGGTAGCATGTTGGGGTCACTAAACTCAACTATAAAAACCAAGGTCTTCTTTGGTTTTGGATACACCAATGAGAAAGAGCAATTAGAGAAGAAGAGATTGACAAAGATTTGAGGGATTTTCAGTTGCCAGGAAAACCAGTTTGACGAACTAGGTTGCTCGAGAAAACAGAGCAACAAGAGGGGGTCCGACGTTTTCTAACCTTTTCAACAATGAGAAGTGGCAAACAATGGTCGACGATGAGGCAAGCAACAACAACAAGAGGTAGCAATAACGAGCAACTAGAATGTGATAGGAAGGGGAGCCACATGTGATTTTTGAAACTTTTTCAAGTTTATGAGGTGACACTTCTACCCCCAAAGTTTTGGGTTATTACACTTAGACCCGCTATATTCTGCTATTCATACACATGCCCTTTATTTTTGCTCAACTTGCATGAATACCCTACAATTTACCTGTTATTATATTTATGGCCATTCAAATTTGCATAAATTGCTCTATTGTCATGAAATTTATAGATGTAGTATAATGTTAAAATTTTCTATTTAATAAGCAGCTTTTTATAATTATTGTATCAAACATTCTATAAATTTGTAGTAAACAAACTTCTCAAAAAAATACTAATAAACTTAAACAAAAAAATTGTCTGGTATCATAATATTAAAAAAAAAATTGATTGTTATCATGAGCATATACAGGAAAGTGAAAAGTAAACACACAATATATCAATAAAAATACATCTGTGTTTATCAGTTTGATAAAAAAAAAAGGTCATTTAAATCACATCCTAATAAAAATGTTATTCCAACCTCTTTCTTTACTTCTCTCAACTGAAAAAAAAAAATGTACACTAAAACTCAATATTGAATCACCATCTCATTGAACTCGGGACGATTGATATTTTTATAATGAACTACTATAGTGAATATTTTATTTTTGTAATAAGTTACATCATTCTATATATAATGTTTTTATTTATATATTATTACACCATCAAATTTGATAGTATAATAAGATTGTTTAATGGGAAAAGAAGAAAGAAAGAGCCAAATTTCCTGACTTCCATTTAGGAATTATAACTTTTGCTAAAAACTTGGATCATCTGAATTTACAGGCATGTCTTAAGGATGAGTTGATGTGTGAAGTAAAAATGTTGAAGGCTAAATTGATAATTTAAACTCTTATTAAGAGAAAAGGACAAATGGGGCAGAGCAGTTGAGCTTGTTTACTGCAAGTTGCAAGCAACCATGTCTTCAACCCAAATCTAAGAATAGTGTAGATGTTGTCTTTTTCCTACTACAAGTTGAAATCTTTTATGGCCATAGAAGATAGGGTCCTCTATTTTGGTGCAAGGCTTTCATGTCTGAATATTTTTTTATACCAACTTCAAACTTAGTGACCTTTCTTTCAGGGTAGCTGCATTTTATATTTTATCTTATCTCGACTTTAATTTATGCCACCTAGTTTTAATTATGTAATGCTGCTAATTGAGACATGTTCCATTCCCTAATCTCCAGTTTGTATGCTATATTTAATATTCCTACTAAGCATTTCACTTCAATAACCCTGCTCCAAATTCTGCAAAATATTATAATCATAATTTTAACAATTTTAACAACAATCACAAGTCTTAATCTCAATATCTATCACTAGATCAGATCAAATATTTGAATTGTAATTCACCAATCACCAATCATCTCTGTCAATTACCATATCTTTTGTAAGGTCATCACATCTCTAATTATACAAAAATAACAACATAAAAAGTCTTTATGCCACTATATAGGATCGGCTACATCAATTTAGCTCAACGATCATTTCTAGAATTCATGTTTGTTTGATCCAATGAATTTTATGTTTGCTGTTAGGGAAACCCCCATCTTTTATCCGAGCTTGGAACTGATTAGAAGATAAGAATTCACAGGCAAAGTTTATTGCATCTCTAATATGCCTAAATATTCTTCAAAAACGTTTTCTTCTTCTTTCTTTACCTCTTTTGCTATAAACTTATTCTATTTCATCAACTTGCCTCCTCACTCTACCAAAGAAAATAGAAATTCTATATGCAAAGTTAACAAATATCACAAAAAACCCGTACCTAACACAAGCAGCACACTACCGAATCACCGATTGACAGGTCCAAGATAAGTATAGAGATTGACATTATTACTTTCTTGTTGAATTGGATGTAATTCCAGAAACAAGAGAACAAGACAACATCCTAGAGTTTTCACCAATCAAATGTATTATCTCATTACAAGGAAACCTTCAGGGAAGGTTTTGTCTTATGAGTAATTGACAATCAGTTACTAACTCTAGCATATGCACAAACATCAAATAGAAATGAGTTTAAAGGTTACTTGTTCTCTTCAGCAGCATAGAGCACCTTAATCCCCTCAACATCATTGTAACTACCCAGAAAAATCGGAGATCGCTCGTGTATCTTCTTTGGGACCAAAACAAGTGCCTGCAAACATACATGTGTCAATTATTTCCTAATATATTACATACATGCTTAATTGTCATTTTAGCATTAAAGTACTGCTTCACACAGTTCAACAGTGAGATTTTTGCATTGTTACTCCTTGTTTAATTGCTTAGTGTAAGGTGAATTTCTGGTGCAAATTTAGGTAAAGAGGCATCTGATGTGAGAAAAGTGAACACAATCTTGATAGTATTTTGATTGAACATGGAACAGTGCTCCATCAATGGCAAAATCATTATGGCAGGTGAAAACTGCATCTTGTACAAGATAAACAATAAGGTTACTGAAACAAAATTTATGATGAAGCAAACTAAGAGATTATGTCACATGCCTGACCAAAATTTCAACAACTTATTGCCAATTACTTTATGACCAAAAGGTTCATCAAGTTATTACCAGTTGCTTGCCGGTAAATGTCCAACCTCCAGCTTGTTCCATCAGGAATGACATTGGGAAGACTTCATAAAGAACCCTATATCACGATTTGTGTAAAAGTGAATCACCAATTCATTCAATACTATAATTTCTCTCTACTCAAAAGTCTATAAAGTGTGTTAACATACCGAAGTTTCCCATTGGGGCTTTTCTTATTGGCAGTATACAAAAAGATACCACCATAAAGTATGGTGCAACGGACGTCAGCTACCATACTGTAGATATAATTCAACCAGAAGGATGGAAAAGAGAGAAATGAATATATAGAAATCATAATACTTGTAATAGCTAACTGTTGAGAGTAAAAACAATAGCATAAAAGATAAAGTTATCCCTCTATCTACAAGCTTCAGCTTTTAGATGACATGGTTGGTTAACAATTCAATGCCAACTAATCTCCAGAAGGAAATTAACAGATACTTTTCAATTTATAAACCACATTCAAGTGGACATCACATTACTCGTATTCTGCAATTTAAAAATAACTTGACCTCAAACTCATTAGAGCAGTAATCAATCACAGCAAACAATATCCCCAAAATCAGATTACAAATTGCTTTTATATCTGCTCTTAATAGGATGATTGAGGGCTTCATAGATGACATGATAAAATCCAAAAGCATTTACCTGGAATAACATAATACAAGTCAAACAAAAGCATAAATTTAGAAATCTCAATCAAATTGCTCAAATTTAATGGGTTAATTATTTGTATGCATGTGATGTACGCACCTGAGTGTACTTGTGTGTGGAGAGAGAGAGAAGGGGGGTTGGGGGGGGGGGGGGGGGATTCTGCTGAGTTCTTCAATAACCAGAATTCAGAACTGCTTCTGCCTTTCTGTAATGAGAAATGTTAAGACAGCTCAAAGATTTTCTGATTACTGTAGCCAGGGCAAATGTTTTATCATCGTAAAATGTGCCACAATTGATTGCACATAACTTAGCTCAAACACCCACCACGCCCCCCCCAAAATATATATATATATATATATATATATATTGAAGGGTAAAGATCCACTCACAAGTTTTTCGCTTGTGTTCGGCTTTGAACTCGACCTCTTTGGAAGTTGACTTCCAAAATTAGTTTCCATAGTCTATCCATTTCAACCTTTCTTATAAGCACATTAAGTTCAATTGACCTATTGGTCCTGGACATGCTAACCAGGAAGATGGATGCACTGTCTTATCAGAATACGAACATATTAGGCTCTTCTGATCATTGAGAGCTTAAAACCAATGATACAAGATAATTATGGGGAAAAAGAAAAAAGTGAAATTTGGGGGGAAGGGGGAGTGAAGACAAGGGATAGAAAAGTGGTATATACCATTCCGCTTTGCTAGCTGCAGTAGTTAGATTCCAGAATAACTGTTACTGAGAGATGCAAAGTTGTTAAGAGTTTGAACTGTCCAAATTATTAGTAGTTTCATAATTACTAGAAGATCATCCTAGTAACTTCTTTTTATTTGTAACCAATCGAAGAGGAAGATATGCACAATTATTCCAGTACTTAACTGTGTTTTGGGAGGTTAAGGTTTCACTTGAAGCAAACCAACCTTGTGTCCCCCATCTCTATTTTTTCTTCATTCTTTGATCGCATTACCTTCCTTTAACTATTCATTTCATGCTACAGATTTTCTAAGTGTATTTACACTTAGGGAAGAAGGGGAAAACAAATCAGAAGGCTACTTACATGCCACCACCTGCTCGACAAATAACCTGATCTGTTACCAGGAGAAGTAACAAGTAGGTATCAGAGCTAAGCAAGGAGGAGCAACAACAGTTGGCACATTTGGAGGCGGATGTCAGATCTTAACTACTGGAAAGGAAAGAATTCTTAAGGAGATGCAAGAGAGAACTTGCAGCAATAAATACCAAATTTGATAACCTCACAATTAGTCGTTAAGTTGGGGAAGCTCCAATAATCAAAATACCAGAGTTCAAACCATTAGTAATGGAGGAACCAAGCATGATGACTCCACATCCCAGTACTTGCCTAGGCTGGTGAAACTGGATGTCCCACAATTCAATGGGACTCAAGACCTGACGAGTTGGATTTGCAGGAATGATCAATTCTTTGAGTTCCACAAACACAAGGTAATCCTCTAGTATTGTCCTGTGAGGTCTTGTAGCAAAGCCTTCACATAAGGTAGATCCAACACCATTTCAAGATTTTTTTGGGGATCTAATGAACTAGCAACAAACTGGTTCTATCAGAGGGTATCGAACTCAGTTTGAGAAATTATTGACAACAGCAGGTAAAATATTAGCTTCTATGTGAGTGGCTTGAAGGACAATATCATGAGTCAAGACTGAGGTGTAAAAACCTATTGTTAATCACTCTTCAACTCCAAATTCAAATCCTTTGCTAATCAAGAAGCTACGCCCAACAAAACTAAAGGAAATGAGAGACAAAGGCCTCTATTTCAATTGCAATGAGAAGTGTAGCCTAGGGTATCGCTGTAAGTACTTCTTGCTGAATGAAAAAGGTCTGATGGGAAAGAAGATGATATGGACATGGAGCTTGAGAAAGCTAATGATGCTGCAGAAGTGGTGGCTCAAAAGAAAGTTGTTGTTCCAGATGCTGAAGGGAAGTTTGAAGTTTCAGTGATCAATAGTGAGAAGGTCACAGTTCTGGAAGACACAAGGGAGTCAACATTATGATTGAAGGAGTACCAACCGTGGTCACCTATTCTCTGTTACCTCAAATAAACTATGATGTTGTTATTGGATTCCTACAAGCTACAAATGAATTTCAATATCAATCGAATGGAAATCATGCTCAGTTGTCTAGCTGCTCTAGAATTTCAAATGGCAGATGCAAGAAAATGACTAAGTGAAGGAGGTTAGGAGGGACTTCTTTTACAGGTTTTTTCTCTCATTCCAAGGCCTAACAGGCAATTCTTCTTCCTTAGCACCCAATGCCATCATTCAAATTAGAGCATTATTTGAATTTATATCAGGATGTCTTTAATGTGCCTAGTGGACTGCCCCAACCTTGATCCCATGACAATAAAATAGCAAGTTACTAGGAACATCTCCTAGTAATTATGAAACAACTCCTAGAAATCTAGAAATAATTTGAATAGTTCAAAATCCTAAGAACTTCCAATGTCTCTCAATAAGACTTATTCTGGAATGTTACTGCTACAACTAGGAAAGTGAAATGGTATGTAACAAGAAGATACCTGATAGTAAAAACTTGGAAGGAAAAGACCATTTCTTTCCATCATTCATTTATTTATTTATTTATTTTTGGCTAACAAGGGAAAATGCCATTTCAAACATTTGTCTGAAAACAATTTTTGAAGATATCTATCTGATTATCTTATCAGTTTAGAGATGTTAAGTAGATGGAGTAACAGTCTTGTATCCATATCCTTCAAGCAATAGAACCATTAATAGTCATTCAATGGTCTTGTCAGATATGGCAGATGCAGAGTCTTATTATTGGACATTTACTGTAAAGAAACCTTTTAGCGCCTAATATGTTCTAATAAGAAACCAAGTACCTTCCAATGTATCTTAAGAGACTTTGGTGAGGATCCATCTGTAGGGAACTTGCATTTTTCAAAATACCTCCCATTTGGAAAATGACAATCTCAAGAACATACAACTAACAGAAAATATAGATTGCTTCATTTGCTGAGCAAAAAAGAAAGACAGAAGACAAAGATTGCTAAATCGGTTCAACATACTTTGTTGTTGGAGCATCCCAGTTCTTGGCATTTCCTTCATTTACTGAATAGATTTTGTCATGTGCCTATGGTTTACCTAGGATTTGATAGGGAATTGAGAGAAATCAGAGGGGGAATTAGATGGGTAGGGAAGGAAATTGGAGCAAGAAATGGGGAAAATTATAGAGAACAGCAAGGAGAGGGAAAATGGAACAGAGAAGGAAAGAAATTAGAGGGAGAGAGAATTCTAGAGAGAAATCAGATTTTCATTTATCATTTCAAAACATAATCCTTCCATCCTCAGCTGAGGCTTATATATAGCCAAACAGCCTCCCATATGCACCCATGTGCAATGTAACAAACAGCCCAACTGCCTATTAGCTAAAGACAAAGCCCTATAACAGAAAATACAAAAGGAAATGTAAATTCCTACTATTATATTTACTAATCTATTCTTGGGAAATCCTTAGGGTCATGACAATTTTAGAAGAAATGAAACTGGTGCAAGCAAAAATAACAACAGTTATAAGCCTTAATTTCACTAAGTGGGTTCAGCTAAATGAACTCAAAACTTTCCAACCATCCTATCCATGGTCATATCTTTTATAAGGCCATTATACCACCAATCATGTTTAAGGATTTCCACCAAGTTTCGTTGCTTCATTGGTCTTCGTGTATCAGTATCGGTTTCTATCCGTTTTGCTACAAACTTCTTCTGTTTGAAGCCATTCACTTTACAACTCATCACAAAGTAGAGAACTCTAATATAGTGAACAACATACTGACAATAAAATGTTATTAAGTGGAAAAGAATAGGCCAAATGTGTTTCCATAATATTGATGTAGTCTTGTAAGAAAACAGGACATCTTGACAATGGATTTAATACTGAGACAAGATGCTCACCTTGATGTCAGGAGGAGTTAGTAAAAACTGGCCCAGGGATGGATCAAGGGTGAATCCATTAACGCCAGATCCAGAGCTCAAAACAAGCTGCAAAACATTATATGCCAAAATACAGTGTCGGAATGGGAAATACTATGGGTGCAGGCTTGATATCTCAAGTTCACCCCACAAGGGAAAAAACACATACACACAGAGGAGGGGGGAGGTGGCACAGAGAGGGAGGCAATACTTCGCAAGAAGACAACTCTTCATGGTTCATACTGAGCAAGAGCTTCCACACATACAATAGCCAGCAGCAATCATATTCTTCCCAGGTTGCAGGACATCATCTAAAGTAGGGTCTTCACCATCTTTCAACCCTTCATGGTTCATACTGAGCAAGAGCTTCCACACATACAATAGCCAGCAGCAATCATATTCTTCCCAGGTTGCAGGACATCATCTAAAGTAGGGTCTTCACCATCTTTCATAATATAAATCCCAAAGATCTATATGAAAGAGAAGGCATCCAATTGATCACTGCCATATCAATTGAGAAATAGTAGATTTTCAGGCATATATAGAGCTGTACGTTCCAATGGGAACATCACAATCAATGTTAGAGGATCCATCAAGTCAATTGAGCGTAACTGATGGACGTAACACAGTACCTGCATCAACAGAGCAACTTGACTGCAGAAATGATCCATAAAAATGTTGATTATAGCATAACTTCCAACCATTGCAGAATCCAAAAACAGCATATAGCAGGGGAAAAAATCAAGAAAAGAGAAAAGGAGCAGACACCTTCTACACATAGATCGATCAACAAAAGTTGCCTCCTCATTCTTCTCAGAGACAAGAATACATTGTCACGCATTATGGTCTTGGCGCGACATCGACCGTTTATTGGCAGATTTGAACTGTTTTCTTAGTCATTTCCTTTATGTTACGTTATTATGTTTTATTTACTTTATGCTTTGCTATTAGTTGGGATATTATAGCTATAAAGGGAATAGGATATTTTAAGGGGGAGGTCCACATGTAAAGTGGCCTGGGGAAAAAGACAAATGAGTTAGTTATTGGGGATGGAATCTGCTGTGGTAGCACCCCTGCTAGCGAGTTATATACCCCTATACTCAGATTGTAACGGCATGAAGAATATCAAGAACAGAATTCTATCCTTTCTCTACCAACTATTCTCTCTATCTCTTCTTCATTTCCTCCTAATCTCTCCCTCTCTCTCTATCTCTTTTATCTGTGTCATCTCCTTCTAAGATCCCCATCTGATCTCTCTAATTCATATTGGATTAGAGGATGGATTCATTGTCACATTTGGGTCTATGACAAACTGGTATTAGAGCACCGGTCTTAGGCATACCAGTAGAAGCAAGGATGGCGGACAGAACCCGCACGAGGAATTTTGAAACGCAACTGCAGCAGGTTAGCTCGACGATGACCGAGGTCCAGAATAGGATAGGCCAGATAGAGGTCGAAGAAGCCTAGAACCAAGAGGCAATCCGGGCTATGGATAGCGGGATGGAAGGGGCCTTGGAAGGAATGGGGCAGAGGTTGAAAGGTATGGAGCAGAGGCTGGATGGATCAATGGCTAGACTGCAGGATGACATGCAACAATTTATGGTAATGTTCACACGACAAAACCAAGTAAGGATGGCTGAAAACTTTCCCCCTAGAGATAGAAATGAGCCTATAATGCATAGAAATGAGGGAAATAGGGGTCGTGCCAATGCCGAAATAGAGGTTGACCCAAAAGAAACATTGGAAGGAGTGGTGGATAACAATACAAATGGTGCACCTAATGGACAGCACCAGGGGTTCACCATACCCCGGATGGAGATTCCTATCTTTGAAGGGGTCAACCCCTAGTGGTGGATCAGGAAATGTAAAAGGGTCTTTGAGTGGAACAATGTACCAATGAGGAAGCGAGTAACACTCGTTGTAGCCTACTTTAATGAGGTTGTCGATGCCTAGTTCCAAGGGTGTGTAAGTGTGCAAAACGAATTCACCTGGGAAGAGTTGGTGACCAGACTATGTGAAAGATTTGGAGAAAGAAATAGGGTGGACACTATTGAGGAGTTCAATGAAAACAAACTGGAAGTGTAGAAGTGTATTTAAAGAGATTTGAGGTCATATATGACTCAACAAAACCCACACCTTACTGAAGCTTATTTCATGTCAAGCTTCTTAAGTGGCTTAGTGAGGACATAAGGCCAATGGTGAAGATGATTAGGCCCCAAACAGTAGAACAAGCGACTGAGAGTGCAAGGTTACAAGAAATGATTGTAGAAACACTTATGAAAAAGCAGCAGCAACAACACAAGGGGTTATCGGTGGGACCAGCCAATGGGGGAGGCAGGTATGTTAGCCGAGAAATTGGTAAGAGTGGAGGAAGTACGAAATAGGGGACAGGGCCTAGCACAATGCCTTGGGGGGAGCAATTAAAAGAGCAAAGAAGGTTAACTGGCATCTGTTTTAGATGTGGGGATAAGTACCATTTCGGGCATCAATGTAAAAAGAAAATTCTATTGCTGGAAGGGGAAGAGAAGGATGAAATTGAGGGGTCAAGAGAGGAAGTAGAAGAGGGTGGTGAATCAAAAGAAGAAAACAACGGAGAAATTTCATTGCATGCGCTCAAGGGAGTGACCAACAAGATAATTAAGGTACTAGGGAGTATGAAGAATCATGACCTGTTGATCCTAATTGATAGTGGAAGCATGCATAGCTTCCTTGATGAAAGGACAGCTAAGAGGCTAAAATGTTCGCTCCAAGGAACTCAACCCCTAAGTGTGACTGCGGAGCAATTCAGCATGCCACGGGTTTACTTGGGAGATGCAAGGAGAGAAATTTGAGGCAGATTTGAGGCTACTACAATTAGGGGGATGTGATGTGGTGTTAGGGGTTGATTGGATGAAGGGAGCCCCATCAATTTTGACTTCAATAGGATGGAGGTTTCACTTGACAAGGGAGGAAGGAAAATGACATTGACTGGGGAAAGGGAATCGTGGTCCTGCAAGATGATCTCAAGAAAGAAACTGCACAAAATGCTCAAAAACAAATGGTGTCAATTGTCCCAATTGTTTTCACTGGTGGCTGTGGGGGAAGGTTCACTTCTGGCAATGGAGAGAGAGCCCGAGAAAGAGCTGTGAGGGGAGGTGCACTTGACAGTCACATCTCAGCCCTGAAAGCTTGACCAAGTACATTCTCAACACCTAATTGATGAATTGTTGGATAGTTACAAAGACTTATTTGTTAAACCCACAACCTTACCTCCTACCCGAACCTTGGATCACTCCATCAACTTGAAGCCTAATGCGGAACCCATCAACATTAGGTCCTATATGTACTCCCCAACCCAGAAAACTGAAATTGAAAAGATGGTGAAGGATATGCTAAATCAATCTTTCATAAGACATAGCCAAAGCCCTTTTGCCTCACCAGTCCTCCTAGTTAAAAAGAAGGATGGATCATGGCACTTTTGTGTTGATTACCGCAAATTGAATTCCTTAACCATTAAAGATAAATTCCCAATACCCCTAGTTGAGGACTTGATGGATGAATTACATAATGCCCATTTCTTTTCAAAACTTGACCTGAGGTCTGGCTACCATCAGATCAAAATGAAACCCGAAGATGTCCCTAAAACCGCTTTTAGGACACACCACGGCCATGTCGAATTCTTGATGATGCCATTCGGGCTCACCAATGCCCCAGCTACATTTAAGTCCCTAATGAACCAAATTTTTTAGCCTTACCTAAGGAAATTTATCCTAGTGTTCTTTGACGACATCCTTGCATATAACCCCACCTTGGACCAACATATATCTCACCTTAAAACCATCATTGAGGTCCTTAGAGCTAACCAACTTTTCATCAAAAGTCAAAATGTACATTTGGACAGAATCAAGTGGAGTACTTGGGGCATTTAATTTCTGAGGTAGGGGTTAGCACCGACCCTAAATAAGTGGAAGCCATGTTGGTTTGGCCCAAACCCACTACCATGAGGGCCTTGAGAGGATTCCTTGGGCTAACGGGGTATTATCATCGATTTGTTAAAGGATATGAGACTATAAGTAAACCTCTAACAAAACTCTTAAAGAATGGAAGCTTTAATTAGGGGCAGGAGGCCGACACAGCCTTTGAAAAGTTAAAAAGGGCAGTGAGTAAGGTTCTAGTTTTGGGACTACCCGACTTTAGCCAACCATTTGTGGTAGAAACAGATGCTTGTGGGAGTGGCATTGGGATAGTATTGTCCCACAAAGGGAGAGCCTTAGACTTCTTAAGCCAAGCTCTAAGTGGTAGACATATGGGCTTAAGTATATATGAGAAAGAATTCTTGGTGGTTTTGATGGCAGTGGATAAATGGCGCAATTACTTGGAAGGGGGGAAATTTATAATTAAGACGGATCATGAAAGTTTGAAATTTTTGTTGCAACAAAAATTGCAAACTCAACTACAAAAGAAATGAATGGCTAAATTAATGGGATTGGATTACTCAATACAATATCAGAAGGGCAAAAAGAATGTGGCAGCAAATGCCCTCTAAAGGTGTCATGAGGATGGGAATTTGGCAGCCGTCACCATGATAGTATCAGAGTGGTGTAAGGAAGTGGTGGATAGTTATGAAGGGGACAAACGAATGCAAGAACTCATACAAGGGCTGGCTGTGGGATCACAAGGAACGAGTGGTTATACTCTAAGGGAAGGAATATTGAAACTGCATGGCAAGATGGTTATTGGCAATAAGGGGGACCTTAGGAAAAAAAAATATTACAGTCCCTGCGTGAATCTCCCTTAAGGGGGCATTTAGGAGTCCAAAACACTCATTTAAGGGTGAAACAACTATTTCATCAGCCAAGATTGAAGACTAATGTGAAAGAATTCGTCTTATCTTGCGATACTTGCAAGAGGTGCAAGTATGAGAATGTTGCTTACCTAGAATTGCTCCAGCCCCTACCAGTACTAGACCAAGAGTGGACTAGTGTTTCCATGGATTTCATTGAGGGGTTGCCTAAGTCCGAAAGGAAGGATAGGGGCTTCCATGAAAGAATATTTGCAACAAAGGAAGATGGTACTGAGACAGCTCAAGCGGGGATTAACCTCGACCCAGAATAGAATGAAGCAATATGCGAACCTAAGGAAAAGCGACAGAGAACTGGGGGTTGGGGAGAAGGTTTACTTGAGGCTGAGGCAATGATGCGGTCACCAATCAAGACCCAGCCCAAGGCCAACCCAATCAAATCGGAACAGTAGCACCAGAACAGCAGCACTGAAACAGTAACAAACAGTATTTTAATACTTCATATGTTTTAGAATTCTACTTGATTTAGGATTATACTTCATGTTTCTACTTGATTTAGGATTCTACTTCATATTTGATTAAGCTTTATTTCTATTATAATTCTAGTTGAATTTTACTTAGGATTTATTTCTATTAGGATTCTAGTTGAATGTTTGATTAAGATTTATTTCTATTAGAATTCTAGTTGAATTTTACTTAGCATTTATTTCTATTAGGATTCTAGTTGACTTTTACTTAGGTTTTATTTTTAGGATTCTAGTTAGATGATTTTATTCTAGTTGGATTTTAGTTACAAATATTAGAAGGATTTGAATTAGCCAAACACTATAAATATGTCTAAAATCTAGAGTTTGTAATTAAAGTTTTCTCAATACAAAGTTCAGCAACCTATTTGGGTTTTCTTAGCAAAACAGTCTTGTTTTTGCGTCTTTTTGAGAGTCAAGCTTCAACCATTGAAGTTTGTTCTTTCAAGGGTTTATTTTGGTGTTTTTTTTTTTCACATACGCACTACACACTGCGTCAAGTGGTATCAAAGCATTTAACCAACCAATTAGATGGCCAATCTTGAAAGTAACGGTAGCAATCAGCTTCGTGACAGTGATCGGGGGCTACCCACAATTTGGAGAGCAATCGAAGAACAACGGGAAATTACTCGTACAATGCAACAGCAATTGGAGCGAATCCACAACCAATTAAGCATTTTACAACGAGTTAATGATAACCAAAATCGAACTAATGGCGTGAATCAAGCCGGCTATGTCAAACCAGGCAGACCATCCATTAATCCTGTCCTCGTTAATCCTAAAAGACCAATGATGAATGATAGTGACGATGAGGATGATCTTGTTCGTATGATAGCCAACCCTAGTGGTAGAGAGGTTAGGAGGAATACGCAACAACACAACCACTGGGGAAACGATGAGTATAAACTAAAGAATGGCTTTTTGGTGAGTTTGGAGCTTGATCTCGAACATTATGTTGTCCCAGCAACCTCAACGTTTGCAAACTCAGGTCTGATTTATCCTGCTAACATGACAATAACTCCAAGGTTGTTGACTCATACTGGGATATTTTCTAATCCCGACGACTCAAGCATTGCTTCGCAATCCAATGATGGTGGTGTTTCTTCTGATCGGCTTGCGATTGTAAAGGAGATGGAGTCCATGGTGGCAGATTCTTCTACAATTTATTCAGGCTCTGGCATGGTTGAATCGAAGGCAATAGGAACATATTCAGCTTTGTGATTGCAAAAGCAAGATGGTCACAGAGGTCTCTTTGTGGATAGGGGTGTTGGATCTTCCAGGCTGGTTAACTCAGGTAGTGCAACCGCTTTCGGTAGATCTACCAAATTCGAAAAACGCTCAAGATGGAATGTTCAACGTCCTCAATCTAACAATAGTAATACAGGGGAAGCAGAGGGCAACAAACATGGTGATGGTTGGACCCATGCTAACAAAGATAGTGCTAAGAGGAGGAGGAATTTCTTTGCTCATGTTCCCTTAGAAGAAAAGTTCAAGTGGTTCAGGAAGATATCTAGCAAAAGTTGCACAAATAAGAAGTACAAGGCGATAGCTGACAAGCATAAGAAGCACAAGGTATTTGAGGTTGGAGATGAAATCATGATATTCTTGAAGAAAGAACGAATTCCACCAAGAAAGCAGAACAAGCTCAAGCCAAAGAAGTATGGTCCTTACAAGATTATAAAGAAGACCAATGATAATACTTATGTTGTGGATTTGCCTAATCATATGGGTATTTCCAAACATTCAATGTGGCTAATCTCTCTTTGTACTTGTCGGACGTGGATTTGTCCTACCCGGATCAAAATTTGAAGTCGAATTTTTTCTCAAGTGGAGGTGAATGATGCGGTCACCAATCAAGACCCAGCCCAAGGCCGACCCGACCAAACCAAAATTTCTTTGCTCATGTTCCCTTAGCAGAAAAGTTCAAGCGGTTCAGGAAGATGTCTAGCAAAAGTTGCACAAATAAAAAGTACAAGGCGATAGCTGACAAGCATAAGAAGCACAAGGTATTTGAGGTTGGAGATGAAATCATGATCTTCTTGAAGAAAGAACGAATTCCACCAGAAAAGCAGAACAAGCTAAAGCCAAAGAAGTATGGTCCTTACAAGATTATAAAGAAAACCAATGATAATACTTATGTTGTGGATTTGCCTAATCAAATGGGTATTTCCAAACATTCAATGTGGCTAATCTCTCTTTGTACTTAACAGACGTGGATTTGTTCTACCTGGATCAAAATTTGAGGTCGAATTTTTTCTCAAGTGGAGGTGAATGATGCGGTCACCAATCAAGACCCAGCCCAAGGCCGCCCCGACCGAACCAGAACAGTAACAAATAGTATTTTAATACTTCATATGTTTTAGGATTCTACTTCATGTTTAATTAAAAATTTATTTCTATTAGGATTCTAGTTGAATTTTACTTAGGATTTATTTCTATTAGGATTCTAGTTGACTTTTACTTGGGTTTTATTTTTAGGATTCTAGTTAGATGATTTTTTTATTCTAGTTAGATTTTAGTTACAAATATTATATGGATTTGGATTAGCCAAACACTATAAATATGCCTAGAATCTAGAGTTTGTAATTAAAGTTTTCTCAATACAAATTTCAGTAACCTATTTGGATTTTCTTAGCAAAAAAGTCTTGTTTTTACGTCTTCTTGAGAACCAAGCTTTGACCATTGAAGTTTGTTCTTTCAATGGTTTATTTTGGTGTTTTTTTTTTCACACATGCACTACACGCTGCGTCAGTCAACCCCATTTTAAGTCCCTTACTCAAGGGCTAGTTACTAAGCTGACTCCTAGGTATTTTGGCTCGTTCCCTATCATAGCTAAGGTTGGAAAGGTAGCCTATCAATTACAACTCCCAGAAGGATCCCGAATGCATCCCATCTTCCATGTGTCTCTCCTAAAAAGGTCATTAGGCAAGGAACAGGTTAATCCCGAGCTACCAACATTGCCTAAGGAAAAGAAAAAGGCGGAAGAACCAGAAGCCATATTGGATCGGAGGGTGATCCATAACCATGGGGTCCCTCTTATTCAGGTACTGGTCAAGTGGCAGGACGAGGACAAGGGAAGCAACACCTGGGAATATTTGTCAAGCCTCCTTCAGCAATTCCCAAGGGCAGCCAACCTCCTCAGCATTTCTTGAGGATAAGAAATGTTTCAAGGGAGGGGCAATTGTCAAGCATTATGGTCTCAGCGCGACATTGATCATTTATTGGCAGATTTGAACTATTTTCTTAGTCATTTCCTTTATGTTATGTTATTATGTTTTATTTACTTTATGCTTTGGTATTAGTTTGGATATTACAGCTGCAAAGGGAATAGGATATTTTAAGGGGGAGGTCCACGTGTAAAGGGGCATGGGGAAAAAGACAAATGAGTTAGTTATTGGGGATGGGATTTGCTGTGGCAGCACCCCTGTTAGCGGGTTATGTACCCTTATACTCAGATTGTAACGGCATCAAGAATATCAAGAACATAATTCTATCCTTTCTCTACCAACTATTCTCTCTATCTCTTCTTCCTTTCCTCCTAATCTCTCTCTCTCTCTATCTCTTTTATCTGTGCCGTCTCCTTCTAAGATCCCTATCTAATCTCTCTAATTCATATCGGATTAGAGGGTGGACTCATTGTCACATTTGGGTCTCTGACATACATTAGAAGAAGATTCATGCTTTTCAGTAAAAAAATAAAATAAAATAACATGTCAGTTGAAATACTTCAGGATATTATCCATCAACTTACCATTCGACCACTGCTTACCAAGGCCTTGATAGAAATTTCATTTGAAAGCACATCCAGTTTCTTTTGCTCTTCACCTTTTAAGTCAAAAGAAATAAACAACCCTGAATGAATATCAGCAAAAAATTCTGGTTAATGCAAAAGAATACAGAGATCGAGATGAGGCTACTAAATTGTTCAAGGGATTGACATCTTGCCTGCACATTTCTTTCTGCAGCAAGCCCAATGTGTTTAGGAAGACATGCCTACAAAGTTCAATGTTAAGATGAGAACTGCAAGCAGAAAAAATGAAAATTCAAACAAGATTTTTTAATCCAGAGAATAACAGAAACAAATCATTCTTACCTTTGAGGACAAGTTATATGCAGGAAGATCCCTCTAAAGAAAACGAAAATGCTTTTCATACTAGCAATAAATGTTAACATCTTTTGCATATTAATTGACTGAAGTAATTCCATCTTATGAATAAATTTCGAAATTTATCGGGAAGGTTCCCCGCAAACCAACAGAAATTCTATTGCATGTACCCAGTCCTCACAAGACAAACTAATTTCAACTGCAAAGGCAATTTAATTAAGATCAGAATTCAGATGCTTCCATTTCAGCTGCAATGTCATATGCTCATTATTGAGTTTCATCCAGTCATTTTCCAGTCTCATCATCTCAAGCACCCGATCTTTTTCCTGCAGAATCTCTGCCACTTGAACCTCTCCTTCTCCAATTCCAACGTCTGTGCCTGAATTTGTAACTTCTGTGCTTCTAACTGAAGTGCGAGATATTTTATCCACCGAGTTTGCAACAGGTTTGATTTTGAACCTTCAGGTAGCACTTGGTTCGTGTCACCTTGTGCATTTTGTTTGTTCCAACTGAAAGCTTTATCACAGTCTAAAGAATTCAAGCAATTCTCTAAACTAACATCTTCATGGCTCTGACACTGTTTCATTTTCTTTGCTGAGTGCCCGTGCATCCCATACATAGCCCTCTGATTACTGTGCAAAGCATGATTTCCACCAAATTCATCACTGTCATCAGTTTCTGCATCTTGATCATCGTCATCGAGATCATCTTGTGGATGTCTCCTCGCATCATTGCTCTCGTCATCATCTCTACTTCTAAGAGCCAGTCGCAGCGAATGTTGCAATTCAGGGTCATGGGGGAGATGCAATCTGTTTCCATTATGGTATGAGCACATTTCCTCGTAGAACAAATGCTTTGAGCTAAGGATTTTTCTAACCTTCCATTATCGCTTTATCTGATAAATGATCCATCATGTCCAAAAGCTCCGGCATCTCAACAACCTGGCAAGAAGTGCCCCTCCCAAGGATTTCATTTAGTCTTTTGTACCTCTTGTTAAGGTCATTGAATTTGTCTTCACACTGCTGAGGGGAAACATGATGACCCCTTTCAGCCATGACCTTCAAAACTGATTTCCACTTACCCTTGTTCTGTAAGTTTGCACATTTCCTCACCTATGTAAGAAACGGCAGTAATCAAAAGCCTTCACCATCATATTGGTCCACTTCACTCACTGCAGCGGCATCCCTTTCTTTCCTTTACTAGGATCATTATGCCATCGGAGGCATCTTCTGTAAAGCTCGGTTCATCGTCATTGCTCGCAGAACTTTTTCCCCTTCTCCCTGGCAAAATCTGCTAAGGAGATTGTCCGATCACAATCTTGCATGCTTGTTATGGTGAGGGGAAAATTTTCACTTATTGATGGTAGAACCGTCAATCCTTGTCTGGGAAGAAAGTTATGCTGTTGGTGGAGAGAAAGGAGGTGTTGATGATAATGAACTCAGATAGAACCTTGCAAGTCAACACCTCCATAAGAACCACTACCCTGAATCATATGTCCCGAAGATAAATTGCCTTCCATACCATCTAAAAACAATAGATCCGGATCATACCCTTAAACAGAAATCCCTCTAATAACCCCAGCCAAAGAGTACAGTTTCACTCGGTGGAGATCAGGTGTCCAAATTCAGATTATACCCATGAACTAAATTTCGCTCAAAACCCTACTATAGTAGCACAGTTTCCTCCATGGGAGCCATATGTCAAAAAGTCTACAACATAAAACCCATAAAAGCAACCAAATACGATACAGCTCGTTCCTAGATAAAGCCCCTCCGAACCATCAATTTTTAAGCAATAAATTTTTTCCATATACAGCCAGAATACACGCACAGTACCGTACACAGCAGAAATTGGAAGAACCCACAAATAGACTACCCAAATCTACTCGATCGAACAAACTCAATAGCCAAAAATCACTTCAAATTGAAAGACATGATGCAAAAAGAAACAAATGACCATGGACTCCTGAAAGAAGAGTACATCAGCTTATATTAATCCAATAATTGGTAAATCCAGCTGAAACCTCCCTATAAAGGAGCCGAGAATCTAGCTTCAAACAACTTCCAGCAATGGCCATGTGTAAGCACCCCCGCCCGGATATCCCAGCCACCCGGACTACCCGAACGGGAGCGCCTACGGGAGGAGAAAAGAATGAGACACCAGACAAAGACCACCCCGGCATGCATACACAAAAATGAGAACAGCGGAAGCAAAGCTCAAGACATGCATGCACTATGGGTACCCCGCTAATACAGCGGTCACAAGATAAATAAATAAACACAAACTCCTGTGCCGACATACACAAGACTCGAGAAAACACCTGGCACAGTACAAAATAATAGAGCAAATTCTACTTAGACATCAGAGTGGATAGGGATTGACGAGACTGCCTGTACACCACACCGACTCTGCCGTTAAAGCTGACTCCCTTGCTATGGCCCACGTCGCCACTACCTGGAATGATGGAAAGCAAGGTGAGTCGAGAGACTCAGCAAGCATAAGGAAAAGAAAGGCTGTAGGCTGAGTATAACCAGAAAACTCTCCCCAAAATAAACCCCCAGGTACACACAAGCCATGAGACACTACAACACAACAGCTCAATAGCATAACAAAATAAAAGCACATACCGGTCCTTGGGGCCCACATAAGACACTTGGCACCCAAGTCCCATACCAACCTGCCGCTGCCCTGAAAGGCAACAAATGTCTCCACAAACCTGCGCGCGCTGTCCCAGGCCGGTACTCCCGTCACCTGTATCCGTCGGTACTCCCGACAACCGAGCCATAGGCTCCCTCGGAACGGTACTCCCGTCCGAGAACTAAATACTACCAGTATCCATGCAATGCACATAAAAATGCAATGGCGTAGTGAGCATCAACGTGATACAAGGCGCCCATACATCCAGGCATCAGGCCATGCTCCGCCCACATAGTAAACCACACGCCATGCATATGCTCGCGGTGGATGCAACCTAACCAAACTAGAATGTTCGTGTCCAAGCATACTCAATAAATGAATATCCCAGCATGCATCCCGTACCCATGTGCATATCAAATCATGAACAGTAATACAAGATATCTAATCATGCAGTAAATCACATACCGGTAGAGCTAGTCAGCAGTGCCCGGCACCGGTCAACGGCCAGTGACTAGGGGTGTCCACCCGACGGTCCACATCAGGGCCGTACCATAGTCTACCCCAACGTCACCAACAACCGACCCTTGCCCCACTGCTCGATAGCTCTAACCGAACCATAAATAAATTTGAGAAAAAAACTGTAAATAAATCCAATAAAATCGTAATTAAACCCTCACGTCTAGGAACCTAGTCCCCAAACTGGTTCAGCATCATTCCCGAAAGGAGTGGGGGCGGTACAAACCCCCGTAGGCTCACAACGGATAAAATTATAGAAGCCTCGAATTTAATTTAAATTAGAACAAATGAATAATAATTTAACAAATAAGGTTAGGAGCCGAATTAAAGTAAGGGAGAGAATAAAGTACAGGAAATCACGGGGTCTTCCACGGGAATTAAAGATCAGGAAGAGAGGGTTAAGAGCTTGCCTTTACACGGCCGCTCCTTGCTTTTCTTGCGCACCCGCTGTTAAGTAAAACGTTTCCTGATAATAAATAAAATCGCAGCTTTAATTAAATAAATCTACCGTGTAATATAATTAATTTAGCCATCTAAAATCTCACGTAAGCGCACCACAATTAATATCTCAACGAGTCTCATATTTATTTTAAATTAAATCACGCTAATAAAATCCTCGAAGCCAGCTTAATAAATTAAATTTAAATCAAACGACTCCAAATTCTATAATTAATAAACGAGTCGAAACAGACGAAGGGAGGGTATAAAATACGAGAAATCACAGGGTTTCTCACGGGAATTAAAGAATACGAGGAAAGCATTAGGTACTTGCCTGAAATCAGCTGATTCCGACCACACTCGAGCTCCCGATGCAAATTAAATCATTTCCTAGCAAATAACACAACCGGGACCCAAATTAATTAATTTTAATCGCGAAAAATTTATAATTAAAATATAACATGCTTCTATTAATTTTTACCCACGTACCTGATCACTTCCCTTGTCGAAAAATCCCAAAATTCCTTTATTTTCCTCTTATTTTCTTCTCCTTTTCTTTTTCTTCTTCTTCTTCTTCTTCTTCTTCTTCTTCCCTTCTTCTCCCGCGCACTGCTCTGCGCGCCCTCTTCTTCTTCTTCTTCTCTTTCTTCTTCTTCTTCTTCTTCTTCTTCTTCCTCTTCCTTCCTCTTCCTTCTTCTCCTTCTTCTTCCTTTCTTCCCGCGGCCGCTGCTTCCCTCTTCTTCTTCTTCCTGCAACCAGCGCACCAGTGGCGCGGCCGAGCTCCACCGGCCGCCGCCTCGACCAGCGGCACCACCGGCCAGCCCCGCCTCCAGCTCCGCCTTCCACGACTGTGCGCGCCACCGCTGCTCCGTGCCGCCGCCGCTGCCGATTGCTCCGTGGCCGCGGCTTCTTCAAGCCGCAGCTGCTCTTCGTCGGCCATGGCAGCGGCTGCCATGGCCGATTGGCCTTCTCTCTCTCTCTCTCTCTCTCTCTCTCTCTCTCTCTCGCGGCTGAGCTCTCCCCCTCACCCGATCTCTCCATCTCTCACTCTCAGCTCACTCCCTCTGTCTCTCCTCTCTGTTTCTTCTTCACTCGGCCAGAAGCTTCAAGAAGCTTCAATTTCTTTTGATGCACAGCACACTAACACACGCGCACAGCCACAAAATTTTAAAACATTAATTTTAATTAATTAATTAAATTTAATTTCAATAAATTTAGTTTACACTTTTATTATTTTTATTATTTTTTTTTTTTTTTTGGGATATTACAATTCTCCCCTCCTTAATAGAATTTCGTCCTCGAAATTCGCGTTTAATCTATCTCCTCAAGATACGCTCGCAACGCTCATGATATTACTCAACAACATCTCGAGGACATTTCATATCATCATTTTCCAGTTCTCACAAGTCCAAGTCCACGACATATCCTACTTGACTTAATACAGTAGCACATCTCCCTAATCCATCACTGCAAGTGAACCACGATATGACCACTAATATCTTAACCAGCTTAAAGAACATCATTGATCATATTACTCATAACCACAAGGTTCTCCTATTACCACACCATAACTCAACCGTTCCCCAAAGCTATCTCGACCACATATCAACCTAAAGGCAACTCAAAATTCAGCGATATTCAATCCTAATGATAAACTGACTCGCAGCACCAGGCTCAATGCAGACGCAACTAATTCCGGATACAACCGGTAGTGACAGGAGTAGAGCCACCTCTTTGTATGTCAAGAAGCTAATACTCGATAACGTGACCGGAACCTGCCACATACTTACAATCCATGGGAACATGGAAACGATACGACATACTCAATCAAGGATTCAGCAACAATATCCTTTAGTCTGACTTTTGCCAACTGATTCTTAACCAGATACACATCATTTTCTCGGCAGTACTTTCTCTCATAATTTGCCGCGAATGCTCGGGGTCTCGTTCATAAATACGGGTAGCCGTTTAGTCAGGACTATCAAGGAATAAACACTCTCCACTCAATATATCTCGGAATCTAAAACGTCACCAGATCTCCCCTCCTTATAGGAATCAAGATACCCAATTGCGGTTTATTCAATGACCACCAATCCTAAGTCTTGTCCTTGCTACTGATCTTAACTCCCAATAGCTAATTGGACCGTACCTCTTCTTGACCGTTAATTACGAATCCTGAGCTCCTCGAAGACTCAATAGGCTAGCTAGAACACGAGCTCTAGAACTGGTGTTATCAACTCCGTAGCCTACTCGACTGATAGCACATCACCGTGTCAACAACTGTTCTAATTCCTAAGGCATCTCATAAGTCGCCTCAAAAACGAAAAGCAACTTAAAGATGTGGTTAAGCGTTCATCTGACTGGCATAACAAGTCATCTCATGTTTCTGCCGATGTACCACTTGACCAGCACCCAAAGGAGTCTCATCTCCTCTCTCGGTCAATAATCCGACCCTAGGGCATGTGGTCCGTGATTAGCACCGCGCGTACTCATAGCAACTACTATCCTTGCAGCAGAACCCAATAGTTACTTAGACCTGTATCCAATTTCGGCCGTGGCCATACACCGGGGTATCTCCCACAACACCAAACGTAGAGGGGTTTTCCTTACTTCTAATTCACATTATCACGGATGCACCACGATAGCCTAAAACACCTGTTACCACCTTTACTTTACCCTATTTGTTACAGAACCTCACAGCCTTAGCTCTTTGTCACGCCAACCGCGACGTCACCTGTACTCCGCTCCACTTGTGAAAACTAAACACCTACACACCATAGCCAGGTCGTGATGCTAAATCTCCAAACAGCATAACCACTGTAAACTCCAAGTTCATAAGTCCATAATAATCCCTCAATAAATTCCCATCATAGATCTCTCTTGGGACTTCGTATTAATGTTCCAATTTATCCTTCTAGATTCGATTAAACTTAGGGTGGATGCCCTAAACCTCCAAGAAAATGCAAACCCCTCAGAACCTCAATTTACCTCCATACCTCATCAAATAACACGTCTCTCGACCAAATATGTACAGACAATTTAACTGTTACACACGAGCTACCGCATTACCCAACCTTCAGTTTCTCATCTCAGTACACCCTATACACATCTCGGTACCTACGGATCTACCATTTACCATCAGACTCCTATAGCACATTTTCCACCATGTGGGACCTTCCCGTACCACCCCTAGCAAAATCCAATCATGGACCTCCATCTCACATTTTACCATGACCTCATCTCTCATGACATTGACGCTAGCCTTAATAGGACGTCGACAACACCTAGCGAGACCAAGGAACTCCAGACCTCTTTAGAAAACACCTCAGAGTTAGCCCGGCAAATCATCTGCCAAGTAAGCTAAGTCCAACAAGTCCCTCCGGTGGTTATGACGACACCCTCACAGTGGCTCAGACTGACTGAGTGTCAGGTAGTGTTCCAATCCTGGGCACACTCTGTATCAATCCCTAGTAAGGCTCCCATCATTCATCACTACTTTAGTCAGTCGCCTCCACATGTCCTTCATGTGCTCGCGGGCGAACATGACTTGTCTCTCTGACAGTCCCCAAAAAGATCTCGTGGATCATCTCTTGAGACAACTCTTCAAGCCGATACACATAACCCACTAGGTACTCCTCTTCGTCTTGCCCGCCTCCCCATCCAGAAGCAAACTCCTGTTGCCACTGACACCATAAACAATGCAATTCTGGGAAGGCATCCAAATTGGGTAGGGGTACACTGGGATCTAGGCCTTCGGGTTCCATTGGGAAAACTCAAAATCTGTATACATCACCAAACATCAGGCAGCTATATTAAGGCGAAACCACCATCTTACCCAAACACCTAGGGGCAGGCACAAGTCCTAAATAAACCTTATTCATACCATTTCACAGTCCCTTCCTAACGTGCATTTATCACCCTTGCACGAATATAAATTGGGACACGATCTCTTACACGAATCAGCAAAACACAACTGGGACACAGTCTAACCCTATTCGGTTCACCTAGACATCCCTAACTCTACCCGACAACCTTGGTGTACAGGAACTCGTCCCTCAAAACTGACTCAAACTAGGCTCTGATACCAACATTGTAAGCACCCCCGCCCGGATATCCCAGCCACCCGGACTACCCGAACGGGAGCGCCTACGGGAGGAGAAAAGAATGAGACACCAGACAAAGACCACCCCGGCATGCATACACAAAAATGAGAACAGCGGAAGCAAAGCTCAAGACATGCATGCACTATGGGTACCCCGCTAATACAGCGGTCACAAGATAAATAAATAAACACAAACTCCTGTGCCGACATACACAAGACTCGAGAAAACACCTGGCACAGTACAAAATAATAGAGCAAATTCTACTTAGACATCAGAGTGGATAGGGATTGACGAGACTGCCTGTACACCACACCGACTCTGCCGTTAAAGCTGACTCCCTTGCTATGGCCCACGTCGCCACTACCTGGAATGATGGAAAGCAAGGTGAGTCGAGAGACTCAGCAAGCATAAGGAAAAGAAAGGCTGTAGGCTGAGTATAACCAGAAAACTCTCCCCAAAATAAACCCCCAGGTACACACAAGCCATGAGACACTACAACACAACAGCTCAATAGCATAACAAAATAAAAGCACATACCGGTCCTTGGGGCCCACATAAGACACTTGGCACCCAAGTCCCATACCAACCTGCCGCTGCCCTGAAAGGCAACAAATGTCTCCACAAACCTGCGCGCGCTGTCCCAGGCCGGTACTCCCGTCACCTGTATCCGTCGGTACTCCCGACAACCGAGCCATAGGCTCCCTCGGAACGGTACTCCCGTCCGAGAACTAAATACTACCAGTATCCATGCAATGCACATAAAAATGCAATGGCGTAGTGAGCATCAACGTGATACAAGGCGCCCATACATCCAGGCATCAGGCCATGCTCCGCCCACATAGTAAACCACACGCCATGCATATGCTCGCGGTGGATGCAACCTAACCAAACTAGAATGTTCGTGTCCAAGCATACTCAATAAATGAATATCCCAGCATGCATCCCGTACCCATGTGCATATCAAATCATGAACAGTAATACAAGATATCTAATCATGCAGTAAATCACATACCGGTAGAGCTAGTCAGCAGTGCCCGGCACCGGTCAACGGCCAGTGACTAGGGGTGTCCACCCGACGGTCCACATCAGGGCCGTACCATAGTCTACCCCAACGTCACCAACAACCGACCCTTGCCCCACTGCTCGATAGCTCTAACCGAACCATAAATAAATTTGAGAAAAAAACTGTAAATAAATCCAATAAAATCGTAATTAAACCCTCACGTCTAGGAACCTAGTCCCCAAACTGGTTCAGCATCATTCCCGAAAGGAGTGGGGGCGGTACAAACCCCCGTAGGCTCACAACGGATAAAATTATAGAAGCCTCGAATTTAATTTAAATTAGAACAAATGAATAATAATTTAACAAATAAGGTTAGGAGCCGAATTAAAGTAAGGGAGAGAATAAAGTACAGGAAATCACGGGGTCTTCCACGGGAATTAAAGATCAGGAAGAGAGGGTTAAGAGCTTGCCTTTACACGGCCGCTCCTTGCTTTTCTTGCGCACCCGCTGTTAAGTAAAACGTTTCCTGATAATAAATAAAATCGCAGCTTTAATTAAATAAATCTACCGTGTAATATAATTAATTTAGCCATCTAAAATCTCACGTAAGCGCACCACAATTAATATCTCAACGAGTCTCATATTTATTTTAAATTAAATCACGCTAATAAAATCCTCGAAGCCAGCTTAATAAATTAAATTTAAATCAAACGACTCCAAATTCTATAATTAATAAACGAGTCGAAACAGACGAAGGGAGGGTATAAAATACGAGAAATCACAGGGTTTCTCACGGGAATTAAAGAATACGAGGAAAGCATTAGGTACTTGCCTGAAATCAGCTGATTCCGACCACACTCGAGCTCCCGATGCAAATTAAATCATTTCCTAGCAAATAACACAACCGGGACCCAAATTAATTAATTTTAATCGCGAAAAATTTATAATTAAAATATAACATGCTTCTATTAATTTTTACCCACGTACCTGATCACTTCCCTTGTCGAAAAATCCCAAAATTCCTTTATTTTCCTCTTATTTTCTTCTCCTTTTCTTTTTCTTCTTCTTCTTCTTCTTCTTCTTCTTCTTCCCTTCTTCTCCCGCGCACTGCTCTGCGCGCCCTCTTCTTCTTCTTCTTCTCTTTCTTCTTCTTCTTCTTCTTCTTCTTCTTCCTCTTCCTTCCTCTTCCTTCTTCTCCTTCTTCTTCCTTTCTTCCCGCGGCCGCTGCTTCCCTCTTCTTCTTCTTCCTGCAACCAGCGCACCAGTGGCGCGGCCGAGCTCCACCGGCCGCCGCCTCGACCAGCGGCACCACCGGCCAGCCCCGCCTCCAGCTCCGCCTTCCACGACTGTGCGCGCCACCGCTGCTCCGTGCCGCCGCCGCTGCCGATTGCTCCGTGGCCGCGGCTTCTTCAAGCCGCAGCTGCTCTTCGTCGGCCATGGCAGCGGCTGCCATGGCCGATTGGCCTTCTCTCTCTCTCTCTCTCTCTCTCTCTCTCTCTCTCTCTCGCGGCTGAGCTCTCCCCCTCACCCGATCTCTCCATCTCTCACTCTCAGCTCACTCCCTCTGTCTCTCCTCTCTGTTTCTTCTTCACTCGGCCAGAAGCTTCAAGAAGCTTCAATTTCTTTTGATGCACAGCACACTAACACACGCGCACAGCCACAAAATTTTAAAACATTAATTTTAATTAATTAATTAAATTTAATTTCAATAAATTTAGTTTACACTTTTATTATTTTTATTATTTTTTTTTTTTTTTTGGGATATTACACCATGAAAGTGAAGAAATGGGCGGAGAGATCCGTCTGGGTGGAGGGTTATAAAGAAAGCAAAGAAGCTGAGCTTGATTTGAGGGTTTATGCAGATTCAAAGAATGGGATGATCTGGTGGGTCCAAATGCATCATATGTTGTGATGGGTCATATCCTCCCAGAAAAGATGCCGAAAACCTTATGGCAAATGAAATTATATTCAATTCAATGGACAGTAGAATGAAATCAAATGGAAAAAGAATTAAAGTAAAGAACCAGATTTTAGGAATTATAACTTCTGCTAAAAACTTGGACCATCTGAATTTACATGCATATTTTAAGCATGAGTTGATATATGAAGTAAAATGTTGAAGGCTAAGTTGATAATCTATCTCAATTCTTTATCTTTATATATATAAAAGTATGATAGTCTATGTAAGCAATTCCATCCGAATATCCTAACCACCCGAACAAAAACGCCCAAGGAAGGAGAAAGAATGAACCACAAGACAAAAACTATCCTGGCATACATACTCAAAAATAAGAACAACGGAAGCGAAGCTAAACACATGCATGTACTACGGGGACTCTGTTAGCACAGCGGTCACAAGATAAATAAATAAATATAGACTCCTGTGCCAACACACATGTGATACGAAGAATAACATGGCACAGTCAAAACTAATAGAGTAAATCCTACTCAAACATCAGAGTTGACGAAGACTGACAAAACTCCTTGTACACCATACTGACTCTATCACTAGACGTTGACTCCGTTGCCCTAACCCACGCTGCCACTACCTGGAATGATGGAAAGTAAAGTAAGTCGAGAGACTCAGCAAACATAAGGAAAGAAAGGCTAAAGGCTGTATAAATCTAATAAACTCTCCCCAGAACACCAACCCCTAAGCACACACAAGCCATGGGATGCTACAACACAATAGTATAGCATAATAAAAGCACATACCAGTCCTTAGAGCCCACACAAGACACACGGCACATAAGTCTCATACCAACCTGCCACTGCCTTGGAAGGCAACAAATACCTCTAGCAAACTTACGCGCGTTGTCCTGGGTCGGTGCTCCCGTCACTCGAACGCTCACGTTGGTCCTACCGATACCCGACCCATAAAATAACGGAGCCATAGGCTCCCTCAAAACGATCCTCCCGTCCAAGACTGCTGAACTATCGGTAACCATGCAATGCACATAAAAATACAATGGCATAGTGAGCATCAACATGATACACTGGTGCCCATACATCCAGGCATCAGGCCATGCTCCGCCCACATAGTAAACCACACGCGATGCATATGCCCGTGCCAAATGCAACCTAACCTCGCTAGAATGCTTGTGTCCAAGCATACTCAATAAATGAATATCCCAACATGCATCTCGTACCCATGTGCATATCAAATCATGAACAGTAATACAACATATCGAATCATGCAATAAATCACATAATGGCAGGGCTAGTCAACAATGCCTGACACCGGTCAACGGTCAGTGACTAGGAGTGTCCACTCGACGGTCCACTTCAGGGCCGTACAATAGTTTACCTCAACGTCACCAAATAGCCGACCTCTGCCCCACTGCTCAATAGCTCTAACCGAACCATAAATAAACCCGATAAAACCGTAAATAAACCCTCACATCTAGGAACCTAGTCCCCAAGCTGGGTTCAACATTATTCCGAAAGGAATTGAGGCGATACAAACCCCCGTAGGCACTCAACAAATAAAATTCTAGAAGTCTCAAATATAATATAAATTATCAAATGAATAATACTCAATAAAAAATGCTAGGCATCGAATTGAGTAAGGGATGAGATAAAATAAGAGAAATCACGGAGTCTCTCACAAGAATTAAAGAACAGGAGGAGAGGGTTAGAAGCTTGCCTTTTAATAGCAGATTCCCATCTCCTTGCTCAGTCGCTGCACAAATTAATAAATTTTACTAATTAAACTAAGCTTCAGTATGGAACCCATACGCATATCTCCAATAATCTAACTAAATGGATATAAAATCGAGGTTATTACAGATATAAGTCGTCACTAAAAATTGGAAAGTGAAGAGGACTTGCCTTATTTCATAGATTTTTAGCCCTAAATGCCCACGCACTGCAAAATAATAATAATACTAAAATAAGCCAAAATACAGCTTAAAAATAAGATTTAATTCTTAGAAAGTGTTTAAGACAAACTGACTAACCTACCTCGCCCTTCAGATCTTCAATTGCACGTAGAAAAATTAATTTTCTAAATTTTCTTTTTATTTTTCTCTTTCTTCACCTGCCTTTGTGCCTGTTCTTCTCCTGATTTGCTCTCTGTTTTAACTTCAATTAAGCTTCAATTGAAGCTTTAATAGCATCAGAAATCAGCAAGAAAACATGGCCAATTTGTCCCTAAAATTCGTGCAAAATTAGAGGGCAGGGGAGCAGCCGCGCGGACGCACCAATGCGTGCCATGTGGCTGCGCAATTGGCCTGCCCTGGCGCCTTGAAACGACGTCGTTTTGGGCGCCCCTTGCTGCCAAAATAAATTCTTACTTCCCCCCAGCGCACGCCCACCTCTTGGCTCGATCCCGCACCTCACGCCAACACCCATGTGCACGCAACCACTGGGCTAGCCGCTTCCTTCACCTATTAAACGTGGCCCATTAATTTTATAGTGAACCCAAGACAGGTTCTAGAATTTACATATAAACCCCACTTCTTCCGAAAATGCCACATACACCCCAAACTCCATTTTACTCATATTTTACTTTCACCGCAAATTTTCAAAAAATCCACTAAATTAATTTATTTTACTATTTTCATAAATACTCCTGTCCACGTTCGGAATTGGTCGACGAAGATTCGTTGGCCCACACTAGTGTGACGAATCCGAGAGAGGAACAATGAAGTATCTGGTTCGATTTGTTGAGCTGCCGGCTCGTCCCTGCAGGTACTCCGAAGCCCAAGTCAGTGAGCAAATAAGCAAGTATATCGGGTGTTCATAAGTTGAAGAAAAAAAGTACATACCCCAGCCCTCAAGAGGGCTGGTTGATATATATCTGAGAAGAAGCCCTTCTGCATGCTCCGTACGTGTACAGGCGATGGGATAGAATAGTCGGTGGGGGCGTCCCTACCGCAGCAAGGTGTCGACGAGACCTTCATTAATGTGGATGGGATCTGCCATTAATGAGGATGGGATCTGAGGTGGACGCCCGAAAACCCAGGCGCGGCTGTAATGATGTTGTTGCGAGAGGGCCAGGATGGGACTCGCACGGGTCGGCCAAATGGGCTGAGAAAATGGGCCTGAATGGTCCATCTAGGACGGCCCTTGGCCTGCCGATATACCGCGACATATGCCCCTTCAATAATACGAGTTGACGGACTGAGTCGACGAGCTACAGAGATCACTGGGAACCCACTCAAAACATAGCTGAGAGCTTGCCCGAATACGCTGATGAGTTAGAGGCGTTACCGGGAGCTCGCTTGGTCCCGACATTTGAGCATGGGCTCCAGCATTATACGAGCTTGCTTTAACGAGCTCAGTTCGATGTTTACTGAACCTTGAGCATTTGGGCCGTATCACTGCATTAAGTCCAGCCCACATAGAATAGAGCGAGAAATACCCGTAACAACTCCCAATTAACTTAATTATTTTCTCAAAATAACATCAATAAAGATTTTCTTAAATCTCCAAATACCCAAATGAATTAATATTTTCTTTTAACCCACAAATATTTAATTATCACCACAAATACGATAATTAATAATGATTAATCATTCCAAAATAATTTAATTAATTACCCTTAATTTCTTATTTCCTCAAAACAACATACATTATTATTTTTCTTTAATTCCTCAAATATTCCATAATAACTTCAAACACCAAAATTAATAATAATTATTTATTTCCCAATTTTTGGGATGTTACAGTCTAAAAACAAAAATTTCCCCCCCCCCAAAACTTGCATTTAGTAATTTGCATTAATAATTTAAAATTTTCAATTGCTTTGAAATAATCAATACTAATTATTGTAAAATTAATAATGAATTTTAAATACATGAGTTTTCAAATGCTAATCATGAGTTTTCTAATATATTATTATGTAAATATTAAATATTTAATTAATCCATCAATCAATCAAAAATAAATATTATATATGAGGAATATAAATAGACACTTAAAGTATTAATTAAGTCATGAAACATTATTTATTAAATAAAATTTTATCTTTATATTATATAATAATATATAATATCTTTATATATATAAAAGTATGATAGTCTGAAAAAATAAAATTTCCCCCAAAACGTTCATTAATAATTTGCATTTAGTACTTATTGCTTAATAATTTAATTTTTTCAATTGCTTTGAAATAATAAGTACTAATTACTGTAAAATTAATAATGAATTTTAAATACATGAGTTTTTCAATGCTAATAATAGGTTTTCCAATATATTATTATGTGAATATTAAATATTTAATTAATTCGTCAATCAATCAAAAATAAATATTATTTATGAAAAATATAAATAGACACTTAAAGTATTAATTAAATCACAAAAAATTGTTCATTAAATAAAATCTTATATTTATATAATATAATAATGTATAATATCTTTTTATATATAAAAATAGAATAGTCTGGAAAAAAAAATCCCCCCAAAAGTTTCATTAATAATTTGCATTTAGTACTTATTGCATTAATAATTTACATAATAATTTAAAATTTTCAATTACTTTGAAATAATAAGTACTAATTATTGTAAAATTAATAATGAATTTTAAATATATGAGTTTTTCAATACTAATCATGGGTTTTTCAATACATTATCATGCAAATATTAAATATTTAATTAATCGGTCAATCAATCAAAAATAAATACTATTTATAAAGAATATAAATAGACACTTAAAGTATTAATTAAGTCACCGAAAATTATCCATTAAATAAAATCTTATATTTATATAATATAATAATTTATAATATCTTTATATATATAAAAGTAAAATAGTCTGAAAAAAAAAATTCCCCCCAAAACTTGCATTAATAATTTGCATTTAGTACTTATTGCATTAATAATTTGTATTTAGTAATTTGCATTAATAATTTAAAATTTTCAATTACTTTGATATAATAAGTATTAATTACTGTAAAATTAATAATAGATTTTAAATACATGAGTTTTTCAATGCTAATAATGGGTTTTCCAATACATTATTATTGAATATTAAATATTTAATTAATCCGTCAATTAATCAAAAATAAATAGTATTTATGAGAAATAGGAATAGACACTTAAAGTATTAATAATTTTCATTTAGTACTTATTGTATTAATAATTTAATTTTTCAATTGCTTTGAAATAATAAGTATTAATTACTGTAAAATTAATAATGAATATTAAATACATGAGTTTTTCAATGCTAATCATTGATTTTCCAATACATTATTATGTGAATATTAAATATTTAATTAATTCGTCAATCAACCAAAAATAAATATTATTTATGAGAAATATAAATAGACACATCAAATATTAGTTAAGTTACAGAAAATTGTTCAAATCTTATTTTTATATAATATAATAATATATAATATCTTATATATATAAAAGTAGGATATTCTAAAAAAAAAATCCCTCCAAAACTTCCATTAATAATTTGCATTTAGTACTTATTGCGTCAATAATTTGCATTCAGTAATTTACATTAATAATTTAAAATTTTCAATTACTTTGAAATAATAAGTACTAATTATTGTAAAATTAATAATAAATTTTAAATACATGATATTAAATATTTAATTAATCCGTTAATCAATCAAAAATAAATATTATTTATGAGGAATATGAATAGACACTTAAAGAATTAATTAAGTCACAGAAAATTATCCATTAAATAAAATCTTATATTTATATAATATAATAATATATAATATCTTTATATATATAAAAGTAAGATAGTCTGAAAAAAAAAAATTTCCCCCCAAAACTTGCATTAATAATTTGCATTTAGTACTTATTGTATTAATAATTTGCATTAATAATTTAAATTTTCCAATTACTTTGAAATAATAAGTATTAATTACTGTAAAATTAATAATGAATTTTAAATACATAAGTTTTTCAATGCTAATAATGGGTTTTCAATACATTATTATGTGAATATTAAATATTTAATTAATCCATCAATCAATCAAAAATAAATACTATTTATGAGGAATATGTAACGCCCCGTTTCGCGGGCGCGTTATAACTTGGTTCGATTCTGGGACAATAAATTATTTTTCTTTCAAACTAATGCTAAACTACATCATTCATCGAATCCGTCCCAGAATTCTCATTCATTTATCTCGAAAGATAATCATTATACACATCAAATGCGGAAGCAATGATCGAAACCTAATATCTTAACATTGATCATAAATAAATTCTTACATCTTCAACATTCCTCAAAACGTTCAGAATTTAAAGTAGCAAAACATAAATTCATGGGCTACATAACATACATTTCATTTATCATGCACCTTGCTAAGTACCATTTCATGCCCAATTTATCCTCATATCTGCTACAATCTCCATCTGGAACGTTTGAATATTTCAGGGGCAAAGCCCAAGTTAGATGATGAATCATCTAAGTAAGGGTACAGAAAACATATTTCGTGCATGAATACAATGTCTTACTCATCGTAGGTGTCAACTGCACCCCTCATGCTACCTACTATTTTTGCGGTCATCTCTTTCGAAGCTGGGGTATATGGGTACACCATTGGTAAAGCAGTGGTGCCAGTTCGTACTCCTTACGACCACAATGCGCGTGATCAATGATATCAACGTGTACATATGCATTTCATAGCATGTCATGTATGCAGTCTACGTGATGGATACATATCCGAGCATGTCAACATGATGAAAATATTTTTGAGGAACATAAATCACTTAAGTATTTTTTATAAAACTAAATTCAGTTGGGAAGTACCACTTACCTTCTCAACCTTATCAAGCTACCTCGATATTCGCGCATGTCTCGAAATTCGTTCATCGCGTCGATTTGTGTGCCAACCTCAAAATTTGCACAAGTCTTTTCAACTTTAGCCTCAAAGCATCTTAATCACCACATTTATTTAAATAAACATTAAAATCTATTTTTCCATAATTTCTTACATTTTCTTTACTTTTTCTCCATTTCTTCCTATTTTTCCTCAATAAATCCAAACTAAATATTTCTCAAATATTTTACTACAAAAATTTATAAAATAATATTCTTGAATTTCTAAAATTTTCTAAGAAATTTTACTCACCTTAACTTAGCATCTTTGGCTTTCTCGGTATGCGTGTCACATCCTTGAAACGCGTGCCCGAACAATTTTCTCTCCCAAAATCTTCGAAATAACAATAAAACTATATTTCCCAATTTTTGAGATTTTTCTAGAAATTTTCTCTATTTTCTTCTATTTCTTTTCTTTTCTTCCCTTTTTCTTTTCTTTTTTTTTTTGTCCCCTTCTCTCTCTCCATCTCGCATTGCTCTCGACCCTCATTTGCTTCCTATCTCTCTCTCTCTTGATCCCACGATCCCTCACTGCCTCACTTTCAGCCGAAGCTCCCATGGCTCAATGCCATTTCCTTCTTCTCCCATTTCCCTACCATTCTCCTCTCCAAAGCTTCCTATTTATAGCCAAATGAAGGTTGAGCATTACTCTAGCACCATTCTCCTCTCCAAAGCTTCCTATTTATAGTCAAATGAAGGTTGGGCATTACTCTAGCAACTTGGCGTACAAAATCTTTCAAACTTGCAGAGGTAAGCTTCGATTGTAGAGGCGTGAGATTTACGTGGTAAGGGCTACATTTACAAAGGCATGGGTTGCATTTACTACTCTATGCGTACACACACACACACACACACATATATATATATTATACATCATATTAATTGCAATCCCTCAAATTCGGTTGCCATTTCCTCAATTCTAGCTGCCATGTCTCTCCCTAAATTCTGCTAAAATCTCTTAATTCTCAACCATGAAATTTTTTTGCAGAGCATGCCTTCCACGCACACACGACCACACCCATATATATATACACTATATATATTACATTTAATATATATAAAAATTATGCATTAACCCCAAAATTTATCTTAAATTCATTAGAATAATTCTATAATTAAAATAATATCCTCAAACACTGAATTAATTAACATTACGATACCGAAAACACAAAATTAATAACTTGAAGCCTAGCTAAAAAGGACGATTTTTCCCCAGTATCCTTACTAGGCTATCGTTTTATCTCGAAACTACTGAAGGGTTGTTCATTACACAAAACTGGAGCCCTCCTAGGGTTCTGTTGATTTTTCGGGAGTTTCCTATAATAATTCGATTTTGTAGCCTAAATGGCAATTATATTTTAGCTATACCGAAAACTGTTCCCGATTCGATTTCTTTCGATACCAAAAATCTTATCTCGGAACTCTCATTGAGACCCTATCATTTTCCTTAGACAATTTCACTTCGAGGCATTCCCTACAGTTGATTCGGTATTTATAACTGTTATCAAATCAATTTTTCGATATTCTAAACTTATTAAATCACGTGGCAACCTCATACAAACATGGGGTATTACAAAATATGAATATACACTTAAAGTATTAATTAAGTCATAGAAAATGATCCATTAAATAAAATCTTATATTTATATAATATAATAATATATAATATCTTTATATATATAAAAGTAAGATAGTCTAAAAAAAAAAATTTCCCCCCAAAACTTGTATTAATAATTTGCATTTAGTACTTATTGTATTAATAATTTAAAATTTTCAATTACTTTGAAATAATATGTACTAATTATTGTAAAATTAATAATGAATTTTAAATACACGAGTTTTTCAATGCTAATTATCGAATTTTCAATACATTCTTATGTGAATATTAAATATTTAATTAATCAATCAATCAATCAAAAATAAATCTTATTTATGAGAAATATGAATAGAAACTTAAACTATTAATTAAGTCACAGAAAATTATTTATTTATATAAAATTATATCTTTATATAATATAATATCTTTATATATATAAAAGTAGGATAGTGTGAAAAAAAAAATTTCCCCTCAAAACTTGCTTTAATAATTTACATTTAGTAATTCGCATTAATAACCTAAAATTTTTAATTACTTTGAAATAATAAGTACTAATTACTGTAAAATTAATAATAAATTTTAAATACATGAGTTTTTTATTGCTAATCATGGATTTTCAATACATTAATATGTGAATATTAAATATTTAATTAATACACCAATCAATAAAAAATAAATACTATTTATGAGAAATATGAATAGACATTTAAAGTATTAATTAAGTCACAGAAAATTATTCATTAAGTAAAATCTTATCTTTATATAATATAATAATATATAATATCTTTATATATATATATATATAAGTATGATAGTTTAAAAAAAAAAAATTTCCCCCAAAACTTGCATTAATAATTTGCATTTAGTTACTTATTATATTAATAATTTGCATTTAGTAATTTTCATTAATAATTTAAAATTTTCAATTACATTGAAATATTAAGTACTAATTATTGTAAAATTAATAATAAATTTTAAATACATAAATTTTTTCAATGGTAATCATGGGTTTCCAATACATTATTATGTGAATATTAAAAATTTAATTAATCTGTCAATCAATAAAAAATAAATACTATTTATGAGGAATATGAATAGACACTTAAAGTATTAATTAAGTCACAAAAAATTATTCATTAAATAAAATCTTATCTTTATATAATATAATAATATATAATATATTAAAATAGAATAGTTTGTAAATTTTTTTTCCCTCCAAAAATCTGCCAAGCTATTTTTTGCATCTAAAATTTGTATTAAATTTGCATAGATTTTCTAAAAATATTAATAAACAACTTGAACTATTAATTAAGTTATAGAAGATTGTCCATTTATTTAAAATCTTATCTTTATATCTTTATTCTTTATATATAATATTAAAATAAGATAATCACGCAAAGTATTTTGTCAAGTGTCAATCAATGGCGAATTTTTTTTTCTAAAAAACTTGCATTAAATAAAAAATAGTGATTAATTAATTATTAATTTTACTTTAATAATTATATTATAGTGTTGAAAATGTAATATCTTAACAAATGCATAAAAAATTATTTAAGATTGTCAAATGCTTGAGTTTTTCAATACTAATTAATATTTAAGGTATCACATTTTTAAGACTATGAAAGAAATCAAAATTCATATTTTTAAAATTTTGTTATTATTGAAAAACTTATTCTTACTCACATTTAAGAGTTTTAATTTATATTTATAATATAATAAATATAAAATAACTAATGTCTTTGAGTGCATATATTATAAATTTTATAATATTTATTTACAAATAAACATAATATAATAAATAAAAAATTTATAAGTATTTTGTCAAATAACCTACTTAATATGTTAATTATTTTTTAACACATTGAATAGCGATACATTGAATTAAGAGTCTTCTCTATTAGCATATTAAATAGCGAATAATTAATTAAATTTAAATTTTGATAAAAAATTGAATATTAACAGAAAAAAACTGTAATTATCAATTATGTTAGAATTATTTAAAATAACGAGTTTAATATTTTATTTTTAAATTAAATTTTCCCGTATATTGCACGGGTTTACCACTAATAATAATATATAGTAAAATAGTATGTAAATATTTCTTCCCTCCAAAAATCTGCCAAACTATTTTTTACATCTAAAAGTTGTATTAAACTTGCATGAATTTTTCAATGCTATTAATTAATCAAAAATAAATATTTTCTGTTAGATCTTCTCATCAATTAATTCGTCAATCAATCAAAAATAAATACTATTTATGAGAAATATGAATAAACATTTAAAATATTAATTAAGTCACAGAAAATTATCCATTAAATAAAATTTTATCTTTCTATAATATAATAATATATAATATATTATATTAAAGTATAATAGTTTGCAAATTTTTGTTCCCTCCAAAAATCTGCCAAGCTATTTTTTGACTATAAAATTTGTATTAAATTTGCATGGATTTTATGAGACATATTAATAGACAACTTAAACTATTAATTAAGTTATAGAAATTTGTCAATTTATTTAAAATATTATCTTTATATCTTTATTCTATATATATTTATATAATATTAAAATATGATAGCTAAACAAACTATTTTGCCAAGTGTCAATCAATGGTGAATTTTTCTCTCAAAAACTTGCATTAAATCAAACACTACAAGAGTTTCGATTTTTTCGGGCGATGAAAAAATCGCCGAAAAAAGTAAAAAAACCGCTGGTAAAAGTTTTATTGGCGGTAATTATAACCGTCTAAAATACCTCTGTCGAAAAAGATTTCCAGCGGTTTACAACTGACGGAAAAGACTATTTACCGACAGTATTTCTAAACCGCCGGCACAGTCAAATAATTGCTGGCGGTTTAAAAAAACTGCCGGCAAAGTTTTCACTTTTTTTTTACGATTTAGAAACCGCTGGGAAAATTATTACCGGCGGTTAAAAAATCGCCGAAAAAGATAAATAATTGTCGGCGATTTAATAAAATCGTCGGGAAAATTATTACCGGCGGTTAAAAAACCGCTGGCAAAGTCAAATAATCCAGACAAACTAATAAATTTTTTCACGGCAAAGATTCACCTGTACAACAGTCAATAATTTGACTTTGCCTGTATAACAATCAATAATAACCTATATAATAAAAAACCACCAACAATTTTAAAAGATTCACCTACTACACACAATAAGTATAACAATTGTATATAATAAATCTATTTAAGTACAACACATTTGATGATTTAGAAAGATCGATCTTGTCTCGTCTCATTACACAATACCATTCAAAAGTACATACAAATCTACCCTAAACTAAAACATGTCAAAATGACGTCAAACAACCCTTGATAACGCCACCATGCCATTCTTCAACCAAAATTGCATATCATGGTTTTTCGATCTGCATTGGAAAACAATAGATCTATTTAAGTATGTACATTAATTATGAAATTGCATAAAACACGTCCAAAATTGCATAACAACTATATACAAAAACACTTACATCAAAGACCCTCCACAGTATCGTAGTTTTACTGTTATTAGCATCCCTCACGACACGCATCCTAGAAAATTATCGAGGCAATCGATATAAAAGTTTTAGCACTTTCTGAATACTAATTTCAATAAACTCATTACCTAGCTCTACTCCCCCTATAGACTTGGTCGGATCAATAGACACAATAATTGCCTCAACAACAATGTGGCGAGGCATTCGTCCATTCATCAAGTGAACAAATTCACCAATTTGTGTTTAAACAAACATGAATGATTTTGAAGTATATTTTGCACTTTAGTATATTAACTATTTGATAGCGAATTACCTCTAAATGATGACCACATCCTAGTGTCGATAATCCAACGCATTCAACTTCGGGTGATGGTGTGCTTGCATGTGCGGCAGAAGCACTAGCATGTGAGGATGGTTATATTTCAAAATAGTTTAGTTAATATATATGGTAACATGTAATTTTAAATCACGAAATGCACTAATGGAATGACATACCTGTATCAGTTGTGGTGTATTGTCTGGAGCCGGTGGTGTATGTCCCATTGCCTCAAGTATTGCACGAACTTGCATTTGAACTTGACTTTGGATTTGAGTTTGAAATTTTTCTTCTAGCTCAGCAGTAATTTGCGCACGCATTTGGTCATACTGCTCTTGGGGCACCTGATATTGTTGACTTCGTCTAACCTTAGTTAGGTATGTTCCCAGTCCTCCTATTCTTACCCTGCCATGCCCATCTTTGCCTAGTATTTGAGAAAAGGCATCCTCTAGCGAATCTGGGGTTTGTTCATCATCAGGTATTTGTGACAACCTTTCATCCATTTGTTCCTGAAGAAACATTTCATAAGTTAGTTACATAAGTCGACAAGTAAAAAAAATAAAATATATCTACATCTTTCAAATTTTAGAAAGATATACGATTATATATGAAGATTCAAAGTCTATTATTTCTCCGCTCTTTTTGGTGTGCGTCTTTTTAAAAAGCTTGATTCTATCCGACTCATCTCCACTTTCAATAGTCATCTAAAAACATATATTGAAATATATTAAATGTTTAAAGTTTAGGCATTACTAATTAAATTATAACTAATATCCATTATGTTCTTATTTGATGCCTAACCTGAGGATACGATCGTCTACTGCTGGTGTGACCCATCTTTTGCTTATCTCGATTGGCACGATTTGTCGCACTATGTTCCTACTTGTAATATGATATTAGAATTAGGTATAGAGAATCTAACTGATATATCTACCATACATAAATCATACATACCTATACTTGGTCACATCCCCAATACTCCACAAGAACCTTCCACTGTTCTGGGTTTAACCTAGGCGGTATTTTGGATAAACGAGCCGCATCTGTCTCATGGCAATCATAATGCCTCTTCAAGGTGGCTTTGTACTCTCTCCACTTCTTGGAAGCATGTTGCAAGCAAATTGATCTCCATGTTGTGGGTACATCAATGTTATTCTGCAATGATACCTTTATTAGAGTATAAAAAGTTAGGGTCAGATAACTAAGAATAAAAAACATTATTTACTCACCAAGACCTCTTGCCAAATGCGCTCCTTATATAATTTCATCACCGGTGACCTCTAATCAGTAAATGTAAGGGGAGCAATACTCCTTACCATCACACCTAGTTGGGTTTCCAATTTAGTTGCCATCTCCCTAACTGGTTGTCCTTTAGCATCAGTAAATGTAAGGGGAGCAATACTCCTTACCATCACACCTAGTTGGGTTTCCAATTTAGTTGCCATCTCCCTAACTGGTTGTCCTTTAGCATCAAATTCAATATGAATCTTTTCTTTTCCCCACTTTGAAATTTGTCTTGATATTCCTCTTCCTTTCTTGGCTGTAGATGACATGGAGCTTATACTTGCTAAAACATAATAACACAATAAATTCACATTGAATTAGGAAAGAATAGTAATTTATTATTATTCATATAAATTTTTGGTATTTACCTTGCTGACTATGTGAGTCTTGGGGGTTGGATTGTGAGCGGATCAAGTCATCTTCAGGACGCTGGGGATGTGACGGGACTGGGTTTGGGGTTGGATGATGGGATGGAACTGATTGTGAATCATTGTGGTCTGAATCTGTACTACATGACACAGATCCAATTGGCCAACGAGTCTGCCTCTTAGGTACCATCAGTGTAATTACCTATTATTGATTTGAATGTAAAAAACAATCTGATACATTAATCGGGAACAATCAATGTTTGAATACACAAGAAAAAATTAAGTAAATTCCAATACAATTTAAATCACTACTAATATAAAAGAATGCAACAATAAATGAACAAAGAAATCGAGATCATATTTTTAGTTAGATGACAAGTTCAGGGACAAACTTAACACGAAAATCCATGGTCGTTCTAAATTGCAATAATTTGCCATTTCATGCAGCAAATCTTTTTCATACCCTTTGTCAACAAAATTTTATCTTCAAACCAACTAGTAAGAGTGGGAGAAATTCTACTTTGCTTTCTACAAAAGCATTGCAAGGCTGATGTTTTACAAAAATCATTAATCACCAGCTTCCATTTAAAAGAGGATGACAAGTTAATCATATTCCAGGAGGGTAGTAACGAAATTCCATATGCAGAGAATATGAATTTTGGAATTTGCATAATGTCTTTACTGAGACAATTTAAAACAAGCAAATCGTCATTATATATTGGATGTGTTTGAATATATACATACATACATATATATATATATATATATTAGATAAATAATAGCATGATCAAAAGAACCTTAAACCTATAGAATAGAATGAGAACATGTGAATGTGTAATTACAAAGAAATGCATAAACAAGCAAAGCAAAGAGCCAAAGACTACGGCAACAAAGACAGATCTTTGGGCACCCACAAAAAAAAAAAAAAAAAAAAGGTAAACAGGAATGGTTCCCTTAAACTACCTTTTTAGACTTCTCAAAAGCTCTATTATTCCTTTCTCTCCAAATGTGTCACGATACATGGTAATGAATAGTGATCTAAACACAAAGATGCCTCCTACTCAAGTAAGCACACCCTTGTGAATTAAGAAATCCAAACATAAATTTTGCCATCACACATTGTACACAAAAAATAAGGAAAAAAACATTCTCCAAATATATGAGCCACCAGACAGTGAAGAGGAAGATGATCGCCAACTCTCCTCCTTTCTTGCACAGTTAACATTAGTCAATCACTAAAGGGCTTCCTTTCTTATAAGTCAAAGTAAAACTAAACAAAATTGTCCGGGCAAAAAAGAAAAAAAAAGAACATAAAAGCCACTTTAAAAGGGGCTTTCAAATACCACAAGTACTTTCAAAGAAAGTGAATAATATTATAACTTATTCCTTGTATAATCAATGTGGTTATTTTAAGTTATTGTTGCTTTGGTCACAAAAGTTTCAGTAGAAAGATACGATCAAACCCGAACGAACAAAACATTTAATTGAATCGTACCAGTCTCTATTGGGAGTTATTACTCATTTTTGTACTTGCTATTTTATTTTCCAATTATTTCTTCAATTAAGAAAACAAAAGAAAATAATAGAATAATTATTCTCTTAGCCCATTCGGAAGGATCACATCCCATAATTATCTGACTGTTTATGTCTCTACTCTAAAAAACAGAGATCAAAAGTTATTTAAGTTTCATCAAGTGAATTTGAAGCATGCCAAAAAGAGCAGTCATCCATTCAGTTCCCCAGTCCAAAAAGTTACATTGAAAAGCAGAGACCAAACCAATGCCACACACACAAAAAAAAAAACAGAAGTTACTTATACAAGCCAACCAAATTTATCATTAGCTAAACTAAACAAATCAGGAAAAAACTCATATCAAGGCCTAGCATCTATGGCCACACCAACTGTCAAAACAAAATCCATCTGAAGACCCACGAAAAAAGTCAAAAAAATGGATCCCAAACTTTCAAGATTCCTTTCCATAAGAGTGCTTGTATAGCAACCTACTTGGCCTAGGAGATCACCTACCCCATATTGAGTACCATATTTAGCCTCAATAACTCTTCTAAATCTGATGACTGAACATCCCAAATAATAGTTCTTCCCTAGAGATGTTCCACAATTAATTTTATTATTGTATATATAAAAAAGCCAAATAAATTATTTACAGATCCTCTTCACAGCATTGAATTTTTTAATTAAATAATATTTACCTAGTTTTAATTAGTTTATTTTGGCACAAATTCAAGCCTCAAAAAGAAATAGAACTCTTCAGTAGAACTGGAGGTCAGTAAACCCCAATAAAATTGTTCAACAAACTCAATCCACGCTCTGTGCATTTCAGAGATGTTCAGTCATCAGATTCATGCATCAAGGCCACACATGCTGAAAAGGGAACCTTACCTTGAAGACCATTGACTTGAAATGATATTGGGACGCTAACAGTTTGAAGAAAAGCTAAAATTTACTTAGTGTTTTGAAATGTTTATATCCCTCTTTAATTGTTGAAATTTATGCCATATTATTTGCATATGAGTTCTGGCATCAACAGTTTAATTAATTATTTGTTTGATTATAATTTGATTTGATGATGTAATCGAATTTGTATGCATAAAATAGAATTTAATTGAATTGAAATTTTAAAAATTTGATTCAAAGAGAGTGAGAGAGACAGAGACTTACCTGATGATTCAAAGAGAGGCAGCGACTGGGCAAGAGAGACAGAGGAGAAATTGAAAAAAGAGAAAGAATGGAAAGAATAAGTTTACTTTTTGTATTTGTGAACACAACACAATGCAGGTTTAGTGAGGACCACGTCCTCTATTTAAACAGAAAAAGGGATAAGAAATTACATCAAATTTGAAAACAAAATACTTAAAATCCGTAACTAAAACATCAAGATATGCTCTGCAAGGATGCTTCATTCTGTTTGTTGAGATTTTCTTATCCAGCCGAACTACCATTTTGGGTTGAAGTTGTTGCCGTTGAAGCTCTTTCAACCTTCAACGTCTCTCCACTGTTGCAGCGTGAATTGTGGGAGTTTTCAACCTTATCACTCCAACAGTTATGTTCAACCTTATCACTCCTTTGAGTCCTACAATTCACGTTGAAGTACTGGGTTGTGCCAATAGAGACAACATGACTCGCAAGGCCGAGAGCGACTAAGCGTGAGTGAGCTAGAATGATTGAGTGAGCGAGTGAGGCCGAGAGCGATTGAAAGTGAGTGAGCGAGGCCGAGAGCGACTGAAAGTGAGTGAGCGAGGCCGAGAGCGACTGAGAGTGAGCAATGGCGAAGGAGGCAGCGACGAGAGAGAGCGAGAGAGGGTTAGGGTTTGCAGGGGAGATTTTGGAAGAAAAGAGGGTGAGGGGAAGATTAATTTGGGCGGGGGCGGGGGCGTGTGGGGGGTATATAAATCATATATCCCCGACGGTTTTAAAACCACTGGGGATGGGCCAAAATTACCAGCGGTTTTACAAACCGCCGATAATGGGTTAAAATTACTGGTGGTTTTTAAAACCGCCGGTAATGTGTCAACATCACTGCCGAGAAAAGTTCGTCGGCAATACCCATTTCCCTTGTAGTGAAAGGTAGTGATTAATTAATTATTAATTACTTTAATAATTATATTATAGTCTTGAAAATGTGATATTTTAACAAATTCTTAAAAAATTATCTAGGGTTGTCAAATGCTAGGGTTTTTCAATCCTAATTAATATTTAAAGTATTACATTTTTAAGACTATGGAAGAAATCAAAATTTATATTTTTAAAATTTTGTTATTATTGAAAAAACTTATTCTTACTCATATTTAAGAGTTTTAATTTATATTTATAATTATAATATAATAAATAGAAAATAACAAACGTCTTTGAGTGGATATATTATAGATTTTATAATATTTATTTATAATAAATATAATATAATGAATAAATTTTTTTATAAATATCTTGTCAAGTGACCTATTTAATGTATTAATTATTTTTTAACATATTAAAGGGCTGTATATTGAATTAAAAGTGTTCTCCATTAATATATTAAATAACGAATAATTAATTAAATTTAATTTTGATAAATAATTAAAGATTAAAAAAATTATAATTATTAATTTCGTTAAAATTATTTAAAATAAAAAAATTATTTTTTTATTTTTAAATTAAACTCTTCTGTGTATCACACAGGTTCACCACTAGTATTATATTAAAGTAGAATACTTTGCAATTTTTTTTTCGCTCAAAAAATTTGCCAAGCTGTTTTTGCTTCTAAAATTTATATTAAATTTGCATGGGTTTTCTGAGAAATATTAATAAACAACTTGAACTATTAATTAAGTCATATAAAATTATCTATTTATTTAAAATTTTATCTTTATATCTTTATTCTATATATAATATTAAAATATGATAGTCATGCAAAATATTTTGTCAAATGTCAATCAATAGGGAATTTTTTTCCTAAAAAACTTGCATTAAATCAAAGGTATTGATTAATTAATTATTAATTTTACTTTAATAATTATATTATAGTCTTGATAATATGATATCTTAACAAGCGTCATTCCGAGCGTAAATCCTTAGGAAAACTCAAAATCTCTATTGAAAACTCAACATCTCGTTGAGGGGGCAATCCTGGTAAATCCTCAGGAAACATATCTCCAAATTCTTTGACAATTAACACATCACTTAATCCTACAGGGACTTCTATATTTTTTTGAATATATGCCAGATACCCGAAAGCTCATTTTCGCAATATTTTATTTGCCTTTAGGGCTGAGACCCATTTCCTTTCGTTTATTCCACCTTGTCCTCGAAATTTAATAATCGAGTTTCCATTCTTAAGACTAACTACCTTGGCCTTACAATCTAAGGTGGCATCGTACTTGGTTAGGAAATCCATTCATAGAATTATATCGAAGTCCGAAATTCAAGAAGGATTAAATCCACCAAGAACTCAGCTTCCCCTATCTGAATTTTTTTATTTTTATATCCTAACGAGGTTTCTAGAGACTTCCCCATAGGGGTTGCTACTATCATATACGGCATTTCAGATTCTCTGATTTTTCCCCTAGTATTTCGGATAATGCATATGAAATAAAGGAATGACTTGCTCCTGAATCTATCAAAACATGCATAGGGAAACCAGAGGTAAACATGGTACCTTGGATGACGGCTGGGTTGTAACGCCCCATTTTCCGAGCGCACTAAAACTTAGGATAATTCTGGGATAATTTTTTTTTTAATACTACTAAAACTAAGACTAAACCATATTATTGCTCTTATCCATCCCAAAATTTTCATTCATTTATCTCCAAGGAGAATCATCATAAATATCAAATGTGGAAGCTAGAATCGAATCTAATATCATAACATTAATTATAAATCAGTTCTTACATCACGAGAACATAAATTTCTCAACATAACTTAATACATAACATAAGTTCTCAACTAATATTAACCCTAAATAGGGTTCTACATCATCATTTCTCAAACGTTCAGAATTTAAAGTAACAGAACTTAAATACATGAGCTACATAACATACATTCAACTGATCATACAACTCATCATGCACTTTGCTAAGTGCCATTACATGTCTCATTCATCCTCGTTTCTGTTACAATCTTCATCTGGAACGTTTGAATATTCTAGGGGTAAAGCCCAAGTTAGATGATGAATCATCTAAGTAAGGGAACAAAACATTTAATGCTCATGTATGTATGGAATGCACATAATATCATAACTCTCATGTTTGGGTCGACTACACCTTAAGATTATTTGCCATTTTTACAGTCTCCTTGCCAGACCGAGGTGTATGGGTACACCCTTGGCAAAGTAATAGAGCCAGTACCTAATCCCAAACCCATGCAATGTATGACCATGAGTCTTTTTATGCTTATATGCATATTTCATAAATCAAAAATGTAAATGCAATCTACATGACATACTCATAACAAGGCATGACAACATGATAAAATCAGGTTTTGGATCGAATCACTTATAAAACAAGTATTTTCATAAAACTAAATTCAGTTGGGAAGTACCACTTACCTTCTTAAGCTTATCGGGCTACCTTGATATTCGTGTATTACCTCAAAATATGTGCATCATCTCGATTTGCGTGCCAACCTCAAAATTCACACAAGTCACTTAATCTTAAGCCTCGAAGCACCCTAATCATCGTATTTATTTAAATAAGTATTAAAACTAAATTTTCCATAATTTCTTGCATTTCCTTTATTTTTCTCCCTATTTCTTCCTATTTTCCTCAATAAATCCAAACTAGATATTTCTCAATTATTTTCTCAAATATTTCACTATGAAAATACATAAAATAACATTTCTGAATTTTTAGAATTTTCTAGGAAATTTTTACTTACCTTAACTTAGCCTCTCAGGCTTCCTCGGTATGCGGGACATGTCTCGATCTTTGTGCACAATCTGAATTCCCGAGCCTTGCCTCAATTCTTGTGCCTAACCTCGACCTCGATTCTCGTGCACTAATTCGATTCTTACACGCCACATCAATTTTTGTGCACCACCTCGATTTCTGTGCACCATCTCGATTTTTATGCACTGCCTTGAAATGCGTGTTTGAATAATTTTTCTCGCCAAAATCTCCGGAATAATCATAAATCTCCATTTCCTCTTTTCCTAGAATTTTCTGAACATTTTTCCCATTTTCTTTATTTTTTTCCCTTTTCTTTCTTTTTCTTTTTCCTTTTTTTTTTCTTTCTTCCTCTTCCTATTCATCTTCTTCCTCCTCGTTTCTTCCTTCCAGCAATCTGCAACACCCGAACCAGCCATGCCCATCCTTCTTTTCTTCTTTTCTTTTTCTTCTTTCTTCCCTTCTTCCCTTCTTCATCCTTGCGTGCACGTATCCTGCAATAGCTGCGGCTGCCATGGCCGACCCAACCAACTGCTACCGTTGGACACCTCGCCTGCTTGCAGCACCACCCGACGCCCCAACCGCCGCGTGCCCCTGCCTCGTGTTGCCATGACCGCGGCTTGCGGCTATGGTTGTTGCTCGCTCTGCTGGCTTCTCCAACACTGCGCACCACCGCGCGATCCAACTTTGCCTGGCCTCCTTTGCATACTGCCTGCTTCGAATGCGACCGCTGCTCGCGTGCATCGCTGCCCCTGCCTCCTTGTGGTGCTGTCATGGCCGCGACTATGGCTGCTGCAACAGCAACCTCGCGGTTGCCATGGCCGCGCCTTCATCTCTCTTTCTCTCGAGCTTTTGCCCATCTCTCTCGGTCACTCATCTTTCCCTTCTAGCTCTCGGCTATAGCTCTCAAGCTCCCTCTCTTCTCTCGGCCTCCGTCAAGCTCTCTATTCTCTGCCTTTTCACACACACTCACGTACACACAGCATATATATGTATATATATATTTACTTTACATAATCAAATAATTGCAGCCAATCTCTAATCCTTATCCTTATGTCCAATATCTCATCCTAATGTCTTGATTGGTTGTCCCTTAATTACAGCAAATTTCACATGTGGATGTCATCCGTAGTGTCTGCTATCAATTATACACATATATATATTACACTAATATACTTATGAGAAATGGTGATGCTACACGGACGAATGCAGTCACAAACAGATTGACAAACCCAAGTTATCGCGATATATTGACATTAAAATATCGCGATAACTTGGGTTTCAAATTTGAGTTAATTTGAAAACCCGCCTCGCCCAAATTGATTGTTTAGGGTTTAGCTTGCTTTCTCTCTCTCTCTCAATTTGGGCATTCTCTCTGTCTCGCTATTGCTCGCTCTCTCTTACTCTTTTCGACAGAGGTAGGCGTACTTTCTATTCCTCCATTGCCGGCGACTGTATCCCTCTCACTCTCTCCCTCTCTCACACCCTCTCGCTCTATCTCTCTGTATTTTTTAACCCATCATGTCTGTGGAAAAACAGAACCCTAGAAGTGTGAGATCGAACGCCCCCACTCCGCTTGCTTCATCTCCCCTTGCCGTCGGCAATGAGGTTTGAAATTTCTGGCCAAAGCAAGAACTCAAGTGAGAAATTCATTGGACGCCCCTAATTGAAGAAGTTTCACCCTCTGTATTTTTTACATTGGTACTCTCTGTTCCTCTGTATTTTTTATATATATATTTTTTTACTATCTATCTTGCTTTGGTAGATTGTGAGCTGCAACTGAAAAGAATGCCATCCTCCTGTTATTGGTACTTTCTGTTCCTCTGTATGTATGTGGCCCCTAGTTGAGTTGCTCAAGCTTCACTACTAGTGAAATTTTGCATTAATGTTAAAGAACAAATTCCTGTGAAGCATTTCATCTCTTTAATGGGTCATTTCACACTAGATCCACTTATTATTTGCCACTTGAAGATGATATGTTCACTTGCACCAAAATTGATGAAATACTTCTAAATTTTCACATTCGTTACTTCTCTAACATGTATGGAACACCCATATGTGTATTCTTTTTAAACAAAATTTAAAGCCTTGTTCTTAGACTTGTTGGAACACCCATATGTGAACCACTTGTATGAGTTTTCTAAACTTGTTTGGCTGCCTGCCCCTAATCCACCATATATATGTACAGCAATGAATGTACTGTGATGATTGTGTTGGATTCAATGTAGCAAGAAATCTTGTTCTCTTCATTGTAGTGTTTTATTGCTTTTAAAAATTCTTGTTCAATTGGGCTTGTTATGCCATGCACTTGAATCAATTCACAAGTTCAAATTTATCTTAATGTTATGTTTTATTTAGTTTTGAATGTATTAGCAATTGTTTGACATACTTGATAGTGTATACATTTATATTTTTTTAGCATATAAGTGGGAGGATATTGACAGTGATGAAACATTTCAAGTACAACTATTTAATAACATAATCTTTTTCAAATTTAATTATTTTTGTTAAGATGGAATCCAATTTAGAAATGAGTGAAAGTTCAATCAATTGTTCAACCTCGCTCGCATCAAGGAATTATGTGTGAGAATGGTGTGCCTGTTTTGTGTTAAACTTCGTGGACTAAATTTAATCCTGGAAGGAGATTCTTGCGATGTCGATTCTGGAAGGTAATTTTTATCTTATACATTAAATAATTGTTAATAATTTTCTTATGATTGATTGTTGGATGGTCTGGTGGACAGGATGATGATTGCAGATGGTTTCAATGGATCGATGATGAATGAACCAATCGTGAGAAAACATTATGCGGAGCTTTGTTGGATAAGTTAAAATGGAACATGGATGTTAAAGATGAAAATGAGAGATCACTTCAAGAAAAGATATTGAAGCTTCAGGAAGACCATAGATGTATAATCGAAGAGAATTTTCAATTGAAAATGAAGCTTCAAGAGTATAGGGAAAAAGAAATAAAGTTTGTTAGGGTTCTAATAGTGTTAGGATTTAGTTATTTTTTGTTGATTGTATGGTTGACGAAAAACGATGGTAGTAGATTTAGGTATTTGGCTTTAATGTAAAGGACAATCTATGTTAGTAAAACTTTATTTTTTACGTGAAAATTGATTGTTTAGTCTATTTTTTCTTACCGTAGAGGTACCACCATATGTACTTTAAGATCATCCAATGAGTTGTATGTAAATTGATTGTATATATTTTAATGTAATGTATTTTTTCTTACCGTAGAGGGCCCTAGTTGAGTTGCAAATTGATTGTATGTATTTTTTCTTACTGTAGAGGTACCACCATTTGTCAGTCTATTGCTGAATGTTATATCATAATCATCATCACAAGCATTAATCCACTAAGGGGGGTTGGCTACATGGATTTTAACTCTGCAGCCATCTATATCCAGTTTTGTCAATGTTGCAAGGAACATAAATTCATATTTACATTTTCGTTCATCCATAATTTGTACGAGCTTGTGCTTTATGTCAATTTGATATGCGACTATAAAAAGGATGTTCTAGGGATATATGTTCCCATATTCTATTCAATTGTGTGTTTTATCTCCTTGTGTGTTGAATAAAGTTTTTGACAAACCCAATTTCAGGTACAATTCTTGTTGGCTACCTTTGCTTGCAAAATATTCTGAGGGCCACATCATCGAAGGGCCTTTGGTTGTTCCCCTTGATTGTGAGTGGATTTGGCACTGCCACAGACTAAATCCACTTGACTAGAACTTCCATCCAAAAGGTTTCTAGAGCAGGAAAGTGTACCCAATATGATCTTCTTTCAGCTATCAAAAGGCAGATCACATTAAGAATTACACAAACTACAAATGAAAATGCAGAGATGTACTTCAATCTCATTAAGAATTACACAGCCTATCATGTGACTCCAGCAACACAAACTACAAATGCAAATGCAAATCACAAACTGCAGTGGTTTCTTCATGCTGCAAATTGCAAATGCAAAACCTATCTAGTGTCCCCAGCAACCCCAAATACACAACCACGAATTCAATCAAGGATAATTGCAGTACACTTCCTCATTGCCTGCTAGTTGATAACCGTAGCTAGAGTTGAAGTTTTGAAGACCTCAATAAAGGATAATTGCAATACTCTTCAATCAAGTTCCCTGCTTCAACAAAAACATAATGAAATGTGTCAAGGAGAATTATGATGAATTATGCAAGCAAGAAATCATAAACAAAGGCCAAAGTGTCATGTATACATAAAGATGGACAAAAATAAATGCAGGTATACATTTTTAGGGACATACAATGCTCTCAAAGTGTGGGCTCAGCCATATTCTAGCAAAAACAAGAAGCTTTAAGTTTAGAGTGCATTGCATTTAAATTTTGTGAAGGGGATCTTTTAGGACACCATTCTCATATAGAATATTAGATAATCAATTTTGAAATATTGACTGTGATGATCATCCAGCTACTATGTTGAAGCTAATATGCCTTGTATTTCTATCTCTTTCTTTCCCAATTGAGAGATAGGACAGACGTATTAAGAAAATAATGAAATTGAAATTTCAACTATATAATTAAAACATCCATGATGCAACCACTCAAGCTACCAAAATATTAGGTTGAAGTTTGAACATCATACAGGAACCACAATCATAATTAACTTGGAGCTGTAAAACCTTAACTGTCAATTTACAGTGTTGTAAAACCTTAACTTTCCAATTTATGCCTCTTTATATCTAACCACACAATAAGCTCATTTAGGATCCCATCTACTCCTAATAGGTACTCACCTACTTCCTAGAAGGCATTATCACTGGATCATTGCACAAAGCAATATTCCTCGGCCCTAACAGCAAAACGCATGACCGAAAAAAAAACGCAAAAACCCAGAAACTATATGAACAAAGAAATGCATGCACTGAAGGCTAAAGGGAGATAAAAGAAAACTAGCAAAGACAAACCACATACCATTCCCTTCAAGATGGGGGCGTCTGATCTCTCACATCACTAGGATTCTTCTTTTCTTCAGGTTCCAATATTCGACATTACTTAAGGTAATAAGACAACAAAATACATAATCGACACATTATTAAATAAACATCATTCCGAGGCTTTTTCTATGAACGAGATGACTTTCAAATCCAAGCGTCGTCGTTCATTGCCTCATCCCCGGACTCGACTTCTAGTCCATCAGGATCGTCGAGTACAGTCGCCCCTTCCTCATCATCATCAGAGCCGAAGTCATTGATACCCATCTCGTTGGCTAGGGCTGCCTTGTCAGCGTCCCATTCCCCATCTGAGTCTTCATCTTCTATTATAGCCTCCTCGTAGATGAGGGCGGCGTCTTCACGGAGTTGCTGACATAAGAGATATAAGGACACATGATTGCCTTCATGACGGATCCCTTCAGCTAAGGCTCTCCAATCACCTTCCAAGTGATTGATCAGGAATTCCATTTGTGCATGAATTAGGTTTGGTCGTGCGTAGTTGTTGGGCGGTATGTGTAACGCCCCGTCTTCTCGGGCGCGTTATAACTTGGGACAATTCTGGGACACTAAATTTTTTTCTTTCAAACACTAAGCTAAATCAAATCATTCCTCGAATCCGTCCCAGAATTCCTATTCATTTTTCTCGAAAGAAAATCATTATACACATCAAATGCGGAAGCAATGATCGAAACCTGATATCTTAACATTGATCATAACTCAGTTCTTACATCGTCATTAACCATAAGGATATACATCAACATTCCTCAACATGTTCAGAAATCAAAATAGCAGAACTTAAATACATGGGTTACATACATTTCATTTCTCATGCACTCTGCTAAGTGCCATTTCATGCCTCATTTATCCTCGTATCTACTACAATCTCCATCTAGAACGTTTGAATATTCCAGGGGCAAAGCCCAAGTTAGATGATGAATCATCTAAGTAAAGGTACGAAAAACATATTTCGTTTATGAATGCAATATCTTACTCATTGTAAGGGTCAACTGCACCCTTCATGCTACTCACCATTTTTGCGGCCACCTTTTTTGAAGCCAGGGTGTACGGGTGCACCCTTGGTAAAGTAGCGATGCCAGTTCGTACTCCTTACAGCCACAATACGCGTGATCAATGATATCAACGTGTATTTATGCATTTCATAGTCATGTCATGCATGCAGTCTACGTGATGGATATATATTAGAGCATGTCAATATGATGAAAGCATTCCCGATGATCGGGTTTTTAAACATAAATCACTTACGAACTAAGCATTTTTCATAAAATTAAATCTAGTAAAGAAGTATCACTTACCTTCTCAAGTTTATCAGGCTACCTCAATATTCATGCCTTACCTCAAAATTCGTGCATCACCTCGATTTGCATGTCAACCTAAAAAAATTGCACAAGTCACTTCAAATTAAGCCTCAAAGTATCATAATCACCACAATTATTTAAATAAGTATTAAAACTTATTTTTTCATAATTTCTTGTATTTTCTTTATTTTTATCTCTATTTCTTCCTATTTTTTCTCAATAAATCCAAACTAGATATTTCTAAAATATTTCACTATGAAAATTCATAAAATAATATTCTTGAATTTCTGAAATTTTCTAGAAAATTTTACTTACCTTAACTTAGCATTTCTGGCTTCCTCGGTATGCGTGCCATATCCTTGAAATGCGTGCCTGAACCATTTTCTTTTCCAAAATATCTAAAAAATTATTAAATCCCCAAATCCTATTTTTCAGGATTTTTCTAACATTTTTGTTCTATTTTTTCTCCATTTTTTTCCCTTTTCTTTTTTTCTTTTTCTTTTCTTTCTCCCATTCTTCTTCTTCCTTCTTCTTCTTCTCCCGCCTGTGCACCTTCCGGCCTGCCATCACCCTCACCGCCTACCGCCGGCCTCCCCGACCAGCGCTGGAGCTACTTACGGCTGTCGTTGGCCGCCACTGGTTGCGGCCTTGCTACAGCTAGTTACAGCCATGACATGACCGCGCTCTCTCCGTTCGACTGCCTCAGCTCCGTCGTGGGTATTGCTCCGCCTGCTAGCCGCCATCGCTTGCTACGGAACTGCCATGGCCGCGGCCATGGCTGCTGCAACAACAGCTTCGTGGCTGCCATGGCCGCACCTCCATCTCTCTTCCAGCTCTCTCTCTCTTTCTCTCCTTCTCCCTTGCTTCTCTCGGCCAAAGCTCTCTCTCACTTTCCATTTGCTTGCTTCCATCAATCTCTCCACTCCTCTATTTATAGGCTCACACCGCCTCACGCCTACCTCGTTCATTCTTCCTTGCATGCAAAATGTCCCATAAATCTTTCAGGGCATGGCTTGTAGAAGGATGGCTGCTAAAATCTCTCCAATTTACAGCCAAAATCTCGGCCATTAAAGCTTCACAGAAGCTGGCCATTCACGCCCACACGCATATACTTATATAATACATATATATATTTTACACTAATATAATTATATAAAAAAATACACATTAAATCCTCAATTTTATCATAATATCACTTGGGTAATTCTCTTATTCCAACTATGCCCTTAAACCTCAAATTAATTTGCATTACAATACCGAAAATCCATAATTAATAATTTCAAAGTTACTCGATAATAACGATTTCGCTCCAGTGTCCTCACCGGGCGGTTGTTTCATCCCAAAACCACTGATGGGTTGCTTATTATAAAAAATCGGAGCCCCCCTAGGGTTCCGTTGATTTTTCGGGAGTCTCCTACAACAATTCAGTTTTATAACCTAAATGACAGCTGTATTTTAGCTGTATCGAAAATCGTTCCTGATACAATTTCTTTCGATACCATAAATCTTATCTCAGAACGCTCATCGAGACCATATCATTTTCCTTAAACAATTTTACTCTGAGGCATTCCCTGTAGTTGATTCGGTACTTACAGCTATTATCAATTCAATTTTTCGGTATTCTAAACTTATTAAAATTACGTGGCAACCTCATACAAACATGGGGTATTACAGTATGTCCCTTAAGATATCCTCGAGGACATTTAGGCGGCCGAAGATGTCTTCTGCCATCGGTTCACTATCGACCCAACGAAAGATCTAGTGGGTCACCCAAAACTGCTCGAGGTAATCTCTTTCCATGCTGACATTGAAAAACCGATCAAATTTTCACTATTAAATAGTAACCATATAGTGTTTGTATGTAAATAGTACACCAGGTAAGTTTCTAAGAAAAAGAGGTGGGTCACAAACGGACACATTTAAATACCAAGTCTTTCCTTAGCCAGAACTTTCCTAGACATACACTTCAACTACACCACACTTAAATCCAGTAACTTTTGAGACTTTGATTATCCATCCCCCAATCTCTAAATAGAGATTTCTAAATCTAAGTTTTTTTAAATCTCGGGTTCATGGATTCCTGATGTTCTTTCCTAAGTTCCTTATAGTTCGCTCTGATACCAACTGTAACACCCCACTTCGACGGGCATGTTATAACTTAGGAAATTTTGACTATATATATATATTTTTTAATAACTCATCATGATATAATTTCAAAATTTCCCTACTACCTACTTATCATTAGCTTACTTACTCTGTATATGTTAGGCTAGGTAATCATCAATAGCGGAAGCAAGAATCAAACCTCAACATACCTCAAACATTAATAATATTATATGATCACCTCAACATACCTCAAATATTACGTTTCACCTAAACTTGTAACAGTACACTTACGTTTCACAATTAAGCTACCTCGACAAGCGTGACAACCTTAATAAACGTGTCAAACGAGCTATTTCTCAATCCTCGGGCCCTAATGATTCATAAAACATTAAATTATTCCAGAATATCAATTTACTATTTTTCTCATAATTCTCATAATTTCCACAATTTCACCTTATTCATGATAAATATCTAAACCCTCATTTAACCCAATTTTTCTTCACTAATATTCTTAAAATAACATTTCTAGCCTTCTGGAATTTTCTTGTAATTTTTTAGATTAAATTCCTATTTTTTCCTTATTTCTATAATAACAAAATCACTTAAATAAATAATTAATTTATCATTTTCAAGAAAATTTTTCTCAAAATAAAGCATAAACAAAATTCTAGGTTTTCTGGATTTTTTTCAAAATTTTTGCAAAACTTTTCCTATTTTATTTTATTTTATCTTTTTTTTCTTTTCTTTTTTCACCTGGCACGCGCGTGCAGGCCATGCGCCGCCTCCCCATGCCCTAGCACGTGTTGCCACGCACCCGACCTGGTTTGTCTTCTCCGGCGGCTGCTTTTCCGCCGACGACACTATCGCACCATGAAACTTCAAAACGAGCTTCTACCCGCCTAAACTCGACCCCTGATCTCGAAAATGGCTTCAAAATTAAAAAAAAAAAACAACTAAAAATACCTCATTTAGGCATTCGAAGGCGCGGCTCCGGTGGTGACGCGATTTTCTAGCGAGGCTTCGTTTCCTTGCTCCGTTAGCCACCAAATGCTCCAGAAATCTTGCCCACGATGCAAGGATTAAAACCCCACTCACAAATCTCTCAAACACTACCCCAAACACCCGATCTTTGAAATAATTTTTTTTTTATGAAGGACCTCACTCGAACTCGACTATTTATAGCCCAAACTCGATGTGACTTGTCCCATCAAGGGCGGCTATGCGTCCTGAAGGCCACTCCGACGACCATTGAGGCATTAATGCCCCCCCTCACCTCTGATTACTTGTTGTAGGCCCGGCCAGAGCATGGCCATCGCGCCTGCTCCGATTTTTTGATTTTTTTTATATAATATAATATGCATATATACATACATACGAATTTATCATATATAATTTATATATACATTCAACAGTATAAAAAATCCCAATTTTAATACATAATATTTATATAATTTCTGGTATTTTTTACTATTATTAAACTATATACTTTATACAATTTAATAAATTTAACTAAATAAATTTATACATACCTAACTCTATTAAATTTACTAATAACACTAAAATTCTAATAATTTCTCTAGGGTCTAAAATACCAAAATTTTGATTATTATTTACGATGTCTTAGGGTATTACATTCTCCCCTCCTTACAAAAATTTCGTCCTCCAAATTTGATCATTATTCGCTCATTTTGACTATAGGGTTCTCAAATAGGTATGAAAAATTAATCTTCATGTCTTCTTCTCGCTCCCAAGTTATCTTTTCACTTAATGGGTTTCATCACATAATTTGCACAAGGGGAATTGACTTGTTCCTCAGAACTTGATCCCTACGATCCAAAATTTTGACCGATTTCTCAAAGTACGAAAGATTTTCTTGAACCTCGACAGCTTCGGTTGGCATTACTTGAGAAGGATCTGGCTCATGCTTACGGAGTTGCGACACGTGAAATACGTCATGGAGATTTGATAGGGCCAGGGTAGAGCGAGTCGATAAGCGACTGGTCCAATTCTTTCCACTATATCATACGGACCTATATACCTGGGACTTAACTTGCTATTTTTCTTGTTGCTTCGAGTTACCATTCTTAGTGAAGATATCTTTAGATACACTTTATCACCAAATTGGAACTCTAAATTCCTTCTTCTAGTATCCGTGTAGGATTTCTGATGATCCTGAGCTTCCTTGATTCTCTCCCAAATGATCTTTATCTTTTCTGACGTCTCCTGAACTATCTCAGGTCCCAAGATTTGGCGTTCACCTACCTCAGTCCAGCATATTGGGGACCTACATTTTCATCTGTATAAAGCTTCATATGGAGCCTATCCAAATGCTGCTGTGATAGTTGTTATTATAGGCGAACTCTACCAATAGTAAATGTTCCTCCCAGCTTCCTGAAAAGTCAATAGCACAGGCTCGCAACATATCTTCTAAGGTTTGAATGGTCCTTTCTGATTGACCATCAGTCTGGGGATGATAAGCTGTACTTAGCCTAAGCTGAGTACCTAAACACTGTTGCAGGCTTCCCCAAAACCTATAAGTGAACCTTGGGTCATGGTCTGATACAATACTTACAGGCACTCCATGCAATTTGACAATCTCGTTAAGATACTGCTAGGCTAACTTGCTGATTTGTTAGCCTACTTTCATAGCCAGAAAATGAGCAGACTTAGACCGTCTGTCAACAATCACCCAAATAGTATCATTTCCTTTGGAACTTCTTGGCAAACCTGTCACGAAATCCATCGTAACATGTTCTCATTTCCATTCCGAGATTTCTAATGGCTGCAAACTTCCACCCGATTTTTAATGCTCAATCTTGATTCTCTGGCACGTGTCACATTAACTAACGTACCTTGCCACGCTTTTCTTCATTCCCGGCTACCAATACACAACCTTCAAATCTTTGTACATCTTAGTAGAACCAAGGTGTATAGAGTATCTGGATCGGTGGGCTTCTCCCAAAATTACTTGTCGTAATTCCTTCATGCGAGGTACATATATCCTTCCCTGAAACCGAAGAATGTTTTCTCTTACCTCAAATTCTGATCTCTTTGCTCGTTCATGCTCATCAATCCATAACTTAATTCAGGAATCTTCTGAATAAGCCTATCGTATTTGATCCATTAATTCTGGTTGCAGAGTGAGACTAGCTGCGTAGGCAGAGTTACCTCAGGAAACTACTCCCACTGTCATCAGACTAAAAGTCTCAACTAGCTTCCACTCAAATATCATCATTCCAGCCACATCAGTGGTTTCTTTTTTGCTTAGGGCATTAGTCACAATGTTAGCTTTACCTGGATGGTATTGGATAGTATAGTTGTAATCTTTTAACAGCTCCATCCATCTCCGTTGCCTCATGTTCAATTCTTTTTGTGAGAATACGTATTGTAGGCTCTTGTGATCAGTAAAAATTTTGAATTTCTCGCCATATAAATAATGTCTCCAAATCTTTAAGGCAAACACCATCGCTGCCAACTCCAAATCATGGGTCGGGTAATTCTGCTTGTGGTTCTTAAGCTGTCGGGACCCATAGGCAATGATCTTACCGTGTTGTATCAGCACACATCCCAAATCGTTTCTTGAGGCATTGGTGTACACCATAAATTCTCCTAATCCGTTTGGCATAGCCAGTACTGGAGTGGTAGTGAGCTTATCCTTAAGCATCTGAAAACTCTCTCTGCACCGCTCGTTCCAATCGAACTTCATCCCCTTCTGAGTTAACTTGGTGAGGGGCATTGCAATCCTGGAAAATCCTTCCACGAATTTTCTATAATACCCAGCCAATCCCAGGAAACTCTTGACTTCTGTAATAGACTGAGGTTGCTTCCAATTCTTCACAGCCGCTATCTTTGTCTGGTCGATGAATATTCCTTCGGCCGATATGACATGCCTTAAAAATGCCACTTGGTATAACCAAAATTCACATTTCGAGAATTTGGCATACAACTTATGTTTTTGCAACGTTTGCAATACCACTCTTAAATGTGACTCGTGCTCCTCCTCCGATGGAGAGTATATCAGTATGTCGTCTATAAAAACGATCACGAACTTGTCCAAAAATGGTCTGAAAACTCGGTTCATGGTATCCATAAAAGTTGTTGGGGCATTGGTTAGTCTGAACGACATCACCATAAATTCGTAGTGCCCATATCGAGAACGAAAAGCTGTCTTAGGTACATCCTCTGCCTTGATCCTTAATTGGTAGTACCCTGATCTCAAGTTGATCTTTGAGAAGATCTTGGCTCTTTGTAACTGGTCATACAACTCCTCTATTCTGGGGAGTAGGTACTTATTTTTGACAGTTATCTTGTTTAGCTGCCGATAATCTATACACATCCTCAAACTCCCATCTTTTTTTTTAACAAAAAGCATTGGCGCATCCCATGGCGACATGCTAGGTCTGATGTCCAACAGCTCTTGAAGTTGGGCCTTTAATTCTCTTAATTCTGTGGGGGCCATTTTCTATGGGGGTATGGAAACCGGTCTTGACCTCGGTACAATTTCTATTGAAAACTTGATCTCTCTCTATGGTGGCAATCCAGGTAATTCTTCAGGAAACACATCCCCGAACTCTCTAACGATTCGCACTTCTTCGATTTTTAATGGTTCCTCATTTTTCCCTTGGACACACGCCAAGTATCCCTGTGCCCCTTGTCGTAATAGTTTCTTAGTCTTTAGAGCCGAGATCCATTTCCTTTCACTTGCCCTCTTTTTCCCTCGAAACTTGACATTCAAATCTCCGATCTTGAGACTAACTGTCTTAGCTTTACAATCCAATGTAGCGTTGTATTTGGTTAGGAAGTCCATTCCTAGAATCACGTCAAAATCTTGAAATTTCAAAAGGATTAGATCCACCAGGAACTCAATTGCTCCTATCTGAATCTTCTAGAGACTTCCCCATCGGGGTTGCCACGATCATACGACAGTTCAAGTTTTCTGATTTTTCTCCTAGTACTTCAGCGAATGCATGCGAAATGAATGAATGACTTGCTCCTGAATCTATCAAAACATGCATAGGAATACCAGATATAAACATGGTACCTTCGATTACGGTTGGGTCTTCTACCGTATCTTGTCGAGTCAGATGAAATACCCTTCCCTGCTGCACCCTGGCATTTCCTGACGAACCCTGAGGTTGACTCATCTGCCGCGGCTTGGGGCAATCCTTTGCAAAATGTCCTATCTGTTGGCAGTTAAAAGAAGTGATTCCTTTCTTGGGGTAGTTTAGATTGATATGTCCTTCATCTCCGTAGTTGTAGCAATCTTTCGTTCCTAGCCGGCACGGCTTTACGGGGTGTTGCTTCTGGCATCTCGTGCACAGATTACTAGGCTTGAACTTAGGCCTCTTGAGATCCAACTTCTTGCTTGCTCTGTGATTACTTTCTTGCTGACTTTCTACTTGAATGGCTTCGATCCGACTCAGATTAGCCTAAGTTGTGATAACTTGTAGTACCGTCTCTACATAGGACTAAGTACTTATGCTGCTCAGGGCTCGCTGAAGCCTCAAATTTAGTCCCCCCAAGAACTTTTGAGCTTTGATCCTTTCATCTCATTCATAAATGGGCATGTACCTGATCAATCGGTTGAAAGCATATTCGTACTAGGCTACGATCATGTCCCCGGTTTGCCTTAATTCCATAAATTCTCTCTCCTTCTTCACTCTCAAATTTAGAGGAAAGTACTTGTAATGACCCAAATTTATTTATTATTACTATTGTTAATATAGATAATATTATTATTGTTAATATTGATATTATTATTATTATTATTATTAGTTAAAAGGTGTTCCCAGCAGCTTTCGTTGCCCACCTCCGTTTGCTTCCAGATTCCCAAGCCACTTAGTTGCTCGATTGAGGCGGTGGTGTGGCTGAGCTTAAGGAGGGTTAGCAACGTGTTTAATGGGTGTTAAGTGGAAGGAGAGGGAGCAATGTGATCAGCCAAGTGAGAAGGAAAAAGAAGCAAAGGAAGTTGCAGGGGCCAAGAGCGAAGAAGGAGCAGCAGCGAAGCAGAGAGGAGTTGCAGAGCAGAGGAGACTGAGGGTGTGTCGCAGCTGTCGTTCCGATTCGGTTCCAGCAAGCTCTTCTCCTCTTCTCTTCCTTGAATCGCTGTGGTTATTCGGTGCATGTGCAGGGAGAAAACTTTATGCGTTGTGCATCTGTGAAGCCTTCCATGTATATATATATATATAGGCGTGAGTGATGGGTTAGCCGAGAGTCTGCTGGACCTCCTCCTCTCCCTCTTCGATCGTTTCTCCTTTTTCTGCTGCTCTCGGTAATGGCCTGGATAAATTAAATAGTGGCTGTGAGTTTAAGTGTATAAGAGGCTGTTGATATATATAACGTGGATATACATATATATGGTAATATATAGTGACTATTTCGGAGGCCCTGTCTAAGCTCCTTTCTCTTTCTCTATTCCCCCACTTGGTTGATTGTGGGTGATTTTTAAGAGAATAATTTGACTTATACAAAACTTAGATCCAGATTGATGCTCTCGCTGGGGGAGGAATTGGATTGTTATATATCTGTATATATATAATTATACACTTATTGTATAAACATACTCGATTAAGGTAGCTTATAGTTGCTATAAGTATTTATACACAGTTATATATATATATATATGTAGTTGCATTAGGCGAGTGACAAGCCGAGGCTCAGTCCAAGTCCATGCTCAATGTTTTAAACCTCCATATTGTTGATTTGAGGTGGTCCTTAAAAGAGTAGCATATTCTTCTCAAACTTTAGACCTTAGTCTTTGTTTTCGCTGGAGAAGAATTCTTGATATATATATATATATATAAATATATTATTGTTCTGGAAGTAAGAAGGTGGAAGCATGAAGTATATATATATATATATATGTGTGTGTGTGTGTGTGTGTGAGTGTGGGGGTAATGTGTAGCAGTGGGATTGTGTGAAGTCAACATGTTCAACTTGAAGTAGGTTAGCAAATAATACTAGTAATAGAAATTTGGGTAAATAATATGTAATTATTATTATCTTTCTTTCTTGGTACTAATCTTAGTAATACTACTAGTAAATAATATGTATTATTTGTCATAAAGCATTGAATTATATATATTTATAAATAATATGTTACTAGTAGATAAGTATTAAAGGTAATAACTCTTTGGGTTATTATAATGTAAAAGTATAAATTAACAAGGCACTAAATGTTGTAACAGTATCCAACGTTTCTTGGTTGTATCTCAGAGAGTTTGTTCACTCTTTACCTTATAAAAGGAATGAAGATAGGTACCTACGGACTAGATGCTAGCTAAGGTCCTTAACACTGTTTTTCCTGTGCCAACCAGTTAAACTCATACGACACGTCCAAGTGCTCAACGTACACTCAAGTCGAGTTTATGCATTTTGTGTGGTTCATTTACACTTGAGTGCTTGTTACGATCATGTTATATTTATCTGTAGTTGGTAGACACGAGCATTTGCATTAGGCGTGTGTTTTACTAGTTTGGCGAGGCTTAGCGGGATGCTTGGCTTATGGGGGCTTCGTATCCTATTCGGTCTACTACACCACCCTTATATGTTGCACTTGCATTGTCATGGCGCCACTTTTGAAATACAGCTATACGGTGTCAGGTTTTCCCGAACCGAGTAACTTAAGGACGCCTCGGCGTGCCTAGATTTTTATTTAAGGACGCCTCGGCGTGCCTAGCTTTTTATTTTAGTTGCTTATGCAGGCCAGAGGGTGTGGTCGCTCCCACCCAGGCGAGTTTCAGCTCGTAGTACAGGTACAGTCTGCCTTCAAGGCAGTAGCAAGTTTGTGATAAGGACTTGGGTGCTAGTGCATTCCTTATTTGGGCTCCAAGATCCTGTATATGTGCATTGTTACTTATGCAGTTGGTACTTGTGTTAGTTTATGAGATTGCATGGCATGTTATGCATGAGTTTCGGTTTGTTATGCACTTGAGATGCAAGTTTACTCTTAGTACCTACTTTATCTATCTTTCCTTTATTTATGAGCTTGCTGAGTTATTTGAACTCACCTTGTTTTCTCTTCATTCTAGGTAAAGGCAAGGACTCAGTTGTGGGCGAGTCTAGTAGTTCTCGATTACTTGGTTAAGCGGTGTACAGGGCTATGCAGACCTAGCAGTTGTCAGCCTGGGAGTTTCTTTTTGTGCATTTTGTCGCTTCTGGACTGTATTTTCTTTAGTTTATTTGGGTTTGTATGGTTTATGTTTATTTTGTGGTCGGTGTGCCAGAGATGTTTGTTATGCATGCCTGGGCTATGTAAGCCTAAAGATTAGTTGATGTATAGTTGTTGAGGTTTTGTAATATATGCCGGGATGGCAAGTTTTCTCTATTAGTTTTCTCTTGGTATTTATCAGTGGCATGCATGATAAGTTCTTCCAAATCAGGTTGTCTCTATTTTAGTAGGGCACCCGCTCTGGTTCTTTGGGGACCTAGGTGGGGGCCTTATAGTACTTTTCGTCGAAGAGTTCTTTGAACTGGTCCCAGGTGACGTATGGTGCCCTAGCTCGAGGGGTCATTGCTGGCTTAACTCCTTTCCACCATCTATCTGTCTCGTCTTGAAGCATGAATGTGGCACAATTGACTTTCTCCTTTTCTCCATAGTGTAAGTGGTCTAGCAGCTTCTCCGTTTGTTCAATCCAGAATTCCTCTTCGTTGGGGTCCACGCCAAGTTTCCCTTGAAAAACGGGAGGATTATGTCGCTGGTAGAGGTCGAGCATGTTGACTGCATGGCCATCCTGGGAGTGAGTTCCTTGCATAAATCCTACCATGCTTCCCATTATTCGCTCCATTTGGTCAAGTCGACTGCTCCCATTCTCCTGGCTAAAGTCGTCTTCCGGGTTGCCACTTGTGTTTCCCTTCGCATTGCTAGCTCGTTGATTGGGTGTCCTAGGTCCTACCGTTATCTCCCTTTGAGTGTTTACCATCTGGAAAGAAAATAACATTCTCGATTAGCTCACAAGTCTTACCATTCGTTAAAGTTTAACCTTCATATATTTGTACAAATATTATACATCCGATTACAAAATGTTATAGGCAACACACTACATAAGTCATGGAGATAGTTAGAGCATTTCTAGCTATATCTACTTTGGTTCGGACGACTTCCATATCCAGGCGTTCTTTTCGTCTTCGGACTCGTACGGTGGTCCCTCGAGATTGTCTCTAACCTCTTCGATCTCTTCCTCGTCCTCGGATTCTGTGTCCTCAAACTCAAAAGGGTTATTCTCAACCCAGAGTATGGGTACATCATTTTCCTCTTCTGCCTCGATTTGGCCTCCCATTTCTTCTTCCTCCTCTCCCTCAATCGGGTATCCCATTTCTTCGTCAGACTTCTCCACCAGCACCGGCACATATAGCTCGACCAGTTGTTCACGAATTCGCTCGCAATAAAGATGGAATTCGGGGAATTGCTTGCCCTGCCGGACCCAATCAGCGAAGTCTTGCAGATCGCCTTCCAAAACACCAACAAGCATATTTATCTGGAACTTGACTAAGTCAGGCCAGAGTCGGTAACTAAGGGCTATGTCATCAATGATTTCTTCTATTTGGACCAGATGCTCCATGATGCCTTCGTTCGGTTCCGGGTTCCGAGTGTCGAGACGATGCGCCCAATGTTCAACTAATACATGTTCTGAGAAGTTTCCCGCCATCCTGCCATTATAATTCCCGTTAGTATCCCTAATTGACCTCGAGTTGGTATTTCTAACCTTCTTAGATTATCGATATAAGTGCTAATGTTCAGTCTAAATTCTCTTCCTAGGTACCCTACTTGGTTGAGCTCTGATACCAACTGTAACACCCCACTTACTCAGGGCGTGTTATAACCTAAGAAATTTGGGACTTATTTTTTTTTTTCACGTGCTAAATTTATTTATTCCCAAAATTCCCTTAAACCTATCTGGTGCTAGGCGAAATAATTCACACACTAGATTTAAACAGAATCACATAAAGCGAAAGCTGAAATCGAACTTGATCATAGAATTTCATAGATAACTGAACATAGTACTTGTTACAAAGTTCTCACGATACATAAGCTTTCAAAGATAATTTAAAACGTACATTTTTGCTACACATAATACTTGAAATGTTCATGCTATAACAAACATGGTACAACTTGCTCATTTCTCGACAACTCGTGTCGTTACACATCTTCGACTTTCGTACCATCACTGCAAGTCCCAATTGAAACGTTGAATATTCCAAGGCCAAAACCCGAATTAGCTGATGAACCATCTAAGTAAGGGTACAAAATATTTTAACATGTGTGTATAAAATGTCTTACTCATCGTAGGTGTCAACTGGACCCTTCATGCTACCTACCATTTTTACGGCCACCTCTTTCAAAGCCGGGGTGTATGGGGGCACCCTTGGTACAATAGCAGTTCCAGTTCGTACTCCCTACGGCCACGATGCATGTGATCAATGATATCAACGTGTACATATGCATTTCATAGTATGTCATGTGTGCAGTCTACGTGATAGATACATATCAGAGTATGTCAATATGATGAAAACATTCCCGAAGATTGGGGTTTAACATAAACATTTATAACCGTACTAAACTTGTAACAGTACACTTACATTTCACAATTAAGCTGTCTCGATAAGCGTGACGACCTCGATAAACGTGTCAAACGAGCTATTTCCCAATCCTCGGGCCTCAAAGATTCCTAAAATATTAAATTTATTCCAGAATATCAATTTACTATTTTTCTCATAATTCTCATAATTTTTCCTTATTCATGATAAATATCTAAACCCTCATTTAACCCAATTTTTCTTCACTAATATTATTAAAATAACATTTCTAGCCTTCTGAATTTTTTTTGTAATTTTTCAAATTAAATTTCTATTTTTTCCTTATTTCCATAATAACAAAATCACTTAAATAAATAATTAATTTAGTATTTTCCAGAAATTTTTTCCCAAAATAAGGTATAAACGAAATTCTAGGTTTTCTGAAATTTTTTCAGAATTTTTGCAAAACTTTTCCTATTTTATTTTTTTTTCATTTTTTTTTTCTTTTCCACCTGGCGCGTGCGTGCAGGCCATGCGCCTCCTCCCCACGCCCTGGCGCATGCAGCCACACGCCCGACCTGGTTTGTCTTCTCCAGTAATGCTGCCGCACCACGAACTTCGAAACGAGATTCTACTCCCCTTAAACCCAACCCCTTAATCTCGAAAATGGCTTCAAAATTAAAAAAAAAAAAAAAACTAAAAATACCTTGTTTAGGCGTTCGAAGGCGCAGCTCTGGCGGTGGCGCGATTTTCTAGTGAGGCTTCGTTTCCTTGCTTCTACTGCTCCGTTTGTCACCAAATGCTCAAGAGATCTTGCCCACAATGCAATGATTAAAACCCCACTCACCAATCTCTCAAATACTTCCCCAAATGCCCAATCTTTGAAGTAAAAAATTTCTGATGAATGGCCTCGCTTGAATTCGGCTATTTATAGCCCAAACTCGACGTGACTTGTCCCATCAAGGGAGGTCACGCATCCTGAAGGCCACTCCGACAACCATTGAGGCATTAATGCCCCCTACCTCTGATTGCTTGTTGTAGGCGCAGCAAGAGCATGGCCATCGCGCTTGCTCCGATTTTATGATTTTTTTAATATAATATAATATACATATATACATACATACGAATTTATCATATATAATATACATATATACATTCAACAGTATAAAAAATCCCAATTTTGATACATAATATTTATATAATTTCTAGTATTTTTTACTATGATTAAACTATATACTTTATACAATTTAATAAATTTAACTAAATAAATTTATACATACCTAACCCTATGAAATTTACTAATAACACTAAAATTCTAATAATTTCTTTAGGGTCTAAAATACCAAAATTTTGATTATTATTTACGATGTCTTAGGGTATTACAATAATGCCTTGCGTCTTTACAATTCATCCGCTTCTATGTCTTCGCTACAAATCTCATCTGGAACATTTGAATGTTCTACGGGCAAGACCCACATTAGATGATGAATCATCTAAGTAAGAGTACATTATAACGCATATGTATGAATGGAATGAAAATAACATCATAACTCTCATGTTTGAGTCGACTGTACCTTAAGATTACCCACCATTTTAACAATCTCCCTGCCAGACCGGGGTGTATGAATTATCTAAGTAAGAGTACATCATAATGCATATGTATGAATGGAATGAAAATAATATCATAACTTTCATGTTTGGGTCGATTGCACCTTAAGATATTACCCGCTATTTTTACAGTCTCCCTGCCAGACCGGGGTGTATAGGTGCACCATTGGCAAAAGCAACGGCGCCAGTACCTAATCCCCATACAACGTATGACCGTAAATTTCATCATGCTCATATGCATACTTTGTCATCAATACATGTAAATGCAATCCATAAGACATATTCACATCAGGTCATGACAACATGATGAAAATATTTACATAAAATCAGGTTTTGGTGGAACCACTTACAAGCCATTTTTATAAACTAAATTAAGTTGAATAGTACTACTTACCTCGCAAAAGATAATTTTGCCCCTGGCGTAATTTTGTCTCAAAATTCACGTCGGACTTCCAATCGTATTCAATTATGAACCTTGGCGTATCTTGGGCATCATAATTATTTAAGAAAATCAAATTTCTAATTTTCTCTAATTTTTCTCATTCCTTCCTATTATTTCCTCAAGATTATGAAATAAATACTTCTTCATAAAATTTTCTCAATTTCTATTCTCAATAATTCCTAAAACAATATTCCTAAGCCCCAGAAATTTTCTCATAATTTTCAGAATCCATATTCTATTTATTTCTTATTTTCTCTTTGATTTTCAAGGATCTATTGCCTCAAAAAATCCATAATAAATACCAATAATGCATTTATCTTCCAATTTCATCATCAAAAATTCTAAAATATCATTCTCATATTTCTGAAATTTTTGAAGATAACTTACATTTCCTTGGAGCGATTCGGTATTCTTCAATACTACGATGAAACCTCGATTTGCGTACCCAACAATGCCTTCTGTCACAAATTTTCACACAAACTACTAAACCAGCCTATAAGATTTTTCTAAAAAAAATTTTGGTATTTTTCTCTCTTTATTTTTTTTTTCTTTCTCTTTTTCAGATCTCTTTCTCACTCTCAAATCTTTCTTTCTTACAACCTTTCTCTTTCTAATCTAAATTCTCAAACCTTTCAAGTTTTCTCTATTTATAGAAGGTTGAGTTAAGCTTAGCATAATTGTAGTGATCCACTATCTTTAATTATTTTGTCACATTTTTTAATTATTTTTCACTAAATCTCACTCATAATATTTAATTATTTATCCACACCCTACTTTGTCTCCCATATTTCTCAATTATTTCACTCATTATCTTTGATTATTTATCCACACCTTACTTTGTCTCCCACATTTCTCAATTATTTCATTCATCATCTTTAATTATTTTATCATATTTCTTAATTATTTTCCACTAAATCTCACTCATAATCTTTAATTATTTGTTTACACCCTACTTTGTCTCCCACATTTCTCAATTATTTCACCCATTATCTTTGATTATTTGTCCACACTCTACTTTATCTCCCACATTTCTCAATTATTTCACCCATCATCTTTAATTATTTTTCACTAAATCTTCTTTTAAATAGATTGTTCTTTCATTTAGTTCATTAATTTTAAGCCCACTTTCTTAGCCTACTAACTTTAAGCTCATTTGCTTAGCTTTTCCTTTTTTTTAACTTAGCCCACTAATTCTTAACCCATTTACTTAGCATTTCCTTTTTCAACTTAGTCTACTATCTCTAAGCCCATTAGTTCTTTTTTTTTTTTTTTTATATAATCTCTAATGGATGCCAAAAATATTTTAAATATAAAAAAATTAATTATTATTATTCTAAAAATATTAAGATATTACAACGCGTGCACGCCTGGGCAGCCTGGTTGCCCAACTAGGTTCAAAAACCTAACTTTTGTTTTGCTTGGATGCAAGTTCGATCCCACGACCTCCCCTTTCTCTTTGGCACTTTCAATCATCATGCCTACAACCCTCCTTGTGTAATAATCCTTGCCATTGATTCTTAAGGTAACATCCAGCTTCTAAAATTATTTTTTAACCTCAATAACTTTCAAAAATTAACCCAAATTAATTTATTCTATTCTCTTAATAAATACTTTCAAAAAAAATAATTAATTCTCTATTTCCTGAAAATAACCTCAAATAATTATTTTAATTCAAAAAATATACCAAATTTAATATTTTCCATTAATTTTCATAAAACCTCACATAACTCAATAATCACCCCAAAACCCAAGAATTAAATATTTTCCATAAATCCTCAAATATTCAATAGTCACTTCAAATACGAGAATTAAAAAATTATTAATTATCTCAAATTTCGAGATGTTACAAGTTTACCACTAGTTAAGAGAAAAAGAACAAATGAGGCAAAGCAATTGAGCTTGTTTTTTGCAACCTGCAAGCAACCATGGCTACGTCCAACAATAGCATAAATTTTTTATGCTAAAATCATGGAGCCGAACAGTGGAAGCGTTCGTGATAGTATGTTAAAAAAAAAATAATAATAACATAAATCTTATCTTTTTTTCCATTTCTATCACTGGCAATGGAATAGAGGGTCCTCTGTTTTTGTGACCTTTCTTTCAGGGTGGTTGCATTTTATATTTTATCTTATTTTACCTTTAATTTATGCCACCTAGTTTTAAATCATATTATGCTGCTAATTGGGACATGTTCAATTCTCTACTCTTCAGTTTGTATGTTATATGTAATATTCCTACTGGGCACCTCACTTCAGTAACCCTTGGTCCAAATTCTACAAAATTTTATAATCATAATTTCATCTATTTTAACAACAATCACAAAGTCTTAATTTCATAATTATCACTTGATTGGGTGGTCAATTATTTGAATTGTAACCCATCAATCATCTTTATTAATTATTATTTTCTTTATAAAGTTATGATATCTTTAATTATACAATAATAACATATCAAGCCCTTACTCTATTAAGGGGATGTTTGTTAATAAAGATAAAAGAGACAAAATGTTAGATATAAGAAGCATTTCGAATGTTTGACATTTTCAATGCGTTTGTTAAACTTATATGATTATTTTTGAAAAAATTCTCACGTGACCTCTTATCTCCCCATTTCAAGGTAAATTTATCTGACCTCCCCCTCAGATAAATTTATCTGACTCTTTGAAGATAAGACTCAATTACCTATATGCCCTTATAGGATAGTTAATGCTATTTAATGTATTTTAAAAATTTAAATTTATTAAAAGAATTTATTTAAGTCTTATAATTAATATTATTTAATACATTTTTAAATTGTTATATGTTTTTGACAATTTTTAAAATTTAAATGACATTATTCATTTCATTGATTTTTAAAATTTAAATCTCTCCCTCTCTCTCTATATATATATTTTATTAATTAATACAATTCCTTTCACCAATTTTTAAATTATTTTATTTTATTTTATATTTTATTATCTATTATGAAAATATGTTTTGGCCATTTGTAATTATCTAGATGGAATTATTGTAATTCCAACAATAATTATTTATACTTGTCAACTCTTTTTAAATATATTTTTGAACATAAATTTAGAAAATAAAATTTTATTTTTTTGACAATTCATATTAATCATAAAATACTATTTTAATCATAAATTTGTTGTTGATGTTAACAAATAATTTTGAATTAATTTGGTAATAAAGATATTTTGGTAAAAAAACTGTTATCTTACTAGTTATCATATGCATTAATAAACATATAAAAAAAAGTACAATTATCAGTAGATTCCAAAAAAATTAACAAACACTAAGGTTGCGTTCTCTTTATTGTTTTCAAGTCATTTTTAGTTTTTAATTTTCTAAAATAATGAAAACATGTTCTCTTTATTGTTTTTAAAAATGCATTTTTGAAAACAAAAAAAAAATTGTAAAGAAAACTCAAAACAACAAAAAGTTGTTTTGAGTGTTTTCATTCAAAACAAACTTAAAAGTCAAAACACATTTATTTATTCATATTTTATTATTATAATGAAAAAAAATTACAAAATTCATTAACTTTAAAATGTAGATATTTTTTTTAATAATGTATAAATATTAAATATTTTTAATTTACTGAATAATCAAATTTATTAAATAAAATATCATTAAAAAATTATTTTCAAAATTTCAAAGAGAACGCGTTTTCTAATTTTCTGTTTTGAGAAATAGATTTTTAAAATGACAAAGAGAACGTGTTTTCAATTTTTTAAAAACAGACTATCAAAACAGAAAACTGAAAATGAATTTAAAACTCAAAACTAAAAATTTAAAAGTAAAGAGAACACAGCCTAAATTTTGAAATGCTTTCCAATCTTATCTTGACCATTTCATATCTTGATCTGGAAAGTATTACAAATTTATCTTGATGCCTCTTATTTTCTTCCTTTTAACAATCACCCTGTAAATATAAATGACTATAACAATTTTAACTTAAGGTCATTATATAGAATTTATGTTTGTTTAATCCAATAATTTTAGGCTCCTATTTTTTATCCGAGTTTAAAATCAATAATAAATAAGAATTCGCTAAATAATTATTATATCTCTAATATTTTTCAAAAAAAAATTATTCTTCTTTCTTTACTCCATTTACTCGTTAAGTTTATCATGTTTCATCTTGTGTCCTCCTTATTCCACCAAAAGAAAATAAAAAATTCTATTTGCAAAATTAACAAATATGATGAGAAAACTGAATCATAAATTGACGGGTGGAAGATAAATACAGAGACCAACACTATTGCTTAATTTCCCATTGAATTGGTTGTATTTCCAGAAACAAGAGAACAATACAACATCATTGAGTGTTTATCATCATAATTATCTAGAAAAATCGGAGATCACTCTTGTATCTTCTTTTAGACCAAGTGCCAACAAACATACAAGATTCAATTATTTCATAACATATAATATATATGCTTTAATTGTCATTTTAGCACTAAAGTACTACTTTACACAATTCATGTAACGACCCGTTTATTTATGAATTAATGTGAAATTGAGTGTGAAAAATTAATTGGCAAAAAATTTAAATTTATGAAGAGGGTTTTGGTAATTATTCAAAATTATTGAGGTCATTATGGAATATCTGGAAAAAATAATAGTTATGTTATTTTGAGGAAATAAATAATTGAAAGTTATTGGGGTTAAAAAAAAAAAAACAAATCAGCAGGCCAACAGGCGTGCCAGGCGCGCCTATGAGCGCACGTGCGCGCCTGCACGCGGCCGCATGTGCACGCGCGGCCACGCAGCCAGCAACTGCTGGCTGCTGACAAGTGGCTTCCAGCCACTGCCACTTGTCCAAAAACTTTTGCCACTTGTTCAGCCCCTTGCCAAGTGTTTAAACCTGCTTTTCCACTAGATTTTTTTAATGCTCTTGCCCCCCACGTAACCCCTACATGTCCTTTCCCCTTGGCCTATAAAATAGGCCATTAATGCTTAAGAGAAAGGAAGGAAATTTGTGAGAAATTGAGGAGATTTTGGGAGAAGGTTTTGGACAAATTAGGAAAAATTTTGGTGAAATTAAGGGAAATTTTTGTCATATAAGTCTAGGTTGTGGCATAAGCAACCTTGATTCACAGTAGAGATTACAGAAGAATATCCAAGGCAAGTTCCTATTATTATTCTGCAAGTTCTTTTCCTGTTTTACAAGTTAAATCCATCTTCCCTCAAGTTTATGTTTTAAATTGCAAGATCCATAGTTATCTCTTGTTATTGCAAGATCTTACTTCTTGATTTTAAAAAATTGCAAGTTACTTCCTCTTTATTAGTAAATTATCTCACAATCTACGTTTATACTTATTGAGTCTCAAATAGGGTTTTGTATCACCCTATCTTTTTTGGGAATGATGATTTATTGTGAATATGCAAGGGTTTAATGTTGTCTTGCATGAATGTTATCCTATTACTTCGTTAATTGCATGTCAGTTATATATGAGAAGTTATTGCAATTATGCATGTTATGAGAATGCATGAAGCATGTGCATGAAAGATGGTTTTTAAATAAATGTGTAAAGGCCTCATGATATGCGCAGCGGACAAGTCTGTAAGATATATCCGCAGAGAAAGTGTTGAGATCAAAGTTGGACTTCAGTCCTAAGTTTATGTTATGGATTTTGGTCCCAGTGTTTCAGACTTCAGTCCCATGTTTATAGTTCTAAAAAGCACTGCATATGAGCATGGATGCATGTATCATCATTTTATCATGTGAAAGTATCCTAAATGGCATTCATGTCTCTTTTGTTTCTTGATACCATGACTCTTATGCTCGCTTTCTTCCAGTTATACTTGCTGGGACTTGTGGCTCATGTTTGTTTGCATCATTTCAGGTAAGGGTAAGGCTAAAGTAGAGGGCGAGCCAAGTGAGTCAGGATCCATCGGGTAGTAGTGTGTACAGAGCCGTCTCAGACAAAGGTCCCCAGGGTGTTTGTGTTGTGTAATATTAAATTATACTCGTTTATGTTTTAGATTGTACAGTGAGATTATGGACCCCAATTTGGTGTGTAATATTAAGTTGTTCTTGTTTATGCGAGCATGTGAATACTATTGTGTTGTCTATAAGTAAGAATGTATGAATGTGGCTTCCATTGTCAAGGAGAATGTGTAATGTTTTAATGAGTTTTGACATTTATGTCATCTTGTTGTGGGTCCCTAGTTAGGAGCCTACAGTTCAACAGTGAGATTCTCACTCTGCTATTCTTATCCTGTTTAATTGCTTATGTAAGAAGATTTTTGGGTGCAAATCTAGGCAAAGAATTAAGGTTGCTGAAATAAAATTTATGATCGAGCAAACGGAGAGATTATGTCACGTGATTGACCAAAATTTCAACAAGTTATTGCCCATCACTTTATGCCCAAAGGGTTCATCAAGTTATTACTTTGTTGCTTAGTTGTAAATGCCTGACCTCTGGGCTCCAGCTTGTTCCATTGGGAATGACATTTGGGCAGACTTCGTAAAGAATCACATATTACGATTTGTGTAAAAGTAGATCATCAATTCATTCGTTACTATAATTTCTCTCTATTCAAAAGTATATAAAGTGGGTGGAACGTAGCAACACAAGAATTCATGATTTATGTGACGGGTGTACTTTATGTGATAGGGGTGTCTAATCTACAAGAAACTCGTAAACAAGAGATGATCAAAAGAAACATGTGAGGATTATTTAAGATAGGCACTAGTTTTCTTTGGTGCATTGTATGCACATTGCATTGTTTTAACACATATCAATTATGTGATTTATATAAAGTTTTCAAGCATTGATGTCCACTGACTATCCTAGGAAGTTGGCTGAGGGACACATTTTCTTACAATAGTTTAGGAGCAAAATGAATCCATAAGTCCTTATTCTGAGATTAGACAAATTGATCAAGACTAGTGAGACGTCGTGAAGTTGAGTTCAATATTCAAGGTTTGGATAAGTTGAACACCTACAATAGGCTCTTCGGGTAAGTGTGAATGGCTAACATAATCTCAAGGCATGCAACCAAAAAAATAGGGTTTTCATACAGAGGTTTATAGGCATTGTATATGTTGCATGTTCTCTACACATATGGTAAACTTTACTAAGTAGATTGTACTCATCCCTTTCCCCTTCTATTTTCAAAAGTCATTGCAAGTTCTGGCAAACACGAGATAGTAATTGAGCAACCTTATGGAGTTCAGAGGACAAATAGGAACCGATGGACAAGTGTTGCTAGTTCAAACAAAGTTTAAAGGTGTGTGCCAACATCGTGTAAGTATTATTAGTTTTCTTTGAAATATAATTTCTAGTCACTAGTCTTAGTGTAGGTAATGGTGCTTATTTATTTGAAAAATGTGTGAATGTTACAAGTCTGAAGCTCAATTTACATTTGATGTTATTTATACCTGTATTAGTCTTGAATATTTTGTAATATGTCAATCAGGCAATCTTGCGATGACCGTCATTGCGCGGATCAATCCAACAATCTTGATTGTATGACGAATATACTGTTGCAAACTTACATTATATGAAACTATAGAATTTTCACATGTGCAGAACATAGAAAACTCACATTTGCTTAAGTGAGGTATGCAAAAGGAGCACTAACTGAGAATGTTTTCATACTTTTCACAAAAGTTTTTGTTTAGTCTGGTGAGTAGGAGAACAATTCAACGACTCACAACCCAATTATCCATAACTGATAACTCCAAATCATGTGTTCTCCCCAAGCAGAAAAACTAGTGCACCCTTTAATACATTGGGCAGAGGGTGGAGGGTTACACTTCTAAAGAGAATAAAAATGTTTTTCATACTAGCAATTAAAGTCAAAACCTTTTGATAAAAAATTGACTCAAGTAATTCTATTGCACGCACCCAGTCCTTACTAGACAAAACTAATTTTAACAGCATAGGCAATTTAACCATGATCAGGATCCAGCTGCTTCCGTTTCAGCTCCAATGTCATATGCTCGTTCTCCAGTTTCATCCTCTCATTTTCCAGTCTCATCATCTCCAGCTCCCGATCTTTCTTCCTGCAGAATCTCTGCCACTTGAACCTCTCCTTCTCCAATTCCAACATCTGCGCCTGAATTTGCAAGTTCTGTTCTTCTAACTGAAGTGCGCGATATTTTATCCACCTAGTTTGCAACAGGTTTGATTTTGAACCTTCAGGTAGAACCTGGTTCATGTCACCTTGTGCATTTTGTTGGTTCCAACTGAAAGCTTTATTACAGTCGAAAGAATTCAAGCAATTCTCTAAACTAACATCCTCATGGCCCTGACACTGTTTCATTTTCTTTGCTGAGTGCCCGTGCATCCCATACATAGCCCTCTGATCACTGTGCAAAGCATGATTTCCACCAAATTCATCACTGTCATCAGTTTCTGCATCTTGATCATCGTCATCAAGATCATCTTGTGGATGTCTCCTCGCATCATTGCTCTCGTCATCATCTCTACTTCTAAGAGCCAGTCGCAGCGAATGTTGCAATTCAGGGTCATGGGGGAGATGCAATCTGTTTCCATTATGGTAAGAGCACATTTCCTCGTAGAACAAATGCTTTGAGCTAAGGATTTTTCTAACCTCCTCCTTCGCTTTATCTGATAAATGATCCATCATGTCCAAAAGCTCCGGCCTCTCAACAACCTGGCAAGAAGTGCCCCTCCCAAGGACTTCATTTAGTCTCTTGTACCTCTTGTTAAGGTCATTGAATTTATCTTCACACTGCTGAGGGGAAACATGATGACCCCTTTCAGCCATGACCTTCGAAACTGATTTCCACTTACCCTTTTTCTGTAAATTTGCATATTTTCTCCTGATTCCATTACCGCATTCAACAGAAGCTTCCTCAAGTATGTAAGAAACAGCAGTAATCAAAAGCCTCACCATCTTATCGGTCCACTTCACCCGCTGCCATGGCATCCCCTTCTTTCCTTTACTAGGATCATTATGGCCATCAGAGGCATCTTCTGTAAAGCTCAGTTCATCGTCATCGCTAGCAGAACTTTTTCCCCTTTCCCCCTTGGCAAAATCTGCCAAGGAGATGGTCCGATCACATTCTTGCACGCTTGCCATGGTGAGGGGAAAATTTTCACTTATTGATGGTAGAACCATCAGTCCTTGTCTGGGAAGAGAGTGATGCTGTTGGTGGTGAGAAAGGGGGTGTTGTTGATGATGATGGACTCGGATTGAACCTTGCAAATCAACACCTCCATAAGAACCACTACCCTGAATCATATGCCCCGAAGATAAATTGCCTTCCATACCATCTAAAAACAATAGATCCAGATCATACCCCTAAACAGAAATCCCTCGAGTCACCCCAGCCAAAGAGTAAAGTTTCACTCGGTGGAGATCAGGTGTCCAAATTCAGATTATACCCATGAACCAATTTCCCTACAGTAGCACAATTTCCTCCATGGGAGCCATAAGTCATAAAGTCTACAACACAAAAATCCATAAAAGCAACCAAATACGATACAGCTCATTCCTAGAAAAGCCCCTCCGAACCATCAATTTTTAAGCAATAATTTTTTTTACATATACAGCCAGAACGCACGCACAGTACCGTACACAGCAGAAATTGAGAGAACCCACAAATAGATTACCCAAATCCACTCAATCGACCAAACCCAATTGCAAAATCACTTGAAATTGAAAGACACACTGCAACTAGAGACGAATGAACATGGATTCCTGAAAGAAGAGTACATCAGCTTATCTGGATCCAATAATTTCATAAATCCACCTGAAACCTCCCTGTAAACGAGCCGAGAATCTAGCTTCCAAAATCAGGAAAAACAACTTCCAGCAATGGCCATGAAAGTGAAGACAAGGGCAGAGAGATCCGTCTGTATGGAGGGTTATAAAGAAACGAAGAAGCTGAGCGTGGCTTGAGGGTTTATGCAGATTCAATGAATGGGATGATCTGGTGGGTCCAAATGCATCATATGTGTTTTGATGGGCCAATCCTCCCACAAAAAATGCCGAAAACCTTATGTTATGGCAAATGAAATTATATTCAATTCAAGGATGGACAGTTCAAAGAAATGGAAAATTTTGCGTTTTTGGGTACATACAACTAATTAACAACTTTCTATTGGGAGCTCATTCTCATCGTACCTCAGTTCATGTATCAAGACACGATGAATAATTTGGAAAAGTCATTTTGAGATCAAATTTCAAGCAAACGATTACAAATTAGATCGAATCATTTTATAATGTTTGTAAATATATGAAAAAGAACAAGCAATTTTTAACTACAGGTGAGTAAAATATTAAAGTTAAAAATTAATAAAATAAACTAAAAAAAAAATCTAAAAAGAGACTTTCGACCAGAGAATACAAGGATTGACCAAATTTGAGCTGAAAATTACTTTGATTTAACTATAGTATAAATGGACTTTTGATGATTGATGTATTTTATAAAATATTTTAATATATATATATTTTAAATATATCTATCAAAATTATTAATCATATGCTTAAAATTGTCAATCATATACTTAAAATTGTCAATTATTTCTTACGTTTGCTCCTTAATATAATCTCTAAAGTAAAAATAGTTGATCAGGTTTCATAAACTATTGACAAAAATCATAAATACTATTGATTGATGATTCAACCTATGATAGTTGATTTAAAAAAAATATTAATAATAATTTTTAAAAAAAAAATGACTGTTATCTTGAGGATTTAGTGAAAAGCAAACCCAATATATTAATAAAAATACACTATTTTACCGGTTTAATATAAAAAAATTCTTTAAATCACATCCTGATAAAAGAAATTCTTTCGATAAATAAAAAAAAGCATACCAAAACTCAATATTGAATCACCACCATGTTGAACTCAGGACATGCCATTACCATTAAGTTGGAAAATGAGATCATTCTAAATTTTTTATGTAAAAAGAATGACTTAATATTACTATTTTTATAAATATGGACTACAATAGTAAATATTTTATTTTGTAATAAGTTACATCATTCTATATATAATCTTTTTACTTATATATTATTACCCCATCAAATTGGATGCTATAATAAGATAGTTTAGTGGGAAAAGAAAAAAGTAAGAGCCAGATTCCTCTTCCATTTAGGAATTTTAACTTCTGCTAAAAATTTGGACTATCTGCATTTACATGCATATTTTAAGGATGAGTTAACATCTGAAGTAAAAAGTTGAAGGCTTTATTAACAGAAAAAGATAAATGGGACAGAGCAGTTGAGCTTTGTTTATTGCAACTTGCAAGCAACCATGGCTTCAATCCAAATCCAGCAATCTTGTAAATGTTGTCTTTTAATATGACAAGTTGAAATTTTTTATGGCCATGGAATACGGGGTCCTCTGTTTTGGGACAGGGCTTTCAAGTTTGAATATTTTTTTAATGCCAACTTGGAACATAGTGACCTTTCTCTCAGGGTACATGCATCTTATATTTTTTCTTATCTGACCTTTAATTTATGACACCTTGTTCTAAATCATATTATGCTGCTAATTGAGACATGTTCTACACCGAACTGATTTCGTTCAGCTCAGTCCGAACAATAGGTCCATAGCTTGGCATCAGACCTTGTCTTTAGACTCGATTTCGACCCAACACCAGTTTTGTAGCATCCGCATCTCGTTAGCGCCTTCCAAGATCTTCGTGACTATAACATATCTTATCAACTCAAAATATTTTGACCCCTGATCCCCATTAGCATCGAAAATCTTGACTCTTTATTCTTCCACAACAACCGACGACACACAAGGAGTTCTCTCTTTCTCTCCTATATAAGTTAGCCGACCATCAGTCAAGATATATTTTTTTCAGTCTTATAGAAACTCTACCATCTTAAACTCTTACTTATGCATTAGAGTGTTTGTAGGAGCCACCCTCCTGCCGTGCAGATCACCGTTCCCTCAAACTCTCCGTCTGATCATCCATTTGGGCTGAAAGAAACATATTCCATTCTCTAATCTCTAGTTTGTATACTATATTTAATATTTTTACCGAGCATCTCACATTAATAACCCTCGTCATCATAATTTTAATATTTTAATAATAATCACAAGTTTTAATGTCATTATGTATCATTAAATTGAATTAATCATTTAAATTATAATTCATCAATCATCTCTATCAATTACTATATCTTTTATATAGCCCTCACATCTTTAATTATTTATACAAAAATAATAATATCTCAAATCTTTAGTTCAATAGGATCGACTACATTAATTTTAATCGAAGAGTTACTATCTAAAATTCGTGTTCATTTGATTTAATAAATTTTATATTAATTGTTAACGAAATCTATGTAAAAAATTTAAACTTGGAATCAGTAATAGATACAATTTCACAGACAGAAGTTATTATTTCTCTAATATTATTTCAAAAAATCTCTCTTCTTTCTTTGCCTTTTGCTCTAAACTTATTGGATTTCATCTACTTGCCTGTTATTCTATCAAATTTCATCTACCGCCTCCTTGTTCTACTACCAAAGAAAATAGAAATTCTATTTGTGAAGTTTAACAAATATCACAAGAAAAACCTTACTTAACACAAGCAAACACACTACCGAATCATTTATTGACACTATTGCAAACACACTACTGAATCATTTCTACAAAATAAATATGGAGATCAACACTATTGCTTTCTTGTTGAATTGACAGTATTTCCAGAAACAAGAGAACAATACAACATCCTTGAGTTTTCACCGATCAAATGTATTACCTCATTAACAGGAAACCTCAAGGTTTCGTCATATGCATAATTGATAATCAGTAACTAAGTCTAGAATATGCACAAACATCAAATAGAAATGAGTTCAAAGGTTAATTGTTCTCTTCAGCAGCATAGAGGGCCTTAATCTCCTCAACATCGTCGTAACTACCCAGAAAAATTGGAGATCGCTCGTGTATCTTCTTTGGGACCAAATCAAGTGCCTGCAAACATACATGCTTCAATTATTTCATAACATGTTAACCTATATGCTTAATTATCATTTTAGCATTAAAGTACTGCTTCACATGGTTCAACAGTGAGATTCTTGCATTGCTACTCCTTTTTGTTTAATTTATTAATGTAAGGAGATTTTCGGGTGCAAATTTAGGTAAAGAGGCATATGATATGAGAAAGGTGAACATAATCTTGATAGGATTTTGATTGAAAACGACTCAGTGCTCTATCAATTGCAAAAGCATGATGGCAGGTGAAAATTACATCTTGTACTAGATAAAGAATAAGTTTACAGAAACAAAATTTATGATGGAGCAAACAAAGAGATTGTCACATGACTGACCAAAATTTCATTAAGTTATTGCCCATTACTTTATGACCAGAAGGTTCATCAAGTTATTACCCGTTGCTTGCCGGTAAATGCCTGACCTCCAGCTTGTTCCATCAGGAATGACATTGGGAAGACTTCATAAAGAACCCTGTATCGCAATTTGTGTAAAAGCCAGTCACCAATTCATTCATCACTATAATTTCGATCTATTCAAGTCTATGAAGTGCGTAACATACCGCAGTTTCCCATTAGGGCTTTTCTTATCGGCAGGGTACAAAAAGATACCACCATAAAGTAGTGTGCGATGGACGTCTGCTACCATACTGTAGATGTAATTCAACCAGAAGCATGGACAAGAGAGAAATGAATATATATATTTATAAATCATTATATTTGTAATAGTGAACTGTTGAGTAAAAATAATAACATAAAATTAAAATTAACCCTCTTATCTACAAGAACTTAACCTTTTAGATGAAATGGTGATTAACAATTCAATACCAACTAATTTCCAAAAGGAAATAAATTGATATTTTTCAATTTACAAACCACATTCAATTGGACATCACATTACTCGTATTCTGTAATTTAAAAATAACTTGACCTCAAACTCATAGTAGTAATAGATAACGGCAAAACAAAATCCCAAAATACATTAAAAATTGCTTTTAGATCTGCTCTTAATAGGACGATTGAAGGCTTCCTAGATGGCATGATAAAATTCAAAAGCATTTACCTGGAATAACATGATATAAGTCAAACAAAAGCACAAGTTTAGAAATCTCAATCAAATTGCTCAAATTTGACAGGTTAATTATTTGTGTGCATGTGATGCCCGCACCTGTGAGTGTGTGCGTGCGTGCGTGTGAGAGAGAGAGGGGGATTCAGGTGGGTTCTTCATTAATCAGAACTGCTTCTGCCTTTCTGGTTAATGAGAAATGTAAAGACAGCTCAAAGATTTTCTGAATACTGTAGCCAGGGCAAATGTTTTGTCATCATAAAATGTGCCATGATTCATTGCACATAACTTAGCTCGTAAGACCCCCCCCCCCCCCCCCCCAACACACACACAAATAAAATAAAATAAAAAAGGTATATTGAAGGGTCCAGATCCATCACAAGGTTTTCACTTGTGTTCAGTTTTGAACATGACCTCTTTTGAAGTTAACTTTCAGAATTAGTTTCCATAGTCTATACATTTTAACCTTTCTTATAAGCACGTTAAGTTCAACTGATCTAATGGTTTTGGACTTGCTAACCGAGAAGATGGATGCACTGTATTATCAGAATATGACACATATTTGACTCTTCTAATCATTGAGAACTTAAAACCAAAAAGCCAAGGTAACTAAGGGGAAAAGAAAAAAGTGAAATTTGGGGCGGGGGGTGACAAGGGATAGAAAAGTGGTATATACCATTTTGCTTTGCTAGCTGCAGTAGTTAGATTCCAAAACAACTGTTATTGAGAGATGTTGGAAGTTAAGAGTTTGAACTGTCCAGAGTATCTCAAGATTTTTAGTAGTTTTTTCATAATTAATAGAAGATCATCCTGGTAACTTCTATTATTTGTAACCAATCAAAGAGAAAGATATGCACAATTATTCCAGTACTTAATTGCGTTTTAGGAGGTTAAGGTTTCGCTTGAAGCAAACCTACCTTGTATCCCCCATCTCTATTTTCTCATCATTCTTTGGTCACAATACCTTTCTTTAACTATTCATTTCATGCCTCAGATTTTATAAGTGTATTTACACTAGGGAAGAAGGGGAAAACAAATCAGAAGGCTACGTACATGCCACACCACCTGCTCAGAAAATGACCTGATCTGTTACTGGGGGAAGTAACAAGTAGGTATCGGAGCTAGCAAGGAGAAGCACCAAAGGTTGGGACGTTTGGAGGTGGATAGATCTTTAACTACTGTGAAAGAAAGAATTCTTAAGGAGGTGCAAGAGAGAGATTTGCAGCGATGAATGCCAAATTTGATAACCTCAAAATTAACCAGACTCGTTAAGTTGGGGAAAGCTCCAATAATCAAAATCAAAATACTAGAGTTCAAACCATTGGTACTGGAGGAGCCAAGCGTGATGGCTCCACCTTCCAGTATCTGCTAAACTGGTGAAACGGGATGTCCCACAATTTAATAGGACTGACAACCTGACAAGTTGGATTTGCAGGAATGATAAATTCTTTGAGTTCCACAAAAACCGGATAATCCTCTAGTTGTGTCCTGTGGTGTCTTGAGGCACGGCCTTCATCCAAGGTAGATCCAACCCCATTTCAAGATTTTTTGGGGAATCTAACAAACTGGCAACAAATTGGATCTGTCAGAAAGTATCAAACTCAGTTTGAGAAATTATTGATAAAAGCAGGTAAATTATCTCCCACACAACTAGTTAGGTGTTTTGTGAGCGGCTTGAAGGACAGTATCAAAGTCAAGACTGAGGTGTGAAAACCTATTGTTAATTGCTCTTCAACTCTGAATTCAAATCCTCTGCTAATCAAGAAGCTAACTCCAACAAAACTCAAGGAAAGGAGAGGCAAAGGCCTCTGTTCAATTGCAATGAGAAGTGCAGCCTAGGGCATTGCTGTAAGAAATTATTTCTTGCTGAAGGAAAAAGGTCTCACGGAAAAGAAGATGATATGGACATGCACTTTGAGAATACTAGCAATGCTGCAGAAGTGGTGGAAACTCCAAAAATCTCTAGATGCTATTTATGGTGCAAGATCTCAAAAGTCAAGAGACTAAGAGGGTATTGGGTCACATGGGCAACCATCAACAACTTTACTAATAGACTCGGTACGTGCTCACAACTTTATAAACAGTAACGTGGCTCAAAAGGTGGTTGTTCCAGATGCTGAAGGGAAGTTTGAAGTTTCAGTGACCAATGGTGAGAAGGTCCACAGCTCCAGAAGACACAAGGAAGTTCGCATTATGATTGAAGGAGTACCAACTGTGGCCACCTATTATCTGTTACCACATATAATCAATGATGCTGTTCTTGGATTCCTCCAAGCTACAAATGAATTTCAATATTGATGGAATGGAAATTGTACTCAGTTGTCTAGCTGCTCTAGAATTTCAAATGGCAGATGCAAGAAATGACTAGGGAAGGGGAGGAGGTTAGGAGGGACTTCGGTTACAGGTTTTTTCTCTCTCATTCCAAGGCCTAACAAGTAATTCTTCTTCCTCAACACCCAATGCCATCATTCTAAATTAGAGCATTATTTGAATTTATATCAGGATGTCTTTAATGTGCCTAGTGGACTGCCCCAACCCTGATACCATTACAATAAATAGCAAGTTACTAGGAACAGCTCCTAGTAATTATGAAACAACTACTAAAAATCTAGAAATGCTTTGAATAGTTCAAACTCCCAAGAACTTCCAACGTCTCTCAATAAGACTTATTCTGGAATGTTACTGCTACAACTAGGAAAGTGAAATGGTATGCAACTAAGAAGATAGCTGATAAGTAAAAACTTGGAAGGAAAAGACCATTTCTTTTCTTTCCTTCTGTCCTTTCATTATTTATTTTTGGCTAACAAGGAAAAATACCATTTCAAGCATTTGTTTTATAACAGATGTTAAGTAGATAGAGTAACAATCTTGTATCCATATCCTGAAGCAATAGAACCATTTACAGTCATTCAATAGTCTTGTCAGATATGGCAGATGCAGAGCCTTATTATTGGACATTTACTGTAAAGAAACCTTTTAGCACCTAATATGTTCTAATAAGAATCCAAGTACCTTCCAATGTATCTCAGAGACTTTGGTGAGGATCCATCTTTAGGGAACTTGCATTTTTCAACATACCTGCCATTTAGAAAATGACAATCTCAAGGACATATAACTAATAGAAAATAAAGATTGCTTCATTTGCTGAGCAAAAAAGAAAAAAAAAAGAAAGAAAATAAAGATTGCTACATTGGTTCTACATACTTTGATGTTGGACCATCCCAGTTCTTGGCATTTCCTTCATTTACTGAATAAATTTTTCCTTTCTTAGGAATCTGCAACCAGGTAAGAAATTTAGAAGAAATGAAACTGGTGCAAACAACAATAACAACAGTTGTAAGCCTTAATTTCACTAAGTGGGGTCAGCTAAATGAATTCAAACTTTCCAACCATCTTATCAATGGCCATATCTTCCATAAGGCCATTATACCTCCAATCATGTTTAAGGATTTCCATCAAGTTTCGTTGCCTCATTGGTCTTCTTGTATCATTTTCTATCTGTTTTGCTACAAACTTCTTATGTTTGAAGCCATTCATTTTACAGCTTCATCACGAAGTAGAGAACTCTAATTTGGTGAATACCATACTGACAATAAAATGTTACTGTGTGGAAAAGAATAGGCCAAATGTCTTTCCATAATATTGAGGTAGTCTTATAAAATAGGACATCTTGACAATGAATTTAATACTGGGACAAGATACTCACCTTGATGTCTGGATGAGTTAGTATAAACTCCCCCAGGGATGGATCAAGGGTAAATCCATTAACACCAGATCCAGAGCTCAAAACAAGCTGCAAAATATTTATATGCCAAAATGCAGTGTCAGAATGGGAAAAACTATGGGTGCAGGCTTGATATCTCAAATTCACCCCACAAGGGAAAAAACACACACGTGCAGGAGGGGGGGGGGGGGGGGGGAGGTTGTGCAGAGAGGGAGCTAATTTGACTGAAATGACATCCAGCACCTTCTTTTTTTCTAAATTTTGGGCAATAATACACAAGAAAACAACTCTTCATGGTTCATACCGTGCAAGAGCTTCCATACATGCAATAGCCAGCAGCAATCATATTCTTCCCAGGTTGCAGGACATCATCTAAAGTAGGGTCTTCACCATCTTTCACCATATAAATTCCAAAGATCTAGATGAAAGAAAAGACATCCAATCGATCACTGCCATATCAACCTATTCTTCAACAGTATTATCTGTTGGTACAAGAGTTCATCACAATAATCATTGAGAAACAGTATATTTTCAGGCATATAGGGCTGTACCGTTCCAATGGAAACACTGCAATCAATGTTAGAGGATCCATCAAGTGGATCGAACACAACACAGTACCTGCATCAATAGAGCAGCTTGACTGCAGAAATGATCCAAAAAAATGTTGATTACAGTATAACTTCAGACGATTGTAGAATCCAAAAACAGCATATAGCAGGGGAACTAATCAAGAAAAGAGAAAAGAAGCAGACACCTTCCACGCAAAGATCGATCAACAAATGTTGCCTCCTCATCCTCCTCAGAGACAAGGATACACTAGAGGAAGATTCATTCTCTTCAGTAAAAAACATGTGTGAGTTGATATACTTCAAGATATTATCCATCAACTTACCGTTCGACCACTGCTGACCAAGGCCTTGATAAAAACTTCATTTGAAAGCACATCCAGTTTCTTTTGCTCTTCACCCTTTAAGTTAAAAGAGATAAACAACCATGAGTAATATCAGGAAAAAAAAAAATTCTGGTTAATGCCATACAGAAACGAGATGAGGCTGCTAAATTGTTCAAGGGATTGACAGCTTGCCTGCACATTGGTTTCTCCAGCAAGCCCGATGAGTTTAGCAAGACCTGCCTGCAAAGTGCAATGTTAAGATGAGAACTGCACGCAGAAAAAATGAAAATGAAAATTTAAACAAGATTTTTCAATCCAAAGAATAACAGAAACAAATCATTCTTACTTTTGAGGACAAGATATATGCAGGAAGATCCTTCTAAAGAAAATGAAAATGCTTTTCATACTAGCAGTTAATGTCAAAACCTTATGCACATCAAACAATTGACTTAAGTAATTCCATTTTAGGAATAAATTTCCAAGTTAGATTCAAAAGTTCTCCTGCAAACCAATCAGATTGTATAATAGTGACAAAACTAAGAACCCAAATACTTTCCTGTCCGTCATGCTCCAAAAACTTATTTCAAGATGAACCACCATATGCACATGCACAGAAATAATTTCTTCTCGTTATTTTGTTCCCACTAAGAAAGACCAGTTGCATTAGCTACATATGCAGATATTTTTTGAGCTTAGACGTTACATCATATACTGGTCCTATACAAATGAGCTATTCAAAAATTACTCTCAAACAATGTATTAAAGTTTGAGGCACATAAATTACAGCGCAAGCGCATATAAGTACGCAGCTTTAAAATGTATTTAAGTCTTGGTTGCTCAGATTAGGACCCAAGCTCGTTAAAGTTTTAAAAGGCAAAGTACAAGTCAGCTTGTATGTCTTGGTTTCAGTCCTTAAAAAATTGTATTGAGAAAAAAAAAAAAAACATTCTGAAAACAATCAAAGTGGGGTGAACATATAACAGATCATGTAAAAAACAAGAATATGGCAATTCGATAACAGAGAACAATAGGAGAAAGAATATGACGACTGACTTAAAATGCCTCTACTACTCTTTCCTCTAACACGATTGAGCGCACAGAACCAAATCACAACAGCTTAAACATCACGAAAAGAGAATAAGCAATCAAAATCAATCCAATTCGGGCTCGGGCTCCACAAGAACAAGAACAACGAGGAGCATACCTTGTTGACAGCAGAGCAGACGAACTTGCAGCCGAGAACAATGTGGCTGAGTAGGATGGTGAAGTCGCCGCGAGACTCGGGGTGCTTGGACTGCTCGTTGAGCACGAACCTCGTGATGGTCATCAAATCGGTACGGTGAGCATCCGACGCGTGATCCATCTCTGCTTACACAGTTACACTTCTAGGGCTAGGGTTTTGGGGAGGCCGAATTGATGTGCAGAGACAATCAGTCGCTCATTTCAACATAAATATATGTGGAATTGTGGAGAGAGAGAGATGATGATGATGATGATGATGTAGTAGGAGAAGCAAGGAGGAGCGGGAGTTGGTTGGATGGATGGGGCTATCTGATGTCAGTGGAAGTTTCGGAAGACACGTGGTGGCTCCGCCGCGAAGGGAAGTTTCGTGGTCGTCGGTGAAGATAACGCTTCTCTTTCGTCTGCTAGTGCTTCCTCTGCTCTATCTGCCGCGGCCGTTATTGGCCCTCTTGTCCTCTGCCTGAGGATGACGACAGTCGTAGTGATATTATGCGGGAGGATAAAGATATTTACAGCCTCTCTGGTGTTGTGTTGGTATGTACATATATTGTGATTATTGTGTTATGTTGCATTATATTTTTGTGTTGTATTGTAAAAATAATATTAATAAAAGCAATGTCTGAATACATAATTGTGTTTATTAATATTAAAATTATATAATAAGTGTTTAGTTAATATTTTATTATAAATATAAGAAGAAGACAAAAAATGATACATTTTTAAAAGTTATGTTTTCTTAAAGATATAGGGACTTACTTATATTTAAAAGCAACTTGTACCTAAAATTATACCCAAAAGGATTTTGCTTGTAATTCCCAACAATAATGCTGGAGTAGCGAGGTTATCGACGGAAACGAGAATAGAGAATGGTGGTGGAGAGATTGGTGTGATCATTTTTGTCCTCAAATAAATTTTATACTCAAGCTGTGAAATTTATTTTTAACCCCAACCCAACTAACCAGCTTAAAATGAGATGGCCAACACTTAAAAATATTAATAATTACCCGTGGATAAGTCAGGTGAGCAGTTGTGGGATCATCCTTCAAACTAGACTTGACCTTTGCGGTGCTGTGATACGTATCCCGCCTCCGTCCACGAGCCACACTTGTGAATTGTGATGTGACGTTCCTTATGTATAGTGGCCATCGAATCAATCCCATTGCTTTATTCGGTATGTCTTGCTTTCAATTTCTGGCACTGGATTCTCCAATCTCGACAACTTTTGAGTTAGATACCCACCCAGTGCTTGTTTTTGGCAAGTAATTCCAACTCGAGCGACAACCTTGTGAATTTAGGAGACTAATTTCTCCATTTTTGCTTCCTCTCTAAGTTAAGAATAAAAGATTATTTATTCTCCTCTTATTTAGAAAGAAGAACATATTAACAAGGGTGGGTGGTCCAGCCTGATTTTATTTGAATAGAGAATTACAAAAAATAAAATAATAAAAATTATACTGTGTGCCTATGCAATAAACTAAAGACACGTCTAGATGAATACATGAATAATATATGCATCCACATGTGATCTAAAAAAAATAAAAAAAAAATTATGCACTAATAAAAAAATTATCACCTGATTAAAAGGACATGTCAAACAAGTTTTGTAAGTATTAAATAATGTTGTGCCAAAAAGATAACAATCTTTATATATATAAAAATAGGATAGTCTGAAAAAAAAAATTTCTCTCCAAAATTTACATTAATAATTTATATTTAGTACTTATTGCATTAATAATTTAAAATTTTTAATTGCTTTGAAATAATAAGTACTAATTATTATAGAATTAATAATAAATTTTAAATATATGAGTTTTTCAATGTTATCATGGATTTTCCAATACATTATTATGTAAGAATTAAATGTTTAATTAATCCGGTAATCAATAAAAAATAAATACTATTTATGAGAAATATGAATAGACACTTAAAGTATTAATTAAGTCATAAAAAATTATCTATTAAATAAAATCTTATCTTTATATAATATATTATATTAAAGCTATTTTTTTCCTCTAAAATTTGTATTAAATTTGCATGGGTTTTCTAAAAAATATTAATAGATAACTTGAACTATTAATTAAGTCATAGAAAATTATCTATTTATTCAAAATCTTATCTTTATATCTTTATTCTACATATATATAAAATTAAAATAGATAGTCACGCAAAGTATTTTGCCAAGTGTGAATCAATGGTGAATTCTTTCTCTCAAAAATTTACATTAAATCAAAGGTAGTGATTAATTAATTATTAATTTTACTTTAATAATTATATTATACTCTTGAAAATATGATATCTTAACAAATTCATAAAAAATTATTTAAGCTTGTCAAATGTTTGGATTTTTCAATACTAATTAATATTTAAGGTATCACATTTTTAAAACTGTGGAATAAATCAAAATTCATATTTTTAAAATTTTGTTATTATTGAAAAACTTATCCTTACTCACATTTAAAAGTTTTAATTTGTATTTATCAATAATAAATAGAAAATAATGAACGTCTTTGAGTGGATATATTATAAATTTTATAATATTTATATATAAATAAATATAATATAATAAATAAAAAAATTTATAAGTATTTTGTCAAGTAACCTACTTAATGTGTTAATTATTTTTTAACACGTTGAATGGCGATAAATTGAATTAAGAATGTTCTCCATTAGCATATTAAATAGCGAATAATTAATTAGACTTAAATTTTGATAAAAGGCTTAATATTAAAAGAAAAAAATATAATTATAAATTCTGTTAGAATTATTTAAAATAACGAGTTTAATCTTTTATTTTTAAATTAAACTCTCCCGTGTATCGCTAGGGTTTAACACTAGTATTATATTAAAGTAAAATAGTTTGCAAATTTTTGTTCCCTCTAAAAATCTGTCAAACTCTTTTTGCCTCTAAAATTTAAAATAAATTTGCATGAATTTTTTGACAAGTTGAACTATTAATTAAGTCATAGAAAATTGTTCATTTATTTAAAATATTATTTTTATATCTTTATTCTATATATAAAAAATATTACAATAGGATAGTTAGGCAAAGTATTTTACAAAGTGTCAATCAATGGTGAATTTTTTTCCTAAAAAACTTATATTAAATCAAAGGTAATGATTAATTAATTATTAATTTTACTTTAATAATTATATTATAGTCTTGAAAATGTGATATCTTAACAAATTCATAAAAAAATATTTAAGGTTGTCAAATATTTGGGTTTTTCAATATTAATTAATATTTAAGGTATCACATTCTCAAGATTATGAAAGAAATCAAAATTCATATTTTTTAAGTTTTGTTATTATTGAAAAACTTATTCTTACTCACATTTAAAAATTTTAATTTTAATTTATATTTATAATATAATAAATAAAAAATAACGAATGTCTTTGAGTAGATATATTATAAATTTTATAATATTTATTTATAAATAAATATAATATAATAAATAAAAAATTTATAAGTATTTTGTTAAGTGAACTACTTAATGTGTTAATTATTCTTTAGCACATTGAATAACGGTATATTAAATTAAGAGTGTTTTCTATTAGCATATTAAATAGCGAATAATTCATTAAACTTAAATTTTGATAAAAGACTAAGTATTAAAAGAAAAAAAATTATAATTATCAATTCTGTTAGAATTATTTAAAATAATAAGTTTAATTTTTTATTTTTAAATTGAATTCTCTTGTATATCTTACGGGTTTATCATTAGTTATATATTAATTACAATTCATGTTGATTAGGTTATCATTATTTATCAATCCCGATGCATTATGACATGATGGATAGTTATTACATAAGATAGGATCATTACCTTAATAAACATGAGACAGATTATAATAATGATAGATATTATAGTTTCTAATGAAAATTAGGCGGTGATGACACCATTAATTTTTGCCTTCAATTCCAATGGTTATAATACCACAATAATAAAATAAGAGAAGAATAATTTTAAATTTCTAAATTGTCTTAACTATTTATATTTTTGGACTACAATACCCTTCCTACATATGTTCTACTACTAAAGCATCCTAAAAAATTATATACATTTTTGTCAAAATATGAAAATAGTTAAGATAATAACAACTACTTAAATATAATAACTACTCTTATCCTGTGTTTTAAAAATAGAATAATTTTTTATTATTATTCTTTTAGGTAGTGTTTGTTAATTAAGATATAGGGTGAAAAATGTCAGATATAAGAAATATTTCAATTGTTTATTCTTTCCAACGTGTTTGTTAAATTTATTTGACATTTTTTGAAAAAACCCTCACATAACTTCTTATCTTAACTTTTAAAGATAAATTTATTTGCCCCCTCATCTAGATAAATTTATTTGATATTTTACAGATAAACCTAAATTACCCATATGCTCCTTATAGGATAATTAATGTCATTTAATATATTTTTTAAAATTTAATTTTATTAAGTCTTTTTTTTACAATAAAGTTAATTTTAAAAGAATTTATTTATTCAAGTCTTATAATTAATGTTATTTAATATATTTTTAAATTGTCATATCTTTTGATAATTTTTAAAATTTAAATAAAATTATATTTTTCACTATTTTTAAAATTTAAATTTCTATCTCTCTCTATATATTTTATTATCTAATACAAATTTCTTTCATTGATTTTTTAAATTATTTTATTCAATTTTATATTTTATTATCTATTATGAAAATATATTTTGATAATTTTTAATTATCTATGTGGAATTATTGTAATTCTACCAATAATTATTTCTCCTTGTTGAATATTTTTAGAATATATTTTTAAATATGGATTTAGAAAATAAAACACTATTTTTAATTTTTTTATTTTCATTTTTATTTTTAACAATTTAGACTAATCGTAAAAAAAAACTATTTTAATCATAAATTTGTTGTTAATATTAACATACAATTTTGAATGAATTTGGTAACAAGAATATTTTGCTAAAAAACTTTTATCTTGGTATTTATCATATACATTTAATAAATATATAAAAAAAGTATAATTCTCAATGAATTTCAAAAAATTTAACAAATAATCTGATATAAATCTTGAAATGCTTCCTAATCTTATATTGATCATCTTATATCTTAGTCTGAAAAACATTTCAACCTTATTTTTATACTCATTTATTTTGCTCATTTTAACAAATGATACCTTAATAAAAAAATCCTCTCAATTTTTATCTCTAATTTGGGTTTTTATTTTTTTGTTTATTAAAAGAAAATCTAGGATTCATCACTTATTTTCTTTTATGGGTGATTTTACTATCTTAAACCAAATTTGGCCTATTATTATGTATTTATATTTCAATAAAATGATGGCTTAATACATACAAAAATCCCTTAATAATTCAAAAATATAACGTTTGATTCCTAAAATACAGAATGTTAAGAATCGATATCTCAATTATTAAAATCGTTGCTTTAAATTTTTACTATGACTAAGTAAACTTGTAACGCCCCGTAAATGGGAATTAATTTAATTTTGAAGTAATTTAATTTAAAAGAAATATTAAAATAATTTGTTGGTATTAAATAAAAATAAATTATGAGGTTTTAAGGAAATAAGGAATTAAGGTAATTGATTAATTATTTTAGGAATTTCTGGAATTAGGAAAAAAATTGAAATAAATTAAATTGTGGGATTTTCAGAAGTTTCGGGCATTAGTGTAATAAATAGGGTGTGTGTGTGTGTGATTAATAGATTTTGGAGGGAGGCTGGCGCGATTTCGGAAAAGGGATTGAAGATTCCTTTAAATTTAATGCAGGGCGATATATGGAAAAAGGCGAGCGTGGGCGCGAGCGGTTCGCGCGCGAGATGAGCAAGGGGGCGGTCGCAGGATCGATTCTTGGCAGGCGCGCGCGAGGGGTGGATTTTTGGGCTGATTTAATCAGCCCAAGGACGTCGAAACGACGTCGTTTCGCTAGGAGGCGGTGGCCGCCCCAGCGCTGCCACGTGGCTGTGTTCTGGCCACTTCTTTTGGCCAATTTAAGGTCGTCTTTTTAGCCCGATTTCGGGCATGATTTGTCCAGCACGAACAGTAAAAAAATTACAAAGGAAGCAGCAGCTCGCGGGAGGAATTTTGAGAAATTTGGGCTTCAAAAATTAGATTAAATCCCGTTTAATTCCAGAGTTAATTATCCAGGTATGTAAACAAGCTAGTAATTAATATTCTGTGCGGTCAGAATTTCTTTTAGGGTCCAATTTTATTAATTTTGGCAATAATTGGGATATTGCAGTTTGTATAACTTTGACCGCATTTGGTCAAATCAAGCCTAAGGCTATCTTCAGAAAGGCAAGTTCTTTATACTCTCATTGTCGATTCATTCGTTATCAATTTATTTGACCTCCATTCGTTGGTTTCGGCTGTTAATAAATTATGGAATTTAAAACGGTTTGTTTTAAAAATTTAATTTATTAAACTGGTCTCGAGGGTTTTATTCGTTGGTTGCCTACAGGGGTTTGTGCCACCCCCAAGCCTATGGGAATGATGCCATACTCACCCAAAGCTAGATTCTAAGTTGTTCGGGTATTATTATGGATTTTTGGTTATTTATTGGCTAGAGCGATTGTGCAGTGGGGGCAAGGATATGTTGTTCGGTGACGGCGTGACTGTCGTACGGTCTATGTTAGGCCGTCAGATGGTATCTCCTGGTCATTGACCGCTGACCAGTGCCAAGCACTGTTGACTGCCTCTGCCGTTACGTGATTATAGCATGTTCTAGTATCATTTTATTCTTATAGCATGGTTTGGTATGCACATGGGTACGGGCTGTGTAATACCCCGAGAGCTCAGAGAAGTTAGTATATATCGAGGATAGTGTAAGAAAGGAAACAACACCAGCTGGATAACTTTTGGGCTGAATGTTGGCAAAGAACTCCCAAGTTAAGCGTGCTTGACCTGGGGCAATCCAGGGATGGGTGACCCTCCTGGGAAGTTCGTGTAGGCCCATCAGGGTAAGTTGTTCCGGATCTTCCTATCGCTCGAACGGGACGTTACAGGTGGTATCAGAGTCGACCCTTGGCGAAGGCGGTCCGATGAGGGCGGGGAGTGGCGCCGGGGCTTGAGGGTCTGTACAAGGAGCGGCTTCTGGCAGGCTTCTAGGATGGCAGCCCCCAAGGGGAGAAGGTCTGAGACCAGTTATAAGGTCGCATGACGAGGACGTCATGTGCTCAAGGGGGGAGAATGTAATACCCCGAGAGCCCAGAGAAGTTAGAATATATCGAGGATAGTGTAAGAAAGGAAACAACACCAGCTGGATACCTTTTGGGCTGAATGTTGGCAAAGAACTCCCAAGTTAAGCGTGCTTGACCTGGGGCAATCCAAGGATGGGTGACCCCTTGGGAAGTTCGCGTAGGCCCATCAGGGTAAGTTGTTCCGGTTCTTCCTATCGCTCGAGCGGGATGTTACAAATGGTATCAGAGCCGACCCTTGGCGAAAGCGGTCCGATGAGGGCGGGGAGTGGTGCCGGGGCTCGAGGGCCTGTACAAGGAGCTGCTTCTGGCAGGCTTCTAGGATGGCATCCCCCAAGGGGAAAAGGTCTGGGACCAGTTGTAAGGTCGCATGACGAGGACGTCATGTGCTTAAGGGGGGGAGAATGTAATACCCCGAGAGCCCAGAGAAGTTAGAATATATCGAGGATAGTGTAAGAAAGGAAACAATACCAGCTGGATACCTTTTGGGCTGAATGTTGGCAAAGAACTCCCAAGTTAAGCGTGCTTGACTTGGGAAAATTTAGGGATGAGTGACCCCCCTGGGAAGTTCGCGTAGGCCCATCAGGGTAAGTTGTTCCGGTCCTTCCTATCGCTCGAACGGGATGTTACAAGTGGTATCAGAGCCGACCCTTGGCGAAGGCGGTCCGATGAGGGCGAGGAGTGGCGCCGGGGCTTGAGGGCCTGTACAAGGAGCGGCTTCTAGCAGGCTTCTAGGATGGCAGCCCCCGAGGGAGAAGGTCTGGGACCAGTTGTAAGGTCGCATGACGAGGACGTCATGTGCTCAAGGGGGGGAGAATGTAATACCCCGAGAGCCCAGAGAAGTTAGAATATATCGAGGATAGTGTAAGAAAGGAAATAACACCAGCTGGATACCTTTTGGGCTGAATGTTGGCAAAGAACTCCCAAGTTAAGCGTGCTTGACTTGGGGCAATCCAATGATGGGTGACCCCCCTGGGAAGTTCGTGTAGGCCCATTAGGGTAAGTTGTTCCGGTCCTTCCTATCGCTCGAACGGGATGTTACAAATGGTATCAGAGCCGACCCTTGGCGAAGGCGGTCCGATGAGGGCGGGGAGTGGCGCCGGGGCTTGAGGGCCTGTACAAGGAGCGGCTTCTGGCAGGCTTCTAGGATGGCAGCCCCCAAGGGGAGAAGGTCTGAGACCAGTTGTAAGGTCGCATGACGAGGACGTCATGTGCTTAAGGGGGGGAGAATGTAATACCCCGAGAGCCCAGAGAAGTTAGTATATATCGAGGATAGTGTAAGAAATGAAACAACACCAGCTGGATACCTTTTGGGCTGAATGTTGGCAAAGAACTCCCAAGTTAAGCGTGCTTGACCTGGGGTAATCCAGGGATGGGTGACCCCCCTGCGAAGTTCGTGTAGGCCCATCAGGGTAAGTTGTTCCGGATCTTCCTATCGCTCGATGCGGGATGTTACAGGCTGCTTGTTGGGATTATCATGATTTGGTTATGCTTGATCACGGACATTCTAGATTGGTCAGGTTGCATCTAACACGGGCATATGCATTGCGTGTGATTTACTATATGGGCGGAGCGTGGCCTGATGCCTGGATGTATGGGCGCCTTGTATCACATTGATGCTCATTATGCCATTGCATTTTATATGCATTGCATGGTTATTGGTAGTATTTAGTTCTCGGACGGGAGTACCGTTTCGAGGGAGCCTATGGCTCGGCTGTCGGGAGTACCGGTAGGGATACGGGTGACGGGAATACCGACCCGGGACAGTGCTCATAGGTTTGTTGAAGATCTATGTTGCTTATCAGGGCAACGGCAGGTTGGTAGGGGACTTGGGTGCCAGGTGTTTTATGTGGGCCCCAAGGATCGGTATGTGTTTTTATTATGCGGCACTATTGCGTTGTTGCGTCACATGGCTTGTGTGTACATGTGGATTTATATTTGGAGTGATCTCCTCTTCTGTTTCATTTACAGCTTTCATTTTTCATATAACTTGCTAAGTCTTGCGACTCACCTTGCTTTCCATCATTCCAGGTAAGGGTAAAGCAAAAGTCGAGGGCAAGGACCGCTCCACCTAGCAGCCAGCCGTGTCGGTAGGGTGTACAGTTAACTACCCCTGTCTTCTCTGATATTTTGTTAGGAGTTCTAACTCTCATTTTTGACTGTGCCCGGTTGTTCCTTGTTTCTTTTATTTGTTAGCATAGGTGTCTGTATATTTTTATATACTCCTTGACCGCTGTTCCAGCAGGGTACTTGTGGGCGTGCATGTATATTGTTTTGCTTCCGCTGTTGTATTTTTCGTATGTATGCATGCCAGGGTATTTTTGTCTTATGTCTATTTCTCTTTCCTCTATGTAAGCGCTTCCGTTTGAATAGACCGGGTGGTTGGGATTTTCGGGCGAGGGTGCTTACAATGTTGGTATCAGAGCGTCATTGAGTCAATTTGGGGGACAAGTAACTGTACACCAAGGCTGTCAGGTAGAGTTAGAGTGTTAGGTCGTGTCCATAATTTTGAAATGCGTTCTAATTAATTTTGGTTATGTAGGACTCATGGACGCACGTCGTGGATGAGGTTGTGGTAGACCACCGACGCGAGGTAGAAGGCACCTTGTTCCTACTCCTGAGGTACATGCGACAGATACAGGAGATGAGAGACAGCCATGGCCTCTGGACATGCAGGAGACATTGGCAGGTCTTCTACGGGCCGTAGACGTACTGGTGACATCTTAGTTACGGCAGGAGCGCAGTCATGATGGTAGGACCGCTACGGCCCAGGTGTCACATTCAGGTACTCCGAGAGCAGGGGACAGTTCTGGTGCCGCATTACTTAAAGATTTTATGGCCCTACGTCCACCAGAGTTTAGTGGAGGCGCCGACACGACAGAGGCCGAGGATTGGCTACTGGCTGTGGAGAAGCATTTGCGATCTATAGGCTGTGCAGAGGCCCATAGGGTTCGACTGGGGACCTTTCTGTTACGGGGTGATGCCGAGCGATGGTGGGAGACCACCAGACAGCGATATGGTGATGGGGGCCCGACATGGGCACAGTTTGTCGCGGCGTTCAATGAGACTTATGTACCGGCTTGGGTCAGAGAACAGAAGGTGTTCGAGTTTGTTGACTTACAGCAGGGGAGCAGGACAGTTACACAGTATGAGACTAATTTTGTGGCGTTTTCTCGATATGCTCCAGAGTTAGTAACCCCTGAGTCTCGCAGAGTCAGTAAGTTTCAGAGGGGATTGCGACCAGAGATTCGTTACTCCATGGCTGGTATCGAGGCACCTGACTTTCCTACAGTTGTTCAGTGGGCCTACGCAGTGGAGAAGGACTGATTGGAGGCTTGATCAGATCAGTTAGTCATGAAGGGCGCAGGGAGTAGCAGTAAGAAGAGGAAGTGGGATACGGGCAGTAAGAGTTTTGGGCTTCCATAGTGCTGGCAGTGTGGGCAGAGACACGAGGGTCAGTGCCGGGATGTACGTCGGGACGTGTGTTATCGCTGTGGTCAGCCGGGACATTTGAAGAGGGACTATCCACAGGGGCCTAGACCGGCTACACCGGCCCCACCAGCTGCACTGGCCACAGGGCAGGATATCATTTGCTTTCGCTGTGGACAAAGAGGCCATCGAGCGAACGTATGTACCCAACCAGGACAAATTGGAGGGCTACGGACTGGAGGTGTGGGGCCCAGACCAGCTCAGAGACAGTTTACACCGAGGGCATAGGGTCCAGGAGCACCACTACCCCTACTAGCAGCACAACGCCTAGGGCCCACAGAGAGGGTACAGATGCAGGGGAAGGCGTTTGCGGTGACAACCGCCGAGGCAGCTGAAGGCAGTTATATGGTACAAGGTATACTTTCTCTTCATGACCACGATGTACGTGCCTTATTTGATACAGGTTCTACCTACTCTTTTATAGCACCCCATTTGTTGCATAAGATCCCGATCCCGTGTACCCCCTTATCATATGATTTGTCTGTTTCGACACCAGGAGGGACAGTATTGTTGGGGAGTGAGATGGTCAGGGATTGCAAGATAGGGATTCACGACCAGGTATTTTTAGGGGATCTTATTGTTTTGGCAATCCAGGATTTTGACTTATTGTTGGGTATGGATTGGCTCTCACGGCACTATGCTCAAGTTGATTGTCGACGGAAGGTGATTTCATTTGAGCACCCGGGGAGACCAGTTGTTACATACCAAGGTGTGAAACCTATGGTGACTACGCCGATGATATCGGTTATGCATGCCGAGAGGCTTATACGACGTGGGTGTGAAGTCTATTTTGCATTTGTGACCGTGATAGCTGGGGAGAAGAAGGAGTTGGCTGCCTATCCTGTGGTGCGAGACTTTCCAGATGTGTTCCCAGATGAGTTGCCGGGACTACCACCGCACCGGGAGATTGATTTTGCAGTCGACTTGATGCCAGGTACGCAGCCCATTTCTAAGACTCCTTACCGTATGGCTGCTAATGAATTGAAAGAACTCAAGGTGCAGTTGCAAGATCTTTTGGAGAGGGGGCTCCAGTATTATTTGTGCGTAAGAAAGATGGGTCTATGCGATTGTGTATAGATTACTGAGAGCTTAATCAGGTAACAATTAAGAATAAGTACCCCTTACCTCGTGTGGATGATTTACTGGATCAGTTGCGTGGTGCATCGGTGTTTTCCAAGATAGATTTGCGGTCAGGTTATCATCAGGTGCGGGTCAGAGATGAGGATATTGCGAGGACCGCATTTCGTACATGTTACGGCTATTACGAGTTTGTGGTCATGCCATTTGGGCTGACCAATGCACCTGCAGTATTTATGGATCTGATGAACAGGGTGTTCAAGGAATACCTGGATTCCTTTGTCATAGTTTTCATTGACGACATCCTAGTTTACTCACCGAGCCCTGAGATACACGAGGCGCATCTGAGCGTGGTTTTGTAGAAGCTCAAAGATGAGCAGTTGTATGCTAAGTTTTTGAAATGTGAGTTTTGGCAGACCCGAGTGGTATTCTTGGGACACGTGGTCTCAGGTGAGGGTATCTCAGTAGATCTAGAGAAGACCAGAGCCGTGATAGATTGGCCGAGACTGATGACAGTGACAGAGATTCGGAGTTTTCTTGGCCTTGCTAAGTATTATCGACGATTCATAGAAGGCTTTGCATGGCTTGCATCACCCATGACAAAGTTGACAAGGAAAGGCGTCAGATTTATTTGGGACGAGTCTTGTGAGAGGTCTTTCCAGGAGTTGAAGCGGTGTTTGACTTTGGTGACAGTACTGACGATACCTAGATGTGGTGAGTTATTTATTGTATATAGTGATGCCTCGTATGCAGGGTTGGGATGTGTTTTGATGCAGGACGGCCGAGTGAATGCTTATGCATCCAGATAGTTAAAGAGGCACGAAGAGAACTACCCTACACATAATCTGGAGTTAGCGGCCGTAGTGTTTGCCTTGAAGATTTGGAGGCATTATCTTTATGGTGAGAGAGTCCAGATTTACACTGATCACAAGAATCTTAAGTACCTCTTTTCACAGAGGGAACTCAATATGAGACAACGTCGTTGGTTAGAGCTGCTTAAAGATTATGATTGCTAGATCCTCTATCACCCAGGTAAAGCCAATGTGGTAGCGGATGCATTGAGTCGTCGTGGTGCATCCGTTGCAGCTATGATGGTGCAGGAGTGGTTCTTATTGGAGAAGATGAGTGATCTTACTATCTCAGTGGCATCAGACAACCCTAGACTCTATTGTGCTGCCATGAGTATCCATTCGGATATAGAGGATCAGATTCACGATCGACAACGACAGGATGCGGAGCTTAGCAAGATCATAGCGGATATGGAGAGATTTGGTCCACTGGGGTACAGCCAGAGGGAGGATGGCTTATTATTGTTCCGAGGACGGATTTGTGTGCTGAGTGACAGTGATATCAAGCAGAGGATCCTAGAGGAAGCTCATCATTCTCCCTATACTATCCACCCTGGGGCGAAGAAGATGTATCAGGGCTTACGGCGTCAATATTGGTGGAGCGGCATGAAGAGGAGCATAACAGAGTTTGTATCGCGATGTTTAGTGTGCTAGTAAGTTAAAGCTGAGCACTAGAGGCCTGCGGATTGTGATGACCTTTATCTGTGCCGGAATGGAAATGAGAGCGTATAGCTATGGATTTCGTCTTGGGATTGCCGCGATCTAGCCGGGGGTACGATTCGATATGGGTGATTATCGACTGGTTGACTAAATCAGTGTATTTTCTACCTGTCAAGAAAACCTATCCTATTCATCGGCTGGCCACGTTATACATTGATGAGGTGGTGAGACTGCATAGAGTCCCAGCTAGCATTGTGTCAAATAGGGATCCTCGATTTACCTCATGATTTTGGGAGGCGTTACAAAGTGCTATGGGGACCCAGTTGACTTTCAGTACAGCCTTCCACCCTCAGACTGACGGGCATTCGGAGCGGACCATACGGACTTTGGAGGACATGCTTCATGCCTGTGTACTGGATTTCCATGGGAGCTGAGATGATCATTTGTCGCTAGTGGAGTTTGCTTACAATAATAGCTTCTAGGCTAGTATTGGGATGGCACCATTTGAGGCGTTGTACGGACGACCGTGTAGATCACCGCTTTGCTGGATCGAGATTGGGGAGCGAGCATTGCTTGGACCGGAGTTGGTAGAGCAGACGTTAGAGAAGATCCAGTTGATTTGGGCTAGGATGAAGGCAGCTCAGGACCGTCAGAAGAGATACGCAGACAAACGATGCTGGGATTTGGAGTTTGATGTTGGTGATCATGTTTTTCTTCGAGTCATGCCGATGAGGGGTGTTCGACTCTTTGGAGTATCTGGTAAGTTGAGTCCTTGCTATGTGGGACCGTTTGAGATATTCGAGCGACTCGGACTGTTGGCTTATCAGTTAGCTTTATCCCCTCAGTTAGCCCACGTACATGATGTCTTTCATGTTTCTATGCTTCGCAAGTACGTGGCAGATCCCGGGTATGTTATTGATTATCATCTGCTCGTGGTGCAAGAGGATGCGTCATACACCAAGTTGCCTGCTAGCATTGTGGATCGGAAAGAGAAAGTGCTCCGCAATCTTACGATTCACTACGTGAAGGTCCAATGGCAGCGGCATACCCCTGAGGAGGCTACTTGGGAGCTAGAGGAGGACATGAGGCGACTGTACCCTCAGTTATTTGCTTAGCCAGGTACGAATTTTGGGGATGAAATTCTTTTAAGGGGGGAGGATTTGTAACGCCCCGTAAATGGCAATTAATTTAATTTTGAGATAGTTTAATTTAAAAGAAATATTAAAATAATTTGTTGGTATTAAATAAAAATAAATTATGAGGTTTTAAGGAAATAAGAAATTAAGGTAATTGATTAATTATTTTAGGAATTTCTGGAATTAGGGAAAAATTGAAATAAATTAAATTGTGGGATTTTCAAAAGTTTCGGGCATTTATGTAATAAATAGGGTGTGTGTGTGTGTGATTAATGGATTTTGGAGGGAGGCTGGCGCGATTTCGGAAAAGGGATCGAAGATCCCTTTAAATTTAATGCAGGGCGATATATGGTAAAGACGAGCATGGGCGGTTCGCGCGCTAGACGAGCAAGGGGGCGGTCGCAGGATCGATTCGTGGCAGGCGCACGCGAGGGGTGGATTTTTGGGTTGATTTAATCAGCCCAAGGACGTCGAAACGACGTCGTTTCGCTAGGAGCCGGTGGCCGCCCCAGCGCTGCCACGTGGCCGTGTTCTGGCCACTTCTTTTGGCCAATTTAAGGTCGTTTTTTTAGCTTGATTTCGGGCGTGATTTGTGCAACACGAATAGTAAAAAAATTACAGAGGAAGCAGCAGCTCGTCTGAGGAATTTTGAGAAATTTGGGCTTCAAAAATCAGATTAAATCCCGTTTAATTCCAGAGTTAATTATCCAGGTATGTAAACAAGCTAGTAATTAATATTTTGTGCGGTCAAAATTTCTTTTAGGATATAATTTTATTAATTTTGGCAATAATTGGGATATTGCAGTTTGTATAACTTTGACCGCGTTTGGTCAAATCGAGCCTAAAGGTATCTTCGGAAAGGCAAGTTCTTTATACCCTCATTGTCGATTCATTCGTTATCAATTTATTTGACCTCCCTTCGTTGGTTTCGGCTGTTAATAAATTATGGAATTTAAAACGGTTTGTTTTAAAATTTTCATTTATTAAACTGGTCTCGAGGGTTTTATTCGTTGGTTGCCTACGGGGGTTTGTGCCACCCCCAAGCCTATGGGAATGATGCCATACTCACCCGGGGCTAGGTTCTTAGCTGTTCGGGTATTATTATGGACTTTTGGTTATTTATTGGCTAGAGCGGTTGTGCAGTAGGGGCAAGGATCAGCTGTTCGGTGACGGTGTGACTATCGTACGGTCTATCTTAGGCCGTCAGATGGTATCTCCTGGTCACTGACCGCTGACCGGTGCCAACCGCTGTTGACTGGCTCTGCCGTTACGTGATTATAGCATGATCTGGTATCATTTTATTCTTGTAGCATGGTTTGGTATGCACATGGGTACGAGCTGCATGTTGGGATTATCATGATTTGGTTATGCTTGATCACAGACATTCTAGATTGGTCAGGTTGCATCCAGCACGGGCATATGCATCGCGTGTTATTTACTATATGGGCGGAGCGTGGCCTGATGCTTGGATGTATGGGCGTCTTGTATCACGTTGATGCTCATTACGCCATTCCATTTTATATGCATTGCACGGTTACTGGTAGTATTTAGTTCTCGGACGGGAGTACCGTTTCGAGGGAGTCTATGGCTCGACTGTCGGGAGTACCGGCAGGGATACGGGTGACGGGAATACCGACCCAGGACAGTGCGCACAGGTTTGTTAGAGATCTATGTTGCCTTTTAGGGCAGCGGCAGGTTGGTAGGGGACTTGGGTGCCAGGTGTTTTATGTGGGCCCCAAGGACCGGTATGTGTTTTTATTATGCGGCACTGTTGTGTTGTTGCGTCACATGGCTTGTGTGTACATGTGGATTTATATTTGGAGTGATCTCCTCTTCTGTTTCATTTACAGCTTTCCTTTTTCATATGACTTGCTGAGTCTTGCGACTCATCTTGCTTTCCATCATTCCAGGTAAGGGTAAAGCAAAAGTCGAGGGTGAGGATCGCGCCACCTAGCAGCCAGCCGTGTCGGTAGGGTGTACAGTTAGTTGCCCCTGTCTTCTCTGATGTTTTGTTAGGAGTTTTGACTCTCATTTTTGACTATGCCTGGTTGTTCCTTGTATCTTTTATTTGTTGGCACAAGTGTCTGTATATTTTTATATACTCTTTGACCGCTGTTCCAGTAGGGTACTTGTGGGCGTGCATGTATATTGTTTTGCTTCCGCTATTATTTTTTTTGTATGTATACATGCCAGAGTAGTTTTGTCTTATGTCTATTTCTCTTTCCTCTATGTAAGCGCTTCCGTTCGAATAGACCGGATGGTTGGGATATCCGGGCGGGGGTGCTTGCAAAACGAAACGGTTATTTACGCCACGTAATATGCCATAAAAAAGACTATGTTAGCAAGACATATCAAATTAGGCTTAATACATAAATATGATATTTAATCTCTCAACAATTATAAAATTTGATATTTGGTCACTGATATGAAAAAAAAAAAGACAAAAATTGATTAAAAAACCTAAATTTTATAAATAAAAAAAAACCTAAAAATTTCATAAAAAAGACCTACACTTCATAATACCTAAATTTTATAAAAAAAATCTAAAAATTTCATAAAACCCACAAAATACTAAAAAAACCTTAAATTTTGCAAAAATACCTAAAAATATTCCCCCAAAAAAGACTTAAATTTCATAAAAAGACTTAAAAATTTCATTAAAAAGATTTTAAAATAATTAAAAAAGACGTACAAAATTTATTAAAAAGATCAAAAATATTCAAAAAGGACCTAAAAATAAAAAAATCATAAAAAGACCTAAAACTTTCATAAAAATACCTAAAATAATAAAAAATATTTTATTTTAGATATTTTTATGAAATTTTTAGGTTTTTTATGAAATTTAAGTCTTTTATATTATTTTCAAATATTTTTTATGAAATTTTTAGGTTTTTTTTTTATGAAATTTAGGTCTTTTTTAATTTTTTTAGGTTTTTTTAATGAAATCTTTAGGGTTTTTTTAAATAAAATTTAGGTCATTTTTTAATCAAATATATATTTTTTTCCTTTTCATATTAGAGATCAAATGTCAAATTTTTTAATTGTTGAGTAATCAAATATAATATTTATCTATTAAATCTAAGTTGATATGTCTCACTAACGTGATTTTTTTATATGAAATAATGATTTCGTTTACTCTTAGTTATGGAAATGACTTAAAGTAATAATTTTTAATAAGAAAGACAGCTTAACCAAAAAATAATTCTAATCACAAAAACAATTATAAGGTCTAAAAGAGGGGCAAAAAGAACAAAGAGGTACGCTTAATAAGACAATTGTATTAAAGGTTCTACTTTTACACACACCAAATGGACAAATAGACAAGAAAGCATACTTCTTCCATATAAGGCCGTACTAACCTTAGAAATGTTAGTGATACAGAGAGTATATATATATATATGTATATGCGTAGATTACATAATAATTGTAAGCACCCCCGCCCGAATATCCCAACCACTCGGACTACCCGAACGGGAGTGCTTACGGAATGAGAAAGAATGAGACACAAGATATGAACTATCTCGTCATGCATACACAAGAATTAAAACAGCAGAAACTAAGCTATACACATGTATGCACTACGGGTACTCCGCTAACACAACGATCACATGATAAATAAATGCATACAGACACCTGTGCCAACATACATGTGACACGAGAAATGACCTAGCACAGAAAAAAGAATAGAGAAAATCCCTCTCAAACATCAAAGTTGACGGGGACTGAAGGAACTGCCTGTACACCATACTGACTCTGTCGCTAGATGCTATCTCCCTTGTCCTTGACCTATGTTGCTACTACCTGAAAGGAGAAAGAATGAGACACAAGACAGGAACTATCATTGTATGCATACACAAGAATTAAAACAACGAAAACTAAGTTATACACATGTATGCACTACAGGTACTCCGCTAACACAGCGGTCACATGATAAATAAATGCATACAAACACCTGTGCCAACATACATGAGACACGAGAAATGACCTGGTGATTAGTGATCAATTTTGTAAAAATTTTATTATAATTTCACCCTTATTTTGATCTTAAAATGGTTTAAATTGAATATTATTATGCATTTTGTAATTTTGTGCATGTTTAAAAATATTAATATAAAAATATATAAAATATAAAAAAATTAAATATAATATATATAATAATATAATATATATATAATAATATAAATATGGAAAGACCAGGCCCAAGCCCAACACATGGAGAGCCCAGGCCCAAGCCCAACACATGGAGAGCCCAAGCCCAAGCCCAACACAAGGAAGGCCCAAGCCCAAGCCCAAAACAAGGAAGGCCCAAGCCCAAAAATATGAAAAGCCCAAGTCCCACAAATTGATGACATCATCGCTTACATCATGGGTTGGAGTGACATCATTGCTTACATCATGAGTTGGAATGACATCATCGCTTACATCATGTGTTAGATATTTTATTTATCTTTGTATTTTTAAATTAGTTATTTTATTTTTCTTTAGATATTTTGTATTATTAAATTATATAATTGAGTGGTCTCTATTGCATCATTTACCCTATAAATAGAGCACTTAGGGTGCATTTGTAACCATTCAATTTTCCTATAATGAAAGTATAGTTATGTTCTTGAGATTTCTTTCTCAAAATTTTCACTTTAATTTCAATATGATTTCGTTCTTAGAATTTCTCTCTTAAATCTTCAACCTTTGTTTCCATATAGTTGTATTATGTTATTCATATTATCTTTTTATTATATACGGCCTATATGGTCGGTTGAATATAGTCTTTCAATTCTTGTCTTTTCATTATAAACCGCCTATATGGTCGGTTAAAAAAATAGTCTTTCAATTCTTGTCTTTTCATTATAAACCGCCTATATGGTCGGTTAAAAAATAGTCTTTCAATTCTTGTCTTTTCATTATAAACCGCCTATATGGTCGGTTAAAAAATAGTCTTTCAATTCTTGTCTTTTCATTATAAACCGCCTATATGGTCGGTTAAAAAATAGTCTTTCAATTCTTGTCTTTTCATTATAAACCGCCTATATGGTCGGTTAAAAAATAGTCTTTCAAATACTGTCTTTTAATTCCCTTCATTTAAATTCCTGCCAATTTATTTTAAAAATGAAGATGAGTAGCTAAATCCGATCTTGGGTTAAGGCAAGAACAGTGTCCAACGCCAATGATTCCCAAAGAAAGCTGCGCTTCAATTGTGTAATATTAATCTGATTTAATTTGAGCAGTGTGCGTATAGTGTATCTTTGAGTTTGGATTGGAGCATAAGCCTAACTTAGAGTTTCCATGCCACGTATGGAGATTGCTAGACCTGGAAATGTTTTCATACCTAAGCCCAAATGATTAATCTGTACCTATAAATTCTATCTGTGGGATATAATTCAATTTATGATAATTGCTTGACTTAGAATTTCCATGCCATGTATGGAGATTGCTTAAACAAGAATTATCATTATCTTGAACTAAAATTACTCATAGATCTGCAAAACTTAATTCAGATGAATATTATTGATCTTTTCTATTAAGTTGGGAATTAATTGGTTTTGACACTGAAATTGTCTTGACCCAAGCTACTTAAACTCATTGTTAATTTAGTTTTAATCATTTCCTTTAGATTATCTTAATCACCTCTTAAAATCAAATATTCAGTGATTTCTATTTTCATCCAAAATAATCTCCCTGTGAACCGACTCGGACTCACCGAATTATAAATTTAAAATTGTACTACACGCACACTCGCACACTGGCGAGTATAATCGCCCTATACCTGCTTTAACAAAAGGATTAATGTTTGATAAATTTGGTTGTTGTTTTGATAAATAAATGTGCAGGGTAGCGTAGCAGTCACCTGGCATAATAAAAAAGAATAGAGAAAATCCCTCTCAAACTTCAAAGTTGACGGGGACTGACAGAACTGCCTATACACCATACCGACTCTGCCGCTAAATGTTATCTCCCTTGCCTTTGACCCATGTTACCACTACTTGGAAGGAGAAAGAATGAGACACAAGACAGGAACTATCCTGGTATGCATACACAAGAATTAAAACAACGGAAACTAAGCTATACACATGTATGCACTATAAGTACTCCGCTAACACAACGGTCACATGATAAATAAATGCATATAGACACCTGTGCCAACATACATGAGACACGAGAAATGACCTGGCATAGTAAAAAAGAATATAGAAAATCCCTCTCAAACATCAGAGTTAACGGAGACTGACGGAACTGCTTGTACACCATGCTGACTCTGCTGCTAGATGCTATCTCCCTTGCCCTTGACCCATGTTGCCACTACCTGGAATGATGGAAAGCAAAGTGAGTCGATAGACTTAGCAAGTATAAAGGAAGGAAGGCTACAGGCTGAACATATCCAATAAACTCTCCCTATAACACCAATCCCCAAGCACACACAAGCCATGAGATGCCCAATACAGTATAAAAGCGTAAATAAAAGCACGTATCAGTTCTTGGGGCTCACATAAGACACATGGCACCCAAGTCCCATACTAACCTGCCGCTGCCCTGAAAGGCAACATATACCTCCAACAAACCTGTGCCGTCGTCTCGGGTCGGTGCTCCCGTCACTCAAATGCTCTCGTCGGTCCTCCCGACACCCGAGCTGTAGAATAACTAAGCCATAGGCTCCCTCGGAACAGTCCTCCCATCCGAGACCTGTGAACTGTCGGTAACCATGCAATGTACATAAAAATGCAATGGCGTAGTGAGCATTAATGTGATACACTGGCGCCCATACATCCAGGCATCAGGCCATGCTCCGCCCACATAATAAACCACATGCGATGCATATGCCCGTGCCAGATACAATCTAACCACGCTAGAATGTCTGTATACAAGTATACTCAATAAATGAATACCCTAACATGCATCCCGTACCCATGTGCATATCAAATCATGAATGGTAATACAACATATCGAACCATGTAGAAAACCACATAAACCACATAATGGCAGAGCTAGTCAGCAGTGTCTGACACCAGTCAACAGTCAGTGACTAGGAGTGTCTACCCGACGATCCACTTCAGGGCTGTACAATAGTTTATTCCAACGTCACCAAACAGCCGACCCTTGCCCCACTGCTCGATAGCTCTATCCTACTCACACCCAAGAAATCCATAATCAAACCCGCACATCTAGGAACCTAGTCCCCAAGTTGGGTTTAGCATCATTCTGAAAGAAATGGGGCGGTACACAATACCCCGTAAGCACACAACAAGTAAAACCCCAACAAGTCTCATATTTAATTTAAATTAATTCATGCTAATAAAATCCTCGATTCGTATAATTAATACGCGAAATCGAAACGAATTAAGGAAAGGAGTGGGGTTCACAGAATGGAAGGAATTCACAAAAGTAGAAGGGAGCTTGCCTCTATTTAGTTGTTTTTAGCATTTTTACACTTGCACACGGCTAAATTAATACACACTGCAAAATAATATAACTTTCCAAAATTAACAAAATCAAACTTAAAATTAAATTCCAACTGTACAGAATGATTAACACATATTTATCTACTCACCTGACCAATTAAACCTCGAAAATGCCCGATTGCTCTCCAATTTTAGCTACAAATTGTAACTTAAAAAGGTAAGGAAAGGGGACCACCAGCGGCTGCAGCTTGGCAGCCCCAATTCACCCACTGTCTTGCCTAAAACAACGCCGTTTTGGGTAAGGTTTTAGCTGAAAAATCAGCCAAAATTCCCTCCACCGCACGCGCCTCCCTCAGCTCGAACTCGCAACCACCTGGCTGGTCCCTCGCGCGCGCGACCAGCTGGGCTGGCTGCCTCCTTCAACCATTAAGCATCCTTAATTAAATTTAAGGTGACTTCCAGCCACTTTCCAGATTTTACATTTTAGCACCCACAATTTCCATTAATTACACACACACCCTAACTTCCATTTTCACTTATTCCACTAACACCCAAAATTTCCAGAAATTCACCCAATTAATTCCATCATTATTTCCAAATAATTTAATTAATTACCCTTAATTTTTTTTTCCACAAAACAACATAAATTATTAGTTTTCCTTAAATCTCCAAATACCCACTAATGACCTCAACATCGATAGTTATAATTATTGTTTATCTCCAAATAGGGTTAGGTTCCAGATGGGTGTGTGTGTGTGCTGGTTGTGGATCTTAGGTCTTTGTGTGTGGAATTATTATTTATCTAATTATAGTTGATGTTGATAGTGTGCGTCGAGGTTGGGTTGCATTCATTGGGGAGACATGCCTTGTGTGTGATGGGGTGTATGAGCATTGGCATGACCCGGTTGGCCTAAGAGCCAATTGGGGTACCCTAGGTGAACATATGCATTTAGAACATGCCTCATGTGTGTATTCCTATATGGGTGTAGCATGGCCTAATGCTTGGTTTATGGGGGTCTTACCATCACGTTTATGTTGCAAAAGCCAGTACATATTTCTTATGTGTTGCATTGCATGGTTCTGTTGCGCGCGGTTGTTATTAATACTGTTATTCTCGGTGGGAGTACCGTGCCAGTCCGGGTGCCGTGAGTATCGGCCCGAGGGAGTTTTAGCTCAGGTCGGGTGACGGGAGTACCGGCTCGGGGGAGCTTCAGCTTAGCTTAGAGATTAGCTCGGGGGAAGCCCGAGGGAAGACCTTTAGATTAGCTCGGGGAGGTCCCGAGGGAAGACCTGATTTGATATGGAGATTTGTGTATGTGATTTTCTGGGCTGAAGGATCGTACCAGGGAGGCTTGGGATCTTGTGCTGGGGCCATTTTGAGGTCGGCCCTAGACGAGTAAGCGGGGGAATATTCTCTACGCGCCGGTCTATGTCGCGCGTGGCCTCGAGATTCAAGTGCACTTTTTCTAGAAGGTGAGGGTACTATTTGGACGGTAACTAGTAATCCCTTAGATGCTTGACAGGTGGCAACCTGGTGATGCTGCGCGTAGCTTCCAGAAGGCGAAGGGTGTTGGCCACTGTGGATGTGGGTCGACGCGGTCTCGTATTGCCAGGGTTCGTTCGACGTATGGGCGAGTTCTTGCTTATGTGCGCTGTCCGAGATGTGGCGTGTCGCTCCAAAAAGGGCGCGTTGTCGCAGGTGTGTTCGATGGCCTTTGATTTCCTTGAGAAATTTGAATGCAGGGTGGGTATGTGACAGGTGGTATGCCCCAAACGGTCTGTTAGATGTCTGGTGGCGTTTTGCTTTCTTTCGGACGTGACATGCGAAACGGATTTAAAAGGTGCACCTCCTCGTTTCTGTATTCTCATTGCTCATTTCCCAAAGGTGTGTCGCTTTTCCAATCTCCCTCACAGATAGAGGCAATTCCTTGCTTTAACGAAAAGATGTCAAAGTTAGCCTTATCGATCATCAGGGGAATGTTAGCGGTGGGGCCGGAGAAGGCGCCACTCTCCCGACCGTTGGCATAACATCCTCTATTACAGGGTCTGCTCTACTGATTGCTAATGATGAGAACCAACCACCGGTTGGGAAGTGTCAGAGGGGCATCAGGGAGGGCCGAGTCATCCACTGGGGTGCCACATTCGGGTGTGTCCTCTGCCTCCAGGGACCGCCAGGTAGCATGCCGCCGAGTGGAGGATCGGATCCTGGAGGTTTTGGCAGAGTACCAGGTGGCCAAGGAGAGGGAGAGGGAGAGGGTGGCCAAGGAGATGGCTGACTTGCGTCAGTGGCTGGAGGAGTTGTAGGCATCGTGGACTCATTGCCGCGAGGTCATGGGCGGTCTTGCCCGCCATCGCGAGGATGCTAGGGCCGAGTCTTCGTGATTCAAGGGTGGAGGTCGCTTGTCTACGGGCTGCACTCGAGGCTACCCAATTGATGGCAGAGGCTGGTAGGACTCTGGTGTTAGATGCCGCAGATGAGTATCTAGAAGGTTAAGAGGAAGCTCTTCTACACGTGGGCACTTTGTTCCTCAATCTAGACTTACAACCCTGCAGACCGTACATAAGGGTTGAGAACAACCGTCTTGTGTACCTGACCGAGGGGGCGCAAGCCGAGGCTTCAAGGGAGATTCCTGAGGTGGGCCGAGCTAGAGAAGGTGCTGCCGACGATGCTGAGCCCTTGGCTGAGTTAGGCTAATTTATTGCTTTCTTTGATTGTAATCGTGTAGGCTTTCGATGTTTTCTCGGTTTTGTCTGGTATCGTGATTTTTGCTGCCGTTGGACTTATCCTATTTTCTTTTTCGTAAAGCGCCATCTGTTTGACATAGAGCATCGTGACTTTGGATCCTAGTTTTTTTTTTTATTATTATTATAGACGTGGTGGGTTAGTTTTGCGTCTGGTGGAGGGGTTGGGGGATTTCATGCTGCATACGTGGCGTAGTCTTCGAGGTTATGGATGATGTGAGTTTTTGGCGCCGGATGTATTATGGGGATGAAGCCTTTTGTCTTCCAGGTGTGTCGCTGATATGTGGAAGGGGTTGATTAGCCAGGATAGGATTTGGTGTTGCGTCTTCCGAGGTAGGATTATGGCAGCCTCGATGACGTAGTTTTTCGGAGCCTGGCCATATTTAATGTCTAGGAGACGATGAGGGGCTTCTGATCGTCTAGCGATTACATTTATAAAAAGGGAGATGGTTTCGCTCCATGCTATCCTCGCTTGCTTGCGTCTTTGTTCTGGGAGGCTAAAGGGATGCGACCAGTTTTTTACAGCGGGAATTTGTTATCTGAGTGGGGCGTTTCTATTGGTGGCCTTGGGGATGGCAATTTTCTAAGCGGTATGATCAATGCCGAGAGGTCTGCGATTGAGTGCGTTGAGACGAGGGCAGTACTAGGATGAGTGAGACATGGCATGTTTAAAATGGGTGATGTGGCTTTCTCAGGGTGTACTTCTAGCAGAAATGCCATGTGTTATTGTTCGAGGGCTTGGGCCACCAACGTTGATATTATCTAGCAGTGGTTGGGGATCGTTTGCCTGCTCCAAGGTTGAAACTTGGAAATATCGGGGCTACCTAGGCAGTGGGTCACTCCGGATTTTCATTAGGAGCAATGGTTATGCTGGCAGAATCCAACCCTTTGGGGGGCAGGACGTTAGGAAGTACAAAAGGGATCTGACCTTTTTAGGCAATTCAGGAGTAAGGCGATTACTGATAATCTAGAGAAGTGCGACCGCTTCTTGGCCGTGAATTACCAATTTGTTTGTCCCTTGTTAGATCTCTAAGTATTTGTATCGTGTGGCAGTTGTAGTGTGACAGGCAAGTGTAACGTAGAACTATTATAAATGCGATGCTCGTAATCAGATGTAAATTGCTCACAACGAAAATGTAAGTTTTCCTTGGGTACCTTGTTTTGTGTCGTGTCCTGATATAAGGTTTCTTAGGATCAAACTCAGGATCCGACGTGCCTGTCTGTCCGAGTCCCGAGGTCCATGCGGGGTATGTGCGCCTGTCTAATTCAAGGCGTGGCTCGATAGGGTCGAGGCACCTAGAGCAATGACGGGGTTGTGCCCGAGGTCCGCTCGGGGCGGACTGGCCATGTCGGTCTAGATCTCGAGCATGACTTAAAGGAGGACCAAGCCTGCCTTGAGGTTTTATGCACCTGTCTGAAATAAGGTGTGGCTCGATAGGGCCAAGGTAGCCTCGAGGCGCCTAGAGCAATGACGGGCTATGCCAGAGATCCGCTCGGGGCAGACTGGTCATGTCGGTCTGGATCCCAAGCATGGCTTAAAGGAGGACCGAGCATGGCTCAAGGTCCTGTACGCCTGTCTGATACAAGGTGTGGCTTGATAGGGCCGAGGTGGGCTCGAGGCGCTTAGAGCAATGACGGGGCTATGCCCAAGGTCCGCTCGGGGCGGACTGACCATGTCAGTCTGGATCTCGAGCACGACAAGGTCCGCTCGGGGCGGACTGACCATGTCAGTCTGGATCTCGAGCACGACTTAAAGGAGGATCGAGCCTGGCTCAAGGTCCTGTGCACCTGTCTAATACAAGGTGTGGCTCGATAGGGCCGAGGCACGCTTAAGGGGCCTAAAGCAATGACTGGGCTATGCCTGAGGTCCACTCGGGGCGGACTGGTCATGTCGGTCTGGATCTCGAGCACGGCTTAAAGGAGGACCGAGCCTGACTCGAGGTCTTGTGCACTTGTCTGATACAAGGCGTGTTTGACGTCACCTATTTTCAATGTGCACAATTTGTAAAATGTGGAGTTTTTTGACATACCTTTTTATTTTGGCTTGCTTCGATAGTGGCCCGTCCGAGTATGTCGAGGTTGCAGAGGACTTATTTCTGCATTTGATTGTTCAGGCGGGGCTAGCTGAGGCGGTCTCGGGACGATAGAGAGAGGGTGACTTATTTCTGCATTTGATAGTGGCCCGTTCGAGTATGTCGAGGTTGCGGATGACTTATTTCTGCATTTGATTGTTCAGGCGAGGCTAGCTAAGGCGGTCTTAGGACAATTGAAAGAGGGTGAGATTATACCGGAACTTATTAGGGAACGATGAAGAAAAGGCTGTGCTTCCGCTTGAAGTAATGATAAGTAACAAGTGGAAAGGCGACAATTTTTTTTTTAACTAGGAATATTGTAACAATGGTTCTCTAAGAGTATGACTGCTTAGCTGAGGTTTGCCCCTGCTTCCTCATGTCACTGGTTCGGCTAGGTGGCGGCCTCTACTACTAACATTGGTCCTAGTGTGTCGGTCGAATCAAATGTGACTTGCTTTGGGTAGGAGTTTGGATCTTTGGGGTGTGGTTCTGTGCGTTGGTCGTTTGCTGATTGGTTTTGTTCTTCCAATTTTGTCATGTGGACGTTGAAGTGTAAGGTTTGGCTATTTGTTCTTGTCGTTTGGTCATTGTTCCCGGGAGCGTCGCTTCCCTTGCCGTCCTTACGGGGCCTTGGGCTTCGGATTCTAAGACAATCGTGGTAGCATTACAGGGCTTTTTTTTATTTGGCGTGGATGGTTTCGACCTCGATTTCTGTTACTGGGAATTTCATGGCCAGATAGGGGGTAGATACTATTGCGCCTAACTTGTTAAGTGAAGGGCGGCCAAGCAGCGCGTTGTATGGTGTTTCACAATTGATGACTAAGTATGGGATGTAGATTGTCTTGACGAGGGGGAGAATTCCTAATGAAGTCAGCAAGTCGATGTAGCCCTTGACTCGTACTTGTTCCCTTGAGAAACCAATCAGGTTTCCCTTGAATGGCTTTAGTCCTTGTTCGGGGATTCTCATCCTCTTTCGGGTCGACAGGTACAATAGCTCGACTGAGCTACCTTGATCCACGAGCACCTTTTTCACTAAGAAGTTGGCGGCGATGATCGATATTACTATGGGATCGTCGAGGTTTTTATTGGTGCCTTCAAAGTCCTCCTCGGTAAAGAAGATTGTGGGGTGGCGGGGGATTTTCTTTGGTCTTTTTTTTAGCATTGCCTATTGTCATTACCGCTCGAAGATGTCACTTTCTTGCCGAGATGAACTCTCCTCCGCCCGCGAAGCCTCCAGAAATGGTGTCGATAACCCCTGCTACCTGGTTTCCCAAAGGTGGTCCGGCGTTTTGTCTGTCGCTTGCTTGGTGCCGCCTCTAAGGGCTGCGACTCTTTTGCCTTTTCGAGTTACCCTGGGGGGATTGCCTCTAGTCAAGTCGGTAAACGTATTGGTAAAGATAACCCTCCCTAACCAATCGCTCTATCTGGCCCTTCAGGGCAGCGCACTCGTCGGTTGTGTGTCCGAACATGCGGTGGTAATTGCATCGTTTGCTGGTGTCGATGTTGCCATGAGGGGGTCATTGCTCGCTGATATCCGGGAGAAGAATGACCCTGGTATTGTAAACTTCTCGAAAAATTCGTGAAGGAAGTGTACGCGTTGTAGTGCAACTGGGGTTGTTTGAAGGCTCGAGGTGGTTCCTTTCTCCCTTTGTTATGATCTTGACCTTCCTGGTTTCGGTGGGGGTCCCTCCTGTGGCCGCGTTGATGCTAGTGAGAGGGCCTCGATTAGGGGGCCGGCTACAGTTGTACTCGTGGTTCGGTCTCCACGCGTTGGGAGACCGGGGCTTCCTCCATGTTGATGTATCCTGTTGACTGTGTCCTAAGGTCGGCCACGGTAGCTGGGGGCTTTTGAGCCAACGAATCGGCGAAGGGACCCGCTCTCAACCCAGTCGTAATGGCGTGTAGGGATATTGCAGGTTGAGATCTTTGATCTGAAGGGCTTCCTGAAAGAACCTATTCATGAATGCCCGTAACAGCTCGCGCTCACCCTGTTTCAGGTTGATAAGACTGCTCGAGGTTCGACGATGGGCTTGGCTAGTGGAGAAGTGAGTGAGAAAGTGGGTGGCTAATTCGGAGAAGTCGTGGATAGAATTTGGCTCCAAGGACGAGAACTATAACATGACCGACTTTCTTAGTGTGCTGGGGAAGGTTCGGCACGTGATCGGGTCTGAACTTCCGCTTATCAACATGGCAACACTGAAGGTGGTAAGGTGATCCTAGGGGTCCGTGGTGCCGTCGTAAGGTTCTAAGGCGTAAGGAGGGTGGAAACCGTAGGGTAAGGGAACGATCATGACGAACTCAGAGAAGGGATGGCTATGAGAGTACAGGGACGTGGAAGTGAGGGAGCTGGAGTGTGAGTAGCTTGATGGTGTTGGTGATGACTGCCCTCGGCATCGCAGTCAGCCCATCCATTGAGCTGGTCACGCTGCTGGTTTTGTGTTAATTCGTCCATTCAATTGTGGAGTCGCTCGACTATCTGGAGTAGGACCTCTATGATAGCTGGATTCTGCAGAGGGTGACTAGGGTTGTTTGACTCCTAGGCAGGGGCGCTTCTGGTTTCGTACCATGGTGCGGTCACAGGGAGATCAGTTCGAAAGGCTTTGGTGAGCTTATAGGGTAGGTAAGTTTTACCGGGCCCCACGGTGGGCGATAAATGTTCCTTCTTGACCAAATAGGGAGATGATCGGAGTCGGGGCGCGGGCTCCGACGACGGGTCTGTCCGGGGGGCGACTGGCACTTGCAATGAACAATAGAGGGAGTAAGAAGGTAAGATGAGGCAGTATATCAGTAGGTCAGAGGTGAGAACATACCTTGGTTCTGAAGAGAGCTAGTTGATATAGAAGGAGATGTCCTCTTGCATGCATAAGACGAGCGCTTGCAGGTGATGGGACTGGTTATTTGGCATCGGTGGTGATTCCCAAGTTGTAGCATGGTAGCGATAGGACCCTCATTAATGTGGATGGGATTCGCCATTAATGAGGATGAGATCTGAGACAGCTACTCTGATATCCAGTGAATTTGCAATGATGTCATGGTAGGCTGGCGCTGAGCCAAAGCTGGGCCCAAAAGGGAGATCAAGGTTAGGCCGAGATTAGGCCTAATGAGAGGGTTGAGATTGGGCCGGACGGTCCATGAAGTATAAAATACTACAAATTAACACGGTTATAACATAAAACAATCTTCCAAACACATCATCTTGAACACGGATATATTTAACAACAGGAACTTCAAAATAGAAACAAAAACTAACAATAATAGATGTTACCAGATTAAAACAACAAAGAGGAGATGACGGGTGAACAACAACCACTACAACTGGAACGTCAAGGAGACGGAGGAGCAGAAGTAGGTTGAGTCGCACTTTGCACTGTCCTGAAGACAGTTTGTGCCCTGCATCGACGATGAACAAACTTCAACGACTATCTTAGCAGGATGAAATGACCTCTCTGATGAACGATAGCCATGAACAACAGGAACTAGCAGAACTCAGGAACAAGCTCGCTCTTAGTGATGGAAAGCTCGAGAACTCCAGAAGACAGAGAAGCTTAGGGGGAAAGAAAAGCCAAAAAACTTAGGGAAGAAAGAAAGACCCTATCGACAGAGAGAGGGGAGCCATCCCTTTTATAGGCATCCCACCGACTCAACCAAAAATATTTGCAAGCATATAAATAAAAAAATAATTAAAATTAATTAAATAAACTAGACTGGGCCTAAAAAGATAACGGGTGCATCGCACAGACCTGCCCATTCGACCAACTGGACGGACGGCGACGGCAGCGCGCGCGAGGGAATAGGAGTTTGCCGGCTCAAAAAATCTGCGCACCCCTTGGGGCCTAACCTAATATGGACAAAAAGAAGTATAAAAGGCTATGGAAAGCCTTGTGTCCTACCGATGTGGGACAAGCATCCCACTACACACATACTTCCAACAAGAAATGGGGGAAACAATCCTTAATCAGATGCATCAGAAAACTCAATCTATCATCACAACTCCTTAAGAATTGATCCTAACTAGCCATTCCCTAAACTAGTATCTAGTCCAAGGAACTGCAGTTTTTAGACTTGGATGACCTCCACATGGACTTGCCACTATTCTAAACTCTCAAAAAAACTTTATTACTTGGAATAAAATCGATTGAAAAAATCTTCCCTTTCAAAGTATTTTCTTTATATAATTCTCAAAAAATTGAAAGAGAAAACCTTTAAAGGCCTTAAAGTTTATATGCAAATAGGTTTATTGTTTTATAATTATCATTGCTATTTTACATTTTTCACTTTTCTTTAGGTTAGGGGTTTTATTGAATAGCAATGTTATTTCCTACAAGAACATATAGCATTAAGAATTACCTATGTGTCTACACAATCCAAGACACATAATTACCTTATAGGAAGAGCAAAATAAGAGGGCACAAATACCCACTGCCTCAGTAGGAGTCTTCTTTAAACATAGAGAAACAAATTCTTTCATAGGACGGGAAAAATGTTTATCCAATTACACACCAAAAATTGACACTCAATTTAGTTGGAAAGACTATAGATAAGACACAAAAAATTCAATTGGACAAAATAAGTTGTTGCACATGACAATTAGCAACCAAACTGTTAGTGTTTTGTGCTCTAATACTAGGTTTGGATGACATCTAGCGGGCTTGTTTTATGCATTTATTGTTTCTTTGTATAAATAAATAAAAAGTAAGGTTTTCTTTATTCATATTTTTTTCAATTAATTATATGAATGAGTTCCTAAATTTTTTATTTAAGAATCTTATTCTCAAAGTGTTGAGACTGTGCGACATGATTATCTGATAACAGGACTTCTTAAACTATTCATGGTCTTTAGATTCTTTGAATGGGGACTTCGATTAATCAAGTATGGACTAACATTGTAACATCTCGATAATTCGAGAATAAATAATAATTATTAATTATTGTATTTGAGGTGATTATTGAATATCTGTGTATTTAAAGGGAGGTATTAATTTATTTTTTATTAACGAAATAGGCAAGTAATTATTGTAAAATTTGGGGTATAAGAGTTATTATTAAGGGTGTCAATGATTTGGATTGGTTCGGTTCTATAAGAATCCAGTAACCAAACCATTTTTAATGATTCTGAAAAAATAAGAACCGTAACCAAACCATTACATATATAAAACTAAATCATGACCAATCCGTCACACCGGATCGGTTTTGGTTATATCCAATTAACATTTAGCTTCTAAATATTTTCGCAAATATGAAATTACAAACAAATTTGTTAATTAAAATAAACCCATAACTTCATTAATGCTTCAAGTCTTGAAGTAAAAGTATAACAAAATAATTCATAGACTACTTCATTAAATGAGATTGGATCGACCATTTAGTATAGCAATAGCATATAAAATTCTAGAAATAAAATAGTTCATGAATCTCGCTAGTTTCCTAGGAAGTGATACTATTTATGTATATGTATATATATATATACCCAAAAAATTATAATATATATAAGTATAATATCGGTTCCGGTTCAGCTTGAACCACGGTTTGGAAAAAAAAAAATCATTAACCAAACCAAATATATCGATTCTTAATTTTTTAGAATCAGAAGTTAACCTTTGAACCATAGAACCAATCCAAAAGGCACAGTTCGGTCCGGTTCACCGATTTTTGTATATTTTTTAACACCTATTAAGCGGGGTGTGTGCGTTAATTTCTAGAAATTATGAGGTCTAAGTGTAAATTTCAGAAGTAGGCTGGGGATTACCTTAAAATTAAATTGAAGCATTATATGAGTGAAGGTGAGTGTAGTGCGTGCAGTCACGTGCAAGGGTGGCTAGGCCGATGAGATGCGAGATTGAACCCGTGGGTGTGCGCCAGCGAGGAAGGAAATTGGCTGGAATTTCTAGCCATTCCTTGCCCAAAATAGCGTCATTTTGGGCAAGGCAGTGGGCAGCAGCTGGCTACCATGCGACCAGCCCTAAGCTGCCCTCTTTTTGCCACTTAAACGCCTGATTTTAGCAAGTTTTAGGGGGGAGGGCTTTTGAACAACAAGTCTGAGGGAAATTACAAAGAAAAAATATGTGCATTGAGGTTGTAAATGAGGGAGGAAAATTCAAGAGAAATTGTGAAAAAATTCAGTTTAATTGAAGTTTAACTAATCAGGTAAGTGGGGAAAAATATGATGGAGATTCCTAGCGATTGGAATTTAATTTAGGGCGTGATTTTGCTAATTTTGGCTGAATTGTATTATTTTGTAGTGTGTATTAAAATAATAGTGTGTGAGTATAAAAACACTAAAGGCAAGCTCTTTATTTCTTTTATGAGTCTCATTCGTTTTATGAATTCCATTTCCTTCCTTAACACAATTTGATTCCAGAAATTATTTATATGCGTTATGGATATTTATTGTGTAAATTAAATTAAATTCAATTAAATAGGAGACTTTCGAAGTTTTATTCAATAAGTGTTTACAGGGTATTGTATCTTCTCTACTTCCTTGGGAATGATGTCGAACCGGTTTGGGACTAAGTTCCTAGAGAATTGGCGAGATATGGTTGTGGTTATGATTTTCGGCAGGTGTGAGATGTGTTAGCGGGGTGTAGGAGCTGTCAATCGATGAGGTGATGTGTTGACCATTTGGTGACACTGGAGCGAACCGTTAACCAGACCAAGGATGGTTGTCATGCGATTACTCTTGGTCACAGATTGTCGACCGATGCTTGATCACTGTCGATCGACTCTGTTATGATGTGACATACTGCATGGCATAATAATGCATGGGATTTTGTTTGCATTATTGAAGGTACATAAGTTGCGATTACTTGGACACGAACATTTTAGAATTATTAGGTGTACAAGCACTGCATTGGGTGTGTATTTCTATGTGGGCGAAGCATGGCCTAATGCCTGGCTTATGGGGGCTAATGTATCACATTGATGCTTACTATGCCATTACTTCTATTATTTGTTGCATTGCGTAGTTACAATATGATGTGGATTGTGGTATGAAGTTGTCCCTTGATAGCTATGAGTGGAGCTGGGCTCCAGGTAGCTATGACTTGGGAACTCCGACTTGTGGATTATGTTGTGAGAGACTCGGGCTCATGTGGATTATGTTGTGAGGGCCTTGGGCTCATGTATCTTATGCCAGCTAGTCATGGTTGTGGTAGATTTGTATGCCGGTATTTGGATGTCAAGTTATAGATTTCTTATGTGGGCCCTAAAGACCAATATGTGCATTAGTATATATTTTTGTTGAGCTTGGATATTTTGGTGCATGGCACGATGTGACATTATCATTTGCAGCATTACATTTTATAGAGCATATTATGGGTGTGGGATTTATCCCTATCCTTATCTTTATTCTTCTGTTATGTTTCAGGCCTTGTGGCTCATCTTGTTTTTAACATCATTCCAGATGTGGGAGCTGATGTCGAGAATGGATCGATTAGCGTGTCCGTCTTAGGTGGCTATGTGTATAGAGCAATCCCAACTGAAAAGATCTTTGGGGCAAAATCTTAGCCCATGTATTTCAGTTATTAGATGGTTGTATACAGAAATTAAGGAAATTCGGGGTAGCACAGGGGTTACTACCTTGTTCGGTATAGGGATACCGATGGGAGGATGGTGTGTCATGCGCCATATGACATGAGATATCGCTAGTAGACCTATGGGTGGTCGTTGAGGAATGATTAGTTGAATGTGACGCCGATGATTTACCACATGGTATTATGGATAATGATCGAGTCATCAGGTTGCGATGGTGTGTTGATCCTTAGACTTGAATCGACACGGTTGTTTTGTGTATTAATGTACGGGATTTGCTAATTAGCCAAACCATCTAATTGGGAGATGTGAACATTCATCTATGTAGTTCTGTATTACTAGTATATGAAGACAGGTGTTGGGAATTGGATTCGTCGCTCTCATCGGTATTTGATGGGGTGAACGTCCTATGTAATCTATTATTGATGTGATAAGACAATCCCTGGTCAGGGCATATTGAAAATCAAGAAAGGTGTTTCCTGATGTGTCATCTAGTTACATTAATGAGATCTAACACATAGTTACTGAGTTTGTGATTTTGTCACTCTATAACTCTCGTTCAATCGGAATGTTAGGTGATAGAAGGATTATAGAACACGATAATCGTCAACTATAATAGGTTCACTTGAAGTGAGATTTTACTGTCACTTATACTATCCTAAATCGCTACTAAGCACTATTTAAGAATTCTCGGATCGTCGTCAGGATTTGGAGATATTCCGGTGATGGGTCAAGGAGTTAGAAGGTACCAAAAGGGGTTTCGATATTATCTGATTGCTAGCGAATTGTGAACTTAGATAGTCACACACTATATAGTATTGTGTTTGGTATCAACATTGTGAGCCCAAAGTGTCTCAGGGATTGGATGGTCAAAAGTTGACCAATAGGCCATGAAAATCAACTCTTGCCTTCAGAAGAGTCGGCTCTTAGCAGCACCAAAAGTCTAATTTTGCCTTGGTGAAAGTTGACTCTTGGAGGCATGAAGAATTGACTCTTCCTGCAAGGAAAGTCAACTTTTGGCTCTCTAACCGCCACAATAATTGAGCACCACATGGTGTAAAATTGGAGGGGGGCAGTTGGGGGTGGTTGGAAAACGTGAGGAGAAATTGGAATTGGGGAGGAGTAAGAAATTTTGTAAAAGAAGCAAATTGCTTTTGCTTCTCTTGTGTGTGCATTCTTCTTATTCGTCCTCTATTTCCTTTGTAATATTCTATTGTTGCCATAAATTATACATGTGAAGGTCGCGTGTAAAATTTTGAGATGCAAGTGTTGGTGATACGGGAAACCTCTGTGTCTAAGATGAAAAAAGGTGACCAGAATGATACCGGACTACATACTAGGTATGGGTCGACTAGGACTACCACAGCTTGAGGTGGATTCAATCTCAGTACATAAACAATTTATGTACTCCATTCTTATATTGGACAACAGGTACGCATTTATTTATATTCATGTGATGAATATGCGTGCTGCTTAAATATCAAACCTAGTGTATGGTGTGTATATTTTATTCTGTTGCATATATCTGATACATGGTAAGAAATTTATTTTTGCCCATACCACCATATACATGATTCCCAACACAAGCAACATCAACAAACAAGAATGATTAGTTAATATCATGTCATACCCTGTTTGTTGAGTTTGTTTTTAAATGTTTTAATGATGAGTTTTATGCAAAAATTTAATGTAAGCCATGTTCTATGTTAAGGATGTCCTAATAAAATATGTTAAGGATGCTTTGAGAATAAATTTAAGGAATCTTGATATGTTTATCTATATTAATATGTGTTAACATGTTTTTATTTGTGTTAAAGTTGTTTTGATATTCAGAATATGTTAAATGCACGCTGTGTCTAGCAATATGATTTATCTATTATTATGTTTCTCTTTAGAATCATTCTAAAGATTGTGCATGAATGCTATGTAAGGTTCATAATATTCCACATATATAAAGTATGAAGTAGTATTACTCTAAACTGAAGAGCAATCTAGTTCATATATGTATTCTTGATGTCTATTAAGAAACAATAAGGTCTTGTAGTAAATGATTATATATTCATGCGATAGCTGTTCAGTTTTCATCTAATGAACTTAAATTGCTTATTTGAACCCTTCCAACAAATCTTGTAGTCTCATCTCCATAGACCATCTCATAGTGACACATGTCCATTTTAGATCAAGTACCACAATAATAGCCAAATCTAGACAATAATTCTCCCAATACTTTTCAAATGCTTTACACATTGAACTTGCCTTGACTCAAATTTTAGGCATCATGACTAACACTACTCCCTAATAGACTATGGGTCTCGTTGAGAGTAGTAAGCAGGGGCGTATCTACACGTGAGCTGTCTTGGGTCATAGGCTAAAGCTCAAAGCAGCCTACAATTAAAATTAATTTTTAATGTAAAAAATAATTTTTAATAATAAATCAATTAAAAAAATTACAACTCACCCCAAAATTTGTGATGTACAATTCTACATCTCAAAAAAAAAAAAAAAAAAAAATTCAACCTCCCCTATATAAATTTCTGGATCCACCTTGATAGTAAGTCTTACATTCATAATACATACTAAATTCTATCATTAATTGTTGATTCCTAATGATGGCAAATATATCCCAAGAGGGGGTAAATTGGGATTTGTATAAATTTTCGCAAATTTAAAACTTTGATTGAAGGCAAAACACTATGTTTCGAAATACAGGATACATGTTTAGAAATAAACCTTTCTGTTAAATAGGTTTCGAAACCTACTATATATGTTTCAAAATATACCTCACTGTTTTGCTAGTTTCAAAATATGAAATGTATGTTTCGAAATCTACTTCACTGTTTTGGTTGATTCGAAATCTTTTATCTTATATTTCAAAATAACGATCTTTGGAAAAGATGATTTCTATAATCAGAAGTATATCAAAGTTATGTTTATATGCGATTAAGCTCAAGAAAAACTTTGTTTTAGACTTCGATAACAAAACTTATGAAAGCATGTGCAATAGGCAATAATGATAAGCAAAAGCTAAAGAACACTTGCACACAAGATATATAGTGGTTCAGCACCCCGCCTAGTCCACTACCTTCAAGATTATCCACTTGAAGGATTTTTCAATCCCAATCACTTTTCACTAGTGATCACCACAACAAGGGTTTTATCACGGTTCACCCAAAAACCTTACAAAGTGAGTTTTTACGGGCTCAACTCAAACCTAGCACAAAGTGAGTTTTAGGCTCAACTCAAACCTTACACCAAATGAGTTTTAAGGCTAAACTTGAACCTTTGACACAATGAGTTTTAGGCTCAACTCAAACCTTTACATCACAATGAGTTTTAGGCTAAACTCAAACCTTACAACATTAATAAGATAAACGTTTTATCTTTTACAGCCCAAAGAGCAACAAATGTCTTACCAGTGGATATACAAACCTTTTGTACCGGCTTAAGATGAGGAGAGCTAGAAAGGATGTAACTTCTTGCTTTAGTTTGCTTCTCCTTCTCACTTTCAATGCACAAGAGAAAAGATGTGTGTGGATCTTCTTTTAAATGCTCAAACAAACATTTTGATCACCACTTGTGCTTGAGTGTGTCTCTAGTGTGTGCTCTCTTGTTCTTGCTTGTTGTCTCTCTATCAATCTCATCTTGTCTTCAGATACCTGCTATTTATATCAAGAGATAGAAATCTCGTCATTTTATAGCCGTTAAAGACAAGACAGAAAAGTAGGTTTCGAAACATAGCATATGTGTTTCGAAACATCACAATTTTACACATAGGTTTTGAAACATACTCATGTTTCGAAACATACAGTCTTTCCAGCTGTACTTGCACTTAGAGACAGCATTGAGTGGGAGACAAGGTCTTATGCCCACTATGATTAAAAATGATCTCCAATTCAAATTTGAATTTGAATCCTTAGAGTATGGATAAAGTATTAAACAAATAATTTTGATAAAAACAAAATTGCAAAACAATTGCATCTCAATTTTTAAATGATCTGCTGACAGAATGTCAGAGGTTTCGAAACATACTATCATAGGTTTCGAAATATACCTCTCTGGAAATGAGGTTTCAAAACATAATATACAGGTTTCGAAACATAGTCTAAAACCTAGAACAAATGATAATACATAGATGTTTCGAAATAACATATGCACTTGAAAACATTGAAAACATTTTCAAAGGGATTTCGAAACATGTATAGAAACATGACAAATTTTTAGAAACATTTGCTTGAAAGCACAATCCACAGCATGTATACATCACAACATATTTACATTTATTTAGTTTAAGTAAATGTCCACATTTTCCTTTATTTATATTTTACCTTCTATTTACTTTAATACATAAATATAAATAATGAAGTACTCCCTATTTGGATTCAATAAAAATATCCAAAAAATCAAAATCCATAACAATAAGAAAGTAGAATTTGGTTTTTAGTACAAACTCAAGATTTTGCAATAACACCACCTCCAAAATATATACTTTCTATTTAATGAAAAATTTATTAAAAATTGTTTTATCACTAATGAATGTTAGATATTAAAATACCGGAAGATAGTTTTCTAAAAAAAAAATATTTTCTTATATGTCTCCTTATAAGGTGCTAATCTTCCGGACTTAATCAAAACAGAATTTTCATTTTCATAAAGTGATACTTAATATTAAAATTGATATATGTTGAAAATCACACTTGACTTATGACTTAGGGATTAAATTAATGGATGTTTTTTATCATTAAAACTGATGTACAAAAAGTACAACAACATTAATGTCCAATAACATCATCTCTAAATAAAAAATTTCTCAATATTCAATGTCTTCTTACAATTGAGAAAAAAAAATTAAATGACACAGTAATCATTTCAAATCATAGTTTAGTGAACATTCTTTATTCAATTGCATGAGTGTGCTTATACCTTGGAGCACGACTATTGTAATGATTAAGAGGACCCCATACCATGATCCTAACAGTGGCATTGATACTTGGATCTTTAACTACAAACTGTAGTTGGGTGAGTCAAAATTCAATGAATTTAGCAAGTGTGAAAAAAGTATTATGATCGGAGACATAATAATTAAGGTAGTAAATGCTATTGCTAAGCATGCCATAACAATTAAAAGAAACAAAAAATAACGGGTATAATATAATCATAATATTAAACGTGACGATAGGAACACAAAGATGGATGGGAATAAACATGTAGAACTAACAACTATTCATTCGTAAACATTAAATAAATAATATATTGGTGGAATAACTATTGCCTAATTGAGATTTAATGGGGAAACATGTATTTTACTTTCTTTGCTGAAATTAAGGACATGATCGACGAAAAATCACACAAGATCGATAATATCAAGAAGTTTAATGGAAAAACAACTCTTGCCTGATTAATTACATGGTGCACCATGACTAACTAAGTTCTCTAGTTAGCTAGCTAAGTTCTCTAGTTAGCAAACAGTGTCCTGTCCTACCTAGTTACTCCATTTGCCATGAATGGATACTAGCTAATGTTAGTTATTTTTATGTTCAAACTCATATAAACCAAACATGCCTTGCTAATGTCATGTCCTGATATCACATATCACGCAACTTTGATGCCAAATCAAGATAATTAATGAATATGAACTTCTATTTTCCCTTTTTATGCATTTAAAATAAATCAAATGAATTTGATATTAAAATAACATGGAGTAAGAGACAATAAATATTAAATACAAGCATTTCAAAATGCATCATAATACCCACTCCTGGTGATTCAGTAGAATACACTCAGTCAATTGCCAATTGCGTGGGGAGTGCTACAATCACCTAAACATATACATGATGCAACACAAGTGGTAAAATAATACAGTGAAATTATTAAAATACCCTCAATGACCTAAAATGACTACTTTAATTGATGAACGGACCTCACGGATGGGATGGAAAAAAATGGAGTAGGATAAGTATATATAGTCGGTCGCTGACGTTAACACAGTGATGGCGTCATTGCTGACGTCGGCGATGCTGGCATTTGTAGTGACATCAAAGTCAGGGACCTCTGGTTAATGGATCTGGGTCCAACTTAATTGATGTTATTGGGCTCCATTTATATGGATATGTGTGTGTGTTAGCCTAATTAGTTAAAGCAAGAGGTTGGGTTGAGCCTTTTTATAAAAAAATATAGTTGACTTGGTTTAACAAAAAGACTTGGGTTTGGCTTAATTTGTATGGGCTTGGGCCTAACACAAATTTATTAGTTAATCGAATTAATTACAACTAGAATAGTAGTTTGGGAATAGGGATGGCATAAACTGGATTTGGGCATAACCAAAACCCTAAATTGATTTTAGGGTTCGGATGCTCATGCTGCCGCTCAGTGTGTAGAGTGTAGAGTGTGTGTGTGTGTGTGTGTGTGTGTGGTGGTGGCATGTGGGGATGTTGGCCCTTGGCCGATTGTGGTTACACGGTCATGGCAAGACTGAGCGTCCTTGTTTTGTTGGGGACGTTGGGAATGGGACTGAAAGAGAAAAACAGTAAATGGAAAAAGAAGACGCGAAGTTATGGCTTTAGTTGCAAGAAGAAGATAAACCACAGCAGCACCATCAAGCAAAAGTGGAACCGAGGAGAGACTAGAGAGCTTGGAGACCATATACTAGGAATTTAGCCTCTGATCAAGTGACATTTCTAATGTTGTTAAGCATATATTTTTTTTTCTTGACAAGTTATAAATTAAAATTAAATCATGGAAATAATATTTTAAGATAAAACTGTTACATTGTATGTGACACAATCATAACCTTACGTATGACTATTACACATTCCCTTATACAATAAATAACCTTATACAAAATTATCCTTATCAAAATTAAATGTCACAAAATGTAACAATTTTTATATCCAAATAACAAAACCATTCAAATTAATATCATCTCAATTAAGCTGTGTGGCTGAAACATTCACCCAATCTTACAAAAACTAAATGGAAGGGAGAACCGAATGGGATGCAACAGCCAAAGATAGATACTCCATAATATCTATAGACATATAGTAGATAGAAAATTATGCAACATTTTTCAGTTCTGATATTTTCTAGATCTTACAACGAAAGCCCTAGAAAAAAAAAAAAAAGAGTCCAAATCTCCAAGATGCTAAAAGAATCCAGAAATCAAGCCCTCTCGCCTCGAATCCTCCTGGCAAGCTGAATATCCTTGGGCATAATCGTGACTCTCTTGGCATGAATCGCGCACAAGTTCGTGTCCTCAAAAAGCCCGACCAAGTACGCCTCCGCCGCCTCCTGGAGGGCGGCGACGGCGCTGCTCTGGAAGCGGAGATCGGTCTTGAAGTCCTGAGCGATCTCTCGGACCAGCCGCTGGAACGGCAGCTTCCGGATCAACAGCTCCGTGCTCTTCTGGTACTTCCTGATCTCCCTCAACGCCACCGTCCCGGGCCTGAACCTGTGCGGCTTCTTCACTCCACCTGTCGCCGGAGCGGACTTCCGTGCGGCCTTCGTCGCCAGCTGCTTCCTCGGCGCCTTGCCGCCGGTTGATTTCCTTGCTGTTTGCTTTGTACGTGCCATTACAGAGAGAGACGAACAGAGAGCAAAGGAGGGAGGAGGAGGATGGGTAGGGTTTGTGCTGTTTGGGGATGAAGAAAGGGCGTCCAGAGACCAAAAACTTTATAGCGGCGAAGAGAGCGGTGAAACTTCAAACTTTTGGACGAAGGAATGGCGCGAGTGAGTTTGGACTGTTAGATCATGTGAAGGAACGAACGGATCCGATTAGATTTCTTGGTAGCGCACGGATCGCGATCCGGTGAATTTTATCCTTCGCTGCGGGGCCATTTTTTTGTTCTGGTTGGAGGCGGATAAAAATGTAATAACACAATTCTGGGACAGAATAATAATAATATTAACAGCTTTGTTCTGATAGAGATTAATTGTTGACGCATCACAAATTCTTGTATCAACTCCCGTCAACTCAATTTTATTTAGTAAATAAGGGTAATTAGGGTATTTTAAAATTAATTTAGCGTTAAATAATAAGAAAATTTTAATGTAATTAAAGAGAGTGTTTATTTTAATTTAGTGTTATGGAATACATTTTTCACTAAAATACTTTCTTTTTAAAGTTTATATAAGAATTTTTTTATTTACAAAAAAAGGTTTATATAAAGAACTTTTCTAGAAGCACAGTCACAAGAAATAAAATTTTTCTTTCATAGTGTTTGTTAATTCAGATATAAATTAAAAAAAGTTAATTTTGAAAAATAATATATACAAAAGTATTTTTTATTATATTTATTAAATTTATTTAACAATTACTGAAAAGAAATTATTTAACTTCTTATCTAAAATTTTAGAAATAAATTTATCTAGAAAAGACAGGAATAGATTTATCTAAAATTTTATAAATAAGAAAAATAATTTATATATTTCTCATTATTTTATATTTTTTATTAAAAAATATTTTAATATTATCTTAATACAAACTTATTTTATTTATTTTAAAAAAGATTATCTTAGTTGGAATGAGTTCCAGATATAAAAATTTATCAAACTAATAACACGTTGGCACTTGTGATCTGTTTGAAACATCAATATTACTATCCCATGAAATGATCGAACTAATTTTTCCTAATTTTGTTGCTATGTCGAGGGAATAAAGATAAAAGAAAATTCTATTTATATTTTCACTGTCAACAAAACTGATGTAAAAATTTTAAAAAAAATTATTATTGAAAATGATATTGGCTGTTGGACTATGTTTTTTCCACCAAAATAATAATGTCACATATTTGAATGGCTACAAAAATTTTAGAATAATGCAAAATAAAAGAAAGAAAAACGCATTATACATCTTTTACCTGATGAATTTATATGGTAATTCTAAATAAAAATTATTTTATTGTGAATTAAAAAATGCCATTGACAAATAAAGAAAAGATTTTTATAAAAGAAGAAAAGGGCAAAATAGTGTTGTAAAAAGAAAATATAATTTTTTTGGCTCGCATTCAAATATTATTTGTCATTATTGTGGGAGATGCGGGCATTTTATAATAATTATTTTATAAGAAACTATCATACAAAGTTTAAACAAATATGGGTGCAAAAGGGAACCTTTCATGCTAACAATTGTGGATGCAAAATGGTTTGGGTACCAAAATTTTGTGGATAGTTTATTTTTTGTGGATATGATTGATATCCAAATGAACCTACAAAATCAAAATGTTAAAAAATGAATCACGCACGAAGAAAAAAGGGAAGTGTGAAAGGAAAACACCTCTCCCCTAATTGCCAACTAAGAGTGACAAGGTTTTAAAATTCAACATTAGATACTATATCTCTATCTCTCCGCTTTTCATATGATAAATTTGATGATTTGAAATTATACACTTACTTTCATGATTTTACTTGTAAATCTATTTTTAAAAATTTCAATCATATTGGTTTCTCAAATTAAGGGAAAATTATGTTTTTAAATCTTTAATATATGTATCGATTAAGGGAGGATATTAAATTTTTTATATATATCATTAAGGGGAAGTATTAAATTTTTATCTTACCCCAAATTATTCTCAAATTATTGTTTTGCCCCTAATTCCCTTGTTTGCAAATGGAAAATTCTTTTTAAATTTTTGCAAAACATGTCCTTTTTAGATTATAATAAAAAGGGGAGATTTTGAATTTCTTATAATAGTTTTGTTGTCATAAAAAATTGTTGTTTTGCCTTTGATAATTAGCCTATTTGTTGTAGTTTAAAAGCTACAACTTTTAGTTTTTAGATTCAAAAAAGTAAGAATGTAATGTTTGTTCTAACATGTAAAATTCTATCTTATACTTTCTACTAGTTTTTAGAAGAAATAAAAGCTGACTTTTTCAAAGTTGGGGTACCCCATCTTCTACAATTTTTGATTAAATGGCAACATTTTAATTATATTTTTGTGACAATTTTGCCAAAATTTTTAACAAACAATTACTCTCATGTCCACGCAATCAAACGTTTCTCTTCTCCACTGCCATCTCTATTTTCAAATCTCTTCCTCTCTCTTGCCATCTCATTCTCTCTCACAATCAAATATCTCTCTTCTCATAATTCATTAATTATAACACTTGAAACTTATTCATATACACTAATTAATTTTTAAATTATCATTCTATAACTACTAAGGGTATTATAGACAATTATACAAAAATAAGCTATTTTACAACTTATGGTATCAAACAGCATAACTGCTTAACTACAACTTTTGAGAAGTTACAGCAAACAGATTCACAACTTATTCTAAGTTTTAAAAACTATAATCTGAGAAGCTGTAAATTATAATTTTTCTAATTAAGCTCTAACAAAAGGGGCCAATGTTTTGATGATGAAAAATTTTATATATTTATTATTTGGAAATGAAATATATTTTATATTTGAAAATTGAAAATGAAAAATTCAATTAATGCCAAAGAATCTTACATCCTTGAAAAATGCTCTCTGGCATGAATTTTCAAGTTAGAAATTAATATGTATCAAAGAATATTTTGAAATTAAAAAATATTTATTTTGAAATCAAATTTATTTGTTGACAAAATTCTTTTATACCATACACATTCAATTATATTTTAAGCAAAATTGTCCATCATTTTTGGTCTTTTAGCAAAAATAATCGACCATTTTCTTGAACCGTTGACAAGACAAATTTCAAATCTCTATTCTTTTCAATCGAGAAGATGGGAAATTGAAATAGTTTTCTTTCTTTTCTTTGTTTTTCTTTTCTCAAGCATATGACTAAATGAGTTTTTTTTTCAATGCAATGGAAATGATTTTTCATCTAATTTTGAAACACCTCCCAGTAAATGCAAAACAAAAAAATTTGACACAAACTCGGATTACATAATTTTCCTTTCCTTTCATCTGAATAAAATAATTTTTAAACAACCCTTTCATAACTGAGAGTTCCAATTCATAATTGAAACATACAATAATGAATCGAAGTCATGCTTCTATCTTAGGTTACACGAAAATGGAAAACAGATACGATACAAAATAAAAACAAAGCAACATCATTTTTTGAAAAAGGTAAGAAACGAAAATGCAGGAAAATATGTAAATAAAAAAATTTTGGAACTTTTTTGTAAATATAATTTTTAATATAAAAAATTATAAAAAAAAAGTTATTTAATTTTAAAACAAATATACATTCCATAATGTATTTAAACAAATTCTAAAAAAAATTAAGAATTTTGAGTTAAAGATGAAAAAAAAATCATTTTTATTCATGAATGAAAATGCGTTTTTAAATCGAAAATGTGTTTTTCATGAAAAGTTTTTAAAATTATAAAAATAGCTTAAAAATAATTTTTGATGTTTCAAAAGCGAAAAAATTTCCGTGCATCATAGATAGAACTATGATTTAAGCAGGAAAATGAATATGTGGCTCATAACTTCAAAATTAACCAAAAAACTAAAAAGGGTAAAATAAACAAGCAGCACGGTTAGGGGATTCAAATCAAAGATTCTCAAGCTGATGAAGCAAATCAAACGGACAATTGAAGAAATCTGAGGGAGCGATGCAGGATTTGAAGGTCGGAAGAACATACCTGGAGGATCAAAGAGAGTGAAGCAGAGGGCAAAGGTTTGTAGGTTCCAGGCTTCAACTCTGAAAGAGAAGACTGATGAAAGAGGGAGTGACGAGGCCTTGCGAGTTGCGAGGGAAATATTTTAAGCAAGGAGTAGTTTGACTTGTTCTATTTGCTTTTATTAGTGTATTTAGGAGTAGTTGACTTGTTCTATTTGCTTTTAAACGCTCAGACAAGCCAATTGTATGGAAAAATAGAATTTATATATTGAAAAGAAAATTAGAATTCATCACTGTTTCTCTTTTAAGTATTTTTATTTTTTTTTGGTAACTATCATAGGTTCCATCCGCGATGGAATCAATCATGGATTCATGGCACTACACTGATAAGAAAAGTGCAATTTGTCAATCCAACTACGGATAAGGCACTATATTCAGAGACACACTGTCACTCTCTCTTAAATTTTAAAATTTATGTCGCTCCATTTTCGTAGAGATAGAAAAGTTATTGCTATTTTGACTATGCTACAGAAGGTTTTGGAGAAATCGGAATAAGAGAACACTCTTCTTAAGGTGACTTACTATTTAGATATTTTAAATAATTCATACTTAAACTAGATAATCAGATAAATCCAGATCTCATTTGCTCAAACTTAAATCGCCGCTATGTTTATCAGTCACTTGAATTGTTTTTTTTTTTTTTTTAAATTTTTATATTAAGACTTGGAGAGAAGCATTTCAGAAATTTTGAAAAGTTTAACAGATACTTGTTAACTGTAGAGGGTAAATGATCTACGTTTATAAAATTAAAGGGAAATTAATTCTTTTTTCAATATAAGGATGATCGATACAATTTAAGTAAATATTTAAAGGTGGGTTGTGAAATTTATTCGCCAAAACAATCAATCATATGGGCATACAACGGTTAGCTAAAATAATTATTAACTAATAATGCATCATAGGTGTGGATTAAAATAATCAGTTAATCATACTTTCTCTCCTCGGTCCAATTTTTGAGAGATTGCTCATTAAACCATAAAAGCCTTTTTGAGCTACTTATGTTTCTTTTGCACAAGAAACAGAGTCTGCATTTGTGAGAATAGATTCATGGGAGACTCAAGATTAACCTTAAACAGGCCTGCAAAACACGAACCAAGTGCTTTTATTTCATCCAGAGTTACAAAAAGGCCACATTTACCAACAAAGCAAAACCATGCCAAATTGATATCAAGAATGGTCATGACTCATGGAGCATGTCTGGCCTATAAAAGCAAACATCATAGTTTTATGTCCTTAGTTTCAACTGAAATGATATCGAAAACCACTGCATCACCAAACTTCTCAGTGTAATAACATATATATCACACAGACCCAGCATACTCCCGAGTCCTGAAACAAGTTGGATGAAGACAATATTAATCCTTTCTATAAATGATGTCTGTCCCCACATGCATGGTTGAGTTGTAGAAGATAGATATTAAATTAACAAACAACGTTCACAGCCGATGATAAAAATATAGGCTACTCAAAGCAGCAGATGATAATAAAAATGAAAAAAAAAAAAAGCGGAAGCAGAATTGTCCCTCCCCTAATTAAGTGATATATATATATATATATATAACACCTAAAAGAGAAATACTCACCGATCGAGATCCAAAGTAACAACAAAATTAACTCAAAAGCATTTTCGGTGAACAATAGAAGCACCAGATTCATCGTACTCTGCCTTGGTGATCCACATCTGCACCATTGGGCGCAATTTAATTAGTACAGAGAGTCAATTGTGGGAATGAACGACAATTTAAAGGCAATTATGGAGGAAAAAATTACCTGTTGGAACGAAGAAAGGGATGCCAATATCGATCCTCCCATCCAGACACTATACTTTCTCTCAGGTGGTGCTACCACTTTGATCTTCAAAGTCCCAGGAGCGAGAGCTGAGATTTCTTTACTCATACGATCTGCCATACCGAGAAACATTGTTGAGCCACCACTAAGAACAATATTGCCGAACAGATCCTTCCTGAGATCGATGTCGCACTTCATGATGGAGTTGTAGGTTGTTTGATGGATTCCAAGAGATTCTATTCCCATCAGTGATGGATCGAAGAGGGCCTCAGGGCAGCGGAATCTCTCGGCTCCAATTGTGACTACCTGCTCATCAGGCAATACGTAGCTCTTCTGAATTTCAGAGCTGGTCTTAGCAGCCTCCAACTCCTTCTCGAAATCCAGAGCAACATAAGCCAGCTTCTCCTTTATGTCACGAACAATTTCCCATTCAGCAGATGTCTTAAATGAATACCCTCTCTCAGTAAGAATTTCCTTAAGATGATCCGTAAGATCATGACCAGCAAGGTCTAGACGTCGAATAGCATCAGGAACAGCGTATCCTTCATAAATTGGAACTGTGTGGCTCACTCCATCCCCGGAATCAAGCACAATGCCTGTTTAATGATTGACAACTAACTTTGTGATGAAGGCATGATAGCAATAACAGAATTGAAATTAGTTTCAAGGTTAGCATATGACAAACCAGTTGTCCGGCCACTGGCATATAGGGAGAGAATAGCCTGGATTGCAACATACATGGCTGGCACATTAAAAGTCTCAAACATGATTTCTGTCATTTTTTCCCTATTTGCCTTGGGGTTAAGGGGTGCTTCCGTGAGAAGTACAGGGTATTCTTCTGGGGCAACCCGAAGCTCATTTTTAAAGGTGTAATCCCAAATCTTTTCCATGTCGTCCCAATTGGTGACAATACCATGCTTAATAGGGTACTTCAAGGTAAGGACACCTCGTTTAGATTGGGCTTCTTCTCCAACAAAGAAATCTTTTTGGCCCGCCCCAATGATGATACCTTTGCGTCGAGGCAGGCCAACTATGCTATGGAAGACTGATCTTGGACCATTTTCACCTGCAATCCCAGCCTGTACACCAACAACATCAGGGCAAAACCACTTTAGGACAAATCGCAGAAACAACCACATATAAAGGTGCCAATCTTGCAATGAAAATTGCCGACTAACCTTGATCATGCCAGTACCATTGTCGCAAACAATTGCTTGAATGTTCTCCTCGCTAGTATTGATTGGTCCAGTGCCGCTGGCAGCTAGTGCAATGTCCTCATTAATCTCGGCTTTTCCAGTAGCAGGGTCGCTGGCAGTTGGTGGAGCGCCCCCCTTATCCCTCTTACGCCTCCCTGCATAACAGTAAAAATTAAACAATGATATTAGTAATGCGTAGAATTCAGTGCAAAGCCAACCGATCAGTACTATGATCCTCTCTTTTCTGTCCAATCTGAAACTCCATAAAATTAGAAAAAGTTAATTGACCGTGTATTTTCTTTATATTAGATTTTTAACTTACTAATTTACACGAAAATAAAAATGAAAAATAGATATAATAGAAAACGGAAACGAAAAAATATTATTTTTTTTAAAAAATAATAAACAAAAATAGAAAGAAAACATGTAAATAAAAAAAATATAGGAGATTTTTAGTAAATATAATTTTAATATAAAATATAGTTATTTAATTTAAAAATAAAATAAATTCCCTAATGCATTCAAATAAATTTTAAAAATAAATTATAGAAGAAATTAAAAATTTTGAGTTAGAGATGAAAAAAATTCATCTCCATTCTTGGATGAAAATGTGTTTCTAAATCGAAAATGTGTTTTTAATATTTTCTTAATATTATAAAACGGCCACAAAAAATTTCTAAAATTGTAAAAGTAGCTCAAAAACGTTTTTTGACCTTTCAGAAACAAAAGCATTTTGAAAAAGTCAAAATATCACCCCAAAAAGTTTTCGTGCATCATAATTGGCTTATATACCCTTGAATTTTATATTTTGTCAAATGAATCCTCAAACATTCTTGAATTGGACACAACACCCTTCTAATATTCATGACATTAAATAAATTATTTGTACATATTCTGAATTTTATTTTTTGTCAAATTGGTCCTTCAACATTCTTAAAATGATTAAGACACCTTTTTTATTATAAAAAACAATGTTAATTAAACTAATTTAACTTAAAATTATTTCTAATATATGTTTAATTTAATTTAAGTAACATCATTTCTTGTATAAAGAGCATGTCCTAGCCATTTCAGGAAAAACCAATGATGGATTGTGTAGAAAATAAAGTTTAGGGGTGTACATCAATTTACCCAATTAAAAATTAAATTATTTATATAAGATTGGTGTGACTCTATTAAACATAAGATGTAAAGACATATGGTTTGATCTTGAGAAGACTCAACACATAATTGTTAAATTGATATTCAAACTATAGATCGATTTATTTATTATTTTATTAATCAAGAATTAAGAATTGAAGCGATTAATACTTTAAACTAATAAATATATAAAATTTAAGTATAAATCTCTTATTACTCGACAAAAATTAATAAACATTCATATAGAATATCTAATATCCTAAAAGTATAACTTTAAGTATTAAATATATAAATAAAAACATATCAAGTATTAATGTCATTATCTTCTAAATTCTAACTGATCATAAAGGTGAAAGTTATCCTCCATATCACATTAACCGTCATCTTTATCGATCATTGAGTATTAGCATATCCTCTTGTTCAAGCGTTCTTATTCTTAATTTTTTAATCTTCTTTTCTCTTTAATCTCAATCAATATATAGGTTGATTTTAAGTGATAAAAGCAGAAAAAGAAACCCAAATTTGCTCAGCTAAAAGTCTTCTAAAAAGAGGAATTCTCTCTGTCCTCTTTCTAGAAATGTCAAAAAGGCCGGCCTGCCCGAGTCGGTCCACAAGCTTTTTAAACGGGTTGGGTCGGCCTTTTTACTCGGCCCAACCCCTTTTGTCGTGGATAGGGCTTGACCTGGCCCATGGCCCCCTTACAAGGGGTGGGTCGGGCCAGCCCGTGGGCTAGAGGGCCGGGCTGGGCCCTTAGCCCACAGGGCCTAACGGGCCGGGCTCGGTGGGCCCGGCCCTTTTTTCTTTTTTTTTTTAAATAATTTTTTAAGAATAATATATATAATATATACATATATAAATATTAAAATAATATATATATAAAAATCAATTTTTTTTCCTTTTTAAAATATTTTTTATCTTAAGTTTTAAATATTATTTCATCATTTTATATTTCAAAATTCTATATACCTTATTAATTTTCTTGTGAATTGATATGAAAATAATGCATATATTAAAAGAAGAATGTTTATTTATAATTTAAATATATAAAAAATTTAGCTTGAAAATTTTAAATAATTTGGTGATTATTATTTATATATATTGTGAAATGTAAATTTTTTAACATGTAATATCAATAATTAATAAAGAGTAACATAATTAAAAAAATATGAGTAAAGGCCTAACTGACTGGCCTATAGGGGCCTCATGGGCCTAGCTCATAGGGGCCCAACGGGCTGGGTCGAGCCGTGGCTCAATTTCTTTGGCCCAACCCTTTTGACACCTATACCCGTTTTCTCTCTCTCTTACCAAAACTTTTGCCTCTAATGATGAAAAAAGATTTTATAAGTTGAAAAATTAGACTATCCATAATAATTAAGAATTATAATTGGTGAGAGATGAACTAAATCAAATGTAGACACAAGCACAATCATGCATATGTTGCATCATACCTTGATTTCGTAAAGAAGAAAGAAAAAGAAGAAAGCGACCTAATATCTGTTAGTGAGACCTTGGAAGCTTACCGACTCCTCCACTTCGCAGGCCAAACTTAGGCTGATCCATCTGATTGATCAAGAAGTTCGGGTTAGGATTTGAGATCTTTTCCTGCAACATAATCAACCAATTTGGTGAACAAAAATGTGGGTCCCCATACAAAATTTCATGCGCATATATACATATGCATAGATATATATATATAGAGAGAGAGAAAAGCGGAGTGGTGGTTTTTTTTTAGAGGTGTGCACGGTGCAGTTTGATAGGTCTGAACCATTTTTAGCACGCCAAATCATTAGTGCGATTTTCCTATCAAACCAAACCGTCTGGTTTGGGTGCGGTCGCATTTGTAGTCTGATTTGGTGCGATTTACCGCGATTTGAAAATAATTTAACAACATATAATATATTATTATAACTTTTATAATTTATAACCAATTATAAAAATATTAGATAGAATAGTTATATATTATTATAAACTATTATAATTGTCAACAGATTATAATAGTTATATATTATTATAAATATGTTATATGTTATTATAAAAATATACGGTAATTTTTATAATAATAAGTGTTGTTGAGGTGATTTTTATAATAATATTTATTTTTTATTAAAAAAAACTACCCTAATAGAAAAAGATAATATATAATAAGATTTGCTGTTGGGCTGTTGGTTTTTTTCTATTTTTATAATCTGTTGGGCTATTGGGCTGTTGGGTTTTTTGGGGTGTTAAATAATATATTTTTTTTTCAGCCGTTCGGTTTAAAATCGAACCGCCAATTGTATAAATCGCAAACCGCATGATTTGTACAGTCTTCAAACTGTTTTGGACTATAAAAAAAAAAAAAATCGATCGATTCGATCTAATTTGATTTGATTTGGCCGATTTTTGCAGTGCATCGATATTTTTGCACACCCCTAATTTTTCTGATCAAATACTAGAAGATTATTGAAGGACATAACAAAGGTCGAGGTCGGTTTGGTATAGTGGCGCATCAAACATCCTGATTTCCCTCCAATTTTACACACACACGCACGCACTCACATAATATATGTATAAACCGACGACTCTATGTTCCATCAATTAAAAGTCAATATGAACAGATTTTAATGTTAATAGAAATTAAGGTTTGGATCCAACTTGAAAACCAAGCTAAAATTCCGTCCTTCTTGATCATTTACCCTATAATTTATGAAAGTCAAGATTAGAAAAAGGTCAAATTCTCCATCAAAAGATACAACAAATTAAGAATCCAAATCACGGCTCTATGATTTAAACAGGAAAATTAATCCATGTGCAGCTCGTAACTCCAAAATTAACAAAAAAAGAATAAGGCGGCAAGACGTACGATCCAAATCAAAGCAAAGGTTTGAAGCTGATGGAGCAAAGCAAAGCAAATCAAACGGAATGATTGAACAAATATCAATATTTGTCGATGCAGAATTTGAAGCCTGCAGGAACTTACCTCGATTTTAGAGACTGAAGCAGAGAAAAAGTTGGAAATAAAGAGATCGCAAAGTGGAATGTGAGGGAGAGAGAGAGGCCGCGAGGGAAATATTTAAGGCCAAGGAATTGTTGACTTCCAAATTAAATTAAGATGACTACATTTTTTTAATTTACATCATAATGTGCAAAATGAATAATTTGAAATTAATTTTCCATAAATTAAAACTCTAATATATAAAATATATTGACATTTAAACTCTAATATATAAGACAATGAGGACCAGTGCACATAAAATAACAACAAACACGTACATCAAGGTCTGCTAAAATAATGTATTATAAATATAAATACGTTAGAGTAGTAGAAAGGTTAAAATAATCAGTCATCGCCTGAAATAATTATAAAATGCATCAGAGTCGTCGGCTAAAATATATATAATCATCAATCACAAGTTGAAATTGTTGGCTAAAATTATCGTCAGTACGTACACACCAAAGTTGAGTCTTCTCAATGACAATTATTTATCTAAAATTCATGATAAAAAAAAAAAAGTTCAATAAATAAACGGAAATACCTTGTTTTAGAATTATAAATAAATGATTCAAAAGTCTTTGCCCATATGATAATAGTTAATTATCATAAACATCCCAAGTCATACGCACGTAAAATAATCCTAAATGCATAAAAGTCCTCCTCACATTGCTTTCTTAATACTTGGGAAAGCAACGCACGTAAATAATAAATGTTATATGTAACACGTCTGCATGATTGGATAGAAAATTTTCGATCTTTTTGATCAAGGGGCTTGAAAACGTAAAGTTAGCACATTCTTATTCTTAAAGCTGGCCAAGGCGCAACCGCTCCATTTTATGTGTTAAACTGTTGTTTTTCCTTGTACTGATGAACACTAGGCCGTCGACCACAAGTTCAAGAACAGGAATAGAAATAAAAAAAGAAAGAAAAGAAATAAATTAAAGAATCAATGCCCATGAACACACACACACAATGAATACCAAAGATTGCGTGTTTGGATTCAAAGTGAATCCTACTCACGACAGAGTTATCCTTAGTCAATCCACTATAAGAATAAGAACACGAGCTTAATAGAATTACATACAAGAAACTACCCCCACAAACTTACAGTAAATCACAAACCCTTCTTGTGCGTATAAGAACTCACACAACCTCTCAATCTTTCCCTCACTTAAAACGGTGCACATTTAGAGAGACATCAGAGATTGAGTAGCTTTTTCTTATATACTCTTCGCATACTCTGTACCTGTATATATAGTCTTTGATGACTTCAAGAAGGAGATAAAACCGTTAGATAGATAACGAGATAGAGTATGGCCGTTAGATCTGTAGACTTTAACGATCACACTTATGATTAACGGTCAACGGGTATATCTAATCTATCGATTAATTCTACCCGATTGTCGATAGTCAACATATCATCTGTCGACAATTTAAATACAATTTTGAGACATACTCTAACAAATTTCACCTTGAATTAAAATTGTTAGGTTGGATTTTGACTAGGGGACCACCTTCATTGCTCTCCTATCTAGGTAGGGAGAACATTGAGCAAGGATCACTACAAAAAAAATTGATTTTTAGCTGCGATTTTTTTGCAGCGGTTTCTAAAACCGTCACAAAATACTATTTTAGCAGCGATTTTTTTAACATTTTGCGACGATTTTGAAAAAGCGTTGCAAAATTCATTAAAACATTCAATTTTGCGGCGATTTTCAAAAAACCGCCACTAAATTTAAAAAATAATTAAATAATTAAAAAATAAAATTGAATTTAGCAGTGGTTTTTGAGAAACCGCCACTAAATTAAAAAATAATTAAATAATTTAAAATTAAAATTAAATTAACATTTGCGGCGGTTTTCAAAACCGCCACAAAATTCATCAAAAAATTTAATTTAGCGACGGTTTTTCAAAACCGCCGCTAAATTAAAAAATAATTAAATAAATTAAAATTAAAATTAAATTAACATTTGCGGCGATTTTGAAAACCGCCACAAAATTCATTAAAAAATTTTAGTAAAATTCATCAAAAAATTTAATTTAGCGGCAGTTTTTCAAAATCGTCGCTAAATTAAAAAAATAATTAAATAATTTATAATTAAAATTAAATTAATATTTGCAGCGATTTTTAAAAACTGCCGTAAAATTCATTAAAAAATTTAATTTAGCAGCAGTTTTTGAAAAACTGTCTCTAAATTCAATAATAATTAAATAATTTATAATTAAAATTAAATTGAATTAAATTAACAAAAAGAAATATAAAATCTTAAAAGAAATTTAAAATTTAATTTAAATTAATTACAAAATCTTTATATATATAAAAGTAAGATAGTCTTGAAAAAAGAAATTTCCCCTCAAAACTTGCATTACTGATTTGCAATTAATACTTATTGTATTAATAATTTACATTTTGTAATTTGTATTAATAATTTAAAATTTTCAATTACTTTGAAATAATAAGTAGTAATAATTTTTTTTCCCAAAACTTACATTAATGATTTGCATTTAGTACTTATTGCATTAATAATTTACATTTTGTAATTTTCATCTTTATATATATAAAAGTAGGATAGTCTTGAAAAAAGAAATTTCCCCCCAAAACTTGCATTAATGATTTGTAATTAATACTTATTGTATTAATAATCTACATTTTGTAATTTGCATTAATAATTTAAAATTTTCAATTGCTTTGAATTAATAAGTAGTAATAAAATTTCCCTCTGAAACTTGCATTAATGATTTGCATTAATAATTTACATTTTGTAATTTGCATCTTTATTAATAATTTAAAATTTTCAATTGTTTTGAAATAATAAGTAGTAATAAAATTTCCCCCCGAAACTTGCATTAATGATTTGCATTAATAATTTATATTTTGTAATTTGCATCTTTATATATCTAAAAGTAAAATAATCTTGAAAAAAGAAATTTCTCTCCAAAACTTGCATTAATGATTTACAATTGATACTTATTGCATTAATAATTTGCATTTTGTAATTTGCATTAATAATTTAAAATTTTCAATTGCTTTGAAATAATAAGTAGTAATAAAATTTTCTCCCAAAACTTGCATTAATGATTTGCATTTAGTATTTATTGCATTAATAATTTATATTTTGTAATTTGCATCTTTATATATATAAAAGTATGATAGTCTTGAAAAAAGAAATTTCCCTCCAAAACTTGCATTAATGATTTGTAATTAATACTTACTATATTAATAATTTACATTTTGTAATTTGCATTAATAATTTAAAATTTTCAATTGCTTTAAAATAATAAGTAGTAATAAAATTTTCCTCCAAAACTTGCATTAATGATTTGCATTTAGTACTTATTGCATTAATAATTTACATTTTGTAATTTGCATTAATAATTTAAAATTTTCAATTGCTTTGAAATAATAAGTAGTAATAAAATTTTCTCCCAAAACTTGCATTTCTTTATATATATAAAAGTAAGATAGTCTTGAAAAAAGAAATTTCCCCTCAAAACTTGCATTACTGATTTGCAATTAATACTTATTGTATTAATAATTTACATTTTGTAATTTGTATTAATAATTTAAAATTTTCAATTACTTTGAAATAATAAGTAGTAATAATTTTTTTTCCCAAAACTTACATTAATGATTTGCATTTAGTACTTATTGCATTAATAATTTACATTTTGTAATTTTCATCTTTATATATATAAAAGTAGGATAGTCTTGAAAAAAGAAATTTCCCCCCAAAACTTGCATTAATGATTTGTAATTAATACTTATTGTATTAATAATCTACATTTTGTAATTTGCATTAATAATTTAAAATTTTCAATTGCTTTGAATTAATAAGTAGTAATAAAATTTCCCTCTGAAACTTGCATTAATGATTTGCATTAATAATTTACATTTTGTAATTTGCATCTTTATTAATAATTTAAAATTTTCAATTGTTTTGAAATAATAAGTAGTAATAAAATTTCCCCCCGAAACTTGCATTAATGATTTGCATTAATAATTTATATTTTGTAATTTGCATCTTTATATATCTAAAAGTAAGATAATCTTGAAAAAAGAAATTTCTCTCCAAAACTTGCATTAATGATTTACAATTGATACTTATTGCATTAATAATTTGCATTTTGTAATTTGCATTAATAATTTAAAATTTTCAATTGCTTTGAAATAATAAGTAGTAATAAAATTTTCTCCCAAAACTTGCATTAATGATTTGCATTTAGTATTTATTGCATTAATAATTTATATTTTGTAATTTGCATCTTTATATATATAAAAGTATGATAGTCTTGAAAAAAGAAATTTCCCTCCAAAACTTGCATTAATGATTTGTAATTAATACTTACTATATTAATAATTTACATTTTGTAATTTGCATTAATAATTTAAAATTTTCAATTGCTTTAAAATAATAAGTAGTAATAAAATTTTCCTCCAAAACTTGCATTAATGATTTGCATTTAGTACTTATTGCATTAATAATTTACATTTTGTAATTTGCATCTTTATATATATAAAAGTAGGATAGTATTGAAAAAAGAAATTTTCCTCCAAAACTTGCATTAATGATTTACAATTAATATTGATTGTATTAATAATTTGCATTTTGTAATTTGCATTAATAATTTAAAATTTTCAATTACTTTGAAATAATAAGTAATAATAAAATTTTTTCCCAAAACTTGCATTAATGATTTGTGTTTAGTACTTATTGCATTAATAATTTACATTTTGTAATTTGTATCTTTTTATATATAAAAGTATGATAGTCTTGAAAAAAGAAATTTCTCTCCAAAACTTGCATTAATGATTTACAATTAATACTGATTGTATTAATAATTTGCATTAATAATTTAAATCTTTCAATTGCTTTGAAATAATAAGTAGTAATAAAATTTTCCCCAAAAACTTGCATTAATGATTTGCGTTTAGTACTTATTGCATTAATAATTTACATTTTGTAATTTGCATTAATAATTTAAATCTTTCAATTGTTTTGAAATAATATGTACTAATTATTGTAAAATTAATAATAAATTTTAAATATACAAGTTTTTCAATACTAATTGTTTTGTATTAAATTTGCATGAGTTTTATGAGAAATATTAATAGACAATTTAAACTATTAATTAAGTCATAGAAAATTATCTATTTATTTAAAATATTATTTTTATATCTTTATTCTATGTATATTTATATAATATTAAAATATGATAGTTAAATAAAGTATTTTGCCAAGTGTCAATCAATGGTGAATTTTTTTCCTCAAAAATTTGCATTAAATCAAAGGTAGTGGGCGCGAACGGGTGGGAGAAATTATAATTTTTAATTTTGTTTTAATTTTAGTGGCGGTTTTAGAAACCGCCGCTACTGCCGCTAAAATTAAAATTTTTAATTTTGTTTCTATTTTAGCGGCAATTTCTAAAACTGTCGCTAAAATTAAAAATTTTAATTTTTTTTAATTTTTTAATTTTTGCGGCGATTTTTCAACTAATTTTGCGTAATTTTGCGGTGGTTTTAAAATCGTTGCAAAAAATATGATTTGCGGCGGTTATTCCAGCAATTGGTCAAAACCGCCACTAAATGCTCCGTGACGGTTGATTTAGCGGCGGTTTTCAAAACTGCCGCTAAATGTAAAAAAAATCGCCCTTAAATGACAGTTTTTTTGTAGTGGATAATGCTTGCTCAAATTTGGCTATGGGAATAGATTTGGTTAGCATATCTGCTGGATTAATATTAGTTGAGATTTTCTCAACTCTGACTTGATCCTTAGCTATAATGTCGCTAACAAAATGTAATTTGACATCTATATGTGTGGTCCTCTCATGGAATGCACTGTTCTTAGACAAATGGATTCTGACTAGGGGACCCTGCATTGCTCTCCTAGCTAGGTAGGGAGAACATTGAGCAAGGATAATGCTTGCTCAAACTTGGCTATGAGAATAGATTTGGTTAGCATATCTTCTGGATTAATATTAGTTGAGATTTTCTCAACTTTGACTTAATCCTTAGCTATAATGTCCCTAACAAAATGTAATTTGACATCTATATGTGTGGTCATCTCGTGGAATGCATTGTTCTTAGACAAATGGATTGCACTTTGAGAATCAAAATACACCTTAGATACTAGCTCTTTTGATCCCAGCTCCTGAATGATCCCTTGCAGCCAAATGACCTCTTTTATAGCTTTAGTAAAAGGCACATATTCAGCCTTTATTGTAGACAAGGCTATTAAGTGCTAGAGATTTGATTTTTAGCTTACTAGGTTTCCCCATACTTTAAAAACATAACCCATTAAAGACCTACTTTTATCAAGATCAACTACAAAATCGGAGTCACAAAAGCCCTCTATACAGCACTTATTTTCAGTGTTTGAACTAAACACTAGTCCTTTATTTAGAGATTTTTTTAGATACCTAAGGAGCCACTTAACAACATTCTAGTGTTCCTTAGATGGTTTGGTCATAAACCTGCTAATCAATTAGGCTAACTCCATATGCAATATCAGGTCTAGTTCCTATCAGGTTTACTATTTACCATTCCAAACACTTTCACAACCTTTTTAAGGTATCTGGAATGAGACAAGGTTAAAGTTCCTTTATTTATGTCCCTAATTATGTCAATTCTTAGAATTCTTTTTGCTGCTCCTAGGTCTTTCATCTCAAATTCTAATTTTAGGTACACAACGAGCTTATTGATTTCTTCTTTATCCTTACTTGCTATTAGCATATCATCTACATAGATTAGGAGGTATATGTACTGCTTTCCCTTAAGCTGTTTATAGTACACACAATGGTCAAAGTTACTTCTTTTGTAACTTTTCTTAAGCATAAACTCATCAAACATTTTGTACCATTGCCTTGGAGATTGTTTCAGGCCATATAATAACCTTTTTAGCAGGCATACTTTATGTTCATTTCCCTTTTCTATGAAGCCTAGAGGCTGCTCCATATATACTTCTTATCTAGGTTTCCATGAAGAAATGCAGTCTTGACATCTAATTGCTCCATTTTTAAATCATGAAGAGTTATAAAAGCCAAGACCAACCTAATTGATGTATGTTTTACAACGGGGGAAAACACTTCATGGTAGTTATTTTCCTCAATCTGGGAATAACCTTTTACAACTACCCTTACCTTATACCTAGCTGGTTCTACCCCTGATATACTTGGCTTTCTTTTAAAGATCCATTTACAACCAATAATTCTTTTATTATTAGGCCTCTTAACCAGGGTTTAGGTTTCATTCTTATGTAGAGAGTTCATCTCTTCCTTTATTACCCTAAGCCAAAAGGCCTTATTCGGGCTTGCACAAGCTTCATTGTAGCTCATAGGTTCATTTAGCTCTATTGAGTCCCCTATGTTCAAGGCAAAAGCTATAGTATTAGCATGGGCATACCTTGCTGGAGGTCTTATCTTTCTTCTCACCCTATCTCTAGATAACAAATAGTCCTTCAAGTCTTGCTCCTCATTAGGTATACTAGAGCTGGGTAGATCTTTAGAAGTGTTGATGTTATTAGAAGTATCAGTTATGCCATTAAGGTTAAAGATTTCAGATGGCAAGCCAGGAGAATCATTTTGATAATTTTTCAAGTTTGAACCTCCTAAGTCTCCACCTCAAGACTTACTTATTTCCACCTCAAACTAAAAATTATTAGTTTGATTTTCTTCATCTGTTTGTTTCAGATTTGACTTACCAATTTCTTCTTCATTAAATACTACATCCCTACTAATGACTACTTTCCTATCCTCAATCAACCATAGCTTATAGCCCTTGACTCCCTTTAGATACCCCAGGAATATAGCCTTTTTGGCTTTGGGGATCTAACTTCCCTTCTTTCTTATGAACATACCCTATGCACCCAAAAGGTCTCAAGTGATTTAACTTGGGTGGCTTACCTGTCCATATATTTTCAAGAGTTTTAAAATGAATAGATATGGATGGTGACCTATTTATGAGATAACCTCTACGCAAAACCTTTTAGGTAAACCGTGTTCACTTAACATAAACCTTACCTTGTATAAAATGGTTTTGTTCATTCTCTTGGCAATTCCATTTTGCTGAGGAGTTTCACTATATGTCCTATGCCTTGTAATAACAATTTGTTTACAAAAATTTGTGAACTCATCGATGCAAAATAAGCCATTATCAGTTCTTAGATTTTTAATCTTCTTTCCTGTTTGATATTATACTAGGCTTTTCCACTCCTTAAATCTTTCAAAAGCTTCATTTTTATGTTTAACGAAATACACCTAGGTCTTTCTAGAGAAATCATCTACAAAGGAAATAAAATATTGTGCATTAGAGAGGCAATAAGGAACATAAGGAGAACATCATATATCTAAGTGAACATATTCTAAAATGTCATTTGTTTTATGTCCTAAGAAAGTGAACTACAATATGTGAGATTTTCCTATTACAAAACTCTCACAAAATTTTAAATCCCCAATTCTTTTAGGGTCTAAGATGCCCTATTTACAAAGTTCTTGCATGCCTTTTATTCCTATGTGGCCTAATCTGTAACGCCCCACTTTTCCCGGGAACGTTATAAATTGGGATAATTCTGGGACAATAAATTTTTTTTTTCAAACACTAAAGCTAAACCACATCATTCCTCGAAACCGTCCCAGAATTCCCATACATTAATCTCGAAAGAGAATCACTATACACATCAAATGTAGAAGCAAAGATCGAAACCTGATATCTTAACATTAATCATAAATAAATTCTTACATCTTCAACATTCCTCAAAATGTTCAGAATTCAAAGTAGCTGAACTTAAATACATGGGCTACATAACATATATTTCATTCTTCATGCACTTTGCTAAGTGTCATTTCATGCCTCATTTATCCTCGAATTTGCTATAATCTCCATCTGGAACGTTTGAATATTCTAGGGGCAAAAACCCAGATTGGATGATGAACCATCTAAGTAAAGGTACATAATGCTATGTCATATGTGTATGCAATGTCTTACCTCGTAGGTGTCAATTGCACCCCTTATGCTACCTACCATTTTTGCGGCCACCTCTTTCGAACCCGGGGTGTTTGGGTGCACCCTTGGTAAAACGGCTGTGCCAGTTCGTACTTCCTACGGCCTCAAATGCGTGTGATCAATGATATCGACGTGTATTTATGCATTTTATAGTCATGTTATGTATGCAGTCTATGTGATGGATACATATCAGGGCATGTTAATATGATGAAAACATTCCCGAGGATCGGGTTTCTTAAACATAAATCACTTACAACCAAATATTTTTCGTAAAACTAACTTTAATTGAGAAGTAACACTTACATTCTCAAGCTTATCGGGCTACCTCGATATCCGTGTCTTGCCTTGTGTATCGCCTCGATTTGCATGCCAACCTCAAAATTTGACAAGTCACTTCAACTTATTCCTCAAAGCATCCTAATCACCATAATTATTTAAATAAACATTAAAACCTATTTTTTCATAATTTCTGGCATTTTCTATAATTTTTTCTCCATTTCTTCCTATTTTTCCTCAATAAATCCAAACTAAATATTACTAAAATATTTTCTCAAATATTTCACTACGAAAATTCATAAAATAATATTCCTGAATTTCTAAAATTTTTTAAGAAATTTTACTTACCTTAACTTAGCATCTCTAGCTTCCTCGATATGTGTGCCTTGATCTCGAAACGCGTGCCCGAACCATTTTTCGGTCAAAATCTCTGGAATAACAATAAAACTCTATTTCCCAATTTTTGAAATTTTTCTAAAAATTTTCTCCAATTATTTGTATTTTTCTCCATTTCTTTTCTTTTATTTTTCCTTTTTCCTTTTTTTTTTCTTCATTCTTCTCCTTTCTCTTCCTTTTTCTCCCTTGCTTCTTCCTGCGTGAACCCTCCATGCCGAGCTTCCTTCCTTCCTTTCTTTTTTTTTTTTCTTTTCTTCTTTATTTCTTTTTCTTCTTCTTCTTCTCTCCCCTATCTCCTGCGCATGGCTTTCGCGCACCAGCCCAGTCACCTCCTGTAGCCCCTCGCCACCGTCAACGCCTGCCTTGCCGCCTTCGCCAGCTGCCGACGCCTCCCGCTGGCCGAGCATCGACCTCCGCCCTTGCTGGAAGTAACTCGTAGCTGTTGCGGTCGCGGCTGGTTGCTTCTTCGGCGCACCCAGTTGCGGCCATGGCCGTGCTGACTTCAGTCGACTGCTTCCCGGCCCTCCACCGAGCTCTCCCGTGCTGCCTCAGAACCGCCGTGGGAGCTGCTCCGTGCTCGCTGACCAGCCGTTGAGCTTGCGGCTACTCTCTTTCCTTCTCTGCAACTCGTTGTTGCTTTTCCCTATTGTTCACAACCTCCCCATTTTTATAGTCGATTTCCATTGCCTCACCTCACGCTTTTGCCCATACCTTCTTTGCGCAAATCTCGGCCGATTTTGCAGAGGCATGGCTTGAATCTTGCAGGGGTGCGGCTGATCTGGAGTTGCAGGGCATGGGTTGCATTTATGGATTGATTTTACAGAGACATGGGTTGCATTTTACAGGGCATGGCCTCTGCCATGTGTGTACACATTTATAAATATATATTTATATATCATATATTATATTAATATATATAAAATTATGCATTAAATTCCAATTTTCTCATAATATCACTTGAGTAATTCCCTAATAGCAAATACGCCCTCAAACGCTAAATTAAATTGCATTTCAATACTAAAAATCCATTATTAATAACTTTAAGGTTACTCGATTTGGACGATTTTGTCCCAGTGTCCTCACCGAGCTATCGTTTCATCCCGAAACTACTGAAGGGTTGCTCGTTACGCAAAACCGGAGCCCCTCTAGGCTTCCATTGATTTTTCGGGAGTCTCTTACAACGATTTGGTTTTACAGCCTAAATGGCAACTGTATTTTAGCTGTACCGAAATTGTTCCCGATCCGATTTCTTTCGATACCATAAATCCTAACTCAAAATGCTCATCAATGCTGTATCATTTTCTTTAGATAATTTCATTCCGAGACATTCCCTGCAATCGATTCGGTACTTATAACTGCTATCAATTCAATTTTTCGGTATCCTAACTCATCGAAATTATGTAGCAAGCTTATGCGAACATGGGGTATTACATAATCTCCTATGCCAAATTTTGTCTCATTTGTTTCAGAAGAGGAGACTACAACATGCCTTGAAATGGCTTCTCTTTGCAAGACATGTAGGCCATGTTTTAGAAATCCCTTTAAAACTACTATAGATCCCTTCATTACTTTTAGAATCCCTTTTTCAGATTTATAAGATCCCCTATTTAAGTCTATCATTCCTAAGGAGATAAGGTTTCTCTTTAATTCAGGTATTAGCCTATCATTTTCTAAGGTTCTTAAGGTTCTATCCCATATTTTAAATATTACTGATCATGTACTAGCTATGCTATAGGACTGGTCATTTCCCATTAGGACTTTTCCTCTCTCATTTGGTTTAAAATTTAGCAACCAATCTTTCTTAGGTGTCATATGAAAGGTACACCCCGAGTCTAGGATCCATTCATCTCTAGAACTTTTTTCTGAGATGGTAAACCCTTCTCCACTCTCATAGCCATCATAAATATTGGCTATGTCTAATTTAGCTACTTGGATGTCATAATTTTTCTTTCTAGCAGGACAATTCTTTCTAAGATGGCCTTCTTTCTTATAGAACCAGGATGTTAGTATTTTAGAACTAACCCTACCTCTTGACTGAGATCTTGTTAAACTCATACCCCAAACTTGAGATCTTTTATTAGTTTTCCCTCTGACATGTAAATCTTTTGCAATACTAAGTTTCTTGTCTTTCTTGAATTCAAGATCTCTAGATCTTAAGGCAACTAAAACATCTTCTGGGGAGAGATTCTCTTCCATATTTGATGGCAGTTTTCATGTCTTCTAGGAATTAGGAGAATAATAGCCTGATTTTCATAAGATATTTTCTCATCAATGTTGGCTAAACCTATTGTGATTACTTTAAAATCATCTAGGTTTTCTTCTAGAGATTTTGAGAGGTTCATCTTAAAACCAAAAAGCTGTTCTTTCAAGTAGATCTTATTTGATAGGGTCTTAGTCATATATAAAGACTCAAGTTTGAGCCATACCTTGGTGGCAATATCCTTATCATTTACTTGTTGGAAAACGTTGTGATAGGTTTGAAATTCTATGACACACGCCCAAGAGGAAGGTGAATTGGGTAATTTAAAAATATAGTTTGAACTTGAAATCTTTTTCAAAACATATAAGAATATAATGCAAGTGAGGATTATAGAAATGCTTGAAATAATAAATGAAAAAAAAAAAACACAAGCAAGATATGAACACAAGAATTTATAGTGGTTCGGCTTAACCCAAGCCTAATCCACTACCTTAGCTCATCACTAAGGATTTTGCAAATAATCCACTAAAAATCCTCCTATCACCCCAGATAGGCCCTCTAGCAACAAGATAAGAAAAATACAAACCTCCTACTTAGCCAAGTAGGCCTTCTAGCTACCAAATCTAGGAAATACAAGAAATATACAATATGAGAGAATCTAAGAAATGAATCTCTTAGTTACAATGTCTCTCAAAATGATACAAGACTTGGAGTAAATAATTACAAATGAAGATCAAAGTCTTGAAGAGAGAAAAATGAAGCACAATCAATGTAAATATAAATGAGTATAAGATATAAGCTCAAATCATTTCATTTCCATCCATAAGTCTCTTCTTGATTATCCTTGAGTTGTATTTATAGGCTTCCTAAAAGTTTTACCCGAAACTAACTATTTTTGAGCCGTTAGAGACTGAGAAACTAGCTGTTAGAAACTATCAGAGCTACAAACTGTCAACAGACTAAAGAGGTTAGTTGACTAATTATATGAACAAAAATTAAACATAGTCGATAGAACCAGAACCATAGTCGACAAATCAAAAAAATGAAAAAAAAAACTCCTTCTAAAATACACACTGGTAGTCGACAGATTAAATTATGCTATCGACAGAACCATGAGGATAATCGACAGATCAAAACGTAATCGCTAGATGCAAGGTAGAACATATAGTTTAGTTGACAGAATAAAGAACTTAGCCTATAGATGTAAGAAATTAGTCGACAGATGAAGAGTATTTAGTCGATAGATGTATTTGATACATAAATGTCCTCATTACAACATATTCACATTTCTTTAGTTTAAGTAAATGTTTATATTTTTTTTAATTTATATTTTACTTTCTATTTATTTTAATATATAAATGTAAATAAGAAAGTATACCCATTTGGATTAAATAAAAATATCTAAAAAATTAAAATCCATAACTATAAGAAAATAGAATTTTGGATTTAATACAAACTCGAGATTTAACAAATTTACTACTCTTAAAATACATACCTTCTATTTATTGAAAAATTCATTAAAAATCATTTTAACAACAATAAATATTAGCTATCATAATTCCGAAAAATAGTTTTTCAAAATGAAAATATTTTCCTATATATTCCCTTATAACGTGCTAATATTCTAAACTTAGAGAAATAACATTTCTTGGTTCATTTTGATACATAAAATATTATAATACTTAAAATATGTTTTTCAACTAATATGATACAAAAAATACTATAATACACATATGTTTATCGAATGATTTAAAACCAATTTGTAAAAATCATTTAGGAGATTCTTTTAAATCTTAAGATTTGTTTTTGCTAATCTCCAACTAATATAGAAAATCATAGATAATTTTGATTTTCATATTCTTGACAAATCATAATCTCCAACAAATCATATTCTTGACAAATGACTTAGGGAATAAATTGATTTTGTTTTTCATCATCAAAACCAAATACAAGTGTAAAATATCACGTTGTCCGCAAGGTTAAGTATAATTAGGCTATAGGCAATCTCCAAGGTGTCTTGTTTTTCTTCTGGGAGTCATGGTAACAAGTAAGTTCTTTTTCCCTATAAGTGCATTAGCACATCTCTATTGGACTAGGATGACCCCCATCTTCTTGCATCACATGTTGAAGTCACTCATTCCATTGAACTTTTCGATTTCTAGTTTTGTGGATTGCATCTTCCTCTTGTTCTTGATATTTGATATTGTGGAAACTTATTATTCTTGAAATCTTGGACGAGCTTTGATACCAGTTGTTGTTTTTCCTTGTCTGTCTATTGATTGATGAACACTAGGCCATCGACCACAAGCTCAAGAACAGGAATATAAACAAGAAGAAAAAGAAACAAATCAAAGAACCAATGCCCACAAACACACACACACAATGAACACCATAGATTACATGTTCAGATTCAAAGTGAATCCTACTCACGATAGGGTAACCCCTAGTCAATCCACTATAAGAACAAGAACACAAGCTTTACAGAATTATATACATAAAACTATCCCATGAACTTATAGTAAATCACAAGCCCTTCCCATGCATACAAGAACTCACACAACCTCTGAATCTTTCCCTCAGTTACAATGGTATACACTTAGAGAGACAACAGAGATTTAGTAGCTTCTTCTTGTATACTTTTCACTTACTTTGTACCTGTATATATAGAGTCTTCGATGACTTTCAAAAAGAGATAAAACCGTTAGGATAGATAACAAGATAGGGTATGGCCATTAATTAGATCTGTAGACTCTAACGACCACACCTATGATTAACGATTAATGGGTATATCCTATCTGTCGATCGATTCTAGATGATTGCCGACAGTCAACATATCATCTGTGGATAATCTCAAAACAATTTTGAGACACACTTTAACATTAACTGAAGCCCATTTTAAATTGAGGGAATGTGAGGTAAAGAGGGTAAATTTTCCTAAAACGTATGGAGATTCTTTTTAGTTTAAACATGACTCTCTTAGTTATTATGGTTTATACTTTTAACTCATAAACCCCATCGGTTAATAATGATGTTAATTAAAAATATAATTAAATCAAATTAATATAATTTAACAAGAACAATAGAAAGGTAAAAAAAAATAATTAAGAAGCCCATCACCAATGGGCTAGAACCCATCAACAATAGATCTAGTTGTCAATGGTTCATCGAAGATGTCTTTATCAGTTAGTCTAGTCCACAAAGACCATTGTTGGGGAACCATCAACAAATAGAGAGAGAGAGAGAGAGAGAGAGAGAGAGAAGAAGAAGAAGAAGAAGAAGAAGAAGAAGAAGAAGAAGAAGAAGACATGTAACCCACTAGTGTCCCACCAGTTTCGATTGGTTCCAAATTAGGCAACCCGTCCAAGGAATTAAATTACAAAGAAAGAGATAAAGGTGATATGGATTTTGGTGTCAACAATAGTAGTAAGGAGGAGAGCTGACACTAATAGTCTGAGAGAGAGAGAGAGATAAAAGATCAAAGATCAAAGATGGAGAATAATAATAATAATAATAATAATAATAATAATAATAATAATAGGAGAAGGCAATGACAGAAGCAAATGTGGTATTAGCAGGATAGGGAAGTGACGGTTGGTTTAGCTAGGAGATAAACAAAGAAGGGTAAAGTAGAGATAAAGGCAAGCGATGAAAGAGAAAAGATGAAGAGATCTAAAAAACAAAGGCGATAGGCGATTGCCCATTACAGAGGATGTGTTCGACGTGAGACAATGAAAACGACTTGTGATAATGCACAAAAGAGTCTATCGGATGAAGAGGATATGTCTAGCGTGAGGTAGTGGTGTTTACAGTGGTGCATGTGTGTGTACGAGAGAGACAGAGAGAGAGATGGCGATAGTTGGTGGCTAGCAATCGACAACAATGACAAAAGTTGTCACCAACAACAGCAAAGGTTAACGCCAACATTGAAGGATAAAACCTCCACTTTGACATTCACTTCTTTTAATTTTTTGTTATTTTAGTTTTGTTTGAGTAAATTTAGTTTTAATTTAATTTAGTGATCATTTAATTAAATACAATTAAATCAAACTAAAAGGACCTTCAAAACTATTTTTAAAGTATAAAAAGTTTCCATGTAAATAATATAATCCATAAAAAGTTGAAGTGCTCCCATAAGTAACATAAATTTAATTATATAAAAGAGTTTAAAAATTAATTAATTAAATTTTCATTAAATTGTTTAATAAAATATTTAAACTCTCAAAATATTCAAATTGAATTTAAATCTTATAATACACCTAAACTAAATTAAATTAAAATTTATCAAATACCTTTCTTGTTACATTTAACAATAAAACACAATTTAATACAAACTTAAAATTAAAACCAAACCAACCCTAGGCTCTATTTGGCCAAGTAAGTGAGGTGAGGTAAATATGTTGAGGTGAAATGAGATAAATTTGATTGTAAAAAATATTTAATAAAAAATCAAAGTTGAGCTTGTAATGATATTATCATTTATTTTTCAAGTTTTTCTTTTATCAATTGGGTTTTCACAGTGAATTCTTATTTTACTCAATGGGAGGATTCTCAAATGGCTGTCCGGTTCCCCAACTCGCATTTGAGACAAGTCTGGTGCCTTGATTCTGGGCAACTCTTACTAGCGTGGTGGTTATTCTAATTTGCATTTTGTCTTATTTCTTAATATCTCATTACTCTCATTTTTTCCAACTTTACATGCTTTGATTGACTAAAGTTGACCAGCGTACTTTATGCCCTCACTACCATGCTTTGGTTGATCAAACAGTTTGTGGTCAACCAAAGTTGATGAGTGTACTTATTTGATATCCAAATATTGTCAAGTTTTCACAAAACTTTGATGTATGGTAGCCCTTTTAGTGGCCTCTCTTTGACATGCATGTCTTGCATATGAAACCAACCTCATTTAATCCATTATCTTTCTTGATTACGAAAAACCTTTCTCTAACTTCCACCTTCCAAAATTCTCATTTTCTTTAAAACCTTTCCTTTCAAGAAGCTTGATAGCCACTGCAATTATCAAATTAGACATCTACATCAATTTGAAGCAACCCTTTGCATTGAGCTTAACATTTCAAATAAAACTTGTTTTACTCACAAAATAAGAATGCTCAACATAGGCAGTTTTTTAACCACAATAAAAGTTCCATTAGAGTTAATTATAACTATTAAAGTCAATGAAAACTTCGTTCATGTAATATCAAATATAACCCAACAAATAACTGTTTGTCTTGTCAAAACATGTTACATCACATAAGATAACATGCTTTTATAGTCACCTCGAACTAGAGATAACTCTAATGGCTTCTACTAGTGGTAACCACCCTCGAATCATCTAAAAATGTAGATAATGCAAGTCATGAGCCTCCGTAGCTCAAATTTTCATGCATACGATAAATGCAACCCCTAATTTTTTAATCTCCCATTTTTAAAGTCCCTTGGCCAAGATAGTGCCCCTTCTTACGAGGAAGTAACCTCTGTGGTCACCATTTCCTAAGCAACCTCCATTGCTATGGGCAAAAGTTTTTTATAGACAACTTTGTCATTTCATAACCTATGCACCTGAGATGCCATTGACAATTATATAGCATAAATTTAACTACGTTACACACAAGAATCATATACCACGGATGTCATGCCATTGTGCTCTTTGCACACAAAGGGGGTTAAGGAAAACTTACTGAAATATGAAATTATAAGCTCCCCAAGTCTCCAAATTAGTAAGATGTCACCTTTAAAAATCAATCCAACCAAAGAAAAGATATTTAGTCTATCTTCTTCACAATTCCTGAGAGTAACCCTAAGAAAATAGTAGATTAAAGTTCATTATCTTAGTGAGGGAGAATCCAACTCAAATGCCCAAACTCTAAAATTCTTCAAACTCTCCTCTCTAAGCTTATTCTCTACATGTCAACCAAAAATGGGGGAGGGAAGACTTGTCCCTTGTTGCATTTGTTGTATGATTTGCAAGTCAATGTTTTGGTAGTTAACAAAACAAATATAAAGGCTGTGAAATGAACTCTCAAGATTTAACCTTTTTTTATTCTCATAGCCTAATAGGAATTTGAGTGATACTCAAAGTGTTAAAAGAAACAAATCATTTATCAAAATCTAAACAAATGAGTTAATCGAGTGTCAAGGCTTTAGGAAGTATTACTTGTGTATTTTTTGAAGCCAAAATATGTCACACGAGTAACTTAGGCAAAATTTGAGATCAATATTATGCAAACAAGTCTTACTCAAACATTGAGATGTATTACTTGAATATTGTTGATTGTTGAGTTTATCTTTAAGTATGTTTTGATGATGAATGTTTTATGCAAAATTTTGATGTAATCTTTCATGTTCTCATATCTCTTGAGAATGTGTTAAGGTTGCCTAAATAATTATTTGCCCAAGGAATCTTAATAGGTTTATCTATTAATGTGTGGAAATTGTTTTTCTCATGTGTTGAGATTGTTTTATCTATTAATATGTTTCATATTTTAATAATGCATGAGCATCATGCATAAGTATCATGTGGAGCTCATGATTCTTAAAGTAAGCATAAGGATTAAGATGATATCCTAAGTGCTCAAAATATGTGGCAGCATTACTCAAGTAATAGAGCAATCGTTCTTATATATTAATTCTTGGTGTTTGAGTGATAAACATCAAATCTTTAAGTAAATGATCATATACTGAGGAGGTGACATTTGACTATTGATCCATAGAGTTTAGATTGCCTATTCGATATTTGGTATCAAATTCTTAAAGTTCTCGATGTTCTAAAATTTAATGGAAGAACACTTGAAGAACTTAAGGTTCTCGAGTTTGTTGATTCAAATAGTATTTGATTAAACTGCTAAGATTTCAAATCTTTAGGTTTGCAATTGGGTGATGATAATCGTTAATCAATCACTTGAGTAGAGCTAAAATGATATCGAGTAGAAATGTTTTGGAATGATAGTTATATCTATCTTTCAAGAACTACTTGAGTAGTTAATATTAGTAATCAAATAGATGCTTTGAAGTAAAATCTATCTCAGTCGAGTAACAAGAAAGCCATTCAGCTTATATGTGTCTTTGATTGGGTAAATATGAATAGAAAAATTATTTTACTCAAATAATTACATTCTTGTGATATATGTTGTGTTTTGATATATAAGCTAAATGGAATGATATTTCTTTAATCAAGAAAGCAATGTCTTTTAGTTGAGTATCAAGTTCTGTACTCAACCTATTATTCTTTGCATTGTAGTAAGCTCTATGTACGTGTTAGAGTATCTCATTATCCTACTCTAATAAAGTCTTCTAGTATCTGAGAAAATGTAATTGGAAAGTTAGTTTTAACCAATTTTCACAATAGCACTCGAGTGTCCATGTGTTAATAATAAAGTGGATAAGTATTTAAGCTTAATGTAATCAAGTATCTCAATAGATATTAAAAGAATTAATCGAGTATATTTCCTTATCTCAAATATATCCTTGTCAATCTTTAATCGAATGACTGACAGTGTATTAAAATTGATCTATTAGTAATCTAGTGATATATTGGATGAAATAGATCAAAACTCTAGACCTTTATAATGTAATACTCGGGAAATCCTTAAGGGTATAAATGGTATTTGGTAAAGAGTATAAATGGAATTATCGAAAGAATAAGGCTGTAGGGTACACTATCGTAGTTTTAAGCGACCGAATTAATCAGAGGAAGTACCCTGGACCTTAGATGCTTAAGGAAAATGGAATAGTATTGACGAGTGGTTCGAGGCGTGATTTTAGGTGATAAAAGAAATTGGATTGGGAATAGTTTTTGGTACAACTGTCGATCGGGCTGAGAAAATTGAATTAACGTAAGGAACAATCGAAAAGTCAATGGAGTGTCTTGAGGACTTAATTTTGTATATGAAACAACCCTTGATCAATTTCGGGTTGAAACTAATGGATTTAAGGTCAAATCGAGCAACTGGGCCAAAGTGTAAGTTTTTAAATTTGCCCAAATGAGGTCAAAACGGTAATTTTTCAGGAATTTCGAGGATCAAATGAGGTGTACTAAACTTGTGGGCCTTAGTGGTATAGTTGGATAGTTCAAGGGTGCTTTGAAAAGGCTAAAATGAAATTGGAAGAAACTATAGGGAGTCAAAGTGTAATAAACCAAACTTGTGGTGTGAACACAAGCCAAGGAATTCGGCCATTGCCTTCCATAGCACATGGCCGTCGTTTCCAGCGATGGGACGCCCAAGGGATAGTTAGGGAAGGTGGTATAAGGCGTGGGGAGGTGCTAGGTGGTGGCCATTGGCCGAAATTGATCAATATGTGACCGGAATTTATGGTGAAAATGACTGAAAATTTGGTCGAGATTTTCGAAGGTTTTTCCTTATGATTTAGGGCTATTCGAGTGTGTTAAAGGCTAGATCTAGTGCCTAAGGGATAAGATCAACCAAGATTTGGTGATTTTCGGCCGAGAAAACGGGTATAAAAGGGGGTTGAAGGCCGAGGGTTTCAAACAAAAATTGAAGGAAATTGGGCGAGTTTTAGCTTGAATCGAGCAATGGGGTTAAAGGGTTTTTGTTCTTTGAGTTGAGGGGAGCATTTCTAGAGATTTTGAGAGCATTCAGTGAATATTTGAAACTGTTTTGAGCTTCGCCAGAGACGTGAGGCGGGAGCCAAGGCTGGACCTGCAACTACCGATTTGAAGGTTTTTCCGATGGCCTTTCAGCCAGAAACCAATGTCGAAGTGATCGACTAGACGAGGGCTTGAAAGGGGTACCCTCAGATCTTCCATCGGAGTAGTCGGCGGCGGCCAGAAAGTTAGGAAGAAGGTGGCGCGTGGCTGCATGCACCACACACCACTAGTGTAACGACCCGTTAGTGGGTCTAGAAGTTTATTAATATTTTAATTGTGAAAATTTGGGGATTTGCCCTATTAAATTGAATGTTGGAAAATATTCTTAAGTGTAAAAAATTTATGTATCTAAATTCATGAATTGGGTTGCCCATTTGGGCCAAGTGTTTAAAGTCCATGAATGTGATGGCTTTAGAGAAATCCTATGAGCCTAAAATGAATTGGGCAATTAGTAAAGTGGGTCTGGGAATTATATATGTGTGTGTATATCTTGATGTATGAAATAAATGATGTATTAAATTTATGGATTGATTTTTGGAAACATGGGTTGAGCCCAAAGGGAGACTTTTTATATGGCAAGTGTTGAGTGGTTGTGAAGCCCATTGGGCTTAATGTTATGTTGATGCCCTTTTTGATGGGCTAATGAAAATGGACCATTATAATTAATTGAGCCAATGAGTTGGGCTTGGGCCCATGTAAGTGTATGAATGGATCTTTGAATTGGGCCTAGGCCCATGTGTAAAATATGAGAGATGGAATTTAATAAATGAAATTATATATATATATTTGTATTTTGTGGATTAAAAGAAAAGAAGAAAAGAATTGTAAAATGCAAAGTGACCAAATGGTCCTTACTTTATTGAAAAATGTGAGGGCAATTAGAGAATTTCATAATGAGGTTGAATAAAGAAAAGGAGAAAGAAATAAGAAAAATGAGAAATTCCAAAAATGGGTTTAATGGCTTGTGGTGTGTGTGTGTAAAGGAGTTGGACAAAATTGTAATTTGGCATATGGAGTTGGAGGGCTGATGTGCGGCCATTCCTTTCCCATACTTCTTTCTTTTCAATGTTTCTTCTTTCTTTTCTTCCTCTTTCTTCTCTCGATCGGCCATCTTCATCATCTTCTTCTTCTTCTTCTCTATTTTGATGTCCATGGAAGCTTGAAGTGAAGTTGCAGCTGGGTGCATTCTTCTTCGTGGGTTTTTCTTCATCTAAGGCAAGTTCTTCTTGCATTTCTTTTTGGTTATGCAAGTTATTATTTCTTCTTTGTTTGTTTTGTTGCAAGATCATGTTGATCTTCCTTGTTAATAAAGCCTTGGGCCCTTTTCTTTTGGGTCACGTTGGTTTCCTTCTGGGTCTCCTTGTTTTCGAATCTTCTATTTTGTTAGGAGATCAAATCATGAGTTTATATTGATGGGTGAATTATTTTCTCATTCCGTTAATATCTTGTGTTTGTCATCAATGGGTCTTTTTGTGAGTTTTCATTAGGGTTTAGTTCACCCTAAATTCTCAAAGGAATGACACTTGATTGATAAGGAATGTTAGAGAAGCAAGATTTGGTGTATCTTGCTTGGGATGTTGAGTTTTGTGGGTTGTCGTTGTTATTTTTAAGTTTCAGGCCTCTGTTGGTCGACCAAGTATGTGTTTTGTTCTTCAGTTGGTCGACCAAGCATTTCTATCGGTCGACCAAGTAAGAGTTTTGCCTTCTGATTAGTCGACCAAGTATTTTTGTTGGTTGGCCAAGCATATATTCTACTTTCTGTTAGTTGACCAAACGTTCAATCGGTCGACCAAATGGTTTCAGTCGGTCGACCAAGTGATAAAATAAGCCTCTGTTAGTCGACCAAGTGATAATTTAACCTTCTGTTAGTCGACCAAGTGTTTTTACTCGGTCGACCAAGTCCCTATTTAGTCGACTAAGCCTTTTTCATCGGTTGATTAACTCTTTTATTCGGTCAACCAACAGAATGCAATGATTCTTTCTTTTTGGTCCAATTCTTTTCTAATGCTTGACATTCTTCCCCAAAACTCTTGTGATGTTCTAGTTGGCCTAAAAAATCATCTCGTCAATATGTAAGTGTTCCAAAAATGGGGAAGTTAATTAATGGTGGGAATTAAAGATGAAAATCATGAGTTTTAATGGTGAATTCATGTAATCAACTTGTTTAACGTTGAGAAATAATATGAAGATGAATCCCAATGAATGATACCAAATCATATGATGAAAATATTATTAACTCATGCGAAAATAAAACCTTGAAATGTTTAAAGTGTGCATGATGACCATGATGAGAACATTTCTAATAATAAAGCATGCCGATATGTTTACTTGAAAACCTTCATGAGTATTGCATAATACTATCATTTGTGGTATGGAAATGAATCTCAAATAATGATGCGAAATCATGTGATGAAAATACCATTGGCTCATGTGAAGATATAATCTTGAAATGTTTAAGTGTGCATGATAATCATGACGAGAACATTGCTAATAATGAAGCATGTTAGATATATTCATTTGAAACCTACATGAGCATTTCATGGTATTATAATTTGCGCACCTATTATTTTGCGCGGTGGCTATGTACCGCGGGTGAGAAAGGATATCCTAAAGAGTGCCTGACATGGGAAAGGTGGCCATAGACCCGGTCGGCGATACTCAAGACAAATGAATGGCTAAATGATTTTTCTATGTATATGTATGCATGCATGTGAATGAAAGGCCTTGAGGGCTGATGTGCTGCATGGAAAATTATATATATTCACGAGAAATGAAATTATGCATAAAATGCATAATGACCATGGCATGGAAATGATCATAATGATTGAGAAATGAAATGATGCATGAAATGCATAATGGCAATGGCATGGAAATGGTCATAATGATTGAGAAATGAAATGATGCATGAATTGCATAATGGCAATGGCATGGAAATGATCATAATGATTGAGAAATGAAATGATGCATGAAATGCATAATGGCAATGGCATGAAAATGGTCATAATGATTGAGAAATGAAATGATGCATGAATTGCATAATGCCAATGGCATGGAAATGATCATAATGATTGAGAAATGAAATGATGCATGAAATGCATAATGATAATGGCATGGGAAGGATAATAATAATGGGATCTAATGGGAAATGATACTCGTACTTGGGAAGTCGGGTCTATTCCATTTTGGGTTATCCATGCCTTGACTCTATTGTCTTTATTGTTGTATATATATACTTGCTGAGCCTTGTGGCTCACCTTGCTTATTCCTGTCATTCCAAGTAAGGGATAAGCTATTGCTGAGGGCGAGTCCTATGAGGCTAGAGCCCGGGTTTAGTTGTGTACAGGGATGTCTCAGCCTCAAGATCTATGGGTGTAATGTTGAGGGTAGGAAATAGAGGGTTTAATGTGTTGTTAGAACCTTAGTGCCCTTTTATTTGAAAAATGTATGGGCGGTAAGCCCGAGATGATAATGTAAAGGGAATGTAATAATTATTTTGAGCTCCTATTGATAGTGAGCAAATGTGAAGATGTTTTATTTTGGTTCCTGATGATCAGTGAGCAAGTAAAAAAAAAAAAGAATTGTTGTTTATTTTGAGTTTATTGTTCTTGTATCCATTTCGTAACGACCTCCTTTTGGATTTCCTATGCTAGCGGGATGATCCGGGAGAGGGTCGTTACAACTAGCACCCACACGCTAGGCACGTGAGGGAGTATCATGGGTTGAGGTGGAGCATAAATACGAGTGTTTGTGATTTGGCATGTAAAACGAGATCATGCACGAGAATCGAGGCTATCTGAACAAATTCAAGGTGAGTGATTTAACTCTAGTTTTACCTTTATTTTGGAAGTGTGTTGGTGTGTGTGTAGTGGGTTCAAGTGAGCGGTTTTACCCTCCCGGGGCTTAGGTTGCATGTGATTGAACCAGTTCAAGCGAGCGGTCATACCCTCTAAAACTTGGGATGTTATGCATATGCATTTTACTTATGTACTTGTGGCATCGTATGCATATTGGACATGTGGTATATTGCATCAACTGTTTTTATTTATAAAAGAGTGGGTGTATGGCGTGTGATTTTCATATCATTGGGGTATTGGTTTTTGTGTCGGTGTTATGTCCTTGGGGGACGAGATGGGGTCTTCTTGAGAATGGGACAAGGTTAATCCAAGTGAACAAGTGACACGATAGGGCACTCAAGGATTAAGTATGTCACGGCAAGGTCAACCCCAACGATGTGTAGAATGGATTTTCCATAGGAGGTTGAGTATGTCAGGGAGATTTCTCAAATTAGACGTGTTGCATGTTGTTGTTGTCTATATATGCCATGCTCATACGTCTTTCATGTATTCAGTAAACTGTTTCATGCCATCACTTAGATGTTTTATCATCTAATCTGGGTTATGCCCCTGAAACATTCAACGTTCCAACCAGGGATTGCTACAAGGGCAAGGACATGGCCAGTCGAGGGCTAATGGTGTTTAGAATGATAGTCGTTATATCATTTTGAGGCGATAGTATTTACCTTAGTATATGTATGAACTATTGTAAGATAATGATGTTATTATTTGGTAGTTTGTAATTCGTATTTCGGTGTAGAAATACCTTGTATGAAACTAGTGGTAAGCCATGGTATTTTGATGTTAATGTATCCGTTGCGTTATAAATTGTCTCTTTTAGTTGTTAAGACTATTGATCTTGTTAGTTAAACGGGCAAGACTGGGATTCTCAAGATTTTTATCTGCATATGAAGATTGTTCTTGAAATCACCACGCGTGATGAACTTGGAAAAAAATAAAAAGATTCTCGGGAATTCTCTTATAGTGACGCGCCCGTGTAAGGCAGGGTGTTACATTTATAATTATCAATTAGGAGCTATGCTCAATCAAGTATTGTGTTCTTCTCAATCAAATAATCTTATTCTTCAATCAAGTAAGCTTGTTTTGAACAAAGAATTCTCTGTATTTTCTGTGTAATTGACTGATAGATATATTCCACTCAAATATTAGCATGGTTTGAGAAAAATTCCAAACATGCTTGATTGATTTTTTAATCTAAAGTCAAAAGTGTTAATTAACGATGGTATACCTTTATTTGAGTAAAAACATGACATAAATCAAACATCAAAAGTGATTAGATTGAATAACCAAGTTACAATTGTATTTGGCTTTGGTGTGAGCTATAAAATTGAGTATTTAGTAACCCACTTGAGTGAGAATCTTTGAACGAAGTATTAAACTCTATATTTGGAACATCAATCGAGTGAGAAGTTTATGTAATCAAGTGATGCTATGATGTAATCGAGTATTTAGTGTTCCAATTTGAGTGAAAAGCATTGAATAAAGTGTTATTCTCAGTATTTGGAAAAGAAATTGAGTAGGAGAATTATATAATCAAGTGATGCTATGTATACTCAAGTATTAAAAATATGCAATCGAGTGAAAATGCTTTGGCAATCTAGTAAGAAAAAGGCCCACTTTTGTAGATTTTATCCGACAGAAACTAGAAACAAAATTAATCAACTATCACAATCTACCAATTGATTGGAGGATTGATCCACTTCAGTGACAGTGTACTAAAATAAAAAATTATAACCATTAAACTACCCATTATAGATAACTAAAAAGTGTACAGTTTTAGTTCTAATAGTTATAAAAAGGTTGTCTAAATATTCTTTGAGTATAATTTATATATCTAACCATTGAGATAAAAAAGAACGGAATATATTTTACAAATATTGCAAGTTTTTCCCAACGAACAAAAGGCTAAGGGTTAGGAGAAAAGAAAAGCTATAAAAGGCAGATGGGTTTCAAAAAGAAGACTTGTTGATGCTGAGTTAAATTTCTCCACTGTCATTCTCAAGCAAAAAAAACCCTCAAATCATATATCTTATATCAAAAAGAGAGAGAGACAGTGTGTGTGTTCTTTTCTACTCATCCTTTTTAATCTCTTATTTGTTTGTGAGAAGCTACCTTCATTGTTTAAATTCAATCTTGTAAATGCTTCTCTAAGTGGTTAATTTGTATCCTTCACTTTTATTGTTACGGTTAGTGCTTTAGCCCATAAAAAGTACTATGTAAGAAATTATGACTGCTCCTTATAAAAGCTGTTTGTATTCAATTACTATTGATCCATTGAAAAAATAAAGGTTATAGCTACATCGATGAAAAAATGAGATTATAGTTGAACTTGTAAAAGTTAAATAGATTGTTGAAATCCTTGGTGAGGAGCCAAGAGAGTGGAGTAGGCTAGGTTGAATCAAAACACTATAAAATTTTTGTGTGTTGTATTGTTTATTTTGATTTTCATTTAAGCATTTACATCTTACATCTTACAAGTTTGTTATTGTTTTAAAGTCGTAAAAATATATATGTTCTCAAATTATAACTTACAGAAATTGTATTCCAAAGCATAAATTGTTTAAAACATTTGTAAATATTTTAAAAAATAAAAATATTTTTTAAACACCTTATTTACCTCCCATCTTGAGTGCATATTTATTTTTACCAAGAAATCAAGAAGATTAAAAACTTAATGAGTATCAAATAATAGATCATATGTTAATTGAATATTGCCTATGGAAATCTAGTTTGGTCTTCATTTGAGGACAATACTTGAGTACTAGAGTTCATTACTTGAGTAATTATATTAAAAAGTTAAGGTTATAAAACATCAAAAAAATTTAATCAAGTAATGCTTTACATTACTCGAGTAATATGTAGAGAAATTGAGAGATTCAAAGTATTAATTGAATAATGATTTGCATTACTTGAATAACCGGCAAAGGAATTGAGAATTAACTTCAAAGAATTAGTTGAGTAATGTTGTACATTACTTGAGTAACCTATAAATAAACGGAGATATTCAAAATCTTACTTGAGTAATAGATATATTGCTCAAATAACTTGAAAATGTTCAAAATATATTTAAAATCTTACTCAAGTAATAATCCAAATATAATACTTGAGTAACTTTGGCTCCAAATGAGTAATTCATTTTTTTTTTTTTTTTTGTGCATTACTCAAGTAACCTTCTTACAATACTCGAGTAATATGACCCACAAAACTTTAAATTCAAATTTTCTACCCATTGGGCCGCACTTAATGCAATTTGAAACAACATTTAATGCTCTCAAATCAAATCTCTACTACATTTTCTTTTAACATACCTTTGATTTTTTGGAGATTACAAGTACTAATATGTTTTATTTTCAAAATATAATGTTTTCTCTATGATTATCCATAGGGAGATGATCCATCTTTGTAACTTGCAAAGCTAAAAGTTTATATATATCCACATCAGTTACACGAAAAAGATGACGAGAAGAAAAAGAAGAGAGCAAGAAACAAGTTGAAAAAGAAAAAGAGCCTTGTCATCCATAGAGAACAAGTCATTTATTTTTGGTCTCTGTGAGAAAACTTAGAGTGTATTTTTATTTGTGTTAAACTTATTTTTTGAGGACCCCTAGTACTGAGAGTGTTTTTCTCTCCATCTGTATTTCATTCTATCTTGTAAAGTTATTGTTTTAGTCTTTGAAAAAATATTATAAGTGGGTTATTGCTTCAGTCCCTTGAAAAAACGTTGTCAGAAAATTAGTGCTTGAGTTTGTGAAAAAACAAAAGGTTAATGCTTGAACTTGTAAAAGAAAAAAAAAAACACAAGATTATTGAAAAGTGATTGTATAGAGAATAGTACTTATCGCACTCCAATAGTAGATTTGCAAATCTTTATTTGTTTTTTTCATTCTTATTTATCTTTATTATATATTTTAATCTTATAATATTTTGTAAAGATTATTTCACTATTTTCTTAAATTTGAATTTCGATTATTTATACCTGATATTTTCGCCTCATATTTTACTCCCTATACATATAATTTACACTATTTTAAAAGAGAAAGCAAACAATTTTAGTGTAATGACCCGTTAGTGGGTTTGGGGGAGATATAAGGGAATAAAATATTTATTTTATTTGAGTCATAATTTTTAAAAAGATTACGTGTGATATCTTTAAATGGTTTGGCAAAGAAGGCAACACAATAGAAAAGTCAATGATTTGACTTTGTTAGAAAGGGGACCCACGATAAGTTGAGGTGTGCCATAAAATGTTATTAGGAATTTATGTAGTTTATTGAATGTCTAAAGTGCCCTTGGAATGTGAGCTATTTCCATTTAAGTTGATATGCCATGGGGGAGGCATTTAAGTAACTTGCCATGTGTGTATGTGTATATATATAAGAAGGTTGCAAGAGATAAGGCAATTGGAGAGATAAGAAGAAATGGGGGAGGGGCAACCATGATCGGGAGAGCTTGGGAGGAAAGCTAGGGCTTCTTCTTCTTCCACGTCTTCTTTTCTTCCTTGCTATTTGAGGACCCCGGGTTAGGGTGCGGGTGCAAGCGTGAGAGACAGCTTCTTCCTTTCAGTTGTTTAGCTCCGCCGATTTCTTCTCTCAATTTATTTCAAGGCAAGTCCTTCTTGCATCTCCTTTTGATATTCAAGTTCTTTAATCTCCCATTTTAGTTGAGCACTTTGTTGCTTCCATTTTGGTTGTTGTTTTGTGGAAACTAGTATTTGTTTTGGAAGAAGGGTTTCAACCTGGTTGTTTGTACTTCGTGTGTTTTTTCTTGGAATTATGGTAAATTGAGCCTATGGTCTAAATGAGGTCTTGATTCACCTCATCTTTTCAAAGGAATGATGTATTTTAGGGTTAGGATTGGAGCTATGTAGGTTTTGGTTGATTTTGGGAGCATTATGTTCGTTCGTTTTCATTTTTGGGTCTCAGAAATTGACTTTTATGAGTGGAAATCGACTCTGTATATCAAGCTCTTCGTTGGGTTGGCTAAATTGATGTAGAAGTCGACTTTTTCTCCCAAAATTTGACTTTTCAATTCCAAAAGTCAACTTCTCGAAAGTCGACTTCCCAATTTCAAAAGTCGACTTTCTATTTTAGACTGAGCATGTTCTACTATTTTGTGTATAACTTTTAGTAGAAAAATTACAATCGAGATCCTTTTGTTGTGTTGTAAACTAAACTCGATAAGATTATATTTGGTATAGATTTTGAATTATTTGACCAAGTTTTGAATGGTTTCTTCTTGGTCCCAAAATATATCTAGATGTTCTTGAAAATAATTATGCATTCATTTGTGAGGTGTTGTGTGAGTTTGGGATTCATGGTAGGCATGTTTGAGCATGGTAATGAGCTAGTATTGGGCCATATAGAGACTCGTGATTGGGGATCATTAAGCATGTATGACTTAAATAGGAAGTATTTGGGGGTTAAAGGTACATGTAAAGGCTTGTAAATGAGTAAGGAAGTGGAATCGTTGGAGTTATGAGTTGGGAGGTAGATCTCGCAAAGGTTCCTATGACGTGTGGACATTTGCCTTGAGGATGTTTTTGTGAGTGTGGTTATAGTTCCAAAAAAGATAGTAAGTGTAGTATGAAACTATGTACAAGTATACTCCATGTGGTTGATTATGATTCTGAAAAATAAGAGGTGTAATTATATGGAATGTCATCCCTTCTTGTCTAGAACACCCTGACAATGAGGTCACTGCATACTTGGTGTGTGGTATTGTTGGCGGGTGCCAGCTTGACAAGAGTGAGTGGAACGCGGATCAAGAGTGTTGTTATGATGAGGTCACTGCATATTTGGCATGTGGTATCATAGATGTGTGCTCGTGCTGCAAAACTGAGTTGGTTGATGATCCCACTATGATAAGACCATTACATACTTAGCGTGTGGTATCATAGATGGGTGCTGGTTGGCAAGGGGTTGCAAAGTGGGCTGAGGGCACTGCTATGATGAGGTTATTGCATATTTGGAATGTGGTATCATAGGCGTGTACTAATACCGCAGGTTGAGAGCGGGCTGAGGGCACCATTACAGTGAGACCACTGCATACCTAGCGTGTGATACCGTTGATGTTTACTAGCACTACAGAATGGATTGAATTTATAGGATAAGTTGAGTTGCCTCGTGATGAGGATATTATGTTGCTGCAATATAATGAGTGTTGTGTTTAGAGCATTATAAGACTTTTGGAGACTACATGGTAGTAAGGGTTCCGAATGATGCTTTATTCATGATATGGTGGGAGGTTGTTATTGGTATGGATTATGTTAATCCTTGTTATGTCTTTATTTGTGATGTTCCATATTTCACTCCTACCAGATCTTATTGGTTATGCCTTGCCGAGTCTCATTTATAATATATCTCATGCTCCATTTTGTTGTATTATATTTCCTAGGCCTTGCGACTCATTTTTTCTCTTTACATCATTCCAGGTTCAGGAAAGAGTGAGAGGGGTCCATGTGGGGCATGATCAGTTGGATTAGATGTGTGAAGAGCTCACCTGAATAAAAGATCTTGGGGGCATTGTTAGCTTGTGCCATGTTAGAGGATGTATTTTATTATTTGGGCTTGTTGTATTTCTTTTGTGACAGAGTATCAACATGTAAATAAAGATGCTTACTCTCTTTTGTATGAAAAATAGTAATGGGTTCATGACTAGTTGTTGTTGATGGTACACATGTTATGGATTGAGTTTCATTTTGTATACATCTTGTGTGAACTTTCTTTCAAAATTCTTTTGTTAGCGAGATTTTTGGAAGTGGGCTCTCGCAATTTGGTAGCTAAGCCTTTATATTGGACTTCTAAGTCGTTAGATTTAGAAATCCAATTCACCCCTTTTTAGATTACCTTATCGTTGGAGTCAATAATTTATAATTCTCAACTTTTTTTTTTTTTCATATATTACATATTAAAAAGTGGGACCAAAATGGTTCGCATTTGGTGCCGGCCACAATTGGCTAGGCCAACTACGTGCCTTGGGCAGCTAGGCATGCGGACCCCTAGCCTTGTGCAAAATCCTTCTTTTTTTTTCCTTTTATTATTATATATATATTTAGCATTATTATATTTTTTTCTTTTCCATTTAATTAACATATATATATATGCCACAAATATACTTAAATATATCTTTGATTATCATCTTGATCCAATACACCATTATGCAAGTTTAATTTAACTACGCCTCTAAGACAAATCGAACAGTCAGATGAACAATATGCTAATATTAATTCAGTGGATTACGAGTTCAATTTTCGCCTTACATAAGGGCTAAAGGGCTAACTTGTAATTTATCTCTCTTAACATAATCGAGAGCACAAGTACCGAAGACCACGTAAGGACAATTATTCCAAATTTAATTTAATTGCACATTTAATCTAATTTATTATTTTTTTAATATTTTTTAAATCACTGTTCAATTCGTAAAAATAAAACCTCACTAGTCCCTTTTCCACCTTTATAAAATTATTTTTCACCTACCTTTTATTCTCAAACTGTTTCTCATATTTATTATATTACTTTTTAAATAAAAAATAAAATTACAAATCAGTACAAATTAAATTAAAATGTTAAAAGACTAAAAAAGACACAAAACCAGCTATGATTTTTTTTGCGAAAAATTGGTCATGAAAACTATACTGTTTAATAAATATGTTTTAATAACTTTCTATATAACTTATAATTACAAAAATAAGTAATTAATATGAAAAAATATTTATTTTAACAAAAGAAAGAAAAAAATGAGAAATTTGATTAGGTTTTTATATGAACATAGAAAAAATTAAAATTTACATTAATTCTTTTAAAAGAATTTAATAAAAATATTAAAATAAAAAATTTGTAACTCAATCCAAGCTCGCCATTTTAGTGAGATTAAGCTAAAAAAAATTTAAAATGTTATCAAATATTTAATTTTAAAATTAGAACTCAAATTCAAATCAGCATCCCACCTCAATGCCAAACAGACACTCCCTCGTTGAACTTTAGCCACTTTTTCACATGCCGTCCATCGGCTGTTGCATCTTAGTCGATCCAGGCTGAAAGGTAACAAAAAGAGATTTGATGACTTCCAATTTGTATTTTAGCTGACATGAGATTTCAATTCGCAAATTTCTGAAACTTCACTTTAGGCGGCCATGAGAGAACAAATCAGAACCATTACAGTCGTACCAAACAAAAAACCCAAGGAAAATCTAACATATTGATGGGGGAAAGAGAGAAATCAAAGATTCATTAGCTCTTTCTATTTGATTAAATTTGTAAGGAATGAACACAATAATACAACAAACACCATATGATATGAAGCACAAAAATGAATAATTAAGAACAAAATAATTAACACACCAGATATGTAATTTTTAACATAAAAAATCCCTTCTAATGCAAAAGAATAAAAATCACCAAACCCAATAATCCACTCTAAATTTCCACTATGAATAATAAACAATTATAAATGATTGTTCAACAACAACTTTTATTACACAATCACAAATCAACTAATTGTCATAAATAATTCCAAAACATAATACAAAAAAAAAAATTATCAAAATTATTCTACTATTATAAAATATAAAAGTAGAATTGTAAAGCTTAAATAAACTATCTAATTATTTAGGTTGAAATCTAAATGTCATTTGGACTTCAATCTAAACAATTAAATCATTATTTGAGTTCTACAATTTCAATTTTATACTCTATAACAATAATTTAATTTTAATAATATCCTTTATCTTCTTTTTTATATTATATTTTAAAATTATTCATCACAATTAGCTAATTTATAATAAAGTACTAAATGTTGCTATTAAACAATCATTTGAAATTATTTATTATTCATAATAGGGTTTTGAAATAAACCATTAAATCTTGTGATTTGTATCATTTCACTTTGAAAAAAAAAATTATATTAAAAACCATGCATCTCACATGTCAATTATTTTGTTCTTGCTTAACTCATTTTTATACTCCATATATTATGATGTTTAGTGTGCCATTGTATTCACTACTCAAGAATTTAATAAAATAAATAAAGCTAGTAAATCTTTGGGTAGTCTCTTTCTCCCATCACACACACACACACACATATATATATATATATATATATTCTTGAAACCGTAGAATCCGTCCAAAACTCAAGCCCTTTCGCCTCGAATCCTCCTGGCGAGCTGAATATCCTTCGGCATAATTGTGACTCTCTTGGCGTGAATCGCACACAGATTCGTGTCCTCAAACAGTCCGACCAAGTACGCCTCTGCCGCCTCCTGGAGGGCAGCGACGGCGCTGCTCTGGAAGCGGAGATCGGTCTTAAAGTCCTGAGCAATCTCGCGGACCAGCCGCTGGAACGGCAGCTTCCGGATCAAAAGCTCCGTGCTCTTCTGGTATTTCCTGATCTCCCTTAGCGCCACCGTCCCTGGCCGGAACCTATGCGGCTTCTTCACTCCGCCGGTCGCCGGAGCGGACTTCCGCGCAGCCTTCGTCGCCAGCTGCTTCCTAGGCGCCTTCCCGCCGGTGGACTTCCGAGCAGTTTGCTTCGTTCGTGCCATGAAAAAGAAAGTGCGAGAAAGTTCTAAAGGAAAATTAAGATTAGAACGACTTGAGATGGGCTAAACCAATTTACAGAGGCGTATATATAGGTGAGGAAGAAGGTGCCAAAATTTGAAACATTTGGAGGCAATGAGTGGCGCGAGCAAATTCTGAGCGTTGGATATCAAGAAAATCGAACGGCTACGATCAGGTTTTTTGGGAGCGCACGGATTGCGATCCGTCTTCAAAAAGCTGGCGCCAGTTTCATTTTTTATGCATTGATAAGCACAAAAATAGGACTCCACATTAATCCATGCATAATTTGCATACTATTTTTATATATAATTTGATATATTAATATATTAAAGATTCACTTCTTATTACCAAAATATAACAATTAAAATTTTTAGTAAAGGAGAGCTAGAGTTGAGATAAAGCGAAATAGACAACTGATAAGAGTTTCTTGAACTTATTCGTAGGTAAAAATTCTTTGAGTGAGATGAGAAATTTCCTGAGTAAGATGAAAAATTCCAATAGCAATAGACAAAAGGGTAATTAAGTAATTTTACCCTTTAGGAATTTTTACCTATGAATTTTTAAGGGTTATTCCTCAAGGAATTTTTACCTTCGAAATGGGCAGCTGGTAGGAGTTCCTTTAGGAATTTTTATCTACGAATTTTTCAGTTCATTTTCTTCAAGTTGAGCTTATTTGTAGATGGATTAAGAGGCCTTTTAAGGGTTATTTGGGCTACCTATTTCATAAAGAATAAGGCCCAATTGGACCTAAGAAAACTAGCCTAAAAATCTAATCAAATTAAGTCCACATCTTACAAAAATTCCGAAATGATAATTCTTGATATTTTAAGGGATTATTTTGTATTGAATATGGGATCTAAACTTTTGAATGAAACATGGGTGGCATGAAACATGAAGAGGAAAACATGGAGAAGAAAACATGAAGGAGGAAATTATGGAGGTAGGGTATCCCATGTTTTAAGGAGGAAATTAAGGAAACGAAGAAATAGATGAGTATAAATAGAGAAGAAATGTTGGAAAATTGAGAGAGTCTGAGTTGAGAGAGATTGAAGGATTGAAAATTTTGAGCACTCTTGGTGGAAGATTTCTTCAAGAATTAGTGACAACATTTTTGGAGAAAGAAATCCTATACATCAAAAGAGTTTTATTCTCTTCTTTCGTTTCCTTTAAATTCTATATTTATGTTCATTTGTTTTGTTATGGATTCTATCGTTTGTAATATGAACTAAACTTTATAACTAGGGTGTTTTGATGTAACTTAAATATAATAATTTGATTTTCATGGATTGATTTTCTTTATTCATACAAGTGTTTATTATTGTACTTAATGCTATCAAATACTTGGCCAATATTTGATTGATATGTTGATATAAATTTAGACTGAAAGGAAAAATCTATAATTTGATTTAGATAATAAACACCACAAGAATATAATTGAAACAGAAGTAAAAATTTGACTTGTGTGGTTAATTATCATTGCATGAAAAATTAAATTTGGATTATCAACTATTTAAATTAAATTAGATTAATTAGCTAAAATTGAAATGCCCTAGTGTTTCAAAATACCCTAGTGTTCTCTAAATCTTGAAATTCTCCATATTTACATTATGTGTTATTTTTTTATTTTCTTAAATTAATTCTCTTTAATCAATTGTTTACATAACATTTGGATTAATATAATTTTGGTAATTATCACTTGATCCTCGTGGGAACGATACTCTACTCACTACTCTATTACTTGTGCTATTTGTACACTTGCAAAAAATCTTCATCATGGACATGTTGGCCCGGGAATGATTGCAATATCTTGGTTAGGGCTTCCACAAAGGGGAAGGAACTCATGACATTTGACATATTTGCATTTGCACACGTATACTCTTTCTTTCCACTGAACCATTTCACTTAGATAAATTTATCTAACTTGGGTATTCATACCTCTGGGATATTCGATGTCCCAGGCAAATCCAACATTCCAAGTACTCCGAGCTCGAGCTCAAGGAAAGGCAAGAAGGTGACAGACATTTAGACCCTGTATTTTAGTTTCGTTATTTTTGTACGAACTGCAGTTTAAACGTTGTACTATAAGTAGCAACTAGGTTACCTAGATTAAGGTATGTACAAGGCTTATATTATGTGGTTATATTATGAGTTGTATGTGAATAACACTCATCGAGGCGCCGAGAGTATGTTTGGTAAGTGTCGTGGAAACATGTTCAGGTACATGATTTATATTAAATCTCATAGGAATCCCAAACACTTCAAGTTTGATCATAGCATTCTCTATCTCGAGATTCCTCTAACACCCCATATGTGTTATAATGTTCTTTGCTAGACGAGAATGAGGGTGCTACACTTTGTATCTAGCCTTCAAGAATAACTAACGAAGATCGTTTACAGTTGTAAGTTTTAGCAAAATTATCAATCAATTACTTAAAACTTTTAACTGCATTTTCAAATTTTAATATAATTTATCAACTGTCTATGGAAACTATCAATAGTTTCTCTTTGGGAAAGATTAACGGCTGTTTTTCTACAGATTGATTTTTACTATTTTTTATCTCCAACATGTAGAAATATTTGAAGGGATGTCAAAGGCTATAAATAAAAGACTCTTTGAAGTTCAAAGAAGAAGAAGATTAAAGAGAAAAAGATTGGCTTACACATTTCCAGATTTCACTATTGTATTGAGCTTCGTTGTTCATCTTCCAATATTCTGTCAAAAGCTTGTTCTTATTTTGTAAAATCTTTTTAGCCTTGTTGTAATAAGATATCATTTTGAGATTCTTATGTGTTGAGAGTTGTATCTTAATTTCATCTTTCATTGTAAGTTTCAAGAGTTTTCTAGTTGGAGGTGCTAATAGGCTAATTAGATAACTAAGTAGTTGTATTGGATTGTGGTTTGCAATTGAATATTTGTTTCGAGAATTAAAAATCTTTAGTTGGGTACTAGAGTAGTGGATGTAGGTTGGCAAGAGCCAAACCACTATAAATTTCTTGTATCTCTTGTGCATTTATTCTTTTCCAAGCATTGCATTGTATTTTCACTTGCAAACTTTTATTATATCATCATTCAAATCTAGTTCCCTTTCGAAAATCTTTTCAAAATATAAAATTTTTTAATCACCGTATTCACCCCGAGTGGATTGTGCCATCTTCTATTTCATTCTAACAAAAATAAAGTGTAATAAATGCACATTATATAAAAAATAGGTACATTTATTACACCTTATAATAAGTGTCCTTAACATTACCCAATCTTGTATTATAAACAGTGAATTGACTATTCACCTCCTAAACTTTGGTCATTTGATTCAAACACTGACCCAATTAGTCACTAAATTTTTCAAAAAATAGCCACAACACCCTCTTTCTTTATTTATGACGCTAATTAAATTGATTATACACCTTATAAAATTTGGGTCTTATGGCCAAACACCCATTGATTTGGTAAAAAAAAAAAAGAAGTTTAAGAGGTATTTAAACTAAAGATTCAAAGTTCAGTGAGTATCCGGGCCAAAAACCCAAATTTTATAGGTTGTATAGTCAATTTCCTTAATATTGTTAGTAACAAAGGGAGTATTATGGCTAATTTTAAAAAAATTGAAGACTAATTAGATTAATTTTAAGGTTTAGAGGGACTAAATATCTAACGCTCACAGAATATATGGTTAATTTATCTTATTATAAATTTGTAACTTTAATTGACAATCAATAAAAATTTATAGTTTTGTTATCAAATAAAAAAATAAATCATAAGAACTTAATTAGTTATTAACTAAATCACTTTAAATAACTTTAAAAATTATCAAATCATAATCCATCACTACTGATTCTATAAAATTAGGATTTAGCAATTTAGTAATTGAATGGTTCAACTTTTTCTTGGGCATCCCTAATTTTAATGAGTCACTTTCAAAACAGTTGCATTTAGCATTCTCTAATTTGGCAACTGAATAGATTTTTTCCTTTTATATGATCTTGTTTCAGGTGTACATGATTAAATGTGGTTTCAATTTAGGGAAATTTGAAAAAATAGAGCGTTCGTCAAGAAAATAATAAAAAATATGACACTTCAAATTTTTTTGGAAAGGGACTTTTGGAATAGACAAAGGACAAAAATTCCCTTGTCTCTTTCTTCTTCATTAATTCATCATTTTCTTCCATTGTAATCCTCATTCCTTTCGTACCACCAACATTCATCACCACATATGATAGAAGATGTCATCGGACTCAGTTTCTCCTAGAGACACGAAAGACTACGGGACCCAAACAGCTTCCACCGCTACTAGATTTTTAGTCCAAATCGCAAACTTTTACGCAAGTGAAAATGTTTATTGTTGTTAATATATTTGATTTATACATAACACTTAAAGTGGAGTATCCCATAAAATTGAAGAACAAGTTACAGAAAAATAATGCTAGTTTGTATGTTTCATCCACTTTGTAATATATAGAAACCATTTCATGTTTTTGTGTAATTTTTGTTATTATTGATATATATTATAATCGATATCTACAACAAATATCTTTGGACAACCAATAGATATCTTTGCATCGATATCTATCAACAACCAACACTACAAAAAATCAAGCATTTAGTGACAGACATAAATTCTTCGCTAAAATTAGCGACAAAGATTAATGACGGAGCAATTTAGTGATAGAATTATCGACGAAATTTTGTTCGTCGCTGAACAGTCATCGCCTCTACCCACCAACAACCACGTGGCGGCGCTGAAATTATTTTCTAGCATGAGGATTTTGCTTGCCTTTCCTAGGGATTGAACCCTGGACCTCCGAGCTCCCCCCTGCGTGCACTACCAGCTGATCTAGAACACTTCTTAGTTTATTAGTTGCATAAAATATTTTTATACTATATTTGTTTAAACTTTTCAGAATTACTTTTTCACCCTTAAAATTTTCCAAACTTATTTTTAAAATATTCCATCACTCATTTTGAATTTCATTTTATTTATTTTTTAATTTTGAGAAACAGGTGTGATCTCGTCGCTAAATTATATATTTTTATTTTTTTTTTTAATTTTAGCGACTGGTGTCACCCCGTCACTAAAATTTAATTAATTATTTATTTATTTATTATTTTTTAAAGATGGGTGTGACCCCGTCGCTAAATTTTATATTTTTATTTATTTATTTTTTAAATTTTAGCGACAGGTGTCACCTCGTAGCTAAAATTTAATTTTTTTTAATTTTTTAGCAACGAGTGTGACTTCGTCGCTAAATTTTATATTTAATTTTTTAAAAATTTTAGCAATGAGTGTCACCCCATTGCTAAAATTTAATATTTTATTTATTTTTTTTTAATTTTTTAGCTATAGGAGTCATCCCGTCGCTAAATTTTATATTTTTTATTTAATCTTTTTTTAAATTTTAGAAATGGGTGTCATCTCGTCGCTAAGATTTAATTTTTTAGCGACGGATGTGACCCTGTCGCTAAATTTTATAATTTTTATTTAATTTTTTTTAAAAAATTTATCAATGGGTTTAACCTGATGCTAAAATTTAATTTTTTATTTAATTTTTTTTAATTTTTTAGCGACGAAATTTTCGTCACTAATTCCGTTGCTAAATTAAAAAAATATTAAAAAATATTAGCGACAAAAATTCCATTGCTAAAAATTATTTTTCTAATAGTGTAATATCTTTGAATCGATATCTACAATCAATATCTAAAACTAATATTTTTGGACAACCTTTATACTTAGGTTTACACAACCCCCCCAGCTAGAGCCCGAGCTTCTCCTCGATTTTGATCCGAGGACACTGCCTCAAATGTGACGGAGGCGTCCATAGGAGTAGGTTGCCACTCGGGATAACCTCTAGGAGTAACAATCTTTGTACTTGTTTGATGGAGAACTTGCAAAAGGTGAAAAATTAAAAAATAAAATAGAATAGTAGCTTAGACAGAGAAAGTAAAACGCACGATCGCTGTGTAGCGAATTTTGAAAATTTTCACAGCAAATTAATCAATGAGGAAGAAAAAGATAAAAAAATATATAATAGATTAGCAGTTTATTCGAAGAAATGAAGATGCAGAACCGCTGAAAATATCTGAAATCCCAGACAAGATTGTCTGTATACACTGAATATATCTGAAATCCCAGTTAATAAAACAGACGAGACGAACAAATAAACCTTTAGAGCCCACTTGAACCAATAAGCTTGATCAACCCAAAGGTTATGGCCATGGCCAGCCACCCTCCAACTAAAACCCTAACCGCCGACCTAGCCGCCGGCGCCCTCCCTAGAGCCGCCCCCAACCACCCAAACGCGACCAGTGCCAAGGTCACCACCGCCACCACCACCCCCAGTCTCACTTTATACTCCTTTATGAACGCCGCCGCCAGCAGCGGCACTATTGCTCCGCAGGAAAAAGCCAGGCCTGAGGCCGCCGCCGCCCTCACCGGGCTAGACAAACTCTCCTTCTTCTCCTCATCTAATTTCTCGTGACTTTCGTCGCCTACCCGTCTCTTGTCTCGCTTCATTTGAGCCACATCTATGTCCAGCTGCGAGTAAACGGACACAAACTCGCCGATGGCCATGCTGCAAGCGCCGGCCACCAAGCCAGCGAAGCCGGTGAGGATCATGGCCCTGACGTCTTGCTTCACGGCTCCGACCCCCATCATGAGCGAAGCCGTCGACAGCAAGCCGTCGTTGGCTCCTAGAACTGCGGCTCGTAGCCACTGGGAACGCTTGGAGTAGTCGAAATCCGTCTCTTCTACGCTCGTTTGCTTCTCGGCATTGTGAACGGAGACGGCGAATTTGGCATCAACGCCGAGGGTTTGATTGAAAGCCATGGATGGGAAATGAAGAGGGAAACGGAAACATTTTATAAGCACGAAAATTAACAGAAAGAGAGATAAAGACGAGCGTGTGTTGGACACACACCTCGAACGCGAACGGTATTCATAGATATGGTAAATGACTTCTACATACATAACCACTGTTCCACTGAAAGACACAAGTGAAGGATATTTTTGTTATTTGGATAACTAGCGGTTACATTTGGTATTTTTTTATAGAGATTAATTTTTTATTGGGCAACAATTAAAGTATCACAAAAAATATTATAATTCATATCTAAATAGTATTTTTGTTACAGTAAGGAATATATATATATATAGCACAGGTAGGGTTTGCCCATTAAGCCAAAAAGAAAAGGTTAAACATTTTGTTGGATAAGCACTTGGTGTAGTCCATTTATTATATTTTATTTCTGATTTTTAAATATTTTTATTTGTTTGTAATAAATATATAATAATATTTTAAAAACTAATAATATATGAAATTATTTTAAATTTACAAAATAATGTAATGCATATTAATTATCTGAAAATAAGACAGGTCATGTGACCCTGATTAGCATTGCGGTAAATTTGGTTTTGGCAATAATGAAATGGGAAGTGCTTTGCGTGAAGAAATGAAGGGGACACTTTGGTGACTGGTTGGCTCCTTTGCTATAAACAATGTGAAATTAAGTAGCGTGAAGAATGCAACTGAGTTGTATATGGTCTCCTAAATTGGCTAGCCTTTTCTGGGTATCAGCGTCCAGCTACCTGTGTGTATATATATATATATATCAGTACTATATATTCGTGAATGATATAAGATATACCTCATACTATGTGGCTTAAATGGCCCCAAAAGAAACCTAATCTACATGTGCACAACTTAAGTTGAGTTAAAAGACAATAATATTCCTCCTAAAATAAGTTGTTATAATTATGATCCGAAATTTAAATTTAATTGTGATTGAAATTTTAAATTTAACTGTGATTAAGACTTTAAATTTGCTTTTGATTGAGATAGATATACTTGTAATTGAAGATATATCTTTTTCAATGCTTATTAAGATTTATTTTTTTTGTAATTTATATTCTAATTAAAATATAAATTTGTTTAAATCATTATATATATATATAAATGAGTTGTAGATCTATAAATAAGTATCCATTATCTTATAATTATTGCAATTATATCAGTATTATTGGAATAATATTATCATAGTAATATTTTATTTTTTTCTCATAATTTTTTCATGTTAAATTTTTGTATTCGTTTGTGTCCTTGATGATTTGATTGCCGTTTGTTTTTTTTTATTCAAAATCTTAACAAACTAGTATTAGAGTCGTCAGATCAAATCATCAGCATTTTGGTAGATTTTAGCTATTAGATTTGAAACCCTTTATCTTTTTCGTCACCTAAGGTTTCTTGCCATTGTCGCCAATTGTCTGTGCTTTGTCGTCGTTGACCGCCAGCCATCGGTTCACTATCATCGTCGATTGCCTCATCGTTTCCTGCCATCGCCATTGATTTAGTCATTGCAATCAATCGTCGATTCGCCTTTGTCTTCTCCAGCCACGTGTTCATTTTCACCGGCCATTGATTGCAACCAACCGTCAGCCTTTTCTTTCGCCTTCTGCCATCATCGCTAACTTTCGTCCTTTGACTAGCTTCTACCATTGCCATTGATTGTCATTCGTTGTTATTGTCGATTGTTGGCCCCTTATGCCATTTGTTGTTGCCGCTGTCGATTACCTCTTTGCCTTCTGCCACTGTTGAAGATAACTCATGTGCCATCCATCATTGTCGTTGTCTGTTTATCTTTTTGGTCACCATCTTTCTTTTTTGATTGCTGACAATTTCGTCCGTTTGCCTTCATCTTGTTTACCAATCACGTACTATTGTCGCTGATGAGTCCTTCATAGTTGTTGGTCTTTGAACTTTGCCTACCTAGATTTGCCTAAATCCCATAGATCCTAACCTAGATCAATCCATATTTGATCCATTCAGACTAGATTCGATCTCTCAGTTTGCTTAGCCTAAATTCGACATATCCAAATTTGTCTTGTCGAGACTTGTGGTCCAGATTTGTTTTCTAGTTTATTTTTCTATTAGGTCCTTTCTTTATCAATCTTTTAATACTATTTGGGGTTATTTAATCTTGGCAATGACAACTTTGAAATATTAGTTTTTCGAGTGAAGATGCGAGCAATTTTGGCATAGATGGGTTTAAATGATGCGCATATTCTTGATTTAAATGGGTATAAATACATCAGTGAAGATAGAGTTATTAAAGTCAATAAAAATATGTTAGAGTCTAATTTTGTTGTTTATACTTTTGAGTGTGGCTAAAGATATTGACTACAGTGAGTGTTATGTGAATTTGGTTAGTATTTATCACGAAGATTAATTCTTCGTGATTTTGCTAGAAAGAAAATCATGAATAATTTCATATTTGAATTTTTGTCAAGGTAGAGTACTTGTTATAATTGTCACCGATAATTTAAATTTGATTGTGATTTGAACTTTAAATTTGACTATTTTTAAGATACATCTATAAATGAAGATATATCTTCTTCGAGACATATCAAGATTTATCTTTTTTGTGGGTCATTTTTTGGTTAAAATATGAATTTGTTTAAATTATTTTTTATATATATCTATAGATGAGCAATTAATCTATAAATAGGTATGCAATACCTTAAAACTATTGCACTTATATTATTATTATTGTAGAAATATCATTATAATGATATATTTTTTTTGTCCATGATTTTTTTAAATTTGAGTTTTCTATGTTAAATTTATGTGTTTATTTATATATCTAATGATTTGATTTTGGTTTATTTTTTATCCAAAATCCTAAGATAAGTTTTGCAGTAAAACTTTACGTTGATTTTTCAATCTAGCAAGTATGGAGTGAGGGAAAAGCTTAGGAAAACGACGAACAAATTTGGAAAAAGGGCTGGAAGAAAAAAAGGCCATAAAACGTTTCAATATGCAAAAAGGTCGACCAATCGCCGTGGATCTTTCGATAAACTAAGGACAAGGTTGTTACATATCGAATTTCACAAGAACCATCATGGCTAAACTAAAGCATGAAAAGAATGAAGAAAACAAGGAAACTTATCAAACTTTTGCTGGCTATATATATATTTATGACCATGCTGACTGTGAAAATTAATCAGGACATGTTTGAGCTGTAAACAAATATTTTTTTAATTTTAATTTTAATTTTTATTTAATAATTCACTCTTTTATTATAAAATAGAATACTCAGTTTTTTATTTTTATATTATGAATTAGAAAATATTTTTTAAGAAGAATGCTATGGCTTTTTAGAATATAAAATGTTTAAGACATTTTTAATTATAAAATTAAAATAAAAAATTATTTTTTTTCAAAACTAATGGGGTTGAGTGTCGGCGTGAGAAAACTTCTATTCCTAAACTCAATGATTCTGTTGGAAAGGATTGAGTCTAATTCCCTAAATTCACTAATCTTCAACGAGTGGGACTATGATTGTATGCGATACTCGACAATAATTTTGGGCGCGATAATTTATTGTGTATTACTCAGCGTAATGTGTTTTTTATTTACTTACATTATTAGTGATCTGTTAGGCGACTCCTTGTAATTTTGTTCGTTTGTTCGTTTCAGATAAATTTTATATTGTTTAATGTGAATAACATAATAATTTTTTTTTCGTACACAATAAATAATCCTATTTAAGGTTAGAACTCATTGAAATTAAATTTAATAATTTCATATCTAAATAATAAAATCTTAAGTAGATATGCCTACCATTAAGGCAGCCTTACCACCTAGTGGTGCAAATGTGTCGAGTAAAGTCCAGTTAGATTCCGTTTGGGCCCGACTCATTTATTTTATGAATGTATTCAACTTCAATTCTTTTATAAATCAAATTTTGTTTAAAATGTCTGAGTTCAGTTCATTTATATATTCTCATTTTTGTGTTTGATCTATTTAATTTAAATGAAACTCAATTCAAGGTTATTCATGAAAAATAAATAAACTGGATGAATAATTTTGTCATTTTTAATAATAATAAACTAATATATTCAAAAGATAAATATCCTCATTGACAAAATAAAAAGGAAAAATAAATTATTCATGACAAGAAAAGGTTGGTTATATAATTATGTATATATTATATGTATTATATACAAAATATAAATATATAATACTTTAAACCAATAATAAATGATCTTTCAAACAAATTATAAATGACTTTATTTATAAATATAAAGAAGTTGAGCAAATCTTTATTCAAGCTCAACTCAATTATTCAACTGAGTTAAAATTTTTTGTTCAAATTTATTTATTTATTTAATAAATAAATATAAACAATCTCAATCTCAATCTCAAACCCAACTTATTTACGAAATGTTCATAAAACGTAGCAATTCATTTACAGCCTGCTTCCCACTTCCTTCCATGGAAATGTGAAATAAACACTTTTTCTAAACCATTTATGCAATCTAATTCTGTACAATTTTTCTAAAAGTAGGCCCATTTTCCTGAAAAAGAATGTATCGCTGAGGGGGAAAGCACTAGTAGGAAAATTAAGAGAAGGGCAGGGGAGTGTGTGGATTCCACACGAATGCCACCATCTTTGCTTACTAGCTCTTATATTAATTAATTATTAATTCCAAATACTAAGTGTGGGATTTGTTGCTTGTTTTATTATCTTCTTTCCCTTCTCAAGTTCGTGGTAGATTATATTGCGAGTTGAGGGTTCCCACCACCATGCACACCTTTCATTTATTGTAAAAGGGATATCTTTTTATGAAAAAAGGACAAATTTGGGTAATGTATTTTTTTTTATTTTGGTCAATTTAATTTATTAATTTTTTTTACTTAAATTTGTTCTTAAACTTTTTAAATAATTTACTTTAAGAATAAATTTGAGCAAAAAATACTAACATTTTTAAGACAAAGTGAACTAAACTAGAATTTGATGGTCGAAATGAACTATTTGGTAACCTTTAAAAGGATAAATTTGAGGGTATTGTGCTGGACAACAATATTGCGATATTTTCTTAAAATTAAATAAAAAAAGAAAGAAATAAATTAAATAATGGAAGCACATAGCAGAGGCCAAAGAGACAACGCGATCTACAAACAATTTAAAGTGGTAGTTTGGAAGATATATTAATACATGTAAATCTGTACATAGTGGAAGCCCTCACAGAAGTAGTCACCTCTGTTATGGTGAAGTTTGGCTGATTAATTGGTACTTGAAGTGTGGTACATTAATGTACCCATGAACTAAAAAATAAGAGATTTTAATTAAATAAAATTTTATTAAATGATAATTGATAGTTGTAATTTAATTTTTTAGATAAAATTTAAAAGAAGATTACATTTAGTGTGGTGTTAAATTTGAATATAATAATATTTGAAAATGATGAATTCAAATTTTATTAATAAATTTTATTTTTATTTTTAAATAAATTATATAAAAAATATTTTAAAAACTCACCTTATTAATAAAATTTTAAAATAACTTATTTGTTTGTATAATAATATAGACATATATAGTGGTAGTGGTGCTGGCTTGCATGGGCCTAGGTCGGTGTACAGTTGTAGTCACCTATCTACCTCCCTATGCTTTTATGGTGAAGCTCCATCGGCAGCTGGTGCTTGCCGGACACATTCTCCTTTTTTCCATTTTGGGTGCCCCTTTGGATCCTCCAAATCTCAATGACAAGCAAGGACACAACTTTTTTTTTTTTTTTTGGTGTTAAAATTAATGGGTCTTAAACGTATAAATTGAAAGACTCTCCAAATTGTAAACTGCCATTTAATGTGATAAAATAATTCCGCATTGAAAATTACGTTGTTGTGCGCTCTAGTCACTAAAGTTGACTTTTAAGAAGTTGGAGTTGACTATCATCAAGTGGGAGTCGATTGTTTAAGAGAGACTCTCAGTTAAATCGACTCTGCATAATAGGCTCTCGATTAGGTCAATTATAACTTTGCTATAGTCGACCCTGGCACACTGAGAGTCGACTATGGATGACTAGGAGTCAATAGTTTAGATTATTACATTAGTTTTATATTGTGTACTTGCTATTTATTATATATCAAAATTATGGCTAGTTCAAGTGTGCAAACTTGTGGGGGGGGGGGAGGGGGGAAGCTGTGCTTACAACTAACATTATTTTAAGTAGAGTTTCACACAAGAAGACTGGATCAACACCTTATGAAATGTGGAAAGGTAGAATGCATGTCTACAAATACTTGAAAGTGTGAGGGTGTTTAATCAAAGAGTATACAATACATTATGAAAAATATTCTCCAGTCATTGAAGGATATAGTGATGCGAATTGGATTTCAAACACTGATAAATCCCAGTCAACTAGTGGTTATGTATTTACTCTTGGTGGGGGGGGGGGGGAAGCTGTGCTCACAACTAACATTATTTTAAGTAGAGTTTCACACAAGAAGACTGGATCAACACCTTATGAAATGTGGAAAGGTAGAATGCATGCCTACAAATACTTGAAAGTGTGAGGGTGTTTAATCAAAGAGTATACAATACATTATGAAAAATATTCTCCAGTCATTGAAGGATATAGTGATGCGAATTGGATTTCAAACACTGATAAATCCCAGTCAACTAGTGGTTATGTATTTACTCTTGGTGGTGGTGTGATATCTTGGAAATCTTCTAAGCAAACGTGTATAGCTCGTTCTATAATGGAATCAAAGTTTATAGCTTTAGATAAAGTTGGAGAAGAAGCGGAATATGGTTAAGACATTTCGTAGAAGATATTCTAATATGGCCAAAATTGATGCCCGCAATTTGCATTCTTTGCAATAGCCAAGCAGTTGTACCTAGGGCACATAATTTTGTGTATAACGGTAAGTCACGACATATTCGTCGTAGACATAATACCGTTAGGCAGTTGCTCTCTAAGTGTTTGCTTATAAGGGAGTTAAGGATAAGCTTTGCTTTTAATGATGCCTATAACTTGTAAAAGTTCAAGTGGAGTATGGTAGGATACTCTTCATAGGACATCACCTATCAAGTAAATATATTATATAATCGGGTGAAAAGGTGAGCTAAAATATAAAGCCCCTGTGCTTGTATTCTCAATTGACTAAAATAGACTAATAATTGAGTATATCATTCGTTTGGTTGATCAATGAAATTTCTTACTCGAGTATCAAATAGGCTACAAAGTGTCAAGTCTTTATACTTTGACAATAGTCTATTAGGAGCTATGCTAAATCGTGTATCTTGTTTCTTAGTCAAGTAAATTTATACCATAGTCGAGCACATTGTGTTGAACAAGGAACAAGTCTATGTATTTCATAATTCAATTGACTATCAGGCATTCAATACTTAAATAATGACATGATTAAATTAAGTACCAAGAATGGACAATCAAGTAATTCCTTTGAAGCTAATATGCTAATCGAATGTAATCTTATCAATAGTTGAGTAGTGTTGTTATGCTATTGAGTATATATAAGACTTAGTTGAGTAAATTTGCTTAGACAGAGAGTAAGTGTAACGACCCGTAAATCGTAGTTTAATTTAATTAGTAGTTAATGTATTAATTTGGTGTGAAGATTAATATGTTGTTAATAATCATAATAATAATAATAAGTATAAGAATAATTCTATTATCAAACATCATAATAATTAATTAAATTGGGAGATTTTCAAAAGTTTCGGGGTGTTAGTGTAAATATTAAGTGAGGGTGTGTGTGTGTGAATTTCCAAAAGTTATGGGTGCTAGTGTAAATTCCAGGAAATGGACCAAGTGTCCCCTTAAATATAATCGCGCTCATTATATGTATGAGGGAGCAGTTGGGTCGGGTGGTTCGTGCGTAAGGTGGGCATACGGGCGGTTGCGGGTTCGATTCTACGTGGGGGGGGGAGAGGGGGCTGCATGCGCGAGGCTGATTTTATTCAGCCTCTAGGCTTCCAAAACGATGCCGTTTCTTCATGAGGCGGTGGCCTCCCAGCTTTGGTCCCCACGGCTGCCACATGGCCTCTCCCCAACCACTCATTTTTGCACCATTTTAAGCCCAATTTGGGAGTTCCTGAAGCAGTAAGAAAAATTGGAAAAGAAGAAGTGCGCGTAGGGACGAAGGTTGGAAGAATTTGTGGAGAAAATCAAGATTAATCAAGGTTTAATTAAGGGTTAATTAGTCGGGTGAGTAGAGAATTATGTATTAATTATTCTGTATAGTTGGAATTTCATTTAGAGTCCAATTTTATTAATTTTGGCAAATTATACGATGTTGCAGTTTGTATAATTTTTACCGCGTTTGGACAGAAAAAGCCAAAGGATCTCTTTTACGAGGCAAGTTTCCTACCCCCTCTACGAAGTTCCTTCCATTGTGAATTTATTTACCCTCCCTTCGTTCATTTTGGTCCATTTATTAATTATGGTATTCTGAGCCATTTGATGTAAATTAAATTTTATAAGCTAACTTCGAGGATTTTATTTGTGGATTGCCTATGGGGGTTTGTGCCACTCCCGTGCTTGTGGGAATGATGTTGAACTCACTTGGGGATTAGGTTTTTAGATGTTCGGGTATAATTATGGATTCTTGGCTGCTAGTAGGCTAGAGCTGTTGGGCAGTGGGGGCAAAGGTCGGCTGTATAGTGACATTGGAGTGACTATTGTACGGTTTTTTTTAGGTCGTTGGCCGGATACTCCTAGCCACTAACCGTCGACCGGTGACGAGTACTACTGACTAGCTCTTCCATTATATAATTTACTACATGACTTGATATCTTCTATTTCTGTTGCATGGCTTGGTATGCACGTGGGTACGGGCTGCATGTTGGGGTTTTCATGTTCTGTTTATGCTTGGACATGGACATCCTAGTATTGTTAGTTGCATCTGGCACGGGCATATGCATCACGTGTGGTTTACTATGTGGGCGAAGTATTTTCCTGATGCCTGGATGTATGGGAGCTAATGTATCTAGTTGATGCTTACTATGCCTTGCATCTTATATGCGTATTGTGTGGTTACTATGTATTCAGCAGTCTCGGACGAGAGTACCATTCTAAGGGAGCCTAGGGCTCAGTTATTCAGAGGCTCGGGTGTCGGGAGCACCGACCCGAGGGAGTGCGCACAGGTTTGTTGAAGACCTATGTTGCATTTCAGGGCATCAGCAGGTTGGTATGGGACTTGGGTGCTAGGTGTCTTATGTGGGCCCCAAGGTCTGGTATGTGCTTTCATTATGCTATACTATTGTGTTGTAGTGTCTCATGGCTTGTATGTATATGTGAGACTATGTCTAGGGAGTTCGCTTCTTCTATTTAACTTATAGCCTTTCCTCTCTTATAAACTTGCTGAGTCTTGCGACTCATCTTGCTTTCCATCATTCCAGGTAAGGGCAAAGCTAAAGTCGATGGCGAATATTGTAGTACCTAGTAGCCGTGTCAGTATGGTATACAGTCAGCTTTCCCCCATTATCTCTGATGTTTTGATTGTAAGAACGAGAGGTGCTGTGGCACACACCAAGAGGGGGGGTGAATTGGATATTTAAAAAATCTTGATAGAACTTGAAAACTTTTTGACCCAATTGAGGTTTTAGTGATTTAAAACATAGAACATATGAAATGACAAATGTAAAGTAAGAAGAATAAATGACACAAAGGATTTATAGTGGTTTGACTTAAACCAAGCCTAATCCATTACTTTAGCTCCCACTAAGGATTTTAAACCAATTCACTAAAATCTTCTACTTACACAAGTAGGCCCTCTAGCTACACTAGCTAGGAAATACAACCTCCTACTTAAACCAAGTAGGCCTTTTAGCTACACAAGCTAGGAAATACAAGAAGTATAACAAAGAGAGGATCTAAGAGATAAATCTCTTAGTTACAATGTCTCTCAAAAATGATATAAGGTTTGAAGTGAATAGTTACAAGTGAAGATCAAAGCCTTGAAGAGAGAAAATTAAAACACAGACGATTTTAAATACAAATGATAATAACAGTAGGCTCAAATCATTTCATTTTCATCCATTAGTCTTCTCTTGATCATCCTTGAGTTGTATTTATAGACTTCCCAAAAGATTGAAGAGAAATGTAGCCGTTTGTGACCGTTGGAATTTGAAAAACTAGCCGTTGGAAGCTTTCTGCAAAAGATATAGTCGATAGAAGAAAATGCATAGTTGACTATTTTTACAAGTAAAACAAAATATAAAACAAAATATAGTCGACAGACAAGAAAGCATAGTCGACTATCTTCTAACACAAATTTTCCATAGTCGACAGACACATAAACATAGTTGACAGATGTAAAAATATGAAGAAGATTTTGAATTTTATGAACAAAAATAGTCGACAGATGAAAAGCCATAGTCGACTATCCTTACATGATAGTCGACAGATCCAAAAATAGTCGACATAAGCCTTAAATAGTCGACAGATCAAATCAGCATAGTCGACTATCCTTAACAGCATAGTCGACTATTTTCAGGCATAGTCAACAGAATGAACCACATAGTCGACTATTCATTTGAAAAGATTTAAAACTTAACAACTCCTCATTTTGATTCTTTTGAAAGCAAGTTGAGATTATCAAAAATATATTTATTTTGAATCTAAACACACTCAACCACACTTCAACATTTCTCCTATATAAATTTTCACAACTTTGCTTCAAGGAGATTTAAAGATTGATTTTCTCATACATATAATCCATATAGTAGAGATTGATTTTCATATAGTCATTATCAAAACTATTTTATTACCAAGAGTAAAATATCAATCTCCCCCTTTTTGATGATGACAAAAACAAATATGAAAATCAATTCATTCTCCCCCTTTTTGTCAAAATCAAAAAGATGAAAACTCCTCTTTTTTGAAACACACTGAGGCTCCCCTTAAGATGACATTAATATCAAACATAATTTTGAGCACATGTCATATATATATCTAAAAAACTTTTTTCATGATATGCCAAAAAAATTTTTCATACCATATTACATACTCATGATCATATTAAAGCCTATCTATATCTTTCAAAATAATCACTCATATTTAAACAATCAAAGCATTAGATCAAATGCATAGCCATTCATCATATAAGAGGCATATACATTAAATGATCAATATAGGAGTGAAATAAATCATTTCAAGTAAATAGAAAGACCCTATTTGAAAAACTCCCCCTTAAACTCACAGGGGAGGTCTTAGTCATAGAAACATTTTTCATAAAAAAAAATAATAATTGACTCAATTCAATAATTTTCGCAAAAATATCAATGGCCATAAATTTGAGGAATGAACCACATGAACTTACTTTCCATATATTCAAAAAATAAGTGGTCATCCAAAAATATAAATCTAAACAAGTTATGGCATATTTTATGCAAGAGACATTAAAGATAGGCTTTAAAATCATACGTTCAATTTTTGATAATTATAGCCATACTTGTAATCACAAAACAGTAGCAAAATATTCCATTTTTAATTTACAGTACCCAAAAGTATGACATTCAATATATTTAATGCCTTTATAAGAGATCAAGCCATAGGTACCATATCCTAAACTTAGGATTATAACATAGGATCATTACATATAGATGTATAGAAGAGGCAAGATGATCCTTTAATTTTTAAAGACAGAGCATGAATTAGAATAATTTCTTACTCAAGCAATACCAATTAGCTCAATAAGCATACATTATGATTCATATATCACATAATCGGTAACACTAATCAAGTTATGTTTAAGGCCATTTACCACAAACACATTTTTCAGCACATATCAACAAATGTTATTCTCCCCCTTAATCAATGCATATATCAAAACACTATAACTCTCCCTTAATTTTAGAAACCAATATGATTGAAATTTTGGATACAATTTCTTAAGTAAAATCATAAAGGCAATACATGATTCAAAATCATCATAAACATTATAATCATGGAGAGTTTAGGGATAAAAAATATACCACCAAGATTGAGTTTAACAATCTCTCTTACTCTTTGTTGGCAAAAAAAAAATGAGCTTCTTTTGGGGTTGAATTTCTTTTTCATCCCCTTTTCTTTCATACTTGATTCATCCGCAAAGATTTCACTTTAAGTTTCATTTGGATGTCAAGCAACCTGCAAAGATAAATCATCCACAAGCTTTTGGTGCCCAAACCACTTTGGGGTCACCATAGTTAGCATTGAAATTTCCTTTTGGAACCCATATTTGTTTATATCTTGTAGGATGGTTTCTTATAAAACATTTGTTTACAGAATGCCCACATTGACCACAATAATGACAAGTGATTTTAGAATGTGAGGGAAAATTTTGTTTTCTTTTTACAAAGCCACCTTGCCCTTTTCTTTTTTTATGAAAATCTTTTCTTTGAATCTCAAGAGCATTTTTCAATTCTTCTTTCTCTTTGTCGGCTTTTTCAAGAGATAATTTTAAACATTTATGTTTCTCTTGAAATTCATCATTTTGAGCTTTCAACATTTTCTTCTCATTATTCCAAGAATCTTTTTCTTCTTTCAATAAGCTCACTTCTTTATCTAAAGATTTTAATTTCTTCTTTAAGACGTTGTTTTTCATATTGATATTTTCAAATTCATTCATCAAATCATTGAATGCATCATGCAATTCATCAAAAGTAAAACTTAAAATTAAATCACTAGAATGGGAATGATTCTCTTCTAAGTTGGTCATAAGACATAGGTTGACAACTTCCTCCACTTGGGATTCATCACCAGAAAATGATTCATCCATTTTCCTTTTGAACTTCTTCTCATACCTCTTAAATGATGGACATTCGAATATGATATGCCCATACTTTTGACATCCATAACATTTAATTGCATTTCTATATTTCTCCCCCTCAAACCTATCATTCTTCTTCCTTAGGTTTCTTCTTTCCAATTCTTTCAATCTTTTTTTATTGAGGAACCTTTTGAATTTCCTAGTAATTATCAACAAATCATCATCATCATCATCTTCATCATCATCATTACTAGATGAGTGTGAAACTTTGAAAAAAAGATTCTTATCTCTATTTTTCTCATCATCATCTCTCTTCATCATGATCTCGTGAGTCATGAGAGATCCAACCAAATCATCAAAAGATAAGTTATCTAAGTCTTTAGCTTCTGTTATGGCAATGACTTTGGATTCCCACGATCTAGGTAAACTTCTTAGAATTTTTCTAACTCTTTCTCCATTTGTAAATGTTTTACCTAAGGCCTCTAAATTTGTGACAATATTATTAAACCTAGTAAGCATCTCATTAATAGGTTCCCAAGATTTCATAGAAAAAAAATTCATACTCATGAATTAGTAAATTTACCTTTGATTCCTTGACTTGACTGGTGCCTTCATGAGTGACCTCTAATTTGTCCCAAATCTCTTTGGCCGTTTTGCATGTTGAGACTTGGTTGAACTCTTCGACACAAAGAGTACAAAACAAAGTGTTCATGGTTCTTGCATTTATCTCCATATCTCTTCTTTCCTTTACTGTCCAGGTCTCCATATTTTCCATGTCGGCCAATGTAACTCCTTTCTTAATCAGTTGCACAAGGCTTGTATCCTGCATAAGATAGATGAGCATTTTTGTTTTCCAAAAATTGAAGTTAGTACCATTAAAGAAAGGTGGATGAGTGGTGCTTTGACCCTCAACTTTTGATGAGCCAAAAATATGTGCCATTTGTGGATCTTTATCCCTAGGTTGTTAAACCAATGAAAAACAGTGGGAACGAGGCTCTGATACCAATTGTTAGAACGAGAGGTGCTGTGGCACACACCAAGAGGGGGGGGGGGGGTGAATTGGATATTTAAAAAATCTTAATAGAACTTGAAAACCTTTTGACCCAATTGAGGTTTTAGTGATTTAAAACATAGAACATATGAAATGACAAATGTAAAGCAAGAAGAATAAATGACACAAAGGATTTATAGTGGTTCGGCTTAAACCAAGCCTAATCCACTACCTTAGCTCCCACTAAGGATTTTAAACCAATTCACTAAAACCTCTTACTTACACAAGTAGGTCTTCTAGCTACACAAGCTAGGAAATACAACCTCCTACTTAAACCAAGTAGGCCCTCTAGCTACACAAGCTAGGAAATACAAGAAGTATAACAAAAAGAGGATCTAAGAGATAAATCTCTTAGTTACAATGTCTCTCAAAAATGATATAAGGCTTGAAGTGAATAGTTACAAGTGAAGATCAAAGCCTTGAAGAGAGAAAATTAAAGCACAGACGATTTTAAATACAAATGAGAATAACAGTAGGCTCAAATCATTTCATTTTCATCCATTAGTCTTCTCTTGATCATCCTTGAGTTGTATTTATAGGCTTCCCAAAGGATTAAAGAGAAATGTAGCCGTTTGTGACTGTTGGAGTTTGAAAAACTAGCCGTTGGAAGCTTTCTGCAAAAGATATAGTCGATAGAAGAAAATGCATAGTTGACTATTTTTACAAGTAAAACAAAATATAAAACAAAATATAGTCGACAGACAAGAAAGCATAGTCGACTATCTTCTAACACAAATTTTTCATAGTCGACAGACACATAAACATAGTCAACAGATGTAAAAATATGAAGAAGATTTTGAATTTTATGAACAAAAATAGTCAACAGATGAAAAGCCATAGTCGACTATCCTTACATGATAGTCGACAGATCCAAAAATAGTCGACAGAATCCTTAAATAGTCGACAGATCAAATCAGCATAGTCGACTATCCTTAACAGCATAGTCGACTATTTTTAGGCATAGTCAATAGAATGAACCAAATAGTCGACTATCCATTTGAAAAGATTTAAAACTTAACAACTCCTCATTTTGATTCTTTTGAAAGTAAGTTGAGATTATCAAAAATATATTTATTTTGAATCTAAACACACTCAACCACACTTCAACATTTCTCCTATATAAATTTTCACAACTTTGCTTCAAGGAGATTTAAAGATTGATTTTCTTATACATATAATCCATATAATAGAGATTGATTTTCATATAGTCATTATCAAAACTATTTTATTACCAAGAGTAAAATATCAATCTCCCCCTTTTTGATGATGACAAAAACAAATATGAAAATCAATTTTTGATTGTGTCGGGTCATTTCTTGTATTTTCTATTTGTTGGCACGTGTCTGTATGTATTTATATGCTATGTGATCGTTCTTCCAGCGGGGTACTCATGTGCGTGCATGTATATAGCTTTGTTTTCGCTATTTTATTTCTTGTGTATGCATGCCAGGATAATTCCCTGTCTTGTGTTTCATTCTTTTTCCTTTCATAAGCGCTCCCATTCGGGTAGTCCAGGTGGTTGGGATATTCGGGCAGAGGTGTTTACAGTAAGTCTCTATATTCAATATAATAATCAACTAAGTGAATTGAGCAGCTCAGTAAAGTATGATCGACTATGTGAAAATCCACATGAGTATCTTCTAAATTTAATTGAGTATTCTTATTTTTCACTCAAGAATTTATGCGCTGAACTTGAACAATAAAGTCGTTACTAGCCGTTACATAGAACATTGAAAGTACACAGTTTTGACCATTTGAGCTATTCTTAATACATTTAATATTGTCTGATTATACTTTCACTAAAATAGAATGGAAAATATGTTGTGCAAAATGCTAAATCTTAATATATGTGATGTGTGATTTATACACAATTAATTCAGTTAGGTGTACCCTAATCAAATATGCATATAGTGATAAAATGAATTTCGATCCTACAAGGACTAGATCATAATACCAAAACAATTTTAATTTAACTTAAGTTGAACTAATTAATTAATCGGATAAATAAAAATAAAAATAAAAATAAAAATAAACGAAAAACTAAATTTCGTTATGAGAAAAACTATTTAATGAATGCAACTAAGGTTTAAATTTCATTTAATCTAGGTTATATAATTATCTATTCAACCTAATTCAAAACCAAAAATACTCTTATAATATTTTATAATTATTTGCATGTAATGGTGGATTTCTTTCAATTAATTAATAAGTTTTCTCAAGTCATATTAATCCTTTATTAATTTAATTTCACTGTTAAATTTCTAAGCAGATATCAAAAGAATAAATAAGTATTAAGTTATTTGAAAATCTCTAATCTCGAAAAAGGATGTGATTCACTAAGTTTCCTTGATTCCCACACATGAGTTAATTTCTCTCAATATCATAGTCAAGCATGTGATTTATATTACTTATAGATCTAATTTATAACAATCATTTACTCAGTCATGTATAAATTATTAAATCATTAAAAAGTGGTTAATTTTTTAAAGTATTAAACATGACAACACTGCAAGAAATTTGAGATTTAACGATGGAAATTTCCTTCGCTATTTTGAGACGGAACAACGACGGAATCGCAACAGATTACGAAAAAAGAATTTCGTAAAATTAATGATGGACTATCGACGGATTAGCGACATAAATTAGTGACGGAATAATATTCCGTCGCTAATGTAATAAAAAAGTTAAAAACAATTTTTTTTAAAAAATTTTTAGCCACGAAAATAATAATCCATCGCTAAAATTAGGACGGATAGGTGTTTCCGTCGCTAAATTTGAATAATTAAAAAAATAAGATTTAATTTTTATTTAGCAACGAAATTAATTTTTCATCTCTAATTTTAGCGACGAAATTCATTTTCTAACGCTAAATTAGTGATGAAACACTTGTCCGTTGCTAATTTTAGTGACAGATTATTATTTTCATTGCTAAAATTTAAAATAAATAAATTAATTTTAATATTTATTTAAATAACAAAAAAAAAAAACTTAAATATTAATTTTATCGCTCAATCCATCGTTAAAACTAAAATTAAATTTTCTTTTATTTTTTATTTTTATAAATATATGTTAGTCATTATAAAAATATTTTTAATTTATTTTAGTGACGAATGAGAAGTTCATCACTAATTTGAATTTTTAATTTTATTTTTTTGATTTTTTAGTCAATTAATTTATAAATATTTAAATTTGAGATGAATATTTAAATATATAAATATTATAAAAATTAAATATATTAATGTATAAATATATTTAAAAAATTAAATATACATTTAAACATGAGATGAATATAAAAAATTAATTTATAAAATTTAAATTTTTTAATTTAAATAAATATATTAAGTTAAGATGAATTGAAAATATTAATTAATAAATATTTTAATTTTTATTTATAAATATATAAAATAAATATATTTATTTAAATTCTAAATATATCAATTAAGATATTTCATGTGCATAAAATAAAAATAAAAAATATATTAAATGTGTTATAATTAACTATTGATAATATTTATTAAATGTGTACAAAATGTAAGCAAACACTATATTTGAAAAATAAATAATGTTATGAACAAGCAGAGATAGCAAATCTCCACACACACAGTCAAAATCAAACACCGATGATATCAACAAATCTGACCGAGAGTTTAAAGACAACACAGATGATATTAAAAACATAAACGAAACAAGAGGTGCATGATTTATGGTGGTTCACCCCAAACAGGGGCTACGTCCATTTGAGTTTTGGCGAGAAGAGCTCACTCCACTATATATATTTAATCCGATTATAACGAAAAATCGAAACTAAAAACAACTCTGATTCTCTATACAAAATACTCAGAATCACTAATAGATTAGGAGCTTACCTTAGATCAATAAACCAGAGACCACAAGAGGAAGATGAATTGTACAGAATTTACAGAGAGAGAGAGAGAGAGAAAGTAAAACCCTAAAATGACAACTCTCTCTCGACCACCCCCTCTTTCTTTCGTCTTCCACCGATCAATCATCAATCTTGAGGCGACAGATAAATAACACAATTGGATGGTTGAGATCGCTCAAGATAAAGGAGGTTGCAATGACTTGGATGAAATCGTGTAAAAGGAAACAGCTGCAGGCTAAGCGACAAAAGGCCAAAAGCCAAAGGGCTTAGGCTGGGCCGTTGTTGGCTGCCAAGTGGCTCTCCAGTGGGCGCCCAAATGAGCAGCCCACGGTTGCCAAAATGGCCCCCCAACCTTTGGGCCACATTTGAAGTTTCACAGAATATATAACAAATAAAAAGTTTAAAAACCATAATATTGTTAAAGTTTTTATTATTTTAAATTTTGGAAATAACAAAATTGAAATAATATCAAGGGATTGTATTATGTAAAAAGGAGTTTAGGGGATATCTTATTAGTCTGTTTCTCTGTATAAATAGGAGAATTTTTCGCTAAACTAAGATATGCTTACAATCTTAGTGAAATATAATTTCACTTCAAATACAAGACTGACTTATGCATCAAAAGATTTGCAGGAGATCTCATTTGTGACCTAAATTTGTTTTTATCTTTGCAAGCCTCTCGGAGACGCCAAGAGATACTCTCTTGTATCTTGATCGAGACACTCTCACATAAAAAAAATTCATTATTATATCTTGACAATAATAGTGTAAATTCAACATATAATAATGGTTCTTAAAACATAACTTGAACATGCAATTTTTATTAGAAAGAAATTATTTTTAAAATAAATTCACAAAAAATTTCTCCTTATTTTTTATGGAAGTATTATCAAAATCATTTCTAAACTTTCTCAATGCTTGTTTTTGTGCGTTGGACTCTTCGTTGTTTTGTTGATCATCGTTTGAGATCTTTGTATGACAATCATATATCGCTAGTTTTGAAAATTTATTCTCTTTTCAATGTTTAGTTTTACTTTCGTTCTTTTGCAAGTTTTGTCTCATTATTTTTTTGTGAAACTCGAGGTCTATCTTGATAATCAATAGATGTTTTGTAGTCTTCATTTAATGTAATTTCTTATTTATAAAAAAAAGGATAACAAATTAATAATAAATAATCCAATATATCAAACTAATTTATTATAATTATTAGCTTTATAATATAATTATATTTTTAAATAAATATTAATTTAAAATAAAATAATTTAAATTATTTTATTATCACATTTTAGATGATTAAAATAAGTTATTATTTAAATTATTTAATAATTTTCAAAATTTATATTATTTTGTCAGCTATCATAATTTTAAATTATATTATTTTTATGAATTAAATAATTATTAATATTATTTTTATGAATTATATTATTTTTTATTTAATTATTAAATATTAAAATAAAACTAAGTGAATTAAAGAGGCGGGAATCTCTTTGCCTCTTTCCCTGGCCAATCCCTCCCGCCCCCTAATTACAATCAATCCCTTTTGCAACCCTTCCCTTCTTCATCTTTGCCTCTCTCTGGCTTTCTCGCCCTTATTCTAGCCTCTCGCTTGCTACCTCGCGCTTGCCTTTAGTTTTCTAGCTCTCGTTTGCTCACTCGCGGCTCATCCTTACCTCTCGGTCGGTAATTGGGGAGGTCCTCTCGTTAGTCTCGCACAGACATAGTCGGGTATGATACATCAATGCATTTGATTTGAGATTCTGATTCTGAGCATGATTGTATGATACAACATATATTGATAATACGATTTAGGTTTTTAATCCTTAGTTTATTTTGAATGTCTACTCACAAAATTTGAGGCCATACTTGTGATGTTTGTTGGTGAATGTCAAAACGTTTGTGTTGTTCTGTTAAATGACGAGTAACCTAATGTGATGTTTGTTCGGTGATGGTAGAGAATGAATTACAAAAAAACCAAATATGTTTTGAGACATTATCTGCATTAGCACACAAAGATAGGCAATCCACAGGACAAAGTTAAATGTGTTTTATCTCCACAAAGTTGTTTCACTTTTGCAGTGAATATTAAGAATTTTGAGCATGCTTGAAAAATAAATCTGTTTTATTTACAACACTAATAATTTTCAAAGTGAGGAAGAGAGATTTGAAGGAGGCCAAGAATTAGACTCATAGCTTAGAGAAGGGTTTCAAGGAAGGATGTTAGGGCCCACTTCCTGATACGCCCGCTAGCATAAGAACATTCAAAAGAAGGTCATTCCAAATGGGATACAGAACAACATAACAGAAATTTCATATAATAAATGGACTCACTTCAAATAGGAGCGATAATCATTCTTACATCATTACTTAAGGCTTTAGAAACCATACAGTTCTCAAAATAAACAAATGGGCTAATAACATACAAAAAAAAAATAACCTTCGACACAGGCCCTCCACACAAATTCTAAAATCTTTAGGTCAGGAGAGATTTCTGTATACATCTAAATTAACTTTAAGCCCCACTAGACTCCCATTCTACCACAGATTTATCCTTACCTGAAATGACAAAAGTAAATAAGTGAGCCATAAAGCTTAACAAGCATATAACAAGCAAGGGAAATAGTGAAAAGGTCGATATATGTGAAAGTAAAGCAAGATCGCTACGGGGTAAACAGCGTAGTTCAAAATTTTTGAACTTACCCCGATCCTGACGATTGGATCAACGTCAAAATTGAATCATTTACAAATAAATAAATAAATCTAACCTTTAGATTATCGAGTCGTTTGCGGATTCGAGCCGTCCAAGCGTCCGGCCTCTAACTCATGATACGCGGCACGCGTCCGTTGGCAAGGAGAGCGGAATAGGAGTGCTAGCTTCTTCTCCTTTGCGCAGCTTGTGTATGGACGGTAAAAGAACGCCCTCGTTTCGTATTGATGCCAAAAGAAACGGGGAAGAGTGAACGGCAATGCGTTTTTCAACTCTTGAAAAACGACACCAAAACCCCCTTTTATTTTGGGCAACCCATAGAGGGATATTTATAGTGAAATATCCTAGGGTTTCTAAAACCCTAATGGATTCGACTAGCCCATTAATTCTAATTTAATTAGAATATTAAGTGGGCTTATTCTAGTCCAACTAGAAATATAATTAAATGGCCCAAATCCTTTTATAGGTTTAAATAAAATATTTTGACCCAAATCTAATTCAAACCCAAATATAATATTTAATATTTAGCCCAAATCTAATTTGGTCCAAATATAATAATTAATATTTGGCCCAAATCTAATTTAGTCCAAATATAATATTTATTTTAATATTTGACCCAAATCCAATTTAGTCCAAGTATAATATTTAATTTAATATTTGGCCCAAATCTAATTTAGTCCAAATATTAACTTAAGCCCAAAAATATTTTATTTCCTATTTGCCACTCCAACAAATAGAAAATTATTAAATTAGAAACTCCTTCTTAATTTAATCAATTGCCATTTTTAGGAAACTCTTTCCATTATGACAACTTCTCGTCATATCGACGTCATTACGTCTATTTGTTCTTTTTTCGTGAGAACCTACGACGGCACAACTTCTTGCCGAAGTGTCTCACTTAACCATACATCCACTCTCCTGGTTTAAGCCAAGGATCGTGCCTATTGCGTATGACTCATTAGGCTTTCGAATATGTTGGCAATGTGTTGGTACAAACACATAAGACAAGATTGGCCTCTAGCAAGGTATCATGCCTACCCAATTATTCAGAAGGATTCATAATCCGCAAATAACCTTTCGCGAGCATGGTTATCGTGTAATTCGATCATCTCATCAATGTATCTTATGTGATCTCAAGTATGGCGATGTGTTGCTTGATAACGATCACATGAGTTTTCTTCTGTCTTTTGGATATCATCACTTAATAGAAAGTAAATCAATAACTCCTTATTGATCTCTTTTACCATGGCCATGAATTTAAAGTGAATATCCACCGAAGGCGCCTTAGATACATCATCCTCTATCAAGGGACATATGAGTTCCATCTTGGCTATGCACCCATCTCCATAAGCCTCACGATATACCCAACGATCGCCCACGTGCAGCCTTTGTTTAGGCCCATCGAAATGATGTCAAAGCATACTGGTCTTCTTATGAGATGACCGTGACAACCTCAGGTCCAAGGATTAGTTACACCCATCTCGTATGAGAATTCCATCAACATATAACCAAAATGGATTCTCATGGTTAGTCATGTCTAGTGACACGTTCTCCAACATTGGTCACCTATGTACTTGTCTAAATATCCCAATGTCTATGGGTGTGAGACTCCCATTGCTATCACATAGCAAAAACATAGCACATACAAGTCTTATGACATTGCTACGACTTGGGACGTTTAATGATGTCTAAAAACTGTGATGCATCATCTCACATCTTTATAGATTAATCACAGTATACATCATATGGACTTCTATCTAGTTTCATTTGGTTATTACAATAATAACAAAAACTAATAGAATGACTTATTGTGAATTTGAACAACTCCTTATTCAAATAATAAACATGATTACAATTGTCAGTGTACAACATGTCCAATCTGATTGGGTCTAGAGCACCTACACTAACAATATGAAGACATGCATAATATAAGAGTCAAGGAAAGAACCACTACCCTTATATATAGAGACCATTAAGATCCTGCCTTCTTCATTAAATCAAGCTTCCATATATATATATATTATACTTTCTTTTCTTATGTCAAATCACACACTTCACCATGGAAGATAAGATTCACATACTTCACCATGGAAGATAACATTCACACACTTAGACCATAACACAATGCCCTTTTTAACAACATAGCTTATAGTACAAAAAATATATATGTTACACATACAAAAATGCAACCACATCGCCCTCCCCCCATTTTTTTTAACATTTCTTTCTTTGCGGACTAATCGCCCTTTTGTCATGGCATTCCTTGGAGATATCTATTTACTTTCTTCCACGCAAAATAATAGGTGGGTTAAGGCAATATATATATATATATACACGTATGCCTACACATTCAAGCATCTTCACAACAACATGCCTACACTTACCCACTAGGATTCTAAGCCACATCACATCATAATCATGCATGTGACTTCATTCACATCCATCTATGGCTTATTCAAGAATTTAACATCCCATTACAATATTCGGGTCATGTTGACAAGACACTAACAGGGTCAAATTTTGCCCAACTTATTCCCATAATATACGAAATCGAATCTTATTTAGTTAGGGTTCTAACAAAAAAAAAAAAAAAAATGGATCTCAATTTGGACTTCTACACCAAAAGTTATGGCCAAAAGAGTGCAGCATGCGCAGTGTTGTCAGGAGCTCCGATAAGTCAAATTAAGGGGAATTTAAGTCGACTTGCCAGAAACTAAGTCGACTTAGGCCAAGTCAACTTGACCTCTTGGACAAGTCAACTTGGCTGAGAATAGGCAGAAACGACCATAAAAATTGGCCTCGGCCGAGTCGACTTAACCCACCACAAAGTCGACTCGACGCAACCTGAATTGCACAAAATTGATACAAATCACCCAAGATCACCCATGGCTGAACTCCTAATCCCCAAGTTGCAATTCCTTGAAGAAAAGATGGGAAAAACAAGCCCCAAAGAGACCAAAAACAAGACTCCATGAAGCCATTTAAGGAGACCCACAAATTTTAGGAAAACATGAAAAATGAATCATCTAACTCAAGCTTTCAAAAACACCATTAAAGGTATGGAAAATATGAACTTAGATTAAACATATGGATATAACTTGCATTAAAAAAAATATAGGAAAAAAGAAGATGGATGCTTGCCTTTTTGATGAAAAATCCAAAGAGAAGAAGAAGCACTTCAAGAGCTCCAAATCTCCCCACTTTGAGAGCTTGAATCTACCACACATAATGGAAGAAGAAAAGAAGAAGGAAATTGCCGAGAGAGCCAAGGGAAAAGAGAGAGAAGGAGAATGAAGATTGGAGAAGAAGCAAGAGGGCATGACCAGCCCTCTCGCCTGCCACCTAAACCTACCAACCTTGCCCCCCTCTTTCCACATTTGTCCCCTTACACTCACACACATGACACCTACTTTATTATGCCCTTTTTGGTCTTTTGGCTTCATTTTCATTTTCTTATCTTTTTTCTTTAATCGCTAATTATGCATACAAATATACATATATAATTCCCTCACCAAGGCCCACTTTTACTTATGGCCCAAGCCTATTCAAAAGCCCATTTCCTATTAGGCCCATGGAATTGATTAACCCACCACTTTCATTGGGTTTTGAACACTTGGCCCAAGCCTATTTTATAACACCTTTTATGCCTTAAATATCACACACACATTAATTTACTTTCAAATAAATTTTAACCAAAAACATTATTTTTAATTAATTGCATTCTAATCACAAGGAAATATTTTGCACCATTTAACCTCTTACTCACCCATAAATTATTCTCGGCATCTAACAATTAAGGCCCCCATGAAATGCACTACACTAAAAATATAATTATCATCTAAGACCCATTAATTAAACGGGTCATTACAAAGAATGCATGCAATTGACGGTGAAAAGCCATGGGACAAAGGGTGAAAATCTACTCACAAAGGACCTAGGTTATGATTGATGTTGCATAAACAAAAAAATTATATAATAAATGAGATGTTAAAAAGAAACAATGTTAATATTTCTTTGTTTTCTTTCTTTAGGGTTCTTTCTTAAGAGTGAACATCTTCACTTGATTGATTTGTTGTTGTCTTTTTCCATTTCGTCTATGGATGTTCCCTTTGTTTCTTGTACATAAGATCCAAGAAAAATGCTCTGGTGCTGTCTTCTCAACAACTAGCTCAAATCTAATCAATTTGGTCTCTTTTTGTGGATTCCTATGGCTTAACTTTGTTTTTGTTCATAGGATGAATCCAACTTAATTGGGGCTAGAGACTGGTAATTGGAATTGTTTTTCCCAATGGTTTGTGTAGCTTTAGTTTTTGTGAGTATTTATCTTGGCTTTGGTTGTGGTTCTGATGCTTTTGGTTTTGCTTGTTGTGGCATTGGCTTGATTTATATGTTTTATATTGTTTGGGTTTAATTAGTTGTTAAATCATCGGGTCTAGTTTGTTGTGTCACTCTAAAAGGGTTTAATTAGTTGTTAAGTCATCAGGTCTCGTTTTTTTTAATAGTGATATAAATCTCATTATTATAATACATTATGTATAAAATATTTGTTAGGATTGTAATTTTATCTATTTTCTTTTGTTATATTTAAATTTTAAACATTTAAGTATTAATTTTTAATATTAATTAGTTATCCTTTTTTTTTTTTAATAATTTTATCCGTTTTCACAATGTGATCTTTTTAAGTGGTGTTCCTTTTATATGCAAGAATTGATTGTCATTGATGATCTTTTTTCTACTTTGATTGGAGTTAAGGATGATACACTTCGATCAAAAGAGCATAAGGGAAGGATGATAATTTTACCTTCCAAATTGATGCATCTATGGATTTAGCATTTCAGGTTAAAATATTCTCTTTGTGAAACTCACCCTTAAAAACTTTTGTCAGTAGATATTATTCTGAATATTTTTTGCCTTGAATTTGTTATTCTAATTCTTTTTATTTGTTTGTTCAATTTTATACCCATCCATGCATAGTTTAACAAGTTTATGCAATTTCTTGTTTAATTCTTTGAGTGAGAATGATTCATAGAGAAATTGGATGACTCAGATGAGTTTATATAATCAATCTTATAGTTTTATGTTCTTACTTGAGACTAAACTCCTTTGCAAATGGAATTTGTTTTTTTGAACTGAAATTGCAGAAGTATTATACATAGCTTTGTTCCAGTTTTATGTGATTTAGATTTTAGTTTGTTATTGTGATTATTAATTTAAATTAAAAAGAACAAGATTATTAATTTAAATTAATTTTGTTAGTGAAAATATTTTTTTATTTTTTTAATTTTTATTTTTTTAATATGTTTTAGCGACGGAATATTTTTGTCGCTAAAATAAATTATTATTTTTTTATAAAAAAATAAAAAATAGCGACAAAATATTCTATCGCTAAAATAAATTCTTTAAAAAATTTTAAAAAATAGTGATGAAATATTCTATCACTAAATATAGCGATGGAATATTCCGTCGCTAATCTATCGCTATTTTGTTTGGTCACCATATTAGACTACTAAATTAGAGATGGAATTGCGACAAAAATTTCTGTTGCTAAATTTTAAAAAAATTACATTTAGCAATGAAATTATTATCGTAGCTAAATTGGCGATGGATTTGTCGCCAAAAAAATTTAGCGACGATAACTTTAGCAACAAAATATTTTCATCGTTCAAATCCAAAATTCTTGTAGTGTAATATAAATTTCTTATATAAATAATAATTAAGTTTTGAATCAAACTAAATAAATAATTACATAATTCTAGAATTAAAATCTATCTAAAGTAACTAAAATAATTTGGCTATACATAAATAAAATAAAAATAAACACTAAAATTGAAAGAAGAGAAGGAATTTCTTACCCAAGGGTCGACGAATTGGATTGCTTCCTCCAATTCTTGAATCTGCTATTCTGCCTCCAGTCTCCAAATTCTTCTCTCTGTGCGCCGTTCTTCCTTTCTCCTCACTGCGTCCTCCGCTTCCTCCAATTCTTAAATCCCTTGCGCCGCAGAGAAGCCTCCAATCTCTCCTCCTGGAGTTGGTTTTATAATATATATATATATATATACGTGTATACGCACATGGCATGCCCTAGCCTAAGGCTTGAGTCCCCTCAACGTGGACTTACTTTTTAACTTTATAATACTATATAATATAATATTAATTTTAAAATAACTGTATAAATTAATCTATAATATATATGTTTTCTTTTTATGCTCAAATCTTTAAATTTAATTCATTTACTTGCTTTCTATAAAAAATATATTAAAATAATATAAAATTCATATAAAAACACATTTTAAGTAGGAATAATAGTACAAGATTAAAATAAAAATTAGATAAAAATATATATATAATTGAACCCTATCAATATGCATATTTTTAACTAATTTCTCTCTTAGCAGTCAACATCAAAGAGCTATTGAGATTACAGGTAACAAAAATTTAAAATAAGACTCAAAGCTCCTATAAAAGCCCAAGATATGTTCAAGATTGAGCTACTACTTCTGAAGCTATTGCTTCTTGAGAAGTTGTCTGAGTAGTTGATTTCAATGTATGCATTCTTTCTAAAGCTACTAAAGTTCGTGTTTGGTTGAGCTTTATGAAGAACTTTTCTAAACCAGAAACTTTCAAGAGAGTGGTGTGCCTTATTTGTTAATTCTTTACATTTTTCTTGTATTCCCTCATGAGCTATATTTCTTATCATGTGAGGGTTAATATTTGTTGTGAGCTTTTCATTCAATTCTTCATCAACAAAGAGATTGTAAAGGTTCTATCTCATCCCATGAAAATGTATGCAAGGTTGTTGTTTTGTCCATAAAAGTAAAAGTTACTTAACTTGTAAAAGTGGAGGTTCCAACTTAGCCTTGAAAAGTTGAGACTATTGCTTAACTTGTAAAAACGGAGGTTACAACTTAGCCTGTAAAATTTGAGATTTTAATTTAGTCTGTAAAACTGTGTAAAGGTTATAGCTGAACCTGTAAAAGCTAATGCAATTAGTGGAACTATTGAAATTTTTAGTAAGGAGTTAAGATAGTGAACTTAGGCAGTTGGTGGAACCATTATAAATCTTGATGGTTTGAAATGCTATGACACATACACAAGAGGGGTGAATTGGGTAATTTAAAAAATATGATAAAACTTAAAATCTTTTTGATACAAATGAGGTTTTAGTGAGTTAAAATATAAAATATGTATAGAATAACCAATGCAATGCTTAAAGGATAAAAAATAAGAAAGATAAAGAATACAAAGGATTTATAGTAGTTTGACTTAAACCAAGCCTAATCTACTACCTTATCTTCTCACTAAGGATTTTAAACCAATTCACTAAAATATCCTATTTGATCCCAAGTAGGCCCTCTAGTTCAAAACTAGGAAATTACAAACCTCCTACTTATACACAAGTAGACCCTCTAGCTTACAAGCTAGGAAATATAAGAATTGAATAATAAAGAGAGAATTTAAGAGATAAATCTCTTAGTTACAAGATCTCTCAATGTAAAATACAAGGTTGAATCAAGTGAAACAAATTAAGTACAAAGCCTTTGAGAGAAAAGTTAAAGAACAAATACAATTGAGAAGTATGAAAATAATTTGTAAGCTCACTTCAGTTCATTCACATCCATTTTCCTCTTCAAGATCATCATTGATTTGTATTTATAGGTGTCTCACAAACTTCAAGAGAAATCTAGCCATTGGAGGCTTTTAGCAACGAATTTGGTCGACTGATGAAGAGAATCAATAGACAGATAGAATTTAAAGTTTTTGTTAGTTGATAGATTGAAGGCATTAGTTGACATATGCAGTAGTGTTAGTCAACAGATTAATAACATTAGTCGACAGATTGAAAGAAATGTAAGTTTGTGCACATAAATGAACAAACTAGCTTCTAGAAGGAGTGGTTCCTTGTTTTTGCTTAAGTCTTGGGTTTGGCTAGTGACAAGGGTACAAAACTTGAGGGCAACAACAACACTTATTTTATTTTCAACACCTTTAAAAAATGTTGGTACAACATTTTTAATAAAATAAAAATACAACATTTCAAATATCATTAAGAAATTTTACCACAAGATTTTTAACATTAGATCAACTTCAGGGAGCTTTTATTTTCTCTAAGATTGATATGAGGTTGGGAGATCATTAGGTGTGGGTTAGGGAGGGAGACATACATAAGACTGCATTCTGCATGCGCTACGATCATTATGAGTTTGTGGTTATTCCATTTGGGTTGACGAATGCATTGAAGGTATTGATGGACTTAATGAACTAGGTGTTTAGGGGTATTTGGACTATTTTGTTATTATTTTTATTGATGATATCTTAATTTACTCACCAAACTTGGAGGAGCATGAGATACACCTGAGGATAATTTTGTAGAGACTTGGGGAGAAACAACTGTATGCCAAGTTCACCAAGTGCGAGTTTTGTTAAAGGAAAGTAGGATTCCTTGGACATATGGTATTGGAAGAAGGAATTTCGGTTGACTCGACAAAGATTGAAGTCGTGCTTGATTGGCCAAGACCTACGATTGTGACTGAGGTTCGGAGTTTCCTTGGACTCATGAGATACTATCAGCGATTTATAGAAGGATTTGCTAGCCTAGCCCCACCGACGACCAAGTTAATGTAGAAAGGAGTGAGTTTTGATTAAGATGATTCTTGTAAGAGTTGTTTCTAGGAGTTGAAGTGGCAATTGACTATGACACTTGTGTTAGCCATTCCCAGGAGCGGGGAGAAGTTTATGGTTTACAATTATGCTTCCTATATAGGGTTGGGATGCATGCTGATGTAAGACAAGCGTGTGAATGCCTATGCATCCAGGCAATTGAAGAAGCATGAGATGAATTATCCTATCCATAATTTGGAGTTAGCGGTTGTTATGTTTGCATTGAAGATTTGGAGGCATTACGACGAAAATGTGGAGATATATATCGATCATAAAAGTTTGAAGTATTTGTTATCCTAGAAGAAATTGAACATGAGACAGTGCTAGTAGATGGAATTACTTAAGGATTATGACTGTGAGATTTTGTACCACCCAGGAAAAGCTAATGTGGTGGTCGATGTGTTGAGTTATCGTGGAGTAACAACTGAGCAATGATGGTGCAGGAATGGCTATTGTTGGAGCAGATGGGTGAGCTCGCTATTTCGGCTTCAAGAGGACCCGTGCTATATTACGCTTACATGAGTGTTCATTCGGACCTGATAGACTAGATACAAGAGTGACAACAAATTGATGAGAGGCTAGAGTAGATTGGTGAGATTCGGTCCTATAGGTTATATCCAGAGGGATGACGGCTTGTTGCTATACCATGGGCGGATTTGTGTATCGGACGATGAGACACTTAAGCATAAGATTTTATCTAAAGTTCATCAATCATGTTATACCATACACCCAAGTACTACAAAGATGTATCAAAATTTATGCCGCCACTTCTAGTAGGACGGTATGAAGAGGAGTGCGGCAAAGATTGTATAGTGATGTTTGGTGTGCCAGCAGATGAAGGCTTAGCACTAAAGACTCGCAGGGTTACTACAACCGTTACCTATTTCAGAGTGAAAATGGGATAATATTGCCATGGATTTTGTTTCAGGATTGCTACGCTCTAGTAAAGGTTACGACGCTATATGGGTGATTATCGATAGATTGACAAAGTCAACGCATTTCCTACCCATTAAGAAGACGTTCTTTATGCACCATTTTTGGATAGCGTTGTAGAGTACCTTGGGGACACAGTTGACTTTTAGTACAGTTTCATCTGCAAATGGATGGGTAAACGGAGCGGACCATATAGACCCTGGAGAATATACTGTGGGCATGTGTTTTGGATTTCCATGGTAGTTCGAGTGGTCATTTTCCTTTAGTGGATCTTATGTATAACAATAGTTACCACTAAAGTATTGGGATGGCATCTTACAAGGCACTATATGGAAAATCTTGCAAATCTCATATCTATTAGACTAAAATAAGAGATAAAGCATTGCTAGGACCAGAGATTATTGAACAAACGATAGAAAGGATTTGACAGATCAGGGCCTAAATGAAGATGGCCTAGAACAGGAAAAATAGCTATGCTGATAGACGCCGATAGGATTTGGAGTTCGCTGTTAGGGATCATGTATTTCTAAAGGTTATGTCCAAGAGTGCAGAGATTTGGGGATTCTAGGAAACTTAATCGTCAAATTGTGGGACCATTTGAGATATTGGAGCGGATTGGATCACTAGCCTACTAATTGGCTTTACCCCCTAGGCTGGCTAATGTGCATAACATCTTTCATGTCTCTATGCTTTGGAAGTATACACCAGACCCACAACACATCATTAATTATTGACTTTTAGATGTAAAAGAGGTTGTAACCTATATTGAACTGCCTACATGTATCTTAGATTGTAAGGAGAAGGTACTACGAAATTAGTGCATACCTTATGTGAAGGTACAATGACAATGACACGGACCGGATGAGGCTACATGGGAGCTGGAGGAAGAAATGAGGCACACCTACCCTCAATTGTTTGAGTGACTGGGTATGAATTTGCAGGACCAAATTCTTTAAAAGGGGAGAATTTGTAATGATTGATTTACAAGATTAGGTATCGTGTCATCTAAGTTTGATGGTGGCATTGGTGTTGTGATGCTTGCAGGATGTTCTAGGGTTGGGTGGTATGAGGCAGCGGTCAACCGGTTCTTTTGAGGTTGTCAACCATTTTGCTGAATGCCCAAACTATAAACCAATTTCCTCAAACTATAAACCATTTAGCTAGGAAGCAGGAAGCTGTCGACAGGTCCTTCAAGGCTGTCGACCTTTTTTATCTGGGTGCAACTTCCTAGCTCACCCAACTGAGGCAGTGAGAAGTGGGTAAAATAGTAGGATCCCTTCTAGAAGGCTCTGACGTGTGAGGAAGCATCCAATGACTCCTTAAAAGGGATGAGGATGCATTAGATTTTAGGCAAAGCTTGTTTTCTCGGGCGATGGAAAGAAAAAAGAGAAGAAAGAAGGAAAGGAAGAGTAAGAAGGAGGTTACAACCGGGCACTTCTAGCCCATCTCTTTCACTCACAAACTGTCTGAGGCAAGCTTTTTAACCTTCTTTGTAAGATCCTCTTCCTTATTACCTTCTCCATGGTTTGATTTTCCTATTTCTTAACTATCCTTGGGTCTTTGAAGTTGTAAGCTTTTTAAAGGGGTAAGTTTGTGGTGTTTCTTCCAAAAGCTTGAATAGGGTTTGACTCTCCCTATGTTTCTTCATGGAATGATGCCTAACTATGTTGGGGTAGGTTCCTAGAGGATGTTGGGTTGTTGTGTATGTAATTTGGGTGTGTTTGTGTGCATGATTTTAGGTGTTGGTTACAGTGGCTGTTGACCTGTTAGGTTAGGCTGTTAACTATTTGGGTGCCTGCGGAAGGGAACTGTCAACAGGCTTGAGAAAGTTGTCGATCGTTTCCCCCACTTTCACAAGCTGTCAATCGTTGGCTAGAGACTGTTGATTGCCTCTGCTAATATTTATTATTTAGTATTGCATTATGACACTGGGCTTCGGGTTTTCACTTCGGGTGGTTCATATGATATGTGTGCTTGAGCACAGACATCATAGGTTATTAAGAGCACTAGCATTGCATCTTATGTGTATGTCTACGTGGGCGAAGCACGACTTGATGCTTGGTTTTATGAGGGCCTTGTATCATATTGATGCTTACACCGCCATGCATTTTTTATGTGTTGCATTGCATTGTTACTGATGCACGCGACGGATTTATCCACGGGGTATACCCACGAGCTTTAACTTGAGAGGATGTTATGCGAGCTTTGACTTGAGAGGTTTTTATGTGAGCATTGGCTTGAGAGGATGGTATACAAGCTTTGGCTCAAGAGGATGAGTTATGGGAGCTCTAGTTCTTGGGCATTTGCCAGCCAGTTCATGGTTGTGACAGGTTTGTATGCAGAACCCTGGGTGCCAGTATGTGTGCCTTATGTGGGCCCCACAATTCATTATATATGTATTGACGTGTCGCTAGTGAGTGTATGATGTGGTGTTTCATGGCATGGGTTGCATGTGATGTGTGGGTGATGTTTATCCCTAGCCTTGCATCCTTTTTATTCCATTATGCTTGTTGAGTCTTGTGACTTACTCTTACTTTTTATCATTCCAGGTAAGGGAAAGGCGAAGGCTAAAGGGCAAGTGTAACAATGTTTGACTTAACAGATAGATATGTGTGTACAGGGGCGTCCCAGCCGACGAGTCTTGGGGGAGTTTTGTTGATCATGAGTGCTAACAGGCATCCGTTCCACCCCTTGTGATGCATCTATGTATGCTTTTCTGTTGATATGGGTTAAGCCCTGCTTTTGTCACCTCTACGCCTTTTTAGCTAGTTTATATATGTATGTACACCATGCTTCCTCTATGCCAGCTAGTTGCTCGAATGGCCATGTTGTTGTGATCTTTTACCTATTTTTCTCTTCCCGAGACTCTATCTTGGCTTCCAGGGTATTTGGGGGTGGGGCTCTCATAATAAACATTAAGCCCAAATATTTAAAATATTTAATACACAAGTGTTGTTTGTGAAAGTTAGTTAGTTAGTTAAAACTAACTTTCTAATCACATTCACTTGGTTATATAGAAACCTTTAATGGATCAATATATTCTCATATCATAGAATCTTACTAGATTTTTAAAGAATAATAAATTGAGTATATTGATTGCTACTCAACTAAAAAATATTCCTTTCTTAATCAAAGAAAACTTATTCTACTAAGCACGTAACATGACATATTTCATAAAAATACAATTGCCTAAATAACTATTCATTCACATATAGCTTATCAAATACACACACACATGAAATACACATAAGTCAAGTAACTTACTTACTACTTGACTAAGACAAAACATATAGAAGATTGAAAATACATTGAGCACAATATATATTACTCAACTAGAAAATTTCATTTTCTAGATTCAAATAAAAATCATTCTACTTACCACATTCATCAAATCACAACATATAACACAAAAATGCATCAACCATAGTAACATGATTTTTTATTCAAGTCTACCTAATCAAAAGCATACATTAGTCGAATAGCTTATCTGATATTCGAGTAAAACAGAACATACATTTTATTTCTATTCTATGAGCTCTAAAGCATCTTATTTAGCTTAGAGAGATACTTGAATAATTTTTCTTTCCAAGCAACAAACATCCAAACAACAAGTTCTTCAAGTGTTCTTTCCTAAAATTTTTAGAACATTGAGAATCTTAGTAACTTGATACTTAGTATCACATAGACAAACTAGGCTCTATAGATCAAGACTCAAAAACCAATACTTTGAGTGTATGATCATTTATGTAAGAACTTGATGTTTCTCAATAGACATCAAGAATACATATATGAAGCAGGTTGCTCTTAAGTTTAGAGTAAAGATGCCTCATACTTTATATACTTGAAATATCATGAACTTTATATAGCACTATCTTTAGAATGACCCTAAAGAGAAACATAACACTAGATAGAGCATACTCTAGACAAACCATAGATTCAACATATCCTGAATATCAAAATAACGTTAACACAAATAAAACATGTTAACACATATTAATTGATAAACATATCAAGATTCCTTGAGCTTATTCTCAAAGCATCCTTAACATGGAACATGCCTTATATTAAAGTTTTACATAAAATAATCATCATCAAAACATTCAAGAACAAACTCAACAATCACCTTTTAGTTTAGTGATGATGGTGGAGCAAATATGGGCAATGATGGTTTTTACCGTGGTAATGGAGAAAACTAGGGGAGTAGATTTAGGCAATGGCCTTGAGAACATGATGACAGTGCTGGTGAGAACCAGTGACGATTTTGCGACCCAAGCTCCAATCGATGTCTAAATCTTCATTGCACAAGTGAGAACAACATTAGATTTTGATCTAGTGGCATCGAGGTATTTACGATAAGTAAGAGAAGTTGTGGTAGCTAGGGTTTCACCAAGGAGGAAAGGTGATAGTAATGGTCAAAATAAGAGGGATCAAACATGGAAGAGAAGAAGAAGAAGAACAAAGAGACACGAAATCAATGGCGTAGGTAGTATAAATGAGATATGGCGACAAATGGCAGTTTAGTAGGGAGAAAAACAAAAAGGAAATGAGAGAGACAATGAAAGAAATAAGACATGGTAAGTCAAAATTCTACACTATTATATCACATGTAATTAAATGCTTGCATACCTAAAGGCCTTATGCCAAGTGCGTGTAGAAATTGTTTCTACACTGAGATCGAATCCTTCTCAAGCTATGGAATGCCTAGTCTGTCCACACCAAGCAACCCTTCTAAAACCAACTTGTCCTTATCTTGTGCTAGCAAGAAGATGCCAGTTTTTTTTTTTTTTGTAAATAAGAAAATATATAAAAAAGAACCACACCAAAGCATCTACAACCAAAGGTCAAGGCATACCCCAGACCAAAAGAAAACCATCAGAGAAAAAAAACACAAGCACCCAAATACAAATGCCCTATGATTCAGCCCAATAGAAAATATATATAAAATAAAAACACCAACCTGAAGGCATTTGTAGGTAACGAAACAACATGAGAACCAACAAGACCCAAAAGAAGACTACAAGGAGAACAACACCAACTCTAGGAGTTGACAAAGCAGAGGAAGAAACAAAAGGATCAATGAAAAATAGAGGACTGGTCAGTTGGAAGTTGCCAAAAATAATGTAGAGCATTACTCTGAAGAGATGGCTAGAAGCAAATAGTGGCCAAACAACCCCATACAGCACATTGGATCAAATGCTCCAATTGTGACACAAACCTCTCTTGGTCATTGAAGCATCTGTTGTTGCGCTCTCTCCAAATAAAGTACACCAATGTATGAAGAGTCATCCGGTTAGCCACTTACCAAGGACCATTCTCTTTCCATCTAGCCATTGCTTAAGACACCCCAGTCTCCCAGTGACGCCAGGGCCATCCTAATTTCTTCGATTTACGAAAGCGCTACAACACCTAACGGGAAAAAAGGGTAATCGAATTCTCTACCTCCGCCCTATAAAGGAAACACCTATTCGAAAAAGATAAGTACAAGTTAATACGATCAATATTAGATAACCTTTCCCGAATTACCAACCAAAAAATGAACATATGGGATGGAATACCATAGTGGGACTAGACTAGATGATGCTATGGAATGTGGGGCTGTTGCAGCAGAAGACTCTGATAAGTAAAACAAACAGAGAAAATTGCATTCGAGACAGGGAGCCAACAAAGTTTATCACATCGCCTGATCCTAAGAAGGGTAGGCATATGGTCCCAAATAAGGTCTAAAGAGGAATGGTCCATCTTAGGTTAGACCCATAAACCATTTGAGATTATATCTGAGACTCTAGCCAAACTAGAAATGCCTAATTGATGAGGTAATTGGCGAGAGAAATGATCTATGAGCACTCCAAGATAGTGGCACTAATCATGCCATAGGAATACACTCCGACCATTCGTAATCCGCCAACCAAAATAGGATCTAACCAAACACCGAAGAGAAAGAAACTTCCTTTAGTACCAAGGGCACTCATACGGTATTGGAAGTAACCAAAAACATCTATCTTTAACACAATAAGTATGGACCTACTTAACCCAGAAAGGGTAGTTCTCTCCCAAGAGCAAGCGCCAGATCAACTTAGCAACAAAGGTCTAGTTCCAAACATACAAAGGTTTTAGACCCAAACCCCCTTACTCTTTCAGACAACAAATCTCCCGCCAAGCTACTTTAGGTTTATGAGAACCTGCTTCATTGCCATTCCAAAGGAAATTGTGCACCAATTGCTCAATATCCTTAGTCACTCACTTTGGAAGAATAAAAATCAAAGCCTAATACACATAGATGGTAGAGAGCATTGAATGAGAAAGTTGGAGCTTCCCACCAAATGAAAGCAAACGGTTACGCCACGAGAAAATTTTACTCTTAACCTTATCAATAATAGGCTGGCAGTCACCATAAGAAAGCTTAGTGGATAACAATGGGCCCCCAAGTATCTCAGGGGAAGCGAGCCCCTCCTAAACCCCGAAGTGCTAAAAATCTCCTACCGCAAAGTCTCATCTCTACAAGAGACAAAACAATCACTCTTTAAAGGGTTGGCATAAAGGCCTGACATGGAAGAGAACTTATCCAAACAAGACTTAAGGATGCTAACTAAAAAGGGGTCCCTATTAGAGAAAAGAAGCAGATCATCAAGAAATATGAGAATTCACCATACGATTTTGCTCACATTTCTAGTGAAATAGAAAATTAGCGGACTGGATATACAGGTTCACAATGCAATGCAAAACCTGCATAACTAACACAAAGAGGTAAGGAGATAACGGGTCTTCTTGCCTCAAACCACGACCACCTGGAAAGAAACTGTGTAAATGCCCATTCACCTTAGAGGAATAATGAGGGTTCGTGACACACTCCCTAACCCATCCAAAAAACTGCGAGGGAAAATTCAACACACGAAGAACAACAAGAAGAAATTCCCATTCCACAAAATCATAGGCTTCCACAAGATCATAGGCTTTAAGGCGCAATGAGGTGGGCTTATATGGAGGTGGTATTGGAAGACCAATTCTTAAGCTAGCAAAACATTATCACTAATTGACCTACTAGGCACGAAAGCAGCTTGGGATTCATCCACAAGAGCTAAGAGCACTGGCTTAATCCTATTAGCCAAAATCTTGGTAATGACTTTATATAAAACATTACAATAAGAGATAGGCCTAAATTGAGCTCGTAACTGAGGATAAGGAATTTTTGGAATGAGACTAATAATAGTAGCATTAACTTCCCCCGAGAGGTGACTTGAGTAGAAGAAGCTACGGATCGCCTCAACCACGTCAGGACCCACCACAACCCAAGCCTACCTAAAGAATTTATCCATAAACCCGTTAAGACTAGGAGCTTTGTCGATGCCTAAGCTAAAGAGGGCACTCATTACTTCCTCAAGATTAACAATAGTAGTGAGACCCACCCATTTCTCCTGCGACAAACGCCTCTTCACAAAAAAGGCCACCTTAGAATTACAAACCTAAGATGAACGAGCACTATTCTTGTAACACCCCTCTCCTAGAATTGCCCGAGAAGAGGTGCTACGGGAAAAATAGATAAAATAAAATAAACTCTCTGATAAACTGAAGCTGAAATTATCAATAACTCAACTAACCAAAAATGGAAGTGTCTCAAACAACTGAAATAAAACTCCGAGCCAATATAAATTGAAAATCATAAACTCTATCTAAGGGACAATCCCTCAACTGAAATATAAAATAATCCTAAACTGACAAAACACTATAAACTAACAAACTACTAGACATCTTTTATTCTTAAGCGGCTCCATGTACACATACTACTGACCACTACTGTTAGGTCTAACATTTAGTACTCCCCGGCTAGGACCTAGAATGGTGAAGAGTACAAGATGAGCTACAAAGCTCAACAAGTAATAAGCTGGAAAGAATAACTGAAGCTGAATCGAAGAATATCAATATTGAAAAATTACTTATTGAACTTGTACTGTGTATAATCACTTTCTGTTTGCATTCACAAAAATGTAATGCACATAAACTGTAAACTAAATGCAGGTATGCAACTTTGACTCATAAGCCTATATAATCTGATAATACATATCTGACTTATCTGAATCTTGCATACATAAAAACTGTAAGCATATACTGTGGGCAATAAGCCCCTAGCCCCCTAGTTGTCACTTGGAAAGCAACACACAAATTGAAACTAAAACTGGTGGGATCCCCGCAGACTAGCCACCTGGCATGCATAATGCAATGCTCACATACATGCTAGCACACAATATGTAGTGCTCCATAGAAAGTCATGCTCAATGCTAATACCAAGATGTATGCACATAATCTCACGAAATAATGCTGAACATATCATAATAATTGCTAAACATGTTATATGATCTCCATCACTTATATTTGAATACAAAGATTTATGGTATGGGCATATTAGACTTATCATATTTGGCATGAGAATTCAATATTTAGGAGTATTGAATACTTTAATTTAATTAAAACTTGATTTGGGACTCTCTAGAAGCATATTGGAAATTATGGGAAAAACTATTCAGATATGAGGAAGGATATTCGGATATGAGAGAGCCATCCGGATACACTAGAAGCACAAAGAACGAGCTATTCGGATATGCTGGGATGTAATCGGATATGAACTAGGACATCCAGCTATGATTCTGGACATCCGAATATCTCACAAGGCATTCGGATATTACAGTAGACTTATTCGAATATGATTCTTCAACTTGAGAGAGAGACATTCGGACATGAAAAGAGGCATCCGGATATGCAGGACCTATCCGAATACATGAAGAAAGCATCCAGATATCGTTCGCAAAATACTAAAGACTCATCCGGATATGAACCAAGATATTCGAATATCACTCATAGAGAATCATAGACACATCTGGATACGACTCAAGGCATCAGGATATTACTCACAATAGGCACTGGACTCATTCGAATGTAATACAAACCATCTGGATATATTACCAAAGCCATCCGGATATGCCCAAGGCCATTTGGATGTTACTCACAAAACTAACAAGCCATCCAGATATGCACATAAGCCATCCGGATGTCACTCACATAAAACTTTTTCTCTCATCCGGATAGCCTCTAGCCCCTTCGGATATTACTCACATGCTCTGAAAAATCCATCTAGATATGAAGGGACTTATTCAGATGTCTGAAATTTTATAACCTAGAACGAACGCTCATAAAGACTCTGTTTTGATTCAAAACTTAACAAAGCTACACCATTCTGAAAGAAATCTTGGGAAAACAATCCCAATCAACATGAAACAGCTTTAGGGATGATTCAACGATCATATCTGAGGGAATCGCTAGAAAGAAATCATGCATATCTTTCTCGTAAACTCACTACATACGTATGTATATATATATGTACACTATCTGTAACTTAAAAAATAATCTAGAGAACAAAATGATAAATTTGAGGATATTATTGAACCTTGATCCCGTAAGAAAGGTTTACAAGGATAGATACTTGCCTTGATAATTCTGATCGACTCAAACGATTCAATAAGAATCTCCTATGCTAAAGCACTGCTACCTCTTCTTGGTTCTATGTTCTTCATAGCGTGAAGAAAGCTAAGGCTTATGAGACTTATATATATACATAAGAAGCCATAGAAGCCCATATCTTTCTCCTACTATAACTTGGAGACCTTATTCTTAATTAATTTGGATAATTTTCACTTAATCCTTCTCACACATGGATTCTCAATCTCCCTTAAATACATAATATCTCTAATTAAATAATTCTTAATAATAGGAAATTATTATTTAAAACTCTAGAATTACCTTCATGCCCTTGAATTTAATTTTCACATAATTCAAGTGCCTTTAAATGCTATTCTCTCATTTAAAAATTCCTAAACTGCCATCTTAAATATTTAATTGGCAACTCTCTTAAGCCAAAAATTAAATAAACAATTAAATAATTTCTAAATAAATTCTAGGCCTTATAATGGGTCATTACAATTCCCAAGAAGTCGCTTAAAATAGGAGACTAGAACATCAATTGCCTCCTCCTTAGAATCTGCCATAGACCCATCTGGCTTCTAGAGACTAAAGATATGCTAATTATTACGACAAGACATCATGGTTTGGAAGAAGAATCGGGTACACCTATCACCTTTGGCAGACCACCTAACTCTCGCTTTAAGATGAAAAAATTCCAATTCACGAGCAAGTGCAGCTGAATAATCATGAGTTAACTCCAATTCACGCTGCCTAAGGGTAGGATGTAGGCACCTTGAAACTAGGGTCCCACAAGGAGGTGACATATATGCTAACCAATTAGAAGCATCATACATACTCCTTAGTATTAACAATGGAAGCCACACTCATACATTCTTACTCATAGACATATACAATAGAGTCCACATAGCCACATAAATAAACGTAACTCAATATTACACATCACATTAGGGTCCATAAACCCACCATATCCCCTCAAGGGTACAACCTAAAACATGAACAAGCTCATCTGAAAATCACACATCACAAAACCCCCCAAGGACTTTTGATTGAGACGGCTCTGTACATACTACTCCCCCATGAATCCTGATTCACTTGGCTCACCCTCTACTTTAGCCTTACCCTTACTTGGAATGATGCAAGCAAACATGAGCCACAAGGCCCAACAAGTATAGCTTGAAGAAAGCGAGCATAAGAGTCATGGTATCGAGAGGCAAAAGAATCATGAATTCCATTTAAAGTACTTTCACATGATAATAATGACGAAACATGCATCCATGCTCATATGCAATCATAACATGGGACCAAAGTCCAAAACCATGGGACCGAAGTCCATCTCTGAGCTGAAACTTTCTTTATGGATATATCCTACGGACTTGTCCGCTGTGCGCGTCATGAAGCCTTTACAGTTGATAACCATTTTCATGCACATGCTCTATGCATCATTATAACATGTATCTTTATAATAACTTCCCATATATAAATAACATGTGATTAACGAAGCAATATGCACAATAGGGAAACATTCATGCAAGACAATATCAAACCCTTGCATGTCCTCAATCAAGAATCATTCCCAAAGAAAGATAGGGTGATTTAAGCCCTATTTGAGACTCAAGAGGTATAAATGGAAACTATGAAATAATTCACTAAAAAAAAGGAAATAACTTGCAAAATATGAAGATGACTTGCAAATTAAAAACATAAACTTGAGAAAATAGAGACTGAACTTGCCAAAATAGGAATAAGAACTTGCCTTAAATATTTTCTTAATTCTTGCAGCATACCAGGGTTGCTTATGCTACAACCCAAACTCACACGGCTAGAATTTCCCTTAATTTCTCCAAAATTCTCCCTAATTTCTCTCTAAATTCCTCCATTTCCTTAAGTATTAATGGCCTATTTATAGGCCCTAAGGTAGGGAGATGTTAGAGTATCGTGGAGGCAGCTTAGGGGGTTAAAAAATCAGCTTGGAACACATGGCAAGGGGGGCTGACACAGGTGGTTATGGCAAGAAGCCGAGTGGCAATGGCTGGGCGCACAGTGGGGCCACACAAGGCCCTGCGTGGCGCACATGGGCCTCTGCGGGGCTGCACACGAGCACCCTGAAACAACACCGTTTGGCACCTGGATGGGTTTAAAAACCTAGCCCATTTTTCCTTGCTCTTCCTAGGTTTCGATCCCCCGCCCCCCACCTGTACACGTGCATACTCAACTACTTCTCTAGCTGCCTCCCTTGATATATATATATATATATATATGCGAAACTTATATATAAGGTGAAACCCGATTTTCCAAAATTACCCTTTAACCCCAAAACTTCCTAGATTCCACACATACACCTTCTTTAATAATTACTTTGCACCCTGAAACTTTTGGAAATCCCACTTAAACCCAAATTAATAATTCCATAATTACTCCCACATAAAATAATTAATTACCTTGATTTCCCATTTTTATCCTCAAAATACCATAATTAAATATTTTCTTTGAAATTTTCAAATATTCAATAATAACCTCAAATAATTATTTTAACCCCAAAAACATACCAAATTTAATATTTTTCATTAATCTTCATAAAATCTCACATAATTCAATAAATCACCCTAAAACCCATAAATTAATTATTTTCCTTAAATCTCAAATAATCATAAATAATTATTTCTTTTTATCAAAATGCCACGTATTTTAATTAAATCACAATAAATGGGTCATTAAATAGGATCTGGGGAATTGTCTTGAATCTAATGTTGTACTCTAGCCAAGCTTCCCAAAAAATCCAAGACACGGTCCAAAAGATGCCCTCTGGACTTATTCCAGAGCTTTATTCAATTCCTCATTGCCTTGAGCTTACTCACCAATCGAAACATGGGAAACCCATTAACCCGCATATCCCAACTTGCATCCACCTTGTCTATGAACAAAGAGTGATCCATAGGTTTACTAAAACTATTAAAATCTAGGTGAAGTAGTGTATGAAGGTACCAATCAAGTAAAAGATACGAAGATTAATCTCCTAATATTCCAATATGAAGAATTTAAATTACTTCAAAATGAAAATATTAGTGATATGAATGGTAGATTCCAAAAGATTATAAACAATCTTAAAATGCTAGGAAAAATAATTTCAAAAGAATATCAAATTAATAAAATTCTTTAATCTCTAACATTAGATTGACAGCCTTTAATGACTGCAATTTCCCAAGCTAATAATTTGAAAGAATTAATAGGAACACTTCTAACTTATGAGTTACTATTAAACAAGACTAATGAAGATACTAAAGGTAAGAAAAACCTAGTCTTAAAAGCAAATGAAGAATCCAAGTCTAGTGAAGAGGAAGAAGAGGATGAAATAGCCCTTCTAACAAAAGCAATTGTTAGAATAATGAGAAAAAGAGAAAATGAGCGTAGGAGAATGTCTCCTACTTTCTTTAAATGTAAGAATAATGGGCACATGCAATTTGATTGCCTGAAGGATAAGAAAGAGAAGAAAGTAGAAAAGAAAATATTTAAAAAATAAAAAAAAATGCCTTCTCGGCATGGGATGCGAATGTTGCATACGAGTTATCCCAATCCGAAGATAAACAAGCACATATGTGTCTCATGGCTATAAAAGAAGAAGAAGAAGAAGAAGAAGAAGAAGAAGAAGAAGAAGAAGAAGAAGAAGAAGATATAGAGTTAGAAGAATTACAAAAGGCATATGAAGAATTATATATAAAATATCAATCTATTAAGAAAGAATTAAAAACCATTGAGAAAATCATAAAGAAGAAAATGAAAAATTAAAGAGTGAAATAAAGAAGTTAGAAGAAAAATCACAAGAGCTTAAGAAAGAAAATGAAGATAAAGTAAAAGATCAATTAATTAAACTTAAAGAAAAAACAAAATATGAAAAACTCAAAATAATAAATTATTAGTAGAAAAAGATTCCATAGAGAAAAGTTTGGCTACGTTGATTTTAAAGAAAAATTTAAAACTCAAACCAAGGTACAAAACACCTAAGAGAGAATGGAAACAACCTACATGGAGACCCCAATCTAAGAAAAGTAATATAGTGCAAATGTGAATACCCAAAGGGGTAGTACAAACAAGAAATGATTTAGATCACAAAATTTTAAATGTTGCTCCTCATCCACGTAAATCAAGAATAATTAAATCATTTGATTCTAATGAAGAAAGATTCAAAGGACCCGTCTATAGATGGGTACCCAAACCTAAAAGATGATCTTTTAAATATGTTGATATGCATAAGGACCACAATGGAAAACAAGTGGTATATGGATAGTGGCTGCTCACAGCACATGACTGGTGAGAGAAATCTATTCTTAGATCTCACTCTCAAAGATGGAGGATCTGTCATGTTTGGGGACAATGCCAAAGGTAAAGTGGTTGGTATAGGTATAGTTGGCTAGTCACATTCCACTACTATTAGAAATGTTCTCTTAATAGATGGTTTAAAATATAATCTTCTTAACATTAGTCAATTTTGTGATGATGGCTATGAAGTTATTTTTAGACAAAGGCATTGTCTCGTTATTGATACCTACAACTTTATTATTATCTGTGCTAATAGGCAAGGCAATGTCTATATTGCTGATATTGAGGTAATTAACGCAAAATGTCTCATGGTAAAAAATGAAGATATTCTCTTATGGCATAGAAGATTAGGTCATGTTAATTCGGACCTAATTAGAAAAATAACTAATAAAGATTTAGTCATAGGGCTTCCTAAGATAAAATTTAATAAACAAATTTCTTGTGATGTTTGTTTTCAAGGAAAACAAACTAGAGCTTCCTTTAAATCTAAGAATGAAATTTCAACCAGTAAGCCTATATGACTCTTGCACATGGACTTATTTGGACCCACTCAAACTAGAAGTATGGGTGGAAATTTTTATGCATATGTTGTAGTAGATGACTTTTCTAGATTTAGATGGGTTATGTTCTTAGCATCAAAAGATGAAGCATTTCAGAACTTCGTCAAATTAGCTAAAAGAGTTGAAAAAGAGCGAGATGATAGAATTGTCACTATTAGAAGTGATCATAGTGGGAATTTGAGAATAGACACTTTATGGAGTTTTGTGAAGCAAATGGTATTATTCACCAATTCTCCACACCTAGAACCCCTTAACAAAATGTTGTTGTTGAAAGGAGAAATATGACTCTTCAAGAGATGGCTAGGACCATGTTTTTGGAGAATAACTTGCCTACTTATTTTTTAACCGAAGACCATGGCCAGCGATTGTCGAACCGCTCCAGAATTAGAGATCTATGAATCTCTTCTCTAGTTTGCAGCAAAGTGCACCCTAGGTCATCTCTCACAAGGAGCCTCACCTTCTTCTACCAACAAGGAGAACCAATACAAATAACAGTTTGTTTGGGGGGGGGGTTTGACAGAAAACTAATTAACAAAACAGAAAGATAAAGATGATGAAAAATCAGTAAAAGATATGCAACCGGCTGTGTATTTGTCTTCTATGTGGAATCTTCCTTGTCCAACCTATATGTCTTGGCTTGCTAGATGTTTTGATCTCCGGAAAACAAACTCAAAGCATCCCCAACAACCGTCCAAGGATTAGAATGATTGGAAATAACAAAATGAACGCAGAAATCTCTTGCAAACAAAATGCAACCATTCACTCTCTATTCAACCTATCCGGACCTATGCAAGAACAACCGTTCAAGCACACAATATTCATTTCCGAGATGTTATACCAACCGGCTATAACATTCTGTTCTCTTAAGCATTTAACAGAAAATGAAACCATGCAAGTTCACACAAACCTGCCATGAACTCCATGCATTCACAAATCTGCTCAAACTAAACCAAATAGAAATGAATAAGAAACAAACAACAAACCAGATTCTTGTAGCTCATCCGGGACTCAAATTCCACATGGATTCAAGACACACAACCGGTTACAAAATGTTCTAGCCTATCATTACAGCAAGGAAAACAGAATGGAACAAAAGATGTAGAAAACAGAAAAAATGCTACAATAACAAAAACGGGCAGAATCCTCTCTATTTTCTCCTCTCCTTCTATATCATCCTCCTCTGAAAATTAATGCTAAGAGGCCTTAAATACATGGCTAAGAAAGGAAAGCTAGGAAGGCTAGGGTTGGGCCTGGCCCAACAGAAAACAAGTAAGCCCAAAAACAGCATAATTTGAGTAGCCCAAGTTTGCTCCTTGAAAGTAAGCCCAAGCTCCTTTAGTGAGCCACTTCTCTAGCCCATCCAATATTCCCTAAAGCCTGGATCCATAGAGGTAAGATAGAAAATAGTGTAAGGACAATTTGAAGCATAATAAAATAGAAACAATGAAATATCAGCAAAAATTACTTCAAATGGCCTAATAAGAATGAAGTGAAATGCCAAAATATGGTATGAATATGCATGCTATCAGACCACTTGCTATATCTTAAATAGGTTTGAATTATACTATGACAAAAAGCCTAACATATCATATTTTAACGCCTTTGGATGTAAATATTTTATTTTCAACACAAAGGACAATGTAGGAAAATTTGAGACTAAAAGTGATCATGAATGGAATATTCCTTGGATACTCAAATACTAGTAAGGCTTATAGAATATACAATATTAGAACAAATAACTTGGAAGAATCCAAACATGTAAAATTCAATGAGTCTCCTAAGACAAAAATAAGAATCGAAGATGAAGATGAGACAACAATAGATCCATCCAAGGAGATTGAGAAACTAAATATTCAAGAAGAATCTATAAATGAACCATCAAGTTCTCATTCACAAAATCAAGAGAAACCATTAGATGATGAGAAACCAAAATTTTTGGGGATCTAATAATAATTTATCTCAGTGTTTGATGAGATTGATTTCTTGGAAGTTTGTGGAGTGAGGAAGATTTGACCGAAAGCAGTGGAGTGGGAGCTTTCTCCAACACAACATCTGTCGACCGTTGGCAAGGAGGCAGTTGATCGAATCGCGAGGGGTCACCCATTTTCCTTTGATCTGTCAATCGCTTCTATTGGGGCTTGGTTACCTAAGTCACTTGCAATACAAAGCAATGAGGAATTTTATTTGTATGTGTGGGAAGTCCAAATAAATGGAATTTGAGATATGTTGGAATGTAAAAATAAATGAAATATTAGGATGTGGAATAGTCAAAGCAAGAAGAAGGATTTTTAAGTATTGTGACAATAAGTTAAAATAAGGGAAATTCTAGTGAGTTAAATAGTTAAATGAATTGTGTGTAGAAAAGTTAAATGCAATGGGACTAGGGAGATGGCTAGAAAGATCAATTGAGGATTTTATATGAGAAATGGGCAACCAGTTATGTACATATATATGTGTGTGTATTTCTACAAAAAATGATAATTTAATAAATAGGTTATTGAATATATATATATATTTATGTGGGTAAGTGTAGTGTGTGATGTGTGTGCATATGTATATGTGTGTGAGTGGAAGTGTTAATATAAAAGGAAAATGAGAGAAAGGAAAAGAGAAGGAAAAATGGAAGAGAGAGGGGGGCAGCCATGATTAGGGGAGCTTGGGGGGGGGGGGGGGGGGGGAGCTAGGGCTTCTCATTCTTCCACATCTTCTCCTCTTTCTTTTTGTTTGAGGACCCTGGGTTGGGGTGTGGGTTCAAGCATGGGCGGTGGCTTCTTCATTTAAGCTATTTGGCTCCGTTGACTTCTTCTCTCTCAGTTTATTTCAAGATAAGTTCCCTTCTCTTCTCCATTTATGTGTAAGTTCTTCTTGCAAGCGTTGGATTCTTGAAACCCCAAAATTTTTGGTAAAGAGGGTTTTATCCCATTTGATTGTATCTCGTGTGATTTTTCTTGGAGTTTTGGTAAATCGAGTCTATGGTCTAAATGAGGTCTTGATTCACCTCATCTTTTCAACGGAATGATGTATTTTTAGGTTAAGATTTGAGTAATGCAAGTCTTGGTTGATTTTGGGTGTATTATGTTCGTCTGTTTTTGTTTTTGGGTCTCAAAAGTCGACTTTTATGAGTAGGAGTCGACTCTATACATTAATCTCTCGACTGGATTGCGACTAAATTGATGTAGAAGTCAACTTTTTCTTTCAAAAGTTGACTTTCCATTTCAGTCTGCGCATGTTGTACTCTTTAGGGTATAACTTTCTGTGGTTATATCTAATTCAAGATCTGATTTTTGTGCTATAAACTAGATTTAATAAGCTTCATTGTGGTATAGAATTTTGATTATTTGGACAATTATTGAGCCTATAGGTTCCCTATAAATTACCTACTTGAAATTTGGTATTTATGTTTCCTTGCAATCCGACATGCTCTAGTTTTTGGAATATAACTTTCTATGGTGATATCCAAAAAGATCCATGGGGATGTTTTGAGGGCAATATGAAAGGAAAGAGCTTAAGTTGTATTTAGATTTGCTTGCCTTTACTTTGAGATATATTGAATAATGATATAAATAATTATATTTGTTTCAATCGTTTAATAAAAATAGGTGGTGAGTTTTATTTGAGTTTATAAAAAAAAAATGTGAGGAAAATTTTGGAGTCATTTCATAAGCTATCTATAATATCCAGCATCGAACGATAGGAAGGACCAGATCAACTTACCTTAATGGGCCTATGCGAACTTCCTAAGGGTCACCCATCCTTGAGGTACCTTAGCTAAAACACTCTTAACCCGGAAGTTCTTTATCCACATTTATTCCAAAAGGTATATAACTGGTGTTGTTTCCTTGCTTACTATCTTTGATATATATATATATATACTAGCTTCTTAAGAGTCCCTTTTTAAACCTGACCTTGGGCTCTCGGGGTATTACATTCTCCCTCCTTGAGCACATAACGTTCTTGTCATGTGACCTTACAACTAGTCCTAGATCTTCTCCCCTTTGGGGGTTTCCATCCTAGAAGCCTGTCAAGAGCCGCTCCTTGTTTAGGTCCTCGCACCTCAGCGCCACTCCCTGCCCTTATCAAACCACCTTCTCCAAGGGTTGGCTCTGATACCACCTATAATATCCCGCATCGAGCGATAGGAAGGACCAGATCAACTTACCCTGATAGGCCTACACGAACTTCCTAGGGGTCACCCATTCTAGAGTTAATCTAGCTCAAACACGCTTAACCCGAGAGTTTTTTATCCACATTCAGCCCCAAAGGTATCCAGCAAGGTAGGTAAGTCTTCAAGAATTCATCATTCAAAGATCATCTTTCCTCTACTTCCAAGAAAACAAGTGACATGGCAATTCATCCAATAAGACAAATCAAAAGTAGAAGCCTCTCACAGGACAAGTGTATGCTCAAAAATCTCTCAAGAGGTGGTGGTGACTGTTTCGCTCAAATTCACCCAATCACAATTCCACTACCATAAGCTTGTTTATCTTCTCAATCTCCACTATCCATGTCAAATGCATGCCACAAATCAAAAGGACTTATTCAGGGTTGTAATGTGGGGAAGAGAGAAATGGAAAGACAACAATGAAGGAAAACATGCCTTAGGTCGAGAAAACATTTCATGCAACTCTAAGATCAAGAGATAGAATTTCCAAGCGTTATGAAGAACATTGCATCTTTATTCGGTTGAGTGCGTTTTACGCTCTGTCTCAACTTTGCTTTCTTCTTTTTCTCATCAATTTTCAATTTTTTTTTTTTGTTTTTTGTTTATTTATTTTTTTTTTTTCGAAAGAGGTGAGTGCGTTTTACGCTCCTTCTCACCCTTCTATCCTTTTCTTGCTTTTCTTTTTCTTTTTCCATGGATGCAAATGGCCTTTGGCCTTATGACTTGCTCGATGAATTCAATCTCTCTCTCTAGAATGCACTTAATATTCCTCTTCCTTCCTAAGGTTGGAAGGTCCAAAAAGGGGTGTATGAGAATGAAGGGTAAAAATGATGGCTCTAAGTGGCAAGCGAAAGGGATTGATTGAATTTTTTTTTTTTTTTTTTTTTCGTATAACAAAATGGCTAAATGGGGACAAGAAAGAATGCCTTAATCATGTTCGAGTCATGCATGAACAAATATAGCCTCAACCAAGAATCAAAACAAGTTCTAGAGTGGAGATCATGATAGGTGAATGCACACACAAGAAAGACAATAGGCTCAAAATCCTCACGGCTGTAGACTACCCAATCAATCTATCAAATCAAACTCATTGCCAAGTCACTCGAAATTAAGGAAGATAAGATTGAAGTTCTAATCATGATGGGTTCTTTTAGACTTAATTGCTTAACTTGCATTTCCACGCAAAACAAACTCAACTAAACCCAAGGAAAAAGAAATATGAAAAGATAAAGAAAATGCGGCTAAAATAAGAATGCTGCCTCCCCCACACTTAGACTTTACATTGCCCTCAATGTAAACATGCAATTCCGATCAAGAATAAGACAAGTAAATGTAAAATACTAGGGAGAGAGAAACAGCCTGATGTATCAAATGTAGGTGGCGTTGAGGAGATGCAGCTCCTCCACAATATGCTCCTGAAAGCTCTCGTAGAATGGCTTAAGTCGCTGCCCGTTCACTGTGAATTGCTTTGCATTGGACTCGTCCTTGATTGCAACTGCACCAAAGGGAAAAACATGAATAACTATGAAAGGACCAGTCCAACGAGAACGTAACTTACCGGGCATCAACTTGAGACGAGAATTGTATAGCAGAACTTTCTGGCCAACTTCGAATGTCTTCCTCACAATAAGCTTGTCATGCACAGCCTTAGTCTTCTCCTTGTAGATGCGTGAGTTCTCATATGCGTCCATCCTAATCTCCTCAAGCTCTTGAAGTTGGAGCTTTCTTTGGGACCCCGATTGACTGATGTCCATATTGCATTGCTTCACTGCCCAATATGCCTTATGCTCCACTTCCACCGGCAAGTGACACGCTTTTCCAAAAACCAACCTATAAGGGGACATGCCGATGGGGGTTTTGTAGGCCGTGCGGTAGGCCCAAAGTGCATCTTCTAATCTCGTGCTCCAGTCTTTCCTATTGGGCTGGACAGTCTTCTCCAAAATCTGCTTGATTTCCCTATTTGAGACTTCAGCTTGCCCATTAGTCTGTGGATGATAAGGAGTCGCCACTTTGTGTATTACCCCATACTTACGAAGTAGGGTGTCCATCTTTCTGTTGCAAAAGTGGGATCCTTGGTCGCTGATGATGGCCCTAGGCATGCCAAACCTGCAAAAGATGTGAGAACGAACAAAATCTGCAACCACAGAAGCATCATCAGTCCTGGTGGCTTTAGCTTCCACCCACTTAGAAACATAATCCACAGCTAACAGAATGTACAAATAACCAAATGACACAGGAAATGGACCCATGAAGTCAATGCCCCAAACATCAAAGATTTCACAAAACAATAAGGGTTGTTGAGGCATTTCATTCCTACGTGATATAGTGCCTGTGTGTTGGCAACGTGTGCAATTCTTACAGAACTCATATGAATCCTTAAAGAGTGAAGGCCAATATAATCCAGAATCTAGGACTTTCCTAGCTGTACGTTGGGGACCAAAGTGACCACCACATGCAAGTGTGTGACAAAAATTTAAGACAGATGCAAACTCATGGTTAGGCACACATCTCCTAATGACCTGGTCACTACACATGCGCCACAGATAGGGATCATCCCACACATAATACCGAGCCTGACTCTTAAATTTATTTAGCTGTTCCTTCTTAAAATATGCAGGTAATTCAGAAGCAACTAAATAATTTACCAAATCAGCATACCAGGGCTCAACACCATGAATGTGGTATAATAACTCATCTGGGAAATCATCCCTGATAGGCTGGGAGTCCATGACTGTGGAATCTGAAGAAGGAGGGACCCGGCTCAAATGATCAGCTACAAGGTTCTCGGCCCCACTCTTATCTTTTATCTCCACATTGAACTCCTGAAGTAGGAGCATCCACCGTATCAACCGGGGCTTAGCATCGGGCTTCTTCAATAAGTATTTTAGGGCTGCATGGTCAGAAAACACGACAACATTAGAACCCAGAAGATAGGAGCGAAATTTATCTAAAGCAAACACAATAGCTAAAAGCTCCTTCTCAGTCGTGGTGTAGTTTGCTTGAGCAGCATCCAAGGTGCGCGAGGCATAGGCAATGACATGTGACTTCTTCTCCACACGTTGTGAAAGGACAGCACCCACTGCAAAGTTGGAGGCGTCGCACATCAGCTCGAAGGGCAACTCCCAGTTGGGTGGCTGTATGATGGGTGGAGAAATCAGTCGACTCTTCAGTTCCTCGAATGCTCGCTTGCACTGCTCATCAAAGTGGAAGGTCACTTCTTTCTGGAGAAGGTGGGAAAGTGGAAGTGCAATCTTGCTGAAATCCTTGATGAACCTCCTGTAAAATCCTGCATGGCCAAGGAAAGAACGCACCTCCCTCACAGAGGTGGGGTAAGGCAATGAAGCAATAACATCAACCTTAGACCGATCCACTTCTATACCCTTCTTAGACAGAACATGCCCTAAAACAATTCCTTGTTCTACCATGAAATGACATTTTTCGAAATTTAAAACAAGGTTCTTTTCAATGCATCTCTCTAGGACTCTACCCAAGCTAACCAAGCAATCATCAAAAGAAGTACCATAAACTGAAAAATCATCCATAAACACTTCCATGCAATGCTCTATAAAATCTGAAAATATACTTACCATGCATCACTGAAAGGTACCTGGAGCATTACATAGACCGAAAGGCATTCTTCTATAAGCGAATGTGCCAAAGGGGCAGGTGAAGGTGGTCTTCTCTTGATCCTCTGGGGCTATGCAAATTTGAAAGTATCCAGAAAAACCGTCAAGGAAACAATAGTGTGACTTACCAGCCAACCTCTCCAACATCTGATCAATGAATGGAAGGGGGAAATGATCTTTTCTGGTTGCTTGGTTCAGCTTTCTATAATCAATGCAGACTCTCCAACTGTTCTGCACTCTCATGGGGATGAGCTCATTGTGCTCATTTGGGACCACCGTGATGCCCGTCTTTTTTGGAACAACCTGCACGGGACTCACCCACTTGCTGTCAGAAATAGGGTAAATAATACCGGCTGCAAGTAATTTACTTACCTCCTGTTTTACCACATCAAGGATGGTTGGGTTAAGTCTTCTTTGAGGCTGCCTTGCTGGTTTTGCTCCTTCCTCCAATAAGATACGATGCATGCAAACAGATGGGCTGATTCCAGTTATGTCCGCTAAAGTCCACCCAATTGCTTTCTTATTATTTTTCAGCACATCCAGCAACTTTCTCTCTTGGTCAGGCTGCAAGTTGTTTGCAATGATGACTGGCAGCTTCTCATCTTTCTCCAAGAATGCATACTTGAGGTGCTGAGGCAAAGGCTTGCACTGAATGGTGGGTGGCTGCTGCAAAGAGGGGGCTGACCTATTTGACTGGAACTCTAACTCCAAGGCACTATCAACCTGCTCAACAAGGTTAGTAGCACTATCTTCCACTTGGGAAATGTTAGCATCAAAATCAAACTCATGTCTATGCAAAAATTCAGCAATCTCTAAGCATGCAGCACATTGACTCTCTCCATCACTACAATTAGTGCAAATAATCGTATCTGGGAACTCATGCACAGTGGGGAATTTATCAATTAAATCAGAAGACTCAGAACATGCTTCATTCACTAACAGGTCAACTCTATTTACTTGAAAAGTGGAATGATCCTCGGCAGGGAATTTCATGGCATCAAGTATCTTGAAGTTAATTGTGTTACCAGCAAATTCCATGGAAAGTGTACCCTCATGCACATTGATAATAGTTCTAGCAGTTTTTAAGAATGGTCTCCCTAGGATCAAGGGTGCATGCTCAAGTGTGCTGTTATCTTCCATATTCAAAACATAAAAATCTGCTGGAAAGATTAAATCCTTAACCTTAACCAGCACATCTTCTAGGACTCCAGTGGGGTGTGCAGTACTTCTATTGGCTAGTTGGATAACCACTCCTGTTGGCTTCAAAGGACCACACTGCAATGAAGCATAAATAGAGTTAGGCATGACATTAATGGATGCACCTAAATCTAGTAAAGCATTGCTAAATTGCATGTCTCTTATAGTACAAGGAATGGAGAACATCCCTGGATCTTTACACTTTGCTGGCATGGCAGGTTGGATAAGGGCAGAGACATTTCTCCCAAGGTTGATCTTCTCATTCCCCATAAGCTTCCTCTTGTGAGTACACAAATCCTTGAGAAATTTTGCATACTTGGGGATCTGTCTAATGGCTTCAAGGAGGGGAATGTTGACTTCAACTTTCTGGAATGTTTCCAGAATCTCTTTATCCACTTCGGCCTCTGCTCTTTTCTTGTTTTGTGTTGCTCGATGTGGGAATGGTAGGGGCTGGATGTTGGAAGACTCTCCTTGTTCTTGATAGCTGGAGTTTGGTTGCTTGGCTTCTTGGACTGAGGAGGGTTGCTGCTCTTTGCTACCCTCTACATTCTGCTGCTCTGCATGCTGCTCTTTGTTTGATGATGGTGGAGGGGTTGGGATGATCACTTCTTTCCCACTTCGAAGCATGATGGCACTAACATTGCCCCTTGGATTGGCAACTGGTTGTGAAGGAAGCTGCCCGGAACCTTGACTCCTTAACTCATTGATGTTTGTGGCTAGCTGGCCTATTTGGGTCTCCAAATTTTGAATGGTGGTTTCTGTTTTCTGTTGGAATTGGAGTGTGTTGGCTGCTAGTTGCTTGACAAGATCATCCAAGGTAGGTTCTGACTTGAGTAATGGTGGTGCTTGTTGCATGGCTTGGTTCTGCCTTGGCGGTGGAGCATGGTTGCTTGAAATTGAAGGATGGAACCTCTGATGAAATGGTTGATTCTGGTGGTATGGCTGCTGGTGCACATGTTGATTGGAAGGGCTGCCATATCTGAGGTTCGGATGGTCTCTCCAACCTGGATTGTAGGTGGCTGAGTATGGATCATACTTGTGTTGTGGCTGCTGCTGGAAAGGTGGATTGTGCTGCTGGAATGGTCTACCAGGGAAGATGCCAGCAACAGATTCATTATTTTCTTGCAACTGTGGGCATTGATCTGTTGTATGGGATGACAAGGAGCAAATGCCACAAAGCTGCTGCTGGGGTTGCTTTCTCTCTAATGCCAATTGCCTGACCATGGAAGCCAATTCCTCAAGCTTGTTTTCCATCCTTTGCTGGTCCATAGTGGCAGCCACATTGACTTCATTGATGGCTTTTGTAGGAGTGTTAATTCTGGTGCCAAATTGCTGGGCATTTTGTGCCATCTTTGATATCAGCTCTTGTGCAGCTGCTGGGGTCTTCTCTGCCAAAGCTCCTCCACTTGCAGCATCTACCAAGTACCTGTCCATGGGGATTAGACCTTCATAGAGATACTGAATTAGGAGTTGGTCACTTATCTGATGGTGAGGACAGCTGGAACACAACTTCTTGAACCTCTCCCAATACTCATGTAGAGTTTCACCACTCATCTGCCTTATACCACAAATTTCCTTCCTTATTGATGCTGTTCTGGAGGCTGGAAAGAATTTTTCCAGGAAGATCCTCTTCAATCCATCCCAGCTGGTAATGGCAGCTGGTGGCAGGTAGTAGAGCTAATCTTTGGCTGATCCATCAAGTGAGAATGGGAAGGCTCTCAGCTTGATCTGCTCTTCATCTACTCCTTGTGGCCGCATGGTTGAGCAAACCACATGAAACTCTTTCAGATGCTTGTGTGGATCCTCTCCTGCAAGGCCATGAAACTTGGGCAACAAATGGATCAGTCCAGACTTAAGTTCGAAGTTGGCATCTAGCTGTGGGTATTGAATACATAGGGGCTGGTAATGCACATCAGGTGCAGCCAGCTCTCTAATAGTTCTACCATCCAAATGACCATGATTTGCATTATTTCCATGATTTCCATTATTGCCATTACCATTATTTCCATTATTTGCATTGTTTGCATTATCTCCATTACCATTATCTGCCATATTGATGAATGCTGGAATAGGTTCGGATGAAGTATTAGAAGTACTGTTAGGGTCAATCCTATCCCGAGACTTAAGTTCTCTAGCTTGCCTTCTAAGAGTAGTCTCTAATTCAAGATCCAAATCAAGTAATTTTTCCTTAGAGGATCTGGTCATGCACTTAGAGATCAGCTCAAAAACAGCACACAAAATGGCCTATGCATACCAAGAACTCAAAAACTCAAAAACACAAAAAAAACACACAAGCACAAAAACACAAAAACAGGTCAAACAATAAGCCCTTAGATGATTTTTTTTATGCAATTTTTCACAGAATTTCAACACAAAAACACTGAGGGACCTAAAAACACTAAAAACCACACAAAATTAAGCACTGAGAAACACAAAATGGCCCAAAAAGTGGTCTAAACGTTGGAATTTGGCCAAAAAAGGGTCTCCTCACTGCATAGCAGTGACTCTTTATCCCCACACCCCCTTTTCTTTGGACACCAAAAATCAGCTCAATCGGAGAAAGTAGGAAGCAGTGAACAGTAATTGTCAAAATCGTTTTCTTATCAAATCAGCTCCTATTTTGCCTCAAAGACCACTCTAAATGCAAGAAAACATCAAGGAAAGCATATGGACATGAAAGAACATCAAGTAAGGATGAGAAAGGAAGAGGATAGCACCGGTATCTCGAGCTCAATCCTTAAATAATGCTATCTGTTATGGAGATGGTCAAAACAGCTGTTGAATGGGAAAGCTGCTGGGGTCTTCTCCTCTTGGTTGCAGCTGCAGGGTTGTCTATCTGCCAAACGAAAAGAAGATTAGTGGGAACGTTAAAAGGAATGCTAGAAGTGAAAATAAAAGGAATGCTAAAAGGGAAAAATAAAAGGAATGTCCTCTGTCAGGTGATCTGCTGTCAGATGCAGAAAAGGTGGGATTCAGCTTTCTAAGAATGGTTATGCTCTCCTGATCTGCTGCAGGCTTGTCTACTTGCTGTGTGAGCTTGCTTTTCAACGCCTATCAGAGCACATGAAGACCAGAGAAGGACTGCAGGTGTGCTACTGAAAATCAGAGAAGGACTGCAGGTGTTTTGTGCTTTTTCAGTTGCTGCAGGGTTGCTTTTTCAGAAGATCAGATCGTGCAGCCCTCTCCAACAGCCACTTCTTTGTTCAAAAATGATACTAGAAACAAGAAAACAGAAAAGGAAACACACACACACAAAAAGAAGATCGAAAAGGTAAATAAGGCTTTTCTGTTGCTGCTTGCTATCAGTTCATCTCAAGAACAGAACAGAATTTCTCTTCACCAAGAACACAAAAACTGATAACCTTATCACCAAGAACACAAAATAGAGAAAACACTCGAACAAGAAAACAAAACAAACAGAGAATAGGGTCGGTCCTCTATGTTTTTAGAAGAAAAAACTTGGCTCCCCGGCAACGGCGCCAAAATTCTGGCCAGCGATTGTCGAACCGCTCCAGAATTAGAGATCTATGAATCTCTTCTCTAGTTTGCAGCAAAGTGCACCCTAGGTCATCTCTCACAAGGAGCCTCACCTTCTTCTACCAACAAGGAGAACCAATACAAATAACAGTTTGTTTGGGGGGGGGGGGGTTTGACAGAAAACTAATTAACAAAACAGAAAGATAAAGATGATGAAAAATCAGTAAAAGATATGCAACCGGCTGTGTATTTGTCTCCTATGTGGAATCTTCCTTGTCCAACCTATATGTCTTGGCTTGCTAGATGTTTTGATCTCCGGAAAACAAACTCAAAGCATCCCCAACAACCGTCCAAGGATTAGAATGATTGGAAATAACAAAATGAACGCAGAAATCTCTTGCAAACAAAATGCAACCATTCACTCTCTATTCAACCTATCCGGACCTATGCAAGAACAACCGTTCAAGCACACAATATTCATTTCCGAGATGTTATACCAACCGGCTATAACATTCTGTTCTCTTAAGCATTTAACAGAAAATGAAACCATGCAAGTTCACACAAACCTGCCATGAACTCCATGCATTCACAAATCTGCTCAAACTAAACCAAATAGAAATGAATAAGAAACAAACAACAAACCAGATTCTTGTAGCTCATCCGGGACTCAAATTCCACATGGATTCAAGACACACAACCGGTTACAAAATGTTCTAGCCTATCATTACAGCAAGGAAAACAGAATGGAACAAAAGATGTAGAAAACAGAAAAAATGCTACAATAACAAAAACGGGCAGAATCCTCTCTATTTTCTCCTCTCCTTCTATATCATCCTCCTCTGAAAATTAATGCTAAGAGGCCTTAAATACATGGCTAAGAAAGGAAAGCTAGGAAGGCTAGGGTTGGGCCTGGCCCAACAGAAAACAAGTAAGCCCAAAAACAGCATAATTTGAGTAGCCCAAGTTTGCTCCTTGAAAGTAAGCCCAAGCTCCTTTAGTGAGCCACTTCTCTAGCCCATCCAATATTCCCTAAAGCCTGGATCCATAGAGGTAAGATAGAAAATAGTGTAAGGACAATTTGAAGCATAATAAAATAGAAACAATGAAATATCAGCAAAAATTACTTCAAATGGCCTAATAAGAATGAAGTGAAATGCCAAAATATGGTATGAATATGCATGCTATCAGACCACTTGCTATATCTTAAATAGGTTTGAATTATACTATGACAAAAAGCCTAACATATCATATTTTAACGCCTTTGGATGTAAATATTTTATTTTCAACACAAAGGACAATGTAGGAAAATTTGAGACTAAAAGTGATCATGAATGGAATATTCCTTGGATACTCAAATACTAGTAAGGCTTATAGAATATACAATATTAGAACAAATAACTTGGAAGAATCCAAACATGTAAAATTCAATGAGTCTCCTAAGACAAAAATAAGAATCGAAGATGAAGATGAGACAACAATAGATCCATCCAAGGAGATTGAGAAACTAAATATTCAAGAAGAATCTATAAATGAACCATCAAGTTCTCATTCACAAAATCAAGAGAAACCATTAGATGATGAGAAACCAAAATTTTTGGGGATCTAATAATAATTTATCTCAGTGTTTGATGAGATTGATTTCTTGGAAGTTTGTGGAGTGAGGAAGATTTGACCGAAAGCAGTGGAGTGGGAGCTTTCTCCAACACAACATCTGTCGACCGTTGGCAAGGAGGCAGTTGATCGAATCGCGAGGGGTCACCCATTTTCCTTTGATCTGTCAATCGCTTCTGTTGGGGCTTGGTTACCTAAGTCACTTGCAATACAAAGCAATGAGGAATTTTATTTGTATGTGTGGGAAGTCCAAATAAATGGAATTTGAGATATGTTGGAATGTAAAAATAAATGAAATATTAGGATGTGGAATAGTCAAAGCAAGAAGAAGGATTTTTAAGTATTGTGACAATAAGTTAAAATAAGGGAAATTCTAGTGAGTTAAATAGTTAAATGAATTGTGTGTAGAAAAGTTAAATGCAATGGGACTAGGGAGATGGCTAGAAAGATCAATTGAGGATTTTATATGAGAAATGGGCAACCAGTTATGTACATATATATGTGTGTGTATTTCTACAAAAAATGATAATTTAATAAATAGGTTATTGAATATATATATATATTTATGTGGGTAAGTGTAGTGTGTGATGTGTGTGCATATGTATATGTGTGTGAGTGGAAGTGTTAATATAAAAGGAAAATGAGAGAAAGGAAAAGAGAAGGAAAAATGGAAGAGAGAGGGGGGCAGCCATGATTAGGGGAGCTTGGGGGGGGGGGGGGGGGGAGCTAGGGCTTCTCATTCTTCCACATCTTCTCCTCTTTCTTTTTGTTTGAGGACCCTGGGTTGGGGTGTGGGTTCAAGCATGGGCGGTGGCTTCTTCATTTAAGCTATTTGGCTCCGTTGACTTCTTCTCTCTCAGTTTATTTCAAGATAAGTTCCCTTCTCTTCTCCATTTATGTGTAAGTTCTTCTTGCAAGCGTTGGATTCTTGAAACCCCAAAATTTTTGGTAAAGAGGGTTTTATCCCATTTGATTGTATCTCGTGTGATTTTTCTTGGAGTTTTGGTAAATCGAGTCTATGGTCTAAATGAGGTCTTGATTCACCTCATCTTTTCAACGGAATGATGTATTTTTAGGTTAAGATTTGAGTAATGCAAGTCTTGGTTGATTTTGGGTGTATTATGTTCGTCTGTTTTTGTTTTTGGGTCTCAAAAGTCGACTTTTATGAGTAGGAGTCGACTCTATACATTAATCTCTCGACTGGATTGCGACTAAATTGATGTAGAAGTCAACTTTTTCTTTCAAAAGTTGACTTTCCATTTCAGTCTGCGCATGTTGTACTCTTTAGGGTATAACTTTCTGTGGTTATATCTAATTCAAGATCTGATTTTTGTGCTATAAACTAGATTTAATAAGCTTCATTGTGGTATATAATTTTGATTATTTGGACAATTATTGAGCCTATAGGTTCCCTATAAATTACCTACTTGAAATTTGGTATTTATGTTTCCTTGCAATCCGACATGCTCTAGTTTTTGGAATATAACTTTCTATGGTGATATCCAAAAAGATCCATGGGGATGTTTTGAGGGCAATATGAAAGGAAAGAGCTTAAGTTGTATTTAGATTTGCTTGCCTTTACTTTGAGATATATTGAATAATGATATAAATAATTATATTTGTTTCAATCGTTTAATAAAAATAGGTGGTGAGTTTTATTTGAGTTTATAAAAAAAAAATGTGAGGAAAATTTTGGAGTCATTTCATAAGCTATCTATAATATCCAGCATCGAACGATAGGAAGGACCAGATCAACTTACCTTAATGGGCCTACGCGAACTTCCTAAGGGTCACCCATCCTTGAGGTACCTTAGCTAAAACACTCTTAACCCGGAAGTTCTTTATCCACATTTATTCCAAAAGGTATATAACTGGTGTTGTTTCCTTGCTTACTATCTTTGATATATATATATATATACTAGCTTCTTAAGAGTCCCTTTTTAAACCTGACCTTGGGCTCTCGGGGTATTACATTCTCCCTCCTTGAGCACATAACGTTCTTGTCATGTGACCTTACAACTAGTCCTAGATCTTCTCCCCTTTGGGGGTTTCCATCCTAGAAGCCTGTCAAGAGCCGCTCCTTGTTTAGGTCCTCGCACCTCAGCGCCACTCCCTGCCCTTATCAAACCACCTTCTCCAAGGGTTGGCTCTGATACCACCTATAATATCCCGCATCGAGCGATAGGAAGGACCAGATCAACTTACCCTGATAGGCCTACACGAACTTCCTAGGGGTCACCCATTCTAGAGTTAATCTAGCTCAAACACGCTTAACCCGAGAGTTTTTTATCCACATTCAGCCCCAAAGGTATCCAGCTGGTGTTGTTTTCTTCCTTACTATCCTCGATATATATACTAGCTTCTCCGGAGTCCCTTCTTATACCTAACTTTGGGCTCTCGGGGTATTACACTATCCAAGAGCTATAAATTTGTGAAATATCATTCAATAAATTAAATAATTAGAGAACCAAGTTAAGGTGTGAGGACTAAGGCATCATTGCATCAATATTGCAACAATGTGGCATTCATATCAAAAGTTGAGTCAACTTGCATAGATCAAGCCTTAGAAGATGGATTTTGGATTAAGGTTATGCAAAAAGAATTAGACCAATTCAAGAGGAATGAAGTTTGAGAATTAGTTCCAAGACCCGAAGATAAATCTATAACTGGAACAAAATGGGTGTTCAAGAATACATTGGATGAAAGTGGAAACATAGTAAGAAACAAGACAAGGCTTGTAGCCAAAGGATACTGACAAGAGGAAGGGATTGATTTTGAAGAATCATATGCTCTCGTGGGTAGGTTAGAAGCAATTAGAATGCTTTTAGCTTTTGCCTCTCACATGAATTTCATGTTATATCAAATGGATGTGAAGAGTGCATTATTAAATGGCTACATAAATGAAGAGGTTTATGTGGAATAATCTCCCGATTTTAAGGATCATCATTTAGAGGACCATGTGTATAAACTAAGAAAAGTCTTATATGGTCTCAAACAAGCTCCTAGAGCTTGGTATGAAAGATTGAGTAAATTTTTTATTGAGAAAGTTTTTCAAGAGGAAAAATTGACACAACTCTCTTCATAAAACATGAAGGTTCAAATATCTTAATTATTTAAGTACATGTAGATGATATAGTATTTGGAGGTACAAGTAAAAAACTTTGCAAAGATTTTGCAAATTTAATGATTAATGAATTTGAAATGAGTCTCATGGGAGAACTCACATATTTTCTAGGCCTCCAAGTAAAACAATCAAAAGAATGAATCTTTGTTTATCAAGCAAAATACATAAAAAAAATGTTAAAGAAATTTGGGATGGAAAATGCTAAAGCAATAGGCGCACCTATGAGTACATCCACAAAATTAGATAAATATCTTTTCATAGCATGTCTTACTAAAAATATTATTTTTTATTTAAAAATATTTAATAAATAATTTTAAATGCATAAAAATTATTTTAAAATATTTTTTTTACAAAATATGGATTGAAAGTCAACTCTCGGAATGAGAAAAGTCAACTCTTGATGTTCAACGATCAAATTTTTAACCATTACAAAAACTGTCAAACGAGTGCCAATGAATGTCGGCTTTCGCTAAAATAAAAGTCGACTCTCGTTTAAGCAAGAGTCAACTTTCACCCCAATGGTCAGAATTTTGACTGTTGCAATAGTGTCCAAAATGCCTATAAATACCTCCCAAACTCATTTTAAAGATATTTAAGTGCTTCCATTGCATATTCAAATCACTTGAAAGCTTTCAAGTGCTCTCAAGCAAAACATCCAAGCAATCCGAAGCTCTTGAAGCATTATTTCACATCTATTAAAGAGCCACAAGGCAAGTAGAGAAAAAAAGATCGCAAAGTTGAATCTGATCTTGTTTATTCAAATCGAGGTTGCCTTTTATTTATTTATTTAAATATTATTGCCTTGTATAATTTGTGTTTAATTGCTTATTTGTGTCTAATTGTGGACAAATTATTTGTAAACATTGATAATTGTATAGGTTTTCTAGAACCATTAAAATCTAGGTGAATCTAATTTTCAAGGTAAGCTAGGGTGGAAATCTTGGTGTAGTGATTGCCTAGAATCCGTTGTAATCTAAGTGTGTATCTAGTTTTTAATGTGAGGTAGTGCGGAAACCTTGGTGAAATTGGTTTAGTGGAATCCCAAGGGTGGTTAGACCTTGGGAGAGTGAAATAGGTGTGTGTGGAGACACCAAACCACTATAAATTGTCTTGTGCCTCATTTATTTATTCTTGTTATATCTTGTGGCTTGTAATTTATTATATTAATCTCAAACATCATTTATTATATTTATTAAATATATATATTCTTCAATAAAATCATTAATCAAGAATATTTATTAAAATTGTGAAAAAAATTAATCACTCAATTCACCCCCCTTCTTGAGTGGTTATACCCTAAGGGACCAACATCTATAACACCACAAAGGGGCAAATCAGGACCTATCCCATCCACACTCCTCTCCTGATGAGCAATCCCATCCCCATGAGAGGGGTTTTCCGCTCCTTTACAAGGACACAATTTCTATTTGAAAGAGATTGGCTAACATCCTTCGGATCATAAGAAACTGGATTAAATACTTTGTCAAGATTATCTATATTAAGATGAGAAAAATCCTTACTATCCCTAGTCTGTCTCAAGGACTGACCATCAACTTCCTTCCCACTAGACTCAATAGCCTTGTCCTTATTATTTCCTACCCTAAGAGTTCCCTTATGACGGCCCTCCTGATCCATTTCATATTCTTTACTTACCTTACCCCCTTGGGCATTCTAGGGTCCATAGGGAATAGCTAACTCTGGTTAAGATGGAACGAACTCCTAAATAGGTTGCTTAGAGCACCGAGACAAGGAGTGTCCAAACACTGTACAATGACATGTAGAAGGAACCCATTGGTATTTAACCAGTATTTTAATGACCTTAGGTTCCTCAGAACACTCATCCAACCCCTGATAAAGATTAATATCCCTAGGAAAGGAAGAATATACATTCATTTCAATACACACTCGAGCATAGCCTAGCCTAACCTTATCTTTTGTCATAGTGTCGGCATGAATAAGGTTACCTAAGGCACTGGATGCTATAGCTATACCCTTCTCACTTCAGCCCTCTACTGGAATATTAAAAATTTTAACCCATAATGGGAGGAAGGTATGATTTTCTTGAGAAAGATCCATCCCCGATTCCCAACATCTTAAAATTAAAGGTCATTGCGCAAAATGCTAAGGACCTGAATCAAAAACTTTTAAGATATTATCCTCGCTATCAAACCAAAAAGAAAGAAACCATAATTAGTTGAAATAACATCTAGTAGGCCATGCCATACCTTTGCCACAATTTCGTTGCAAGTGATTGTACCACTTGAAAATTAAACCTTTTTTTCAATGAAGTGTCCAATTAAAGTATTCCTCTAGTGGCTAAAACCTTCATCGATAACATCTTAAGGAAACTGCATAGTAGGACAATTATCAATCATGTATGGAAGAGGTGGGTAATAGTCTAATTTCTTTGGAACTCTTCCACCTTTAGCTACTACCATGTCAGTCTAGGATTTTTTTTCTTATTTTCAGATGATCGAACATCATTATTAAATGGGGCACTAGACCCATTAGCCTTAGCCTTTATTTTGCTCATTTGGGCCCTATGACCCTTACAACCCATTTCATAATTAGCTTGTGAAAAGCGTGGCTTGTCTTTCATAAAACCATTTGGGCCCTTATAACTCATTCCTCCAGCCCGTTGTCTCAGCCCCAAATTAGCTTATTCATCATTAACAGATCGATGCCCACTTCTATCTTGATTGGATTTAGATAAGTGTGGGCCTCCCTCAACCAGTCCACTATCTCCTAAGAATTCTTCTTCCAAGTATCCATGTTTAGCTAACGAATAATTCGAATTAGGGTTAAGTGTCGTATCCTTCTCCACCATCGATGTCGATTAACCATTGCCTACTAGGGCCAAGCTCGACCTTCTATAGAGCGGATACATCTCCAAACCCCCTATCTCCATAAATGACAAAGCCCTACCATAGTTATCTATCAAAATGCCTTCACAGGGCGGAGCTACCGATAAAACCTGTTGATTTTCGTGATGCAGGTCCATTCCCTTCGTCATTACCTACACTTCTTGACTCGAACTTGCTGCAATCAAAACCTCATTACACAACACCCTATCTTGTTTTAGAGCATGGTTACACCATGATCTCACTGGTGGAGACCAGCAAGATTGCATAATACTTGCAAAATGCTTGAGTTTTGCCATGGGAATACTAATATTCTCTCAAGCTAGAGAGAGAAAGGCTAAGATATTAATAGACGCCAAGTTACTAGTACCCATTGTGTTCTCCCCAGTCTTTAAAACCCTAGCTTAACACTTGACTTAAAACCAGTTGACAAGAAGCAAGAAGAATGAGAAAAGAAAAAGCTAAGCGCAAGCAAAAATGAAGTCAAGAGAATAATCTGATAACCCATGCAAAATCCCTTTTATTCTTCTAATCTCTTTTTAATTAGCCAATTTGGAGGCCCATTAGAAAGACATGGAGTGGCCTCAAACATGCCCCACAAACGGTCACATGTTAGCCACTTACATGGAAGAAACAATTTCTCCCAAAGCTTCCACCAGTTCTCTGAGACACAACACGGTCAATAATTTCCTACTTGGAAAATCGGTTGATAAACTCCAAAAATAGTTTATTGCTTTCCCATTTATGAGAAAATCAGTCGATAATTTCCTGAAACATGTCAATTGTTTTGACCTGCATACTTCATGGTCCAACATCTAGTTGTATCCGATCCGTTAATACTTAACAAAACCCTGCCATTAACATTTATTGACATATTTAGACCCACCATTAACTAATAATGGTGTTGAGAACACAATAGGTACACAAATCTAGTTTTGGACGCTATACTTTCTAGTGTGTGACTTCTAAGTTTACTACTTAGTAGCAATTAGATAACATCAAACCCCTTTGATGCTGGTTGAACACTTCAATCTATCTCAGGAATCTCTTCATCTTTTTGAGACATTCCGACAGTCCTGAGTGATGCCTTGCAATGGTTTAGAATAATCTAAAAGGTAATGAAATGTATTCATATGTTAACCTATTATAGCTGATGATTATCGTGTAATACAATCCTACCATCTCAACTGGGTAAGAGCCATGAAGTGATAAACTCACAAACTCGATAACTATGTGTCAGATCTCATTAGTATAACTAGATGACACATTAGGAAACTCTTTTTCATGATCATTCATTTTGCTTTAACCAAGAACTTTCCTATGATACTAATAGTATACCACATAGGATATTCACCTCAACTTAATGAATGTGACAGATTCTATCCACAAGCACTTGCCTCTATGCATCAGTAATATAAGAGCACATAAGATGAATGTCCCCATCTCGCAATTAGATGGTTAGACGCATTAGTAAATCTCACACACTATTACACAAGACAATTGTGTATTTTCAAGTCAAATGATCAGTTACAAATCGTAGCTTAATGATAAGATCATTATCCACCATGCAATGTGATATGTTATTGGCGTTATGTTTGGAGCATTGTTTTCTAACAACAACCCATGAGTTTACTACGAGCATGACATGTTCTATGGTATGTAACTCACCACCCTTTGCCAATAGTATCTCATGCTAATCAAAGTAATAAACTTACGTGGTAATCTGTAATTGATTAATTAGAGTCTCCATCTAAAAAATCTAAGAACTAGAAACATTTTAAAAATCTCGTTACTAGAGAATCTCATCACATATTCTTAACACATTTAGAATGAGATGTCAAATAGAAAATTTATGGATTCATTCATACAAAAATTAAACAATAATAAATGATGAAAATTTGTCTTTATTATTAATATACAAAGATATATCATATGATTTACATCCCAATCAATGTCATCTAAATCTGATATTAGGTGGTTGTCAATGATCGATAATGGTGATAAAAAAAAAAAAGGTGTTATCAACAATAACTAGGGTTGTAACTAGAATCATTTAGGAAAAGAACATGTTCTATTCTTCATTAATGTTGTTCTTTCGTAATCTTTTGTTTTTTAAAATTTTGTTTGATTAAAATTAGTTTTAATTTTACTTAATTATATTTGATTAACTTAATTTAGCTCAATTAAGGTTTGAGTAATGGAGTTAGTAATGCAAGAGGCATTTAAGCAAAAACATTAGACCACAAGAATTTTCAAAATTATTTTTAAATTATATGAAGTGTCTATGCAAATATCCCAAACTACAGGAGTTCTAGGTGTAATTTATCCTGAAAAAATAACATTTTAATGAATCGGTCTACAAGTGCTAGCCCCCAAAATCCCGTGGAGAAAGGCAATGCCAACACGACCAGAGATCATCGTAAGGCTTTTGTGAGTTGGCACAACGCCCATAGAAAGCCTAAGTAAGAAGCTAATGCCAACAGGATGCAAAAATGTCATTGGGATTTTGCAAGCTGGCACAACTTGACACCACAAACTAGACTAGCGCCATCATTTAAACACCTTTATGTGGGCAACCGATACCACTGCTTAGCACTTTTACACGGTACAATAGTTTGACAACTCTAACTCTCTATTAATTGAGATGGTGACACGTATTCTGTTCAAGTTCCTTTCACTACTTAACAGTTCCATATTGCACGTATTTTATTCATGTTCGTTTGACACCGATAAATGAATATTAATTGAGATGATGACACGTATTTTTGGTACAATTCCTTTCATGACAAATTATCTCCTAGTCTTCCATCTCTCTCCCCCTCCCCCATTACAAATAATTAACCCCAACTACTGAACCAGCCAGAAAAGATGGACTTAAAGCTCGCCGGGAAGCCCACGACTGCGCCACTACCAGATCGACCATCCCGTTGGTCCCAGCATAGGCGGGCCCAGTCAGAGGCCTCTTCCCTGTTTTCAGATGACACCCACCTCAACAATGTCTTTTCTGACTTTAACCTCGCTTCCCTCGACCTCCTCGACTCCGCCACCACCGTAGGTGGCGGCAACACGACCAAGCCCAAGTATCCACAACCCGATTCCCAGCTACAAAGCATGTCGGTTGACAGTAACTTTTTCGACTGGCTAGACTTCACCTTAGCCGACGACCCTACGAAGTGTCCAGCGGCTGGTCAACAACACTACCACAAGCACATTAAGTCGACACCTGGTTCGACATCGTCGTTTAAAGCAGAGTCCTCTTCTGTTAAAATGATGGATGTAGCCAAGAGGGTGGTAGGGCCTGATGAGCTCGCTGAGCTGGCTTTAATCGATCCCAAGAGAGCTAAAAGGTTTGCGTTCTTCTATTACAACTGATTTATTACTTCTTTTTTTTTTATTTTTTGGTTAAATGGTCTATAGATAGAACAACTTTCTTTATTAAAATTGGAAAATTTCTTTGTTTGGTTGTTGAGAGAACCCATTAAATGTTTTTCTTACATCCCTGAAAAATGAGAATTGTTCATTGCATAAAATTGAGACTTGTACAAGAAATTATAACTATTAACATAGGATTCAAAACTTTGATTTCAATTTCTTGTATTTTCTTTCTTTTGATGATCATATTGGTTTGAAAATGTGCAAAGTTGTTTTTTTTTTTTCCTTCTTGGTTTTGGTTGCGGTAGGATTCTTGCAAATAGGGAATCTGCACAACGTTCAAAAGAGCGAAAAATGAAATATACAAATGAGCTAGAGAAGCAAGTGTTGACCCTTCAAGCTGAAATAGTTGCTCTCTCTGCTAAGGTCACAATGTTCCAGGTATTTGATCTTCTTTTATTGTGGTTCTTTCATGGGTGGACCTTTTAAGTACTGAGCGTCTCTCTACGGGAGTGATATGTATCTAAATGACAATATATCAAGCCTTAGCACTGCTAGGTAGTATTAGCTGTATGAATTTTTCCATTTACAGGTTCACCATTATCTATATAAGGTGGTATTCACCGAGACTTTTTATCTTGCTTTGTTCATCTTCCTTATTATAAAATTGGATCGAAAATAAATTAACAATCAAATCAATCAGTCACGAACACAAAATTTAATTTAGAAACCCAAAATTAAAAAAAAAATTATGAGTAAAAAAATAAAATATTACTAATCAAATATTGGTAATACAAAAATAATATAGTTGTAACTAATTTTAGAGTATTGAACATTTATTTATAGACCTAAAATTATCTATGGATGAATACCGAAAATTATATCTTGATTAAAAGATAATGCATGAAAATATTTCTATAAATAAAATAAATCTTATATAAAATCAAATTTGATAATATCATAATCAGAGTCAAATTTAAAATCATAATCATGGTAAATTAGGAGTTTCAATCTCAATTAAATTTAAATTTCGAATCACAATGGTAACATTTGCAATATTGTTAATATCTTGTATTCTTCTACCGTCTTCTCTGAAAATTCAAAACCTCTGCTTACATTATCATGTCATATGATGCAGGAAGCCAATGGTGAATTAACTGTCAAAAACAAGGAACTCAAACTACGCTTACAAGCAATGGAAGAACAAGCATGCCTCCAAGCTGGTATGCATTACTTCATGAATATGCATAATGCTTGTGAAACTTTACCATTTCTAATATGCCTACTTTATTTATAGTCTTAATGTATAGTACCTTTGTTGCAGTGATAAATGTAGCAATGAAGGAAGAAATTCAGCGACTTAGGACTGCAAGAGGTCCAACCCCAATTGCAAATGGAAGCCATCTTCACCAAAAGTTTTTCTCCTCGGTTCCTTTCTCGTCTGTAGATGGTCGAGCACTTTAGTAACAATCAGACTTAAGCTATTCTGCATGCCTCAACTGAGGGCTAAATTGTCCTACTTAACCCAGCCTAGCTTCTTGGATTGAGTATCTAAGGGGGCTATAATGCTAGTGTTGCTGTTTGTAGAGTGTAATGCGACCTGGTTTGCACCACCATAAGCGCATGTTTCTTCCACTTCCACAGACGTCGCCACCTAATAATAACACACCCTTGAAAAAGATGTTGCACGAGCTTGACGACAACTTCAACGAAAAGTCTATCCTGTAACCAAAGCAGAAGAATTTCCCCACGGAAATTTGGGATAACCCTTCTGATGGTTAATTCAAAATTGGGAATTTGGGATGGCTTAGAATGAGGAAAAGGTAACGAAGAAAAGTAATGGCTAGAAATTTTCCTAACTTTTTTGAGAGAGGCTAATTGTCTTTTAGACCTCAGCCCTTTTGATATCTGCAGTTAGGCAAATCACACTTGATTCATTGAATCTACATTTAGTAGATTTTCGGGGTATAGTACGAGCATTCGTTTCATCCTTGGCTGTTGATTTCCAGGCTGATCACAAATATCAGCGACGATGACGACGGCTTTTTACGGTGTGCGATTTCTCCTAAGCTAGTCGAGTGGAAATAGTATTATAATTAGTGTGTTACCCCCAATGACCAATTGTGGGCGCGAACTTAATAAGCTGCAATCTAGCTAAGATTGTACCCAGTGTCTAGTGACGCCTTGTATGTGTTGGGCCGCTCTCCGAACCAACACTTTTGCTTGTAGCTCTTTCAATACCTAATGGCGTTGAATGAAGAACTATGCTTTTTTTTTTTTTTTTTTTATTTGAGATAACCCGGGGTTCTAAGCTTTGCTCGACTAATTCCCGAGGACGGGTGACCTTCCCTCTTATTGCACCATTCAAATTAATATGAATGTGTTAGTCCCTTAGGTAATGAACATTCAATAAGAGGGTGAATTGAGTTATTAATTTTTTTTACTTATTTAATTATTTATGTGATTATTTGTTCAATATTATGTTGTATCTATGTTACTGCAATCAACAAGACAAATATTAAAGCAATAAAGAATGAGTAATGAACACAGGGATATATAGTGGTTCGGTGTGTCACAAATACCTAATTCACTCTCCTAAAATCTCAACTACTCTTGGGGTTCCATTAAACCAATCAATGCCAAGGTTTTCCCTTAGCTTACCTTGAAAACTACACATAAACACCTAGATTTTCACCGGATCTAGGAAATCGAAATAAACTACACAAGAGTTTAAAGATTACACATATCATCCTCACAGGGACATAAATAAACCACAAAATTAAAATATTACAAGACAACAGTAAAATAATAATTGATTATACCCTCAGTTGATGGAAATGAAAAAAATTAATTTTCAGCACTTCGACCTCCGACTATCTTGGGCTCATTGTTGAATGTGCAAAAAGGCACGCAAGCCTTGCGGATCTTGGATGGGACAATGGAGACTTTGAAAACTCTTTTGATGGCTCTTGGAATGTTCAGAATATCATTAAGGAGCCTTTAATCCAATCTTGAGTTGTATTTATACTCATTAGGGCAACTTACTTTCCATTTAATTTTTTTGCCTATTAGGCTCGAGTAGTCGACTAAGCCGAATCTTTAGTCGACTAATGCTGAATCTTTAGTCAATTAATATGAATCTGGAGGACTTACCTAGATTTGAAGTCAATTTATTTGGATCTGGAGTTGACTTATGGAGAGGTTTAAGCTGTGTTATTTTTACTTTTCAATTTTTAGTTTTGAGTTTTGAATTCATTTTGAGTTTTCTATTTTGGTAGTCTGTTTTTAAAAAATTAAAAACGCGTTCTCTTCATCATTTTGAAAAACTATTTCTCAAAACAAAAAATTAACAAATGCGTTCTTTTTGAAATTTTGAAAATAATTTTTTAATGATATTTTATTCAATAAATTTGATTGTTTAGTAAATTAGAAATATTTAATGTTAATATATTATTAAAAAAATATATACATTTTAAAGTTAACGATTTTTGTAATATTTTTTTCCATTAAAATAATAAAATATGAATAAATAAATAAATAAATATATTTTGAGTTTAGAGTTTGTTTTGAATGAAAACACTCAAAATATTTAAGTTGCGTCTTCTTTATTGTTTTCAAGTCATTTTTAGTTTTTAATTTTCTAAAATAATGAAAACACGTTCTCTTTACTGTTTTTAAAAATATATTTTTGAAAAAAAAAATTGTAAAGAAAACTCAAAATAATAAAAAGTTGTTTTGAGTGTTTTCATTCAAAACAAACTTAAAAGTCAAAACACATTTATTTATTTATTCATATTTTATTATTATAATGAAAAAAATATTACAAAATTCATTAACTTTAAAATGTAGATATATTTTTAATAATGTATAAATATTAAATATTTTTAATTTACTGAATAATCAAATTTATTAAATAAAATATCATTAAAAAATTATTTTCAAAATTTCAAAGAGAACGCGTTTTTTAATTTTCTGTTTTGAGAAATAGATTTTTAAAATGACAAAGAGAACGTGTTTTCAATTTTCTAAAAACAGATTACCAAAACAGAAAATTGAAAATGAATTCAAAACTCAAAACTAAAAATTGAAAAGTAAAGAGAACGGAGCCTTATTGTTTTGAGTTTTCTTTACAATTATTTTTTATTTTTAAAAATAGATTTTTAAAAACAATAAAGAGAACGGGTTCTTATTATTTTAGAAAATAAAAAATTAAGAATGACTTAAAAACAATAAAGAGAACGCAACTTTAGTCGACTATTTGAAAACACTTCTCGACCAAGTAAACTAATGCTGCAAGGAAAAAAAGCTTATGCAAAGATACTTTCTGCTCAGTCGATTAATGCCATAGGCTTAGTCGACTAAAGACCCAAATATACAGAAAATAAATTTACTCCATTAAATTATATTTGTAAAATTAGTTTAGTAAATAAAAATATTTTATTGGAATTAAAGCTATAGAAAATATTAAAAATAAAATTGGGGGACAACGATGTGTGCATAAGTCAAAATTGGTCTTTTTATTAATCATCAAAATTTCAAAATTAATTAAATGTGTCAAGTTGGCTCAACATAATGCTGTCATAACCTATACACACTCGGAGTAGATTTTCGAGATGCGGCTTCCATCCTTATGGACCCCACATTTACGACGTGCAGATGGGACTTCCAGAGGGGCGATAAGGCACACCATGACCCTGCCTCCATAAGGATAACTTGCCTTCCAGTATTAAATATTGTCTTTTAAGATGCCACATAAATTCAAACCTCCGACACTTTTATTATCCTCTTTTTGCTTTACTGTTGTTTCCACGATGCTCATTTTAATCTAGTTATTCCTTGTCTTTGAACTTGCTTGTTTCCTCGATGAATTTGCTTTTGCCTCTTTTAACTAAAAATATAGTTGTGAAATAGATATTTAAATTGTGATGAATTAATTTATTCTTCACACCGATCATGGATCAAGAACTGAATTGAATCAAACAGATTCAACATATATGTTTTAAAGTAATAGATATACAAAATCCAAGCACAAATCACGTATTACACATCAAAAAATTAATAAATATTCATATAAAATATCTAATATCATAAAAGTATATCCTAAAATATTAAATTAATAAATAAAGTATATCGATTATTAAGATCATCATCTTCTAATATCTTACTAATTATTCTCAAGGTCAATCAATTTAACTTATTCACCTTTAACAATTTTACTATTTTCTTGAAATGTTAAGCAGCTAGAGGGTGCATCGTTTGGCTGCAAATGTCATCATTCCTTTCTTTGTTAGTTTTTTTATGACTGCAAGCCGCTACACAAAACTCTATATTTAGCACAATCAAACCATCATGAAACGAATCAATTTAATTCTTAGACCATTAGATAATCAAATCCAAGCAAGTTATCATTTGGGTTAGTTTGGTGAAAGATCTTCTACTTGAGAAATAATAATTTATCTCCTACTTTATTGTTTAACATTTGCTTTAAATTTGTTGACAAGCATATTTGCCCTTTGTCGCTGGCTAACATCTTGCACCTGAAGTGACACATCTTTTATGGACACATCTAATTCATTTATATGACACGAATTATGTAGATGAGGAAATTCTTTCATTTAAGTCACTAAAAGAGGACAACATTGGCAGAGCAATAAATTTTCCACCCCTAATGACTAAAGAGGCCCAACGGGGGGGATACGGGCGTGGGGCCATCAACTTTGAGACTCCGTGTGGTCCCCAAAACACGACTAAGGTTTGGAACTATTTTGAAATAATTCAAGTTAAAAGTTCGTGCCAAAAATAGTCTGTGGTCCTTGGTCATTTTGGTATATATGTTTATCTATTTATATATTTAGTCTATACTTTTTGTTAAAATATATTTAATTTCGCATCCCATGTGAGAATTTAATGGTTTTTATGAATGAAAGAAAAATGATATTTCAAAAATTTGAAACAAATTAATGTTGAATGCTATTATTGATAAAATCAAAAACCTAGTACAAAGTTAATATAAAATTAAAGTTAAATACCATTATTGATAAAATTAAAAATTCAACCACCCAAAATTAAAATGAGGGTAAAAGTTGGGTATCTTTTAATAATTATCCTAGTAAATATAAAAAAGATATAGGACAATAACTATAACTATAATAAGAAAAGGTAAAGTTATATTCATTTAATTTTTGGGAACAAATAAATGTCAAAAAGAAAAGAATTAGATGAACTTTCTCCCAAAACTTATGTAGGAAAAGGATTATCATAATCCAATTATTGTAGATTTGGATTAGCAACATTGTTTAACAAAACAAAAACCCTAGGGGAGAGCACCACCACCAATGAACAAGATGATGAAATTTTGTGTCAACCAACAGATTAGATAATGTTTTTCTCTTGAATATTGTTTTAATGATGAAAAATCTCATTTGATTAATCAAATATTATGCGTTCATCTTTTATAAAATGATTTTCTATAGGTGCAATTAAATTATTTTATTAAGCACCATACTGAAAATTATCTAATGCTAAAATACGTGTGCAATATCCTTGATGGCATTTAAAAAACTAAGTTGTTATTGTCAAAAGAAACTTTTGTATTTGATCCCATCAAAGTTGGCCACATAGCACTTGAATATCAAAACCATGTTTTTAAATTTGAAGGTCAAACGGTCGACCGTTTATCACAAACCGATCAACCGTTTTCCTTTGAGGTGTCGACCGGCTTTCCAAGCCTATTGACCTATCTTATGTAAGCTCTCGGCCAGCTCCGATTGACCTTTTTGTCCTTATCAAACTTTTTTCTCCCTTATCTTGACCATTTTTGGATGATTTTGCACTAATCGATCAACCGTTTCTATGAGTATGTGGACCATTTTCATCGCAGATCTCTTTAACAACTAGTTTTGTAGATCATTAAATGCGACCAATGACTCCATCAACGGTTAATAAATTCAAAGTCTAAGATAAACCTATAAATACCGACAAGATGGTGCATTTGAGGGGTTAGAGAAACCATTACAAGCTTCAAGTCATATTATTATATTCAAGTGCTCTTACGATTTCAAATTTTTGTCTCAAAAAGGCTTTGTATATCATTTGTATTATTTGTTTAAGCCTTTGTGTATAATTTTTGAGAGACATTGTAACTGGGAGATTTATCTCTCAGGTCATATTTTCTTTAAAATTCATTGTATATTTCCTAGCAAGTTTAGAGGGCTTACTTTATTAAGTATGAGGTTATAATCCCAATGATTGTACAAGTGGGCTTACTTGGGATCAAGTAGGAGGTATTAGTAATTGTTGAAAATCCTTAGTGAGAAGTTAAGGTAGTAGATTATGCCGTGTTAAGTTTTCCAATCTCGGGGTTGCCTTGCCCCTGAAATTTGACCCACCTTCCCTTGGGTTTTCTTATGGTCATTATCTTTCTACGACAGTCTATATTGGCGTAGTACTTGGACAAGAAGTTCATCCCTAAGATTACGTTGAAGTCATATACATCTAATAGAATTAGATCAGCCTAGAACCGAACATTACTCAGGCTAATTTTGCATCCCCTCACCATTTTTGAGGACTTCATACACTTACCCATATGTGTCGAAATCACCATAAGACACCCTATAGACTCGGTTTCTACTCTCAAACTCCCAACCAATGTATGCGATATAAAAGAATGAGTAGACCCTGAATCTATCGATGCATGCACAACAGTATCCAAAATGAAGAGAGTACCTTGGATAGTTGCAGGATTCGCCTCTACGTCTTCCTTGGTCAAATCATAGACTTGCCCCTGTCTGTTCCCCTTTCTTTCTTCAATCTTTAGCTGTTGCTCTTTCTTCTTCGGGCAATTCCTCAAGATGTGCCCGTGCTAGTTGCAATTGTAGCAGATCATGCTCACTGGTGTTGCTGTTATGGCTTTACCTTCTTGGACCGTTCCTTTCGAGCAATTTCTAGAAGTATGCCTGAGCTGTCCATAGGTGTAACAGACAATGCTTTGGCCGTCACACCTTTTGCCCAGGTGCCTCTTTTTGCATTTAAAGCACGCCTTGCCCTTTTTCACAATCTTCCCATCCCAAGGTCCCATAGTCGAGTAGGATTTCTCTGATTGTCCTCCAGTTTGAACAGTCGTGGCCTTTAATTCTACCACCCGCATCATATTCTCCTCGGTTGTCATAGCTTTGAAAACTATATCCGCATAAGACTCCACATGGACCAAGCTCATCAATTGTTGAAATTCAATTCGCAAGCCTTGTAAGAATTTCTGTCCTTTCTCCACATTGTCCATCCCATACAACGGCATATACTTGATTAATCGCAAAAATTCAGCCTTGTATTGGGCCACAGACTTATTTGGCTCTTGGCGTAAGTTCATAAACTCTCGAGCTCTAGCCAACTTCCAGCATGTGGGAAAGAATTTCCCGTTGAACAGTTCCTTAAATCATTCCCACGACATCTGGGGTGCCTCCCCCAATTCTACGTTTGTCGCTGACCCTTGAGATCTTACATGTCCGGTTAGGTATCGCTCGTTGCATAGACCTCCACCATTGGGTTGCTTGCTCTTCCAGCATGTAGGATTTTCTCGGTCTGGTCCAACCAGTATTTACTGATTACGGGGTCATCTGCTGGTTTTCCTCGAAACACTAGGGGGTTTTGTCATAGATACCTCTCCAAGGCATCTACTCTTCTTTGCTCGGGCTACAACTCCAAAATTCGCCCAGCCATGCCTTCTAGGATTCTCTCATCCTATCAATCCGGCCTTCACTGAGGTCAGCTCGTGCATCTATTTGACCTCTCACACCATCTCTTGGGTGCGTGTTGGTGTTGCTTTCTTCACCATTGCCTCTCTCGCACCTGTTCCTTCTTGTATTCACCATCTAGCAAGAAAACAGGGCAATCTATTAAATCATCACGGCATAGTTCAATTCAAATTGAATAAGCAACAAGAGTATGCCACTAAATATTTCAAAAAAAATCCTAACCTAATTCCCAAAACTTATGGTGGCTTTGCTAATCTAGCCACATGCGAACTTTTCCTTAGGTTCGCTCTGATACCAACTGTAACAACCCAAATTTCTCGAGCGTGTTATAACTTAGGATTTTGGAAATATAAAAATTTTTCGTATCACAATCGTTGTCATACATCACACAATATCCCCAAAACCCTAATTTTCACATTCTCAGCTTAACAAACCCAATAATCGAATAACTAAGACATGTGTTAAAATTTCAAATGTGAAAGCTAGATCGAACCTGATATGGTTCACAACCATAATGCTTTATTTATCATAACATTGTTCAAAATGTCTACAAAATGTATTATATGGACATCATCTCTAGCAAGTGATAATTGAACATCTTAAACATATCCAAATCATACATAGGTTCACACATAAACATAGATATGATAAACATGCTACAAGTAGCAAATTAAACTTATTCTTCAGCTACCTTCTTTTCCTTAAAGCCGCTTGTCAAACCTAGAACGTTTGAATATTCCAAGGATATAGTCCAATTAGAAGATGAATCTTCTAGTGAGAAACTCCGAAAAACAGTTTATATCAATGCATGATCAAGTATAAAATGTATGAGGAAAATAATGAGAACTACTCTGAAGTGCCTCGTGAACATGCCAGCCTTCTCAAATGAGAGCTTTCTCAATGGCGCAGGCATAGCGCCTCTCGGGAGGTCCCTAACCATGTCACCTCGGCCCAACCTCATAGAATTCATGCAAACACCACATTCATTGTCCCTTAGACTCACAGTCTTCCCCACGAGAGCTTTCTCGATGGCGCATGCGTAGCGGCTCTCGGGGGATATCCGACTTTTTCTCTCGGCCAACAACAAATAGGTGCAACAGTATGGCCACACGAATTTTATAAATGCAACAGTTAAAAGCCAACAGCATATATTTTTCAGAAAAATACATTTCATATAAGCAACATGATTTCACGTAAGAGAACAACAAGAGTTTACGTACAAGAACTTCACAAAACACGTCTCATGCAATAGAAGTCTCTCATAAGAGAATAAAAATAGGATTTGGAGTATAGGAGTCTCACCTTGATGGTTTATCTCTTAGACAGTACGATTTCACTGCAACAGCCTAGGTTTTTGCAGAAAACACATGTTTCAGTAAACCTAACCTCAAATATTTTTACATAGGGTTGAGGGGAATTAAATTAGGGACAAAACTGGAAAAGTTGAAGAAAAATGGGATCCTCATGCGCCCTCACATGCCTTGGGAATGTGGGCCACACGCAGCCACTTCCCGACGCGTGTAACTCACGCGTGGCCTACTAGATCAGACAGCTTCGCCTCGGTTTGGTTTTTCAGCCATAACTTCCTCATTTTAACTCTGATTCAAACCCTTGTTTGAACCTATGCGACCCTCTCTTCCCCCTCTACAGGATTATCAAAAAAAAGGACATACCTTGCTTTTTTTTTTTTTCTGACTAATTTTGGCGAAATCCGACGAAGACCCACAACTCCGGTGAGGCTCGTTCTCCCCCGCTTCTCTGCCGCTTTCTTCCCTTCTTCTTACAGAATTCCCTCTCCTCTCTCAAGAGTAGATCCCAACCTTAGAACCTCTCAAAATTCAAACTCATTTGGAATGATTTGGAGTCAGCCCCATAGCCTTATTTATAGATTCTTTGAACCAATCACAAGGTGCCACTTGTCACAAGCTAATCCATGGACTCCAAAGACTCAAAGCTATAATTGAATGGATTTTAAAATCCAAAGCTAGAATGGATTTAATTTTTGAAATCCAAACTAATACCCCAAACTTCTTTCAAATGACATTTTTGCCCTTATTTCAAGTTCTCAACTTTAATATTTTACCACATGAGCTCCTAATTTCATCCTTATTTCGTTTGGATAATTCTCTAATTATAATTACACCCTCAAACATCAAATTTATCGAGATACTTAAAATCTCAAAATTACTTGATATGTATGATTTCCCGAAAGCCCCTTACCATCATTCGGCCTTTTTAGGCTACAACTTAGCTTAATCGAAAAACCGTCTCTGTTTTGATTTCTTTCAATGTCATAAATCTCTCTTCGAGACGCTCGTAAAAAATATACCTTTGTCCTTAGGTATCTAAGCTCCAGGGCACTCCCTACAATTGATTCGGTCACTTGTTGCCATTTCAAGCATATTTTTTGGTATTTTAATCTCACTTAAAATACATGGAAACTTCATGAAAATATGGGGTATTACAGTTATGGTTAGGTTGCAGGACTTGATAAATGTGAATCCTGTTGTTTTACTTTTGTATACTTAGTTTTGATGATAAAAAACAATATTTTATTTAATCCCTAAGTCATGAATCAAGGTTGTGGTTTTCAACATAAATCAATTTCAATATCAAATATTACTTTGTGAGAATGAAAACCAAATGAATTTCAAGTATCAAGATTTTAAAGTCATATTTTTCTAAGTCTGGAAGGTTAGCACCTTATAAGAAGACATATATGAAAATATTTTCTTTTTAGAAAACTATCTCCCGATATTTTGATATCTAATATCCATTGGTGATAAAATGATTTTTATTGAATTTTTCAATAAATAGAAGGTATGTATTTTGAGAGTAGTAAATTTGTTAAATCCCGAGTTTATACTAAAACCAAAATTCTATTTTCTTATGGTTATGGAATTTGATTTTTTGGATATTTTTATTGAATCCAAATAGGGGGTACTTTCTTATTTACATTTATGTATTAAAGTAAATGTCCTCATTTTGTTTAATTTATATTTTACCTTCCATTTACTTAAACTAAAGAAATATAAATATGTTGTAATGTTTTGTATCAATCAAGTGTTCTTTTACATGTTATCAGTTAAGTTTTTAGTTTTTCTAAGTGGATAGTCAACTATGTGTTGTGTTTCTGTTGACTATGCCTAAAAATAGTCGACTATGTTTGTATGTTCTGTCGACTATTGTGTTGACTTTGTTGACTATGTATGTATATGATGTTATAAATTTTCTTCATATTTTTTTATCTGTTGACTATGGGTACAGTTTTGTTGACTATGTCTTGTTTTGTTACTTGATTCTGTCGACTATCCATTATATTTTGTCGACTATCTCTTTTCGCAGAAAGCTTCCAATGGCTAGTTTTTCAAATTCCAACAGTCACAAACCGCTAGTTTCGAGCAAAGCTTTTGTGATGCCTATTTATAAAAGTCATGGATGAACTTAAGGAGGTTAATGGATGGAAACGAGTTGATCTAGAGATTACAAATCAGTTTATTCGAGCTTTACAAGAGTCTGTGCTTTCATTATTATATTTTTTTTATGCAAGGCTTCGTTCTATCATTGTAAATCTATTCTTAAGCCTAGTTTTTATTGTGAGAGAACTTGTAACTAAGAGTGTTAGCTCTTAGCTTCTCTCTTTCATTTGTATCACTTTTATTTTCCTAACTTGTTGTGCTACAAGACTTGCTCGTTGAAGCAAGGGGTGTAATATCTAGCTGGGTGCTAGAGGGCTTGCTTGTATAAGTAAGAGGTTGTAATTCCTAATCTTGGACTAGAGGATCTACTTGGTTTAAGTAGGGGGTTTTAGTGGATTGTTTTGAAAATCCTTAGTGAGGAGCTAAGGTAGTGGATTAGGCTTGGGTTAAGCTGAACCACTATATATCTTGGTGTTCTTGTGTGCTTGTGTTCTTTGATCTCCTTATCTTTCCAAGCATTCGTTTATTCCTCACTTGATTCACAAATTTATCTTTCTTGATTTACATTTGTCATTTTATATGCTTTACATTTTAAATCCTAAAACCTCAATTTGTATCAAAAAGTTCTTCAAGTTCAATTAAGTTTTTTAAATATCCAATTCACCCCTCTCTTGGTGGGTGCCATAACACTTCCCAGTCTAACAATCTGTATCTATGGCAAATCTGCCAAAGTTAAGTTTAATAAGAAGGTTATACACTCCCCTAAGGCACCATTAGATTACATCCATTCAGACCTTTGGGGACTTGCTTAAACCCTATCTCATGGAGGTTCTAGGTATTTTCTCTTTATTATTGATGATTTTTCAAGAATGGTATGGGTATATGTCTTAAAATCAAAGGATCATACATTTTGAGGCCTTTAAGACATGGAAGACTATGGTTGAAAACCAAAAGGGGAGAACCATTAAGACTATTAGGACTAACAATGGCTTAGAATTCTGTAATAAGGAATTTTTCGCAATTATGTAATGAGAGTGGGATATTAAGACACCTAACTACCCCTAGAAACCCAAAGCAAAATGGTTTGGCTTAGAGAATGAATAAGACTCTATTAGAAAGAGTAAGATGTATGCTATTCCATGCAAACCTACCTAAGATATTTTAGAGGGAAGCAATGTCAACTGCAGCATATGTGATTAATAGATCACCATCTACTGCTATTGAGTTTAAAAGCCCCTATGAAAAATGGATAGGTCACAAGACAAACCTAGATCACTTATGAGTATTTGGATGCTTAGCCTATGCTCATATAAAGTAAGGTAAGTTAGAACCTAGAGCAAAGACGTGTTTATTTATAGGTTATCCTACTAGGGTAAAGGATTACAAATTGTGGAACTTAGAGCTTGAAGGACTAAGCTATTATAAGTAGGGATGTGACACTTGATGATGGGTCTACTATAAAGAAGGTTAAAATAAATGATCAACTGAACTTAGAAAGAAAGCCTAAGTTAATAGATGTTAAGTTACAAGGAATAATACTCGAAGATAATTTAGATACTCCCCACAAACAAGAAACTGCTCATCAAGATGAGAGTGGGGATGAAAGTGATGGTGACTCAAATGCATATGACTAGCCAAACACCTAAAGATATAATGTGGCTAGGGATAGGCAAAAAAGGAGTTGTAAACCACCACTTAGATATGGATTTTTTGATCTTGTTTCTTATGCATTAACAAGTGCATCAAAGGTAGTAGAGGATGAACCATTGTCATTTGAAGAAGCAATAAAATCTAAAGAATCTCATAAGTAGATAAAAGCCATAAAGTTAAAAATCAAGTTCTTGAGAAAGAATCAGACTTGGACACTAATTGAATGGGCTGTAAATAATCTCAAACCTAAGTATAAGGCTAGGTTGGTAGCTAAAGGGTTCACTTAAGTCTTAGGTATAGACTTTAATGAGGTATTCTCTCCAGTTGTGAGACACACCTTTATCAGAGTGTTACTTGCCATGACATCACATCTAAACCTAAATTTGGAACATATGGATGTAACTAGAACATTCCTTCATGGTGATTTAGATGAATGGATCCTAATGGAGCAACCTAAAGGTTTTGAGTCTAGAGGAAAGGTGGAGCAAGTATGTTTACTTAGAAAATCTCTTTATGAACTTAAGCAATCCCCAAGACAATGGTATAAAAAGTTTGATATGGTTATGCTAAACCAAGGATATGCTAGGAGTTCCTATGATTATTGTGTATATTTCAAACATGTGTCAACTAGTATTTTAGCTTATCTACTCCTTTATGTGGATGTATGGCAGATGCAAAGGCTATAAATGTACCCTGTGCTCAACATTTTAAGTTATCCTTAGATCAATCTTCTAAAGATGAGGAAAGTTGTAAGGAAATGAAGGACATACCTTTCTCCAATGTTGTGGGTAGCCTAATGTACAACATGGTGTGCACTAGACCTAATTTGGCTCGTGTAATGAGTGTTGTGAGTAGATTCATGGAAAATCTACGTAAGGTAGACTGAAATGCAGTCAAATGGGTGTTTAGATATATTAAGGGATCTAGTGACATGGTTTTGTCTTATAGTAAAGCTAAAGTAGGAGAAACAACAAATATTTCAAGTTATTCATATGTTTACTATGCAACAGATCTGGATAAAAAGAGATCCACAACAAGTTATGTGTTCAAGTTGTGGAACTCCATAGTCAATTGGAAAGCAAGCCTACAACATATGGTGGCTTTATCAACAACTAAGGTTGAATACATAATTGTTTCAGAGGCAATTAAGGAAGCCATGTGGCTAAAAGGATTGGCCGATGAGCTTATTGGGATACCAGTAGATGCCACTTTGATGTGTGATAATCAAAGTGCCATACACTTGTCTAAGAATCAAGCACACCATGAAAGGACTAAACATATTGATGTTCATCACCATTTTATTAGGTAAATCTCAGATAAAAAAAGAGGTAAAACTGGTAAAGATTGTAGGTGATGAGAATGGGGTAGACATGTTCACTAAGGCAGTCCCTATAGCAAAGTTGAAACATTATTTGGAGCTACTTCAGGTAGTCCAAAATGCTTAAGCAGAAGAGCAAGTCGGTTTTGAATAGGGCAGATATCTATTCTTAATGAAGACTAACCTTATGCAAGTGGTGGAGATTTTGTTAAGTTTGCCTAAGTTTTGTCCTACAGAAGAAATCAAGCCTATTGAAGTTTGGTTATCTCAATGTAGTTAGATGTTTGTAACGGTAACTACCAATTAATAGTAACTACCTGCTTGTATGGTTATTTCTTATAATACCCGCCTCTGTACTCTATAAATAGATGGTCAGGATTGAGTCTTTTAATTCAGTATCGTTCTATCATTGTAATCATGTACTGTGAAAGAGAAAAGTCTAGCCTATAGCCTTTGTAATCTTCAAGAGATAGCTTGATCAAGAGTTGTGTGTGTTGTGTATCGATTGTGATTCAAGATAGTGGAAGCCATAGCCCTCAGTTTTAGTCTAGATGCAGGGTTACCTATCCATAGGTGATATGAACCAGGATAAAATCCTTGGCCTGTTGATGTGTGTGTATTGTTCTATTCTTTCCTATTTTCTTATTCTTTTGTGTGTGTGTGTGAGAGAGAGATTTGTGTGTTCTTGAGGGATTAAGTGAGTCTGAGGCATGCTCGGGTTTCAACAAGTCGTTTGAGCAGAACTACTATAAATCGCTTGTGTCATTTTTGTATTTATCATTCATTTCCTCAATCTTTTTAAGCATAATTCTATACTTTTCATCTTATTGCACTAACACCCAATTCACCCCCCCTCTTGGGTGTGTGGTGTCATTATTTACACAAACTAACAAAAAAGATGACCAATTTAAAAGATTAATGAGCTGAATAAGAATTTTTGTGTGTTTATTGATTGAGCTTGTATACACACACACACACACACATGTGATAGAGATAACAAGGCCTTGAAAGTGGGAAGCTAACAATATCTACAACAACAAAATAGTGTAATAGTTATCTAAAAGATGGAAATTCAAGGACATATTCAAAACATATTTAGGTAACTTTATATGAAGGATCTATTGAGGAGGAGGAAAGATTTGTGCTAGTATGCCCCCGCAAGATTGGGGTTCCACAATGAACACCAATCTTGTAGCATTATCGGAGAAAAGGCTGGTGAGGCAGAGGCTTCATGAAATAATCCACAAGTTAATCAGTAACATGAACATAGACACACGAAGCATGGTCTTGATGACCTAATCATGGACAAAATAGAAATCAATAGCAATATGTTTCATCCGGGAATGAAAAACAGGATTAACACACAAGTGGCTCCCATATTATCATAGTAAATGATAGGAGTGTTGATGGAGACATGAAGTTTGGTGAGGAGATTTTGTATCCAATTCGACTTAGTAGTAGAAAAAGCAACAGAGTGATACCCTACTCTAGTAAAGGATCGGGCAACCAAAGTTTGCTTCTTGGAGCTCCAACTGATGGGAGTGGCACCCAAAAAGACAAGATAGGTAGAATTAGAAGTTCGATCATTTATATCACCAGCCCAATTGACATCCAAGAAAGCATGTAGATGAAGGGAAGGTGATATGTGAAGGAGGATCCCATCGGTGATGGTGCCTTTGAGGTAGCAAAGAACTCATTTCATAGCAGACCAGTGAGACACAGTTGGCTGGTGCATAAATTGAGACAACTTATCTACAACAAAGGAGATGTCTAGACGAGTTAAGGAGAGATATTGCATGGCTCCAAGGGTGGGATTAATAGAAGAACTACCATCTCGTAGCTGCAATGCATTAGTAGAGCTCATAAGTGTGGAGATAGCAGAAAGAAGGCTTCAACACCAAGGAAATAGTGGAGGGAACCAAGATTTTTGAGTGAGAACCATTGACCAAAAGTGGCAATGAACTAATCAATTAGAGAGTCGAACTTGCTTATGACAAGAATGTCATCAACATAAACAAGCAAAAATAGTGTAAGGGAACAATGATGATAAATAGTGAGTCATCTAAAAGGGAGTTGATGAAGCCAAGGGAAATAAGAAAACCCATGAACTCAATAAACCATGTACATGGAGCTTGGCAAAGGTCATACAATGCCTTATTAAGTTTGAAGATATGTGAGGGGTGGCGCTTGTCAACAAAGCCCCGTGGTTGTTAGATGTAGACATCATCAGTGAGGGACCCTTAAAGAAAAGCATTATTGACATCAAGTTGGTAGATGGACCACTAATGGTGGACGACAAGGATGAGAAAGAAGAAAATTTTCGTTGGGCACACAACTAAGCTAAATGTATCATGAAAATCAATGCTGGGACATTGTTGGAAGCCCTTAGCAACAAGGCGAGCTTTTTAACAAGCAAGAGAACCATTAGGTTGTCGATTTTCCTATAAATCCACTTACAACTAACAACATTTTGTGAGGGGTGAGAGGGAATAAGAGACTAGGTATTATTTTTTACAATGGCATCAAATTCCTCACACATGGCTTGAGGCCAATGAGAGGCTTTTTGGGCTTCGAGAAAAGAAGTTAGCTCCAATTGCTCTAGAGGAATGGTAGTGGACAGACAATACTTATTATGTTTAACAATTTTGTTTTTTAATCGAGTATGAATAGGATGACTGGGAAGAATAAAAGGTAGAGGTGAGAGGGGAGGACTAATTGGATCACTTGATGGTGATGGAAAGGAACAGGACGCAAGAGTAGCAGGAACCGAGGAAGGGGCAGGTGGGGTGGCAATGTTACGAACAAAAACCTAGTAGTGTGGTGGAGAATCAAGAAGTGCCCATTAAGGGACAAAGAAGTTGTTAAAGGAGATTATGGGTTTAGAAGGATCCTGGAAAGGAAATAACTATTCGATAAAAACAACATGTTGGGCGACAAAGACTCAATTGGTTTTTGGGTTAAGACAATGATAGGTATTGTGCTCAGTGGAATAGCCAACGAAAACACATGGATGAGAACAAGGTTGAAGTTTGTTGGTGTTGTAAGGGCAGAGCTAAGGATAACATAAACAACCAAAGACACGTAGCTTTAGATAATTCGAGGATTTCTGAAAGAGAGCTTGAAAGGAATATCGATTATGAAGAACTAGAGTAGGGAGGGAATTAATGAGATATGTATCAATTTGAAATGCAACAGACCAATGAGTGAGAGGGAAAGAAGCATGCTGAAGTAAGGTTAACCTAGTTTCGACAATGTGACAATATCGTCGTTCAATAGTACCAACCAACTCAGGGGTGTGAGGAGGGGATTTTAAGTGTTGAATGCCATGTTGTGTAAGGGTTGATGTGAGACCCTGATATTCCCTACCTCCATCTGAATAGAAAGTAGTGATTTTGTAATCGAAAAAAATTTCAACTACTATTTTAAACCTTTCAAATATGGAGGTGGCATCATATTTATGTTTCGTTAGATAAAGCCATGAATACTTGGTGAAATAATCCCCAAACACAACATAATAGCAAAAATGATTAAAAGATTCAATTGGTGGAGGGCCCCAAACATCAGTATATATAATTTGTAAAGGGTTGTCACAAAAGATTGATGAAAATCCAAATGGAAGTTTATGACTCTTATTGTAGAGACAAGAGTTGCAATGACTAAGATTGGACACTAAACAAGGTAAAAATGCATTAAAGATAAGAGTTTTCAGAGTTCTAAGATAGGGATGACCAAGGCGAAGATATCACTGATTCATAGACGACTTTGGCGTGGTGTGGAATGCATAGACACCTTTATTGTTGCTAGGAAAGGAACAGGATGGCCACTCATATAACACTCCTTATTCTATCCTCAAGTAAGTGATCTCCCTATTTTCAGATCCTTCACAACAAAATAATCAAGAAAGAACTCAATGGAAGTGTTATTTTGATGACAGAAATGGGAAACAAATAACAAGTTTTCGGTAATTTTAGGTGCACATAAAATATTGTCAAGTCGAAAAGTGGATTTTGGGGTGACAAGATTAGTAGAGCCAATATGAGTTATAGGAACTGGGTTATCCTCACCGATAATGATATCATCATTACCTCCATATTTTGAGTGTACGGATAGATTCTAGAAGTCTGAGGTGATATGGTGAGATGTGCCAGAATCAACCATCTAGCTGTGGTTGCTGTTGTAATATCCCAAGAGCCCAGAGAAAGGTAATATATATTGAGAATAAGTAAGGAAGGAAACAACACTAGCTGGATATCTTTTAGCCTAAATATAGGCAAAGAACTCTCGGGTTAAGCGTGCTTGAATTGGGGAAGTTTAAGGATGGGTGACCCCTGGGAAGTTCGCATAAGCCCATCAGGGTAAGTTGTTCTGGTCCTTCCTACCGCTCGATGCGAGATGTTACATGTGATATCAGAACCGACCCTTAGAGAAGGCAGTTCGATGAGGGCAGTGAGTGGTGCTGAGGCTCAAGGTCCTATACAAGTAGTGGCTTATGGCAGACTTCTAGGATGGTATCCTCCAAAGGGGAGAAGATGTGGGACCAGTTGTAAGGTCGCATGATAAGGACGTCATGTGCTCAAGGGAGGGAGAATGTAATACCCCAAGAGCCTAGAGAAGGGTAGTATATATCAGGGATAAGAAAGGAAACAACACCACTGGATACCTTTTGGGCTGAATGTAGGCAAAGAACTCCCGAGTAAACTTGCTTGAGCTAGGGAAGCTTAAGGATGGGTGACCCTTGGGAAGTTCGCGTAAGCCCATCAGAGTAAGTTGTTTCGATCCTTCCTATCGCTCGATGTAGGATGTTACAGTTGTTACTTCTAGGATTATTCTACGTGAAGTTGGCTTGTGGCGTTGAGAATGGATATGGGAGAGATCTGCAAGTTTTAGCATTGTGACCAGGTATGTCACACAGTTGACACACAACGCATGGTTGATTATTGTTGTAGTAGGGACACCAATACTAATTGTTGGATGATTGAGTGCCTAAATTGGAAAAATGGCTCTTGTTGTGATAAGGTTTGTTATTGACATTCCCCTGGTTTGGAGGTTTATTCCCATACTAAGAATGCATACCGCTATTATTATTCCAATGGGGCTGCTTGCCTTTGATGTTGTTGCTACGTTGATTATGATGTTGCACCTTTTTGTATATTAGTTTTGAAGATGACAAATATCTATTAGCTTAATCCCTAAGTCATGAGTCAAGATTATGATTTTCAACATATATCAATTTCAATATCAAGTATTATTTTGTTCAAATGAAACCAAGTTAAGTTCATTCTTATACATATGGAGATTTGCAAAAACAAGTATTATGATTTAAAAGAATCTCCTAAAGTGATTTCCAAAATTAGCCTTGAAATCGTTAGTCAACATAAAGCAAAAAATTGTTCTAAGGCAAAAGACCAACTAGAACATGTTTTTGAAAATGTTTTCTTTTTGGAAAACTATCTCCTGGTATTTTGATATCCAATATCCCTTGGTATTAAAACGATTTTTAATGAATTTTTTATTAAATAGAAAGTATATATTTTGGAAGTGGTAATATTGTTAAATCTTGAGTTTGTACTAAAACCAAAATTCTACTTTCTTATTGTTATGGATTTTAATTTTTTGGATATTTTTATTAAATCCAAATAGGGGGTACTTTCTTATTTACATTTATGTATTAAATTAAATAGAAGGTAAAATATAAATAAAAAAATGTGGACATTTACTTGCTATGGATTGTGCTTTCAAGTAAATCCTTCTGAAAATCTATCATGTTTTTATGCATGTTTCAAAACCCCTTCTAAAAAGGTTTCAATGTTTTTGTGCATGTTATTTTGAAACATCTTTGTAATTCATATGTTTTGAAATAAGGTTTAGGATTATGTTTCGAAACCTGTATGCTATGTTTCGAAACCTGTATGCTATGTTTCGAAACCTGTATGCTATGTTTCGAAACCTCCATTCTATGTTTCGAAACCTCTGACATTTCTCTTAGCAGATCATTTAAAAAATTGAGATGCATGTGTACTGCAATTTTTTTTTCACCAAAATCATTTGTTTAATGTTTTCTTCATACTCTATAAATTCAAATTCAAATTTGAAATAGAGATCATTATTATATGTTAGTGGGGAATAGATTATGTCTCCCACTCAATGTTGTCTCTAAGTGCAAGTATAGCTAGAAAGGCTGTATGTTTCGAAACCTTAGTGTAAATTTGTGATGATTCAAAACCTGTATGCTATGTTTTGAAACCTTCTTTTTTGTCTTGTCTCTAACGACTATAAACGACTAGATTTCTATCTCTTGATATAAATAGTAGGTGTTTGAAGACAAGAACAAGTTAGAACAAGAGAGCACACACTAGAGACACATACACAAGCACAAGTGGTGATCAAAACGTTTATTCCAGCTTTCAAAGAAGATCTTTTACAAATCCTAATCTCGTGCATTGCAAGTGTGAAAGGAGAAGCAAGTGCAAACAACGAGTCTCATCAATTCAACTCTCCTCACCTCAAGCTAAGAGATTTGTCCAACCATTGGTAAGATCTTCATTGCTATAAAGTCATTGGGCTTTAAAGATAAAATTTTATTTATCTTGTTGATTGTTGCAAGGTTTGAGTTGAACCTAAAACTCACTTGTTGTAAGGTTTGAGTTAAACCCGTAAAAACTCATTGTACAAGGTTTTGGGAGTGAACTATGGTAAAACCCTTGTTGTGGTTGATCACCAGTAAAAGTGATTGGGATTGAAAAATTATTCAAGTGGGTAAGCTTAAAGGTAGTGGACTGGACGGGGTGTCGAACCACTATATATCTTGTGTGCACCAAATTTATTATTTTGCTTGCTTGTTATTCATTGCTCTAGCTTTCAAAAGAATTGTTTTCAAAAGCTAAAACAAGTTTTCTTTGAAGCACAAGAATTGTCATCAAAGTCTAAAACATATTTTCCTTAAGCATAAGCTTTTTCATATACATAAGTATCTATCTTTGATCTCAAACTCCTTTGGTATACTCTTACTTATGTAAATCATCTTTGCCAAAGATCATTATTTTGAAATATAAGCCAAAAGATTTCAAATCAAGCAAAGCAGAAAAGTATATTTCGAAACATACAATATATATTTCGAAACTAGCAAAATAGTGAGGTATATTTCTAAACATATATAGTAGGTTTCGAAACCTACTTAACAGAAAGGTTTATTTCGAAACATATACCCTATATTTCAAAACATAGTATTCTGCCATCAACCATTGTTTTAATTATCGAAAAAATTATACAAAACCCAATTCACCCCGCCTCTTGGGATATATTTTCCATCATTAGGACCAACAGATTAAACTGAGCAGTGATAGATAACTTTTCTTGTGTGCTTTAATGCTAATTGATGATCACCCAGTTTGTCATGTAGCTCTTCAAAGGAAATAAAAAAGTCACGTGCACGGATATTGTTGTAGTGATCTCCTTAAATTTGGAGCTAAGGCTCTTTGAGTATGGTATGAATGAGTTAATCCTCAGTTATTTGTGAGCCTGTTAAAGCAAGAGTTTTAGAGACATTTTTCAATGTTTGCATATAATCAACAATGCTTCAATTCTTAGTGGTTATGTTTGTAAGGATCTCTTAAAGTCTCATAATTCGAGTGTGAGACTTACTCGCATAAGTCCGCTCGAGGCGACTCCATAGATTAGCTGCTAATTCAATAGATGTAATGAGAGGCACTATAGAATCAAACATAGATTCCAAAATGGCATGAAAGAGAAAATTGTCATGTCATCACCATAACGAGTATGCAGGATTTGGTGAAGTTGTATGACCATCTAAGTTTGCAATAGTGGAGGGAGGACATGGATATGTGCCATCAATGTAACCCTTGAGATCATAGCCAAACAACATAGATTGAAATTGTACTCTCTAATAGTGGTAATTAAGTTTGGTGAGTTTAAGAGGAAGCTGAGTAGCTACGTTGATTAATATAGAGATTACAAGTAACCTTTTTGTGTGAGATCTTCAAAAAGATCTTTTTGTGTGAGATCTTCAAGAGAGAGTTTTGTATTTTTACATTTTCAATCTCTCTTCTATCCAAGAGAAATACTTGTAATCTCTATATTAATCTATTTTTCTCTGGAGAAACCCTTTTACATCTATCGTAAAAGTTTGTAAAGGTTACACCTAAACCTAAAAAAATAGTTTGGTTGTGATTGATCCAAGTGTAAAAGCTAACTTGTAAAGGTTAAATAGCTGATATTGTTTAAAAGTTACAAGGTAAAGGAAAAGGTAAAATCTATGTGTTTGCCAAAATCCTTAATGATAAACCAAGGTAGTGGAGTACACTTTGAAAGCTGAACCACGTTAAATCTCGTGTGCTGTTGTAACACCCAGGATTTTTATAGAAATGATCCATTTTAGAGATGATGAGATGGATTGAGGATTCAATAAGGAACGGGTGGAGTTCGAGCAAAATATAGTATGTTTTAAGGAGGTTTTGGGCAAAAGTGTAATTTCTCACAAATTTTTGGAGATCATTTTGGAACAAATAATGGTACCCAAAAATGTAAGAAGCATTATAGGAATCCTTGGGAATGGAAGGATGGCATTTTGAAGGCCAAAATGAGATTTTCCAAGTTAAGAGGGGTGAGAATGCAAATATGTGAAACTTTGGGCCGAAGTGTAATTCTTGAAAATCTGCAATGGGCTCACTGGAGAAATGAACTAGCCAAACCGATGGTTGGAGGTAATCATATCAAAAGAGATAAGAACGACACGTGGCGACACGAGATTAGTCAAAAAATCTATAAATAAAAACCTTGGGTACCAAGCATTCCAAGTGAGATTTGGCTTGACTTTTGACAAAATTGAGAGATCCAAATGAGGGAAATGATTCTTAAGAAAGAACGGGAAATTCTGCAAAAAGAAGGAGAGGAATCGGAGAAGAAATGAGGAAGAATGGACTTTGTCAAAGTTTCCAAAGCTTCATCGGAGTTCGATCCAAAACTGCTAGAGAACAACGAGGTAAGTTTAGTTTTTTGTTATATTCCTATAAAGGGGAAAGAGGGGGAGCCGTAGGTTCAAACGGAAGTCAAATCAGAGTTAAAACGGAGGAGATATGGCCGAAAAATTGAGTTGTAGTGTCACCATCGCCGGAGAAGACATCGGCGTGTGCAATACATATGCCACTGCTAGCTCGGTGTGGGCCCTTTCCGAAGGCGTGTGAGGGCGTATCCCAACTCCTTTTTCCCTGCAATTTTACACATAAATAAGTTTAATCAATTAGAACAATATTATGTAAAATATTTGATGTTTGGTTTGCAGGAATTGATGTTTTCTACAGAAAAAACGTCGGATCCTCTATTAAGAGGCAAGCTCCCACTCCTTTATTTATTTTATGCAAGCTCTTAACCTTATCCTAAGTTATTCTCTTTCTTGGTTGCATGTAAGTGTGGAGTTCTAACCTAGTCAAGAGGGGGGGTGAATTGACACCTTTTAAAAACTTTAATGCAAAACTTATGCACATATATATATGAGAAATCAAATTTAATATAAACCAAAATTGTAGTTGAGAGTACGGGAGCACTTAAATGCTAGATGGATAATATGATATCTGCCAGCTGTGCTAGTATGTGCTTAGATCCAATATACTCTTCAAATTACAACTTGGTGAAAAACATGTGATTTGAATGCACACAATAACAAGACTTTAAATAAACCAAATGGAATATTGAATGAGTACAAAGAATGATCAATTAAAGCAAATCAGAATATAATAGCCAACAAGAATGTAGGCCTTAGGATTTGGCCACACAAAAACAAAAACAAACAAGTATAATCAAGCAAGAATAAGTAAAGAGTGAAGAGAAGAAGGACACAGCGATTTATAGTGGTTCGACCCTTATGGCTTACATCCACTACCTAAGGATTCCCTTCCTTAGGATTTTCAATCAAATCCACTATATGAAACTTTTCTTACAACCACCAAAGCCTTCACTTGGCTTCACCACCACCAAACTATTTTTGGAGTCTCACACTCACTAGTTTGGATTTTGTACGCTCTTTACAAGATAGTAGAGATTGAAAAATAGGGTTCTCTCAAAAATAATACAATGAAGTGTAGAGAACTCTCTTAGTTTTCTCTCAAGAAGATAGAGGAAAAGAAAGACTTAGAGAGAATGAAAATCTTGGCCAATGATGTAGAGAATAATAGGGCTTCCAAAAGTTGTTCCAAAGGCTTCAAGAGATCCTTTTATATAGTGTTAGAGTTGGCTTTCCTTGATCAATCTCAGCCCTCCATGTGTCAAGTCTTCAAGCCAATCTTAGCCTTTCGTTTTGAATTTTTGATTTACCTTCCATAATCAGCTAACTTGATTGATCTTCAAGACCTTTGACTTTTGTAGATCTCCAATCAGCCTTGAATGAGCAAATCAATTCCAATAATGCATGGCTGATTTCAAGGATTAAAAATATTATCCAAACCCTTCATAATTCTTGCAAAATCGAAATTAAATAACAAATGATCAATTCTGACTTCTAGTTGATCTTCAAACTCCTTTGATTATGCAATTGGCCCCTTAGCTTCCATAACAAGCATAGCTAATTTGAAATTTGAATTTAAACCTCTAAATGGTGTAAAATCCTTCCAAATATTCTCAGATAATGAAGCAAATTTGTCCAATAATGAAGATATCAATTATAACTTCAAAAGCCCTTAATTGATCAAGTTTCCATACTAAAAAATGTTGACAACAAGAAGAGAATCAATTTGTGTAGCTGAATATATGCAAGATATCCTTAGAATATTCTCCCATAATGAAGATATCAATTAGCTATAATGAAGATATCAATTAGTCATAATGAGTAGGATAATTGATTCCATGATTTGAGTAGAGGATCCTTTTAATGAGATAGAATCAGCAATAAAGGAAAGTAATATCAATCAAGGTTTAACTTTCAAACCTTAATTTCCTCCATTAATGTTGAATAATAGGGCTAAATCTTTAACTTCTCCATTTGAATGCAATTCAAAAATTCTTCCATATTTAACTAAGTAAAGAAGCTTCTAAGAACCTTTAAATTTACTCCATGATTCTCTTACCATATTTAGACCAACGAGAAGATGTAACCTTGATGAGTGTGCTCCACGTGGCTGCCATGTCATCAAAATGCCACATTAACAATGCCATGTCGCCAAGTTACATATATGGCAACTCCATATAGTGGACTACTCCAATCTCCTCAAAAACTTCCATATATATCTTTTGAACTTCCCATATATGAACAAGGATTCAATATATCTTCTAGACTTTCCATTCTAAGAAGAACTTTCCATTCATAGCTCAAATACTCAAATTTCTAGAAAGCTCTCTAAAAACTTGTTTCCATATATAATGAAATCTCTATATAAGTATAAGAAGTTTCCATATATAACCTGTGTCATGAAATCACTAAAGAATAGCTTTGTAAGCCTTATGAAGGCTTCATACTTTGTTAGAACATAAAATATAAATTCACATTTACACATGCCAATCATCAATCATCAAAATCTACACTCAACAGTAAGTTCTCGTTGCGAATCTTCTTCGTATTGTATTCTCTCTTTTGACTGCATGTAAGTTCCCGTTGCAAGTCTTCTTCATATTTTTTCTCTCTTTCGACTGCATGTAAGTTCCCGTTGCGAGACTTCTTCATATTATTCTCTTTGATGTGAACAATCTAATCGGGTTTATTTATTTAGCCTGTAACGTAAATTCTAGTTGAGTCAAACTTATAATCTAAACGAGGGTTTTGATTCGCCCTCAAATTCTTCAGGAATGACGCTTTATTATTAGGTTTAGTTTACGCAAGGAATTGTGTCTCCTTGCGAAAGGAATGTTATGTATGGGCTTATGGGTGTTTAAGGGTATAGGGTAAAAAGCTACTGGTTGTCGATCGTTAGGTCGTGATAGTCGCTCGTTGGATGTATGGACACCAACTATCGGTCGTTGTGACAAGTCACAGATGAGCCAGGAAAAATGGTACTGCCAGTCACCCACTTTGTTTATTGTGCATGTCATGTCATTATTGTAACACATGGGGGTTGGGTTGCATTTATTGGGGGAAACATACTCTATGTGTGTGGGGAAGTGTGCGCATTTGCATGACCCGGTTAGCCTAAGTGCCAACTTGGGTATACTGGGTGAGTATATACATTTAGAGCATTTCGCACGTGTGTGTTCCTATGTGGGAGTAGCATGGCCTGATGCTTAGTTTATGGGGGCCTTGTCATCACGTTTATGCTGCAAAGGCCATTGCATTTCTTACGTATTGTATTACATGGTAAGGAATAGTGACTAACATGAGGGAGCATAAGACAGTGGGGATGATCCCCCAGCAGCAACATGTTACGATGATGATATGTTATGATGATAATAGGAAAAGGCGATATGTTATGAATGACAGGAAAAACCAAATAATGTGATCAGGATTAATGATATGATAGCCTATATTGGGTTGCTAATAGGTTTGTATGCGGGACTTGGGTGCCAATATGTGTATCTTATGTGGGCCCTAAGGACTGTATACGTGATGCTTACTTTATGTTTATGCATTTAGAGCTAATACACTACACGAAATGTTGCTACATGGGCATGAAACACATAGGGTGTGGGGAAAATTTTATTCTTAACCTGTTGCCTTCATACTGTTATGCTTGCGAGTCTTGCGGCTCATGTTTGCTTGCGCCATTCCAGGTAAGGGTTAGGCTTCCAATATTAGCGAGTTAGAAGGTGCTCAAGGTGGGGGTTAAACATGTACAGAGCTGTCTCGACCATAAGATCCTGGTGGTGTCTTCTTGTTGCAAATATTTTAATAGGGTAACATGTTAGCTTCGGTACTACTTAGTGTAATCGACCCTAATGTATGGCTAAGGTTGTAAAAGATGATGTATGTGGTGGTAATAGAGCTCAGTTATTGTAATACCCAAAGAGTCCAGAGAAGGGTTGTAATACCCGAGAAATTCGAAAGGACTCAAAGGTAATTTATCTTAGGGAAAAAATGAAATTTAAGGATAAATTGAGGATATAACGGTAATTTATTACCGTATGGACGATCGAATCGACTGTTGGGAGTGCCCTGGAGCCGAGATATCAAAGGAAAATGATGTGGCATTAACAAGCACCCCGAGATATGATTTATACCATCAAAAGAAATAAGATCAGGAACAGTTTTCGATACAGCTAAAATGCAGCTGCCAATTAGGCTGCAATACCAAATTGTTATAGACGACTTCTCGAAAGTCAACAGAAGCTTGAGAGGGCTTCAATTTTTCATAAGGAACAACCCTTCAGTGGTTTTAGGAAGAAACGAAGAGGTTTAGGGCCAAAACGAAGATTCGAGCCTAAGTGCAATTTTTTGAAATTGCTAGAGAGAGATCGAAACGATATTTTTTCGGAATCCTCAGGGGTCAAAATGATGTTTTAGGACTTGAGGGACTTATAGGCAATTATCAAAAGTCAAGAGGCTTGGTGAAATGAGCCAAAGTTTGAGGGGCCAAAGTGTAATTTTAAGAAAATCTCCAAACAACCATGGCCGACCAACCCATCAGATCACCGAAATTGGCTACCGGGATGGCACGAGGGTTGCTCAGGGAGCATCTTTTGTAAAGGGCTGGCCGACAACGGCCAATGGGTTGGCCAGAAAAGCAAAAGAAAGCGGCCGAAAGTTGACCGAATTTTTCGTGCGCCTGCCACTCCTTTTTCTGGTCGAATAAGGTTTGCTTGAGGTCGATCCAGGGGCTGGTGAAGCTCTAAAGGAAGTGGGTCGAGTGGCCAAAGGCATTTGAGGCATCGAGGATGCCTATAAATAGGGGTTCTTGATAACCAAAAATGAAGAAAGTTTGGTTTCAAAATTGGCTGCGATATTGAAAGAATTGAGGCTCGAGAATATGGGGCTTTTGAAGCCCATGAGGTGTAGAGCATATCTAGAAACTTTGGAGCGTTTTGGTGGTCGTTTGATGGCCGTTCGAGAGCTCGCTGGAAAATGAGGCGGACGACCAAGCCGAGGCTTTGGCCGCCCGATTGAGGCACCTTTGGTGCTTGTTTCGGGCATCAAGACATGCCATTTGGATCTACTAGACGAGGGGAATCAAAAGGTGGAGTCAGCCTAGAACGCCGCACGACCGTCGCCGGAGAAGACGACCGGCGCGTGCCGGTCACGCGCTGCACCTCACATGCCCCCAGTCGCCCTAGCACGTGCAGGCATGTGCAGGCGCGTGGGGCTCGGGAAAATTCTGAAAAAAAATGTGGAAAAATCAGGAAAATTATTTTATGGAGGTTTGTGCAAAAAAATTAGGATTTGGGATTCCCGATGTCTCGATTTTAGCACCAAAGAATCTCATTTTGCGTGAAAACGCAACATCCGGGTAAGTCCAGTATTTTTCCCTTGAAGTTTATAACCCATAATAAATTGTTGTGAAATTAGATTTGAGAAAATAGTCCTGAGGTATTTATTGGAATTTTTGGAAAGGAAAATGAAAGAAAATGAAGGAAAAATGAAATAAGTGGAATATTGAGGATATTTAGTGATTAAATATCATTTTGATGATTGAGGTGATTGAGATGATGTGATTAGTGCAACTTTTGAGAGTTGGCACGAGAATTGAGGTCAGGTACGCATATCGAGGCAATGCATGCTTTTCAAGGTGTCTTGATCTTTAGGGAAAATGTGAATTTTCCTATCATAACTATGGTTTTGTGAGTGGTTTTCTCCCAAGAACACATGTTCATGATATGTTTGTCATATATGCATGTTGTTATGAATGCAATATTTATTTTTCTTATATTGCATGGAAAGTCGTGATAATTGCATGACATGATATTATTGTCATATTGATATTTGTGCATGGGAATGGGATGTCGCCCCCAGAGTGTAGCCGTAATTCCCCTAGGGCAATGATGGAATAACGTTAGGCTTATCTTGCAAAGGTTCGGGATTTACCTAGGATTTTGTACCAGGCTGATGAGCCTAGGAAGTTACATTAAGGGCAAATGTTATTCATATATCACATCATGCATTCATATATATGTTTTGGACCCTCACTAGAAGTTTCATCTTCTAATGGATTATACCCCTGGAATATTCAACGTTCCAGTTTAGACTTGCAGCTCAGGCAAGGAGCAGGTTGAGATATGTCGGCATGTGATGGCGTGGCTGATGGATTCAGCGAGCTGACTCGGATATGTTTTAACTGATGTTTTATTTATGATTAACCTTGTTAGAATATTATGGAATCTCCATGTATTTATGTATTTCAATATTGAGGATATGATGTTAACTATGGTATGGATTTTTATGTTATAAATAAAGTGAACTGATTATGTACCATATCAGGTTTCGATTATCGCTTCCGCATTTTTAATGATTTACTGGGGGGGTTTTGTTGGAACTCGGTACTTAAGGTTTAAGTTATGTACCGAGAAAGAAAGAAAAAAAATAATTTATATATATTTTGGGCCCCAGCATAGTGACACGCTCAGTAAGAGAAAAACGGGGTGTTACAAGGGTAGTATATATCGAAGATAAGTAAGGAAGGAAATAACACCAACTGTATACCTTTTGGGCTGAATGTTGGCAAAGAATTCCCGGGTTAAGTGTACTTAAGCTGGAGTTCAAGGATGGGTGACCTCCTGGGAAGTTCGCTTAGACCCATTAGGGTAAGTTGTTCCGATCCTTTCTATCGCTCGATGCGGGATGTTACAGGTGGTATCAGAGCTGACCCTTGGAGAAGGCTATCCGATGAGGGTGAGGAGTGGCACAGGGGCCAGAGGGCCTAAACAAGGAGCGACTCCTGGCAAGCTTCTAGGATGACAGCCTCCAAAGGGGAGAAGATATGGGGCCAGTTGTAAGGTCGCATGATGAGAACGTTATGTGCTCAAACGAGGGAGAATGTAATACCCAAATAGCCCAGAGAATAGTAGTATATATCGAGGATGAGTAAGGAAGAAAATAACACCAGTTAGATACCTTTTGGGCTGAATGTTGGCAAAGAATTCTCGGGTTAAGCGTGTTTGAGCTTGGGAAGCTTAAGGATGGGTGACCCCCTAGGAAGTTTGCGTAGGCCCATCAGGGTAAGTTGTTCCGATCCTTCTTATGGATCAATGCAGGATGTTACAGTTATCATATATGTGTTTGATGGCTTTTGTATTTTCATTAAGACTCTAGTAGATGCCAACCATTATGACGCTTCCTCTTGAATTCCTCGATCGGGATTTCCAAGGAAGAGGTCACCATGAGTTTTTAGTAACCATGCTAATGTCGCATCCTTCAAAAAAGTTATATATAAATATTAACCATAAAATGGGGGTGTTACAGCTACATTCTTACTTTTTTTATATTCTTATTTTATTTCAATTATTTAATTTTTTAAGGGTGAACAAGGTTTAATTCACCCTTTCCTAAACTAACAATTTCATAGAATTTTACAACCTTTTCAAAGTAATTCTCAAAATTAATGACCACAAAATTACTTTCCCAAATCATTCAAAGTATTAGAATTTTAATAATTATACTAATACCTCAAAACTTTCAAATGATCATCAGTCAAGTCAATTCTAAAACTTTTCCTCAAAAATTAATTTGCTAAAATTTCATAAAAATTTGATAATTACTAACACTCAAATTTTTAAATTACTCATTAATGTATTTATTTGATGAATTTTCTTAGAAATGAACACTCTAAAAAGTTCTATAAAATTTTAGAATGTTACAATACTTGAAGCAATGTTAGCCAAAAATTTATAGAATGGTTGAAAAGCTCAAGTTTCATTAAGAGAATAAAGAAATGGGGTCATTGGAGCTGATGGATGATGGAGGGATCAAAGGGTGGCAATAAGCTCGACAAAGGATGGAAATGGCAAATAGAGAATGAAAGAAAGAGAGAAAATGGAGATAGGAGACATAAAAGGAAATAAGAAGATATAAGCTCTTGATAGCGAAGGGGGAAAAGATTGAATAGAGGGGTTGTAATGGTGGCAATGTTTGAGGGTTGTAATGGTGGTAACAAAAAAGACTTTTAACAATCAGAATGAGGAAGAAAGTAAAAAATGAACAAAGATGAGAGATAATCTAAAGAAGCCATAAAACAAAGATATTGTGGTGAGAAGTCAATGAAGATGATGGCCACTAGTTGCTTGGAGAAAACGAGACATACAAGGTTTAGGGTAGTAGGGTGCGTACAAGTAGAGGGTGATATTTATTGTTAAAGAGTCAAAGAGTTGATATAAATCAAAGGGAGTTATGAGGCATTATATTGGGGTCTTACTTTTATAAAGTTTAACACTATAAAACTATAAATAAATTCTATGCGTAAATAGGTGGACCATTCTAGCCCGATCGAGCCTAGCCCAGTAAAAGTCCAAGACCCCTACCGACCTTCTGGCCTAATCTCGACCATCTTTCTACCTGTCAGTGATCACCTCTGTACCTTCAACACTCCTGTGCCCGCTCTAGATTTCATCCTCATTAATAGTAGATCTTATCTGCATTTAATGAAGATCCATTTGGCACCATGCCACCATTAGGGAGCCCCGTCGATGCCGAATATCCAGTCACATCACCATACAACGCCTAATGCAAACATGCATGCAGGAAAATCTCTTCTCATTCTATATAAATCAGCTCTATCAAGAGTCAAGGTATATTCTTTTCGAGCCTATTGATATTCTGCCAATTTTCTTTCTTACTTACTTGAATGTCTGAGTACTTACAAGTGCCAGCCACCCTCCCACCCCTACCATGCCGATCGTTGAACTCTATTTCCTGTCGTTGCAACCTTACGTCTGATCACCCCTTTTGCTGGAAGGAACAATAGCAATTTTTTGAAAGTTTGTTGTCGACCAGCCATGGTATCGCGCGAAGGCATTGGTAGCCAGGCATGGTGTTGGTGATGACGAATAAGAACACAACAAAGATTGTAGAGGGATAACGCCAAGGGAAAAGAGATGAAAGGTGTAGTGGCATTGAAACTTTAATGGGCCCTCTTGCCTCATGGGCTGGCTATTTGAAGACCCATGGCCCCTTTTTTTATCCTAAAATATTTTATTTATTATGTTTTTTTTTTGAATATTCAAGTTATTTTATTTGATAATTTGTTTTTGGATTATTTATTTTTTAAAAAAAATAGTATTAATTTGAAACATTAAAACCTTAACATTGTAAAAAAAACATAGTTGAAAATACAAAATAATTATTAGGGATAAATTATTCTTAAAGTATTTTTAAATTTTATATAAATTGGTTGGGTAATAAGTATTCAATAATGGGTTGGGTGCCCATTATCTGATAGTGAGAAAGGGAGATTGAGTAGAAGACTTGGGGACAAGAATAAGAATGGAGATGGGGAGGGAAAATGTAACGTGGAGATGAAGAGAAGAAGTAATGATTTAAGTATAAATCGCACCCATGCCTGGTTTGAGAGATCGTTTCCCTGGGTTTGTAGGAGTCGGAAAGAAAACAAACAGAATGAATACAAGCAAAGTGCTCCAAAGCCCGCCCTCGCCAACGAAAATGCAGCATTACCTTCAATGTGCAGAATAAGTTCTGGTTGGGAAGTAATGTACTGCAAATGTAGCCTGTCCCCATCAAATCTCAACCTACATGATCTCATCAATAGGAAAATTAATGGAAGAAAAACAAAAATCCCCATTTTGAAAAGTTGCTAACTGTCATGAAACTAGAGCTTATAGTTTTTTTTTAAAAAAAAAAAGAAAAAAAATGATATTTTTAGAAACTGTAGGGGCGACTATGTAAAAAGATTCTCTAATTTTCATGATCTAGGGCTTGCATTAAGAGGCTATTTGGCTTAGCGGTTTGACCGTGTATAAGCCATTACAGCAACTGATCCGCTGCCATGCGTTTGATGGTTAAGTGTTTGGCTGAGCATTTCAACTTATACACTACTGAAAAGCTGTTATAACAACGTTTAGCAAAAGCTGGTACCCTCCAGCTTTGCCAAAAAAACGCTGGTAAATTGACCAACAAAAATACCAAAATATCCATCATCTTCTCCAGGACCTCTACGCTACCATTACCGTCGCCCCTCCTTCATACCACCATCACCGTCATCCAGCGGGTCGCTGCAAGCAACCTCATTCTAGATCCAGGTCAGGCCATCACCGATCCTTCTTCTAGATTCGTCACCACAACCGTTATCTCCAGCGACTTTCTTCTTCCAACAATCTCCTTCTTCCAAATTCGTCTGTCTCCTCTGGTATATCTTTCGACCTCCTTCTTCTTCTCATTAGTTTATATATATATATATATATATGTTGTGTATTTTCTTTTTCCTGTATTTATATGTATATATTTTTTATATACAACTTATTTCATCAGTTGTATATATCTTTTTATTTACATATAAAAAAATATGTTGTGTATAAACTTGTAATTGTATATAATTTCTTTGATAATTATATAATTGTACTGTATTAATATTTTTTTTGATAATTATATATAATTTATTAACTTATAATTGTAAGTATTCTATTAATTAGAAATTAATTTATAATTTATTTGATCAAAAATAGTATTTTTATGCTTTTAAATTATATTATTCAATATCATGTCTATTTTAGTCTTTTTATCAAGTTCTGATAGTTTATTAGCTTTTACAAACCAAACACATAACTAATAATTGATAATTTAAAAGCGCATCTATCCAAACACATTATCAACTTAAACACTATCTAACTTTTAAGTTAAAAGCTATTCAAAAAAACGCTAAACCAAACAGCCTCTAAATATATATGGTGGAGACAAGAAATGATAATGATTGGCCTTGTTCCACTTGTCATCAACAAACACAAGAAATATGGTGGGAGACAAAAGCATGGTATAATAATTAGGTCATTCCAGTATTCGACATGAGAAAGCAAAAACAAGGATCCAAAAACAAGAAGAGCATCTGAAACTATGATAAGAATCAATTTCTCTCAGCAGGATTCATATATGTGACAAACAATAGACTGCAATCCTTCTCATATTACAATGTCAGCTCATAAAAAAAAAAACACATAATCATTAGAGATACGCCGAAAACAAAGACAAGGGGGAACATAGTGCAGATACCTTGCCGATTACTTCAAGCATATATATATGTGTGTGGGTGTGTGTAGTTTTGATGCCTCAACTTCCTATATCGTAGTAGACAGGGCCATGGAGCTAAGTATGTTAATCATCCTGTCCATTGCATCGGTTCTTTTAATTTCAGCCATCTTCTTTCGGCATTCATGGACCTCTCCAAAAGCAATGGAGGTGATCCCAGGCAGCCTTGGCTGGCCTGTTGTAGGGGAGAGCTTCTCTTTCCTATCCGAATTTTCGAGTCCGTCTGGGATTTTCAACTTCATGAACAAGAGGCAACAGAGGTAACTAGTTAAGAGATCCATCTTTATGTCAAAACTATGAAGCAACAGTTTTTGATCTTTCATTTATTTTAGGTATGGGAAAGTATTTAAGACTTACGTACTGGGGAGATTTACTGTTTTCATGACTGGGAGAGAAGCAGCCAAGATTTTGCTAACAGGGAAAGATGGGATGGTGAGCTTGAACCTGTTCTATACCGGCAAGCAAGTGCTCGGTCCCACGAGCTTGCTTCAACAGAATGGGGAGGCACACAAGCGGCTTCGCAGGCTCATAGCAGAGCCCCTCTCGGTGGATGGCCTAAAGAAATATTTCCAGTTTATGAACAATCTGGCCATTGAAACCTTGGATACATGGAATGGGAGAACCGTCTATGTTCTTGAAGAGGCTTCCACAGTTTGTTCTAATCTTGGACTTGCAAAACTCAAAATTCATGGCCTTGTGTTGTTTTGATATTATAACTGAGTTTATTTAACAATGCAGTTTACACTCAAGGTCATAGGCAATATGATCATGAGCTTAGAGCCCCACGGTGATGAGCAAGAGAAGTTCAGAGCTAATTTCAAGCTCATTTCTTCTTCATTTGCATCCTTGCCGTTCAAAATTCCGGGGACAGCTTTTTATCATGGCATCAAGGTAAGCTTCTTACCAGTTTGGCAAAGTCAGTTTACAGTGTCAATAAAATTTTAACAAGGATGCATCGAGAAAGAAAAGGAAAAGAAGAAACAATAGCATACCTCGAATCGTTCAATAGCAATGCTGCAAATCAAAATTTGAGTAATTCCAGCAATCTCCTGATCAGGCTCGCGATAGGATGTATGCAATGTTAGATTCGATTATTTCCAAGAGGAGAAATGGAGAGAGCTTTCAGCAGGACTTCTTAGAATCCCTAATAACGAAACACAGCAAAGATGGTGCTGAAGGAATACATGATGACAGTAAACTGACGGACAAACAACTGAAAGACAACATATTAACCCTCCTAGTTGCAGGTCATGATACAACAACCGCAGCAATCACATGGCTCATGAAATTCCTTGAAGAAAATCCCACAGTTTTGGAACGTCTTAGGGTAACATTTCTTTGCAATCCTAGCAGCAGGCTCCCAAATATTTTCTGTTAAATTCTACAGGTTAATCAATTTGACGGTGGATTTGCAGGAGGAACACAGGGAAATTAGAGAGAACAGGAAGGATGGATCAAGTCTTACCTGGCCTGAAGTCAACAACATGCCTTACACTGCCAAAGTCAGCAATATGCCCAACATTTTCCTTTGTTAAAAAATCTTACAGAAGTTTACATTCTGAACATTCTTCTCATCTTTCATGTTCAGGTGATCAGCGAAACTCTTCGCAGAGCCACAGTCCTGCCTTGGTTTTCAAGAAAAGCTGCACAGGACTTTGAGATTGATGGTAAACATTGTACAAATATGCGGCACTGATATTTCCAACTGAAATGTGTGAATTTTCATATCTAACTGTTTTCAGTAATTCAGGATACAAAATCCAGAAAGGCTGGTCAGTCAACTTGGATGTAGTTTCAATTCACCATAATCCAGAAGTTTTCCCCGATCCCTATAAATTCGACCCTTCCCGATTTGATGTGAGTCCTAGCTCCTCACAAGCTAGCTCTCTATTTTTCTTTGTGCCATTTGAATGATGGTAAAGACTTCACTGCCTGAATTGCAGGAACACATAAAACCTTTCAGCTTTCTTGGGTTTGGTAGTGGACCACGTATGTGTCCTGGAATCAACCTCGCCAAGCTGGAACTCTCAATCTTCATTCATCACCTGGTCTGCAGATACAAGTAAGAGAACAAAGAAAAAGTAGTAAATTTGGAGAGACAATGGACAAGCAGGAGATACCTCCTAGCTTCAATACATTTCTCAACTTGTAGATTATCATCTAAGCAGTTTCCAAATTGCCTAATTGCCTTTAAGCCATAAAACTTGGAATGTATGTGATAATATGTTATTGCCAAACTTCATGTCAGAACTTGAAAGAAAGTTTTATGAAATAATGCTTACCACTTTGATACCTTGCCCCCATTTCAGGTGGCGACCTCTGGAGAAAGATGACTCTGTCCAGCCAACCCTCGTCAGGATGCCACGGAACAAGTATCCAATTGTGGCTGAGCCTCTGTAAATCAATCTTCTAAAGCGACTCTCCAAGCATAGCTGCAGACTAGATAGCGAGGAGAAGCATAGCATACCCAGAAGAGGAAGAAATCAAAGACGAGGGCATGAAAAGATAAAAATAACTAATTCCAGGAATAACATCTTGTAGTAGAAACCTCCCATTCAGATGATAAACAAGATGACCAACAGTTTTAATAATTATTTTATCTTTAAATGAATATGAACATTGAACATTACAGTGGCCGGATGCTAATATCAGACAGCCAATGAATGAAGGAAATAAACAGACAGAGTGGTTGATAAGAATGCTGGACAAAGGTGCTTATATGCACCTAGAAACTATCCCCCAAAATGACTAGTTTCTGTCCTCCACCATGTGGGAGTCTGATTAGTATATTTTGCACTCTTATTTAGTTGTCCAAGCGTAGCATTTAAGTATTCAATGAACGTGATTGCTTCTCATTTTGGGTTCAATATTGTCAGTATAGGTACACATCAAATGCAAAGCAGACATAAAACAAAAAGAAACAATTTCAGTGCATGATAAGAGTGGAAATAAAAATTGAAGGCATGGTTAGCTATCAACTCAAAATGAGGTGGAGAAAGTGAAAGTGGAATAAGAGCGAATAGTGGAAGGCGAAGGAGAGAGAGCCTAAAGAATAACTCTAGTGGGCTACACCGGTATGCATTTTGCTGTAGGAATTAAATTCTGGATCTCACGGTCTTACAGCAACAAGCATACCGCTGTAAGACCGCTTTAGGAATTATTTTCTAGAGTCCACGGATCTACCGCAACAAGCATACTGCGATAGGACCACGGTAAGGTTCTGAACTTCAATTCAAAGTGCGATTTCAGCCCATCTCTGTCCAATTCAATGAGGAACGAGAGTTTTCACTGAGCACGACTCAAAAACCCTAGGAATGGCTATATAAAGGCTTCATCTTGGAGTTTTGAGGGAGTTTTGGATGGAAGAGGAGCCGACGGAAGATTGAAGGGGTGTGAAAAAAGGCAAACTAAACTTTTGGTTGTATTTCTCTTTCTTTTTCTCAATCTCTGCTATGGATTCCGACTCTTTTCTTTTTCTTTTGATTGTAAGAATGCATTGCTAAGTATTTATAGCTAGGTTGAATGGTGAAACCTCGACTTCGATTTGTTTGATTTAAAGTTACTCTGTTTGTTATTTTCTTATTCATTCAGGTTGATTGTTTGTTATGTTCATAATATAGTTTTGATGCTTGATCACCATTAAAACGTATTTGTGATTTGTATTGCTTTCGAGAAATTCAATGCGGATTAGACATGGTAGAAAACAACGTAGGGTCCTATAATAGGTAGAGATACTGTTATGCCCTGTGAAATCATTTTGTGATAATCACTGTGATTGAATGTATGTTTATATGTTCGAATATTAACTAGAGATAGTTAATCTCATATATATATATAGAACTAAATGACCATCAAGAGAGGCTTTTGGTTATAATTGGATCATCGATTTTCAACCTAAGATAAGGAATAGCAAGATCTGAGTAATGAACAATTGAGTCATAGAAGGCCGACGGTGGATTCACAAACCCTAGTGCCTTATCCTTGTGAATTTTGAATCAAAAAAATTGTCCTAATTGCATCTTTTATTAGTAAATTAGTTTTCATCACAGTTGAAGTCATTGTTAAGTGTGTGTTAGGTTAAGGTTAAATCAGTTAGGGTAGACATTAAAAGTTAGTCCTCGTGGGTATGACACTCTACTTATCACTATATTACTTGTCACGATCTATCTACTTGCGGGATAGAAATAGGAGGACAAAGTCTTCTTTGTACACTCACCTATTCAAAGGATACAAACAAGCAAAGAGTATCCTCAGTACACAACCCTCCACACTTTTCTGAGTGTCCAGAGAGTGTCATTTTTGTACGCAACTTTACTACACTCATGAACCTCCAGTCACTTAAAAAAATAGCATTACCCTTGTTACCGCATCTAAAAGATACAAACAAGCAAGTGAACATAAAACTGTGCCGGCCATGTTTGTAGTTCAGTAATGTTCCAAATTCACTTGGCATCAAATAACTGAGCATTTTGTTTCGCTTTCAAAAATGGTAATTACCTGATCTCATTCACTTCTGAGAGAACAAAAGACAAATTGAAATTGCATGTAACTTTTCTGTGTTTTCCATCCCAACCAAACAAATGTCTCAATTCTATTTTTCTTATCTTCCGTTTTCTGCCTGTTCTCTTTCCCTCAAACAATTCCGAGATATATTAGGCCAACTTCCAGAAGTATTGAGTTAGAACTACTGTTAAGAATCTGCGATTACCAAAAAACTAATTCTAAATTGAAAATAGAAACTACATTCCTCACAAGGTAAAGAATACAGATAAGCTTAAAAGATCAGCCTTGATAGTAATTTAATGTTTGCTACAAACATACAACAGCAAGATCAAATGACCTTATTGCACTGACAAATCACTTGTGAAGAGGGCAGGCACAGTTCTCACTTCCTATGTCTTCTGCAAGACAGGGGTGCCGAACTTTCTCATCCTTATACCAGACTGAGCGTTTCTCAATTAATTCATTTAAGAAATTGTCCAGCTTCTCAATGGTAACATTTGGCATCACAATAACATGGGCCATATTTCCCTCGCAAGCAAGTTGCCATTTCCGAACAAACTCCTCATCTAGAGGTCGCTCAAACACAACTGTGCTGCTCAAGTCATTGAGCATAGCACTAATACCTGCTTCCCTAAGACGGTCTTTCAGATAATGAGCATTTCTAAGGCACTTCTGGACTTCTTTCTGGAACCCCTTATAGCCTTTTCTGTTCAGGGTGTACCACAGGAAGATTGGAGCATGGCCATTCCGGCTTCCCATTATTGTGGCATCCCTTGAAGCAAGGTATTCAACATTTCTTGAGAGGGTGTTGATGTGCTCAAGTCTTGTTATCTGGACACCACAAGGCATTGGACATCCTACAAACTTGTGGCCAGAAACACTAACACTTCCGATGGGCTTCTTAAATGTTACCTTTGGCGCCTGTTCATCACAAATAACAACGATAAGCAAACCAAAGAATAAGCGAACAATAATACAATAATCAATAATGCTTCATTTAAACTATGCATAAGATTGGAAGCATGGTAACAAGAATTGGTAGAGGGAGTCTTGGTAGATTAAACTTATTTGGATAGGTGCATTTGACCATATCTTTTGTCATCTGGAATTTGAAATTCCAAATCCATTCTTTGGTTACATAATTGTTGAAAGCATTTGAATCTGGCTCCAAATCCACCTGGATTTGAACCCAAAAAATAGAAAGGATTTGAAATGACACCTATGTATATGTCATTTCTAATCACAGAATTTAAAATGCAAGTGTTTCAAATGACATTATTCAAAATCTCTCTATCCAAACGCAACAAAGACGAATATGCAAATACATTATCATCCTTACTCAGCAGGGCAGGAAGCATGCTTGAACCATCTTTTCTACTAATTGGTCACACCAATTTGATTGGTTAAACTTTTTCACTATTCCGGCAAACTAGGAAGAAACAAACTAAGGGACGTATGATTAGGTTCACTGACCTTTATGATAAGAAATCACTGACACCACAAAACATCTAGTTGGGGCATCATAATACATTCCTTGAGCATTTATGGAGACATGCTAGAAATGCTATCCTGCAATGTGGCTCACTATGATTTGTCTCCGACAATATAACATAGCCTATGAAGTATGGTCCCAAAGATCACAAAGGAAAACTCAATATATCGAAGACAAAATCCTCTTCCATGTTTAAAAATGAAAAGTTGGGAGAATATCAAACCCACTTACACGTTTAACAAATGGCATCATGAGCCCAAATAAAGCTCCATCACAATGGATGTAGAATCGATCTTGCGAGAATCCACATTCTTCAAGGATCCGTATAACAAGGTCAAGATCATCAACTGCTCCTTTGACAGTAGTACCTGTGACGCAAGGACACAAATCAGCTCATGGAGGTACTAATGAGTGTGTTAATCGGGCTTCAATTGCCATGAGCATAGACAGGTTTGTCTGTGTATGAACTTATGCTCAACTGCTCAAGAAAAAGATACATGCACATAGAAAAACACAAACAGACACACATACCTATGTTCACATTGATGATGGCAGGTTTGTCTTTGTTCGGAAGTAGCTTGGCCTTGAAATCTGTGCAATCAATCTCCCCGGTCACCAAGGTCCCAACCTTTATGCAATCCATTCTGTACATCCTTGCAGCTTTGAATACAGAGTAATGTGAGTCTCGTGATGCATACAAAATTCCATCCGGAAATACTTCTCTTCTGCACAGTTCAAGTTATGCAAGAGTTAGATATTTTGAACATATAAACGATCCGCAGAACTTAAAAATGAAGACCCTCATGCTTAAGCTAAAATGCACTAACCCAACTAAGATTCCATGAAGATTGCCTTCTGTGCCGCAGTTTGTAATGTAACCCCAGTATTGGCTCTTCTCTATTTCCCATAGACGAGCAAACCAATCTAAAACACCTACTTCAAATTGTCTTGAATGAACACCATAATTGCTTTCAATAAATGGGTCGCCAAGGTTATTTATGGAGAAATGCTGCAATTGGGAAAGAGCACCATAATCGAAGTCCAGATTATATGGGTACCCTGTACAATAATTTAATACTAGAATAAGATAGCTGTATAGAAACTGATACAGGGTTTTAACAGTAATAGTTGTCTTAAAAAATAGTATCATAAAGGCAAAATCAACTCAGCACAGGTGGCACATTTGAAATATACCAATGTAAAAACTAAATTATGGATGGAAAAATTACATTGGTGCTCCATGATGCATCAGTAAGCTGAATAACATTGATTGCACATCCGCACTAATTATGGTACACAATTACAGAAGAAAATAACAATACTTTTTATTCTTCCTATAGTTGGCCAAACCCTACACAGAGAGTCATCCTAGATCGCATTAAAATAAATCCGAGACTTTATTTGGCAATACTGGTTCAATATATTCAGCAGAGAATGCTGTACAAAAAAACTAAGAAGTCGCTTTTCCAATATTTTGTTGTCTGGAAGGAAAGAAAGATAAAAAGAAAAACTACCTCTCGTCTCAAGTTATAAGCTTTGTTTAAACCAAGAGGTTTCTCAAGATGGAAGAGATCGACAGTCCTAATTGCTCTTCTAGGTTGAATGGTCGCCGGAACTATTTTTACCCTTTAAATATATAAACTCCTTTTTTCTGTGCCCATTTTCTCGGAAACCAAACAGATTAAAAACTAACTAAAAACCAGACACACAAAAAGAAGGCAAAATCAGCACTACGATTTACCCAAGTGAAGAGAATATTCTATCACATAACAACAGCCAGAAAAGTAATATTTATTATTAATTTGAAAGTTTCAACTTTGAATATGTTTACAATCTTCAATAATTTAGGACATATATTCCAGTTTTTTAAAGATTGAATGAATGACATAGTGAAAGAGTGTATAAAAGTATGCAGTGAACTAACTAGATAATATTTTTAACATAAATTTTATATATTCCTTCTTCTTGAACATGAGGACTAAATATATAGTTTCAAACTTCACGTATTCTTTTTCCATGCACTGCTGAATAGAAAAGCTACACATGTAACGTGGAAGAAGTTAAAAATTGTTGATGAAAGACCCTCTTCATCTAATTGATGTTTTTATATATGTATTGGATATCGTGCAGTGTTTTAGACTTTTTTTTCTTAGTCATTTTAAACTATTTTAATTGAATTAGATTGCGAATACCTTTCTTTCTTACCACATTTACATTCTTTAGCATTATTAATTGTAAATATATTAACAGCTATTGTTCGAATTGACTATGTATTATTTAGTTGAAGATTTGTACTAGCTGTGCTTGCATCATGTGTGTCCTATCACTAATTTTACCCTGTAAATATATAACCTACTTTTGCCTGTGCCCATTTTCTCATAATCCAAATAGATTAAAAACTAACTAAAATCCGGACACAGAAAAAGAAGGCGAAATCAGCACTACGATTTACCCAAGTGATGCTTGGTGCGTTCAGTGAGAGTCTTCCGGTACTTAACCAAAACGCCGGCCATGAAAGCCTCTTTATCACCGGTCGACTCGTCGTCCGCGTCAGGCTCCGTGATGTCGAGGCACATGCTGCGCGCGTTCTTCCCCAGCACAATAGCCCTCTCCTTCAGCTTCTTCTCTACTCCATTGCCGAGGTGACCGTTCGAAGCTGCGACCTTCGGCAAGGGCTCGTACGCCACGGCCGCCGGATCTAAACCGTTCGCTGACAGCTCCGCGTTGCCGTTTGATGATGGCACCGCCATAGCCGAAATCACAGATCTATTGGATTAGTTAACTGAAGTCATAATCAAAGAAAATGATTCAGATTTGTGACCGAGATTTGTCGATGAAGTACGAAAATGACAACAGAGAAACAAAGAGAAACCTTGATTGGTGCAAGAACTGGTGGAAAGGCCGCGTAGTCGCTCCGATAGAGAGCAAAATGATACAATTAGAGCCCCTCAGAGAGAGAGAGAGAGAGAGAGACCGCGAGCAATTGGAAGACCCTGCAATGGAGGTGTTTTATAGGCGCGAAGGTCGGCGGCGTTCCAGGATTTTGTAAATTTTGCATTTATAGGTTAATTACAGTGGCACCCCCAGATCTCGCTCCGTCGATGTTTTTAGCCCCTTCTTTGAAACTTCCCGTCCATTTGACATTTGGCAGTCCACAGTGGCGTCCAACTGAAATTGATCCCTTAGAGCAAAATATCATTCTGTAATAATTGGAGATAACCGACAAAAATACAATTTTGGCTAAATTTTTAAAAATAATTTAGGTTAAGGAAGGGGAGAAACTTTCAGATGCTCTTTAGAGGCGGAAAATGATTTTTTAGTTTTTTATTTTTCTTTTAATTAAATTTAAAATTGTTTTTATAAAAAAACTAAAAAAAAATGCGTGTTTATGTTACAAATACAAAAAAATAGTTTTTAAACTAAAAAAAAATAGAAAATATGCTCAAAATATGAGATTTTTTAATTATTATTTTTTTAAGTTGTGTTAGGGAATGACAGTTGATTAAATTGCATTTTTTAAATTTTGAAACTAAAAGAAATTTACAAAATTCAATTTAATTTTTTTATTTTTTATTTTATTTTTAGCACCCTAACAATGATTAATGATAAATGCATAATACCTTTTTTTATATATATTTAACTAACAAATGAGATTGTTTAAATGTTAAAAATAAAATACACATGTTTCCGATAGCCATTGCTCTGTTATTAAAATGATACAAAAAAAAGTAGAAATTTATTATTCAATTTAAGATTCATTATGTGCTGAAAAATTAGTTGATAATATTAACATGTAATGTTAAAAATATCTTTGTTGTGGGGTATTCTAAAATTTTTCCCAAGTCTTTGAGTATTTTCATAATGATCTTTTCCCTGAAAAGTCTCCAGAACAATAGTCTCTTGGGTCCCTCAAAAATGATCTAACTTAATTCATTTTGCATAAGTATGAAGACCCTTTCAGGGTCGTCCAAACCCAATTCACTTGGTGGCCACAAGCTTTTCTTCGAAACCACTCGAAAATAGCCATCGGGGCTCTACCCCGAAGACATCTCTAAAGCCTCCAGCCTCTTTGCATAAACTCTCCAAAAAAGTTTGAAGGCTCGATCGTGGGTTCCACTTATTTATCTATAAATACAAATCACCTCTAAGGCAAACAAGATCTTTTCGACCTTTCTAGATCTTTTGGACCCTTTGGGATCACTTGGAACCTTACTCCTCTCTCTAAAACCCATCTAAACACTATACCTCTCTTTGGGACTCTGGAACACCTACACATTACATACATTGGACATTCATCTACATTCTTTCATATGCATTTTTCAAACAATTGTTTAACTTAAGCATTAGGCCCACGTGGAGGAGTCTCTCTCATGCCTTTCTAACATTTTTTGTGCTCGTAGGCTAAGTCTTAGCTATGCTCCTTAAAGACCCAAAAGACTTCCTTGAAGATCTATCGAGGCCCCCATTCGACTCTTCGAGACATCTAATCCCGAAAGCCCCAAAACTTCTCATCTAGGTTTTTATTGATTTAGCTTTCTTGGACTGCTGCTCCGACTCAACCCAGACCTAGTTGACCTCGCCCTCAACATCTCAAACCCTCGGTCTTGGTAAAGAATTTTGTTTTAATTGATTCTAAGACAAATAAATGTAATTATTATATTTTTTACAACAACACTCTTGTTTTCAAATAATGTATATTAATATTTATTATTCTTTATTTTTAATCTTCAAATATTCCAATTAATAGTAAATACATTATGTTTCAAAACATATCATCAATCAATAAAATTAGTTAAAAATTAAAAAATAATAAATACATATTATTTAAAAAATAAAATACGATTAACACTATTGAGCAAATCAACTTAAAAGAACAAAACAAGGTGACACCCCATAGTACAAAAAGATAAAATAAAATAAAAAAATTAATTAAATCAATTTATCAACCGAAATGAACAAAATAATAAAAGAGCACGTGAAATCATCGCAACCCAAATGCCCTGCAGCCATAGCCTGTGGCCATGGCCTTAGCTTGTAGTCGTAAAGGACCCGCAGCACTAAAGGCTTACAACCCTAGTGTCCATCGAGATGTGTAGGAAGATCTAATGCATTGCCAAAGTATTTTCTTGAATACGAGGAGTCTCAGATAATGCGTAAACATGATAACTTCGATAGTTAAAAATTCTTCCAAGTAAAGGATAGATAATCATCCATAAAAGGTCTCATCCTCAAAAAGATAAGATAAGCATCATCTATAAAATATAAACGTTATTCATCACATTTCTAGTCTCGGTCAGATTAGTAATAATCAAGATAGACGTTATCTACAAGAATTCTAATTCTAGACTACTTTAGATTGTTCTATACTCTTCTTTAAATAAGTAGGAACTTATTCTAAAAAAAGTATGCTCCTAATATTAGTTTTAATACAATTTTTATCGTATTCAATGTCTGACTTAAGTATTAGAGTATTTGAATTAGAATTTTTCTTTACCTTCTGTTTATTTTCTTTCTTACGTATTCAAATAGTTTGATGACAACATTTTTTATCAAATAAATTTATTATTATATTTTAATAACAATACAGGAAAAAAAAAGTGTAATGTAAGGAAGCAATAAGTTTCTGAAACTCAAACTAGAATTTAGTATTTTAAATATTAAATATTTATTATATTAATTAAAAAATAACCAACATATGAGTGATAAAATCAGAACCCTACCGACATGAAGTGGAGCCACCTTCTATTTCCAATCCAAACAACCAAAACGTGGAGTCGACCTATGATTACTATTACTTGAGAGCGAATGGCTCACAAATTATTGTACTGAGAAAAACGTTTCCATGACAGATTACAGACGTTATGGAATAAGACCACGTGTAAGGATGGGTTTCTAGAAGAAAATTTATTTTTATATTTATATATATTGTGTGTGCATATATTTTTTTAACTTTAAAAAATGTAAATTTTGATTCAAGAGTAGTTCCAACTAAGAGAATGAGAAACATGATCTCTTCGTAATATAGATTATGTGGTCGGATAAATAATATGTTAATGTTAATTTAGTGGGTCAAGAGTTCGATTCTCATCTTGTGCAATGAAATGAAGTCTCATACATGTAATTTATCACTTCTGACGTAATCGAGAGTATGAGTATCGAAAATTGCGTAAGAACGATCATCCCAAAAATAAAAAAGATGATTCCTAAATGGAAAAGTATTGTAAAATGAGCCTTAACATGTGACATGCAGAGTGTCTATTTGATGTTATTATAAAGTTTTTTATTGTTGTAAAAAAAAAATGTTTATAAGAGTGAATTTAAAGAAAAAACTTATTTAGTATTTGACAGAACACCTGAGAAAGTGTTTCAGTGGTGTTATTATATGTGTTTGATCAAATTGAAGAACCCAAGTGGCTAGCTTCGCTGTGGATGCTGCCCGTGCCATTGTCATTGCTGGAGAGAGATGAAAAGGGAGAGAAGAGCGCATTTTGGATGTTTAATGACAAAGGACATTGATTAATACAACTTTTAAATCTCCAAAGAGATTTATGTAATTCCTTAAAATCAAGCCTACCCAGCGATGAATATTTTATTTTGCTCTTATAATAAATTGATAATATATATTATAAAAATATATGTACAACTATGATAAAAAAATCTATACAAACTTACATTATAGGAATATATAAAATTATTATTAAGAGAAAAAAGTTATCAAAATTAATATAACATTATTGTGTCATGAAAAATCAGAAGAAAAAATGAGAAATTTTTTATGAAAAAATTTCGGCTTGCCGCGAAGTAGCCTCGCAGCCAGTTTCTTTCTGCGAGCTACCTTGCGGCTAGATACTAGCGGCAAAGGCTAGTCTCGCGACAGCTTTGCCACAAGAACTAGTCTCGCGGCAAAGGTTGGCCGCAAGGGCTAGCCTCGTTGCAGGAGCTGGCCGCGAGGTCCAACCTTGCGACAGGGGCTGGCTGCGAGCGCCAACCTTATGGTAGAAAATTACAATGAGGGCCAACTCGCGATAGCCTTGCCATGAGCAGCCTCGCGGCAAATGCCCACTCTCAATGAAACCTAAGCTCCATTCAGCAATCGCCACGTATTGGCACTAGCCATCTTTGAGAATCGTGCCCTATAAATACCTAGTTACAAGACAATGAAGGGGACTTCCAATTTCGGTAAAGATTTTGACACCTTAACGGCATTTTCACTGTTTTCATGAATAGTTATCTAGATCCAGTACTAACTTAGGCATCAGCGGGTCGTTGCGGGCGAGAATTCCCGCGAGCCTTCTAACCCATTTCTAAGTATCAACAAGGCCAAATCCTTGCGGCGAGAGACCTAACGGCGAAGTTAAAACCTTGCGACGAGACCTTGTGGCGAAGGTAAAACCTTACGGCAAGACTTTGTGGCAAAGATAAATCCTTGCGGCGATGGTAAAACCTTACGGTGAAGGAAAATCCTTGTGGCAATTCTTGCGGCGAGGAAGATCCTTGTGGAAAAATCCTTGCGACGAGACAGATCCTAACAACAAAATCCTTATGGCGAGCATCCTTGTGGCAAGCTCCCTTGAGGCAACTTCTCTCACAATAACCTCACTTCACTCGACACCAAGCTCGCGTGGACCCCACATCATAAATTTTAATTGTTATATTTTTTGTAACAACAATTTGACGCTATCTGTGGGAAACGCAACTAAAAGCCAATCTTAGCACAAGATGTCGAGAAGGACAAGATCAACCGGTTTGGCAAACCCGCCTAACCTTGCTCGAATGAGCGCTCGCACTAGGATGAAAGGCTTTAGCCAAATACATCCTACGGTACTTGGACTTTTGGAAGATCATCTAACAATGAGGTGTGTTCGAAAAACTTTCCTATGCTCAAAGGCAACCAGACCACCGGACTAGGAGGCATGGAGTGTTTAGAACAAGGAGAAGTACACGTAACTGGATTGAGGAGACATGCGATAGGGCGAGGGAAACAAGTCCCACATGTAGCGCCCGTTAGTCAGGAACAACATTCCTTTGGACAATCTACAATTCCAAATAGAAATCTCGTGGTGACTTCAATACCTTCAGGACCCACAGTGATAGCTCTACCCACAGTCTTACTCTCAGATTATGAACAATTGTAGAAGGATTTTGAAGAGCTAAAACAACAGAATGATGAACTCAGGATGAACAATGAAGAGAATATGAGAAGACTATAGGGAATCACTGCTTTGCTATATGAACTAATGCCGGACATCCGCATTCCCAACATAGGACAAATCGATACCGGGGGAGGGGGAGAACACTGGAGATCCCCAAACACCCCTCCAAGGACCACACGGTGGGGGATAAAAACTGGAACTCCAGATCCAAATAACCAAGTCTCAGAAATGACAGACTTGAGAAGGGAACATGACAGTAGGGTAGGGAAAGCTCCCATGTATAAAGGGACAGCGGAAAGCACCTACTCAAGAGCTCCTTATGTCCCACTTCCTTGCAAAAATAAAGCAAAAAATGAGACACTGAAGGCATCTAACATCAAACGCCTCATATAAGAGATGCGAGAGCAGAGGTAAGTAATGATGGTGCCAAAGGAAATGCCCCCGAAAGGGTTTCCCTTGTTTGAGGAACTCCAAAGGCAACTAGTGTAACTAGGGTTTAAGCTATCGCAACTTTCGATATAATTGGGAAATGAGGACCCAGAGAAGCACCTACAACACTTCGTCGCAGTAGCCGTATTATAGGGATGGAATGAGGTCACTATGTGCAGAGCTTCCTACTCTCCCTAGCAGAATAGACTCAATGGTGGTTTACTGAATTACCAGTAGGCTATATACGATCATTTGAACAGTTAAAGAAAGAGTTCCTGAAGGCATTCTCCATCTACATCCCAAAAAAGAAGACTGTTATATATCTAATGAGCTTGCAACAGAGGCCTAATGAAGCCCTAAAGCAATATATTGAGTGATTCAGAGCCGCAACGCAGGAAGTAATGGATCTCCTAGTTGGATTGGTGACGTTAGCCCTGCTTGACAGAACTACATACGCCCCGCTTAGAAGATCCCTAACCTTCTCCAAGCCAGATTCTATGATTGAATTATTTGACCGAGTAGAACAGTTTATCATCCAAATGGAAATTTTGGATGCATGGGAAGGTAATAGAAGAGGAAGGGAAACCTAGCCCGAATTGTAAAGGACCCTACAAAATTCAGAAGATGTTGGGCCCCAACACGTGCATACTACAAACACTACAAGATGAGGTGATATGAAAAACTTGGAACACCTTGCACCTCAAGAGGTACTTCCTAGCTTCACCAGTCATTAATTCCAGGGAATGGGACAAAGCATGAGATGCAGAGCCAAGCCTGTCACCAAAAACGTTACTCGATCCGGCTGGGGGTCAGGATTGTCTTTAATTTTTCATTGTTATAATATCCCCCAATAAATAAAAGAATATACCCCTTGTATTCCCATAGAGTAGGCAAAACTATAAGCCGAACCACATAAAATCTCTATGGGCTAAGATTATTTGTATGTGTTATAAAATGTGATGCAGGTACGACGGCTCAAGCGCAACCCACTCCCGAAGGTCAAGTCGCCTAGTGGCAATCTGGTGTCATTGACCACGAGCTAGCCCAGGATCACCAGAAGATCTGATGCCTATGCCCGCAGACTAACCCATATCCCTCGTTTGAGTCCAGTGCTATGCCTTTTGGATAGATCCAACTTCTTGGTTAATCTGGCGCCTAGGTCTCCTGACAAACTTGGATATCTAGAAGGAATCCCATGTTGGACGATTGGCCAAACCCATATCCCTTGAGGTAGACTAGCCTTAGGAAGGCGGCAAAGAGATGAAGCGACCACATTATAACTCTGACACGAGCCTGCTCCCAAAGGTCAAGTCACCTAGTGGAAATCTGATGCCGATGACCATGAGCTAGCCCGGGGATCACTAGAAGATCCTATGCCTATACTCGCAAACTCACCCAAATCCCTCGTTTGAATTCAGTGCTATGCCTTTATGACTAGACCTAACTCCTTGGTTGATCTGGTGCCTAGGTCTCCCAATAAACTCGAATGTCTAGAAGGAATCCCGCGCCGGACCACTAGCCAAACCCAAATCCCCTGAGGTAGACTACCCCAAGGAAGGCGTGGAGAGAGATGGAATGACCATATGACAGTTCTTCCATGATTCCTCTTATCGGAGTTAAGTCACCCAGTTGCAATCTGGTGCTGATGACCACAAGCTGGCCTGTGATCACTAGAACATCCGATGCCTATGCCCGCAGACTTATCCAGATCCCTTGGTTGAGTTAGGTGCTATGTCTTTTTAGCTAAACCCAACTCCTTGGTTGATTTAGCGCCTAAGTCTCCTAGCAAAATTGGATGTCTGGTAGGAATCCAGTGCCGGTCCATTGGCCAAACCCAGATTCCCTAAGGTAAACTAACCCCAAAAGACAAGATGTGGAGGACACAATAGTCAGTGTGCTATGATCCATTCCGGGATCATCGGATGCACCGAAGCTTATGCCTGCAGTCTCACCGGGATCCCTTGATTGATTCTGGTGTTATGCTCCCAAGTTAGACCTGACTTCTTGATTGATCCGATGCCTAGGCTTTCTAGCAAAACTCGGACGCCCGACAGGAATCCCGCAGCGGAACCTATCCTTGAGGGCCTGGTTGCCCAGGGATAATCTAGTGCCTATGACCCAGCCTGATGTAAGATCTTCAGGTATTCTAACACCAATGCCCGCAGGCTCATCGGGATCCCCTGATTGAGTCCGATGCTATGCTCCCAAGAAAGACCCTACTCATTGATTGATATTTTACTCTTCAATTTTGTCTAAAGAAAAAACAGAAGAGTGGGGGCAATTGTTGTGCCATGAAAAATTGGAGGAAAAAATGAGAATTTTTTAATGAAAAAATTTTAGCTCGCCGCAAAGTGGCCTCGAGGCAAGGGTTGGCTGTGAGGGTTAGCCTCGCGGCAAAGGTTAGCCGTGAGGGCTAGCCTAGTGACAAAGGTTGGCTGCGAGGTCCAGCCTCGCGGCAAAAAATTACCACGAGGGCCAGCTCGTGGTAGCCTTGCCGTGAGGCAGCTTGCGGCTAAAGGCTGCCCACAAGGGCCAGCCTCGTGGCAGCCTTGCCGTGAGCAGCCTCGCGACAAATGCACCATCTCAATGAAACCTACGCTCCATTTAGCAATCACCATGGAAAAAATGGATTCAAATAGGATAATAGAACAAGCTCAAGCTGAAAAAGTATGGTCCTTACAAGATTACAAAGAAGATCAATGATAATACTTATGTTGTAGATTTGTCTAATCATATGGGTATTTCCAAACATTCAATAGGGCTAAACTTTCTTTGTATTTACCGAACGTGAGTTTGTCTTACCCGAATCAAAATTATAGGTTGAATTTTTTCTCAAGTGGAGGTGAATGATGCGGTAACCAATCAAGACCCGTCCCAAAGCTGACCCAACCAAACCGAAATAGTAGTGCCAGAATAATAGCACCGAAACAATAGCAAATAGTATTTAAATACTTCTTAAGTTTTAGGATTCTACTTTATGTTTTTACTTGATTTAGAATTCTATTTCATATTTGATTAGGATTTTATTTTTATTAGGATTCTAGTTGACTTTTATTTAGAATTTATTTCTATTAAGATTCTAGTTGAATTTTGCTTAGGATTTATTTCTATTAAAATTCTAGTTGAATTTTATTTATAAATATTAGATGGATTTGAATTAGCCAAACACTATAAATATGTCTAGAATCTAGAGTTTGTAATCAAGTTTTCTAAATACAAATTTCAACAACCTATTTGGATTTTCTTAGCAAAACAGTCTTATTTTTGCATTTTCTTAAAAGCCAAAGTTCGGCCATTGAAATTTGTTCTTTCAAGGGTTTATTTTGGTGTATTTGTTTCACACATGCACTACATGTTGCGTCAGCTTGGGTCTCAAACCTTTATATGTTTGAAACCAACCTCTTATTGCTAAATTAATTTAGTAGTTGCTCTTTGGTGATAGTGAGTTTTTATGGGTCAAGTGGGTCCACACTTATCACTAGAGATGGCAAAATGGGCTTGGCCCGACGGGCTGGCTCGTTGGGGCCCTGCCCGACACCGGGCTAGGGCCAGCATTTTGCTGGCCCATTTAAGGTCGGGCCGATTTGGCCCGTCCCGTTTGGCCCGCTTGGGCCTGCTAATCGGCCATACAACCCCCCCCAAACAGCCCTCGCCCTCACCCTCTGTCCCATCCTCGCCCTTGCCCTCACCTCGCCCTCTGTCGCCCTTGTCTCGTCCTCACTCGCTGGTCGCCGCCCTCACTCGTCCTCGCTCACCGATCGCCGCCCTCGCTCGTCCTTGCTTGCCCTCTGTCTCGCCCTCACCCTCGTCTCGCCCTCTCCCGCGCCATTTGCCCTCGCCCTCGCTCGCCCTCTGTCTCGTCCTCGCCCTCGTCTCACCCTCACTGGCGGGTCGCCGCCATCGCTCACCCTCTGTCTCGCACTCGCCCTCTGTCTCGCCCTCACTGGCCGATCACCGCCCTCGCTCACCGGTTGTCGCCCTCTGTCTCGCCCTCGTTGGCCGGTCGCCGCCCTCGCTCGTCCTCGCTCACCGGTTGCCGCCCTCTATCTCACCCTCGCCCTCACCTCGCCCTTTGTCTCGCCCTCGCCCCTCGCTCTCGCCCTCGTGGGCTGGGCTAGCCTGTTTGGCCCGTCTAGCCCGCGGGCCCGTGTAGGGCCGAGCTAGGGCCAGCAATCTGTTGGCCTATTTTTAAGCGGGCCGATTTGGCCCTGCCCGCTTGGCCAGCGGGCCACTTGGTGGCGGGCCGGCTCGGCCCGGCCCGTTTGCCATCTCTACTTATCACGTTAAATATAAGTGTTTTTGGCTACTTCTAGTGCCTTACTTGCCCTCTGTACTGAAGGAAACTATTATCTATCTGCAGTGTGATACAAGTAAATTTTGGTTGGCGAGTTGGAGATGGTCGCCATATCTTCCTGTGGCATGACCAATGGCATCCCCTCAAGGTGTTGGTCGATAGATTTTCTCATCAATTGCCCCAACAGTTGGGAATATCTATCACTACTCATGTTCTTGAAATCATTGTCGATGGTTTTTGGTCTTAGCAAGAGATGACTTCATTGCTGTCTTTGGACATGATTCAACACAAATGCCTAGCCCCCATAAGGTTGGGCATTGCAATAAGTTGAGGTGGCTTCCAACCTTAGATGGGACCTTTTCTATTCGATCTACCTTGTAGGGTCTTCTAATATAGTGCCACGCGTACCTTGGCATCATTTGGTGTGAAATGGTACTGGTATTTCTGCTCACATGTTTATTTTTTTGTTAGCTCTTAGGGAGCTTTTATATATTCTCGATCATATTAACTTGTTTTTGCCTTTTCCAAATAGATGCTTTCTTTGCAAGGCAAATGTGGAGTGGCATAGTCACATTTTCTTCAATTGTCCCTACTCTCGATAGGTGTTGTCTTTCTTCTAACACTCGAAGAAATTTGGATGGCATTAGCATCAATGGGAGATAGGAGTGTTATGGGATGCAACATGTTGGAGAGGTAAAGGCTATTAGTAGGTTGCTAATCATTTGGTTTTGCAGGCATTGGTTTATTTTATCTGGCATGAACAAAACAATAAGTGCTCCAGGGAGGAGTATACATGTCCCAGTTGACACATCAGGTATAATGTACCTTATGGACATGGTTGATCACCATTCTTTTCCCGTACGTATACTCTTTAGGGTTATGCTCTGCGGCATTTTTGGCGGCTTTTGACTGATTAATTTTCCTTGCTCTACTAGTCATGTTGTTTAGTAACTTGGGATTGATAGTTTCCTCCTACATTAACCTTCAAGTAAAAAAGTGGTTGTCTCATGAGTATTCTTCATCACCCTCAGTTATTGTTTGGGGAATAACCGAGGGGTTAATAGTATACTCATGCATCAACACCTTGCAGGAATGTATCAAACTAATGTTAAGGGAGGTTTATGTTATGCCAGTTTCATCCGTATGCTAGTTTCTTTTTCCATCTAAATCTTTTTCCATCTAAATGGTTATCTTTTGAAGACATCATCTGACACATCCTCTGACATTTTTATTTTATTGTATATAGATTTTATCTGTTTTTCCTTAGTTTTAAGGGTTTCTTTTCGTTGTTTGTTAGTTTATCTGCTCTGTTTTCATTGTGAGGCTCAAGGTATGGCCCAACTTAAACTATAGACACTTTGCATTATTTTCTTTTAATATAATTCTTATTTACAAAAAAAAAAAAAAAATTGATTTCATGAAAAATCTCCATCAATCTTACAAATCTTTCAGCTTTTAAGGGATAAGAGGTCTTGTAACTTAATCTTAGATTCAATAAGAATGCGTCAATAATGAGCAGGCCAAGCACAACTGATGTCAAACAACAAAGAAGAAATGCACATTAGTGGTTTGTAAAATCTCGATAGGTTTTCAAATATGATTTTTGAATATTAAAGTTGAAATAATTAATTTAAGAAAAAAGATAAGAAAACAACCACCATTAATAACTTTTATCAAAATGGAAAGAGATGAGTTTTAGAGTAATTTTTATCTTACAGCAAAGAGGTGAAAAATGTTCTGAAGGCAAAATAGTGATACAGACTGTTTATGGTCATTTAGTGAAAAGTATTAATTAATGGCTTAAGATGAAAATTATATATTTGTCTTCTTTGCCAAATGAGAAAATATTTGTTTAACTCACATAAAACTTATCAAGTAAAAATGATTTAAGCATGTATGAGATGAACAATGTGCTTGAGAAATATAGCAATAATCATAGTTTTTAAAAATTAAATTTTGATTTTGACAGTTAAAACCAAGGTGAATTATATTGGCTTCTCTTAATAAATTTAGTTAGAATAATCGTATTCAATTCTAGAAGATTTAAGTCAATTAAACTTGGACTTTAGTCAACCAAATTGGCTTTGAAAAATTGTCCTAAACTATATATTTGAGGAGTTTGATGGACCAAACTTTATCCTTGATCCTTAAATTGAAATAATATTAAAACTTTTAAAACCATACTACCTAATTTTGGTTGACTACTCTATTACATTTGGTCAACTATTCTTAAAGTTTTTGTCAACTAAACAAGTCTGTGGGACACCAATGTCACATTTTGTGGCATGTTGACTAATCAAACTTTTACTATGGTCGACCAAACTTGTTATTTTCTTCTGTTGGAAGTTTTTGGTTAACCAAAACAACACTTTAATCGACTAAACTACCCAAAATTATAAAAAAAATTGCACGTCATTGTTTTGGAAACTTCACAATCATATCAAGGCAGAAAAATGTGTTCATTTTGTCGAGTCAATTCTTCCAAAGCTTTTAATGAATTTTAGTTTTTTTTTTTCCTTGAGTTAATGAAGCTTAATAAATAGTTTTTGTCCCTTGAGGTTAACAAAAACTAAGTTAAATTTAATAAAACAAAAATAAAAAAAACAAAAAAAAAAGAGAGCCCATTGGTAGCGAGAACCAGAGCTTTATCATAGTTCTTAAGCTATATACGTATGAATTATGTATCAAAAGAGACATTTGAAATCCACAAAATTAAACAATTAAATTGCTTATCTCATTTTTTGTTTTTTTGGAATCATATTATCTCCAGTAGACTCTCCTTTCCATTCATCCCATGAAGTTGTTGCTCCAAATCGTCACTAATAAATAAATAGAATAGTTGAATTAACTTCAATCACTTCATATCGTCTAGAAATAATTATTATTACATATGTAGATATATTGTGTTTAAGGTTGGAGTTTTGATTTAGGAATTGCTTTAGCTGAAGCTGGGTTATCTCAATCAAGGTGCTTTTGGATTTGTGGAACCTACAAGCAATGCCACATTTGATTGTAGATCGACTATAGACTTCAATTAATAATCATTTTTTATATGCAATCGATCTGATTTTTTGTGGGTCTCTTTCATCCATAAAACAAGATTTTAACCAGTAGAGAGGTTGAAATGAAGGCTCTAGAGGATAAATACAACATTGTAAAGGTGAACAAACACCTATTGATTGTACACTAAAAAGCTCTTAACATTCAAACCAACCAAGGCATTGAAAAGCTCTCCAAGATTCATCAATCAAGGCCTTGATTATCTTGCACCATAAAATATTTATTTTATCTCAGTTATTTTGTTAACTATTGCGTTTTATTAACGTATTTGATCCAATTGTGAACTAGGCGTATCTATTGTTAGACCATATGTGCCCAAGAGTATATCTTTAGGAGGAGATACTGTGATTTATGGTTAGGTTGGGACCCTCCCACTAAATTAATATATACTAGCATCTCATGCAATATTAATTTAGCATCACTTGATTTGGCCATTAATGACACTGTTAGGATATTCTTTAGGAAGTCCCAACAATATCTCTAATTTAAGTGTATAACCCCTATATTACTGATATTTCAAGTTTCAATTTGACCAAGTCACCTTTAGGGTAATCTTGTCCAATTTGTCCTTAAAACTCATTACTACAATTAGGCCCAATCTAGTAACCAAAATCATTGTAGCCTTCCTTTAGGGAGACTAGTTAAAAACTAGCACGAGGCATACAAAATTTCTTACTAATGGACTAATAGGGGAGGCCGTGGGTCCATTTAATGCACCCTCACTCACTTAACATTTTGTACTGTTTGGGTTTTTCTAATTAACAATTTCTAACCAAGTTTAATAAGTAAAATTGTCCAATTGTTAATTAATAATATTTCACTAATTTTCTAACTACTTTAGAAAATATACACGAAATATTATAAGAGATATGCATGATGACAAAGATACTGGAGCGGTGTAAATGTGATGGCATGTTATGAAAATGACAATCATCAAATAAAATTGACAATAAAGTAAAGAGAACAATTTATGGCCCAAAACCTAAAGAAATGAAAATACAACATTATTTTAATACTCAATTAGGCTACAAGCCAGCCCAATTCTTCAAATCCAATGTTGCAAATGTCCTTCATTCACCCAGGCCCATTCCTTCCACAAGTCCAAGTCCAAGATAGGCCCAATTCTTGCAAAAAAAAATTCTGAGGTTTGTAGCCACCAAGGAGAATCCATGGAAAAACTGAAAAACCTCACCACTGCAACCACAACACTTGGCTGTCACCAAAACAACAACAGTTGCTGCCAAAAACAGCTATTACTGTCCCATTTAGCGCAACGCACGGTGCTGTGACAGCCACTGTGCTGTCACTGTTGAGGATTTTCTGTTTCTCCTAGATTCACATATATATTTTTTCTTCAACCAGAAATTGCAGCCATGGCCCCAACAGCTTTGAAATCAATTAAGTTCCTGTGTATTTACAACAGCCTTCCTATGTCCCTTTTGAGGCTCACAAATTTCTATTGCAGTAATAATAAATTCAAGAAGGAAATTGTGGAGTCGTAATCCACCCTTCTTGTTACAGACTCAAAAATTACAATACAGATTGATCCCAAAAAAATGGAAAAACATCTAGGGCCATAAATTTGTTCCAGAAAGATAATATTTAATCTTAATAACATTCAACAACACATACACCCTAACACCGCTCCATCTAATCATGCCAAATTAATTATTTTAATTTCTAACACAGAAAAGTGAATCAAAACCTGCTCTGATACCACTTGTTGGAATCGTAATTCCCCGTAACGAAAATCGATTTTTCGTACGATAAAAAAAACGATTAGGATTCGTTCACTTTTATGTGTTAACTTGAAACTAAAACAATTATATATAAGAAATAAAACACAAAGGAGATAAGACGGTTACCCTTGAAGCGTGCTTTAATTCTTACTAGCGATTCCACAATCAAGAATCCTTCTTTTGAGAACTCCTTCAAACCTCCAAGCCTTCTCCGGTGTTCTTCAAGAATTCCAAGGAAATCTCTACACTTTTCTTGTTTTCAAAAAGAATCAGATTCATCTTGTGTGTGGGCACAAGATATAAGAATGTAATAATTACCAATTTTGAAAAATCATATTTTCCAAAATAAGTTGGACAATCAAATATATGAATTTAGAAAGAAAAAGGGAAACTTCCTTTTTCCTACCCTAAAATCACTCATATCAACCACCTAATACGTATCTTCCAATTTTAGCAGATTGGAACGTATTTAATTATGATATCTGTCTAGATACATTGCAGTCATTTATGGTACTGCCAATGATCAAGCGATTTGTCCAAAAATATCTGATAATTTCAGTGTAATCCCTTTTAAATTATAACTTTATAATTTAAATCCAATTCTTATTTTGAAGCCACCAGAGGGACCTGATCGGACTCAATTGACTTAAGCTCCAATAATTTAATTTTGACTCAGTCAACTCTTGACTAGTCAAAATTAATTTATTAATTTTGTTCTATTCCACTAAAAGAACGAAATTGCGCTCTCAAGTCAATGGATATTATTGAAGTAATAAAATCAATAATTTTATCCTCTAACAAAATGATCCTACACATGACCCCCGTCAATCATTTAGAATATTTGAGATTGAGCTAAAATGACCAAAGAGCTCTTTCAAAATATTTATAATTCCTCAAGTCCCATTTTCGATCTGACAATTGATCGTGATCATATCACAATAATAATTTGACTAGAACCGTCAAATTACTGAGCTCAGATTTAACTGTCTATCGAAAAATCCCTTGAGTTAATGATTGTACCTTATACAGGTGACGGATTCCGTATTGTAAATATATGTTCCTCATTACTTCACTTTAATTCCCAAAGTATCGAGATATTGATTAATAATTTTAATCGCACTCTTTGATACTTCAAAGAAGTTCAAGTTAATAATCAAAGTCCATTATTTACTCAGGATTAAGGTCTCGTGTACAATATGTTAAAAAGAATTTAATTTCACATGGTCATTGTTGCAAATTAAATTCAACTTGACCCAGTCCAATATATCTAAAATATACTTTTAATTTTACTGCGAAAGTCAAAGATAAACTTTTAGTAAAATTAAAACGACCTTATCAGAATAAAGTGTTCGCAATTTATTCACTAGTCGTGGACAACAAATTTAGATCGCATTATAAATAGAATCTTTTTGTACTTAACAACTTAAGTACTCGATTTATGGGCACAAGATATAAGAATGTAATAATTACCAATTTTGAAAACAAGAAAAGTGTAGAGATTTCCTTGGAATTCTTGAAGAACACCGGAGAAGGCTTGGAGGTTTGAAGGAGTTCTCAAAAGAAGGATTCTTGATTGTGGAATCGCTAGTAAGAATTAAAGCACGCTTCAAGGGTAACCGTCTTATCTCCTTTGTGTTTATTTCTTATATATAATTGTTTTAGTTTCAAGTTAACACATAAAAGTGAACGAATCCTAATCGTTTTTTTTATCGTACGAAAAATCGATTTTCGTTATGGGGAATTACGATTCCAACAAGTGGTATCAGGGCAGGTTTTGATTCACTTTTCTGTGTTAGAAATTAAAATAATTAATTTGGCATGATTAGATGGAGCGGTGTTAGGGTGTATGTGTTGTTGAATGTTATTAAGATTAAATATTATCTTTCTGGAACAAATTTATGGCCCTAGATGTTTTTCCATTTTTTTGGGATCAATCTGTATTGTAATTTTTGAGTCTGTAACAAGAAGGGTGGATTACGACTCCACAATTTCCTTCTTGAATTTATTATTACTGCAATAGAAATTTGTGAGCCTCAAAAGGGACATAGGAAGGCTGTTGTAAATACACAGGAACTTAATTGATTTCAAAGCTGTTGGGGCCATGGCTGCAATTTCTGGTTGAAGAAAAAATATATATGTGAATCTAGGAGAAACAGAAAATCCTCAACAGTGACAGCACAGTGGCTGTCACAGCACCGTGCGTTGCGCTAAATGGGACAGTAATAGCTGTTTTTGGCAGCAACTGTTGTTGTTTTGGTGACAGCCAAGTGTTGTGGTTGCAGTGGTGAGGTTTTTCAGTTTTTCCATGGATTCTCCTTGGTGGCTACAAACCTCAGAATTTTTTTTTGCAAGAATTGGGCCTATCTTGGACTTGGACTTGTGGAAGGAATGGGCCTGGGTGAATGAAGGACATTTGCAACATTGGATTTGAAGAATTGGGCTGGCTTGTAGCCTAATTGAGTATTAAAATAATGTTGTATTTTCATTTCTTTAGGTTTTGGGCCATAAATTGTTCTCTTTACTTTATTGTCAATTTTATTTGATGATTGTCATTTTCATAACATGCCATCACATTTACACCGCTCCAGTATCTTTGTCATCATGCATATCTCTTATAATATTTCGTGTATATTTTCTAAAGTAGTTAGAAAATTAGTGAAATATTATTAATTAACAATTGGACAATTTTACTTATTAAACTTGGTTAGAAATTGTTAATTAGAAAAACCCAAACAGGACAAAATGTTAAGTGAGTGAGGGTGCATTAAATGGACCCACGGCCTCCCCTATTAGTCCATAGTAAGAAATTTTGTATGCCTCGTGCTAGTTTTTAACTAGTCTCCCTAAAGGAAGGCTACAATGATTTTGGTTACTAGATTGGGCCTAATTGTAGTAATGAGTTTTAAGGACAAATTGGACAAGATTACCCTAAAGGTGACTTGGTCAAATTGGAACTTGAAATATCAGTAATATAGGGGTTATACACTTAAATTAGAGATATTGTTGGGACTTCCTAAAGAATATCCTAACAGTGTCATTAATGGCCAAATCAAGTGATGCTAAATTAATATTGCATGAGATGCTAGTATATATTAATTTAGTGGGAGGGTCCCAACCTAACCATAAATCACAGTATCTCCTCCTAAAGAGGGATGTGTTTAAGATTTTGGGGTTTTAGGTCATCAACATATAAAAGTAGTATTGGGTCTACTTGTGCATTTGTTTTCATGCATCATATATGAATTGTTTATTTGAAGTAGCTGTAAATTAATGCATGTAATTTATTTCAGAAAATGTCGGCCAATACACTGTCAACCATCCTAAGCAAAAACCAACTTATTGGGGAAAATTATATTGACTGGAAACGCAATCTCATGATTGTGCTCACTGCTGAGAAGCATAAATTTGTGCTAATTGAAGAATGTCCATCTGAACCCACTGCTGAGTCAACACCTGAACAAAAGGCAGCCTATGATAAGTGGTGTCAATCTGATGAGATGGCCCGCTGCTACATTCTGGCTTCAATGTCAAATGTTTTGCAGCAGAAACATCAGAATATGGATACTGCGGCTAAAATCATGGAGAGCCTTCAAACTATGTTTGATCATCAAGGTCGTCAGGCTAGACAAGCAGCTATCAAGTCTATAATGAACTTGCGCATGAAACCAGGGACGCCCGTGAGAGATCATATGCTTGCATTGATCGCTCAGTTTAACGTGGCTGAGGTACTAGGGGCTGAAATTAAGGTGGAGACTCAGGTTGACATGGCTTTGGAAACTCTCCCTGAGATGTTTTCCCAGTTCAAGGTGAACTATAATATGAACAAGCTAAACATGTCCCTGACCGAATTAATGAAAGAGCTCCAGAATGCAGAAAGTGTTCTAAAGACTAAGACTGGAGATGCTATGGCTATTTTTGTTGGGCCATCCTCTTCCAAGCCAAAAGGCAAAGGAGGTAACAAGAGGAAGAAGCCCAACAAGAAGGGCACACCACAGCCACAACCAGCCAAGAAGACAAAAACAGATGGGAAAACTAAAGGAAAATGTTTCCATTGTGGACAGAAGGGTCATTGGAAGAGAAACTGCCCGGAATACCTAGCTTCCAAGAAGCAGGCTAGTGGTGAGTTATCTTATATTGAGATGTGCTTAGTGGTTGATTCTACTGATACCTGGATTGTAGATTCTGGAGCCACTAATCATATTTGCAATTCTTTGCAGGGGTTCCAGGTAACCAAGGAGCTCAATAAAGGAGAGTTTACCCTTCGAGTTGGCACAGGAGCAGTGGTGTCTGCTAGAGCCATTGGAGTTGTTAATCTTTATTTTCAGCACAATAAATACATTGTTTTGAATAATTTTTATTTTGTCCCAGACATTAAGCGGAATTTAATTTCCATTTCTAAGTTATTTGAGTAGGGTTATTCAATAAATTTCTCGCGGTTTGCGGTTGATATTGTTTTGAATAATGCTCTTATTTGTCATGGACAATTGGTTAACAGTTTATATGTTTTAAATTGTGTTGATGGCTCTATTCATAACACCACTGCTAACAAAAAAAGAAAACTATCTCTCACCAATGAGACATTCTTATGGCACCTTAGACTAGGTCATATTAATCTAAATAGAATTCAAAGATTAGTAAGTGATGGTCCTTTAAGCAACTTAGAGGTGGAATCACTACCAATTTGCGAATCCTGTTTAGAGGGTAAGATGACCAAGAGGTCCTTCTCTTCTAAAGGACATAGGGCCAAAGATGTCTTGGAATTGGTACACTCTGACGTATGTGGTCCTATTAACATACAAGCTAGAGGTGGCTATGAGTACTTCATCACATTTACTGATGATTACTCAAGATACGGATATGTATACCTAATGACCCGAAAATCTGAAGCCTTTGAAAAGTTCAAGGATTTTAGAATTGAAGCGGAAAAACAATTAGGCAAACATATCAAGACACTTCGATCAGATCGGGGTGGAGAGTATCTATCTCATGATTTTAGGACTTACTTATCAGAGAATGGGATTTTATCCCAACTGAGTGCACCTGGTACACCTCAACAGAATGGTGTCTCAGAAAGGAGAAATAGAACTTTGTTAGACATGGTTCGATCTATGCTTAGCTTCTCTACACTACCCATTTCCTTTTGGGGATATGCCTTACAAACTGCAGCATACTTATTAAATCTAGTACCATCCAAATCTGTCCCTAAAACACCCCTGGAGTTGTGGAATGGGCGCAAGCCTAATTTACATCATATCCGGATATGGGGATGTCCAGCTCACGTATTAAAGGGAAAGATGGATAAGATGGAAGCTAGATCAGAGATATGCTTGTTTGTAGGATATCCAAAAGGAACAAGAGGGTATTCCTTCTATAGTCCTTTAGATAAGAAGGTATTTGTTAGCACAAATGCAACCTTCTTAGAGAACAAATATGTAGAAGAGCGTGAATCCAAGAGTAAGGTTTTACTGGAAGAAATGAAAGGAAGTGGTTCCTACACATCTATTCCAGAGATCCGCGTAAAACCTAATACACAGGATTTCACATCTTTAGCACCAATGGTGGTTGATTATAGTGGGAGGCGTACTCAAGTTTTACCTAGTACACCCATTAACTCAACTACACCAGAGGTTCTAGAAGAACAAGCTCCCATTACTCAGTCATCACTTATACCAGAAGATGTTGAGACTGAAGTACATATATGGGAAAGAGGAGAAGCAGTGGGAGAACAAAACGTTGATCCAGTCAATCAAACAGTCCAAGAAGCTCCACAACTTAAACGTAGTGGGAGAGTCACTAGACTCCCCTCCAGATATTTGCTGTATGGAGAAACCTTTGAGGCGGTCTCCACTGAGCAAGAGGAGGATCCCACTTCATATAAGGAAGCTATGGAAGACATAGACGCTGACTCTTGGAGAAGTGCTATGGATGCAGAAATGCAATCTATGTACTCTAATTTAGTCTGGGAACTTGTGGATCCACCTAAAGGGGTAAAACCCATAGGGTGCAAATGGGTTTACAAGAGGAAGAGAGGAGTAGATGGAAAGGTGGAAACCTTTAAAGCTAGATTGGTTGCTAAGGGTTTTAACCAACGAGAAGGAATCGATTACGAGGAAACCTTCTCGCCAGTAGCCATGCTTAAATCTATTAGAATTCTCTTATCCATTGCCGCTCATTATGATTATGAAATATGGCAAATGGATGTCAAGACAGCATTCCTTAATGGAAGTCTTGATGAAAGCATCTTCATGATGCAACCAGACGGTTTCATCCAAGAGGGTCAAAAGCATAAACTATGCAAGTTAAAGAGGTCCATCTACGGACTTAAACAAGCGTCTAGATCTTGGAATATGAGATTTGATCAAACCATCAAGGCTTATGGTTTTGATCAAAATCCTGATGAACCTTGTGTCTATAAGTGTATTAAAGATAACAAGGTTATTTTTCTCATACTGTATGTTGATGATATACTACTCATTGGGAATGATGTAAGAGCATTAACTGCAGTTAAAAGTTGGTTAGCCCAACAGTTCGATATGAAGGACTTGGGAGAAGCTAGTTATGTCCTTGGGATTCAAATTCTACGAGATAGAAAAAACAGGCGGATCGCTCTCTCACAAGCCTCATATATAGATAAAATACTGGTGAAGTTTGCAATGCAGAATTCCGAGAAAGGCCAAATGCCTTTTAGATATGGAATTCAGTTGTCACGGGAGCAATGCCCTAAGATTCCTAGTGAGGTGGAATACATGAAACAAGTTCCATATGCTTCAGCTGTGGGAAGTCTCATGTATGCTATGTTATGCACACGACCAGACATTTGTTATGCTGTTGGGATAGTCAGTAGATATCAGTCGAACCCAGGACCAGAACACTGGACTGCTGTTAAGCATATACTCAAGTATCTACGGAGAACTAGAGATTATATGCTAGTTTACTCAGCTGTGGATCTGGTCCCTATTGGTTATACTGATTCTGATTTTCAGGCTGATAGGGACTCTCGCAAGTCCACATCAGGTTCGGTATTTACTCTAGGTGGCGGAGCTGTCATTTGGAGAAGTATAAAGCAATCTTGTATTGCTGATTCCACCATGGAGGCAGAGTACGTAGCAGCCTGTGAGGCAGCCAAAGAGGCAGTATGGCTCAAAAAGTTCCTACTAGATCTCGAGGTGGTTCCTATTGCATCAAAGCCTATAACACTATACTGTGATAACAGTGGTGCCGTAGCAAATGCAAAAGAACCAAGAAATCATCAGCGTGGGAAACATATTGAGCGAAAATATCACCTAGTCAGGGAGATAGTCCAACGAGGAGATGTGACAGTGTGCAAGATACCTTCGGCTGAAAATCTTGCTGACCCCTTTACAAAAGGCTTACCAACAAAAATCTTTGAGGGACACATTGAAGGAATGGGAGTGCTTAACATGTCCCATATACTCTAGGGCAAGTGGGATATTTGTTAGACCATATGTGCCCAAGAGTATATCTTTATGTGTTTTTTGTCGACATTCGAAATAAGTATTAATATGTATTGATTTCTTTTTGAGCTATTGTTCGATGATCGTAAAGATGTTATAAATCGAGTACTTAAGTTGTTAAGTACAAAAAGATTCTATTTATAATGCGATCTAAATTTGTTGTCCACGACTAGTGAATAAATTGCGAACACTTTATTCTGATAAGGTCGTTTTAATTTTACTAAAAGTTTATCTTTGACTTTCGCAGTAAAATTAAAAGTATATTTTAGATATATTGGACTGGGTCAAGTTGAATTTAATTTGCAACAATGACCATGTGAAATTAAATTCTTTTTAACATATTGTACACGAGACCTTAATCCTGAGTAAATAATGGACTTTGATTATTAACTTGAACTTCTTTGAAGTATCAAAGAGTGCGATTAAAATTATTAATCAATATCTCGATACTTTGGGAATTAAAGTGAAGTAATGAGGAACATATATTTACAATACGGAATCCGTCACCTGTATAAGGTACAATCATTAACTCAAGGGATTTTTCGATAGACAGTTAAATCTGAGCTCAGTAATTTGACGGTTCTAGTCAAATTATTATTGTGATATGATCACGATCAATTGTCAGATCGAAAATGGGACTTGAGGAATTATAAATATTTTGAAAGAGCTCTTTGGTCATTTTAGCTCAATTTCAAATATTCTAAATGATTGACGGGGGTCATGTGTAGGATCATTTTGTTAGAGGATAAAATTATTGATTTTATTACTTCAATAATATCCATTGACTTGAGAGTGCAATTTCGTTCTTTTAGTGGAATAGAACAAAATTAATAAATTAATTTTGACTAGTCAAGAGTTGACTGAGTCAAAATTAAATTATTGGAGCTTAAGTCAATTGAGTCCGATCAGGTCCCTCTAGTGGCTTCAAAATAAGAATTGGATTTAAATTATAAAGTTATAATTTAAAAGGGATTACACTGAAATTATCAGATATTTTTGGACAAATCGCTTGATCATTGGCAGTACCATAAATGACTGCAATGTATCTAGACAGATATCATAATTAAATACGTTCCAATATGCTAAAATTGGAAGATACGTATTAGGTGGTTGATATGAGTGATTTTAGGGTAGGAAAAAGGAAGTTTCCCTTTTTCTTTCTAAATTCATATATTTGATTGTCCAACTTATTTTGGAAAATATGATTTTTCAAAATTGGTAATTATTACATTCTTATATCTTGTGCCCACACACAAGATGAATCTGATTCTTTTTGAAAACAAGAAAAGTGTAGAGATTTCCTTGGAATTCTTGAAGAACACCGGAGAAGGCTTGGAGGTTTGAAGGAGTTCTCAAAAGAAGGATTCTTGATTGTGGAATCGCTAGTAAGAATTAAAGCACGCTTCAAGGGTAACCGTCTTATCTCCTTTGTGTTTTATTTCTTATATATAATTGTTTTAGTTTCAAGTTAACACATAAAAGTGAACGAATCCTAATCGTTTTTTTTATTGTACGAAAAATCGATTTTCGTTACTGGGAATTACGATTCCAACATCTATATCTTTGTATAACCATTGTTTGTATTCATTAGCATCGTAGAGCTTGAATAAGTATAAGGGATTACAAACAAAATTTTCAGATAAACGTAGGAGAAGATCTCAATAGATTTTGAATAATAAAACATGAGATAAATTTATGTTGCAAAGTGGGCATAGACATTGTGAAGTTGTATTTGTTTTATATCGCTAACTTAGTGAATTATTATGTTGTTTAATGTGATTTTGGTACTCTTCTCCTAATAGTTAGTTTTTAGGAGTCAGTTCTACTCAACTCAGATCTACTTAACATAATATCAAAATAGACTTTTATTTATAGTGTTAAATTTAGATTATGTTCATATATATTTGCACGTTACGCTTGGGTCAGGATGTTGAAGTTGCATTTATTTCATATTATCAAATTATTTAATTATTATATTATTTATATATAATTTAAATATCTTTCTCTTAATAATTAATTTTTATGAGTGAGTTTTACCCCCCAAGTTATTGGTTACTCTTGGATAACCTTGCAGTATTACCGATCTGTAATTTGCCGCCCCGGGGGGGGGGGGGACGCACGAGCAAGTAGGTTGGGGCGGCTGTAGTTGATAATTGCTGATTGGGAGGGTCGGTTGGGTAGGTAGGTGGGTGGGCGCACCACCCTGTGGATACTGAATATTCAACCAGGGTGCAGCATCACGAGGAACGTTATCCTGCTTTTGTCCAGAACCTAAAATATCTGAACTAACAACGTGGTCCGGCAATTGAGCTTATACCACGTGCACTAAAAGTATTTAAATTAGGGGGCCTACTCATCTTTGGAGATTGTGAATAATATGAAACGAAGTAGTAAATTTTATTTCAAATATAGAAAATTAGCTGTCCCAATGGACAAACTGACATGTCGTGTTTGGATTATCCTTGACGTCGAATTGGATTTGGACCGCATCCCATTTTAAGTTTAAATTTAATAATTAATGATTTAATCTAAATTCATTTATAGTTGGACTGGGCCAAATTTATGAGATTCATTTTTTAAATTTCTTTTTGTATTTTTATATATAATATATATATGTGTGTATTTATTTATATATGAGTAGAAAAATACACATAGTTATTTCTATACAAACCTAAAGTACACGTATGCAATGCATATATGTATATACATAATTGTATGTAGATATACATATACACACACATATATATTTATATATCAAAATTGTGTATCACTATACATATATTCCTATATATATACATATCAATATATATGTGTATACATATATATATATACACATGCTTGTATGTCTATATATATGAGTGATTTTATTCAATTTAAAGACACATTTACTATCATGAAAAGTTTAGAGTTTCATAAAGAAAAATGCAAAAGTTTAGTAACATAAATATATTTTTGGCCTTTTACATTAGTATATTTTACATATTGTATGTCGCATATAAATATATGTATATATGTAAATATCAATATTTTTAAAAAAATGTGTGAAAATAAAATAATTTTTAAAATGTGTAATTAAATATTAACATTTAAAAATATAAAATTTTATTTTGTATTCAATATTTATGCAGTGGATCAGAATTTCGTCTAGATCAATAAGCCACACATCTATAAGAGACACACATCTTAACATCCTTAAGGTTTGGCTATAAGACACACATCTATAACATTTAAAAAATGACAAATTCCTGCACCATTACAAAATTGAGTAAAACAATAATTTTACCCTTTGATAAATTACTCGGTCCTCTCCCATTCTTTCTCTTTCTCTATCCCATTAGATCCTCTAGTTGACATAAATGGGTTGTAGATCCCCATCTCTACAACCCATATCATGATGAAGTGAAAAAGAATTTCAAACAACTCTCTCTCTCTCTCTCTCTCTCTCTGCAAAGGAACTGAGCACATTAGGTTCTAAAGATTGGAACTTCAATGATCTTCTTGGAACTTCAATGTGTCAGGTGCTCATCTAAACCTATATAGAGCAAATCAGAACACCTATCCATTAAGGTAAAATTCTCTATTTACATGAATTTTTGTTTTTCTCCCATGAATTCTATGTATAGAGTTAATACTAACAATTTATTATATGAATCAAATTAGAACATTTAGAGTGATAAGTTTCACTTTTGTAGTTTTCATAAAATTAGCACTAACAGCAATACGTGATTTTTTAGCATTTTATCAACATTTTTTTGGAAACATCAATAATAACATATATAAAATGTAGAGTGTTGCGAAAAACTCTACAAACTAGGGCTCATAAAAGGGGAAATGATCCCTTTTATATTAAGGACCTAGGGCACAAAGAGAAATGGGCTAAGGGAAATGGGTTTTATGGGCTTCCTCCCTCCCTTGAGCAAATGGGCCAAGGCCCATTTCTCCTCCAAATGGAGGGTTAAGGGCTTATGGCCCGACTTCAAGAAATGGGCTACCAGTACATAGGTTGAATCGTTGCTTCAATCTTGGGCTGAAGCTTATGAAGCTAACTCGAACCATCGTCATCGCCTTGGGCCTCATTAGGAAACACAACCCAACATAGGGAAACGAATAGTAAATGGCAAACTAGATTAACTAAGTGGCGATAATTACTAACATTTATAAATGCTAGTAAATTTGCTCAAAATGCCAGATATTTACTAGCTTTTATGAAACGTTGATGTATTATTAGGACTGCAAATGAGTTGAGCCGTTTGGGCTCGGCTCGATAAAAGCTTGCTCGAATTCGTTCGTTAAGGTAAATGAATTAAGTTTGAAACTAATTTTGAAAATTGATTTGTAAATGAGCCAAACTTGAGCTCAAAACTCGACTCATTAGCTCGCGAGTTGGCTTGATTAGAGGCTCGTGAGTAGGCCCGATTAGAAGTTTGCGATTAGAATAATACATATTATTATTATATCATTTATTAAATTATATATTAGATATATAGTTTATATATATATTATAAATTATATATTAGATATATAGTTTATAAATATATTATTTAACATACATATATATACACACATAGCAACAATATATATAGATATATATTTTCCCTTACTTTTCTCTACCTTTCCTATTCCTAGCTCTCTCTTCCCAAGAAACCCACTTTTCTCTTCTCGCTTCTTCTCCAGCCCTCTTCCCTTCGCCGCCACCTTTCCTCTCGCTGCATTGCCTCTCCTCGAGAGGAACAATATAAGTTGTGAAGCTTGACCGTTGCCTGTCGTCATCATCCCTCACCATTGAAGCCTCTCGCCATTGTCTTCAAAGATGAAGAGACCCATTGCTGAAGCCCATCGCCTCGCATCTCTTGTCTTTCTCACCTTTCTAGCATCTCTCATCACTCTGGCCACCGCCTATCGTCTTATCCTTCGCTCTTGTCGCCGACCAAGCTCGAGGATGGTGGCAAGCCCAACCTCAAACTTAGCATGAGCCTAGCTTGAGCTCAAGCTCGAGGTCAAATTTGTCGAGCTTGGTCTAGGCTCGACTTGAGCTTGAGCTCAAGCTTGGCTCGGCTTGATTACAACCCTATGTATCATTGAAGAAAATACTGATAATTAGAATGGTCAAAATGACGTTGTCCAACCTAAAGTTTCCTAGTGTTGTTACCAAAATAAAATAATGAATTTGTAACGTGGAAAAGGTGATCTTGACGTTCTTCAGCAATAATGATCAGGGGATCTTGAGGCAAATGATTAGGAGGCCAAAAATAATCAGGGGGCCTCGTGGCAAATAATCAGGAGGCCAAAAATAATCAGGTGGCCTCGAGAGATGGAGACATGTTGATGTTGATAAGCAGCTGCTTGCTGATGAACAAGAGGCCTAAAATAACCAAAAGACCTTAAATAACCGAGAGGCCTCAAAGAATTGAGTGACCTTGAGAACTGAGTGGCCTCAAAGAACAAAGTGACCTCTAAGAATTGAGCGTCCTCAAGAATCGAACTAGCCTCCAAGAACTAAGTAGCCTTCAAGAACGAAATGGCCTCTAAGAACCGTGTACTCATATTCTTTCCCGCAAGTAAACAGAATCGTAACAAGTAATATAATGATGAATAAAGTATTGTTCCCACAAGAATTAGCTTTTGATCCCTATTTTAACCACTATTAACTTTAATAAATCACACATAATAAAACAATTACTCACTGTAGGTATTATATTAATTAAAATTGAATGACTAACTAAAAATGCAAAACAACTCCTTGGATTTTTAAATACAGAAATCTAATGCACTAGGGTTCATGAATCCACTGTAGTTCTTCAATTGGTTCAATCTTCCAATGATCATGTTTTATAATTCTTGCTTTGAGCTAAAAATCGATGATCCTAAGTTAATCAAAAGCCTTTCTCGATGGTTAATCGAATCTATGTTTACATATGAGATTAATTATCTCTAATTAATCTACAAATATACAAACATGCATTTATCCACAATGATGATCTAAATAAGATTTCACAAGGTATAACGGTATCTTTACCTATTATCGAAGCTTATGTCGTTTATTACCAAGTGCTAATCTATATTGAATCTCTTAAAGTAATATAAATCACAAACACGTTCTAATGGAGGCCAAGCATCAAAACGAAATTAGTGCATAACAAACGATCAACCCGAAAGACAAGAATATGATAAAACCTGAATACTTTTAATTAAACCATCATTGAACTAGGTTTCATCAATCACTCTAGTCACAAGGTACTTAGCCTAACATAGTTTCAACCAATGAAAGAATAAAAACGGAGTTCATGATGTCGGAGAGAAGAAAGAACAAAAAAATACAACCAAAACTGAAGTTCTTCAAGAAAATCTCCTTCTTCTTCCTCGACTTACCTTCTTTTCTCTCTCAAAAACCACCCTCAATCCTCCAAAAGCTCATTTTTTTTTTATAGTGGTTTCTAGGTCTTTAAAGTCGTGCCTCTTGAAAGAGCCCATCTCCACTTGATTTGAAAGGAAATGGGCTTAAAACGGCCTTTTCGCAATGTTCTTCACCTTATTGTGGCCTTACCACAGAATGCTTGTCGTGGTAGGACTGTGAGCCGCAGAATGTTTGAACAACCACTACCCTAACAAGGTATGATTTGCGTGATAACATCATGAGCCACAGAAAGGAATTCTTATCACGACCCTATCACGCAATGCTTTGTACAACAACACCGTGAGCCATTTCTCCTTACTTTCCAACACTTCACCAATGACGTTCTCCTTCTGATGCTTTGCGATCTCATCAACCTCAACCTTGAGTGGACCTTTTACCTTGCCTTTAATGCCCAGTTTAGCTCTAAAAATTGCAACATCATCACTTTTTTTTGCTCTAAATGTCTTCAACACATGTTTCACACCTACATGGCCAAATATTAAACAAATTAACATCGAAACCATGCTCATTAATAGAATAAATGCTAAGTTCATTGGCCTAAGTGTATAAGACACTTATCAAACTGAGTGGCCTCCAAGAATTGAGTGGCCTTTAAGAATTAAGTGGCCTCTAGAAACAAGTGACCTCCAAGAACCGAGTGGCTTTGAGAATTGAGTGGCCTCCAAGAACCGAGTGACCTTGAGAACCAAGTGGCCTCTAAGAACTAGGAGATCTACCAAAACAAATAGATGGTGAGAGGTGTGGGAGACTGTTCCCGCGTAAACCCTCCGATGCTTAAGTTAGTCTTTGAGTGCTTGATCGCAAAAATAGGGTTTGAGTATCAGAGTGAGCACACCTAAATTAGCAGGAAAATCTTCTATTTGTAGAGGAGTATAGAGTAATCCTAATTAAATCGAGATTAGGATTATTTGTAAATAACATTTATCTTGATTTTTCCTAGACTGGCTGGGACTAGGATTGTTATAGATAGAGACTATTTCTCTTGGAGGGTGTCTATCTCACTTGTTCCAGAGTCCTTTTATAATTAGAATTCTTTACAGACAATCAACTATTCTCTTGGAATATTTGGATCGAGGAATTCCCCAGGAGGGTCCGTTGTTGTCAAAGGAGGCTCCTCGGGGTTGGAGGATTTTTGTGATCGAGTTCAGTGAAGCATAACCGAGTGGGCACTCAGTTATGCCAAGTTACCCTTTGGGAGCCCATTCAGCCATTGGACTAAGTGGCCACTCAGCTCTTTGGGCTGAGTGGTCACTTGATTCTTTGGGCCAAATTGCCCATCTTATTTTGGCTTCTTTTTCTTGGTTTTCCTTTGGCTTTTGTTCTGTCTCTTTTGCTTGATTTTCTTTGTTTTTTTTGCTCACAAATGGACCATCTTCATAGCTCTTGGTCTTTTGTGACCGAGTGGTGGCCCCTTTGGTCATTGCCTTGTTCAATTATGCACTTACTTAACAAGTTGTGCCCTTCATACTTCATTTCAAAGGATTGATGGGAAATCTTCAGTCGGGTCATGCTTGTTGTTTGAAGGGCTTATCAGAAGTAAAAGCATGATAATTGGAATTAGGATGTTGCACATGCACTTTGATTTGCTAATGACTAAGTGGCCACTCGATCATTGTCTTGCTCTTTCTATTTTACTCTTCCCATGTTAGTTTTTCGTTTGGGTTGTGCATTTTGGCCCATTTAGGTATGTATTTTACCCAAGTACCCATTTATAAGTCTGACTAGGATTCACCACTTGAGTCCGCTCCATATCCAAATTTTCTATTCTTTGCAGGGCATATCACCTAGCATTTCAAAATGCCAGGAATAATTGACAAAATGCCAACAACGTGCCATGACTAAATCATGGTCATTTCAGTTTCAATTCATGATGAAATGGCGTCGTATTCCAAATGCTAAGAATGTTCTTAGATATTTTTTAAACACTGTTAAACTCTATAAAAATGCTAGAAATTATTATAGCATTTACAAACACTAGTATTTTCAAAGTAAAATGATGACGATCATCAAGAACGTCTACCCCTGCACCTAACCCCTTCATCTTCTTCACTTTCTCCTTCTCCCCCATAGATACCTTCAACGGAAGCATCAGTGTCATCGATTGAAGATATTTGCTCGTGGTTGGACATAATGTTTCCTAGAGGAGGACTCGATGTCTTTTCATTTTTGTGACATTTTAGATGGTTCATTTTTTATTTTGAGAGTACCAAATGGGAGACGTTTTTCGGAAAAAAGATAAGATGAGAACAAAAAGAAAAAAAAAATGGTAGAGGGTTATTTGGAAACGAGACACAGAGAGCTAGGGTTTGAAAAAGACACGAGTGAGAGGATTTTAGTTGAGTGAGTTTCTATTTATTCTAGTGTGTTTGGAGCTTAAAATTCTTAAGGGGATTTGAAAAATACTCGATTGCTTTTTATGATTACTTGAGTGACATTAGATGTTTGATGAATACTTAAGTATACAGATATTTTAATCAATTAAGACCTTTTGATTAGTCTAGTGACTTGGGTGAGTTACTCGAGTGAAATTTGCAATCTCTCAGCCATATTATTTTACTCGACTAATTTTCTAAGATACTTGACTAACAATTTCAGACTCAATTATGAGCTATTTGTATTCAATTTTGGATTTTTTTCCCTATTTGACTAGATCTTTATGGCAACTGATTATAGGATATTTTTAACTCAATTATTGATATACTTTTACTCAGTTGAGGATTGGCCCTACTCGATTAGAGAAATAGCATATTTAACTATAGACCAAATTTACTCGACTATTTGGGCTCCATAATCGATTATTTTCTTACCACAAATTTCGATAACCCTTTACTTAGTTCTAATCTTAGAATACTAACATCTCTCTAAGGTTTCAACTTATATTTCTTCTTTGAAGATGGATATTCTCTATAGTTATCTAAACAGGAAGTTGCCTCAAGAATTTCTAGCTTAGGTACTTTTGGACTGAAGCAGATCAAACCTTTGGTCTAGATTTGTTGTCTATGAGCTTGGCAATTCTTTATGATTACCTAAAGGATATTGAATTTTAGGATAACTATTCTAGAATTATTTATAGGACCTAGCCTATACTCATCTTGATTCTCTAAGGCCTAAGAATCCATATGAGTGAGGAATAGAATGAACATACAACAACACTAAGCTTTAAATATTTCCTAAGATTTGATCATAAAGGAAAACCTAGTAGATACTCAACTTTTAATGATAGATGAGTATTTTATGGATGCTTATAGATATCCTTTGACAAACACACATTCTAAACACTAGTTGAGTAATTAATGAGCATTACTCTTTCTAATTTCTTGAAATTTAAATGAGCCTATAATGGAAACACACAATAAGATTCAATGAACATCAAACAAATATAAATGATTAATGATAAGAAATGTAATAAAGAAGCTTTGAAATAAGTATGGAAGATTAAAGTGCAAGATTATAATAAATTCAAAAATAAGCATATACTGATTATAGTAAACTTAAATAAGCATAAATATAAGCTCTCAAACGTAAATTGAATACACAAATTCAAGTATAATCAATAGATATATATTTGAACATTAATTTACTAAGACATATTTTTAGAAAAGATTGAAATATATGATTAGAATAAAAAATATATAAACAAAATAAGAAACTTCCCTTTGAAAGATAATATCAATTTTATAGCTTGAGAAGATACTCTTTTGATTTCTCATTTGATCATATGAACAAAATATTTCTTTGAAGAGCTTTTGAGAAATTTGATTTGTAAAATATGTTGATGACATGAAAGATGAATTTACAAACTTAAGCACAGTCAATTAATATTCTTATGAATGCTAAAAAGATTTAAGTAAGAAGTATACCTTAGGGATATTTTACCTTGAATACATACTTTAGCGATTTATTTATGCTAGATGAAAGGAATAGTTCTTTAAAGCATTTTGTAGCTTTGCTCAAATCAAAGATTTGTCACCATGATCATCCCTCAATGTTGTCCTTTTGGATATAAACTATAACACCGCTCCCTTGTTCCAACCCGACTCTCTAAGAAGATCGGGAGAGGGAGTGTTAGAGGAACCATTAGAGACTTGAGAATCATACAGACAAACATCTATATACTCATGAAACTTACATCCATACATGAAACATCATCCAATTTCCATTCATTTAAGACCCCAAAACATACATAGAGTACTTACATAACATGTCTAAACATCTAACCTTCTCATTAACATTACATGCACCATTTAGAAAGTTAAAAACATATACATTGACTTCTCAAAATTCGCTCCCAAAATCTTTTGTTCGAGAGTGCCCCGGCACACATATCTAACCATTCGCTCTACTAGGATTCTCCTCAGCTATCCCTTTGCCCTTACCTGGAATGATGAGGAATACAAGTATGAGTCACATGGCTCAGTAAGTATGGAATAATAAAATAACATAGCTGCTAACATGGCATGAAGAATGTATGGTAGGTGGTCTTCAATATAGGCAGAGTAAACCATTTACAAAACTTCCACTCACCCACCCATGAAACATCGTGCTATAAACATGCCATACATCATGCAAGTATATATCGGTAAACACATATGGCCAATCGGCCCACATAAATATAATACATACTAGCCTGCCTTTGAATATCTGCAACCAGGGAAACAGTAACATATCTCAGGGCCCACATAACCTCACCAATGGTCGTTATCAATGGGCATGCCTCTGGTCATCACCAAAGGAGCGTAAAACTCCAGTCAGGCATAAGCCTACTGGTTTTGGGGGATATATCCTGCAGAATCATCCGCATTACGCGCAATAACTTTTCATGCAATGCAATGCATCACTTTCATGTTCACACACATAAATGCTAGTGTAACTATTAAAAATTCGTGATTAATGCTCACACATTCCCAATTTAGATATCATTATGCTTGCATCGTTCCATGCCCATGATGCACATATACCACACATCTCAAGTCATACCACACTAAGAATTAACATTTATGATATCATAGGCTTTTCCACTTGATAATTAAGGCTGAATTTCTTCTTTTGTCCCAATTAAAGGCTTGGGGAATTTGGAATCATGATAGGATTAAATTTGGAGTCAAATCGAAACTTTTTCTACATTTTTTCCAGATGAATCGATTGAGGATCTAGATGAGTCAACTTGGGGTTGGGTTGAGTCCACTCAAGGGTTGGCCAAATCAACTGGACCAAGAACTAGTTTTTGGATTGGGCTTCAGGGGTCAACAATTCGACTCGACAGAGGCTATGCTTTTGGGAAGTCAACTGAGGCTTGATGTTTGAGTCTACTAAACACAACAAGTCGACTAAAATTGGGATAAATCAACTCGGAAGGACCATAAGTCGACTCGGGGAAACTTTAAGTTTACTCGCAAAAAAACTAGTCCACTCAGAACAAAATGAGTAAACTCTGCAAGCTAAGAGACCCAAACTGAAGGTAGAAACAAAGCATGGATGAGGCCAAATTCTTCACCATGCATTACTTAGACAAAAATCACCATGCCTTGAAAAATTTTGGGGTGAAACAAGCCCCAATTAGCTCACAACAAAAGCTCCAAAAAGATTTACAACCAAGATTTAACAATCACAACCCACAACCTTTTAACCCCCCAAAACTTTCAATCTCTTTCTAAGACTCATGCTAACACATAAATCTCCATATTCGACCACTCTACATGCACTTAACTTCTCCTTTTTAAAATCCCAAATCAAATCCTCAAGATGCCACTAGGAAATTCTTCATATGACATATCTTCTTTAAGCTCTAATGGTTGAAAATCAATAACATGCTAAGGATTGGAGATATATTTCCGTAACATGGAGATATGGAATACATTATGCACATTTACTAATTGTGGGGGAAAAGCTAGCCGATACACCAAAGGTCTAATACGCTCCAAGATCTCGAAAGGACCTATACAGCGAGGGTTAAGTTTTCCCGACACTCCAAATCTCCTCACTCTTAGTATAGGTATAACTTTCAGAAACACATGGTCCCCAATAGAGAATTCCAAGTCATGCCGTCGATGATCTGCATAACTTTTCTGTCTATCCTGGGCCACTTTCATTTTAGCTCTAATAACTTGAATCTTCTTCGTGGTTTGCTTCTCTATTTCTGGCCCAAGTAATGCCTTATCCCTCACTTCCTCCCAACAAAGAGTGATATTTTACTCTTGTGTTTGATTTTGGTGATGAAAAATAAAATCAATTTATCCCCTAAGTTATTTGTCAAGAATATGATTTTCAAATAAAAACTAATTTTAAATGGGTTGTTGAATCAAAATGATCTATGATTTTCTATATTAGTTGGAGATTAGCAAAAACAAGTATTTAGATTTAAAAGAATCTCCTAAATGATTTTTACAAATTGGTTTTGAATAATTGGATAAATGAAGCAAAATGGTTTAAAAGAATCTCCGAAATGTTCTATGATGTTTTACCTTTTGTTGTTGCTAAAATAAAATAATCTATTTTTAATCATGGGAGAATATAATTTGTGTGTGTGGTTGATTACAAGAGTCTTGAGAGTGTAGGGTCTTAGGAGTCTCGTGGGTCTTGAGAGCCTTGAGAGTCTCGTCACCAAAATCTCTTAAGAGTCTCATCACCAAAGTGTTATGAGAGTCTCATCACCAAAATGTCTTGAGAGTCTTGGGTATTTTGAGTGATGGGAGACTCTCGTGATCTTTTAAATAGGAGACCTGATGAACGGGAGACTTCTTTGGATTTGACAGGAGGCTTTCTGATGATCGAGTGACCCTTGATAACCGAGAGAGTCTTGATGACCAAGAGACCTGTAAGACAAATGCACGGTTAGGGGCACAGGTGGGTGTCCCTGCGCAAACCCTTCGATGCTTAAGTTAGTTCTCGAGAGGTTCAGCATAAGAATGTATTTTGCGTGCCAAAGAGAGCGTACCTAAGGTCGGAGGTGGGGTCTCCTATTTATAGAGGAGGGAGAGAAGAGACACGTGGTGGTCATCTCGAGAATCTCGTGACCCATCTCGTGGGTCTTGTGGCCCATTCGAGAGTTTTAGGGCCCATCCGAGAGTTCCACGACAGTGATGGTGCATCCAAGGGTTGAGACGTGAGTGAGTGACACCCACTCGGTCATATGACCAAGTGCCTTTACCTCTTCATGTCTTGACTCGTTATGTGTGGTAAAAAAGATGGGGACATATGCAGGAGGGAGGGGGAGAATGGTCCCCCTACTCAGTCAGTTATATAATCAAGTGAGCCATACAAAGAGAGGGGGAGAATGGTCCCCACCCACTTGGTTTTGAGAGGCTCCTTTACCTTTTGCCTTGGTTTGAACCCCTTTCTGCCAATGCTTGGATTCGCCCCTTAACCGGATACCTATGCGATTTTCAAGACATATCCATTACTCCTTATTCTTTCGACCAAGGGAATTGGATGAAAGAGTATTCAGCCTTGCAAAATTTTGAGTATCTTCTACCATACTTCTCTTACATTCTGGAGGTCGTTTGCGTACAATCATTTTTGATTTTCTATATTTGGATGTGAACTCCTTTGCTTCTCTGTTCCTCGAGTCCTTATAAATAGGGCTTGGGGCTCTCAGTTGCTTCGAATACTCTTTCAGCTGCGGGTGATTTAAAGACTCAAATTCTCTCAAGTCTCATCACATTTTAGACTCTCGATGTGTTTTCAAAGTCTCAGTGCTCTTTTAAGTCTCGGGCTATGGGGGTATCTACCCAATCAGCTCTCTCTATGAACCTTTCCTCATTTGTAGGGCATATCAATTGCTCCCAACTCTTTTGATCGAGAATCCAGGGTAGAAGAGTACCTTGTCTTGCAAACTTTTGGACATTCGTTCTCTTGAGTTGTTTCATCTTTCGCATGCTCTTTCGAATTTGTTTGTGCATCGTGCATTTGAATTTTTGGGCTCTCATGCTTTTTAATTCTCTTACGAAGGTACGTAACAAGTTTGCTTTCCATAGATGCTGAGCTATGCACCTGATAATACGTTTGATTTTGCTTTTAATTATCGCGTTATGCATAGGGTAATAGGGTTGCACTTATTTTTCCCTTATTGTTAGGCTATGAACAAGAAAACAGGCTTAAATTTATTTTTCCCTCGTTGTTGACCATTAAGTAGGACAATGGATTTTAGATTTATCCCTCATTACCCGGTCATGCGTGGCACAATGAGTTTGGATTTTTCCCCCAGTTGTCTGGCTATAAGAAGGACAATGGGCTTGAGTTCCCTCGTTGTTGACCATTAAGCAGGACAATGGATTTTGGATTTATCCCTCATTGCCCGGTCATGTGCGGGACAATCAGTTTGGATTTTTCTCCTAGTTGTCTGGCTATAAGAAGGACAACGGGCTTGAGTTCATTTTTCCCTCGTTGTTGGGTTATAAGCGGGATAACGGCCTTGAATTCATTTTTCCCTCGTTGTCGGGCCATAAGCAGGGCAACGGGTTCGAATTTGTTTTTCCCTCGTTACCGAGTTGTAAGCGGGGCAATGGCTTGAATTCATTTTTCCCTCGTTGTCGGGCGATAAGCGAAATAATGGGCTTGAATTTGGTTTTCCCTCGTTGTCGGGCGATAAGCGAAATAATGGGCTTGAATTTGGTTTTCCCTCTTTACCAGGCCATAAGCGGAGCAATGGGCTTGAATTCTCTTTACTGGGCCATAAGCGGGGTAATGGGCTCAAATTTGTTTTCCCCTCGTTGCCAGGTTGTAAGCGCGGCAATGGGCTTGTGTTTGTTTTTCCCTCGTTATCGGGCCATATATGGGGCAACGAGTTTGAATTAGTTTTTCCCTTGTTGCCAGGCCATAAGCGGGGCAATGGGCTCGAATTTGTTTTTCCCTCATTGTCGAGTTGTAAGCTGGGCAACGGGTTCCAATTTGTTTTTCCCTCATTGCTGAGCTATAAGCAGGACAACGAGCTTGAATTTGTTTTTCCCTCGTTGTCGGGTTGTAAGTGGGGTAACGGGTTTGAGTTTGTTTTTCCCTCCTGGAAGCAAAACATAACAAACACACTTTCATAAAGCAATGTGTAAGTAATGAAAACGCCAACATTTTTTGCATGGTTTAGCAAATAAGCGAGTACATCCATTATTTCATTTTGGGGTCTTATCACTGCCACTAATCACGAGATACACAAGTCATACACAATTTCAAATAGTTTAGTTTCTCAATCTTTCACGTAGTCCTTCTTGAATGTGTCTGAAGTTTTTTCCCAGTTTTCTCTATGAAGGCATTAATGATAGCTGACCACCTTCTCCTAAGGGCCTGATCCTTTGTGGCTTGTCTTAGCAATGGATAAAGTCTCTTCGCTCTTTTTCCCTTTTATGGATGCCACATAACAGGTGCGTGTCTTTCGCTGATCCTCTCGAACTTGTCCCACTCCCCAGGCATAGGAAATTTCTTTAACAGATAACAAGAATAAACCATCGCTCCCACATCGTTGAGCAAAGGACGACTCAAAATTACATTGTATGCTAATGAGGAGGTCTTAACTACCATGAAATTGGCTTGTCATGTTGCGATTTGAGGTTCTGAGCCTAGTGTGACTGGCAATTAAATAGCTCCCATCACAGGGGTAGCTGCTCCAGTGAAACTGTATAGGGGGTAAGAAACCTTCTTTAATTTATCATGAGAGATATCCATTTGTTCGAAACAATTCCCGTAAATATGATTGACCAAACTGTCACTGTTAACTAGTATTCTGCAGATGGGATGCTTTGCGATAACAATTGAAATTACTAGTGGGTCATCGTGTGGAATGATTATGTCTTCTCCATCGGCCGGCGTGAATGTAATAGGCTTTTCATTTTCCCTAACTTCCATTATTGAGTTAATTTGATATGCTTGATGGGCGTAAGCTTTTTGGGAAGAAGAGGAGTCACCTTCCATAGTTTCACCACTCGAGATGACATCTATGGGCTGATGAATTGGTTCATTGTCCTGAGGAGGATTCTTTCCGTAATCCTTTCTTCTCTCTTGTTGTCTTTGATTTTGCCTCTCCTGCTCCTTGCTCCTGTCTTCCCTTCATCAGGGTTCCCTACCATCTTCTTCTTCATTCCGCACATATATTTGCAGATGCCCTTTTCGGATTAGCATTTTAATATGATTTTTCAACTCCTGATATTGGTCAGTGGAATGACCACGAGTCCTGTGATAACTGCAATATTCTTCCCTATTCTTCCCCATGGGACGGTCAATCTTTTTCGGGAGTCTAATGAGACCTGACTCCTTGATGGCTACAAGTATGGTCGACCGAGGTTGGAGAAGTTTGGTGTAATAGTGGAACTGGGGCTGAGGTACATCTAATCCACTAACCCAACCAGAGTCTTCTTCAACATCTCGTTCTTTCCTTTTTTGCTCTCTATCCTCATTTCCTCCTATAGCTCTCATAACTTCTGTATGGAGCACGTATTTATTTACCCCAGCAAACAAATCTTCCAGGGATGTTGGTGGGTCCAAAGAAAATGATTCTTGTAAGGAAGTTAGCTATGTTCCTTGTAACATAACAGACACTGCTATTTCAACTGGTAAATCATTGATTTCAAGAGTAGCATTATGAAATATATCCATGTATTAACGCAGAGTTTCTTTATTCCCTTGTCAAATACTGAGCAAGTATGTAGTGTCCTTCTTCCTTCGACTATTAATTACAAAGGTCTTAATGAATTATGCTCTAATATGCCCAAACGAAGAGATAAAGGCCTCAGGTAAACTATTGAACCATGTTCGGGCGTGCCCTATCAGAGTTAGGGAGAAGGCCCGGCACATTATGTCATCATCCCATCCGTGCAATAGCATCAATGACTCATAGTTTTGAATGTGATCATAAGGATTGTGCTTGTTAGAATAGGGAGTGATCTGGGGCATTTTGAATTTCTTGGGCAGTGGCTTCTCCAATATATTTGTAGTAAAGGAAAATTTTCTGTGTTGTTGTTCCTCTACTGCCGGGATTAATTTCCTCCATTCAAGTACCTCTTCAAGTACTTAGACTTTTCCACCAAGCTCTCAATTTACATCAATTTGGATTTTCAACTATGCCTAGACTAATTCAAAATTTATTATCCCCCATATTACCTAAATAATTTACATAAACTATTGGAAATAAATTAAACAAGGAATCTACATACCCATCTTTTCTGACAAAAAATATTGATTTTTTGAGTGACATGTCACTAACTCCTAATACTTGCCAATAATTAAATTAGGTTTTTTAGATCAAATATTGTGATAATTAAATTACTGAAGAAAATCAGGGCATTACATAAACTGTAAGTCACACAAAGGGCACATTTGGATACCCATCTTCTTGGGTCCATAAGGGTTAGTATGATAGATAACAATTTAAGAATAACCCTTTAGTAAGATCATAAATATGTTAGATCCACATAATGATCTTTAGATATATGCAGTGTGGTCTAAACCAAAAGAAATGAGGAGAAAGAGACATGATAAACTATTAATTTGTTGGGTGTTTTGACTATTTGAATGAAATGATGTAAATATCTTTGAAATTATGATGTAGTAAAGTTATTTGATAAAATCATTTTTCTTATACTAAAAACACATGCTGCCGACGATGATATATGCAGGCATACATGTGCACCATATAGGATTTTTCATAAAAGATATTTTTGAAAACTTCAATCATTAATTCAACTTGAAGATATTGATATGTAAATCTAAGCATTTAAGATATATAAGGAATGATAGCTTTATAAAAATCAAACTTTAAACATGCTTCAATACTAGAGTATATATACAAATAGAAAAGATGTTCCTTATGTTAAAATGATGATTAAAACTGAAATCATTTCAAGATGATTCCAACCAAGAGTGCATTTTAATGATAACTAAAAAACAATGCAATGATTTGAGTATATGAATGAAAGACATATGCGTAGCAGATAAAAAGAGATGTTAAGAGCATAAAAATAAAAGCAAGTACTATGAATAAAACAATTTTAGAGTGGTTCAGCTAACTATCTTAGTCCACTACCTTAACTTCTCACTAAGGATTTAGAAAACATCCACTAAGAATATTAGCTTTTAGGGCTTAGCTATAACCCATATACAGTTTTTACAAGCTTAACTAAAACCCCAACTTTTTAGGCTAAGCAGTAACCTCCATTTTTCATGGGTTAAGTTGGAACCCCCGCTTTTTATAGGCTTAGAACTAACCTATTACATGAGGCTTTTTCACACTTTGCTCAACCACAACCAAGACATTGCTTTTCAAGATGCAAGCATAACTTTTACAAGTTTCACAACACATGTGAAAGGATTTCTCAAGAGAAAACTAAAAGATGTTACAATGATATCAACTATTCTCTTGAACAAAAGAGAGTTACAAGAATGAATTAAGCACTCAACTCTCTTATCTAAATTCTAGTTTAAAGGATATACATGTAATCTCACTAGATAGTTTCTTTGAGTGGAAAGGATAAATGTGAAGAACATTCACTCAAGCATTTTGCATAGGCCATAAAAGATTAAGCTTGTTGTGTCTAGTGTATGGTAGGAATGAATAATCCACGAACAACAATAGCTCTGCCTATTAAGATTAGCTGGCTGAATCAACCATTCATTAGTTACTTTCTCATTAAAGATCTTGGCCTTTTATAGAAGCTTGAGGCTTGAGAATTTGCATAGAAATTTGCACACACTCACATTTTCTTTGATTTGACCAATAACGGTTAAATTCAATAGAATCATATGCATAATATAAGGATAAGCATTAAGCACACTTGCATAAATATTATTTATCAATCTTTTATAAGAGAACACAGTTAGATATATTGGGATAAGCAAATTAGGTTCTAATGGTTAAAACTATTTTCTTTTTGCTATCTAAATAATAGCTATAAAATTTCAAATCAAATGGCAGTCACTCGACTAAGTCCTAGAGATATTTGACTAATAAAGTGCATACTTGATTGGATAAATCATTTAATCAATTATAGATAAGCCTTACTCGAGTATGATCAAATCATTACTCTATTGACTCACAAGGAATAGAGACTTTGCATTAAGGACTTGACTACCAGGCTAATCTAACTTAACTAATAGAAGAACATACCTGAGTATAGATAACTGATACTTGATTAAAAATAAGCACATAGATTTAGTCAGATTCTATCCAATCTTTACTCGATTAAAACATATGGATAATAGATTATAAAAATACATTAGTCGATTGAGAGGAAGATATACTCGACTAAGGAGATATTTGGAATTTTTATAGTAAAAAGATACTCGATTGAAAATATTTCTTACTCGATTGATTTAAAATACAGAGAACTTGTAGAAAATACTCGAGTGAGAAACCTTAATAGTCTATTGAAAGAAATTTTTCTAGAACATATAATCGATTGATTTGAAAATCATGCAAAGCATTATTCGACTAAAAAATATGCTTAGATTTAAATAGTTATAAAGATACTTGATTATAGAGATACGATACTCGATTGTAGCTTTAATAAATAAGATTTTGTATAACACATACTCAAGTAGGTTTTAATGATATTCTTTTGAATACTTGAATATATTGAAAAATATACTGAGCAGTACTTGATTGATTATATAAAAAAAAAAAACTATTTTTGATCGAAGGCAAGTGTAGAAGCTTTAAAATATTGTTTGAATACTTTGCTTTCAAAAGTTTCAAAACTACATATACTTAAATTACAAAAGGCTTTTATACTTAAGATGAATTTTCAAAATATTTTCTCAAACATTTAACATCAAGCTTGTGGTGCCCTACCTCCCCGAGAGGGATCTCTTGGAGAGATCTCTCGGGAAGAAGCTATTGAAACAACTTAAGAAGAGATCTCCTCAAGGCGATTTTCGAGAGGATTCATTCCTTTCAGGGAGACATCTCTTCGAGAGAGTCTCTCCGAGAGGCCATGTGTCCCCAATCAATCATTACGACGTGGACCTGTATAAAAGTTAAGACACAACACAATTGGAGGGATCCAAAAAATTCGGTAACCTACTTCTACTCTCTCAAATTTCTCTTTCTGAAGCACCCATGTTTCTTTTGTGGCTTTTTCTTTCTGTGAATACTGACTTGATCGTCGGAGGGTCTTCATGGGAGATTCTTCTTGCAAGCCTTCTAACCCTCATCTTGTGCAGTAGCTCTTTCGGAAGTGGAGGTCAAGTCAAATGTATTCCCTCCGAAAGAGCCCCTTCTGTCTTCGAGGATGTTGAAACACCTTCCTGAAAGAGGCCCATAGTCTTTCTAGAAGCCGATCTACCCCTGCCCTAGAGGTGTATCAGACCCTCTCCGAGAGCCCTGAACTGAACCTCCTAGGAGACCAAATTGGCCATCTTTATTTGAGAAGCCCATTCTTCACGAGCCATCGCTCTCTCCACAAGTCCAAGTCTCTCCATGAGCCCCCCATTCTGCAAGACACTCTATATTCGGGGCCTTTCCTCTCTCTGAGAAAGCCCACTCGGTGGCTATATGTAACGACCCATTAGAGGGCCTAGAATTATTGAGAATTATTTAGATAATTTTTGGCTTAAGAGGATTTATCCATTGGACAAACTGTTAAGAGCATTAAAGAAACAAAAGCTATAAATATCAAGAGACTCAAGACACATACAAGAAAGAATGCTCATATGAGAAAAATATTTGAAGTCTCGATTTAAAGAAGCTCCTCAAGCTATATATTTTCTTTTCTATTTTTAGAGAGAGATTGTGAAAAAGAAAAATATTTTATTCTTTGAACCCTAGTGAAAAGCCATATTCACTTAGAGAGAAAAATTACTTAGCTTCTGTGCGTGTTCTACTTGAAAAATCTCTTTGTTCACTTTAATGAAAGGTTAAGTGATTGATCCTCAAAAACACCTATTATAAAGGTTCCAACTCCATCATGTTAAAACCTATGTAAGGGTTATAACTTAACTTGCTAAAAGCTACATATAGTAAGTTGTTTAAAATCCTTAACAAGGAGTTAAGGTAGTAGAGTAGGCAGTTAAGGTTAAACCACTATAAATCATTGTATTCTGCATTCGTATTTTATTTACATTCAAGTAATTCTTGAAATTTGGGTAAGCTTAATTCACTTTCCTCTTAAGCTAATTATCCTTGCAAACACCATTCATCATTTCATATTTGGTTCTACAATTGTGTAAGTTAATTTTAGACTATATGGATGTGACCTCATAAACATTATCTTTTCACGTGAACTATAGTGACATTTGATTACATTTTATGTGCTATAAGTTAAGAAGCTCATATAAAGTGGATCCCTTAAGTTATTTGAGGATATTGTTGTAATACCCTGAGAGCCCAAGGTCAAGTCTAACAAGAGACTTTAGAGAAGCTAGTATATATATTGAGAATAGTAAGGAAAGAAACAACACTAGTTAGATACCTTTTGAGTTGAATGTGGATAAAGAACTCTCGGGTTAAGTGTGATTGAATTAAGGTAGCTCAAGGATGGGTGACCCCTGAGAAGTTCGCTTTGGCCCATCAGGATAAGTTGATTTGGTCGTTTCTATCGCTCGATGCAAGATGTTACAATTGTTAACTTAGCTATGGGTCCTCATGACATGATGATTAGATATATATATATATATAACATATTTATCATCAACAGTATTAGATATCACATGGTGCATTAAGAATCAAAAAGGAAAACCCAAAACAATGGTGTTATGTTGAGAGCTACAAGAAGTAGTTACTCAAGTGGCAAAGATAATAATTCATAGGAAGGGGGTGTCAATTACATTGATAAACTGAAAGATATAATGGAGTTTTATTATACACAATCACAAGTATATATGCTTTGTTCTCTTGTGATTGGATTGACAACAAAAGAGGTTTAAAAAAGAATCATTAGTTCGATATCATGTATCCCATTGAACAAATAGGTAACGAGCCATTCATATTTGGCTACTCAAGCACATCAAGTGTTTTATATACAATATCCAATCGAAGAAGAATAGTGGGTGGTGTTAAGGATGCGATGTTGGGACTTATATGAAATGGGGGACAACAATGAGATAACTGACATCCAAGTTGACGACATTGAGGAGCAACAACTAGATGGAATGAAGGACATGGAAGAAGAGTCTAATTGGTGGGATAGAAATGATTTGTCTAAACTAATTATAGTTTCTTGTGTGATATAGTTATTGTTTGTTTACAAATTGATGTTTGTCACATGTTTAATTGTATTATGTATTTTTTTATTTCTAATATCGGTTAATATATTATGCTCAATATGTTATCTCAAAGATTTTACTCTGACTCAGATCATAGGGAGGATGGCAAGTATGCGGCCTCACCATTTACGTAGGATCTTGCATAGTACCAGTACATGACTCTCCTTGAAATACGCATCTCTTTAGAGTGTTTTTCTATATCATAATTTAGAGATTTTTTTTAAAAAATATTTCCTGTAAAAGTCTTTCATCAACCCTTACTATTTACATCTTATTTTTAAAACCTTCATTTTCTTAACTTTTTATTTTTATTATTTATTTTTTTTCAAATTCACTAAATATTATTCTCCTAAGTGATGCTTAAAGAGGTTTACCTCTAGTGGACTCGTCTTTCCATCCAAATTCTTGTGTCTAACTTAGTTCATTAAAGTGAGGTATTTGTGAGTGCACTTATTTTAACGGATCAAATCTAGTTTAACTCATAACTTCTAATTTCAAATCATTCCAAAATATCAAGTTTAAAAGAAAAAGAAAGACTTTTCGAATGTCCCAACTAAAAATCTTTAGAAATTAGTGTACGTTTCTAAATCACTATGACCCAAAATATGAACGTAAAAGTGATATATTTTCATCAAAATAAAATAATAATATTTAAATAAAAACCAAGTTCATACAACAGGTTTGGCATATTTAATATACTTGATATCACCAAAATATGGCACGTACATGCTAATAATGCATCTCATAAAGACACATATAACATTTACATATCATTATATACCATAAAAATAACAAAACTTCCCAAAACTTATGCTTTAAGTATTTCTTTCCCCTTCCAACCATTTGTCTGTCTTGAAACATTTGAATATTTCAGATGAGGAACCTATCGATGTTCAGAAATGGTCGATCGTGGTTCGTTAGCCCGCACTGAGAATGAACACAAATGTAAAGAGAAGAAACAAATAGAACAAATAATAAGTTGTACGTAAGAAAGTTTTTAGGTGGTTCAGCCAGAATAATGCCTAGTCAATGACTGTTCTTTAGTTATTCCGGTAGAGTAACCATATATTATTGCTTGTCCCTTCTTAGAGTGATGATATTAACCCCTCTTTATAGAGTGGGGTGTTTACAATTTGAATGAATTCTAAATGTAGAAGGATTCTGCTCCGTGGATGGCATTTCCTTATCATCTTTGAATTATCAGGAACGAACACCGTGATTTTAGGGATTTGATTTGCCTCAGATAAGGTAGGTGGGTATCGCCTCTGATTATTTCGTGGTCCTTTCGTTATAGGAGATGAATGGTTCGGCTAGTGAGTTGAAAGCATCATTGGGAGTTTTCTTGGTTCTCAGTCTGAGCTCGAGTTTCGATGACGTGTGACCTTGCTCTGATGACCTAGGCCTTAGGCTCGTTGGGTTTCAGGAGATTGGGCTGGCTTGCTGAGTCAAGTCAAGCCCGCTAAACTCTATCCGGAAAGCACCCATAACACTAGCCCCCCCAACTCTCAGTGCAATCTGTAGATTGAGAGCTAACAATGGTTGATTGATGCAATATATCTGGTTGTCCTCTCATCATTTCGTCCAATCAACTTGGGCCATACTATTCCGAATATAAGTTAAGATAAACACAAAGAATTCCTTAGCTCGCCACTAGCAAGGTTGAAACATCATGTCGTTGATGGACATAATAATTAACAATCAAGATATGTGTCCAATAGGTCACGAACAACCATACTTAGGTAAATCAAGGCAAACCTTAGTTAACACGTCCTGACATCCATTCGTAATGGAAAAAAAGTACTAATCCATTGACGAGATGATAATCAAATCGAACCGAGTCTCAGTTAATACGTCATAACAAGATAATATCTAGATCATATTAAAAACCTTGCAGAGATATTTGTATAGGTAGATCGCACTGCGATCTCAACTAACATACCATGGCTCCCATTTAACTGACTTGCATCGCCAAGCTATATGTCCAGGTTGATCATAGGCTGAACCCAACTACTATACCATGGCTTTTTACAAGTTTAACGAGTTGAGAAAGAACACCCAGGTAGGTCGTAGACCATGACTCAAGTCAAGATGAAAGGACCCCAGCTAGTGAACTCTTAGCTCAAAATTATTAATGGAAGTGATTTCTCAGTAGGTACCAAACCATGACATTAGGTCAAGATGAATGACCCTTAGCTCACAAACCACAACTTGGGAAAGGACCAAGATGAATGCTCAGTTAAGACGCAAACCATAGCACGGTAGCTAAGATGAATGGGCCCCAGCTTGCAAACCATGGTCTAGGGGAAGACTAAGATGAATGCTTAGTTAAGTCGCAAACCATAGCACGATGGCTAAGATGATAGACCCCAGCTCGCAAATAATGGCATCTCTACCCCCAATTTTAAGGACATTCAATTGAATATCAACAAGAATAAAGTGCAATAAGTTTACTGATTGGTCAGTTGCACCACACAGTCCCTCAGCCGACCTTTTTTGACCAAGTCCTCAATGGCGTCCCTCAAAGCCCAACACTCAGAGGTGTCATGACCCACCTTGTTATGGTATGCACAAAATTTCTCATTGTTTGTACATTTGTTTGGAGTTCTTATCGGGTTAGGCCTCCTGAAATCCTCATTTCTTCTCTCCATGGTGAAGATCTTCTCTTGGGGATCTGACAGGGCACTGTAGCTATCAAAGTGACCTTGTTGTGGAGGTCGCTCCTCTTACTCCGCTCTTCGAGCTCGCTTGGAGACTTGGTTGCTCGAGCATCCCTTTCATTGCTTCCATTATTCATTTTCTTATTTTAGCTAGAGCTCCCAGCCTCTTCTTTCTATCTAATAGGCTTTTTCGAGCCAAATGCCTTCTCCCACCAGATCTCTTTGGTATATGGTGTTGAATCTCTACTTTTTGGAATGTATGATTTTATTTTGAAAGTGAGATATTGGCTTATGGCATGTTGAAGTCTGAGTATTGGTGTAATTCTCATATTTGGTATGGGTTGTTGCAAGCACCAAAAGGGTTGAATAATATGATTTTTGATGGAAATATAGTGATTTTTGTGATTATTTATTTAATTTAATTTCTGAAAAATTTGGGTTAGTAAGGCTAAAGAAAAAAAAAAAGGAGTGAAGGCAGCAAGAGCAGCATCTAGGGCCCACAAGTGGCCCGTAAGGGGCCTCAGTGGGCTGTAAGCGAGCGCGGGCAGCAGGTAGGGCACGCGACTGCACGCGGCATGCACAGCCAACGTGTGGGTGCATGGTAGGCTCGCGCGGCCCGCAGCTAGCCTGCTTGGCCAGCCCACCCAAGGGCTCTATGCGGGCCCTGAGCGCACTAGTAAGCCCCGTCGGCCAATTTTTTTAAAAAATTTCAAAAAGTCAGGGATTTTGGGGGCATTTCTTGATTGATTTTGGGCTCCGAAGGAATTTTCAAATAAATGGATTTTTCGGGCTTTTTGGAAATAAATGCTGAATTTTTAGAAAATGAAGGCTGCGTTCTCTTTGTTTTTTAATTTTTAATTTTGAGTTTTGAATTCATTTTCAGTTTTCTATTTTGGTAGTTTGTTTTTAAAAAATTGAAAACGCGTTCTCTTTATCATTTTGAAAAACTATTTTTCAAAATAGAAAATTAGAAAACGTGTTCTCTTTAAAATTTTGAAAATAATTTTTTAATAATACTTTATTCAATAAATTTGATTGTTCAGTAAATTATAAATATTTAATGCTAATATATTATTAAAAATATATATACATTTTAAAGTTAATGAATTTTATAATATTTTTTTCCATTACAATAATAAAATATGAATAAATAAATAAATAAATGTGTTTTGAGTTTGTTTTGGATGAAAACACTCAAAATAACTTTTTGTTGTTTTCAGTTTTCTTTACAATTTTTGTTTTGTTTTCAAAACTGCATTTTTAAAAACAGTAAAGAGAACGCGTTTTCATTATTTTAGAAAATTGAAAACTAAAAATGACTTAAAAACAATAAAGAGAACATAGCCGAAAATTTTGAATTTTTCCTCAAATTTTGGGTAAACCAATGGGTGGTTTGGAATTTTGAAATATATGGAGTTCGGTGGAATTCTTAGAAAGAAGAAGGATTAAAATAATAAAATGATGATTGGGTAAACTTAATGGAAATTAATTAGCCAAGTGTGGTATGGTTAAAGCCTAAGTCTACTAGTCGATCTTGGGATTGAGGGAAGGGATGGACAAAATCTAGCTCCCACTTAGGGCGTTTCGTGTCGAAACATAGTCCGCCATTCTCAAATGGTCGGGCATGTGAGCAGTTCAGATGATTGTTCACGAGTGGCACCCGTAAGTGGGAGCGGGGCATTACAATATCGCCCAAGGTCACTGGGAAGACGCAACACTTGATCAGTGAGCTAGTTGTCTGTAAATCCATCTGGACATTGAACACGTCCAGGTGGTCATAGGGATTACTGTCCCCATTGTACTACGAGATACTCCGAACTTTGAACCTATGAGGGAGAGGTTCGAGCTTAATTTCCCTGGTGCTCTCCCCATAGCCATTATTTTGGCTACGAATCCCTTGTTGCGCCTCAAATTGTCGGACTTTTTGAAACAACTTCTCAACGATCGAGTCTTGGTCCGTAGATTGCTAGGCCTACAATTGCCTGCTTCACCTACTCTCCCACTCTAGGGAATGATGACTTAGGGGTGGGTAATTATCTTTGATGTCCTCCTCACCCGGTGGAGGTCTCTCTTCTTGCGACTAGAAAATCCTTTGGGGTGAAGGGATTTCCGGTGGCTTCTAGATGGCCTGCGTCTAAGCTTGGGCCAGGGCCCTGATTACGTCAGCGAGCTACATGGTTGTATTCTCTAATGCCTCAAGGCGTTGTTGCTAGGCCTGGATTGTCTCCATCCTGGCGGTCGGAGCGACGGGTTAGACAGGAGCCTACGAGGGCATGTTGACGGTGACTCCAGTCTGCGGTGGAATAGGGGCACCCGCTGTAGAAACAATGGGTCCCACAGCTGACGGAACATCTTGCGGTTGATCGTGGTGCTTCTCTGGCAAATCAGCCACTGTATCAGAGCTTCGTGCGTTCCTTCTTCTTGCCAGGGCTAGTGATTAAAGCGGACCCTCCTTCTAGCGCCAAAATGTCGACATTCAGAATTGGTCGACCATGATTTGTTAGCCCGCACTGAGAGAATGAACACAAATGCAAAGAAAAGAAACAAATAGAACAAATAATAAGTCGTACGTAGGAAAGTTTTTACGTGGTTCGGCCAGAATAATACCTAGTTCACGACTGTTCTCTAGTTATTCTGATAGAGTAACCATATATTATTGTTTATCCTCTCTTACAGTGATGATATTGACCACTCTTTATAGAGTAGGGTGTTTACAATTTGAATGAATTCTAAATGTAGAAGGATTTTGCTCAGTGGATGGAATTTCCTTATTGTCTTCGAATTATCAGGAACGAACGTTGTGATTTTAGGGATTTGATTTGTCTTAGATAAGGCAGGTGGGTATTGCCTCCGATTATTCCGTGGTCCTTTCATTATGCGAGCTGAACGGTTCAGCCAGCGAGCTGAAAGCATCGTTGGGAGCTCGCTTGGTTCTACGGTCTGAGCTCGAGTTTCGGCGACGAGCAACCTTGCTTTGACGACCTTGGCCTTGGACCCATTAGGCTTCAGGAGATTGGGTTGGCCTGCTGGATCGAGTCCAACCTACTTAACTCTATATGGAAAACACCTATAATAGAACCTAAGTTTGAAGATGACCTTTCTAAATGAGGAACTCCAAAGATAAAGCAAACATATGTATCTAAACTACTAAATGAGGTGATACATTCCTCATAACATAAAAAATATAAACATGCTAGATGATGTCTTCAGAAAAGTTTCGATTTCAACTTTGGAATCATGGTCTACACTTTTTTGTAACTCTTTAAGCATTATTAGGTTTTTTACGCGAATGTTAACATTTTGTGATGAAGACTCTCAATTACTCTTCTTAAAAAGCTAAGAGAGCACAAAGGCCACACTTTTTCCTACTCACATCGCTAAGCATTACTTGGTTTTTTACGTGAATGCCAACTTTTTTATGATGAAGACACTCGGTTACTCTCCAAATAGATAGACGTTTTGAGGTTTTTTTCAATGAAATCTTACTTTAAAAAAAAAAGAATAAAGTTTTATATAAAATGTGTGTATGAAGGGAAATACAAATTTCTACTTTGAGTGCCACTTGTGATTGTGTCAGCCTCCTTGCAAGAGCTTTCTTAATTAGAGCTAGAAGTACCACTTGAAAGATCCCTAACCACATCATCTTGAGCTTAAGTTGCAAGAAAAAGGCAAATTTTCACTCCATAGATGTCACTTGTGACTATGTCAACCTTCTTTCAAGAAAACTTCTATTTTGTTTTTGTGTTTTCTCTTTCTTCCTCTGTCTTTCGAACTTATATGCTTTGCATTTACTTATAAAATGTAAAATATACTAATCTCACTTAATCCGTAGACCTTGAACTTGAACGAAGGTTTGCATTTACTTATAAAATGTAAAATATACTAATCTCACTAAATCCTTAGACCTTGGACTTGAATGAAGGTAAAAAAAAGGGGAGGGGTAAATTGCACCCAAATTTCTTGCGGTTTTGGTCATTTATATGGAGACCCTTTGTGATTTAGAAATGGTCTTAGAGGATCTTTAGGTTTACTTTTATTGTTTAGATCACACCTCTTCTATCACAAATGACATTAATTAAGTTTTAATTAATTAAAACTAAACTTATTAAACTCTAATTATATTTAAAATCAATATAAAAATAAAAAATAAAAAATAAAAATTGGGCCAATAATAGGTCTAATTGATAGAACCCATCATGATGGCATAGTTGAACAATGCGTGCTATGTTAATTTATTTACCTACGAGAAGGGGACCTAGTGACTGGAACCCAGATCATGTCCAAGAATGATACACAACACAAATCTATCCATCAACTAGGTTAAGGATATATAGTTGAACATTGTACACAGGTAACCTTCTTCTCCAATAATGACAACTTCTAAATATTGAATTTTACAAGTCTTCTTCCTCACTATAGTGACTAGTCTTCTTCAATCTTGAATTAAGATAGTGGCAATAGGTTGAACCAGGGGCTTCACGTGGGCCTCGACATTCTTTGGTGTGGATAAAGTTTTAGTGCTCATCTCTGCATTGATGGAGTAGTGATATTGTGATGGTTGGTTTACCGTTCGGTCGTTCCAAACATGTCTTTGGGTTATAAAGTAAGTGATTTTTTTAATCATCATCCACACTCCTATGATCAGGGGTTGTTTAAATCGTTTCTACTCGTCAGGGTGTAGCCATATAAATGAATATACATTTTTTGTTTATTCCATGACCAACCCAAACTCTTGGATTAAATGCTTAATTAATTAATCCAATTATAACTAAATAAACCTCATTTAAACCTTATTTGGTTCAACTAATCCAATTATGATTAACTTAACCTACTTAAGCTAGTCCTTCATTATTATTCATGTTAACCTCTAACTCGGATTAATAACTTGAGGTAAAATTTTATTTCACCAACCAGGCAAAAGAAAAACCTTTAATTCAACTTGGGTGATAACGTGTTTGTTTAATCTTAGGCTATTGGAGACTTATTGAACTTAGGCAAATATAAGAACTTGGGGCCCTCCTTTTCTTTTTTATTCACCAAGCCTGCCTCTTGGGCCTTCATATGACATTCACTTGGGACAAATTTGAACTTTTGGGCTGCTATCCATATTTAGCCCAATGAAATTCAAATTTCTCCATCTCAATTAAATTGCTGAAGGCACCCCAAAATCTTAGATTTTCTTCAAATTACATTTTATAAAAATTAAAGCTTGATTACAGAACTCATTTTTATCATTTTTCTTACAATCTTGCCCAATCATGACATTGAGAATTAAATTGTATGTGTTTGTATGTTCATGCGCACATACAATCCTTGAGGCCAACCAGCCCCACTTAACGCCTTGGTCCACACATGTATAGCATAATCATGACATTGAAGAAAACATGCCCAAAATATGCATCTCAACCATAAACCTCCTAACAAGTTCTATATGTCTAAAAACTCGACAATGAAATGCCAAGGAATGCACTTAATTATACCCACAAGACCATTTAAATACGACTTGAAACAAAGGAGAAACAACCCATTTATCAACATGAGGGTTTTGGATAGGCAAGAACCATAATATCAACAAGGGAAATGTAGCAACACAAGAAAGAATTTGAATCAACAATTTCCTAAAATTTTTAGAATTTAAGCTAGGATTAACTGGGTTGTTACGGGCTAAAATCTTAACCAAATGATGCAATTTGTATACCCAAACGAAGCTTATGAAGTCTAGTTTACAACGCAAAGAGATGATCTCAACTCAGATATAACCATAGAAAGTTATACCCCAAAGAATATAACATATGCAATCTGGTCGAAAATTAAGAGATCATTGTGCTAAAATGGCTAAGTATCTTAGGTCGACCAAAATTAACTTAGGTCGACTGAAATTGGGCAGAATGCTAGCTTCTAAGCTTAGGTTGACCAAAATTCGACTTAGGTCGACCGAAGTTGGGCAAAATACTGACCCATGATCTTTGGTCGATCGATCCTTCTACCGAAGTTGCACAATAGGGTATTGGAAGACTTAGGTCTATCGAAGTTTGACAAAAATCACGATCGAACACAAACCCAACACTACAAGCAAGATACACTTATTTCTTGCATTACTCCTAACTCTAATCAAATAAAACATAATTCCTTGGATATTATAGGGTGAAACAAGCCTTGTTTTGAAATTCAAAAGAGCTAAACCAGAATAATCAATAATTGAGGGAGGTTTACAAACCTTTCTACATACTCACATGCAAGAACATCATTTTCAACAACAAAGGGTTTTCATGCTTAAATCCTTAAAATACAACATGATCCAAGGGTTTAGAAGGGAAAGAAAAGATTAGACATATCAAAAGGAGACGCAAGAAGAACTTGCCTTTGATGTTTGGATTCAAAGAAAAAGCTTTCCAAAATCCAAGAATCCACGCCCCTTGAAAATCTAGAAATCCCCACTTGAGCTCCAAGCCAAGATGAAGAAGAAGAAGAAGAAAGGAAAAAGAGAGGAAGTTGTCGGGAGAGCAAAAATAAAAAAAAGAAAGAAGAAGAATAATTTAAGAAAGAAATGGGGTGGCATGGCCGGCATGTCCTCCCCCATCTACTCCCCACCAACATTCTTCCATCTTTCCCCTTTTACCCTTATCTCGTTTATTTCCCCAACCATCCAATGAGCCCATTTTTGACATTTCATATTTTCTTTTCTTTTATCCTTTTTGTTAATCAATTTGCTTTATCAGAATAGAAAGATATACATATATGCATACATCTTGGCAGCCCCTAATTCAATTAAGCCCAACATTTTTACCTTTCAACCATTTGCTAGGTTGTTGACTTTTTCACACTTTTGGCTATGACTTTTCAACACTCATGCAAACCGGCCATGCTTTGACTATTCAACTTATTAACATCTTTATTAAATCCCCTTCCCCCTTCCCCCGAGAACTCATAAAATATTTTTTCACAATTAATTTAAATAATGTCAAGATATAACAACATGATATAATTTTAATAAAGGTCCTAGACCCACCAACAAGTCATTAAAGGTACCACCTGGAATTACTACATAAACAATGGGATCGAGCATGGATGAAGCAAATAGTCTACCATTAGCAGGTTGCTCGATACTATAATGCTTAGGTTCGAGCTCATAATTTCCTACTATGAGGTCTTGTTCTTATATTAGCAAGCATCAACAATCTAAGGGGCTCAAGGAAACTTGGAAAGGACCCTATTGAATAATTGAAACCCTTAGCCCAAAAGCTTACAAATTGGAAGGCTTGAAAGGCCAACCTATCTCTCGCACATGGAATGTACAAAATTGAAGAAAATTTTGCTAGTGGTAATGTACTTGAATTCTACATCCTAATGTTATACTCGAGATGCCTCTTGATGCATGGTTCGATGTTCTTTCTAATTCACTTGGTCAACCCAAAAGCTCAAGAAAGCAATCCTAACTAATTATGGAAAAATGCTAACTAAGTCGTGTGCTCGAGAACTTGAGAAAATGGTTCACCTAATTGATCAAACTCATAAACCAAAGACACTAAGCAAGATGATTTACAAGGAAGAAGAACCCAAAATTCTCCTTTTTTGTGGGGTGCTCGGAGACTTGAGAAGATAATTGGATCAACTAATCAAACTTAACACCTCTGAATAGTGTAAGAGGATTGTTAAAAATACCATGTTTCTCACCTTAGGTAATCTTTAAGGCAGGGGAAATTGAAAAAATTACCTAACTACAAGATATGTTTACTAAGCAACAAAAATTTGAAAGGAAATATAGTAACAAACAAAAAGCATGACAACATGAGGAAAACAAACATAATTGGATAAATACTTCTATTTTATTCATTGGAAAATTAGTTTTATAAAATGAGGAGGTTAACCAAGGAAGTACAAAGTCTTATATCTATAATTTAGTAGCTCATTGCTCTGGTTGCTCCTCCTTATGGACTTTCAGGGCCCTATTTAGTTCCTTAATAGAGGCCCAACCTCCTCGATAGCCTTATTGTTTTCTATTATTTTACTCTTGGTTTTAGTTTTGATGATAAAAAAAAACACTAGTTTTGTATCTATGTCTTAAAAACCAAGTTATAAAATGATTTTGGTTTCAAATGGCTCAAATGAAAATCAATTTCAAACACTTTGCTAAAATGAAAATAATTTCTCTCAATATTTCTTAATGGAGATTGGAAAAACAAAGTCTTATGTCTTAAATGAATCTTCGAAAATATATTTCAAAATCAATATTAAAATATTGGAGAAAATGGAGCAAGTTGTTTTAAAAAGAAAAGGACAAGCTGTTGATCGATTTTAAGGAATTGTCAACCACTTTGCTCATTGCTGTTGACCGACTTCAAAAAGCCTGTCTACCGGTCATTTTTAGGCTCTCGGCCACGAGCGGTCAACAACCATTGTAAGTAAATCAGTCAACCATTTTTGGTCATATCGATTGTTTTTGCTCCTAGTGTCGACCGATTTTCAAATTCTTAAACTAACATATCAATCGATTCTTTGAATTTGTCGACCATTTTTGCTGCAAAAACTTCTAATGGCTAGTTCGTCAGTTCATTAAATGCGCCCCAACTACCACCAACAGCTATATTTTTAGAATCACTCGTGTTCCTCTATAAATTCAGACTTGATGGTTCATTCATGGGGTTAGAGATACTGATTGCAAGCTTTAAGTGTTCCAACTACTCTTAAGTGCTCAAATGTTGTAAAATTTTCTAAAAGGTATTGCTCTTCATTTGTATTTACTTATTTAAGCCTTATATTTATTTGTTTGAAAGTTCTTATAACTAAGAGGTTAATTTCTTAGACTCTCTCTTTTGTAAAATCTTGTGTATTTTCTTAATAAGTGTGCTAGAGGGCCTACATTAATAGTAGGAGGATTGTATTTCCTAGTCTTGGGGACTAAAGGGCCTACTTGTGATCAAGTAGGAGGCTATAGTGAAACGTTTAAAATCCTTAGTGAGGAGCTAAGGGAGTGTATTAGGCCATTTGGCTGAACCACTATAAATTATTTGTCCCTCTATTTCTTTTACTCTTTATTTCATTTATTGTGCTAAGAAAATCCCCATTTACGCTCATTTGCCTTAAAATTCTCATATTTCATCAAAAAAGATTTCAAGTGCAATCAAAATTTTCAAAAATAACCCAGTTCACCACCCTCTTGGGTTGTGATGCCATTGCTATACAATTATATCAATTAGTGTTAGAGCCAAGTTCCCATTTTTTTTAAGGTCTAACAACCTAGGGTTAATGATCCTCAAATAACACATATTTTTGGTTCATCTCAATCAAAGGGTCAAAGCACCTCTCGTCCTCCTTTCTTTGATAGTTCAAACTACAATTATTGGAAGAAAAGAATGTCATGTTTTCTTATGCAGAATATCAACATTTTGCAATCTATTAAGAAGGAGATAAAGCTCCCCGATATGGAGAAAATGGAGGAGTAGACAGAAGAAGGCAAGCGAAATGTGAAGATAAAAGTAAGAGCAATGAACACCTTGTTCTGTGCTCTTTTCCCCGACGAATTCAACTGCGTATCTACATGCAAAACCACCAAGGAGATATGGGATAAATTGGAGGTAACACATGAAGGTACCAAGCAGGTAAAAGAAGCAAAAATCAATCTACTTATTCATGATTATGAGTTATTTTCTGTGAAAGAAAATGAATCTATAAAGGAGATGTTCACTAAGTTTAATAATATAGTCACCGGTTTAGAGTCTCTAGGTAAAACCTCTACAAATGGTGAAAGAGTAAGAAAGGTATTAAGAAGTCTTCCTAGGGCTTGGGATCCTAAAGTCACAGCCATATATAACCAAAGCTAAAGACTTAGATAATCTATCATTTAATAATTTGGTACAATCATTATTGACTCATGAAATCATGATGTATAGGGATGATGTAGATGATACAAAGAAAAATAAAAATGTAGCATTTAAGGTTGAAAAAGAAGAAAAAGAATCTCAAGATAGTGATGATGATGACTTTGCTATGCTTGCTAGGAGGACCGAGTGTCATTTGTTGAAAAAGAAGGAAAGGAAAGGAAAGAAGAAGGTATTAGCCCCTTGAGGATGACTTATCCTCAAGTGATGAATCCCAAAATGAAGAAGTGGCAAATCTATGCCTCATGGCTAAAGAAGAAGATGAGGTAACTTCTCACTTTATCCTTTCAATTTCAAATTTTACTCTTGATGAATTACATCATGCATTTAATGATTTGATGAGTGAATTTGAAAAAGTTAGTTTGAAAAACAATGTCCTAAAAAAGATATTAAAATCTCTGGATGAGGAGGTAAGTTCATTAAAAGAGAAAAAGGAATCTTGGATTAATGATAAAAAGATTTTAATTGATGAGAAAGAAAATCTTTCTAAACAAAATTTGGATTTAAAGGACTCTTTAGAAAAGATTGTTGAAGTAAAAAAAAAAAAAAATAGAAATGGTCTTAGGAGCTCAAAAGAATTTTGGAAATAAACGAGAAATAGGTTTTGATCCATTCCAAGCCAAGCAAAACAAAACTGTTTTTGTGAAAACTTCTCATAAAAAATCTAATTTAAAGAAATCATTTCATAAACCAATTTTTTCAAAAAAATAGGATTACATGTCATTATTGTGGTAGGCATAAACATTCAATCAACAAATGTTTTATAAGAAACAACCCACATAAGTTTAAACAAATTTGGGTGCCTAAGGATGTAATGACCCATTATTGAGATCGGGATTTATTTAGCAGGTTATGCTAATCATTAGTATGAACATGTAGGTGTTTGTGTTTTGGATTTTAGGTCTAGATCATGGTATCCGAATGCATGCTTGGTTTTAGGCCTTGGTATTCGAATAGGAGCATGAGATATCTGGATCAGGGCTAGTTGTATTCGAATACAACTTGGGATATCCAGATGGGAGTGTGATGTATCCAAATATAGAGGTTGGGATATTCGAATAAAGCTTGTAGTATTCGGATATGCTAGAGTTTTGGAAAGGCATCTGAATACCTTTAGGGCTATTAGGATATCTCCTTTGAAAGGGCATGGTATTCGAACACAATGCATGGTATTTGGATACCCATATGGGTTCTTGGATCTCATATTCAGATAGGATGCCATGGTATTCGGATACCCCTAGGAAGTTTTGTCTCTTATATTCGAATGATTGCCCACATATTCGAATATACCTTTTGTTCTTGCCTTTAGTATTCGAATATGTGGCTTGGGCATTCGGATAGGCCCTCCCATATTCGGATATCCCATATAGCATTCAGATAATCTTTTCTATAACTACTTCCTAAACCACTTTCTCGACCCAACCCCGATTTTCAGGCGGTGGTGGATGGCTTTTCATCTGGTCTTGCCATGTGTCTAAACCCACTTTCCTCTGTCTCTTGCTACATAAACCAAGTAATTGTAAAGAGAAGAAAAGATATTTTCAGAGTGTTCGGTCGAGCAGGAAAAAGAATGAGGGGTCAGCCAAGCTTCTGGGGTTCGGTTTCCTTTTCATCTCAGGCAAGCTCTTACCCTTCTTTAATTCTATAACCTCCAATGTTCAGTTTGTGAGAGGCTCCGTCACTTTTGTGTTTGGTTTATTTCCTCATTATTGAGTTACATGTGGTTTTATTCGAGGATTCACTAGTTAGATAGGCTTGTTTCTTTCTAGTTTTCTCCATCTTGGTTGGACCCTTGCTTAGTTGGTGGGTCCTTTCTTATGTGCTTTGAAGGGATCAGTTCCCCTCCCGTTTGTTGTTGGAATGAAGCTAGGTTGTTGTGTGGGTTAGTTCTCGTTGGGTAGTGTAGGAATGTTGTTGTGGCCGAGGGTATACTGCATGTGGTTGTTGTAATTTCCTGTACTATGTCATTTCAAAGCTTGATGCATGGTTTTTGGGGGCTATGTATCACGTTAATGCTCATTATGCCACTGCATTATATTTGTGCATTGCATGGTTTCTAGCACCATTTGGTTAGGTGGCAGCTACTTTTCAAGCTGATATTCCATGCCAAGGTTTGGTTTAGGGACATGGTTAGTGTGCCGTTTTAGGTTTCGGTAGCATCAACCCAAGGGAGCTTTGGCTCGGGGAGTTGCACATATTTCCTTTCAGGGCTATAATAGGTTTGTGACAGGGACTTGGTTATCATGTATCTTGTGTGGGCCCCAAGGATAGGTATGTGCATATTTTACTATGCGACATTTCTCTATATTTGTTATGTGATTCATGGACATGTGATGTATGGTATTTGCACGTAGGGTGCCTGCAGGTTACTCTTTAGCTTCCATACTCTTGTCAGCATTTCCTTTCTTATATGCTTGCTGAGTCTTGTGACTCACTCTTACTTCTCTTCATTCCAGGTAAGGGCAAAGCTAAGTGCGGGGGAAAGGCTAGCAGTTCTTGAGCTATTTTGATAGGTGGTGTACAGGGCAGTCCTAGCAAATCTTGTTTTGGTGTGTATCTTGTGGTGGTGTGCCATGGTTGTATGACTTTTGTGTGCTTGACACTATTCTGTATCTATATATATATACCATGTAACCCTGTGGGCCGGTTATCTTTTGTATGCATGTCTGGGATGTAAGTTATGCTTTTATTGCCAGTTTCTTTGGTACATGTGCAGGTAACTCTAGTTGAGCATGCATCGTAAGCCAAGATGGCTCCTCTTCTGTTTCATTTCCTTTCTAGGGCTCTTGCTGGGGTTCTTCAGCTTGGCTAGGGAATTTGGGTAGGGGTTCCACAAAGGATTTGTTTTTTGCTAATGACAATAGACCCAAAAAGGTTTGGGTACCAAAGAGAGTAACATAATTACTTTTGTGGCAAGTTGCTCTAGTCTCAAATCAAGTAAGGAGTAAATGGTTTCTCGATAACGGGTGCTCCAAGCACATGACTGGGGATAAGTAGCTCTTCAACATCACCTATAAGCAAGGAGATAATGTTGTCTATGGTGACAACTCCAAAGGTAATATTCTTGGTGTTGGCTCTATTTGTTTTCCAAACTTTGTCTTAGAAAATGTTTTCTTGGTAAAAGGTCTTAAACATAACTTAATTAGCATAAGTCAATTGTGTGACAAGGCCATAAAGTATGCTTTGATGTTAATTCTTGTGAAGTGTCCTATCTCAAATCAAATGAATTGAAATTAATAGGTAATAGGATAGAAAATGTATATATCATATACTTGGACTTATCTTTATCTAGCATAGAGCATTGCTTAGTATCTACTATCACTCAAAACACTTGGCTATAGCATAGTAAATTAGGACATGATAGCATGAATGTCATTAATAAATTAGTCAAACATGATCTTGTTTAAAGGATTGCCTAAGTTAAACTATGAAACAGATCACATTTGTGGTGTTTGTATGAAAGGCAAACAAACAAGTATATCATTTAAGCCCAACAATGAAGTTTCAACCTTTACGCCTTTAACTCTACTTCATTTAGATCTCTTTGGACCTATGAGGACACAAAGTATAGGTGGAAAACAATATGTTTTAGTCATTGTAGATGACTATTCTAGGTTCACTCAGGTAATTTTTCTTGCATCTAAAAGTGAAACATTCAAATCTTTTGAATTTTTTTGTAAAAGAGTTCAAAAAGATAAAGACATATGTATTTCAAAAATTAGAAGTGATCATGGGGGAGAATTTGAAAATGAACAATTCAAACATTATTGTGAAGAAAATGGTATTGAACATAATTTTTCTAGTGCTAGAATACCTTAACAAAATGGGGTAGTTGAAAGTAAGAATAGGTCTTTACAAGAAATGGTTTGGACCATGTTATGAGACAAAAATCTTCCTAAATATTTTTTGGCAAACTCTATAAATACTTCATGTCATATCTTGAATAGGCTTTTCATATAACCCATCTTACAAAAAAACCCCTATGAGTTATATAAAGGAAAGAAACCAAATATTTCATATTTTTGGTAGTACATGTTTTATCCTTAACAATGGTAAAGATTTTTTAGGTAAATTTGATGCTAAGAGTGATAAAGGAATTTTCTTAAGATATTCCACTCAAAGTAAAACATATAGGGTTTTTAACAAAAGAACTCTACTAGTAGAAGAATCTATTCAAATGATAGTTGATGATGTAAGTGTTGATGCTCCAAAACCTTATTATGATTGTGATAACAAATTAGGAAAAATTTTTTGAAAAACTCTCATTGGACCATAGGGAAACAAATCCATCAAATGATAATGTGTTTAATGAAAAAAATTTAACTCATGAACAGAGAGTACCATCATTTCCAAGAGAAGGAAAGTATAAGGAAGAAAATGAAATTATAGGAGATCCCTCTAGGAGAATTAGGACTAGATCATCTATTAGAAATGAATGTCATTTTGCTTCCTTTATATCTTAGATAGAGCCTAAAAATATTAAGGAAGCCTTAAATGATGATAATTGGATCATTGTCATGTAAGAAGACCTAAATCAATATGAAAGAAATGGAGTGTGACAATTAGTTCCAAGGCCTAAAGAACACCCAGCCATAGGAACCAAATGGATATATTTAGGAACAAAATGAATGAAAATGGAATTTTTTTAAGAAACGAAGCTAGATTAGTGGCTCGAGGGTATAGTTAAGAAGAAAGAATAGACTATGATGAAACTTATGTCCCTGTTGCTCGATTAAAAGCCATAAGAATGTTATCTGCATTTGCATGCCATAAAAATTTTAAGTTATATTAAATGGATATTAAGAGTGCATTTTTAAATGAATATATCAATGAAGAGGTATATGTGGAACAACTTCTCGATTTTGAGAACCCTCAATATGAGGATCATGTGTTTAAACTCACCAAGGCACTATATAGCCTAAAACAAGCCCTTATGTTATAGTATGAGAGACATATCAAATTTCTTCTAAAAAAATGATTTAAAAGATGTCAAATAGATACAACATTATTTATTAAGTCTCACTTCTATTGGTTCAAATTTATGTAGATGATATTATATTTGGATCTATAAATAAATCTCTATGTGATGAGTTTGGAAATCTAATGCAAGGGGAATTTAAAATGAGTATGAGAGAATTAAAATATTTTCTAGGATTGTAAATTAAGCAAGAAAATGATGGAATCAACATATCTCAAAACAAATACATAAGAGATCTTAAAAAAATCAATATTCAAGATAACAAACCATTAAGCACTCTAATGAGTAGTTCATCATTCCTAGACAAGGATGAGATAGACCAATTGGTGAATAATAAGTTATATAAAAGCATGATTGGATCATTGCTATATTTGATAGCTAGTAGACCGGACATTATGTTTAGTGTTTACTTATGTGCTAGATTTCAATCTAATCCTAAAGAATCCCATCTAAAGGCCATTAAGAGAATCTTTAGGTATCTAAAAGGATCATCTAGTTTAGAATTGTTTTATTCTAAATCAAATGAATTTGATCTTATGGCCTTTACCGATACGGACTATGATGAATGCAAAATAGATAGAAAAAGCACTAGTGCTTCATGCCAATTCCTAGGTAATTTTTTTAATATCATGGTCTAATAGAAAGAAAAATATCGTTGCACTCTCTTCCACTAATGCTGAATATGTTATAATTGGAAGTTGTGCACAAATTTTATGGATGAAACACCAACTTGAAGATTTTGGCATAAAACTTCAAAACATTCCAATAAAATGTGATAACACAAGTGTAATAGCTTTAACAAAAAATTCAGTGTTTCATGAAAGAACTAAACATATTGAGGTCAAACATCATTTCATTAGAGATATGTACAAAAAGGAGACATCAAACTAGAATTTGTTGACACAAATCATCAAATTGTGGATATATTCACAAAACCTTTATATAAGGTCAAATTTGAATATTTTAAAAGTAAACTTGGAATGATTGTCTCTTGATGTGATGGTTATGTGATATATGTGTTTCAAATATTTTTGATGCAAAATTTTGTATGCTATGTGATTAAAATTTTGATTGGATGTAATATTGCAATGCACCTAATTTCTCTCAATTTCTCATTTAGACGAGCTTTGATAATTATAGCGTCCCTATCCCCGGAGACCCAGCATCAGAGGAATCAGAGAAGGGTCTGTCAGAAAAGATGGCATATATGCAAAACCCAATTAAAAGCACTACGCATATTCCTTGCTATTAACAATGGAAGCCATACTCATATCTCATTACTCATGGACATATACATATTAGGGTCCATGTACCCACCATATTCCCTTAGGGTTACAAACTAGAACATAAACAAAACGTAACTTAGTATTACACATCTCACAAACACCCCCTAAGGACCTTTCGATTGAGATGGCTCTGTACACACTTCTACCCCACGGCTCCAACTTCACTTGACTCGCCCACCTCTTTAACCTTACCCTTACTTAGAATGATGCAAACAAATATGAGCCACGAGGCCCAGCAAGTATAGCTGAAAGAAAGTGGGCATGAGAATCATGGGTAACGATAAACAATAAGGATCATGAATAACATTTATGACACTCATACCACACCTCTTTACATCACACTACATGATAACAAGATGAACATGCATTCATGCTCACATGCAATCATTTAAAACCATAATCGTGGGACCGAAGTCCATCTCTAAGCCGAAGCTTTCTCTGCGAATATATCCTGCAGATCTTGTCCGCTGCATGCATCATGAAGCCTTTACACATTTTATAACCATTTTTTGTGTACATGCTTTATGCATCATCACACTATGCATATTATAATGAATTACCATATATAACTAACATACGATGACCCAAGGAAACATATATGAGATAACAAAACCCATGCAAGATAACATCAAACCCTCGCATGTCCTTAATAAAGCATCATTCCCAAAGGAAGATAGGGTGACACAAAACCCTATTTGAGACTCAGTAGGTATAAATGAGAACCATGAAAAATTACTAGAGTAACCTCATAGACCACATGCAAGCCGATTCTTCCATAATTGAGGGTTTACTTAACTCAAACTCAAGAAATCAAGGCATTGTAAAAGTAAGAGCAATAGAGTGTTAAAGAGCTTGCAAGATAGAGAGATTGTAAAGGAAAATGAGAAGAACTTGCGAAAATAGAAGCATGAACTTGTAAAAATAGGAAGAGAACTTGCAAAAAGAGGAACTGAACTTGCCTTTGATATTTTCCTTAACCCTTGTAACGTACTAGGGTCTCTAACGTCATAGCCTAAGTCCCTACGCCACCAAAATCTTCTCAATCTCTCCAAAATTCTCTCATTTCACTCAAGAATCCATCCCATATATATAGGCCATGAGGAAGGGGATGTTGTAGGAACATCGTGGCAACAAGGGAGATCAATACAGCAAGTGGAACATAAGGCATGGTTGTTTGGACAGGTGGTAGTGGCTGGCGGCTGCTTGGCCCACGGTAGGGCCACGTAGGGCCCTGCATGGCTCAACATGGCTGCGCGTCTGGCACGTGCATGGACTTAGCCCCAAAACGACATGACATCATTTTGGGGCCTTTATTATTGGGAAAAATGTTGAATTTCCTCCCAACCGCGCGCAGACTGAATCCCAGGACCTCCCAAACCCCCTTGCGCGCGTGTACCATCTCGCCTATAAGGTCCCTCAATTAATATTATGCATAGCTTATATTTAAGGTGAGTCAACCTCTAGTTTTTGAAATTACACTTAGGCCCTAATATTTATGAATAATTACTAGAACTCCCAAGAATGCATAAATTTTAATTTTTTCTAATTAATTCCACACACACAAATTTACGTCAATTCATAATAAATGAGTCATTACAAATATGCTTTTAATTTTTCAAAATACAAGTAAAAACCGGTCGACTGGTATTTTGATGAAGCCACTAGAATTATTTTTGAGGATGACACACTTCCTTGCTGTATAGACTCTGTGTCACATTTGTCCATGATCGCTCATTTCTTACATCTCATTTGTGTCCACATCATCATTCCTCTCAACGGAAATTATGCCCAAGTCACCAAAGAGGACTTGTGGATAATGTTTTGCATCATAACTTGCCAGCGTATTGATCTCTGTTCAATTATTCTAGATCAAATGATAGGTGTTTTCACTTCCAAGAATAGATGTTTACCTTATGGGATGATTCTTAGGTCCATTATTGATTCCAAGATAAATAATCTTGGGAATGATCGTTGTGTCTCAAGTCCTCCCTCTAAATTCGTCAATCAAGGTTCATTAGGACATATGGGATACAAGGATGATAACTTAGGAAATTGGGTTAAGTCATAGAAGTGCAAGGAGATTCATGAGGATGAGGATGATCTACCCCTCCTCCTCCTACTTCGAGCACACCCTCTATCTCGGTGCCTCCTTTTTCTCCTTTACTAGCCTCTTCATCTCATCATATCAGTGAGTACTTTCATCCTCATGATGATGAGGTTGTTGTTCATGGGATCACTGATCTCAAAGCAGAGGTTTCTAGCTTTTGAGATGAGATCAGGTGACTTATATGACGCAGCTCATGGAGCTTATTTTGTCAAGTCTTCCACCGCCTGCATCGTCATCATCTCTGTCATTGCCTTCAGAGTCTTAGTCTTTCTCATTTTATGTTCACACATTTCTATCTTTTTTATATCTTAGTTGTTATGTTTTTTATGTATGCACGACATGTTCTCCTTTTGTAGTCATGTGTATCAAATCTTAGTGTTTTGTGAATGCCTATTTTGTGGTTGAATGCTCTTGGTTTTGAAATAATCCTGTATTGCTTTACCTTATTATGTATGGCATGTGAAATGACATGATCTCTTGTGGAATACTTAAATTTCCAAATTTATACTTATTGAGATTATTGGTTGCTGCCTTGACTCATTTTCTTTCCCTTATTTTTCTCGGTCTAATGCTTATTTGCTATGTCATGTTAAAGGGGAGCTTAGCTTAAGGGGGAGTCTATTTGTTTTTTTATCAAATTCTAAGAATTATTTTTTTATTTATGATAAAAAGGGGATATATATATATATATTCTATTGAAATTGATTTTAAATTTAATTTTGTCATCATCAAAAAGGGGGAGAACGTTATTTTGCTCTTGGTTTTGGTTTTGATGATGAAAAATACTAGTTTTATATCTATGTCTTAAAAACCAAGTTATAAAATGATTTTGGTTTCACAGGTTTGAAATGAAAATCAATTTCAAACACTTTGCTAAAATGAAAATCAATTCTCTCAATTTTTCTTGATGGAGATTAGAAAAACAAAGTCTTATGTCTCAAATGAATCTCCAAAAATATATTTCAAAATCGATATTAAAAAGTTGGAGAAAATGGAGCAAGTTGTTTTAAAAAGCAAAGGATAAGTTGTTGACAGGTTTTAAGGAGTTGTCGATCGCTTTGCTCCTTGTTATCAACCGGCTTCAAAAAGCCTATTGATCAGTCATTTTTAGGCTCTCATCCATGAGTGATCGACAGCTATTGTAAGTAAACCGATCAACCATTTTTTATCCTAGTATCAACTGATTTTCAAATTCTTGAACTAACATGTTGAACAATTCTTTGAATTTTTTGACCATTTTTGCTTCAAAAACTTCCAACGGCTAGTTCGTCAGTTCATTAAATGGGCCCCAACTACCACCAATGGCCATATTTTTGGAAGCACTCATCTTCCTTTATAAATTCAAACTTGATGGTGCATTTATGGGGTTAGAGACATTGATTGCAAGCTTTAAGTGTTCCAACTACTCCCAAGTGCTCAAGTGTTGTAAAATTTTCTCAAATGTTTTGCTCTTCATTTGTATTTACTCATTCAAGCTTTGTATTTATTTGTTTGAGAGTTCTTGTAAATAAGAGGTTAATCTCTTAGACTCTCTCTTTTTGTAAAATCTTGTGTATTTTCCTAGCAGTGCTAAAGGGCCTATGTTGATAGTAGGAGGATTGTCTTTCCTAGTCTTAGGGACTAGAGGGCCTACTTGCGATAAAGTAAGAAACTATAGTGAAATGTTTAAAATCCTTAATGAGGAGTTAAGGGAGTGGATTAGGCCATTTGGCTAAACCACTATAAATTGTTTGTGTCCTTCTATTGTTTTTTCTCTTCATTTCATTTATTGTGCTAAGCAATTCCCCATTTACCCTCATTTGCCTTAAAATTCTCATATTTCATCAAAAAAGATTTCAAGTGCAATCAATTTTTTAAAATAACCCAATTCACCCCCCCTCTTAGGTTGTAGTGCCATTGCTATACAATTATATCATTGTCGAGCTATTCCTAGATTGTTGTTGTTGCATCTACATCACCTCAATAACTCCTTTAGCCGAGTGCAGTCGACTGAGGTCCAAACTTGGGAAGGCTTTGGTCACCTCTTTCTTTTGCTAAGTGAACCCAATCTTTTAAACCTACCATAGCTCATATCAAAAGAAGTTTTACACCCTAGGAAAGGAGAAAAGATCGACAAGCTAGGCATTCAGGGTATTTTGACTTAAGCAAAAAGTTGCTACTTTGCTTTCTAACCCATCAACTGACCGATCTCATTCTCCTTGGAAACCAAGGCATTTTTAGCAACCTTCAACTTATCCTACGACTCAACTCATTCCTTTTTTGGGGAAGGAACCCTGCTAACCTTGAACTTGACCCCTATAAGTTCAATTTCTCTTTTGTCCATCTCTTTCATCTTCAGAAAAAGTTGTTGGTTGAGCTCCATGGTTTTGTGGGAGTTGGAAGCAAATTTATCAAAGAAAATGGCAAAGAGAGAAATGCTTTCCAAAGATAAAACAAAAGTTAGAAACTGAGAATCATTGAATGATAAAGGTCGGGAATAATCCACTTAAAGAAATAAGGCATACTTAGGTGACATTCTTGCATAAGGCATCCTCAATGGCCTTCGAGGTCAAGTTGATCACTACTTGGCAATTAACAAAAGTAGAAAGCCCATATAATAGTTCTTGGGTAATGAATTCATCGGTGTTCACCTCATCCTTCCATACTCTCCATTCAGGAACATGGTTGGGTCCTTGACTTTGTTGAGGACTTGAAGGGTTGGAACCCCTAGAGGGCACTTTGATCTGGATGTCAGCAAAGGTTGAAGAAGGGTCGATAGGTCCACGTTCCAAATTGGTGGGGGCCTTTTCTTGGGAGGGCTAGCTTTGGAAGGCAAGCCCAATGGGGAAACCTTCTTCTTCTTTGGGGGCAACACCTCTTCTCCCTTCTACCAAACACATTGGTGGTCATTCTTAGCATTCTCCTGCTAGGCCTTTGAAGTGCCTTAAGGCCATACCTCTTAAACCATCTCTTTTGTAGAAGATAAGGGTAGTTAGATTAGAGTCAAGCAAAAAATACTTCATAAAAAAAAGAAAGTAAATGAGGCAATCAAACAAAACCTAGGGTCTTCTCAAGCTTGAATCAAGGCCATAAAGTGAGGAGATGTAAGGCCAAAGCCTACTCAGAAATCACTCTAAGGGAGCTAACATGCTCTAGTTCGACTAGGGTTTCCATGCTCCTTTTCTCAAACCCGATTAACTTGATCCTTAGAGCATAGATCTTGCTCAAGGACCACTTAGTTGGAAAATGGAACTGTTCCTCACCCTTTCTTTGTAAGAAAAATACCTCTCCTTCCACATCTCCATTGAAAAAGGGTTGTTAGTGATATTTCTTTTAAGAAGTGTCCATAAAGGTGTATCAGCCTCAATCCTATTGAACGTTGACACCCTAATCATCCTTAAAAAAATATAGGATAAAGGAGAATAAATTTTGCTCAACGACATATGTGGTGGAATGAGACCAAGTTCCTCCACCCATTTCAGGCAACATGGGAAGGGCTTAGATTAAGAAGAGTGTGGTGATGAGGTGGGTTAGGGGCAGATGATAACTCACATCCAAGGTGTGCTCGGGTAAACAACCAAATTATTTGTTATGGTTTACAGGCTTGGAGTTGGTCCAACGCAATATATTTGTAACCCTCAGTAGGGTGGTTGAACTTCCTAACTAGACTATTTCCTTACTATCGAGATTCGAGTGGTCCTCGGTCAGATCATATTGAGGGTTTTCAAACTTGCCCACTTCGAGCTTCTCAACCTGTGTTTGGTAGGATGAGAGGGAACCTCAACTTCCTCCACCATCTCCACACAAGACCTTTTTAAGGGCCTATCCTTAACTAACTCTATGCTATTACTAGAGCTACTAAGTAGACATTTGGATGCTTGGTTTTCCTCTAACCCTATACTAGCACTAAGTGCTTGGTTTTGAGAATCGTTAGAAAAAGACATACCTATGAATGAGAGAATGCAGGATTGGATGGACAATCATGCATGGTGGACCGAGTATTGGATACCAAACAAGAAGACACCCAACATAAGTTATTTCTCTCTCTTTAACCAAATATCTTCAAGTAAAAGAAATGAATTAACAAAAAATGAGGGCAAAAATTTATAATCAGAGGAGAAACATGAACCGACACCTAGTTTCACTCAATCGTCCTCAAACTAATGATGCAGAAAAATCTTGGGCATTCATCTCAATGCCTCCTCTTCGAAGAGAACATGAGCGAGAAGCAGTGTAAGAGGTAGAAAAAAAGGAAAAGGTAAAAGAACCCATACATGTAGCACTCCACTACCTGACATCTAGTGAGTTTAACTTGGGGAATAGGGGGTAAGAGATGAAGGGTCCTTTATTTATGAAGCTGCCCTTTATAACCCCTTTCTTAGAAGAGCCAATCACCCTATGACATGTATCCCATGAATTAAAGGATTCCATGTGTCATATTCCTTCCTTTACAAACTTGAAGAAGTCGTTTGCACCTGAGATACTATGTTTTACGGCTCAAAAATCTCAAGATTGATAATGCTAAGGACTTCATCTGGCAATTTTGAAGGATGATCATGTTGAGGATCCTACTAACCTGTTGAAGGTTCGACCTATCAACAAGTATACACGAACACTTGCTTTAACTTACATAACATTCTAGTGCTAATACTATCTCCTTTTTCAGCACTAACTTGATTATTGAAAATTATTTAAGAGCTAAAAATATAGTTCTTAAAAAGGGGTCTAACGCTTGATGTGTTTGATTCCATTCCCCATCAATATCAAGACAAAACAATGTTATTGCTATAAGGAAGGGATGAATGCTTGTAAGCAATTTTTTAAAACATGGACTAGAGTACTAAATTGGAAATGAGAAAGGATTAAGAGCCAATAGCTAAGCTCGGGATTGAATTCGGATTTGTTTTTAATAAATAAATAAATATATGATAATTAAAATGAAAAGTTTAAATTTTATCACAAAATATAATAAATAATATACTTAAAATTTTCCTTAATTAACATTATACTAGAAATATAAAAAGTCTATTATAAAACAAAATTAACACAAGTTTAAGATGAAATAAAATAAAATTCAATTTGCAATATTTAAATTGTGAATCAACAATATAAAAATTGAATATCCGTGAACAGTATCCAAAATAATCATTATAACTGTATTCATTATGATGTCTTTCTTTCTTTGGAGTAGACTTCAAAACACTAAAATGATAGATTTTACAAAAAATAAAAATAAAAAGGTCACTTCAACTCTTTGTAAATGTTCAAGTTATTGTTATCTTTTTAACATGTAAAAATAAGATATATTACAATAATTAACTCTAAAATTTGATATAGTCACAAAAATTTTTCTTTTAATTTAAAAAATTGCAAAGATTTCGTACCATTAAAAATCAAGATAAAATAACTATTTTGCTCGTATTGGTTGTTCACTAGGGTTTAAAAAGAGTCTAGGTTTGGGCTCTTTAAAGGAAGAAAGAGGGAAGGGAAAAAGGGAAGGGAGAAGGGAAACAAGAGATCAAGGATCCTTTAGGGAGAGAGAACACACTATCACCACCACACCACAGCATTACTACCGTTGCAAGAGAAGAAACGTTACCGCCAACCATTGCTGAAGAAGAAAAAGTGAAGGAGATCGTGGCAGAAAAGAGATAGAGAGAGAGAGAGAGAGAGAGAGGGATTTAAACAAAATATGATATTTTTTACATTTTAAAAAATTTAGCTATCAATAATTAGTAATAAGGGTGTTAGTTTATATAAGTTTTAAACTTTAGAGGAGAGGTCTAAAAATTTTTAAACTACAGAGGAGCTCTCTATAATTATATCAAATATAAAGGATAATGAGTGTGCGCCCAAAAAATAAATTATAAAATATAAAAGAACTAGCTCGGCATAGTGCAATGATAAAACACTAAGAGATTTAAGTGAGTATCGAAGATTCGAATCCTTGTGGAGGTAGGGTCTTGGTGTGCCCTATCGCTTCTCCAGCAATTCCGTTCGCATAACATAAAAAGGGATTCACAGGGAAGGCAACAACTTCCCGAATGTCTTCTTAAAGTGTGTATAGACTGTGATTGCATCTGGATTTATTTGAAGGATAAACTAGAGGAGAAAGCCGCTCTCTTCCAAAATTAGTTGAGCGAAACTCAAAACTTGAGTCATTAAAAAAAAAAAAGACTAGCTAGCTAATCGAGTCGGTTCGTTTGATTCCTAGTTCATTGGTTACCTGACCCACCGGTTTCTTTGAAGGCAACTTAACTAGTTTCCGGGTTTCTGGGTCCAATTTTTGCTTAAAGCTTCATGTAATGTAAGTGAAGAATACTAGCATTAACAAAAATAGACTATTCTAATCAATACCAATACCAATCCCAATCCCAAATCCCAAATCCCAAATGAGGTGATATCTGCTAAATGACGAATGGTCGGTTCCTTAATTCACATCCAATCATAATTGTTACTTAAGATTAACGTTTGCCGTTTATTATGAGAATATGCTTATTAAAAGAAAAAAGGGAAAATACTATTAGAATATGATTCACGTTTGCCGTTGTTAAAATGTGTATTAAAAGATATTATTTAAATTAGTTAACACGTACGTGATCAAGGCCTACAGTCTCAATTATAGACTGTCTATGATGTAGATGGTGTCATGGTTAATACTAATACTAATATAAAAAAAAAAACCATCTCATCAAATTGGAAATTCAAATATTGATATTCCTAACAGATTTGATCTCTAATGATTATCGTGAAGATTATTATTATTATTATAAGATTAAAATTGGTAGTAATGATGCTAACTAGTCTTAATCGTTGTTTTGTAGATTTTGGAATAAGCTCCATTCATCTCAATGGCAATGATGCTCTTCATTGATTTAGATATTAATGATGTAAGTTTTTGTATTATCAAATATGATTACTTGAATAGTTATTTTTATATAAATTTAAATTACGACGGCATTTATTTCTAAAATATCGCACTTTTTGGTGTTTAAAATTTTGTTATTAAAATAATTTTTATGGTGATATTAGTATATCCAAAATTGATTTTAACACCCAAAAAAATGATAAAAAAACCAAAATACATTTCTTCCCCCCCTTTCTCTCTTCTACAATGGAATGAGGGGTTATTTTTTATCTTTTTCAATAGGGCAAATAGCAAAAACAAGACTAGACATTTTTGTAAATTTACAACTTTATCTAATTATTTCAATTATATTTCAATTAATTCAATTTGGTGTAATTTTATTTAACACCTAAAATCAATTTAGAAAATGTGTATCAATGTTGACGTAACATGTCAAGTGTCATTTAATAATAATATGAGAGATAATGGAATCCATCGACTTCAGTTGACTATTCACCTTCTGTCCCATGCATTTCTTTCTCTCTTTATTATGGGTTCATCTTTCCCTTTCTTTTATTGATTGTTCACCTTCTCCGATGATAATAAACCCTATGAATTTAGTCTTTCGTCGATCGACATTTGACATCATCATGAGATATGCTGACAACCTAGATTCAATTCAAACCCAAATTGAATCTAGGTTCAAAGTGAACCCATAACAGAGAGAAAGAGAGAGACAATGGCGTGCGATAAGGTTTCTTCCTATCATCATGAGATATGATGATAATCGCTTATATGAGAGATAATGGAAGAAAGGAAAAGAAAAACAAAAGAGATAAGGGTGGAAAGCGATGATGGCAAAAGTTGATGGGTGAAAGACTATTATAGATGACAAGAGAAGAAGCAGAAAATAGAGGAATCGTTGGCGATACGAATCAATTGTAGGGGCTGACATTTGGTTGTGAAGAGTAAGTCGATGATTGAAGAATGTGAACAATTGATGGTGACTATGAGAAGCTTTGACCGTGACAGGCAAAGAGATAGCCAACGACAGTTAGCTATGCCAACTATTTACATTCTTTTTTTCTTTTTTTTTTACTTGTGTGTATATTTGGGTACCACAAATATCATTATTAAATGATACCTGACATGCCATGTCAGTATTGACATAGTTGCAAATTCGTGAAAATTGAAATTACACCCAATTGAACCAATTGGGATATAAGTGCCAAAATTGAAATAATTAGATACAGTTGCACATTCGTGAAAATGTTTGGGTTTTTTTACTATTTGGCCCTTTCAATATTTTAGTGTATTAAGATTACTTTTAACTTTGTTAATAGGGTAAATAGAAAAAAAAAAAATGTGTGTAATTTTATCCAACTTTTATCCAATTGTTTCAATTTTGGCAATTATATTTCATGACTCAATTGAGTGTAATTTTATCGAACACCTAAAATCGATTTAGAAGGTGCGTGTCAATACTGACGTGTCTTGCTAGGTGTCATTTAATAAGAATATTTTTGGGACTCACATATACACATAAGTAAAAAAAAAAAAAGAATAAATAAAAAGAATGTGAATAGCTGACATAGTCGACTACCATCGGCCACCTCCTTGCCTGTCGTTGTTGATCGCCGTAAGAGCTTCTCACAGTCACCGTTGGCTATTCACATTCTTCGATCATTGACTTACTTCTCGCAACCCAATGTGATCCACCATCTTCGATGATTCCTCCGTTTTCTACTTCTTGTCCAGTCGTCTGCAACAATCTTTTGCCTATCAGCTTTCTCCATCATCGTTTTCCACCCTTATCTTAATTTTCTCTTCTCTTATTTTTTTGTTGAGTAATTTGTTAAGTTTTGAATTGATGAGAAAGTAAGATAATTGTAAAGACCCTAATTTGGGTCTAGGTTTTTTAGCACTTAATGTTAGTTAATGGCATTTTAAATTGGGACAACATATTTTAATTTTTGTCAATAAATTGTTCTGTTGGCATAAAAAAAATTATTTTTGATTTTATAATTTATTTTATGACTCCTGTGATCATGAATTTTGGTGAATGGACCTGAATTGAAGAAAATGACAAGTAATATATTGGACTACATTTGATTAGTTAATGAGTTCATGGGCTATTATGTATGGGTTAATTGAACGGTAATGGAAGCTTGGTTTCACAGCGTGGGCTAGAGCCCATTTACATAGTGGAGATGCAAAATTAATTTGGGAAAATAAATGAATAAGAAAAAAAAAAGGGGGAAAAAGAAAATAAATTAAGGTAGTAATTATCAATAGAGCCTCTGGATATTTATGTCTATAGTATGAAGTGAAGGGTATTTAGGGTAATTGTTGGAGTTGGAGTGGAGAGTTGTACGCGCTTCCTTTGTTAGCCAACTCTTCTCCTCTACTGGCACTGTGTGCAAAGTGCAAGGAAAATGCTATTTGTACAGGAGTTTTTGTACAGAATGTTTACAGAAATAATATATTACGATATATTGACATCAAAATATAGCGATATTTCGTGATATTTTGATCCTGTTCATCCCCTTCTTCCTCTCCCCCCTTCCCTTGTCGCTGCAACTTCGCCTCCGCCTGCTCTCGTCGCCGCCTCGCCTCGCGGCTACAACCTTCGCCGCCTCGCCTGTCGCCTCTACTGCCTCACCCCGTCGCCTCTGCCGCCTCATCACGTCGCCTCGGCTGCCTTGTCGCCGCGCCTCGCCTCGTCGCTGCCACCTCGCCGCTGCTGGGGCCGACGGTGTGAGAGGGAGAGCGAGAGAGAGACAGAGGGAGAGAGAGATGCTGCATTTGGGGCATTAATTGCAAGGGCAAAATGGATATTTTGATTGCCTTGTAAATGTTCTATAACATTTGTTCTGTACAAATAGCGTGATCCCAAAGTGCAAACCCATTTTTTTCTTTTCTATTTCTTTTTCTGTGCACCTAGTACTGTGCCATTGCATCGGCTTGTTCCCTGATATTGTCTTCTGCTACACTGACCATCGTTTCTTCTTCATCCACTTCTTCTTCTTCTCCCATTCTTGGTTGGCGACTAGAGCTTCAGTGGAAGAGTCGCAACTGTCTTCTCTTCTATTGGATCACCTTCCAGGCAAGTTCCTTCTCATGGTTTCCCTTATTTCTACAAGTTTCCTTACATATCTCTGCAACTTGCAAGTCCTTATTTACACCATTTATTGTTAAGCAAGGCATCGTGGTCATCTTCTTCATCCTGTTCTCTATGTAGTTACTTATGAATATATATATACATGTATGTACATACCTTTTGTTGTGTTATTCCTTAAGTTTTTTTGGTGTTCTGTGTTGGTGTTCTTAGATAATCCATTATTTGATCTCTCTCGTAAGGGGGAGTTGTTTCCTTCCTCATCCTCTTTCAGTGAATGGCATTCATTTGGCTAAGGGCGGATACACAGTCTTCTTCGTTCTGTATCCAAGAAACTGTGTGTATGCATATATATATATATACACATATAACGTAACATGTTCATACATTCGAGCATATATCAGCACACCCGAATACCAGAAGCCCCTTACGCCCCATTTTATCCGAATGACTAAGTTATATATAGCTTAAATGTATATTATATACACCATTCGAGTGCCCTGTTTCTGTTCTCCCACTGGCCCACTTACATACATACATATATATATATATACCTATATGTATAAACAATTAATAGAACTCTCTCTCTCTTCCCTACTGCTGCATTTAAATACTCCCCTTGCCATACCTGAACCACCGTATATATACATACTTACATAAACAGCTATTTGAATGCACCTGTAATTGACCCACTTTCATATATATATACGTATATGCGTAGCAGGGGAGCTGGCTCTCTCTCACTCACTCTCTGTCTCTCAACCGTTGTACCATCACCAAAAGTACCATCTGTTCTTTTAAACAGCCTATATATATATATGCCAACCCAACCCATATGAATCAGTCACATAAGCACTCTCGGCTACATTCGCATACCCCCTGCTTCTAATTGAACCACCCATTTAATACGTATATATATACGCACACACCCAGTTCGGTTGCCCGTGTACCAGCCGAACCCAAGGCCCACTTATATATATATATATATATGCATATCCTTCCCCTGTTCGGTTGCCCCCGGAACTAGCGACCCACCGTGATCCTCTATATATTTATGTTCGTATATAATCCTTTGCAAGGCCATGTACATATTTGGAAGCCCATATATATATACATATAATTACCTATACCCAATTTGCAAGGCCCCTGCGCATATTTGAACCACCCAAATAATATATATATATATATATATGTATACACATGTTAAGCACCCACGCACCCACTGTAAATTAAAGGCACCCAAATAATATATGTATACATATGTTTAGCACACACGCACCCATTGTATATTGTCACGGGCAAAATTTATTTATTTAAATAATTTTTGAATATGTCCAAATTTATCAGAATTCATATCAAAACTTTCTCTGCATTTTCTTCTAAATAATCATTAGAATATGGTCAATAAATTAAATTCTATTATGTGTAAAGATCGATAGAGCTAATGTGCTTGATATGATCCTTTTAGTTGTATGGGAACTCTAATAATAAATTTGAGACTTTTTGTGGAGATGTCCTTGTCATCAATATGTGATATTAAACAATGTGGATACTTATTTATGCATTTGAGAGCACGACATCAAGGTTGGTAACCTTGCGTGATTTCATAAATGGCATGTCAAAATATGATATATATATATATATACCATTATTATTAAATTTTGAGCACCTATTATTTTGCGCGGAGGGAAAATGATACCCTAGAGCACCTGATACAGGACGAGGTGGTCATAGCCCAGCAGGTTGACTCCATATTATTCGTGAGTTTTTATTTACACGATACACTTTGGCATGTGTTGATTAATGGCTTACGAGCCTACGAGATTTGATACCGACATTAATTTATATGCACAATTGCATGGTGATATATGGTGGCATGATACATTTAACTCGGAGTTGATCAAGTCATAAGTTACGAATCTTGTATATAACTGTCGAGTCCTTGATTACTCTTTCTTTTTTTTTTTTTTTTAGTGTCACTATGTTTCTTGGATCCTGTGCATTGTTCCTTGTTCCTCGAACTTACTGAGCCTTGTGGCTCACTTGATCTTCTTTTCCATTCCAGGTAAAGGGAAGGTCGTTATTAAGGGCGAATCCAATAGGACTAAGGCCCAGCAATAGTGGTGTATGAAAACGCGTCTTAACTTGAAGATCCTAATTTGAATTTTTGGTGAGGCTTGAGATGAATTGATTTTATTTTGTTAGTTAACATTAGAGTCTCTTATCTATTTTGTATGGCCGTCGAACCCAAACTCATGAGATATTAGAAGTGTAACTAAGCTTTAATTTAGTTTCCACTGCTAGTGAATGAAATGAGTCTATATCATCTCTGTGATGACCTTCTTTCGAATATCCTATGCTAGCGGAAATATTTGAGAGTGAGCCCTTACAATAATATTTGTTCTTAATGATGATGATCAAATTAAATAGTGTACTAGAGATAGCAGATGTTAGTGAAAATAATCGAGCAATGTATATAAATTGTGAGAAATGATAAGACACCCGAGGAGGTGAATTAGGTTTTTAAAAACTTTTTAGATTCAAAGGTTTTTTAGCAAATAAAACTATTTGGCTTTTTAGAGTATTTGAAAGACAAATATAAGATATTTTATTAAAAGTTTTAAATTCTTGGTTCTTTAAGAAATAATGATACAAATATAACTTGAATCACAATGAGTTTTGCAAGATCAAATTATGTTGTTGAAGTTGCAAATTTTGAATGCTGAAAATAAAAATTTAACTTCTTAAATTAAAAGAAAAAAATGAACAATGCAACACACAAAGAATTTTATAGTGATTTAGCCCAACCAACCTACTTCACTCCCATGGCTCCTCACCAAGAATTTCAATAATCCACTATAGTTTTTATAGGCTCAGCTATAACCTTAGTTTTTGACAGGTGCAGCTGAAACCGTTATTTTTCAATGGATTAGTAGTAATCGATAACAAACAAATTTTATGATGAGCAACTAGAACCTCTTATACGGTGTTTTTTAAGGGATCAAGCACTAATCACAATAAGGTAAAAGAAGTTTACAATTTGAATACTTTAAGAAGCTCTTACAAGATTGAGAATGAATAATAAAAAATAGCTTCTCACAAAGAAAAGACAAATAAAGAAGGATTAAGAAAATAAGCACTATTTCTCTCTTTTTCTGATGGAAGATGAAAGCTTGAAATATTTTTTTAGCTCAAAACAGTAGTAGAAAGTATTAGAACAGCAATTTTGTTTTTTCATCTTCTTCTCCTTTTATACTTGTTGTCAATAAAATGAAATCTGCAAGTACAACCTTCTTTTTTTATAAAATAATCATTAGAATATTCAAAAATCAAAATAAATGAATGAGGTAAAATTTAAAGCTATTTTGGAGCCTTAACGGTTAAGACTGTGTATTAAAAATACTTGCAATGGCTAGTTTAACGACTATAAATTTCAGTTTCAGCATAAAAATAATAGAGTATTTTTGGTCTTTGCTAGAGTAAACATAGTTAATAATCAAGTATATTTGGCTTATACCGAATAAGCTTTGACTGCAATCGATTATACTCAATAAATATTCGATTATATAGAGATAAGCATAAGATACTCGATTATCATTCATAAATAGTTAATTATACATCAACTTTTACTCAATTGCTATTGTGTCATAGATTTTTTAAAATATCCACCAGAAGGTGTTTTTAATTAATAAATACAAGTGGGCATATTTTTCTTTGAATAAATTATGAATAAATAACAAGAGAATGATTAATAATAATAATCATGGTTTTGAGGGCAAAATTGTCTAAGGGAAAAAGTGTTATATTCCCCCTATAAATTGAATAGTAAAATGAACTGTAAGGGGGGCACAATTCTCAAAGCTCCTCCTTGTCTTCTTGCGACAACATTCCAACGTTCCTATATTTCTTATGGCAATCTGCCGCTAAACTCTTTCTTGCCTCCTTGCGGCAACATATCTTTGTCCTACATTCATTCTTGCAGCTGTCTGCCGCAAGATTCCTTCTTGCCGCAACATCCTTGTGGCAACACTTCCTTTCTTGATAGCGGCATTCCCTTATGGCAATCCACCCTTGCGACATTGACTCATTCTTGCTTGCTTGCGGTATTTCCTTGCACCATGCAGCTGCTTCTCTTGAGGCACAACACATTGCCTTGTTGCAACACACTCTTGCAGTAGCATGATTCAGCTCTTTCTTGCGGTAACTAAGTCATCTTCTTGCATCACTTTTCTTCCGTGGCTTGTGGCATTTCCCCTTTTCGGCAGTTTGATTCCAACTCCTTATGGCATCATGGCCCATTTCCTAGCAGCACATTTCCTCCTTTTCTTGCAGCATTGCGGCCCATTTCCTTGCGGCAACATAAGTTTCTTGCGGCACATTCTCTAGCGGGTGTTAATTCTTCTTGCAGCAATTCATCCTCGAGACACTGATTCTCCTTACTTGCTTGTGGCATTTTCTTGCAGCACACTGATTCTTCTCTCAGCACTTTATCCTTGTGCACTGAGTTTTCTCTTGGCAATTCATCCTTACGGTAGGGTGATGGGCAGCACCAAAATATTGTCGCCAAAAACGAAACAGCAAAGTAGAAAATGAAATGTTGTCATTATTCGTCCCAGAATGCAGTTGTTTTCTTTTTGAAATGCGTTGTAAATTCTTCCCAGAATAGTAGCCTCTTCCCGAACTCCCCTTCTTCCTAGCTTGGATCTCATCTCGACGCAGCAAGCGGAACAGCAAGCTTCGCTTGCTGAGCATTCTCCTTCCTAGTTGTTTTCTTCTTCCCGGCAGATTTCAACTAGATGCTTGGCCACCTAGTCTTTCTCTTGGGTTGCTTCCAGCCACCCAGTTTCCTCCCATCTGGCCACGTGTGCTCTATGCCACTATTTCCTTCCACATACAAGCAATACACATGCATGCTTCCACCATTTAATTGCAATACTTCTATAATATATAAATAATTGTTGGGTTTTTAGGTCCCTTCCTATCTGGAGAAGCCCAAAACTTATTTAACCCATGAGCAAGAAGCCCAAGGCTCTTAGGGGTTTTCAAATCTTTCAATATAAAAGGAGAATGTGTGTGTGTGGGTAGCCGTGTGGTGTTGAATGAGAGAAGATAGGAGATTTGGAGAATATGAGTGTGTAGGTTTGATCAAGTATTCCATTGAAGCATCATTCATGGCCGATCTTGCTGATTTTGGTCAGCTTGTAAAAGACATCTGGTTCTTTGTTCTGAATGGTCGGATTAACATTTTGAGGTTTGAAGCTCTGGTTATTGGTCTCCGAACAGAGGGTTTACTGTTTAGATTATTTTGGGTTGAAAAATAGCTAATAATCTTTGATTATCTGTAGATTGGGGGGTCATCCACGGTACGATTGGGATGATTTTTGGTCAGTAGACAAAGGACATCTGGAACTTCAATCTAGATGGTCAAATCATTTATTTGAGCTCTAAAACTCCATTTTTGTACCCTTTAACAACAGCCTAATTTTGATGATATCTCTCTATTCTCTCTTTTGTGTTATGCTTTGAAGTTGTTCATTATAACTAGCTGATTTGAGGTTGTGTACATGTTGCTGTTGAACAATCACTTGTAGAAGCTTGTTATTCATAATGGAGTTTTTGGAGTGGATCATTGGGTCTCGTGGTTTTTACCCTTTCACATTAAAAGGAGTTCTTGGAGTGGACCACCTGAAAGTTTTGTTCTTACTTAACTTACTTTTGTACTTCATATATTGTGGTGTTTGTTGTGCCATTGTGTTCACTCCTCTCAAGTTCAATCAAATAGGGAGAGCAAGTGAATCTTTGGTTACTCTCTCTCTCCTATCAATTATATGCATGATTTAAGTTTCAATTCCTCAAGCCATGGTGCCCCGCGGGCTCTATAATAAATCTCTTCACCTATGATGTACATATAATATACATATATTCATATAATATGCATGTAAGCCACTACCTCCCTCAAGAAAATGCCCATGGGGCCCACCTCTATGGCTTGTCCCCCATAATCTCCCATTGCAATTAACCCATAATGAACATCCAATATACACACACATATGTTATACACTCATGTAATTACCCAATGGGCCTCTGCCATTTCCTAATTGAATTATATAATATAGGAATATTGCATGAGTATAATTGAATAATTACATAAGATGTATGCAATTGATTAAGTTAAGTAGGAAGGAATTAATTAATCACATTGTGACTCCTCTCGAAGAAATTAATTCATGCCTTGCATAATCGAGATTTAATCTCGGAGATATACTAAATTCAAAGGAATAGACAACATCTAGAAGCATCCTTTGTCACCTTGGGATTTTGCCCGGGAAGCCTACTCAGAGGCTAAGAACCTACTTTAGCAGCTCACCATCAAACCCATCTTCTCTCAAAAGGCTCCCTAGGCCATTTAGTTCTCCAGGGGGGATTCCTCTTTAAGTTCATCAAAATTAGACTAAAGATCATTGTCCTCACACTCACCGCGTGCATGTTCATCCCATATATCTAGTAAAAAGCACTATGAATGGCCCCTCTCTCATCGGGAAATGTACCTCTTTATATTTGTTAATTACATCCTTTATTTATTGCACTATTTTCTCTCATGTACTGACTTAAGCATTAGAGGTCATTCATGGGTGAGGAATTCCCGTGTGCCTTTTAACTTGTTCTTGTGAATGCAGTTATACCCCGAACACACAGGAAGTTACTCCTGAATGGATTAATCCGCTACTGAAAATACCTCAAGAGTTTATTCAAGACCCTCAACCAGATAATTGAAGTGAAAGTTAAGCAAGATTGCTACGAGGCAAGCAGTGTAGTTCAAAAAATTTGAACCTTACCCCGATCCCGGCGATTGGATTAACGTCGAAATCAAATCATTCACATACAAAATAAAATAAATTTAACCTTTAGATTTCTGAGTCATTTGCAGATTCAAATCCTCCAAGTGTATGGCCTCTATTTTGTGATATGCGGCATGCGTCTTTTGACAAGGAGGGTGGAATAGGAGTGCTAGCTCCCTCTCCTTTTCTCGACTTGTGTATGGGCAAAAAGAACCTCCTCGTTTCGAATTGATACGAAAAGAAACATGAGAGAGTGAACGGCAATTGTTTTTTAACTCTTGAAAAACCACACAAAATAATTTCATTGATTTTGGTAACCCATAAAGGGGTATTTATAGAGGAGTATGGCCTCCTAAGGTTTCCAAAACCCTAGTGGATATGGGTCAGCCCATTTTTCCTAGTCCAACTAGTAATTAATTAAGTGACCCAAATCTAATTATAAGTTCAAAAAAAATATTTGGTCCAAATCTAATTTAGCCCAAATATTAATTTAAGCCCAAATATATATTATTTCATATTTGTTACTACAATAAATAGAAAATTATTAAATTAGAAACTCCTTCTTAATTTAATCAATTGTCATTTTAGGAAACTCTTTCTTTTATAACGACCCCTCGTCATATCAACGTCATTACGTCTATTTGTTCTTTTTCCATGAGAACCTACGATGACACAACTTCTTGTCAAAGTGTCTGATTTAACCATACATCCTCTCTCCTAGTTTAAGCCAAGGATCGTACCTATTGCGTATGACTCATTAGGCTTCCGAATATGTTGGCAATGTATCAGTATGAACACATAAGACAAGATTGGCCTCTAGTAAGGCGTCATGCCTACCTAATTATTCAAAAGGATTCTTAATTTGTAAACAACTTTTTACGAGCATGGTTACCATGTAATTCCATCCTCTCGTCAATGTATCTTATGTGATCTCAAGTCTAGCAATGTGTTGCTCGATTATGATCACATGAATTTCTACGGTTCTCCGGATATCCTTACTCAATAGAAAGTAAATTAATAACTCCTTGTTGATCTCTTTCACTATGCCCATGGATTTAAAGTGAATATCCACTGAAGCCGCCTTAGATACATCATCCTCTATCAAGGGATAGACGAGTCCCATCTTGGTTATGCACCCATCTCCATAAGCCTCATGATATGACCAACGATCGCCCATGTGCAACCTTTGTCTAGGCCCATCGAAACGATGTTAAAGCATACCGGTCTTCTTATGAGATGACCGTGACAACCTCAGGTTCAAGGATTAGTTACACCTATCTCGTATGAGAATACCATCAACATATAATTAAAATGGATTCTCATGGCAAGTCATGTCCAATGACACGTTCTTCAGCATTGGTCACCTATGTACTTGTCTAGGCATCCTTATGGCTATTAGTGTGAGACCCCCATTGCTATCACATAGCAAAAACATAGCACATACAAGTCTTACTACAATTGTCAATGTCTATTCTTGACATTGCTACGATTTGGAACATTTAATGATGTCAGAAAACTCTGATGCATCATCTCACATCTTTATAGATTAATCACAATATATATCATATGAACTTCTATCTAGTTTCATCCGGTCATTACAATAATAACATGAAACTAATAGAATGATTTCTTGTGAGATTGAATAACTCTTTATTCAAAAGTAAATATGATTGCAATTGTTAGTGTACAACATGCCCAATCTGATTAGGTCTAGAACACCTACACTAACATAGAGACCAAAGTTACCTGATGTACATTTCCACAAGCAGATATGTACCAACTGTTCACTTTGCTTTGCCGCTACTCCATTATTTCCGCGTTATAAATTCTTATTGTTGTATTTTTGGCAACAACAATTGTACATGAAAAATACTCGATTAAAAAAGAATAAAACATCATAATCTTTGTTCAAGCAAAATCACTCAACTATTAAATCAAAATACTCAATTATGCTTAACTTTTAATCGATTAAAAAGGTATAACACTCGATTATTAAGAGCATAATTGATTACTTTTGCTACAGCCGAAACTTACAATAAATACTCGATTACTAAGAGCATTTACTCAAGTGATATTCAAACATACTCGATTTATTCTATGCCTTACTCGATGTATCATTTAATCAATATATGTTGTTTTGAATATCATCATTAAAACAACATCTAAGATATCATAAACATGGAGCTTAAATATAAAACTCATTTTTCTCATCAACATCTAAATAATTTAAACCTTAAGTTCAAACAAACACATGTGTTGTTTGTGAAAGTTGGATAAAATTAACTTTCCAATAACATTCACTTGGTTACATAGAAAGTCTTAGAGGACCAAGATAATGAGATATTCTCATCTCATGGAATTTCAATAGATTCTTGAAGAATAATAAGTTGAGTACACTGGATGTTACCCAACTAAAAAATATTCATTTCTAGATCAAGAAAATATAATTTTACTTAGCACACAACATAACATATTTCATACAATTACTCAAATATCTATTCATTCTTACCACCAAACACACAGACTTAAAACACACATAAGTCAAATAATTTACTTGCTACTTGACTGAAGCAAAACATATAGAATATTGCAATTGTGTTGAACAAAATATATGTTACTCAAAACACAACATATATCACAAAGATGCACAAGCTTGAGCATCATGATATCTCATGTATATTTATCAAAACAAAAACACATATAAGATGAACAAAAACATATATATGATTTCTAAACCATCATACACATACATGAATATTGCACTTTTTAAACCCAAAACATTTTTACTTTAAAACACTTGACAACTTAAGAATTTACAGCAGCTTAAACAAATATTGTTGAATTCAATAAGTTTTAAATTCTTTCAAACACTTGAATGATTTTGCTTATCAAGCAATATGCATTCACTATTATAAGTTCTTCAAGAAATCCTGCTAAGATTTTGAGAACTTTAGGAATTTATGCTCTAGAAGTTAGGATCACTTGCCTAAGTATATATATATATATATATGTATAGTTACTCAAGAGCAAAAATGTTTCATACTTAAAACACATTGCTCCTAGATTTAAAAAATGCTTCCACATAATTTGAGTGTTTAAGATATTCCCCAACCTTAAGCCTATTTTAAGCATTTTGAGGTCCACATGACACTCATGCAATATGGATACTTAAAATATCCCTTGAGGTCCTAGAGAAACTTGTTAACATATTAAGCATATTGATAAATAAGAAACAAAACAAGCTTGATCACAAATAATCATATTAAGGTTTTTAACACAACCTTAACAAGAAGGATAAGACAATTCAAATTCTATAAATCAAAAACTCAAGTACTATCACTTGAGTATATGATCATTTAATAAAAAATATTGATACTTAACACAAACATCAAACATGAAATATAGGACACATTACTCTAAAACTTTGAGTAATGCTATTGCATAAAATACTTAGCATAGCATGAGCTCCACAAACCACTCATGCATTATCTTTAGGATGACCCCAAAGAGAAACATAGTAAAAGATATATCAATAAAGTATATGGCTAAAATAAGTTTAACACATATGGGATCATTAATAGATAAATTATACTAAAAGACTAAAAGATAAACCTGTCGAGCTTATTTGATCTTAAATATTCTCAAGGCAACTTCAACATATATTTTATCAAGATAAGTTTAACATATCCTTAATCAATATTCTAAATAAAATAATAAAAAAATATATTAATAAGTCTATGAGAACATAACATAAGAGGACATTAAAGTTTTAGCATAAATTAGTCATAATCAAAACATTTAGAACATAAAACTCAACATAAATCAATTGAGTAAATCAGCCTTCTTAATTGAGTACAACTCCATGTTACTCAAGTAATATATCGATTAATCATATCAAGTTAGAAATTTTATTCTTTCAATCAAGTATAAAGTTCTATGTAATCGAGAGACTTTCTGTATTCAATCTTTTATTTGAGTAAAAAAAGTTGTATACTCGAGTAATGAACTCATTAAAATAAGTCTAAAAACCAAATCAAATAAGGCCTATCTTTTTAATCGAGTAAGGTTTATTTGTATCTGAGTAAACTTAAGGTTCCTATCTTTTTAATTGAGTAAGGTTTATTTGTATTCGAGTAAACTTAAGGTTTCTATTTTTTTAATTAAGTTTTATTTGTATTCAAGTAAGCTTAAGTTCATACTTGACTAAATATACTTTTGTATCCGAGTAGATGATGCAAGTCTTTGGTAGAGCAAAATTAATTGAGTACTTATTATTTGTAATTGAGTAATCATCTAAATGTACTCTAGTAAATCTCATCTGTAATTGAGTATATATCCTTTAGAAAGTCTCAGGTACTTTGATGTAATCGAGTAAAAGTTTATTTATACTTAACTAAATAAAATTTTTCGATCGAGTAAACTTTACAATTTTCTATTGCAAAATTTTAATCAAGCACAAGCAATTTGTAATCAAGTAAATCAGAAAAATAGTCAAATAAAAAATTCCTATACTCGAGTAAACACACAACTTAGTCGATTAAATTGTAATTTGTAATCAAGTAATATTTGACAGACTTTGAAATTTATAGGCATTTAATGCACACAGTCTCTACTTTTCAGAACATTAAATGCTGACAGATACTTTTTAGACAATTTGTGCATGAAAATTGATGTTTTAACTTTTTTTAGAGATATTGCAGAGACAAAAAATAACAGTTAAGACACAAAGAACATTCTCTTACTCAAGATATTGATCAGCATAAGCATTAAAGACCATAACACTATACAAAGAGCTAGAAGTTTGAAGAAAAAGAAGAATGCTAAAAACCTAATACATCCAATCCTCAAAGCTTTCAAGTGCCTCATTACCTATGATCTTTTGAAAGAAAAGAAAAAAAAAAGGGTCCTTTCATTCACATCTGTATACCTCTTTGTACACCTGAGAAAAGTGTCAAATTTCTTGTACATCTTGAAACCTTCTCTTATATATTTTTCTATCACTTTATTGTAAAGCTGTAAAGGTCAAGTTTGGTCCTTTTGAAAAGGCATTAGTTGTGGCTGAGCCAGTTGTAAAAGTCATTTGTTGTTAAGGTTTTAGCTAAGCTTCTACAAAAGCTACCCAAAAGTAAGTTTGGATTGACTAAATCAGTGATTGAGAGCTAAGGTAGTGGAGAAGACAGGTTGTTGAACCACTCTAAAATTCTAATGTGCTGCAATCTTTTACTCTTTCCTTACTTTCAATTTTAAATTACTTGAATTCTTGCAAAAGGGTGAAAGCTTAATTCACCCATCCCCTTAAGCTAACTGTGTTTTACACTTTTCCTTTCTTTCATTATCTCTCGTATCACTAGTTGTTAGCATATCTCATGATAATGGGAAGAAACCCTATGGCATGCAATTCTCTCTCTCTCTCTCTCTCTCTCTCTCTTTCTCTCTCTCTCTCCCCATTTTGGGTTCAATTTGAACTTAGATTCAATTTGGGTTGTCGACATATCTCACAATGATGGAAGATGTTGATCGGTGAAAAAATGAATCCATAGGGTTTCTCATCATCAGAGAAGGTGAACAGTCAACGAAAGAAAAGAAAAGATGAACCCATAACAAAGAGAGAGAGGAGGGGGACGAAAGGTGAACAGTTGATAGAGAAGGTGAATAGTGAAAAAAAAAAAGTCAATGGGTTCCATTATCTCTCATATCATCGGAGAAGGTGAACAATCAACAGCAACTGCGAGCAGCTCTCGACAGGTAAGGAGGTGGCTGACGACAGTCAGCTACGTCGACTATTCACATTCTTTTTTTCTTATTTTTCTTTTTTTCACTTTTGTGTACATGTGTGTCCCACAAATACTATTATTAAATGATACCTGACATGTCACGTCAGTATTGACACACCTTCTAAATCGATTTTAAGTGTTGAATAAAATTGCACCTAGTTGAACAAATTGGGATATAATTGCCAAAATTAAAATGATTGAATAAAGTCCCAAATTCGTGAAAAGATTTGGGTTTTTGTTTATTATTTTCCCTTGTTAATATCATCACCTTATTAAATTTTGCTTAAAAAAGAAAAACATAACAAACAAATAGTTTATTTCTTGACATGAACTGGATCTATGACCTTTAAATCATAATTAAATAAAAATAATCTTATCATTGCAGCAAACTTATGTTTATTTAACATTTTATAAAATAATAAAAACTAAATTATAATTTCAAGTGCCACCCCAAGGTAACACCATTAGATAAAACTAATGATGTCAATATTTGATTAATTGAGTGTTTTTTTTTTTTTAACTGAAGAACTCTAATTGGTTTTTTTTTACTTGTTTTTTTTTTCTTTTTGCATGTTGTCAGTTATTAAAATTATTTTTCTTGTTTATTTAGTCTTTGTGTTTTAATTATATATATGCACATATAATATATATTTTGATATACGCATATACATATACATGTGTGTATATATATATAGTTATGGTAACTTGTATAATAATGTTATAAAAATAAAACTTTATACAAAATTCTTGAAATAAATCCGGGTTAAGGACTTGGGTCAGTCTGCCCATAATGGGCTCCAAATCCAACTCCGGATCTGCAATCATTATGTGCAGTTGCAGCAGGAAACAACTACTGGGTGTAGTTAAACCCACTTCCTCCATGTATGGAGGAAATGGGCAGATGGATCAACATGCTCATGCATGCTACTGTAAATATATATATATATATATATGTATATGTATATGTTTATATATTGTGTATATACAATGAAAATAGATAATGAAAAATTGAACAGCAAAATAAAAAGAAAGGACTGAAGAATAGTTTTGTGCTTTCCAACTTGTGTAAAAGGAAACAAAATTTCAAACATACTCTCTGTGTAAGTGTGGCTTCTAGGCTGTGGGTTGTAAACGATTTCTAATTTCAATGATTTCGCGTTCGAACTAGTAATTCAATTGAAAATCGAGTTTAATTTTGTTGCGTACAATGAGTATGTTTTATCGCATTTTGAATATGATTTTCGTATACCATTTATACTTAGTTTTCCCAACATTAGTATCAGAGTAGTCAAGGTTGTTTTCTAGAGAGAGATAAATCAAAATTTGAATCTTGAGATATATTGTTCAAAATCGTCTAATACATTTAGCTGAAAATATATCTAGAGAATTTGTTCCAAGTGGGAGCGAAATGAAATTTCCTGAATCTATTTCACGAGAGCCTAAAATTAGAAAAAGTAGTCGTGGACATATACCTTGACATTGTTTTGATGTTAAAGGTGAAACTTTTCTAATTGCCCCACAAGATAAAGAATTATCCTAGAGGTTTTTGCTATACGTGCTAAAGAAAAATAGAAAAAGCCAATGAAGGAAGAAATTAACTTGATGAAATCAAACCAAATTTGGACATTGGTTGATCTCCCAAAGGAACGAAAGGCTATTGGAAATAAATAGATTCTTAAAATTAAGTGAAAGACTAGTGGATCCATTGAGAGATATAAGGCACGTATAGTAGCCAAAGGGTATACTCAACAAGAAGAAATTAATTATGAGGAAACATTTTTTCCTGTTGTAAGATTTACTTCAGTAGCTACTTGTCTTAGCAATAGTAGCTAGTTTATATTAGAATTACATCAAATGGATGTAAAAATTACATTTCTAAATGGCGAAATGTAAAAAGATATTTATATGAAACAACCCATAGGATTCATTGAAAAGAGTCAAGAGCACAAATTGTGTAGACTTATGAGATTTATTTATGGGTTAAAATAGTCTTCCAGATAGTGGTATTCAAGGTTTCATCAATTGATTTTCAAGTGATTGATGATGACTACTGTGTGTATGTCAAACGGTCTAATGTTAAGCTTGTGATCTAGTCACCTTATGTAGATGGCATACTTTTTGGGTAGGAATGATAAAGAGTATCTCTTGAGTATCAAAAAATGGTTGTCCTCCAATTTCGAAGTCAAGGACTTAGGCAAAGTAACATATACACTTGGTGTTAAAATTTAGAGAGATCATTATGATATTTTACTATTGTGTTGTGTGTGGTTTTGATGATTAAAAATAACAAAGTTTTATATCCTAACTCAAGTATATGATTTTTCAACAAAAATCAATTTCAATATCAAGTACTACTTTATTAAAATGAAAACAAAATGAATTACATTCTCATACATATGGAGATTTGCAAAAACAAGTATTAAGATTTAAAAGAATCTCCTAAATGATTTTTATAAATTGGTTTTGAACCATTGGATAAATGAAGCAAAAAAATTTCAAAGGCAAAAGACCATGTATGTTCTTGATAGATTGGTGTTTTTGCTTTTGATATAGTTTTGATGATGAAATTATTTTATTGATGTTTATTGACTTGGTGCTCTAAATTATTTTTATATATATTCTATTAAGCACCGAAATAAAAATTAATTCCATCATATAATTGAATGTCAAAAATCTTGTTATAAATTTCTTGATGACATCTGAAATATTATGTTTCTATTTGATAAAAATTGTTGAATGAAAATTAAATCCAATACCAAAATATCTTCTGATAAATTTTTTAATGGCATTTGGAATATTATGGTTTTAAGAAGTGGAGAAAATGGAGCTATTAAACCAAAGTTATCAAAATGTCGACAGATCCAACGAACATGTCAATAGTTTCATCAGTTAGGGAAAAATGTTGACAGATTAATCTGATTTGTCAATCGTTTTTATGGTTTTTGGCTTAAACTGTCAACAGCCTTTCATAAACTGTCGACAAGTAAAATAATGGCTCTCGGTTTCTAAGTGTCAACAGTCTCTGCATCTGATATATTGACAGTTCTTCAAAATTGTCGACAGCCTTGCTAAAAGTGTCGACAGTTGTTTATATTTTATAGCTAACATGTCAACAATGTTTCGACCATTTTGATCACAAGCAACTTTTAACGACTAGTTTCTCCACTCTCCCAAAGTGCTTTTCCCACTTCCAACGGCAAGATTCTCGAATGGGCTCTTAAGGCACTATAAATAGAAGTTAAATGAATGGTTCAAACTACTAAAGTGATATTATTACAAGCTCTCAAGTACTCTTCAAGTTTGTGCTTCATTGTTACATTTATTTTCTCTCCAAGGCTTTGCATTCATTTTGTAAAATTCATTTTCAAGCATTGTCTCTATTTTTGAGAGAATTTCTAATTGAAAGTATTATCTCTCTGATCCTCTCATATCTTGTATCATTTTGTATTTTCCTTGTTTGTTTTGCTAGAGGGCCTACATTGCTTGTAGAAAGATTTTGATACCTAGCTTGTAGCTAAAGGGCTTGCTTGTTTAAGCAAGAGGTTTGTATTACCTAACTTGTTGCTAAAAGGCTTGCTTGTTTTAAGCAAGATGTTGTATTTTCCTAACTTGTTGCTAAAGGGCCTATCTGGTGTGATAGAAGGATTATGGTATATTGCTTAAAAAATTCTTAATGAGGAGTTAAGGTAATGGATTAGACTTTGTTTAAGCCGAACCACTATATATCACTTGTGTCATTCTTGTGTTTTGTTCTTGTTTTTTTTATAGCTCCAAACAACTCTCTTACAAGCATTAAAATCTCATTTTTCATTAAAAAGATTATCAAGCTTCAATCAAATTTTTAATTAACCCAATTTACCCCCATCTTGGGTATTGGTGCAATTGTTATACATTTATATCACATTCAAAGAAGTTGCTAGCATTTTCTCAGCGATTCTTGAACGATTTCATATATAAGACTACAAGCATGTAGATATTCCAATTATTAAAAGCGGAGACTTAACCAGAGGAAATTGCCTTAAAACTTCACAAGAAAAGGGACAAATGGCTAGAGTTCCTTATTCTAATGCCGTGGATAGTCTTATGTATGTTATGATGTGTACAAGACTAGATATCTACTATGTAGTTGGCATGATGAGTATATATCAATCAAACCCAGGCTAATCCCATTAAAAATCTATGAAGGCCAATCCCATTGAAAATCCATGAACACTACAAAAAAAATCGGCATTTAGCAGCGGTTTCTTTTGCATTTAGCGGCAGTTTTGAAAACCGCCGCTAAGTCAACCGTCGCGGAGCGTTTAGCGGTGATTTTCAGCAACTGCTGGAATAACCGCCGCTAATTATATTTTTTGCTACAGTTTTAAAAATCGCCGCAAAATAAGTGATTTAGCAGCGGTTTCTATAATATTAACAACTGCAAAAAATTTAAAAAAATTATTTTTTTAATTTTAGCGGCGGTTTCAAAACCGCCACAAAAATTAATAAAAAAATTAAATTTTTAATTTTAGCAGTCGTTTCAAAACCGCCACTAAAATTAAAAATTTTATTTTTTAATTACCCAGCCCAGCCCGCACCCGCCCTCCCAACCCTTGCGCGCCACGTGGCGATGCTGGAAATTAAATCCTAGCACCTCTCCCCCTCCCTAAGTTTCGAACCCAGGACCCTTAGTGCGCGCTCGCGCACGTGAACCATTTGATCTGCGAAACACCCCTTAACATATATGGACATATATATATTATATACTAATCTAACAACTAATTTTCAGAATTATATTTTATATTTTTTAATATATATTAAAAACATTTATTAATTGATTATTTTTTAAAAGAATAATAGAATAAATTAAAAATAAATTAATTGAGTTAAATTAAATAAATTAATTGATTAAAAATAAAAAAGAAGATTTTATATATTTTTTAAAAATTATTAAAATTTTATATATTAAAATTTTGTTAAATTTATTTTTATTTTTTTAAATTAGATTTTTAATGAATTTTGCTATTAATTTAAATGCAATTTTAAATTTATTTTTAAGATTTTATATTTATTTTTATTAATTTAATTTTTAATTATTTTCTTAAGCAAAATTTAATTTTTTTAATGAAAATAATGAATTTTAATATTTAATATTTTTATTTAATTTTGAATTATTTAATTTTTTGAATTTAACGGCAGTTTTTCAAAAACCGCCTCTAAATTTAATTTTTTTTTTAATTTTGCTGCAATTTTTGAAAACCGTCGCAAATGTTAATTTAATTTTAATTTTAAATTTTTTTTTTTGAATTTAGCAACGGTTTTAGAAAACTACTGCAAATATTATTTTATTTTTAATTTTGAATTTTTTTTTTTAATTTAGCGGTGGTTTTTGAAATTCGTCGCAAATATTATTTTAAATTTAATTTTTTAATGAATTTTGTGGCGGTTTTTGAAAATCGTCGTAAATATTATTTTATTTTTAATTTTGTATTATTTAATTTTTTGAATTTAGTAGTAGTTTCTCAAAACCCGCCGCGAAATTGAATTTAAGTTTTTAATTATTTAATTATTTTTTAAATTTAGCGACGATTTTTTGGAAACCGTCGCAAAATTAAATGTTTTATTAAATTTTGCAGCGGCTTTATGAAACCGCCACAAAATTTAAAAAAACTGCCGCAAAAATCATATTTTGCGGCGGTTTCAAAACCGCCGCAAAATACCATGTTTTGCGGCGATTTTTAAAATCGATGCAAAAAAACTGCCACAAAAAATCAATTTTTTTGTAGTGGAAGTAGATAATGTGTAACAACCCATTTTTGGGCCTATGTCATTATTAATATTTTATTTAATTTCTTGCATTATATTTTAGGGCATTATTTAAAAGTTAAAGGTTGGAATTTTAGAGTATGTGTATGTGTATAAAATTAGAGTCGGATAAGTTAAAGTTTTAATAGCTTGAAGATTTAATGAAAGGAGTTTGGGCCAAGGTTAAAAAAAAAAAAAGCCCAAGGCAAAGGATTGTTAAAGTTTAAATAGACCCATTTTAAATGGATTGTGCCTAAGCCATGTGTGAGAATGTGTATCTAATTATTTTCAAATGGAATGGGTTGGGGCAAGTTGAGAAGTAAATTCATTGGGCCTAATTGATGCGGTTGGATTATTGAGTTAGGCTTGAGCCTGTGCGCAAATATTGTGTTTTTAAATTAAATAGGGATGAAATGGTAAAAGAATGTATTAGAAATGAGAGAAAGTAAAGGACAAATGTGGGACTTAAAGGTTGCAGATGTGAGCCATTTAGTTTTGGATGTGATTTCAAGTCCCATTCCAATTTGATTTTGGATAGAATTTCAAGTCCATGGCTTTATATTCTTCTTCCCTTCATTTCTTCTCCATTTTCTTCTTCTTCTTCTTCTTCTTCTTCTTCTTCTTTTTGCATATTCTTCTTCCTCCATTGTTAACCATCATTGGAGCTTCAAGCTAAGGAATTTCAAGGGGCCTTTTCTCTTCTTCGGGTTGTATCTTAAGGCAAGTTCTTCGTGATTTATTCTCTTCATTTTGAGCACTTTTGCTTTCCTTCATTGGTTGAAAAACCATTTTTGGTTAAAAATGAATTTCTTCTTTTTAATGGTAAATATTGAAAATTTTTCTTGTAAAACAGTTGGGTCTTGTTGTTGTCTCATTGGGGTTTAAATCACTCCAAAAAAACCTTCTCAAGGAATGACATTTTTATTGGTTAGATTTAAGCAAAATGAGTTTTGGTCACTTGTTTTGAATTTTGTTTGTGCGCAATTTTTCGCGCCTGTACTGCAAGAGTCGACTTTTTCACCTTCCAAGAGTTGACTCTTCCTGACCCAGAACTGTCTTTTTGCCAAAATATTGGAAATTGAGTTAGAAAAAAATCATAAATGGTTTGGTCATCCCTTTTGAGTCTTAAACCAATAAATAAGTGAAGGAATGAGTTATGTGTGTTGCCCATGAATATAAATTGCGATGTTGAATCTAAAATGTCATCATGTGGTATTATACAATTGAGTTGATTATGCATCCATGATAGTTATGATGTTGGAATTTTCATAAGTTATTTTATGAGGATGATGTTGGATTTGCATGAGTAATGCACGTCATTATTATTATCTTAGCCCACTTATTATTTTGTGTGGCGCCTTGTTTGTGGGGGCAGAAAGGATATCCTGTGAGTGCCTAACATGGGTTAAGGTGGCCATAAGCCCGATAGGCGAGGCTCGAATTTCAATTGATTGTCGATTTATTTTGATGATATATGTATTCATGCATGGATGTGGTGGCCTTGGGTGCCAGGTGGTTTTCATTGCTATTGATGCATGTGCATGAGTTTGGAGTGGATGAATAGTATGTATGATAATCACGACATGGAAATGGTTGTGAATGGAAACCTATGAGTTGTGTCCTAGTTATACATTTACATAGAGTCATTATTTACTCTATCATGGTTATCCATGCCCTTAATCTTATATTTCCATCCTTTCTATATATATATATATATTTGTTGAGTCTTGTGACTCACTTTGTTTACTCACATGTCATTCCAAGTAAGGGAAAATCAGTTGTTGAGGATGAGCCCAATGGGGCTAGAGTCCAGGTCTAGAGGTGTACAGAGGCGTCCCAAAGCAGAAGGTCTTTAAGAGTATTTTTTATGGGGGCAGGTAGTGTGAGGAGTTTATTTTGTTATTTACATTAGAGCCCTTGTATTTATTTTGTATAGGCCATGGTGCCATGATGATGTAACCTTTTAATTTGGCTTCCGCTGATAGTATCTAAAATTAGAAACCATGATGTTGAGTTATATTGTTCTGTATCATTTTTATGATGACCTCTTTTAGGATATCCTATGCTAGCGAGAAGAATGGGCCCTTACATAATGAGATACCAGAAGGGTACAATGGATTATTTCATTTGTTATCAAGGAAAATATCAATGCCTTGAGGGATATACATTTATTGATTGGGGAGGAGATCTAGATGAAAGAAAATCTACCTCTAGATATGTTTTTCTACTTGATAATGGAGTTATCTCTTAGAGTAATAAGAAACAAGCTTGTGTAGCTTTGTTTACCATGGAAGTTGAGTTCGTAGCATTATCAGTAGCAATATAAAAAGTTATTTGGTCAAAGAGATTTTTAAACCACTTGGGAGTTGTGAATAATATGCCAAATTTTGTAATAGTGAATTGTGGCAATCAAGTTGTGATTACATTCACAAGAGATCCCAAGTACCAAACATATTGACATAAGATACAATTTTGTGAGAGATATTTGTTGTGCCATGGAAAAATAGGAGGAAAGAGAATGAGAAAAGAAAGAATTTTTTGGCTCGCTGAGAAGTCGCTAGGTTGGGCTGCCTCGTGGCAAGTGCTGGCCGAAAGGCCTAGCTGCCTCGCTGCAGCATCTGCCGTGAGGCCCGGCCACCTCACGATAGTCTTTGCCACGAGGCGCAGCCGCTAGGTTGCCTCGCGGCAGGCAACCACAAGCCTTCTCGAGATGGCTCCGTGGAAACCTCCTCCATTTGGTTTAGATCCATTCGGTAGTCGCCACGTGTCGGCACCAGCCACCCTTGAGAATCATGCCCTATAAATATCCAGCTATAAGACATTGAAGAGGACTTCCAATTTTTGGTGAAATCTAGACACTTCGAATGCACTTTTACTATTTTCGTGAATAGACATTGGGATTCGAGACTGACTTTAGCATCGGAGGGTCTTCGCGGGGGAAAATTCCCGCGAGCCTTCTAACCCATTTTCTGAGCATCAACAGGGTCAAAACCTTGTGGTGAGACCTCATAGCGAAGGCAAAAGCTTGCGACGAGACCTCATGGTGAAGGTAAAAGCTTAAGGCAAGACCTAGCGATGAAGGCTAAAGCTTGCAGCACGACCTCATGACGAAGTCATAAAGCTTACGGTGAACCTAGCGGCGAATGCAAAACCTTGTGGTGAGAGCTAGTGGAAAAGCCTTGTGGCAAGAGTTAGTGGCGAAACCTTGTGGCAAGAGCTAGTGGCAAAATCTTGTGGAGAGAGCTTGTGGCAAGAGCTAGTTGTAAGAGCTAGTGGTGAAACCTTGTGGCAAGAGCTTGTGGTAAGAGCTAGTGGCAAGAGCTAATGGCGAGAGCTAGTGGCGAAACCTTGTGGCAAGAGCTAGTGGTAAAACCTTGTGGCAAGAGCTAGTGGCAAATCCCTGGTTCGAGCATCCTAGGGGTAAACTCCCTTGAGGTGACATCTCTTACGGCCACCTAACTTCACCCGACCCCAAGCTCGAGTGGACCCTACATCATAAATTTTAATTATTGTATTTTGACAACAACAATTTGGCGTCGTCTGTGGGAAACGCAACAAAAAGTCAATCTTAACACAAGATGCTGAGATGGACAAGATCAGCCGGTTGAGCGAACCCGCCTGACCCCGCTCGAAGGAGCGCTCAAACCAGGACATGAGCCACAAAAGGCCCCCATCAGGTGCACTCTATAGTACTAGAATTTTCAGCAAATCACCCTAACAACGAAGTACGTTTCGGGAACTTTCCTGTGCTCAAGTGCAGCCATACCACCAAACTGGGGGGCATGGAGCGTTCAGAACAAGGAGAAGCACACGTAGCTGGATTGAGGAAATATGCAACAAGGTAAGAGAAGCAAGTCCCACATGCAACGTCCGCTAGTCAAGAACAACACTCCTTTGGACAGTCTTCAATTTCAAATGGAAACCTCATGGGGACTTCAAGAATAGCTCCACCCACAGTCTTACTCTCAGATTATGAACTATTGCAAAAGAATTTTAAGGAGTTAAAACAACAGAATGATGAACTCAAAATGAACAATAAGAAGAATATGAAAAGACTACGAGGAGTCACTGCTTTGTTACATGAACTAATACCGGACATTCACATTCCCCACATTAAACAAATCGATGCAAGGGGAGAACACCAGAGATCCAAAGACAACCCCCCAAGCGCCCATCGACAAGGGATAAGAATCGAAACTCCAGGGCCAAATAGCCAAGTCCCAAAAATAACAGACTCGAGAAGGAAATATGGCAGAAGGGCAAGAAAAGCTCTCTTGTAAAAAGAGACAACTGATTAGTGGTTAATTTTGTAAAAATCTTGTAAAAAGAGACAACTATAAATCATGTGATCTCAGAATTCGAGTTTGGAGTAGGGAATCATGTTTAAATTCAGAAGTTACTCATCTAGAGCATTATTCCAATCATGAAGCTATGTCAATTTCCTTGTTCTTTCATGAAAATACGTTCCTTGTATTTGGGATGGCACCGAGTTTTGAACTTGTTCTGCATTTACTCTTATAACGGTGCACCCCCTTGTGTGTACACCTGAGGAATCCTTTTTACTGCAGAGAAAATTCATAGTGAGATTTGAAGTCAAAACTTTGAGGGAGTAGGTCTGTGTGTTGGTTATCCTAATTTCTATTCCTGAGATTGTATGACCTTTAACCAAAAATCTGATTTAGAATGCTAAATTACTTATTCGATTTTATGCATTTTGGTTTCGAATTTGAAATTTTTACATTCATATAGTTATTGTGAATAAAGTTTGGCAGGTGTATAGTCTGATTGCTAAGGGACTAGCAATGTTTAAGTTGGGGGGTATGATTAGTGGTTAATTTTGTAAAAATTTTGTTATAATTATACCCTTCTTTCGATCTTAAATATGGTTTAAATTAGATATTAATATATATTTTATGGTTATATGTAAATTTAAATTGAAAGATGAATGAAATGAAGTTCTAAAGTAAATAATAATAATATATAAAATTATATATAATACATATATATCATTATATGCATGCATGTAATATATATATAATATAATCTAATATATATATGTGTCATGTGTAATACATATATATAATATATAATTTATTAATAACATTAAATTATTTTTATTTTTTTTAGGCATGAAGAATTCAAGCCCATGAAGACTTAAAGTCCATGAAGAATTCAAGTCCATGAAGAAATCAAACCCATGGAGAAATCAAGTCCATGAAGAATTCAAATCCATGAAGAAATCAAACCCATGAAAAATTAAAGTCCATGAAGAATTCAAGCTCATGAAGAATTAAGGCCCAATTTGAGCAACTCATGGAAGATATTATTTAGAGAAGGCCCAAGGATTATTTTTAATCCTAATGAAGATTAAAAACCAATTTATAGAAATCTATTTTTATTTTTTATGTGAGAGCTTTATTAGGTGTGTTTTTTAGCTAAAATCCATTTAACTATTAGGTGGATATTATAGCTAAAATCCATTTAACTTTATGAATGCTTTATTATGTATGTATTTTAGCTAAAATTCATTTAATATTAGGTGTGTATTATAGCTAAAATCCATTTAACTTTAAGTGTGTGAGTGCCCATTAGATATAATTATGTCTAATTGAATAATTGAAATTGTGTGGTTTGTATTGCATCTTGTGGCCTATAAATAGCTCACTTGATTGCATTTGTAAGTGTGATTATTATTCTTGAATAAAAGTTTAGTTGTTTCCTTATAATTCTCTCTTTGAGAATTGTTCTTGTTCTTTCTCATTTTCTTTAGTACTTTCTCTTATAATCTTACTTTTTTCTTTCTTCTTTTAAATTCTTATGTCATTTATTATTACTTTATTATTCACCGCCTAAATGGCCGGTTAATTTGTGCCTTTAAATTTCTGCAATTTTAATTCTTGTCATTTAATTATTCACCGCCTAAATGGTCGGTTACTTTATGCCTTTAAATTTCTTGTCATTTTAATTCTTGTTATTTAATTATTCACCGCCTAAATGGCCGGTTAGTTTATGCCTTTAAATTTCTTGTCATTTAAATTCTGTTATTTAAATTACGTCATTTAAATTTATGTCAATTAACTTTCAAATAAAAATGAGTAGTTAAATCTAATCTTGGGTTAAGGCAAGGACAGTGTCCAACGCCAATGATTCCCAAAGAAAGCTGCGCTTTAAATAAGTAACATTAATTTAAATTTCAGTATGAGTGTGTATTAATTATTAAAAAATCACTAGGTTTGGATTGGAGCGTAAGCCTAACTTAGAGCTTTCATGCCATGTATGAGAGTTACTAGAACTGGAAACGCTATCATATCCAAATCCGGATGATTAATTTAGTTGTTTTGTATATTAATTGTAATTGAATTTATGGTAGTTGCTTAAATTAGAATCCCGCATATCATGTATGGGGATTGCTTAACCTAGAACTATCATCATCTCTAATTGCATTTAATAACAAATCCTCATATCTGAAATTAAATTAATGTTGCTAATCTTTTATGCTAAAATTTGGGAATCAACGGGTTGGTACTGAAATTGTCTTAACTCAAGCACTATCCAAATTCATATTTTTACATTTAATGTTTATTTCAATTTTTACCTTACTTTATTTTCTAGTATCTGTTGTCTAAAAACAAAACCATAAAAAATCTTGTTGTCAATTTGTCCAAATGCGTGTGCGTGTGTGTGACATTCTTTTTCTTTTGCCATAAATAAATCTCTCAGTGGACGACCTGGATTCATCTAGAAAATATAAATATAAATTTGGACTACAACTGCACTCGTACACTGGCGAGTATAAACCTCTCACTAAAATAAAAAAAAAATATAAAAGTTTTATTATGATTTGTTTTTATTGTGTTTTAATTGCAGGGTGAGAGTGCAGTCAAATTTTGGCGCCGTTGCCGGGGAGATTAAGGCAAAAACAAAAAGAAAAAAAAAAAAAAAGAATAAGCATCTCTTGATAAAATCGGTAACTCTATTTCTCTTTTACTTTATTTTTGTTTGTGCATTGTATATGAGACTGAGATTAGGTAGAATTTTGAAACAGTATTTTCATATCATTCTGAGTCTTTACCTGCAATTGGATTGTCAACTTTACACTCATGTCTCAAAATTACTACAATCTGTCTGCACAAGATACTTATCATGATGAAAATTATCATTTTGAATCTGATTTGTCTAGACCTCTTAAGGATTATCTATACCCTCTTAGGCAAACCACTTTTGATTTGCAATCAGACACTACCCATTTGTTACCCACTTACCATGAAATTGAGGTTTGGTGTGCTGTGTGTGAGACTTCAGCTCATTTAACGGATGACTGCCCTATAATACCTGCTTTTAAGGAGGTATTGTATGGTCAATCCAGTTACACACACACACACAACTATGAGAGAATGTATTATCAGAACCATGAGGAAAACTACCATTCGGACTTTGATGCATATCACCTTAATTCACACTTTCATCCAAATTTCTCATGGGAAAATGATTTTGTAGCCCAACCACATGAGCACTTCCTTTCCCAGCCTCAATCATTTCAAACTAATGAAGGGTCTACATTCGATGCATATCAACCCCCTCATGGGAGTTCATTAGAAGATACCTTCAATCTATTTATGCAAGGCCAAATGGAAATTTTTACACAAATGTCCAAATGTCAAGAACATACCATTAGAGTTACAGAGGACATTAGGAACCAATTGACACAGCTAACACAGACTTTGAGCATGTCAGAGCCTATCCATCCCAACTCACTCCAAATCCCATTAATAAAACCCATCATCAAAAGTGAAAGTCAGGAGCAGGACATAAGAGTGACTGTCTTAAGGAATGGAGAAATAATTGAGAAACTTGATGCCCCTAGGACAGTACACCCTTTGGTGCAAGAAGAGAGAGTGGTTGATCACAGTGAGGTAGATGTCAATGAAGCCTTGGAGGAAGAAAAAGACCAAAATGATGTAAGAAAAGAAGAAACCTGGGAGGAAGAAGAGGATAAAATTCGAGAGCCAAAATGTGAAAAAATCATAAGTTTATCCACATTTACCCCTCAATTTCTATCTTTTAGGTTAGTCGATATTATTGAGGATCAAATTAAACCAAACACGTGTGAGATGTTTGTGCAAATTAATGTGCTATACGCCGATATAATAAAACCAACACCTCCGGACGATATATTTTCAAAATATATATGTGCATTCATGAGAAAAATCAATTTATATAATTTTGAAAATAACTTTAAAAGTGGTGTAGTGAATGGGAGATATTATACGATTAGGTGGGCAACCACTCATTTGATCCTTAATTGGAAGAAAAGAAAAAAAAAATTCTAAAAAAAAAAAATAAATAAAAATATAATAAAATAATTTTATATATATATATACATATAAGTTGTTCCTTTTCTTCATTACTTAACTAGTGTTTCTCTATGTGCAATCTAAATAAAATTTCTCCATACGAGTTTATGTATTGAAGACCGCCAGGTATGCCTATCTTCTATCCTTTTATTGCCAATTGAGGACAATACGCAATTTAAGTTGGGGGGTAAGGTGTCTACAAAATTTTACCTAAAAAAAAAAAAAATTAAAACAAAATTAATTAAAAAAAATTGAATTGAGAGAGACAGAATTGACGCTGGTGGTAGCCATCTTTTCTTGGGCAGTGCAATCACACTGCCCTATAAAGAAAGAAGGCACACTGCCAAATGTTGAAAACAGAGGCGCCGAGCGTTGAAAAAAAAAAAAGGCACACTGCCAAATGTTGAAAAATGAGACGCTAAACGACGTCAAGTCTGACGGTGCAATTATGGCATGCCTCGAGTCGAGTGTAGAATAGTGATGCCCATTGCTCTATAAGAGACTCCATATCTGTATGAGGCAAGTCACCCCTCTTGAGCTCAATCTTCTCTCCTTTGTGTTATTCTCCGATCAGGTACTCTCATCCCTTTTGTAAAGTTTATAGTTCTTTACTTTCTTCTTAGTATAATTTTTTTTAAAAAAAAAAAATGGATCTTTATCTCTCAAAAATTCACAAGTACTATCCATCTCTCCCGCAGAATGATTTGAAAAAAATTTATGTTGCTAGGTGTGAAAGACTTAGATTGTTGATGCTTAATAACATCCCTGAAGATATTCGTTGGCTGATCGAAGCAAAAGTTCGATTAGCTGGTGAAACTTCACCTAGTTTTAAGCATTTTCCAGGCTTAGGGAAGAGTAGTTTTGCGAAGAAAAGAAGAGCGAAAAGAGTGAATGGTTGTTACAAATGTGCTCGATGGACCTGTAACACACGATGCAAATCTGTGGGGTTTACGTCCATAAATCGAGAAGATAAAATTAGTTTCATAAAGGATGGACTGAGTAAGGAGTCTTTGGATGATATCCGATTGACTCTTGAGACGCATCCATGTGGAATAGTGCAAAGAGAACTTCTTGCTTTATGGACCCAGTTCAGAAGTGACCACCAACGCTATAGTCTTGGGAATCTGACTAAAAACGACCCTGTTTGTCAATCTATAAGAAAATTGGATGGGAAGCTTATCCCCGCTTCATAGAAAGTGTTTAAGCCGTTTCTGGACGTAAAACCAGAGGAAGATGTGAGCCACAATCACAACTACTTATACATACGCATGATTTTTGTTTGTATTTATTTCTTGTTGAATTGTTGTATAGCTACTTTTGATCGCCAAACTTCTTTTCAGAACATACAAAAGGAACAAACATGGAAGGCCAGTTAGTTCGTCCAATCAATACCATATGCGTACTTTGTGGCTCTCAACTTGGGAGCGATATTTGTTACGCACTTGCAGCGAACGAACTTGGTAAAAAATTAGGAGAGAAAAAAATTAATTTGGTATATGGAGGGGGAAGTCGTGGATTGAATGGTTATGTTTCACAAGCTGTACATCTTGGAAATTCATCTGTGGTAGGTATAATGCCAATCCCTTTAGCTGAACCACATATTTCCGGGATTACACGCGGTCAACTTATAGAAACGACTTCTATGTCTGAGCGCATGGCTTGTAAGATTTATCAGTCAGATGCCTTCATTGCTTTACCAGGAGGTTTTGGAACACTTGAAGAAATCTTTTGTATAATCTCCTGGGCCAAGAGTAATCTCCATACCAAACCCATTGGACTTTTAAATGTTAACCATTTTTTCTATGGGTTACTCTCTTTTCTTGATCAGGCTGTGGACCAACAGTTCATTTCTCGTTCAGCAAGAAAGATTCTCATTTCTGCATCCACCATTGATAAGCTGCTAGAGAAATTACATGCTTATGTTCCATAGTACGATCCTCATGAGCCTCGGATAGACTGGTCTAAGGCAATTAGTAACAAGCGCCAAAGGGGTCCGATTAATTTAGATTTATCACTGTGAGAAATGCTCTTTGATAAGATGGCTGAGTAAGGAGTACTTTTTGTACTCTTGAGACGCATCTAGTTATTGTACAACTCGCAGAATTTTTCTTGATTGTGTTCTTTAAAAAAAAAAAAAAAAACAAAACAAAACTGTGGAATGTTGTTAGCAAAGTCTTTGATAAGATGGCTGAGTAAGGAGTACTTTTTGTACTCTTGAGACGCATTTTTTTATCTTATGACTTGCATCAATTTTTATTTTGGTATGAAAATATAAATATATATATATGGTGTGCTCATTTGTTGTTTAAGTTTTAGCAGTTCACAGCAAAATGAACTTGTGGAGTTACAGGTATTCCTAACAACCCTAATTTATTACTGCAATTCAAGTTGGGGGGTGTAAGGTTTAGTTATGAATTATCTGGTTCATATTTAACTGTGAGTTTGCTATTGCTAGTTTGTAGTCTTGTGTGAATTGATTATCTTTATCTGCTCTTATTAAAAAAAAAAAAAAAAATTGTGTTTCAAATAACGCTATTCCTAAAGTTTTGAAGTTATGCACTGATAGCCGGTTAAGTTTATAATACGAAACATGGATGCATTGATTTCTTATTTGAAAACGTATGTGCATTAGAATAAGTAATTTGCATTCATTGGGGATTCAAAATTTAAAAATTGGTTATCGGTCATAAAGTCAAAGGTAACAGTAATTAGCTGATTAGTACATTGTATGATCCCTCAACAGAAGTGGAGACTATTACCCAAGTAAGTGTTTGAGCCTAATAACCATTAATTCTGAGTGAAATAATACTTACTCTAAATATGCTCTCTTGTTTATCTTATCTTTTCAATGGCTTCAAAATATCAATTCGCTTTGAATGTCTAGTATGATAACGGATGAATTTGACTGGTTTCAAACTTCGACTTAGATGACTGAGAAGCATGATAGGGGGATCAATTTCTTTCAGTTTGAGCCTATTAAACCTTTTTCTTTCTTTAAATTAACCTCCCTTGCTATCCCATTTGAGCCATTTGTAGTACAATTTCTTTCGTTACTCTCGGTTAACCCATAACCATATGAATTTTATCCAACCTGGTGTGATTTTGGGAATTAATCTGTCTTTCTATTTTCATATTTAAAGAGAAAAAGAAAAAAAAAAAAGAAAAAAAAAAGAGAAAAAAAAAAGAAGAAAAAGAAAAAAAAAAAAAAAGGGGCAAATTCTCTTAGCTATTCAGCATAACTGTTTCAAAATAAATGCTAAAAAAAAAAAAATCCCGACACACCCTTTACACACTCTACATTTTCTTTGACAACCTGTATTAACCTTATAGCCCCATTACAACCCAGTCTGGTCCTTGTTGATGCTATAAATCATGTGATCTCAGAATTCGAGTTTGGAGTAGGGAATCATGTTTAAATTCAGAAGTTACTCATCTAGAGCATTATTCCAATCATGAAGCTATGTCAATTTCCTTGTTCTTTCATGAAAATACGTTCCTTGTATTTGGGATGGCACCGAGTTTTGAACTTGTTCTGCATTTACTCTTATAACGGTGCACCCCCTTGTGTGTACACCTGAGGAATCCTTTTTATTGGAGAGAAAATTCATAGTGAGATTTGAAGTCAAAACTTTGAGGGAGTAAGTCTGTGTGTTGGTTATCCTAATTTCTATTCCTGAGATTGTATGACCTTTAACCAAAAATCTGATTTAGAATGCTAAATTACTTATTCGATTTTATGCATTTTGGTTTCGAATTTGAAATTTTTACATTCATATAGTTATTGTGAATAAAGTTTGGCAGGTGTATAGTCTGATTGCTAAGGGACTAGCAATGTTTAAGTTGGGGGGTATGATTAGTGGTTAATTTTGTAAAAATTTGTTATAATTATACCCTTCTTTCGATCTTAAATATGGTTTAAATTAGATATTAATATATATTTTATGGTTATATGTAAATTTAAATTGAAAGATGAATGAAATGAAGTTCTAAAGTAAATAATAATAATATATAAAATTATATATAATACATATATATCATTATATGCATGCATGTAATATATATATAATATAATCTAATATAAATATGTGCCATGTGTAATACATATATATAATATATAATTTATTAATAACATTAAATTATTTTTATTTTTTTTAGGCATGAAGAATTCAAGCCCATGAAGACTTAAAGTCCATGAAGAATTCAAGTCCATGAAGAAATCAAACCCATGGAGAAATCAAGTCCATGAAGAATTCAAATCCATGAAGAAATCAACCCATGAAAAATTAAAGTCCATGAAGAATTCAAGCCCATGAAGAATTAAGGCCCAATTTGAGCAACCCATGGAAGATATTATTTAGAGAAGGCCCAAGGATTATTTTTAATCCTAATGAAGATTAAAAACCAATTTATAGAAATCTATTTTTATTTTTTATGTGAGAGCTTTATTAGGTGTGTTTTTTAGCTAAAATCCATTTAACTATTAGGTGGATATTATAGCTAAAATCCATTTAACTTTATGAATGCTTTATTATGTATGTATTTTAACTAAAATCCATTTAATATTAGGTGTGTATTATAGCTAAAATCCATTTAACTTTAAGTGTGTAAGTGCCCATTAGATATAATTATGTCTAATTGAATAATTGAAATTGTGTGGTTTGTATTGCATCTTGTGACCTATAAATAGCTCACTTGATTGCATTTGTAAGTGTGATTATTATTCTTGAATAAAAGTTTAGTTGTTTCCTTATAATTCTCTCTTTGAGAATTGTTCTTGTTCTTTCTCATTTTCTTTAGTACTTTCTCTTATAATCTTACTTTTTTCTTTCTTCTTTTAAATTCTTATGTCATTTATTATTACTTTATTATTCACCGCCTAAATGGCCGGTTAATTTGTGCCTTTAAATTTCTGCAATTTTAATTCTTGTCATTTAATTATTCACCGCCTAAATGGTCGGTTACTTTATGCCTTTAAATTTCTTGTCATTTTAATTCTTGTTATTTAATTATTCACCGCCTAAATGGCTGGTTAGTTTATGCCTTTAAATTTCTTGTCATTTAAATTCTGTTATTTAAATTACGTCATTTAAATTTATGTCAATTAACTTTCAAATAAAAATGAGTAGTTAAATCTAATCTTGGGTTAAGGCAAGGACAGTGTCCAACGCCAATGATTCCCAAAGAAAGCTGCGCTTTAAATAAGTAACATTAATTTAAATTTCAGTATGAGTGTGTATTAATTATTAAAAAATCACTAGGTTTGGATTGGAGCGTAAGCCTAACTTAGAGCTTTCATGCCATGTATGAGAGTTACTAGAACTGGAAACGCTATCATATCCAAATCCGGATGATTAATTTAGTTGTTTTGTATATTAATTGTAATTGAATTTATGGTAGTTGCTTAAATTAGAATCCCGCATATCATGTATGGGGATTGCTTAACCTAGAACTATCATCATCTCTAATTGCATTTAATAACAAATCCTCATATCTGAAATTAAATTAATGTTGCTAATCTTTTATGCTAAAATTTGGGAATCAACGGGTTGGTACTGAAATTGTCTTAACTCAAGCACTATCCAAATTCATATTTTTACGTTTAATGTTTATTTCAATTTTTGCCTTACTTTATTTTCTAGTATCTGTTGTCTAAAAACAAAACCATAAAAAATCTTGTTGTCAATTTGTCCAAATGCGTGTGCGTGTGTGTGACATTCTTTTTCTTTTGCCATAAATAAATCTCTCAGTGGACGACCTGGATTCATCTAGAAAATATAAATATAAATTTGGACTACAACTGCACTCGTACACTGGCGAGTATAAACCTCTCACTAAAATAAAAAAAAATATAAAAGTTTTATTATGATTTGTTTTTATTGTGTTTTAATTGCAGGGTGAGAGTGCAGTCAACAACAAAAAACACCTACTCAAGAATCTCTCATGACCCATCTCGTTGCCAAAATGAAGCGAAACAGGAAACATTCAGCGTGTCTAACATTAAGCGCCTCATAGAAGAGGTGCTAGAACAGAAGCAGATAATAATGGTACCAAAGGTAACTCCCTCGAAAGGGTTCCTTTTATCTGAGGAACTCCAAAGGCGACCAGTGCAACCAGGGTTCGAACTGCCGCACCTTTCGGTATACTCAGGAAGGGAGGACCCCGAGAAGCACTTACAGCATTTTGTCGTAGTGGCCGTGCTATATGGATGGAATGAGGTCACGAGGTGGAGGGCTTTCCCACTCTCCCTAGCAGGACAAGCTCAACAGTGGTTCACTGAATTACCGGCAGGACATATATGATCATTTGAACAGTTGAAGAAAGAATTTCTAGATGCATTCTCTATTTATCTCCCAAATAAAAAGAGTGCAATATATCTAATGAGTTTACAACAAAAGTTGGATGAATCCTTAAAGCAATATATCGAGCAGTTTAGAGCCACGACGTAGGAAATAAGGGATCTCCCAATCGGATTGGCAGCATCAGCCCTACTAAACGGAACTACATATGCCCCGTTTAGAAGATCCTTAGCCTTCTCTGAGCCAAATTCTGTGACTGAGTTGTTCGACCGAGCAGAATAGTTTATCATCCAAATGGAAATTTTGGATGTAAGGGAAGGTAATAGAAGAGGAAGGGAAACCCAGCCCGAAGTGTGAAGGTGTAACATCCCGTTCGAGCGATAGGAAGGACCGGAACAACTTACCCTGATGGGCCTACATGAACTTCCCAGGGGGGTCACCCATCCCTGGATTACCCCAGGTTAAGCACGCTTAACTTGGGAATTCTTTGCCAACATTCAGCCCAAAAAGTATCCAGCTGGTGTTGTTTCATTTCTTACACTATCCTCGAAATATTCTAATTTCTCTGGGCTCTCGGGATATTACAGAAGGACCTTACAAAATTCAGAAGATATTAGACCCCAACATGGGAAAAGCTTGGAGTACCGTGCACCTCGAGAGGTACTTCCCAGCTTTAACCCCAGGGGAAAGGACGAAGCGCGAGACGTAGAGTCAAGCCTGTCATCAGAAGTGTTACTCGACCTGGCTAGAGGGCGAAATTGTCTTTAATTTTCCATTATAATAACATCCCCTAATAAATAAAAGAATATACCCCCTGTATTCCCGTGGAGTAGGCAAAGCTATAAGCCAAACCACGTAAAATCTCCATGGGCCCAGATTATTTGTATGTGTCACGTAAGTATGGCGGCTCAAGCACAGCTCGCTTCCAAAGGTCAAGTCGCCTAGTGGCAATCTGGTGTCGATGACCACAGGTTGGCCCGAGATTACTAGAACATCTGATGTCTGTGCCTGCAAACTCACCCGGATCCCTTGTTCAAGTTGGGTGCCATGCCTTTTTGGCTAAACCCAACTCTTTAGTTGATCTGGCGCCTAGGTCTCCCAGTAAACTCAGATGTTTGGTAGGAATCCCGCGCTGGACCACTGGCCAAACCCAGATTCCCTGAGGTAGACTAGTGCTAGGAAGGAGGAAAAGAAGTAAAGTGATCACATGATAGCTCTAACGTAAGCCTGCTCCCGAAGGTTAAGTTGCCTAGTGGCAATCTGGTGTCGATGACCACGAGCTGGCCTGGGGTCACCAGAGCATCCGATGCTTATGCCCACAGACTCACCCGGATCTCTCGTTTGAGTTCGGTGCTATACCTTTTTGGCTAGACCCAACTCCTTGGTTGATCTGGCGTCTAGGTCTCCCGGCAAACTTGAATGCCTGGTAGGAATCCCGTGCCGGACCACTGGCCAAACCCAGATCCCCTGAGATAGACTGACCCAAGGAAGGCGTGAAGAGGCAACAACCCTATGAAAGTTTTGCCATGATCCCACTTATCAGAGTTGAGTCACCTGATCGCAATATGGTGCCGATGACCACGGGTTCACCCGGAATTACTAGAACATCCGATGCTTATGCATATGCCCAAAGACTCACCTTGATCCCTCGTTCGAGTTGGGTTCCATGCCTTTTTGGCTAGACCCAACTCCTTGATAGATTTGGTGCCTAGGTCTCTGACAAACTTGTATGTCTGGTAGGAATCCCGTGCCGAGCCACTGGCTAAACCCAGATTCCCTGAAGTAGGCTAAGCCTGAAAGACGGACATGGAGAACACAATAGCCAGTGCGCTATGATCCATCATTGGATCACCAAACGCTCTGGAGACTATGCTCGTAGGCTCGTCGGGATCCCTTGACTGAGTCTAATGCTATGTTCCCAAGCTAAACCCGACTCCTTGGCAGATTCGGCGCCTAAGCCTCCCAGCAAGCTCGAACACCTGGCAAACATTCTGCAGCGGAACCTATCTATCAAGGGCATGGTTGCCCAGAGATAATTTGATACCCCAACCCCCGGCTGACGTAAGATCTTTGGGTATTTTGGAACACTTGATTGAGTTTAGGTGTTAAACCCGACTCCTTAGCTGATATTCTACTCTTCAATTTTGTCTAAAGATAAAACAGAAGAGTGGGGGGCAATTGTTGTGCCATGAAAAAATGGGAGGAAAAAGAAAATGAGAAATGAAAGAATTTTTTGGCTCGCCGAGAAGTCGCGAGCTGCTAGCTGTAAGGCGGCTAGGTCATAGCCGCAAAAGTCTAGTCGCGAGGGTGAGCCATTGGGTTACCTCGCGGCAAGCGCTGGTCGAAAGGTCGAGCTACCTCTCGGCAACAGCTTACAGCGAGGCCCAGCTGCCTCGCGGCAAGCACTGGCCGCGAGGCTGAGATGCCTCACGGCATCCTTTGCAACGAAGCCGAGCTGCCTCGTGGTAGCATTTGCCGCGAGGCCCCGCTGCCTCGTGGCAACATTTTCCGTGAGGCCAGGCCACCTCGAGGCAGGCAGCCACGAGCCTCTTCGAGACAGCTCCATGGCAACCTCCTCCCTTTGGTTTCGATCCATTCGGTAGCCACCATGTCTCGACACCAGCCACCCTTGAGAATCGTACCCTATAAATACCCAACTACAGGACATTGAGGAGGACTTCCAATTTTTGGTGAAATCTAGACACTTCGAATGCACTTTTACTATTTTCGTGAATAAACATTGGGATTCGAGACTAATTTTGGCATCAGAGGGTCTTCACGAGGGAAGATTACCGTGAGCCTTTTAACCTATTTTCTGAGCATCAACAAGGTCAAAACCTTGCGGCGAAGGAAAAAGCTTGCAGTGAGACCTCATGGTGAAGGCAAAAGCTTGTGGCAAGACCTAGCGATGAAAGTTAAAGCTTGCGGCGAGACCTCATGACAAAGTCAAAAAGCTTACAGCAAACCTAGCGGCGAATGCAAAAGCTTGCAGTGTGAGATCTAGCGGTGAATGAAAAACCTTGTAGCGAGAGCTAGTGGCGAAACCTTGTGGCAAGAGCTAGTGGCAAAATCTTGTGGCAAGAGCTAGTAGCAAAACCTTGTGGAAAGAGCTTGTGGTAAGAGCTAGTGGCGAAACCTTGTGGCAAGGGCTAGTGGCAAAACCTTGTGGCAAGAGCTAGTGGCGAATCCTTACGGCGAGCATCCTAGCGGTAAACTCCCTTGAGGCGACATCTCTTACGGCAACCTAACTTCACCCGACCCCGAGCTCAAGTGGAACCCACATCACAAATTTTAATTGTTATATTTTGGCAACGACAATATTGTTGCAAAAAAAGATGTGCATCTACATTATATCTCTTTACATAAATGATAACAGATTCGTTCACAAAACCCATTCTAAGAGATTTATTCCAGAGTCATGTTAAATCCTTGAGAATGCATAAATGTTAAATGTATTGTGGTATTTTGTGGACATTGACATGTAATGTTATTTTCCTAATTTACATCAATAAATGATTCATGTTATTTTTTGATTAATGCTTATTGTGTTTTTATTACACAAATTAGTTAAAGCCTACACACATATATACAATGATTCATGCATATTGCTAAGTGCAATGCTTCACCCATAACGCTAAGTGCAATACTTTGTGCATAATGGTAAGTGTAAGAATTAAAGATATGTCGAATAGATGGTTAGCTTTCTCACACAAACAACCACATCTATGACTAAGTGGTGCATCAATGGAAGATAGTTTTAAGCATATCGCAAAGGCTAGCAAATGAGAGCTTACGCTTAAAACAAAATTGCATTGATGAATTATCAAGATGAGGCTATAAAAGGTAACCAAAAGGTGAAGATTCCACGTCTCACCTTATCTGTCCAAGATTGCCAAGTGAAGTCATGTTTAACGAACATGTGAAAATTAGAGTTGTAGACTCAAGTTAGATACTTAGTGTATTTGAATTATCATTTGTACGGTATTTATATAATAAGAGACATACACTCCATGGGAAAAATAGAATAATATTATAGCGCATGTTTCATACTATGTGCATGAAGTTCAACCAAAACAGGGTAACAAAAGACTTACATTTCTTCTTTTAGTTGTGTAAGACCCTCGAGATCACAAGGATCTCGTAAAATACCCTTTAATCTTTAACTATTTCTTGAAGTTATGATTTGATGCATCTAGCTTGGAATGCTACCAAAGACTATGGATGATTCGGTTAGATGGAGCATATCTGGAAAAATGATTGAATTATGATGGAAATACTTTAAGAAAAAGGGAAGATCTATTTGAGTGTCACATTTGGATGTATTCATAGGTTGACCAATTATAATAATTTGTTGGATTATAATTGTGAATATAAAGTTTATTGAACAAGCGACTATATGAATTGAGATCTAAAAGTGATTAAATGTGACTTAATAGTTTCGAGGTATGGTACACTGACTCTACTTAAATAATGAATTTGCTATATATACCTAACAGATGTATAGCAACGAGCTTTCAAAAAAAAAAAATGAGTATGCTAGTCTCACGACCTATTTGTCTATATAAAACTTATAAAGAAATGAGAATATATGGATATGTTGAGCCTATTATGTGCAAGTGGGAGATGTAACAAATCTGGGTTATGAAATTGGGTTGGTCCACCCATAATGGGCTTTGGATCCAGATTCGAATCTACAACCACTATTTGTAGTTGCAGTGGGAACAATTGTTGGGTGCAATTGAACCCACTTCCTCCAAGTGTGGAGGAATTGGGAAGATGCATCAGCATACTTATGCATGCCAGCATATATATATATATATTGTGTATATGCCATGAAAATGGACGACAAGAAAAATTGAAGAGCAAAACAAAAAGAAAGGACTAAATAAGATTTTTGTGCTTGTGTGGTTTCCAACTTGTGTAGAAGGAAACAAACTCTCAAATATACTCTCTGTGTAAGTGTGGCTTCCAGGATGTGGGTTGTAAACAATTTTTAATTTATGTGATTTCATTTTTGAACCAGTAATTTAACCAAAAATTCAGTTTAATTCCGCTGTATATAATGGGTATGTTTTATCATATTTTGAATATAGTTTTCGTATATCATTTACACTTAGTTTTCACAACAATTCCCATATAGAATTATATTATTCATTGATAATAATGCATAATTGGAAAAACCTACTAGTTAAAGTAAATCATAATAATGAAATGAAATTATTACATTGTTCTAATGACATGTTTTGTACAAAATTTGTATAAAAATATCATTTTTCCAGCACAAATTAATGCTTATTAGTAACTCTTTAACTTATTTAAACTTGTAAAAATTTTGAAACAAACTACTTAATCATTGAACTTTCAGTATTCAATATTTTTTTTTTTTGTAAATCAATATTTAATATCTTATTTGTTTGCGAGTTATATCAACATTATTGTAATGCCCCGGTATTTTGGGGAAATAATAAAGGGAAAGGAATGAGCTAGCTAAATCTAGGTTGATTCAAAGGTGGAAGTCAAAGCAAGGAGAGTTTGAAAAGTCTAAAGTGGTGTAAAATGTATATATGTTTATGTTATGGGATTTATGGTATTTAAGAATATTGGAATGTGAGATTATGGACTTTTGGGATTAATATAGGTGTGTTTGGGCTTAAGTGTGGAATTAAGTAAGTAAATATAATTAAGGAAAATTGGATAAGTATAAAATGAGGGATAGGCCATGAGAGATTAATGGAATTGGGAGAGAAAGAGATAGGGCTGACAGTTTTGGGAGGAGAAGCTAGGGCTTCTAGATCTTCTTCATCTTCTCCTTCTCCCTTGATCATTAAGTGTCCAAGAATCTTGTGTGCTAGTGGGAAGTTGGTTCATCATCTTGATCCTCCTCTCTAGTTGGTTTTCTTATGGCTTGAAGGTGGTTGGAAGACTCCTACTCTTGTGATGATTCTTGTAAGAAAAAAAATCAAAGGAGAAGCTCACCAAGGCAAGTTATATTCTTCTCAAACTCTTTTAAACTCTTTGAGCTTGGTATGTTGAGGATTTGAGTTAAAAAACTGCATGTTTTGCAAAACCAAGTCCTTATTGATACTTATGTAGAAATGTTTGTAAATATCCCTCAACTCTTGCTTGTCTTCTTTGAAATGATTTGGAACTTCAAATAGGGGCTATTCCACCTTATAATCCATAAGAAGAGGTGTTATTTGAAGGAGGGTGGATTATGTGAGTGTTTTTGGGTGTTGCTTACATTTGGGTATGGTTCGGGACCTTTTTCCTTACTACCAGTCGACCATTTTTCCATAATCGATCGACAGTTGGGTGTAGAGGGTCTTGCCGGTCAACCGTTGCCTTGATCAATTGACAGTTTGGGTGTCAAAGCCACTGTCGATCGACAGTTTCCTTTCCATCAGTCAATAGTTTTTCGCATTTACAACCTGTGCATGCTCTGCTGTTTCGAGTATAACTTTTTGTAGAAATATCGGATTTGTGAACTGTTTGAAGCATTGTAAACTAGACTCGATAGGATTTATTTTGATATAGTATTTGGGTTATTTGGATAAGTATGGAGCCTATAGATTCCCCGTGAAGTACTACCCTGAAATCTAGGATTTCTGTTTCAATTCGACAACGCTCTGGTTTTTAGGGTATAACTTCCTATGGTATTATCCAAGTTGAAATCCGATTTTTGTCCCATAAACTAGACTTCTTAAGATTTGTTTTGGTATATATCTTGGGTCATTTGATTATATTTTGAGGTCATAGAAGCCTACCAATCTTGGCCTAGAATATAGAGTTCTTCCATTTTGAGCGATCTACCTTGATCAGATTTTTGGGAGATAAATAACTTAATTTGGTGTGTGATTGGAGTATGATGAGATAAATTTATAGAATAAATGATAATTCTTTTAGATATAGTTCCTTGAGAGGTTAAAAAGGTTTTCTTGAGCATTATTGAAGGGTTCTCTTGAGCATTATTGACGTATTTTGTATTCACTGGCCAAGTAGGGCGTGTCCTCCCTACATTTCTTTATGGAATGATGTTTCACCTTAAGGAGATAGGTTCCAGATTGTTAGTTGTGTAATTTTGCTTATTATTTTTATTGCATTGCGTTATGTTACTATATTACTTCGCATGATGATGTTGGGTCATGGGGTGCATTCATTAGGGGTCATGCTTTGTATGTGTTGGGGGGGTATGAGCTTTGGCATGACACGATTGGCCTGTTGATATGCGAGCATATGCATTTAGAGTATTCGCTTGTGTGTGAATTCTTACGTGGGCGTAACATAGCCTAATGCTTGGCTCATAAGGGCCTTACCATCACGTTAATGCTGCAAAAGTCATTGCATTCCTTATGTGTAGCATTGCATGGAGAGGTTGTGGGTAATGATGGAAATGAAGCGCAACTTTCGTTGTTATGTGATATGAGATCTTGATATACGAGCCGAGGGCTCGACGTGGTGTGATGTGATTGTGAGTGCTTCAGCACGTGATGACGACGGTGATGAATATGTTATTTATGGATGTGGTATGAGAGTCTTGGGCTCATGTTATTGATTTGGTAGCCTATCCTTGGCTACTAGCAAGTTTGTATACTGGGTCTTGGGCGCCAGTGTATGCATCCTATGTGGGCCCCAATGACTTTATGTGTGCATCGGTGCATTTATGTTATGGCTGGGTATCGTGAAATGTAATCGCATGGCATGGATTGTGTGCCTTTTAGGTATATGAGGTTAGCGTGTGTTTCAATATACTACATGATGTTCTGGGGAAGTCCATCCATAACCATTCCCTGTTCTTTCTCTATACTTGCTGAGTCTTATGATTCATTATTGCTTTCCATCATTTTAAGTAAAAACCAAGATAAAGCCAGTGGTGAGTCTGGCTGGGGCTGATCTTTTGTTAGTAAATGTATACAGAACTCACCTAAAGAAAAGGTATTAGAGACTTTTGTGATGAAATACTAGAGCCAATTAGACCCTTGTTCCTTGAAGGAACGTATATGTTTTGTGGCTATGACTTGATGTATAATATTCAGAGGATATATCTTTTATTATGATGGGATGTAAATGCTTAATTGTTAAGTTATGATGTTTTCATATGAGAGATATGTGGTATGTTAGTGAGGGTTTGGCTTAAGTTGCTTTTATATCATTTTATTAATGACCGTCTCATGAATTCTCTATACTAACGGGGGCTTTGAGAGGTGGGTTGTTACAATTATTGTCTTTAAATATTGTCATAAAAGTAAACAAATTGTAAGAGAGATTAGATAACAAATATCATGCATTAAAATCTTGTTTAAATACATATTCTATATATATATATATGTGTGTGTGTGTATGTATAAAAAGTAAAATATATGGAACCTAAAAATGTGAGAAAATAATTTTAATAATTTAGAACGTATTAAAAAATATGTGAAAAAAAAATTAACCTAAAGTTTTTCAATTGTTGGGGCATTAACTCCATTAATTTTATCTAAAGTAATTATAAAATTGAAACAAATAAAAATTTGAGCATATTTTGTAATTTTTAAAGATTTGTATATGATTAATACATCATTAATGATATAATGTTATAATTTTTAAAGTTGTTTGGAGATTGTTAGGGTTTCTCCAAGTTACTTTTTAAATAATGTGAAATTATTTTTAAATTATATACTAAATTTTTAAAGGATCATACTATTGGTACTTCTTGGATTACATAATACATCACAAATGATAAAAATATCTCATGCCTCACCGTCTCACCTCGCACCTGCTCACGACGCCTCATCACCTTATCTCCCCACCTTGAGTAAAAGATATTTTAGACATTTTAGTTACATTATATAGTTCAAGATGTAAGTCATGATTTATCAATAATATTTTTTATTTTTAAAATGCTAGGTAACCAGCGTTGATAATTGTTTCATTTTTACTTTTATATTTTAGATAATTATCACTTTTTTATTTTTATATTTTGTTTCTTTATTTTGTGTATTTACAGTATTATAATTTTTTTGATAGAATCAAAAAAATTAAAAAAATGAATTATAATAAAAGTAAAAATTTAAGAATTATTATATAATAAATGAAAATATAATGACGAATTTATTTTAGAATAGAACGTTAAAGACCAATAATAATATTATTATTTAGCCGATTAATTATGGCGCAGTGTTGAGGCGGGGCTAAAATGGGGAAAACACGAAAGTGCACCCACTAAAGGAGAAAACTAGTCAACCATCTTTGGGCAACGTAATTATGCACTTTTAACTGATCTGAGTCTCCAACTTTCACAATATCTCAAAGCCGCCCCCTTATCTCCGACGATCTCTCTCTCTCTCTCTCTCTCCCCCACCGCCTCTGAATCTCGCTTTGCTGCTTCGCCGCACCACTGAGAAGCCATGGACGTGCCGCCGATCTTCCATCTCCCGCAAGACACCCTCCATCAGATCTTCTTCAACCTCCCCCTCCGGCAGATCATCAGGTGCCGGGCCGTCTGCAAGTTCTTCAACCAGACGCTGAGCACGCCGTCCTTCCTGCACGTCATCTCCACCCAAACGCCGCCCCTGTGCCTCATCGCCCTCCGGCCGCCTCACTACCATCGTCACCACCGCCATCACCACGTGTCCCCGGATCCCACCGTCCACGCCTTCGATCCCGACCAGAACCTGTGGCTCAGATTTCCGCTCACCTTCCTCCCGTTCACCTCGCCTCAACCCGTCGCGTCGTCGCTCGGACTCGTCTACCTGTGGGCCGAATCGGCCAATTCCATCAAAACCCTCGTGGCTTGCAACCCCTTGACGCGGCAGTATCGGATCCTCCCTCAACTCGGCTCGGCCTGGTCGTCCCACGGCTCGGTCCTGGTCGGCCCTCCCAACCGAGTCCTCGTGCTTTGCGAACTCGCCACGTTCTACTTCTCCGGCCACACCAACAACTGGGTCAACTTCTCGTCCAATTTACCATCCAAGCCGCGGAGCCCGATCCTGGTCGCCGACTCTGTGCTGGCCCTCTGCGACGTCGGCTCGCCGTGGCGGAGCCAGTGGAAGCTGTTCTCATGCACGATCTCGACACTGCGGACGAGCCAGAAATGGGCTCGGCTCGAGAAGCACGAGTGGGGCGAGGTGTTCGACATCCTGAAACGGCCGCGTTTGGTAAGGGGGAACGGGAACAAGGTCCTGATGGTGGGCGGGTTGAGGTCGTCGTTCTCGCTCAACGCTTCGTGCTCGACGATTCTGATCCTGAGGCTGGATTTGGGCACGATGGAGTGGGACGAGGCCGGCCAGATGCCGCCGGAGATGTTCCGTTGCTTCCAGGAGTCGAGCAAGTTCAAGGTGTTTGGCGGCGGGAACAGGGTCTGTTTCTCGGCGAAGAGGCTTGGGCGGTTGGCCTTGTGGAATTACTCCGACGAGGCAGGGAAGGGGCTTTGGCGGTGGATCGACGACGTGCCGGGGTGCGGCGACGGGCTTTGCCGGGGATACGTGTTCGAAGCTCGGCTCTCGGCCTTGCCTTGAAGGATTGATTGGTTGATGGGTAATGCTTGTTCGTAATTTTATCATTACAATTTACAAACTCTGATGTGTTTTTCCCTCCGTTATTTACCATGCCAATGTTGTTGTATTCTTAACTAAATCGAAGATTGAATGTGGCTTCCCATACAGTGTACTTTGATTGATTTAGTGGTCGTCTTCTTCGATTTGCTGCAAATTTCACTGAAAACGCCACGATGTAACTTGGCTAGGAGAAGAAGATGACCAAATTGAGAGTGAATGTTTTTGTTGTCATTTCTTTTTGGTATTATGATTATAGGATGTAGAGATCTTGTGAAACTATCCATTTTTGGGTTTCTTTCTGATAAAACAAGAGGAGAGCCACACAGTTTTGCTCTGAGTTGGGCGCTTGAGCTGCCATAGTCATGAAAACTTGTAGCGAACTAAGAACTTTTCACTGTGAGAATCGCGGTTTAGGAGCATCTGGGTCTATACTGAATGTGCGATTGCTAATGGAGAACTCAGAAGCTTGACCATCACATGTGTGCCGGCTGCTCTTGGGGTATGTTTGGGAGTTGAAAGTAATGGGAATTGGAAGCTGGATACGCTAATGATGTAAAGAGATTTTGGGTAATAGAATGGAAAGAGAGAGAACCCTATCATCTCCAAATAAACTGGAGGAAGAATTCTTCATTCTGTTTTCTTTATTTCCACTTCACTCACTTTATAATTCATTCTATTCTATTCTATTCTATTCTATCAGTTCTCGTTGTTAGATTCAATAGTTATGAACTTAATAATAATCCCAAAATGAGGGATCACAAATTGCATGAGAAAAACACCCATATTTTTGTTTTCACAAACATTGTCTCTATTGAGAGTCAATATCATTATTTTTTAACATTTCATTGCTTTATAATTTGGGGAAAAGCATGGCCATGATCCCATTTCATATTGTTGTATTGTGTTGTGTTATAGTTTAGTCATTGTACTATTTTTTACAATGTTGTATTAGGGTACGATAAGTTGAAATTCGCACTAGTAGATTGCGAGTTCGATTTCTTGTCATGCGCAGTGAGACAAAGTCTCCACCTGTAATTTATTTCTAATTTATTTCTTCTATCGAAATTGAGGGCACGAGTGGTGCAAGAGATCGCGTAAAGGCGGTAATTCCAAGAAATGTTTAATAAAGTAGTGTTTGATAAATATTGTTTTGTGTTTATTAATACTAAAAATAAGTAATGAGTGTTAAATAATATTTTATTATTATGTTATAGATTAGTAAAGTGATTAAAAAATATACTAAGATATTAAATAGTTATTTTATAAAGTAGTGTAATTATAAAAAAAAAAAAAAGGAGAAGAGTTATGAAAGTGATGAGGGAATATTTATAGGGGGCAATTTTACTGTGCTACCCCTAGAGGTTACTATTAACTTGGAGCCATGTGTGCTAGTAAAGGCCAATGGGCGATCGCCACGTGTCAAGACTTAGGAGTTCCGCTTATCTTTATAATCTTTATTATGATTTTGAATTGGAAAGAGATAAAGAAGAAGATTAAGTCAACCAATGATATCTTTAAATATCTCAAGAATTATCTCTATTAGGGAAGATTATCTTTTCTCCCCATGGAAAGGGGATCAACCTCTCATTTTGAAATATATCTTATCTCCTAAGGGAAAGGCCACGGGACATCTATAAATAGAGGACAGGCTCTACAGGTATGGGATCTGACTCTGAAGGGACTCATATATTATTTTTCCATTACTATTATACTCCTCAAAAACCCTATGAATTGACTTGAGCGTCGGAGGGATCACGGGGAGCAAGTCCCCACCCCTTTTGCAGGTACTTGGTCTGAGACAGAAGAAGGTGATCGGCTCCACATCATCAGAAAGTAAATAGACTGTTAATAAGTCTTTTGCTTTTGCTTAAAAATAACTTTATTTACTTTTCTAAAAGAAGTTATTGTCTTTTAAAAACACAATAATATTTTAAAAAAAATATTAATAAAAAATATTGTACTTAAAAAGCCCTACAATATTAAATCGGCACCACACAAGCAAATTGTATGGGCAAGTCTTTGTCCGATATTAGGATGATCCTTCCTTCCTATCCATTGGGGGGCAACAAGTCACATCCATAAACAACACTCCTTGAAAATATGGAAATTACAAATTTACAGTCTCTATATACATGTAGGGACGAATAACCTTGCCCAGATAAGTCAACACATACAACGCATAACAGAAGTAATCAAAATCTTGTCTATGGATTGGATCTAGAGACGTATCCTCAGGGAGGTGAAGCCAACGGTCAATGAAATTGGCCCAAAACTCTCAACCTCAAACCTGAAAAATAATTATATCAACGGTATGAGTATCCAACGGCCCGTCAGTATCTAACACTAGTAGTATGCTATGACTACTAGAAAATAATATAAAACATGTCATAATCATGTAGATGTACACATATATAAGTGGTTTCATGCAAACATGTCAATTTCTAGCAAACTTATGTATATTATTATGCAAGTGTGGAAATAAGACCCCTGGCACATATAAGTGGAAGAGCATATTCTTGTTGGAAGTGAGTGTATGTGTATGATTTTTTACATATAAGTGGAAGAGCATATTGTTGGAAGTGAGTGTGTGTTGAATTTTTATTCTTCTTCCTTGCTTGGTTCCCAAGGTCTTTTAGTCTTGCTTGGTCTCCAAGTTTTAATTTTGTTTGGTCCCCAAGTTATTTTAGCCTAAATATATTTTTAAGCTTCTTCAAGTTTTTTGTGAGTAACTTGGTCTTCTCAAGGTTTCCGTCACTAAGAGTGAGCCTATCTTAAGTTCTGCTATCTTTAGTTGTTCGTGATTGTCGTATACTAGGGAGGTTGTTTCATCTTGCTAAGACAGTTGCCAAAGTCTGTTTGTCGTTGGTGCAAAGTACTAACTGTCTTCAGGACAATGCAATGCGCGACTCGACTTGCTTCTGTTCCTGCCTCCTCCACATTTCAAAAGTTGGTTCGTCTCCTTCTCGTTCTAGTTGCAGTGGTTGTTACGCTTCTATTCTTCCATCATCCCTGCTTCGTCGATCTGGTATTTTTTATTATTGTCCGTTTGTTGCGATTGTTAGCAGTTTACTCGCTACTATAATTGTGTTAGTTTGTTGTGATTTAAATTTCATATATTGTAGTAGGTTTGAACTATTTTCTTGTATTGTGAGTTGTTAATGTGTAAGTTTCACACACACACACACACATATATATATATATACTCTCTTTACCCTAACATGTAACACCCCATTTTTCCCAAGGCGTTAGATAATGTAAGATTTTAGGGATATATTTTTTTTTCCAACATAAACTCAACATAAATCGTTCATCAACAATCCCGTTACACCTTCTCAGCATACCAAAGTAAAAATCAATAAGGTAAGACAGGTAAATCATCATAAATGCAGAAGTTAGATCGTAACCTCAAACGGTACATAACCGAACTCATCTATTCATAACATGAAAAGTTGTACTTATCGCTTAACATGACATCATCAAAATACTCATAATTGAAAGACATGCTATGGACCATCTACTAATCGTCGTCAATTATCGACAATTCATTTCCCCTTAGCACCGCTGCCTTGACCTGAAACGTTTGAATATTTTAAAGACAAAATTCAAATAAGATGCTGAATCATCAAACTAAGAGTTCAAAACACGTTTTCATGAATGTATGCAAGACATGAAACAAATTGACATAACCCGACAAACCCTAGCCTAAGGGAATCTCACATAGTGCTTAACCTAGCCTTGGAGAAAGAGAAATCTCTCTAAAGGTAACATCATCCCACCAACACATTGGCACAATACAGTCTTAGCTTAAGAGAGGCAAAGTCAATGCATCTCCTCGATATCTCAAGAATAATCGTTACCACTCTCGGCCTAGGAGGGTCAACATCAACTCAAGAACCCGGCTCACTACAATCACATCAGGGATTATGTTCCCACTCAAAAGCATTCCGGGAACATTACCCATTCCCAACCCATATCTCACATGGACAACCAGTCGCCCTAGTGTAATTTTCTTGGCCACCCAGCTCGACACGGAACCCTAGATAGCTATCTCGGCAAGCACACCCAGCACGGGATACCCCTATACGTTATTCCGGCAACACCCTTACGAGAATTACGACTACACTATCTAGACAATATCCCAGGTTGACATCCCATATGAATAACACAAATGCATGCCAATGCCACATACCACAACTTGATGCATTATTTAAAACAACATTTCATGTACATAATTTATCGCACAAAATTCAATTCACATGAATAAAACATTTAGGGACAAACCTCCCTCATGAAAACAACTATCACAACTTAAACTGTTCACATGTAACAAAACCCCTTTCGCATGTAATCAAATCAAATTTAGGTAGAAACAAAACCAAGTTTTAGGATAAAACTACTCACCTTGAATGAAACTTAAAACACATCGATTCTCGTAACCAACCTCAATTTTCGTGCAAATCTTCAAATCTTTTGACCAAACCACCTCCTTACACACCCTCATGCGCTACCCAAGTGCTCTACATGTGTGATGCCTCGCGTGTGCTTTGCATGCTTCTTCTTCTCTAAGAACAAAGGCCCTTTATCCACTAAGCTTGAATCACTCTCGTCTAGCACGAATTTATCACAATTTTGAATGAGAAAACCCTTAGCCATGAACATGCTATTCATAGTGTTTGGATTTTGTAGTAATCATATAAAATCTTATCTAAATCAAATTTTATCCAATCAAATCTTATCAAAATCAAATCTTATCAAATCTTATCTCATCTCTAAAGTCATCATGAGACTTTATTTTATCTCTAATGTCATCATGAGCCTTTATCTTATCTCCAAAGTCATCATGAGCCTTTATCTTATCTCTAACGTCATCATGAGCTTTTATCTTATCTCTAACGTATCATGAGACTTTTCCTGAATCTCTCAAATACTCTTTTGAAAAAGGTTTCAAGAATTACACTTTGGCCTGAACTTTTTGGGTAATTGCACTTAGACCCCTTTCAATTTGGTCCCTAGGCCATTTTTTAATTACACTTATGCCCCTAGAGAAAGGATTTATTAAACTAATATCCCAAGGTTTTAGGTAAATTACACTTTTACCTGAACTTTAATATTTATGATTTTACCCCTGACTCAAAAACTGAACTTTTATCTCTACACTTTCATAATCCCTTGAAATGTCTTATTTTCTCAAATATTTGAATCTAAAAATCTCAGGTATTACATCCTTTATGATCATTCAATTTTTCAGACTTGAAATTAGTTGTACCGAAAATCGTTCTTGATCCAATTTCTTTTGACACATAAAATTGTGTCTCGAAATGCTTATTAATACTACATTATTTTTCTTTGACATCTAGGGTCTAGGGCATTCCTTGTAGTTGACTCGGTCACTCAAGACCATGATAGTGTACCTTATAGCTCTAATCTTTCAAAAATTTCACTTACACTCTATATAGAATTACATTTATAACTTTAAGAATTTGCTGGGTGTTACATAACACATGTAAACAGAAGTGGGAGGTAGTCTAGTGCCAAAAGGACAGTTACCTCATTCGTTGTTAAGAGACTCAGATGCAGCAATCACGATGAAATAGATGTTTAGTGCACCAATGTTCACAGATCCCTCGTCGTTAGGAACACAATACCTAAAATGGGGCTAGACTCCAATGGTCAAATCTACCTAGATCTAACAACTAACCCCCCCTCGGGATTTCAGCCACCATCACCCTGCGACCTCCGTAATTTGGACTGACCATTGAGTTCGTCCTTTATCGATGGCCACCATGCCCAAAACCCATGTAGATCCAATGGTTAGTTTTTCACAGACCCTTCATGTCTTCACCATCAGCAACGTAATCGGTGGTGTTGTTTTTCCATTAATATGGTTTTGATAATAAAAAATAAATATTAATTTTATATTGAAATTTGCTTGGTGCATCTATTTTTCTTTTCAAACTCCAAAATGAAAATCAAGTTTTCATGAAAATCACTTTCATCTTATCCTAAAAATCTTGTGTTCAATATTCTTTTCAAACTCCAAAAGAATCTTTTCTGAAAAATGTTACTTGTACAAACAACTGGATTACCGAAAGAATGACCTAAGGTGTCAAATGACAAAAATACCCTTACCCAATTTGCAAATTCACCACCCCTGCCCTTGGCTACCTTCTCTCTCCTCTACCATGGCCACCTCTAGTATGCTCTGCCTCACCTCGCCTTATCCCTGCCTTCGCCTCGCCAACCGCCAATGCATTCTCTCGTTGCCTCGCTACAGCGCCTCGCATGATAGTCGCTGCATCCTGTCGTCGCCCCACCGCAGCGCCGCGAGCTATTGTCACTACATCCTGTCATCGCCTTGCCGCAATGCCTCACGCTGACCGTCGCTGCACTATCTAGTCGCCTCGCCGCTGCCGCCTCTGAATGAAGCCAAGCAAACTTGATCGAGCTTCATCCCAGGATGAAACCCGAGCTTTTCCCATCCGCGACATCTTGATGATCAATAATGAAGTTCGATTTGATCATCGGATTTATCATCCCATTAGTACATATAGCACTGTCTATTTTCCTTGCTACAACTTGGGGGAAAACTGAAAGGTCTCTTTTACTTTTTCATGCTCTGACCCGTTTGGGTCAAATTCGATTAAGAGGATTGGGTTGACCTAATCCGTCTCCTCTCATTATCTTCTTTCTTGTCTATTTATATGTATATACATATATATATATATATATATGTCTCAATCATTATAATTTTTAAATTAATCGTATAGTTGAAAAATAAAAATATCAACTTTGATCAATATATATCTTTTGATTTTGTATTTTATATTCTAATATTAATTTTATATTTATTTAATTAATAAAATATATTTCAATTCAACTGTAGTTTAACAGTTAAACCTCTCTCCCCTCCCCTTGTTAAATTTTTTGAAAATTGATAACAATATAATAATACCCCAAACCAATGTATAGAGAAATATAATTGTCCTTAAATGGAGGGCCTTAAAAAAGGACGAGTCTTTGCAATTTTGCACAGACAGCCTCGTCCCTTTCCAAGGGAATAATCTGGCCAAATACACCTATACATTAATACGTAAGTTGACGTGGCTTTAACTTAAAACTTCTTGTCGAGATAGACATTCTTCCTGCAGAATAATTATTAGAATTGTTGGGCGCGTTCTTGTAAATGCCTTTGATATTTAAGTCAAGAATATAAGAATTATCTAGTGATTTATATCATAATTAATAAAAAATATTTTATTAGATAATCAGAAATAATTATCTAGTGTCTTATAAGATAATTAAAATAATTATTTTATCAGGAATAATAAGGTTTATCTAATGAAATAATTAAATTAAATATTAGATATAATGGTGTTAATGTGATGAGATAATCAAATTATTTAATAAGATAATTTATTGCTTTAAAATTTTATTTAATTTAAAAGATATGAATAACTTCTAGAAAATATTGATGAGAGATTATCTCTACTATTATAAATAAGGATTTAGTCATTTTTCTATCTAACACAAAAAAATAATTTCAATTATATTTTATATGTATCATTATGATTGACTTTAAGGGTGTTTCGTTATCAACCGGTAATTCTCTTACGACTTAAAGTCCTGATGAATCCAAGTATGCATTTATTAATCGCTTTACGTGATTTACATGAGTTTCTTCGCTTTATGGGCATGATGTATAATTGTTTGTTATTATTTGTATAAACAATATTATTGCTTACATGTGATATCAGAGTAAGGTTTTAGAAACTCATATATTTTTTATTTAAATTTGTTTAATTTTTGTATTTACGTATATTAACTTGTACGTAAAAAATTAATGAAACCTATCCAAGGCCAGCCCAACACTGAATCCATATATGCAGTGGCATAAAGCCCCCAAAATTAGAAGACCCCTAATTTTAAAAATTTGTAATATATATATTTTTATTTTTTTAATAACAAATATTTTATTAAAAAAATTAAATATAAAATATTATAAATCTTTTTAACTTTCCTTCTCCATTTTCCAATTTTTTTACCGTTGTTGCCTGATGTTCCCAAATCCCATAAAACCCACCCATTTTCCCTTCCCAATTTTTCCCTATTTCCCCATTCTCTCTCTTTGTGTAACACCCCTTCCCCGTATCGACCCAACTCTCCAAGAAGACCGAGAGAAGGAGTGTTAGAGGAACCATAAGAGACTTGAGAGCCAAAATGACAAACATCTATGAACTTAATAAATTTACATTCATACATGCCACTTCATCCAATTCTCATTCATTTAAGATTCCAAAACATACATAGGGTATTACATAACATGCCAAAACATTTGTCCCTTCCTTTACTAATACATACCCCATTTAGAAAATGTGACGGCCTGCCACCCGGAGCCACCGCTAGCATAGAGAATCCATGAGAAAGTCATCAATAGAATAATACATAACATAAGTACATAAGTACTAAGCTTCCATTAGATGCAACACCCCAAACCATGACCACGACAACATATACATAGGTCTTTATAAGATCACATGTGGGGGCAACACAACTCAACAAAACACATAGGTCCCCGTTTCCATTGCCAACAATACAGCCATCCAAGGCAAAAGATACACAAGAGTTAGGCTATCACTAATTACAACACATCAAACCATGGTCACAAAATATACATACAAGTCCTCGAAATACAAGAGTTCAACCAAAACTTGACACACAAACCAAAGACTCCCAAAACCTGGTCTTTAGGTGAGCTCTGTACACGTCTAATCCCCAAATATCTACCCTTGCTAGATTCACTTTCAGCCTTCACTTTGCCTTTTCTTGAAATGTTGTATGAAGTAAGAAAATGAGCCATAAGGCCTAGTAAGTATAACAATGAGATATGAAAAGCATGATTAATAAGGATAAGCCACAAAAGAAATATAACCCGATATAAGTAAGTTGTAATGCCCATAAAAGGTACACCTACTAGAAGGTGAAACACTAGCCCAACCATACCATGCACACAAACTCAATACAAGAGATGATGCATGCACACATCCCTACCTTGACACTAGATATCCAATAATGTCAGATGCTCGGGGCCAGACAGCTCCACTCCCAAGGCAATGCCTGACGCCGGTTAGCTCCACCCAAGGTTTATACACTTATCGACTGATATTTGGGGCCAGACAGCTCAACTCCAGGTTAACACCTGAGGCCAACCAACTTCACCCAAGGTCAAATCCTCATCATAAGCCACGAGGTCATTGGGGCCAAATAGCTCAACTCCTAGGGTCACACCTACCCATGGCATACACCATTAAGGCCAATCTGCTCCACCCAATGCCTTGGCTCCCTTACCATGCCCCAAAATATGTACATCAGCCTTGAATCCCATAACAATTTCCACTCAACCCAAACCTCAAGCAAGGAAATGCCAAGGAATGCTCATTATCACTCGAGGCCATTAATGCATGAAACGTACCCCAAATATGCATCTCAACCATCTCTCATAATATTTATTCACGAGACCCGAAACTTGAATCATATAATGCCACGGAATGTGGGTTGAACTCTCAACTCCTTTAAGTATGACTTTAAACCCTAGGGATACCCTTCAAAACTTATCCAAATAATACCCATAATATATCAAATCGAAGCCTATCGAGTCTAGTTTACAACGCAACAAATGGAATATAATTCCGATATCAGGACAAAAGTTATGGCCAAAATAGCATAGGGTGCACAGTGTAGTCTACCGCGAGAGTCGACTTTTGACACCAGGACAGTCGACTTTCAAGGCCCAGTCGACTCCGACATCACCATAGTAGACCTAGCCGAGAACCCTTCATACAGAGTCGACTCTTCACACCCTCTAGTCGACTCTTGAGTCCAAAAACCCCAACGAATGAGCAAAATCACCTCAAAACCACCCCCAAACTCTCCTAATACTCAAATCTAAGCCCAAAAATACACTATTTCCAAACAAATATAGGGTGGAACAAACCCTATTGAAGTTCCAAACAATTCCAACCATCACATTCAAGAATTTAGGAAAATTTGCAAAGATCTTTACATAGATCTCAACTGAGAACATGAAAAGCATAGGGGGTTCTTTTCTTTCACAATTAATCCTCAATACATCATGATTTAAATATTTAGAAGAGGAATAGAGGAGTAGAACTTGCCTTTGCCAAACCTCTTGAAAACCTTGCTTGGAGAAACCACCACAACCTCTACACCTCCAAAACCAAGAAACCAAACCAAAAGGAGGAGAAGAAAATGAAACTACTTCTAACTTGCTCAAACCTCCCTTAAAGCATCAAAAGCAAAGAAAAATGGAGAAGAAATTAAGCCCTAGCCTCCTCTCCTTGCTCTCCCGATCATTCCTTTTCTTATCTCCCATTTTTGCCTTCTAATTTCTTCTTCTAACATATATATATATATATATATCCATACACTCCCACAATAACTAAATTGCCCTTATTGCAAAATAACATAAATGGAAATTATTTACTTTCAAATAATAGCTTAAACATAAATCAAACTCCACAATTTCCATAAAATGCTTATTTACATTCTTTGCAAAGTCATGGGTCCCACTTCCATTAGAGTCAAACTTTTGATTTTTCCATATTCCCTCTACTTTGGTCATATTACCTAAAAATAACACATATAATGTTTCAAAGTCATTATCCCCTTAATTAAATATTTATTTCCCATATTAATATAATCAGACAGAATAACTGGTCGTTACAGAAAATTAAGAACATAAGCATCGACTTCTCAAAATCTGCTCCCACGATCTTTTGTCTGAGAGTGCCCCGGCACACACATCTAACCATCTACTATACTGAGACTATCCTCAGTTATTCCTTTACCCTTACCTGAAATGGTCAGCAAGTATGAAATAATAAAAGTACATAACTGAACATTCGGAATGAAAACTGACTGGCGAGGTATTCGATATAGGCGGAATAAGCCATTTACATAACTTCCACTCACCCACCCATGAAACATCATGCTATAACATACCATACGTCATGCAAGCACATGCTGGTAAACACATATGGCTAATCGGCCCACCAAGGTTGTTAAAATCGAGATTTTAAGTGGGATTGTAAGCGGGTTCATAAAATTGGATTGTAAAATCGAATCGTAAAATCGTAAAATGTTACGAAAAATTAAAAATACCATTTAATTTATGTAAATATATATTTATAATGACACATTCCTTATTATAAATGAAATAGATGTACCTATTTGAAAATTACTTCATCTATCAATTTCAAAAATACTAAATAATATGAAATTTCTAAATATTAAATTCATCATTCATCCATCCATAATCAAAATTTTAAACAACAAACATTACCATCATCATCTACAAACATTGTTAAAAATAACTAAAAATACTAAGTCATAAAAACAACAAATATTGTTAAACTTCTACATTATGTCATTACACTAATTAAGTTACCAATACCAAAGAGGTATATTTGTTTCTTGCTAATCATCAATCTTAATATAAAATTAAACCCACCCATGATCTGATTGTGACATTTAAAATTAATTCTTTGAATCTACACTTATTTATACGTGTAAATAACAACATCACAAATGAGATTGTACACACACAAGCACAACTGTACAGCACACTCACTCAGCCCATCAATTGGACGCAACACAGAGCTCAACACAGCACACACACGGCATTTGATTATCGGACTTAGCAAAACATAGTCACTCTCACTCATATACATGGGTTGGGTTTGATTTTTTGAACTTTCAAGGTGAACGAATGAAGAAGAATGGCCAAAACAAGATCGACAACGATTAGGGTTTGCAGAAAGACACAACAAGCGAATGCAACAAGCACATAGACACAACGTCATTTAGGGTTTTTAGAAGAACCAAAATAGCAGATTGACAGCGATTGTATATATATATGTGTGTGTGTGTGTGTGTGTGTGTGTTGGTTAGGGACGAAAAATTTTTGTTTGTAACTTCAAAATTGTGGGCAAAACTAAACTTAGTAAACTAGTAAAATCGTAAACTTGGACCCAATAAACTCATAAACTCGGATCGATAAACTTGTAGACTCGGATCCGATTCTATAAAACCCAATCCTACAAGCGAGTTGACTCATTTTATGCCACTTGACTCATAAACTCATAAAATCATACGAGTTGACTCGCAATTTTAACAACAATGCGGCCCACATAATATAATAAGACTCTGAATATCTACAACCTGCGAAACAGTAACAAGTCTTAGGGCCCACAGAACCTCACCCATGGTCGTCACCAATGGGCGCGCCCCTAGGTCGTCACCCAGAAATCATAAAACCCTAGTTATACATGAGCCTACTGGTTTTGGGGGGATATATCCCACGGAATCATCCGCCTTGCACGTAGTAACTTTCCATGCCATGTAATGCATCAATATCGTGCTCGCATACATAAATGCTCTTGTAACAATTAAAAATTTGTGATTAATGCTCATGCATGCCCAATATAGATATCATTATGCTTGCACCATGTCATGCCCATGATGCACATATACCACACATTTCAAGTCATGCCTCATTAAAGGTTTACATTTATGGTATCATAAACTTTTTCTCTTGATAAGCAAGGCTAAATGTCTTCTTTTGTCCTATTTAAAGGTTGATAAAACTTGGAATCATGATAAGATTAAATTTGGAGTCAATCGGAACATTTTTCTAAATTTTTGCCAGATTAGTCGACTAAGGGTGTAGATGAGTCGACTAAGGATAAGGTTTAGTCGACTCTCGGGTTGGCTTAGTCGACTAGACCGAGAATTAGTTTTAGATTGGGGCTTCGAGGATTAGATTAGTCGACTCGATAGAGGCAACATTTTTGGATAGTTGACTCCTGGTAATTTGACTAAGGCATTCTTAAGTCGATTAGACACAATTAGTCAACTAAAATTGGGCTAAGTCGACTATTCAAGCTATGAGACTCCAAAATGAAAGCAAGAAACAAGCATGGAAGAGCCCAAATCTTTCACCATGCTCTACTTAGACAAGAATCACCATTCCTTGAAAAAATTAGGGGTGAGACAAACCCCAACTAGCTCACAAAAAAAGTTTCAAAAGGATTTAAAACCAAGAGGTTAACAATCACAACCCACAACCCTTTTTACCCCTCAATACCTTGAGTTTCTTTCTAAAACCCATACCATCACTTGAATCCCCCATATTTGGTAACTCTACACATATCTCACTTCTCTCTTCAAAACCCCCAAACCAAATCCCCAAAGGAAACTTTAATGCTTAAAAAAATGGAAGAAAGAGAAGCAACTTGCCTCATCTACTCCTTTCTCTAATGCTTGATGGATTTGGAGCCTTTAGAAAGGAAGATATTTGCTTAAGAATTGAAGTAGAAAGGTTGAATCTTGGAAAGGAAGAGGCCCACGAGAGACTCCTTCCCAACTACTTTGGTTGCGTTCTCTTTACTGTTTTCAAGTCATTTTTAGTTTTCAATTTTCTAAAATAATGAAAACGCGTTCTCTTTGTTGTTTTGAAAAATGCATTTTTGAAAATAAAAAAAAAAATTGTAAAGAGAACTCAAAACAACAAAAAGTTATTTTGAGTGTTTTCATCCAAAACAAACTCTAAACTCAAAACACATTTATTTATTTATTTATTCATATTTTATTATTATAATAAAAAAAATATTACGAAATTCATTAACTTTAAAATGTATATATATTTTTAATAATATATTAACATTAAATATTTCTAATTTACTGAATAATCAAATTTATTGAATAAAATATCATTAAAAAATTATTTTCAAATTTTCAAAGAGAATACATTTTCTAATTTTTTAAAAATAGACTATCAAAATAGAAAATTAAAAATAAATTTAAAAATAAAAATAAAAAATAAAAAATAAAAAATAAAAAATAAAGAGAACGCAACCTTTCTTTCTTACAAATTTTCATATTTCTCCTTTTTATACTTTTCTCCTAACTTCCCTTTTCATTTTGTTAATTTTCTCACACAGGTCCCCCCCCCCCCCCCCCCCCCCCCCCTCCCGCCGCCCTTTACACCTATTAATACCTCTAAATTTGCCCTTATCACTTGCTTCATGTTTCTAGAAGATCTCTCCCTTAAGCCTCAAGTTTTGACTTTTCCTTCATCAAGCTCATGCTTCTAGAAGCTCTCTTTAGTAGTCTTCTCAACCATCCGAGAACTCCACTTCCTCAATCCTAATTTGGCCATTTTTACTTTTTAACTCCTCTTCTTGCTTGACTTTTCCACCCCTCTCATTCTTACCCTTGACTTAGACTTTTCCACACCTCTCATTCTACATCATTTGAATTTTCAACTACCCCTAGACTAGCTCGAAATTTACTATCCCCACATTTTACCCAAATAATTTACATAAATTATTGGAAGTAATTTAAACAAGAAATCTATGTACTTGGCTTTTCGGATAAAATCATCGGTTTCCCGAGCAATCTGTCACTAACTTCCAATACTTGGCAATAATTAAATTAGAATTTTTTAGACCGAATATTCTGATAACTAAATTACCAAGGAAAATCAGGGTGTTACACACACACACACACACTCTCTCTCTCTCTCACATGAGCGTGACCCAGCCGTGGCTGGCACCAAACAACCCACAATGGCGGCGCTACTTTGAAGGTCACATCCATCACGATGTCATCGGTGTCGCCATTGCAGCAACAAGTTTCTTCTTTGGGTTTAACTTCTCGGTTTGTTATTTTTTAGGCTTTCTAGGTGTTCTTGTGTGGGTGTTTTTTTGGCTTTGATTTGTTGTGAACTTGTGATTTGCTATATTTCATTTTGGTTATTTGATTCACTGAACACGGAACACTGATTCTAGTATGTTGGTGTATGCTTATGCTTTGTTTATGAAAATTACTTTGAGAAAAAAAGGAAAAGTTTTGGATGTTTAGATTAGATGCTCAAGGATAAAAACTTTTACCGAATTTCAAGTATTTTTGTTTTATACTTTTACATACTCGTCATACTTAAAGTTGGAAGTTATTAAACAAGTGATTATTGTTAATCTCACTTTTATGGGTCTTTTGTATTTATATTAAATTAGTATTTATTGATAATTTTTTGGGATTAAATAAGTGGTTGGATTCATCATTGTGTGTGCATTTTTTTTATTTTATTGAAGAGTATGTTTATGAAATTTAAATAACGGGCATGCAGGAATTAGACTTAATTTTTAAATAAATTCCATTCACATAATCTATGATTTAAGTTTAATTTTACAAAGACTTTGTCTATTGTGATTTAAATCTAGGATTTGATATTTGTTAAAAAATGGCTATTATACTATTGTGGTTTAAATCTAAGAACTTTGAAAAAGTGTATTGGTGTCATCAACCCTTTTTTGTCTATTGTCAATTTTTTTTTTTTTTTTGAATTCCAATTTGTATTTATATTCTTCTATAAAATTGAATGCTATGATTCAATTGATTTCATTCAATTAACACTTAAAAATTTATTTTGGTTCATGTTAGGATTCAATTGGTTTGATCATCATTGAGGAAAATCACTTGAAGAGTCTAATTTGGATTTTGGAAATATTCGAGATTGCTATATACTTGGAGCTTATAAGACTTTCTAGGTGATACCTTTCTTTTTACTCAATTGCTTAATTTTTATTGCCAAGTTAATATGTCCAATATAAAATATATATCGAGGTATGAGAAACTTAAGAAAAAAGGAGAATATATAGTTTGATTCAATCTCAAAAAGGCGCTCTTGAAAAATTTATCACAAGTAATAAAAGAGATTTAAATAGCCAAAGTAATAAAACAATTGAACACACAACTTTAAATGAAATAGGAGATAATGGGATGATGGTAGAACAAACCATAGAGAATTATAATGATGAAAACTATGATAATAATATGGATGGTGGAGAATGTCAAGAAAATGAAAAAAGAAGAGGAAATTAACGTGGAAACTAAGAATATTGACAATAACTCGAGTAATGTTTTAATATTTATGATCTGGGAAGATGGAAAAATATTGATATGAAGTTAAGAGACTTGTTAGTCGAAAAAGATTCAATTAGAAAAAGTGATATAGATTTTCTAAATAAAACTTCTAGGCATTTCTCCGCTTTTTATTATACGATAAGGCTATCAAATGGGAAAACTTGTGATAGAAGATGGTTGGTATATTCAAAGGATTTTGACAAAATTTATTGCTTTTGTTGTAGATTATTTGGTACAAAACATAGTGGGAGCTAATTTGGCAATGAAGGAACTAAAGATTGGATAAATCTTAGTACTAGGTTGAAAGGTGATCATGAAACAAGTAAGGAGCACTTATTTAACATGAATTCTTGGTTTGATTTAGAATTGAGATTTTCTAAGAATAAAGAAATTGATAGGGATGTTTAAGTAATTAGTAAAGAAAAAGAACATTGGAGAAATGTTTTAAAAAAAATAATTGCAGTGGTAAAAGTTCTACCTAAAAATAATTTGTCATTTCGTGGAACTAAGGAAAAGATCTATTACGTGAATAATGGAAATTTTTTTAAGTCTTATTGAGATGATAGTTAAATTTGATCCAATATTACAAAAACATGTCTGACGTATTCAAAATGGTGAAATTCATAATCATTACTTGGGACATAAAATCAAAAATGAATTGATACATATGTTAGCACATGAAGTTAAGAGTATGATTTTGAAGAAAATTAAAAAGGCAAAATATTTTTCCATTATACTTAATTGTACTCCAGATTTAAGTCACCAAGAACAAATGTCTCTTATATTAAGGTGTGTGGATATTTCAACTAGTCCAATAATAATTGAAGAATACTTTGTAGGATTTTTAAAAGTGGATGACATTTCTGGAAAAGGCCTCTTTAGTGAACTTATAAGAGAAATTGAAAATTTGAATCTTGATATCAATAATATAAGAGGGCAAGGATATGAAGGGAAGGCATCAAAGTGTGCAGAAAAGACTATTGGAGATAAATTCTAGAGCATTATATACACCATGTGGTTGTCATAGTCTTAATTTAGTAATTTTTGATGTTGTCGCCTCTTGTGTTAGAGTTGTATCATTTTTCGGAGTTTTATAACGCATATATTCATTATTATTTTCTTCACCCAAAAGATAGAAAATATTAAAGGATAACATATTTAATTTAACTATAAAATCATTATCACAAACTCGCTGGAAAAGTCGAATTGAAAGTGTTAAGGCAATTAGATTTCAAGCTCCAAAAATATGAGATGCTTTGTTTGAATTAGCAGAAAGTAGTGATGATCCTAACCCGACGATAAAGGAATAAGGCAGGAGATTTTGTCCAAAGCCCATAAGACCCATTATACCATTCACCCTAGTGTGACAAAAATGTATTAAGACTTGCATCGACAATTTTGGTGGGATGGAATAAAGAGGGATGTGGTAAATTAAATTTGTATCTTGTTGCTTGGTGTGTCAACAAATTAAGGCAAAGCATAAAAAACTAGTAGGTCTGTTGCAATCATTACCCTGAGTAAATTGGTGAAGATGTATATTGGAGAAATTGTAAGGTTACACGGGATTCCGACGAGTATTATGTTAGATAGGGATCCTCGGTTTACATCTCATTTGGGAACAAAATTGAAGTTCGGTACTGCATTTCATCCTCAGACTGATTGCTAGATGGAAAGGATGATCCAGGCGATGGAAGATATGTTGAGGGCGTATGCATTGGATTTTCATGGCAGTTGGGATGACCACTTGCCACTAGTAGAATTTGTCTATAACAACAGCCATCATTCCAGCATTGGGATGTTGCCCTACGAGGCACTGTATGGCCGACCGTGTAGATCGCCTTTGTAACACCCTGCCTCGCCGAGCATTCCACTATAAGGGAATTCTCAAGATTCTTTTTTTTTTTTCTTGATTATCATGCGCGATGCAACAAGAATAACTTTCAACATGCCTGACACATTCAACGGTCCAACGAACAATTTCACATGCTTACACAGACCTGCACCGGCGGAGATTTGAAGAACAATCTTCACATGCAGATGAAATCCCAGAAACCCCAGTCTTGCCCATTTAGCTAACAAGATCCATAGTCTCAAACTAAACGAGTTATAACATACGCAGCGAAAAATAATATCATAACATCAAATACCGTGGCTTACCACTGGGTTCATACATAACAAGATACGTATTACAATGCTATAAAAGGATAATAACGATATCGTTTGCCCGTCCATACATATACCAAAAATAAATACTAATGACCCAAAAACGGTACATCAGTTATCACACCAAACTCCATTAGCCCTCAATTGGCCACGTTCTTGCCTTTGCTACAGTCCCTGGCTAGAATGTAAAATGTTCCAGGGGCATAACCCAAATTAAATGATAAAAAATCTAAATGATGGCACGATACAGTTTACTGAATGCATGAATAACACATGAACATGACATATATAGATAAATATCACATGCAACACGTCTAACCTGAGAAATCTCCCTGGCATACTCAACCTCCCGTGGAAAATCCATTCCACACACCATTGGGGTTAACCTTGCCGCGACATACTTAATCCCTAAGTGCCTTACCGTGTCACCCGATCACTAGGATTAACCTTAACCCATTCTCAAGAAGACCCCACCCTAATAACAATAACATAAAATCAAGACCTCGATGATATGAGAAAAATGCGCACCATGCACCGACTTTTCATAAATAAAACAGTTGATGCAATATTCCAAATGAACAATATGCATATGATGCCACAAGTACATAAGTAAAACACCTATATGATATATCTCAAGTTCTAGAGGGTATAACCGCTCACCTGAACTCACTACATACACATCAAGATACTTTCAAAACAACGGTGAGACTGGATTCGAACCTCTCACCTTAATTCTGAAAAAGCTGATTTTTTGCCTCGAAAAGCGTGTCACACCTCAAAAATCATGTAATCCTTCCTTCTAACAGTCAAGTCATCTCCTAGTTACCATTATGAGTATACAAATTAATATTTCTATTTTTTCCATAATTTCCTCAATTCTCCTTATTTTTCTCTATTTTTCCAAACCTTTTTTTCTTTCAGAAATCCATAATAAATACCAAACACCTAGTTTCTCCAAATATTTTTACATAAATATTCATAAAATAATTTTACCAAAATAATAAAATTAATTTTGGATTTTTCCCGTACCTCACGCGCCCTCACGCGCTAAGAGAGTGGCTGAGAGTGAAGTCCGCGCATGAGCACATGCGCTCTGTCTTTTTCAGTCGTCTTCTCCGACTACGACCACCAGCGATGACCTCCAATGGCCAAACAAGCTACAGGGTCTTGAATTACTTGAAGAAGCGATCTTAGGGGTACCCTCAATCGTCGAAAAAACCCACTGGAAAAACCTAAAATGGGCAGTTGCAGGTCTCAACTCCGGCGAGGCTCGATTTTTCGGCCAACTCTCAAAACCCCTTGAAACCTATACCAAATGCTCCCAAATTTTCCAGAAACACTCCCTAGCACTCGAGGAACAAAAGCCCCTTATTCCTAAGGCTCGGTTCTTACTTAAACACGACCAATCTACTTCAATTTGTTTTGAAACCCTCGGTCTCATGAGCCCTATTTATACCCGATTTCGACCTGTTCTTCGACCAATCATAAGCTTTCCTACCTCCTAAGCCTTGAATATGATCATTACAAGCCTCCAAATCAAACTAAATGGTGACCAAATTGCTTCAAAATTTTCAACCAGATTCAGATTTCTTTAAAAATCAATTCTCGTCGACACACCATAGATCTCGGCCTATGGCTAGGTTCAATCTAACCATCATAGCCTAAAGATTATTTTGATGCTCTTTGGTAGTTCCGACGACGACCACCACAAAGTTGGCCGGTGGTTTGTAGGTTTCACACCTGATTTTCAGAATTTACACTTTCACCCCCCAAACTTTGATATTTCAAGATTCTGCCCTTTTCGCTCAAACCCTTGGTTTTTCATTTATTCCATTAGACCCATCAAGTTTAGGATGTCTCACTACACCCTTGAAATTCTATAAAAAAACCTCATTTTAACCTCCCTCCATCAATTTCTAGATTTTGCACTTTGGCCTGAATGCCCCTAATCGCGTAATTTAGACCCAAAACCTTTGTAAATCTTCTGTTCTTGGCATCCCATGTGTCTTTGAAAATTTTTAACCTTCAAGTTTCATCTTGGTTTGGTTGCTTGCATTTTCGTTCAAGTTTTGAATATTACACATTGGCCTGAAACTTTGATAAATTCCATTTTGACCCCATAATTCCAAAAATACCTTTGATATTAAATACTGGGTATTACAGCCTATCTGTTGGGAAGAGGCAGGAGATAGAGCATTATTAGGGCCGAAAATAATTGAGCAAACTATAGAGAAAATTAAGACTATTAGGGTTAGAATGAAAGCGGCCCAAGATCGGTAAAAGAGTTAAGCAGATAGGAGAAGGCGTGACTTGGAGTTTTCTGTAAGAGATCATGTATGGCTAAGAGTAATTCCCATGAAAGGCGTGCGCCAATTTGGGATTTCAGGGAAACTCAATCCCAGGTATGTTGGGCCTTTTAAGATACTAGAGCGAGTTAGCTCTTTGGCTTTCAGGTTAGCCTTACCACCTCAGTTAGCCGACGTTCATAACGTATTCCATGTATCCATGTTGAGGAAGTAGGTGTCAGATCCCTAGCACATCATCAATTGTCAAACCATTGAGATCGGGGAGGATGTTGCATATGAGGAGATGCCAATTAGCATTTGGAGCAAAAAGAAAAAGTGTTGAGGAACTGGTCGATTCCTTTTTGTGAAGGTTCAGTGGCAGTGTCACCCTTCGGATGAGGCTACTTGGGAGCATGAGGATGAGATGTGACGTCTCTTCCCCTAGCTATTTGCTTGACCAGGTATGAATTTGGATGAAAAAATTCTTTTAAGGGGGGAGAAACTGTAACGACCCATTTAAAGGGTCTTAGATGATAAGTATATTTTGGTGTAACGCACTCCATGTGGCCCTTAATTGTTAGATGCCAAGAATAATCTATGGGTGATTAATAGCTTAAATGGTGCAAAATATTTCCTTGTGGTTAAGAGGCAATTAATTAAAAATAATATTTTTGGGGAAAATTTGCTTGAAAGTAAATTAATGTGTGTGTGTAAAATTTAAGGCATAAATGGTGTTATAAAGTAGGCTTGGGCCAAGTGTTTAAAGCCCAATGAAAGTGGTGGGTTAAATAATTCCATAGGCCTAATATGAAATGGGCTTGGGCCATAAGTAAAAGTGGGTCTTGGCAAATAAATTATATATGTATATTGTGTGCATAATTATTGATTAAAGAAAAAGGATAAGAAAATGAAAATGAAGCTAAAAGACCAAAAAGGGTTTATAAAGTAAGTGTTGTGTGTGTGAGTGTAAGGGGAAAATGTAGAAAAATTGGGCAAGGTTGGTAGGTTAAGTGGCTAGCGAGAAGGCCATACCATTCCCTCTTACTTCTTTTCCAATTCTCATTCTTCTTCTTCTTCTTCTTCTTTTCTCTCTCTCTTCCTTGGTTCTCTCAGCAGCCCTCTTCCTTCTTCTCCTTCTTTTTCATCATTTTCTTCTTCTTCATCATCCATTCTCATCTTCTCTTGGTGAAGAATCAAGCTTCAAGTGGTAGGTCTTTAACTATGGGCAAGTTCTTCATCTTCTTGGTCTCTCCATTTAAAAACAACCATCCATCTTCATTTCTTCTATCTTTTAATGCAAGTTATATCCTTATGTGTAATCAAAGTTCATATTTTCCATATCTTAAATGGAGCTTTTGAAAGCTTGAGCTAGAAGAGTCATTCTTCATGTTTTCCTAAAATTTGTGGGTCTCTTTCAATGGCTTCATTAAGTCTTGTTTTTTTATCTCTATGGGGCTTTTTTTCCCCATCTTTTCTTCAAGGAATGGAAACTTGGGGATTAAGGGTTTAGCCATGGTTGATTTTAGGTGATTTGTGTCCATTTCGTACATTTTGGTTGCGTCGAGTCGACTTATAGTAGGTTAAGTCAACTAAGCCAAAGCTAGTTTTTTTGATTGTTTCTCCCTGTTCTCAGCCAAGTCGACTCGTCCAAGAGGTCAAGTTGACTTGATTTTTGGCAAGTTGACTTGGCTTAAGTCAACTTAGATTCCCCTCAAGTTGACTTGGTAGCTCCTGACAACATTGCGCACGCTGCACTGTTTTAGCCATAACTTTTAATGTAAAAGTCTAAATTGAGATCCATTTTTTTTAACCCTCGATAAGCTTCAATTTGGTATATTATGGGAAAAATTTGGATAAGATTTGACCCTGTTAGTGTCTTATCAACAAGTCTCAATTATTGTAATAGGATGTTAAATTCCAGAATAAGCCATATATGGATGTGAATGAAGTCATATGTATGATCATGATGTGATGTGGCCTAGAATCCTGGTGGGTGAGTGTGGGCATGTTATTGTGAAGTTGTGAAGATGCTTAAATGTTTATGCATATGTATATATATATACATATATTACCTTAACGCACCTATTATTTTGCATGGAAGAAAGTAAGTGGATATCCACAAGGCATACCATGACAAAAAGGGCGGTTCATCCATGAAGAAAGAAATGTCGAAAAGGGCGGTTCGTCCTCAAAGAAAGAAATGACAAAAATGGCGGTTCATCAGCAAGAAAGAAAGAAGGAAAGAAAGGGGGATATCCTACCAAGGCAGCTCGTCCGTATTTTCTTTTGTTGCATGTGTATCATGTATTTTCTTGTGCTATAAGTTATGTTAATAAAATGCATTGCACCATGGTATTAAGTGTGTGAATGTTATCTTCCATGGTGAAGTTTGTGAATTGTTAATAAGTAAGGAAATCATGATATATTGAAGCATTGTTTAATGAAGAAGACATGATCTAAAGTGACTCTATATGTCACGTAGTGGTTCTTCTCTTGACTCTTATATTATGCATGCCTTCATACAGCAATTGTATCATTATTTCCTCTTTCTATTCATATGCTTATTGAGCCTTGTGGCTCACTTATTACTTATTGTCATTCCAGGTAAGGGAAAACCTGTGGTAGAATGGGAGCCTAGTAGGGCTCGAAGTTGAGTCTAGGCGTGTACAAAGATCTCCCCTGACCTAAAGATTTTGGGATTTGTTTGAAGGGCCAGTATCGAAGGTTATTTCTTTTTGTATGTCATTGGCACCCTTTGTTTATTTTGAGAAGTGTATGGCTTTTAAAGCCTTAAGAAATGATGTAAGAATGATTATCGCTCCTATTAGAAGTGAGCCCAATTATTATGTGAAGTTTTTGTTATATTTGTTTCTGTATCCCATTTGGAAGGACCTTCTTTTGGATGTTCCTATGCTAACGGGTATATTCGAAAGCGGGCCCTGACATATTGAGCTTGTAAATGCCCTGTGAAATACCCATTTGAAATCTGGGATTTCTGTTTCAATCCGGCAATGCTCTAGTTTTTGGAACATAACTTTCTGTGGTGATATCCAAATTTAAATCCAATTTTTTCTCCATAAACTAGAATTCTTAAGCTTTGTTTTTGCATATATCTTAGACCATTTGGTTAGGTTTTGAGCCCGTAGTAGCCCTACCAATCCTTACTTAAAGTTTTGAATTTTATGTTTTGGGTAGCATGCCTTTCTCTGGTTTTGGGGGAATAAATAACCATCTCGGGAGCTTGATTGGAATATAATGAGAGCCATTGATGGTCTAAGAGATGATACTTCCATTGTAACTCCTTGAACGGTTGGAAGAGTCTTACTGAACATTCTTGATGCATTTTGTATTCACTTGCCAAGTAGGGATTGTTCCTTCCTACATTTTCCTTGGGAATGATGCTTTCTTTGTTAGAGTAGAGAACTTGCAAGATTTTGGTGTTACTTGCATGAGTGTTGTTCTTGTGCATGATGTTGTTTGGTGGACATTGGGGAATTAGATGCATTCATGAATGTTAAGTCAGAATTGTTTATATATGCGTGCACAAATTATGGTATGGCATGATTGTATTAAATGTGATCAGAATGGCCTATGTATGAATACTTGATGAAGAGTTAATTTATAACTATATTACAATCGAGAAATGTTTATGGGGGAAGTTGTTAAAGTAATTCAAAACCACCTTAATTACCAAAGTATTCAATTATGGGCATCATGTCTTGATTGGTTGCCATGGAAGTGGTATACGTGTATATATCGGGCATGTGTGATTGTAGCATTGCAATGTGTATACCAATTGGTAATGTATGGACCTTATACATGATATTTGTGATATGTTATGATCACATTAAATGTGTTGGAAATGACCTGTGTGTATGAGTTTGGTGAAGTATTAGCATGTAATGGTGTGGAATAATGTTTTGGATGGACACATGGAATATGCTCATGATGCTTGCTTAGCATGATCTAATGCATGTGATACTCGCCAGAGATGGTCAGAGCGTGTGAAGTATTGGTCATGATACTTGCCAAGTGTAATCTAGTGCATGTGGAATGAAGCTTGCTTATTGTAATCTAGTGCATGTGAAGTGATGCTTGCCTAGTGTAATCTAGTGCATGTGGAGCTACGGCTCATGATGCCCACTCGGTGTGATTTCAGCGCGTGGTAAGACATTGGTCCTTATGATGATATGATTAAGTTGTTGACATAAGAGAAATCATAAGTGTGTGATAAGTACTAATGAACATGATGATGAGAATAATGTATGATTGAGTATGAGCATTTTCATAAAATGGTTAAGACATATGACCACATGTGGGTGGGTGTGTTGCATGATATTATTGTTATTTTGTGCAGTTATTATTATTAATGGGCATGTGTGTGTGTGTACATTTTGATATGTGGTGGCGAGGCATGACTCGAAAGGCCAAGGTCAGAGGGTTACGGAATAGTTATGGGGAGTTTATTCTACTCCATTCTTGTTATTCATGCCTCTAATTCCTATTACTTGCATCACTTTGTTATATACTTGCTAAGCCTTGTGACTCATTCTCTTTCTTTGCATCATTCCAAGTAAAGGCAGAGAAATGGTTGGGGGAGAGTCTAACAGAGGCTAATCTTTTGTTGATAGATGTTTACAGAGTTCACCTATAGAAAAGGTCTTGGGAACTTTTGTGTTGTAATATTAGTGCTAGTTAGGATCTTGAGCCTTGAGAGTCCATTTATGTTTTGGGACTATGGCTCGATGTATTATATTCAGATAGTGTATCTTTTGTTCCAATGGGGAAATATACATGTTTAATTTAAAAAGGTAAATGTGATATTGTTGCATTATGATGTTATTAGATGAGAGTTTATGTGATATATTGTTTCAGATTGTTTTTATATCATTCTACTAATGACTCTCTCATGGATCCTCAATGCTAACGAGGGCTCCAGAAGGCAAGCCGTTACAGTTTGGTATCAGAGCATGGTTTAGGATGAGTCTCTATACACATAGGCATGTGGGGTCCAGTGTCTAGACGTGTACAAAGTTGTTTCAGATAAAAGATTTGGGGGGATTTCGGCATGGTGCCTGTCTGGTTGGTGTTTAGCTCTTTTGAGGGCCCTGTAGTCTTTTATTTTGAGATGATATGGGTGTATGACCCATTGTGTATGTCAATACTTGATATATAGTTTTACATATGTATAATCTTGTTGTTAGTTTCAAAATGTTGTGGTGTTCTCTCTTCTAACTCCAGCAGGTACCATTCCTTCTTAACACTTCTCCCTTGGTTCCCTCGATCGGGGTTTCTAAGGGTCGGGGTCGTCATAAAATTGTCGATTTCCTACTGAAATTATTGATGGTTTCTGTTCAAAAAATTGCTAATGATTACTTTTCTACAAATTAATCCCTTGTCATTTTGATCTCCAACAACTAGAAATTTACATGGAACTTTCAAAGTTATAAATACCAACCATTTTGAAGATCAAATGAATTGTTAAAAGAGTGGGATTGTTCATTTTAGAGATCCGATCTTCAAATTACTTTTAAGGATAATTGTTTCAATCTTTTCTTCTTCAAGGCTTGGTCTTATTTTATAAATTCATTTTAGCCTTGTTGTAATAAGATCTCATGTTGAGATTCTTGTATTAACTATTGTATTTTTTATTCTTCTTTATAAGAAGTTCCCTAGAGGGAAGTGCTAATAGCTTAGCAAGACAGTTAGTGGTTGTATTAGACTATGATTTGGAGTCTAGTTTTGTGAGACCCCCACCCGGATACCCTAGCCAAGCAGAAGAACCCGAGCAAGAGCCCCATAAGGGGTAAAGAAAATAAAAAGAAACTACCCTGACCTGCCATGCATGCTCAACTAGGATCACCTGAACTCATACTAAAGAAATAACAGCGGAAGCATAACTCACATCCTAGGCATGCATATAAAAGATAACCGGTCACAGGGTTACATGGTATATACATATACACATACAAAACCGTGCCAAGTACTCAAAAGCTAAATATCCATGGCACAAAATCACAAGATTTATACCAAACCAGGATTTACAAGGACTGCCTTGTACACCACCAGGATTTACTAGTCTTGTCCCCACACTTAGCCTTGCCCTTCCCTGGAATGAAGAAAAGCAAGAGTGAGTCACAAGACTCAGGAAAGCATATAAAAAATGAAAGGCTGACAAGAGTAAGGAAGCTAGAGATTACTCGCACCCAAGTGCAAAACTCATGCAAAGCATGACAACCAACCATACCTCAGATGTCCATGAATCATATGACAGATATACAAAAGCATTGCATAGTAAAATATGCACATACTAGTCATTGGGGCCCACATAAGACACACAGGACCCAAGTCCCTATCACAAACCTGTCACTGCCTTGAAAGGAAGAATAAATAACTCACTGAGCCAAAGCTCTCTCGGGTCGGCGCGATCGAAACCCGGAACAACACGCTAAACACATCTATAATCACATCACAAGATAATTGACCATAAAATCTAGCACGCCAACTGCGTCCATAAACCTGGCACACCAGCTGCGTTTGTAAACCCATCACAACACACCCACATGGTGCTAGTAACCATGCAATGCACAAATATAATGCAATGGTATAATGAGCATAAATGTTGATACATAGCCCCCATAAAACCATGCATCAAGCCCTGCTCGCCCATATAGAAAATCACATACAATGCAGTGCTTGTGTCTAAATATAATATAGAGACATAATGAGCATAAATGATGATACATAGCCCCCATAAAACCATGCATCAAGCCCTGCTCACCCCACTAGGAAGACACATCTAATGTAATATGTCTGTGGCCAAGCACACCAGTCACATGAAGCCCCAAAATGCATATTCCCAAGCCCTTGCATGCATTTGAATTGAAAATATATTGAAAATAAAAGAAAACACATGCAAATACTCCCGGCCATGACAACCTTTAGCGAGAATCTGCCCACAGTACCCTAGCTTCATTCCACAATACACCTAAACTAAGCACTACCCAAGGATGACCTAACTTCATTCCATGAAGGAAATAGAGAGTGAACAAACTCTCCCAAGCCATTTTGGAGACTCAATACATTATCCAGACTAATCTTCGAAAGACATAAAAGTCATCAAAGAGGAATTCTCCTAAAGTCACCTATAAGTCTCCACTGACCCAACCAAGTTAACCCCAAACTGATAATGACAATCGCCAAATCGAGAAGCCATGGATTGACTACTGACCTCATGTTCATCTCTTTCTAATTTAACTTCTTTGTAACACAAACCCATTTCTCCTTACCTGTCCAAAAACATTTTAAATCCTAATGTCAATAGATAAAACCACTCCCACAGAGTCTTGTCCATGTGCATATAGGTATGGTAGAAGGCTGTGTAACCCAATTATCTTCTAGGGCATATACTCAACCTTAAACTTAATCCATTTTTCTATGCATCTCGACCACTTATACATTTATAAATATATATTTATATGACACACCTTGCCAACAGGGTCTTGGCTGTATACACAGAAACCCCATGCAAACTAAACTCATCCTTCTACCAAGCCTAATATTTATATGGTTCTTGACCGTATATATATATATATACATATGCTCACCACTCTCCATGTTAACAAGGCACTATATATATAAACATGCATTTGAAATGATAGAATAATGGAAATAAAGGACACACATACAAACAGTCTCGGCCCCCAGCTCTAGCTTATGAGATCTCACCTTCATTTCATAATAAATTGGAGAAGGAACTAACTCTCTATAGACCCATTCAAAACCCTTCCCGAAACCAACCTAATCTAGTATAACCACCACCCCACGAATAAAGTCCAACCCACAAAGTTGGAAAAAAACATAGAGGGTAGCTTGCATAGGGAAGAAAAGAAAGAAAAAAGATATGCCAAAATGGAGAAAACCAAACATATAAGAATAAAAGCTTACATCGAGTAGAAATGAGAAAGAACTTGCAAGAAGGGGGGGGAAAGAACTTGCTTGCACCGAGAATTAAACCTCCGTCCTCTTCTTCTTCTTTTTCTTCTTTTCTAGTCTCGGCCAACTCTCTACAAAAAAACCCCTTCTCTCAATATTCCCTCTGATTATATAGGCAAAGGAAAGAGATAGAGAATAATAAGCTTAGACACGTGAGAAGCATGAAGGAAATGTCCTCCAACATGTCGTTTGGAAAAATAGAGGTCAAGAAAATGGCTTGGGAACTCGTTCCTAGAAACATGCATTCTCTGGATTAAGAAGATATCCGGATGCCTAGGCCTATATCCGAATATGAGAAGCTTTAAATGAAAAACGCAAATTCTGGACAGATTCAACACCCTTTCGAATTCTGGGAATAACTCTCTCTTCCTAGCTCCGATTGAGGTGATTCAAGATGCTATCGAAAGTCAAGAGAAAGATATAGATCTTTCATGTTTTGAGTTTTGAGATTCAAGTTGAATCAAGGTCAAAATCGAGTTACAAGGTAAAAATCGCACACTGAAAACATAGGCTATTCAAATCACTCACTCCCATTCGAATCACTCACTGTAGCATTTGAATCACACTAAAAAAACTCACAAAACTCATCTGAATTAGCCTCATTCGAATCACTCACTGTAGCATTCGAATCACACTCACAAAACTCACAAAAATGTATATTCTGGACAAATTCGACACCCTTTTGAATTCTGGGAATAACTCTCTCATGCTAGTTTAGATTGAGGTAATTCAAGATATTATATGGAAAGAAAAGAGAAATATCTACAACTTTCATGTTTTAAGTTTTGAGAGATTCAAATTAAAACAAGGTCAAAATCAGGTTACAAAGGGAAACTAAATTTCTGAAACATGGGACATCCGAATGTAAAAGCTCATATCCAAATATCACCAAATCATATCCGAATATCACTCTAAAAAATTCAAAGAAGCCATTTGAATGAGCTACTGTAGCATCTACATAACACTCACATACACTTGGCTCAATTTCAATTTTGACTTCTTGCATCTAGATGTCTCACCCCACATCCGGATGTCACTCACAAAAATTTAAAGAGACATCCGAATATGCCTCAAACCATTCGGATGCCTCCTGCCTATATCCGGATGCCTCACCACCACATTTGGATATCCTAAGCTCATATTCAAATATTCATTAAATTCATTTGAATACTCCAAACATATACGCAACACTTAATTAATAATCGCCAAAAACAACATATTAGACCTTATGACTAACCCACACAACCTCAAGACATGATACAACATTGCATAACTAAATTTGGGTAATTACAAGTTTAATTTAGTGGATTTGGAGTTTGGTGTTAGAATAGATGTAGGCAAGGAAGGGCCAAACTACTATAAATCCTTTGTATCTCTTGTGTATTTACTATTTTAAAGCATTGCATAGTAGTTTCATTAAAAAACTATTTTAGATAAAATCATATCTTGTTTATCATTCAGAAAATATTTTTAAGATTATCCAAATTTTTATTCACCCAACTCACCATTCTCTTGGATTTGTGGTTCCATATATATCAAAGTCTACTTAACAAGAGAGACAATTCTTCATCTTTGGATTCATAACGATAAAGAAAACCTTCAATGCTTTCACCATCACCGTTGTGGCTCGAGCTAATGTAAATGACTTCTACGGGTTATCCTACTGGTTGTCTTATGTGGTTATTTAAGGGTTAACCTAGTGGTGGTGCCATGGGGCAGAAGGAGGGATGGGTCAAATCTACGAGAGAATTTTTAGCTTTTACTTTATTTATATTAGACAAGTTTATCACTAAGGTCCATGTTAAAATCATTAAATGGGTAATTAAAGATTCCATCACTTTCGTTTACTAGTATTTCTTCCCCAAAGGCCATTTCAGCAATAGGTGCACTGCCAAAGTGACGAAGCTGATTGGCAAAATCTAAGTAAAAGGTGAAATGGTTTATCCCTCACACCCATTTTGCCACATACCTCCAACTTTGTATCATTAGGGTTATAACAGTTTATTTGTAAAGCTAACTAAGGCAGGAAGTCATAAATTATCAGATGGTAGGGACGTAATGGTCCTTTCAATGTGGTCAAAAGAGTAGATTGATTCTCTTCGCACTGCGTAATCTCTCCTCATAATTGGAGAGTCCAATACGAGATCAAAACGCAAATGGTTATTATCTTAACTACTTCCATCTTGTCACCCAAAGAAAAGAAATATTAAGGCTGTGTTCTCTTTATTTTTTAATTTTTAGTTTTAAATTTTAAACTCATTTTTTGTTTTCTGTTTTGAAAGTCTATTTTTAGAAAATTAAAAATGTGTTCTCTTTTTATTTTGAAAAACTATTTCTCAAAATAGAAAATTAGAAAACGCGTTCTTTTTGAAATTTTAAAAATAATTTTTTAATGATATTTTATTCAATATATTTGATTATTCAGTAAATTAAAAATATTTAGTGTTAATATATTATTAAAAATATATATATATATTTTAAAGTTAATGAATTTTGTAATATTTTTTCACATTACAATAATAAAATAAATAAATAAATGTATTTTGAGTTTAGAGTTTATTTTGAATGAAAACACTCAAAACAACTTTTTGTTGTTTTGAGTTTTCTTTACAATTTTTTTTATTTTCAAAAATGTATTTTTAAAAACAGTAAAAAGAATGTGTTTTCATTATTTTAGAAAATCAAAAATTAAAAATAACTTAAAAACAACAAAGAAAACGTAGTCTAAAATTCTTAAAAGAAAAAATATAAATCAATTATACCTTCAAATGTTTGCTTTTATACCAATTATAACAGCTTGCTTTCTAAAGGTGTTACAACCCTAGGAATTCAGGATAATTTTTTATAATTACACTTAAACTATGAAGTTTACTAAAAATTCTCTGTCTACCCCCTTAACATAACCTTTTCAATAAAATTAAAATTAAGATAGGTAATCAAAATAATCCATGGAACATATTCTAGATCTTAACCTAATGAAAAATAAATTATTCATAAATTACGTATTTCATAGATATAACTAAGTTTCGATAGGTTATATAAGGTTCCAAATATAATAAGTACAAGACAAATTTGAGTCTTAAATAGAATGAATGCAATAAAATAGATTGAGTACAACTAATGAGGTTGATTAATAAGTGTGAAGGTCTAATCCACCATATTTTCCTTTCTCATGCACTATAACGAGGTTTTTGTCGATTCACTAAAATCGCCAATAAAAATGATTAATGTCGGTAATTTTTGTTATCACTAACAAAAAATGTCGTTAATAAAGACTATATTTCTTGTAATGCTAGCATGGGTTACTTGACATGTTTGAATATGTCACATTAAATCTTGAATCATTTAGTATTTTTAGAGGTTTAATTATCAAACATTTTTCCTAAGTTAAGATGCAGTTACGATGATCATCCATTAATCATTGCTTTAGAGGTAATGCAAATGATCCTTTAACCAACTTTTCATCTCTGTCGTGATTAAATAATGACATATATACAATTAGGTCAAGTAGCCCCAAGCTTACTGCAAACAATAACATAAATTTTTGGTGCATTACTTAATAAATTTGAATATGTTATATTAAATGTTGAATCATTTAGTAAGAATTTAAAAATATTTTTATACATGAGTATCAGCATGATGTGACTTGACTTAGTTTTAAAAGTGTAATTGTCTAATATTTTTTCTCAAGTCAAGACACAGTTATGGCAATCATCCATATACTGTCGCTTTGAAAATAATGCAAATGATCCTTTAGACTAACTTCCCATCCTCGTTGTAATCAAGTAATGACATATATGCAATTAGGCTAAGTAGCCCCATGCTTACTGTAAATAACACAAAGTTTTAGTGCCATAAATGTGACAAGTAACAATGCACATGAAATGAATAGAAATTTCAGGAAGAACCATGCACTTACCTTGAATTTTCTTACCAAAATGTGTTAACCTTGTAAGTCACGCTCCCAGAAAGGCAATAATTTCAATAAATTATTATTTTAGAATTTTTCTTTATTATTTCTATTTTCTTCTATTTTTTTTTATTCTTTTCTGAAAAAACGACTTACCCCACATGCCTAGTCCATCCCATAGCTCGCTTGTGTGCCTACTATTGTGCTTGCACCTTGTCTAGAATCTAGTCATCAAATTGGTTTTTCCAATCATGCCTAATTTTATGGTGAGACGGAAATCTCACTTGAAACTTCACTAGAATGCTCCCTGAAACCACATTTAAAACCCTTATGACCTCCTCTTTGAAAAGTTTTTTCAATTTCTCTAAACCTCAACTTGTGTCCTAACGTTGACCCTGAACCTATATTTACAAGCCAAACTCAACAAAATCCCTAACAAAATCCACTTATCAAGACCTTTCTTGCCGAGAAATTCTATCCGCAACCCATGAAATTACTTTTCACAACTCACTCCATGTAAAATGATCCACTAATTTTAAAATTCCAATTTTAACCCCAACTATAGCAGAGAGGAGAGAGAGAGTGTGGGTCGACTGCCATGACTAACCCCTCCACACACACATATATATATACACACACGATTCGGCCATGACAGCCGCATAGAGAGAAATAAAGAGAGAGAGTGGGTTGGCCATGACTGACTCACACACACATATATAGATATACACACACATATGGTCACGGCCATGGCAGTAGTCGGGGAACCCAGCGTTCCCCGACTCGGGGCGATGGTGGCGGTATCGCGGCCGCCACCATCATGACTGATGAAGACAGCGATGCTGCCATCGTCACCGAGGTGGGAAATGGTCGGGGCGGAGGTTTCAGAAACCTCCGCACCGCAAGGTGCGGGGCCATGGCCGCGGCCATGCTTTCGTGTGTGTGTGTGTGTGTGTGTATATATATAAGTGTGTGTTGGGTTGAGTTTTATGGTCGCGACCATGCTCTGTGTGTGTATGAGTATGAGTATGTATATATATATATATGTATGTGGGTGTGTGTGTGTGTGAGTGTAAGTGTGTATATATATTTGTGTGTGTGTGTGGGTTGGCCATGGTCGACCCACTCTCTCTCTCTCTTTCTCTTTCTTTCTCTTTATGCTGCTGCCATGACCGAATCGTGTACGTGTATATATAGATATATGTATGTGTGTGAGTGTGTGTATATATATATATATATATGTGTGGGGGGGGTCAGTCATGGCAACTGACCCACTCTCTCTCTCTCCTCTCTGCTATAGTTGGGGTTAAAATTAAAATTTTAAAATTAGTAGAGCATTTTATATGGAGTGAGTTATGAAAAGTAATTTCACGGATTACGGATAGAATTTCCCGTCTTGGCCTTTAAGACTCAATATTATGTCAAATCTAAGCTAAATCTGGCAAATCAAAGGTTTAATAATTGCAAATTCCTATGCAATTTTTCAACAAAGAACTTCACTTTGACATTTGACCATTCTCTATTTATTTTGGTTTCAGCAAGGATGCCTAGGCCAAGCATGGCCTAGGCTCGCAACCATTTAACTTAATCCCATCGTTGGAGAATATAAAAATTTCCTCTTTTTATCTTTCTTTTTCTTGCATTTGAACCCTTTGTAGGTGGGTCCTTAAGAATATAGAAATTCCTTCGGCTCCTATTTGATTTTGGCTTCTGAGTTTCCATTTCCTAAGTTTCAAAGCTTACATTAATGCCCCAATGGTCTTTGGAATATTGCATTGGTGCCCTAGAATCTTTTGAAAAATTATGTTAATACCCTAATTACAAAATACTAAAATATTTTTGGGACTATTAATATGAAAAAATCAAACATTTTTGTATTTTTACGATTTTATCCAAACATTTCAATTTAAAAATAGATGTCCGATTTGATCTATTGATTGTAATTTTATCCACGATTTGAATTCAATTTGAGAGTCGTGTGCTCCTGCTAGCATGGCATGCCGCTTGGTGTTTTAAAACATTTTAAGTAACCCCACTTTGACATGTAAAAAAAAAATAAAAAAGAAAATGTTAAATATATATAAGTTATATGTATATATATACACAGAGAGAAAAAGCAAGGGATGACGAGAACGAAGCAAGCGGAGGACGGGGACGACGATGAAGGAGGATGCTGATGGCGATGGCTACGATGGCAACGACAACAATCGATCTGGAAGCTAAAGGCAACGACTGATATGGGTTTCCTCTTTCTCATAACCACCTCACAGAAAGAAACCAACGCTCATATGCTCTTGTTGGTTGATGACGTCCTTTGTCGGCTATCTCACCCTCATCATCAGTCGCTTAAGTCAACCCCATCGAAGTTAACAATCAGCCATCAAACTTTCAGACTCTAGATCGGCCTCTATCACTACCTCCATCCCAACGTCGTCGCAGTCCTATTTCGTTGTCTTTTCGTCCTCCGTCTACCTTCATTCTCTCTCTCTTTCTCTATATAAAATATATATTATTTTTTTTTTCACGTGTGTCAATATGGAGCCCACTCAAAATATTTTAAAATATCAAGTGGCATGCCACGTTAGCGAGTGCATACGCCTCTCAAATTGAATTCGAGTTATGGTTAAAATTACAACTAATCGATCAAATCGAACGTTTATTGCCAAAATTCAAACGTTTAGATAAAATTGCAAAAATGCAAAAACATTTGATTTTTTTATACTATTAGCCCATATCTTTGAGATAAAAATTCAAATTACCAAAATATCCTCAAATCATTTCTTACTTCTTTCCAATTATTTTAGAATCCCAAGTATCACACACACACGCCTTCTGTTTTTGCCAACCCTAACAATGAGAAGAGATAATAGCGACAAGATTGGGACACTTGGACATAGCAAGAGTAACCCTTATCATTAGTGAGCAATAGTTTTGGGTAGTGATTTAATGGCAGTACGTAGTGTTGGAAGCAAAGTCAAGGCATTTACTTGCAGTGAGATATGGCTATGGGAGATCAAAGAAGGCGAATGAGAGATTAGAAAAAGGGTAGAATAGAGAGATTATAAAAAGAAGAGGGTCACAATGGCTTTTATCTTCACCGAAAAAAGAGAATAGAAAGATGATGGAAAGATACCAAAGAACAAATGGAGAATTGAGTGATGAAAAATGGCTGGACAAGAGGAAAAATAAGAAGATAGAGATAATGACAATAGAGAGTTGCTTGAGGCAATGGTCAATATGGTTCTATAGTGGTTTTGTAGCGATGTAGTATGAGATTGAGAGAAAAGGAGAACGAAAAATGAAGATAAACAGTGTTACATGTGTAATGGTCAATGGTGAGAAAGGCCAAACTTTTTTCTGTGGTTATGTGAGGAATTGGGGAGAAAGCAAAGGAACAACCATAGTGGTTGCACTATTGGGAGTGGTTGTGTTTATAGCATATTTACCATAGAGAGAGAGAGAGAGGAGAAAAAAAATATAAAGGGATAAAGGAAAAGATAGAAGAGGGTGTCAAATCAACTATTTGTTCATGCCACATCATTATTTTAACTGTTAAAATTAATGGACACTAAGGACAAATTGAAACATAAAGTTATGTTCAATGTGAATGAAAAAAAATTGAAATACTTTCTAAAATTAAAATTAATTAAAAATTTAGCATTTTTTAAGTATTTTATCCAAAAAAATAAAATTACACTATAATCTCGAATAAATACCTTTCAATTTTTACTGAATGTATTGTACAAACCACCACTCTAGTAATAGGTAAAGTAACGTAGTGTCAATTTTTATTATGAGTAATCTAAATGTTAAAAGAGATTTTAAATTTTTAGACAAAAATATTATATTTAAATAGAAAAGAATACAATACATTTATAAAATAACAAATTATTTAAAAAATATGTGAGGTTTAAAAATGAGTTAAAGGAACTTATAGGAGTCTTTAATATGTCCTCAAATGGAGAATTTCCTTAGGCAATATTTACCTTCTTAAAAGTGTTTTTCTTCTTATAAATTACTTATCATCTCTATTTAGAAGTTAAATAATTCTTAGATAGTGATTATGAATATTATAAATGATCTTTTAATATATTAACAATTTGTTAGAATATAATACCTCTTTTAAAATTGAAGTTTTGGGTAGTGATGGGAGAGAATAGAAGACGGAAAAAAATAAAAAATGTAAGAAAATTATTATTTTTTTAAAAGAAAGTTTTAAATTTTTTTAAAAAATAATAATTATGTTTTATATCATTTTTAAATTAATATAATCACCCTTTAGCATCGTTCCTTGCTCGCCGGAAAATTGGAAGGCACCATTCAAAATTGCCTTGATTTTATTATCTCTCTCTCTCCTCTTTCTCTACACTTCCGATGATATCTGGACAGACGACTAGTGAACTTGGTGAGTTTGAGTTCAAATATAAAAGGATGGATTTGCCCGAAGGAGGAGACGAAAGTTTGTTGTCGCTGGTAGAGAGTGGAAGCAAAGTGGTAGTGTCGAACCCCGAGATCATTTGCTTTCCTCCCAGGTATCCTCGTAATCGCAATTTTTAGCTTTTCTATTCAATTCATTACCTGTGTGCTTATATATGCCTATATGTATTGGCATGTTTTTGTTGTTTTCTTTTTATCAATTTCCCCCAACAAACCCGAAACAACAGTTGAGAACCACTCAAGCTGCAAGTAGAGAGGCTAGAAAGTTTTGTTCTCTAATTCTTCATTTTGGTTTGGCTGTTTTGTAGCAATATCACTTAACTTTTCAAAAATTCTATGTGATGTAAAAGTGTGTGCGTGTGTATGCGATTCATTTATTGCCGGGATAAAGGGATTTTTCAATTTTTTCTAGGTAAGGGTTGTTAATCTCACTGTTTCTCTGTAACTTTTATATGTTATTTTCAAATATTCCTAGCAATGAAGTACATGCAACTTCATATATTTCTATATCTATCTGTACATTCTTGGACCTAGTTAATTGCAAAACCAAACTTTAAAAGATATACGTCCTGGACCTAGTTTTTTTCCTAAGACAGATTGTTATGGGTTCTATTGCAATACTATAAAACTTCAATACTAGTAAAATGAAGTATAAGGACAATATTTAATGCAACTTTAAAACATACTTTTGCAATGAAGAAGTATTACAATGACAACATTGCAAAGGCTTTGATACTAATTACAGTGTAGTCTCAAAGAAGATAGAGACATTAAGCACTTACTAACTCACAAAGAGATTAACTCTCTAAAATATTCACGAAGGGACTCTCAAAGTACGTACAAAACCCATAGAGAAACTCACAAACACATACAGACAGGAAATCTCAAAGTAGTAAATGCTTACTAATAGGGACCATGTTCAAGAGGTCCAACAATACCAAGAAGGAGCCCAAGAATGAAGAAGCTAGCCAAACTGTTAAAATAAGGTAGAGATCCTAACTGCAGATTGCCTAATAGTTAGATAAACACTATGGCTCTAAATGTCTTCTAATTGCATTTCAATTACATTTGTAACTGTAAATGTAACTTTTAGAATAAGAGATTGTGTGTGAAGAGTTCGACTGGCACATGGCTAGCTTTGGCGCCAAAACTACTGTACAAAACCAAACTGTAAGCCCATTTTGGAATCAAGGAGAAATCACAGCTACTTTCTTCTTTCCCTTTTCATTCTCTCTTTCTCTCTATTTTCTAAGTTCTTGGGGTGATCACTGTCATCTCAGTGAACCTACCAACTGGTGTTCTTGTTGAGAGACGATCACTGATCTCCAATCAACCATGGCTAATGGAATGAGATCCAAGATCGCAGAATCAAACAAACAGACAGATCTGATTCTGGAAGGTGAATTAGTAGTGCCTAAACATGAAGGAAGCAATCCTGACAGAGGTACAAACTCGTCAGATTGCAACTAAGAATCAAATTTTCATGGAAGTACAAATCAGCAGGCCACAACTGCAAATCAAGTAATCCAATTGCAAATGCAGATCTAGGAGAGTTCTGAAACGTTATTCACACACATCAATCAGAACCCGATTCAAACCTATGCAACCAACACCAGATTACAACCCCAATTCAACCCAATTTCTAGATCCCAACTCCAATTAATTTGTTCCCCCTCTCTAAACAAATACCTAGGAAATCGTATTTCCACCTAATCCTAACTTACATAATTTACAAGGCCTACCACAGTCCTTAAGGGTGGGAATGCCACAAATTTGATGGCCAGGATTCTGATTGGCTCTTTCAGATCAGTAAGTATTTTGACTTTTATACTGTATCAGATGCTGAAATTGGGTCTAGTGTCTCTGCATATTGATGGACCAGCTGCTAGCTAGTTCCAATGTATGCAGCACTGTAACTTGTTGACACCTTGAATTGAATTTGAGACCTCTTTATTAACCATATTTGGCCATATTGCATATGATGATCCCAAGGTTGCACTAGCCAGACTGATCCAAATTCACAATGTCTTGGATTACCAAACTAAATTCAAAAATTTGTTAACTAAATTAGTAGGGATACCCTAAGATTTTTTTATTAGTTGCTTTATAGCTGGATGAAAGCTAGATATACAGAGAGAAGTAGTTGCTCACAAGCCAACTACTATAACCCAAGCCTTTGGTTTAGCTAGCTTACATGAAGAGAAGTTTAAACCCCCTAAACTACAACTCATCAGTTCCTAGTATAACCCTACATCCATTTTGGGACCCCCACCAATCCATTCCGACCCTACAAACTCAACACCAATTATTAAAACTAACACTAGAACCCCTTTGTCAATTTGGAGACTCACCTTTATTGAGATGAAAATCAAGAGAGAAAAAGGCCTGTGCTATAACTGTGATGAAAAATATACCCTTGACCACAGGTGCAAAAGGAGTTATCTACTCTTAAAGAGGGAAGAGGCAGGAGATGAAGAAGAGGCGGAGAAAAATTTGGAATTAAATGTCACAACCCCAAGGATGTAATCGTAATTATATATTATATGAATTAGTTAGTTTTGTACTTTGTTGTTTCAGTGATTGTACCTTTTAGTAGAGTAGCCTATAAATAGGTTAGATCAATTAGAGAATGATAAAGTTGAATGATAATTGACTTCTGTTTCTCTCAACATTTTTGATTTCTCTCCCAATCCCTCTAATTCTCTCTCTTTCTCTATTTTGTCTGCATTTCTTCCTCCATTCTTGCTGTTATCTCCCTCTCTTTTAGTCTAATTCTCCCTTCAATTCTCTCTATTCTAATTCTATCTTCCGGATTCCTTCCAATTTTGCTATTCAAACCCTAGGCAAACCCCAGGAACATGACACTGAATTCTGACTAGGACAAAGAAACTCTTGAGATTAGTCATCATGCTCTTGAAGGGTAGACCTAAGACCATCAAATTAACTAGATCTATCAATAACTATTCCACCCAAATTATGATAGATTGTGGTAGTACCCCCAATTTTATACATAGCCAAGCAGTTGAGAAACTAGAACTTACCATGGAGAAATGCAGGGCCTTCAAGGTCTTAATTGGGAATGGGGATCACCAATAATATGAGAGCAAATGTGTGTAGGTTCCTCTCTAATTACACAAACCACTTTCAACCTAGATTTTTGTGTGTTACTAGTAAAAGAGGTAGACTTCTTCCTAGGCATCTAGTGGTTGGAGAAATTGTGGGAGATCATAATGAACTTCAGGGCCTTTATTATGAAATTCAAATGAGCTAGCATAACTATAACACCACAGGGAAACAAGGGCATGAATGGATAACCAATGAACAGAAGATAGATACAAAGACTAGAACAACAAAGGGAGATATTTGAGTTATACCACTTAAAATTAGAGACACTTCAAGGTTAGGACCAATTTTAACTAGTCCCTTAGATGAGCAATTGTATTGGGACAATTTAAGGAAGTTTTCCAAGAGCTACCCCCTATAAGGAAAATCAACCACCACATTGTGTTGGAACCTCAATCCAAACCAGTCAAAATGAGACCATATAGGTACCCACATTTTCAAAAGAATGAGATTGAGAAGCAGGTTAGGAAATGTTAGACAAGGGATTGATACAACCAAGCACCAGTCCTTTTTCATCCCTTGTCTTATTGGTGAAGAAAAAGGATGAATCTTGGAGATTCTATGTTGATTGTAGGGTCCTCAATGTTGTGACCATCAAAGATAAGTTTCCCATTCTTACTAATAATGAACTCCTAGATGAATTACACAGGGCTACTATTTTTACTAAGTTGGATCTAAGGGTTGAATATTGTGGCGAAGGCCTCAATTGAATTGTATATATTGTTTTAAAAAACTATACATGTGTTGTGTGTATATACACATAGAGGATCCAATTACAATGCTAAATCTAGAAATTTCTAAAGATCTTCAATCATCCCAATCAAAGGAGTAATCAATGAGATTTGGAAGTTGTCTAATCTTCTAGCTATACACTACCTAAAATAGGAGGATATAGAATCTGGATATTGGATCTTGACACTCCTCTTCGAGCTGGAGAATATAGGTTTACCATTCCCAACTTGCCAATAATCTCCTGGAATGTTTGACTAGATAACCCTTTAGTGAGAACATCAGCAAGTTGATGCTTGGATGAGACATACGGTGTGCAAATTAATCCACAGTTGAGCTTTTCCTTTATAAAGTGTCAGTTTACTTCCACATGCTTAGTCTGATCATGTTGAATAGGATTGTGAGCAATGCTAATGGCCGACTTGTTATCACAATACAGTTTCATATGACCCTCTCACTTAATCCTGAGATCTTTTAATATTATCTTGAGCTAAAGCAGCTCGCAAATACCCAGTGCCATGGACCTAAACTTAGCTTCCGCACTCGATTTGGCTACCACTGGTTGTTTCTTGCTCCTCCATGTGACCAAATTGCCTCCAACAAAGGTGCAATAACCTAATGTTGATTTCCTATCAATTATGGAACTTGCATAGTTGGCATCTGTGTAGGTTTCAAGACTGAGACTTGTACCCTTCTTAAACAGAATCCCTCTACACATATGGGTTTTCAAGTATTGAAGGATGCGATAAATTGCATGGAGGTATGTCCTCTTGGGATTGTGCATGAATTGATTGACTATGTTGACTGCATAGGCTATGTTCGGTCGAGTGTGTGATAAATAGATTATGTTGAGTTATATGGTTATAGTCTAGGGTTAATTCTATGTTAGAGACCATGGCCCATAGCCTATTGTATTTGTATATATATATATATATATAGGTGTATAGTCTATGAATTTAATTAAGTTGTATATACATATTGTTAGAAGGCCGAAAATTCTATGCTTTCCTAATATGGAGATTTCCAAATTAATGATTGGTTTCCTAAAAGTGTTTGTATTATATATTCTTTATATTCTAGATTGATTTGATTGTATCAATAGCTGTGTGATTTATTTCCTTTCTGTAAATATTTCCTAAGCTAGATTAGGCAACTATTAATTAAGAATCCTTCCTAATTAACCTTAGGATCTTGCCTATTCAAGTAGGCGCATGTGTATATATGTCTTGGCATTTCATTGAGATTAATAAGATCTGTTTTTCAGTCTTCTTGACATGGTATCAAAGCCACTTCAAATTGCTCTCTGATTTCTAGCCTCAAGCGTTTGTTCTTTTTTCGTGTTCCTATTTCAGTCCACTCTTTGATCTTCAGTGCCATTCTTCGCCCTTTTGCTTTGACTGTTTTTGACTGTTATTGCCACATTCACAGTCACCTTTCTTTTCCTTTCCCAACTTAAGAACCATGACCAACTCCATGGAATTCGACAGCATGATTGAGGTTCCTTTCACAGGCGGTTCGAGCAGTGGTCTAACTTCAAGTGGGGAGTTACAAAATATCCAAACAGCTTACAGGCTGAATGGAAAAAATTATCTTAAGTGGTCTCAATTGATTAGGACTTTCCTGAAAGGTAAGGGAAAGTTGAGCCACTTAGAGGGAACCGATCCCAAGGAGACGGATCCTACACATGCTGCATGGGATGAAGAAGATTCACTTGTGATGTCTTGGCTTTGGAACTCTATGGTTCCAGAAATTAGTGACACTGTGATGTTCCTCACAATTGCTAGAGAAATCTGGGAAGCTGTGAAAACCACATATTCAACTGCACAAATTTATGAGATTCGGACCAAGGTTGCAACTACTAAGCAGGGAACTCGGTCTATAACCAAGTATGTTAATTTGCTGTAGACCTTATGGCAGGAGTTGGATCACTATCAGTGCATCCAAATGAAATGTAGTGAGGATGCTGTTGTTTTCAAGAAGTCAGTAGAGAAAGAGAGAACCTACGACTTTCTAGCGGGGTTAAATGCAGAATATGATGCAGTCAGAGTGCAAATTCTTGGCAAAACGGAACTGCCTTCATTGAATGAGGCAATATTGATAGTACGAGCAGAAGAAGGAAGAAGAGGAGTTATGTTGGAGACTAGTCATATGGAAAATTCAGCCCTACTTAGTCTGAAAGGGCGTGGTCAATAGAGGCTGCCAAAAGGAGATAAGAAGGCTATGGAGTCATTCAAGACCACAAACAAGGATGATTTGTGGTGTACCTATTGTCAAAAGCCTCGACATACGATTGAGAAGTGCTGGAAGTTACATGGGAAACCAACTAAAGGAGGTCCATCAAAGGGGCAAGCTTACATTGCCAATAATCAACAGGTTACTAAAACAAAAAATTCTGAACAGACTGGGTTGATGGGCTAAAGCAGGAAGAAATTGAGAGGCTGAGGAATCTACTGGGACTGCTTGAAAAAGAATCAGGGATAGCAAGTTCAGTAGGAGCCTCTAATCTAGCCTTCACAGGTATAACTTCCACTTCTATTGCTTTTCATGCTTCAGATTTAAGCCTTAAAACTACTTGGATCCTTGACTTTGGTGCCACAGACCATATGACTCATTTTTCCCACAAATTCTTGACCTATAAACCTTATCCTAGTACAAAGTAAATCATTCTAGCAGATGGGTCTCTAACAACAATGGTTGGACAAGGAGATGTCTTGATAAATGAAAACCTAATCTTGAAAGATGTTCTCCATGTGCCTAAATTATTCACCAACCTTGTCTCCATTAAAAAATTGACCCATGATGCTAATTGTCGTGTTATCTTCTACCCTACCTTCTGTGAGTTTCAGGAAAAGGACTTGAGGAAGGTGATTGGGCATGCTAAAGTAAAGGAGGGGCTTTATCACCTTGAAAGTTTTAGTGAACAAATTTCTAAAAGGGTTTCTCTTGCATCATTCTTAGTGAAGTCCAATAAGGATGTGCTTTGGCTTCATCATTTTCGTCTCGGCCATCCATCCTTTAGTGTCTTTCAAGTTATGTTTCCCTCTTTGTTCGAGGGATTAGATATTAGAGAATTTCAGTGTGATGTTTGTCAATTTGCTAAAAATAAGAGGACTTCTTTTCCCTTCAATAATAATAGAAGTTCTTTTCCTTTTGATCTCATTCATAGTGATATATGGGGTCATTCTCCCATTTCTAATCTCACAGGTGCACAATGGTTTGTGCTTTTTATAGATGATTGCACACGAGTAGTGTGATTATATCTACTAAAAGCTAAATTAGAAGTATGCACTTTCTTTCAAAACTTCCACACTATGGTTAAAAATCAGTTTGGGGCTGAGATTAAAAGAGTCCGGACAGATAATGCCAAAGATTTCTTCAATCAAACGTTGTCCAATTTTTTCAAATTAAAGGGGATAATCCATGAGTTCTCTTGTGTCTACACCCCTCAGTAAAATGGGGTAGCTAAGAGGAAAAATGGCCATTTGCTTGCTGTTACAAGAGCCTTGTTGTTTCATAATAATGTTCCTAAAAACTATTGGGGAGAAGCTGCTTTAACAGCAACCTATCTCATTAATTGGTTGCCATCTAAAAGTCTTGACTCACACAGCCCCATTTAGTTGTTTTCTAAGTTTTTCCCTGACTTTAGTCCCTCTCATGGTCTTTTTCCTAAGGTGTTTGGATGTCTGGCTTTTGTTCATAACCATTCGCCTAATAGAGGTAAATTAGATTCGAGAGCTTTGAAATGTGTTTTTGTTGGGTATTCTTCCACTCAAAAGGGATACAAGTGTTTCCATCCTCCATCAAAACGGTTCTTTGTCTCAGCCGATGTGACTTTTGTGGAGGAAAGTTCCTATTTCAACAAGTCCTATCCTCAGGGGGAGACAGCATTCTTGGAGGATAGTGATAGGGAATTGTTCTTTCCTACTCTAACTTCTTCATCTTCTTGTCATCTCAAGAATATTCCACAGGATTCTCTAAATATGATGCATGGGGAACAAGTTTATACTAGTCCACTAAAAGTCTATTCAAGGAGAAAAGTCCCAGATCCTCTTGAACCTAAGCATGCTGAATTACCCGCACCAAGTCCAGATTCTCATTCAAGCCCTGATTCAAAACTCGAGCCTATGTGTTGCCCTAATTCTAATACATCAGAACCAAATTCCTCTACCCATCAAGAATCTGAACCTAATTTAGATGATCTTGACATTCCAATTGCCCTAAGGAAGGGAACTCGAACCTGTACGAGGCATCCCTTGCACCTATTCTTGACTTACTCCCACTTATCTCCAGCTCATAAAGCCTTTCTGACAAACCTACATTCTATCCCCATTCCAAAAACCTTATCTGAAGCATTAAGCAATAAAAATTGGAAGGATGCCATGAAGGTTGAGATGGCAGCTCTTGAAAAAAATCAGACCTGGGAGTTAACTAAGTTACCAAAAGGGAAGAAGCCGATGGGGTGTAGATGGGTTTTCACAGTGAAATATAAATCTGATGGATCTCTAGAAAGGTATAAAGCTCGGCTAGTAGCTAAGGGGTATACTCAAACATATGGGGTGGACTATCTTGAAACTTTTGCCCCAGTTGCAAAGATGAACACAGTGAGAGTTTTACTATCATTAGCAGCTAACTTTGACTGGCCTCTTCTACAATTTGATGTAAAAAATGCTTTTTTGCATGGGGACTTAGAAGAGGAGATTTATTTGGAAGTGCCTCCTGGTTTTGGAGTTCAAACTCAAGGAGAAAATGTAGTGTGCCGTTTAAAAAAGGTTCTATATGGACTAAAACAATCACCAAGAGCTTGGTTTGAGCGGTTTGCACGAGTTATGGTTGGTTTAGGGTACAAGCAAAGCCAAGCGGATCACACTCTCTTTATACATTATTCGAAGAATAGGAAACTTACTGCCTTGCTTGTCTATGTTGACGATATTATTGTTACTGGGGATGATAAAGAAGGAATGGAGTTTTTGAAAGTGTGTTTGATTAAAGAATTTGAGATAAAAGAGTTGGGGAAATTAAAATATTTTCTAGGTATCGAAGTTGCTCGATCTAAGGAAGGAATATTTATTTCTCAACATAAATATGTGCTAGATCTTTTGATAGATGTTGGTATGCTTGGTGGCAGGGCTGTTGATACACCTATTGAGCCAAATCATAGACTTGGTGCTGATTCGAAAAAAAGGTACAATAGATAAGGAATCCTATCAAAGGTTGGTAGGAAGACTTATTTATTTATCTCACTCTCGACCAGATATTGCATATGCGGTAAGTGTGGCTAGCCAATTTATGCATTGTCCTAATAAGAGTCATCTAAAAGCAGTGCATAGAATTCTTCACTATCTTAAAGGGACTCCTGGTAAGGGCATTTTGTTTAAAAAGGGAGGAGAATTGACTCTAGAAGCATATACAAATGCAGATTATGCTAGCTCTATTGTTGACAGGAGGTCTACTTCGGGTTATTGCACTTTTCTTGGTGGAAATCTTGTCACTTGGAGAAGTAAAAAACAGAATGTGGTGGCTAGGTCAAGTGCTGAAGTTGAATTTAGATCCATGGCTCTAGGTATTTGTGAGTTATTGTGGCTGAAAATTCTGTTGGAAGACTTAAAAGTGAGTTGGTCAGCTCCAATGAGGCTTTATTGTGACAATAAATCAGCCATCAACATTGCTCACAACCCAGTCCAACATGATAGGACTAAGCATGTTGAGGTTGATAGACACTTTATTAAAGAAAAACTCGAGAGTGGCTTGATCTGCACACCCTTTGTTCCTACAGGAGAACAATTGGCAGATATCTTGACTAAAGGTCTCCCAGGTAATGTGTATCACAGGTTCTTGAGCAAGATGGGCATGCATGATATACACGCTCCATCTTGAGGGGGAGTGTTAGAAGGCCAGAAATTCTATGCTTTCCTACTATGGAGATTTCCGAATTAATGATTGGTTTCCTAAAAGTGTTTGTATCATATATTCTTTATATTCTAGATTGATTTGATTATATCAATAGTTGTGTGATTTATTTCCTTTCTGTAAATATTTCCTAAGCTAGATTAGGCAACTATTAATTAAGAATCCTTCCTAATTAGCCTTAGGATCTTGCCTATTCAAGATAGGCGCATGTGTATATATGTCTTGGCATTTCATTGAGATTAATAAGATATGTTTTTCAGTCTTCTTAACACATATTAAAAGTTAGGGTTTCTTTCCTAAGTTTCACATGGTATCAGAGCCATACAAACCCTACAAGATCACCGACAACCACCGTCGGTCGCGTCGCCACTGACCGCCGCAGCCTGCCGTGCCACTGTCATCACCACCCACTGCGTTTCCGCCGCTCGCGCTACTGGTCAGCAGCAGGTCTTCATCATCCGACCACCGATGATGCACACCGCCACCGTCGTTGCGTTCGCCGGCCTCCAATCTGTTAACTCTCGAAGGAATGTCGCCGTTGTCGCCGCCACGCGCCGCTTCTCTCGCACTGTTCACGGAGCCTTTTTTGCTCCGATCTCTCTCACTAGTGCTCCGATCACAATACCATCTTTACCATTGGACTCGCCTCCTTCGGTCCATCCCAGCCCCGATGGTTTTGTCTCCATCCGCCGCCGTCGGTCACCGGCTTCCACCATCTGCCGTCGCTCCAGCGCGCCTCCACACTTCATTCTCTGTGGGATCACCCAACCTTTATTTTTTGTCTTATTTAACCCTTTTGTTTCAGATCTGTTGATCTTGTAGGGCTCTTTGGTGTCCAACATGGCTGGTACCAGTAAATCTGGCTCCTCCTCTGGTATTTTGTGTCCCTCTCCAGCCTTTGCTACTAAGAAGTTGATGGGCAGTTCCAATTATATCTCTTGGAACAAGGCGGTTGAACTATAGTGTATGGGTCAAGGTTTACATGATCATCTGACTACCAAGGCTGAGAATGTGACCACAAATAAACCTGAGTGGCAGAGAGCTCATTCTCTGTTATGCAGTCTCCTGTGGCAATCAATTGATCCCTCTCTTCATCCGATCTATACTAACTATACCACGTGCTCTTCATTCGATCTATACTAACTATACCACGTGCTGTGAGTTGTGGGCTCAGGCCAAGGTGTTATACACTAATGACATTCAACGCCTGTATTCAGTGGTGTTTAATCTGCTCAGTTTACGACAACAGGCTTTGACTCTTCCTAATTTTCTTGGTCGGATGGCCTCTATTAAAGCTGAATTTAACTCCTTGTTACCTGCTGGTAAGACTATTGCAGAGGATCTAGCTCAGCGGGATAAGTTTTTCATGGTGTGTACTCTTGCTGCCATTGGTCCTGAACTTACTCCTGTTCGTGATCAGATTCTTGGTAGTCCTATTGTACCTACTATGGATGAAGTGTATTCTCGTCTTCTTCGGGTTTCATCTGTTCCTACAGTGCCTCCCTCTTCTGTAGGTGATCATTCAGTCATGGCTTCACAGGTTCAGAATAGTGGCGAACATGGAGGAGATCGCGGTAATCGGGGCAAACACCCCAAGTGTAAATGTTGTCACAAGTGGGGGCATACTAAGGAACAGTGTTATAAGTTGCATGGCCTCCCTCCTCGTGTTAATGTTGCTTATGCTGATGGTTCTCGATCTGAGTCCTTTGATGGTCATCCACCGCAATCTGTCCTTCTCACTGAGGCTGACTATGATGAGTATCTCAAGTATAAGATGTCACAACAAACCTCATCCATAGTTGCTTCTGTCATCCACTCTGGTGATTCCACTGCCTATCTCGCTCAGTCATCCTCTTTGGGACCATGGGTCTTGGACTCAGGTGCCTCTAACCATATCTCTGGTAATCCCCATTTGTTCTCTCATTTTACTAACTCTATTTCTTTACCTTTTGTAACATTAGCTAATGGGTCCAAAGCGGTTGCTAAAGCTGTTGGCATTGCCAAACCCTTACCTTCTCTGCCTTTAGATTCCGTTCTTTATCTTCCTCATTGTCCCTTTAATCTTGTCTCTGTTAGTAAACTTACACTTGTCTTAAATTGTTCTATCATCTTTGATGATCATTCTGTTACTATCCAGGATCGCGGTACGGGACAGATGGTTGGTGTTGGATGTGAGTCGCAGGGTCTCTATCATCTCAACCTTCCTGCATCCCCTCTTGCTTGCTCGGTGATCGAGTCTCCTGCTCTTCTCCACAATCATTTGGGACATCCTAGTTTGGCTAAGTTTCAGAAGATGGTCCCCAGTTTATCTAGTTTGTCGTCCTTTCATTGTGAGTCTTGTCAACTTGGAAAACAGTCTCGCACTTCTTTTCCAAAGCATGTCAATAATCGAGTTGTGTCCCCGTTTGCTTTAGTTCATTCCGATGTCTGGGGTCCTAGTCGTGTCGTGTCTGTTTTGGGTTTTCAATATTTTGTAACATTTATCAACGATTATTCTCGTTGCACATGGTTATATTTAATGAAAAATCGTTATGAGTTATTCTCAATTTTTGAATCCTTTTGCGCTAAAATCAAAACGCAATTTCATACCTCTGTCCAAGTATTGCGCATTGACAATGCCCCTGAGTATTTTTCTATTCCCTTTACTACCTTTATGTCTTCTTAGGGGATCTTGCATCAGTCGTCTTGTGCATATACATCATAGCAGAATGGGGTTGCTGAGCGTAAAAACAAACATTTGATTGAAACTACTCGCACTCTTCTTTTACATAATCATGTTCCCTTTTGCTTTTGGGCTGAAGCTGTCCTTGCTGCTTGCTATCTCATTAACAAGATGCCCTCCTCGGTTCTTCAGCACCAGATTCCTCACTCTCTCTTGTTTCCTAATCAACCATTATATATTCTTCCTCCTTGTGTCTTTGGTTGCACCTGCTTTGTCCATAACTTGTCTCCTAGTCAAGATAAATTGTCTGCTCGATCCATCAAATGCATTTTTCTTGGTTACTCTCGCCTTCAGAAGGGTTATTGGTGTTATTCTCCTGACACCCGCCGCTATTTTCTTTCAACGGATGTTACCTTCTTTGAGTCATCTCCTTTCTACTCTTCGCCTCATTCCAAGTGTCAACACATTTATAAGGCAATCCCTCTTCCCGCGAGTCCTCTTGCTCCTATTCTCCCTGTTCCTTCTTCTACCCCATTGCAGGTTTATCATCAGCGTCATCAGCCTTGGTCTCCTCCCGGTGGAGATGTTGTTCCTGCGTCTTCTCCCGTATCTCCTACTACTTCAGTGACTCCTGTTGCTTCACATCTTGCTCTAGTCTCTCCACCTACTGCGGTACTGCCTTCTGAGGATTTGCTTCCTATTGCCCTTCGGAAAGGTACCCGTTTTTCTCACAATCCTCACCCCATTTATAATTTTCTTAGCTATCACTGTCTCTCGTCTCCTTTTTGTGTTTTTGCGTCTTCCTTATCCTCTATTTCAGTACCTAAGACTGTTAGTGAGGCACTTTCTGATCTGGGGTGGCGACAAGCAATGGTGGATGAGATGACTACTTTGCATTCCAATGGTACTTGGGATTTGGTTCCTTTACCCCCAGGGAAATCTCTTGTCGGCTGTCGGTGGATCTATACTGTTAAGGTGGGTCCTGATGGGCAGATTGATCGCCTTAAGGCCTGTTTGGTTGCCAAAGGGTATACTCAGGTTTATGGTCTTGACTATGGTAACACTTTTTCCCCTGTTACTAAGATGTCCTTTGTGCATTTGTTTCTCTCTATAGTAGCTATGCGCCACTGGTCGTTGTATCAACTGAACATTAAGAATGCCTTCTTACATGGTGAGCTTCAGGAGGAGATTTATATGGAGCAATCTCCTGGGTTTGTTATTCAAGGGGAGTCTGGGCAGGTTTGTAAACTCCATCGCTCGCTATATGGGTTGAAGCAGTCTCCTCGAGCCTGGTTTGGTTGTTTTAGTGCTGACTTTGGTATGACTCATAGTGAATTTGATCATTCGGTTTTTTATAAACACACATCACAGGGGAGGTGTATATACTTGGTTGTCTATGTGGATGATATTGTTATTACAAGTGATGATCAGGATGGTATTATTCAATTGAAGAAACATCTTTTTCATCATTTTCAGACTAAGGACTTGGGGTTACTTAAATACTTTCTTGGCATAGAAGTTACTTAGTCCAATTCTGGTATTGTTATCTCTCAACGAAAGTATGTGTTAGACATTCTGGAAGAAATTAGGATGCTTGATTGTAAACCTATAGATTCTCCTATGGAGCCTAATGTAAAGCTCTTACCAGGACAGAGGGAGCCTCTTGCTAATCCTGGAAGATACTGCAGGGTAGTCGGAAAACTTAATTATCTCACTATCACTCGCCCAGATATTTCTTTCTCAGTCAGTGTTGTCAGTCAATTTTTACAGTCTCCTTGCGATAGCCACTAGGATGTGGTAGTCCGGATTCTCAGGTATATTCAAGTAGTCGGATATTTTAATGCTGATTGGGCAAGTTCTCATTCTGATAGACGGTCCACTTCAAGATATTGTGTTTTAGTTGGAGGAAACCTAATATCTTGGAAAAGTAAGAAACATGAGGTTGTTGCTAGGTCGAGCGCAGAAACAGAATATCGTGCTATGACTTTGGCAACGTGTGAATTTATCTAGTTAAAACAATTGCTTCAGGAGCTCAAGTTTGGGGAGATATCACAGATGAGATTAATTTGCGACAATCAAGCAGTATTACATATTGCTTCTAATCCAGTCTTTTATGAGAGGACAAAACATATCGAGATAGATTGTCACTTCATCCGAGAGAAGATTTTATCTGGCTGTATTACCACAGATTTTGTCAATTCCAATGACCAGTTAGCAGATGTCTTCACTAAGTCTCTCATGGGTCCTCGAATTGAGTATATTTGTAGCAAGTTTGGTGCATATGACATATATGCTCCAGTTTGAGGGGGAGTGTTGAGTTATATGATTATAGTCTAGGGTTAATCCTATGTTAGAGCCCATGGCCCATTGTATTTGTATGTATATATATATATAGGTGTATAGTTTATGAATTTAATTAAGTTGTATATACATATTAAAAGTTGGGGTTTCCTTCCTAAGTTTCACAGATTAGTCTCCCAATAAGCCTTTGATACATTTCTCGATCTACTGGCTCATCATCATTAGCTTCACCGAGCTCGTGGTCAACCTCAATTGGCGTGTTTGCAGGCTTGCATCCTGTTTGCCCAATCTCATTGAGTAAGTTAAGAACTTATTTTTGCTGTGACATGAAGATTCCTTCTTTTGATCATGCCACCTCTATTCCCAAGAAGTACCTTAACCATTCCAGATCTTTAATCTCAAATTCCTTAAATAGGCATTCCCTTAGGGCTTTTTCCTCCTTCTCATCATTACCAGTAACAATAATATCATCCATGTAAACCAGAAGCACAGTGACTCCCCCTGATTCTTTGTGTTTCACAAACAAGGTGTGATCCCTTTAACTTTGTTGATATCCCATTGATAGCATCGCTTTTGTAAATCTACCAAATCACGCCCTAAGGGATTGCTTTAACCCGTAAAGAGCCTTCTTGCGTCTACATACCTTCTTCTTTGTAGTAGTGTCAAATCTCGGTGGGCAGACCATGTAAATTTCCTCTTCTAGATCCCCATGTAGAAAGACGTTCTTCACATCAAATTGGTATAGATTCTAGTCAAAATTTGCTGCCAATGATAGCAAGACTTTCATAGTATTCATCTTAGTTACTGGTGCAAATGTGTCTTGATAGTCAACACCATACGTTTGGGTGTAACCCTTTGCAACTAGCTGGACCTTGTATCTCTCCAGGGATCCAACTGCCTTGTATTTCACTGAAAACACACACCTATTCGTAGCCAATTGGTTTTTTTCCTTTCGGTAAATCAACCACCTCCCATGTTTTGTTTTTCTCCAATGCATCCATTTCCACTTTCATGGCATGTCTCCACTCCTCACTCTCTAGAGCCTCAAACACAGTGTCTGGAATCTTGATTGAGTTAAGATGGGTGAGGAAGCTTTTGTGCGAAGGTGACATCCTATCAAGAGTCACAATATGGGACAATGGGTGGCTTGTGCATTTTCGACCACCTTTTCAAAGGGTAATAGGAAGATGAAGATCTTTCTCCTTACTATAGGATTCTGAGATAGGCAAATCATGATTAGAAACAATAATAGGAGGACTAGAAGTACTAACCTTTGTATTTACTTCAAGTCGGGCTTTGGTTTGGGCAATTGAGTGTGCTTCGGTGAAGCCATGATACCCTTTCTTCTTGAATAGACTAACTCAATAGGAGACCTCTATTCAGGTTCCAAGAGTGTTGGTTGTTGGGACTCAGGCTCGGTTCGGGGTTCAATAGGAGTGGATTCTTGAGCAATTGATGGGACAAGAGGTCGTTGGGGAATCGAATTGGGCAAGGACAAGAAGTGAATCCAATTACAGTCTTCCACGGGTGGGGACTCCCCCTAAAGACTAGGATTGTCAAAGAACCGCTCATGTTCAACAAAGGTCACATCAGTTGAGATAAAGGTTTTCCACAAAGAAGGGTGATAACATTTATACCCCTTATGAGTAGAAGAATACCCAATGAAGACACACTTGAGGGCTCGAGGGTCAAGTTTGTTATGATTATGAGAGTGAAGATGGACAAAGACAACACAACCAAATACTCGAGTAGGCAAGAAGGTAAAAGTAGTGAAATGGGGATAGAATTGGGAAAACACTTGCCAAAGGCTCTAAAATCCAAAGGTAGGAGAGGGTGTGTTGTTTATGAGGCGAGTAGAAGTAAGGACAACTTCCCCCTATAGATAGTTTGGGACTTTGTTTTGAAACAACAAGGCTCAAGTAGTGGATAGCAGATGACCATTTTTCCATTCGACCACACCATTTTGCTAGGGAGTATCAACACACGAAGATTCATGGATGATGCCTTTAGTGTGAAAGTAGGAGGATAAGGTGTCATTGAAATAATCACGTGCATTATCGGACTTTATCTTTTTGATTTTAACCCCGAACTGATTTTGAATCATAGTGTGGAAGATTGGAAAAATAACACTCGTATCAGATTTTTTCTTTAAGAGATAAATTCAAGTGACACAGGTACAATCATCAATAAAAGTAACGAACCAAGTAGCTTCGGAGAGATTGTGCACATGAGAGGGTCCCCAAATATCAGTATGGGTTAAAAAGAAGGACATGGAAGATCTTGTAGTACCAGGAGGAAAATGCACACGCTTGTGCTTGGCAAGCTTGCAAGTATCATAACGTAATGTACTAACATCAACATGTTTAAACAAAGACAAAAACATGACTTGGAGAATCTTGAATGATAGATGACCAAAACGATGATGTTGCAACCAAATTTGTAAAAACTGAATAATTCTTAATATATCTCATATGTACACGGCTGAGTGCTCTTATAGAGGAGAAAGGATACAACATAGGAAATCTATAACACCTAAGAAAGGAAAGATACATATGTACATTCTTAGGAAAGTTTCCTAAGTCTGAATTAGGAAAGTATCCTATTCCAGATGTGGAAGCTTCTAAAATAGATATATTTTGGCCAGCGTAGCCTTTCTTCTTTGATGATCCTTCGGGAACCAACAAAATTTGATGCAAAGTGGAACTGATAGACAACAAAGAAGTGGAGCAGTGATCCTTATGGAACCCACCAATGTTATCAGCTTCTTCTAGATAGTAGAGCCCATTGCTTTCCTTAGCGCGCCCAATCGTCCTCCTCGAATTTTGGTCCTGTATAACACAGCCATTGGGAAGAAAGGTTAGGCTGCAGTTTAAGTCATGAAGCAGGTGATGTACAGAGATAAGATTGGTGGTGAGTTTTGGAACATGTAATGCTTTTTTCAAAGTGAGCGAAGGACTAAGATGAATATCACCGATCCCTGCCACGGTGATGGGAGAGCCATTAGCTATGATAAATTTTCCGATAGCTGGAACAGGGAGTATAGGTGGAGAAAGAACTTGAAGAGTAGGTCATATGGTTTGTTGTGCCGGAATCAATTATCCATGGAGTGAGTTGACTGGAATTTGAGGCACTATAACTGTGAGAGGCAAGAGATATACATGATTGCGCAAATGAGCAAACACCGAGGCTGGTGGAGGAGATACCTAGAGTCTCAAGGAAGGCCTTCAGCCTTTCAATATCCTGTGGGTTAAGCCTCGTTGTGCTAGAGGACTCTTGAGATCCCACCTCCTCCTTTGATTGAGGCAGCTCTTTTGACTGGGATAGATTGACCTGCCCTTTCCATTGTCCACCATACCCACGGTCAGCTTCTTGGGGTCTGCCATGAAGCTTGTAGTATTTATCTTTGACATGCCCCATCTTCTTGCAGTAATTGCACACAAGATGAGACCAGTTATTTGACTTGGAATCAGACCCTTTACCTGCTGGCAGCAGAGCAGTTTGCTTGGTTGCTGGGTTATCCTTGTTGCCTCGTATGATTAGTGCTGGTCCCTCTACTCCTTGGTCTGTAAGCATCACATTCCTCCTACTCTCTTCTGCCCGGACGATGGCTATTGTCTCATTCAGCAATGGCAGCTCTTCCTTACCAAAAATCTGCACCCGAACTTGATCAAATTCCGTCGTAAATACGATCATTTTCTATAAACTGTCGTAAAGCAGCAACATCCTCTTGGTCTTTCATTGGAAGGGAACGATAGTGATCCATCTCCTACCATAGGTTTTTCAACGAATTTGTATACTCAGTGACCGAAAGATTACCTTGTTTGGTAATTGCCCATCTTCTTCTTGGAGTATGTCTATTGAACAGTCTCCCAAATCTCCTTTACAGTAGAGAGAAACATGCATGTATCGCTGATTTCTGGCTCCATTGCATTCCACAACCATGCCATAACCATCAAATCTTGTTCATCCCACGCTTCAAACTTAGGATCATTAGATTTTGGTCTTGTACCAAGCTAGTGGCCGAGCTTTCCCTTCCCTTTGAGGAATGGACACATCAATTGTGAGCACTTTAGGTAGTTCCTTCTGTTAAATCTATATGAGGCATGGAGATTTTGTAATTCTCCTGAGGATGGATGGCTGGTTGGGTCGTTGGTTAAAAAGGGATTTGCAGGACTGTTGGTGCAAGAGGATGAGTGGTCTGACGTGGTGGCACAGGGAGATTAATCGGTTGAATTTGGAACAAGATGCTGATGGTAACAGCTGCTGGCATCGACTACTGGTTTGGGTGAGAACAGTACCAATGATGACAGAGACAACACCCCGGCTGGTAAGATCGGTCAAGGTCGATGATCATCACTTTGGCCTGTCATTCAGGCAGGTTGGGTCACTATCGGATTCAAGCCGATCGTACTGTGGCAGTGTGGACAGCACTGGTGACTGCAGCAATCGGTACTGACAAAGGAACCCAGAGAAACCCTTCGAGGAATGAAGGCAGGATAGCCGGCGATGAAGGCCAAGAAGATAGAATAAGCCGTGGGATGGTGACAACAAAGATTGAACAGACTCCCTAGGACTTTGCTCTAATACTATGTGACGAAGGCCTCAATTGAATTGTATATATTTGTTAAAATCCTAAATGATTTGAAGAGGATTTGGAGGAGATTGTGGTAAGAGATTGAGATTGAGGCCATAATGAAATCCAATATTTGGAATGTTTAGGCTAATTATGTGAGTTTAATTTTATGTTTCCATATTTGTTCTCTATGTACATGTTAAATAAGGACCAAGTATGTAAAGGATTTTAAGACTAATTGAATAAAAGTTTTGATTCAATTTCCAAATATTCTCATCGTCTTCATGGTATCAGAGACCAGGTCACTCTGAAAACCCTAGCAAGCCATGGCCGCCAGCCATGAGTCTACCCAGTCGATAACTCAGGAGGGAGAATCAGAGATAATCCCCTCCATGGGTTCCACCGGCGGGTTTGAAAATTCTTCAATTTATCTTACCGTAGAAAAGCTTAATAGGAAGAACTACCGAGAATGGGCCCAATCCATCAAGCTGGTCATCGACGACAAAGGTAAACTGGGCTTCCTTATCGGCGAGATTAGACAACCATCTTCTAAGGAGGTAGTAGCCTTCCAGAAATGGCGGTCTGAGAATTCCCTCATTACCTCCTACTTGATCAACTCCATGCAACCAGTAATTGGTAAAACATACATGTTCCTGCCGACAGCAAAAGACGTGCAGGAAGCTGTTCGCAAAACCTACTCTGACATCGAGAATGCCTCTCAAATCTTCAAGATAAAGACTCGGTTGTGGCAGATGAAGCAGGGAGAAAGAGAGGTGATAGAATACTACACGGAGATGCTGGGTTTATGGCAGGAACTAGACCTCAGCTGTGAAGAATCTTAGGGGTGCACGAGTGATAGTGTGCGATTCAAGAAGAGGATGGAGAATGAGATGGTGTACGAGTTTCTGGCTAGGCTCAACGGAGAGCTCGACGATGTGAGGAGCCGAGTCTTGGGTCGCCATCCATTACCTTCCATTTGGGAGGTATTCTCCGAAATTCGATGTAAAGAAAGTAGGAGGAAGGTGATGTTGAAGGAGAAAATTGCATCTGGGCCTAAGGCATCAGCCCTTGTAACCCGTGGGCCTCCCACAAGATCTGGGTTGAGACAAAACAAAAGGCTATTTTGTGACCATTACAAAAAATCAAGCCATTTCAAAGATACCTATTGGGTTTTACATGGCAAGCTTGCTGATTGGAAGCCCAGACAGCCCAATAAATCTCATGGGTACCAGGCCTTGACTAAACAGCAAATAGAAACAGCCCATCATACTTAGATGACCTCTATTAGGGGTTTTAACCCCGAGCAACTTGAGAAGTTATATGCTCTTTTTTCGACCTTTCAAGCCTCGGGTCAGTCTTCTACGCCTTCGCCATCGGGTTCCTTAGCCCACAAAGGTACTTTTTTGACTGCTCTTAGTACTACTTCGCGTCGTACTCCCTGGATTATTGATTCTGGCGCATCCGACCATATGACTAATACCCATAATTTATTTTCCACATATTCACCTTGTGCTGGTAACTTGAAAGTAAAAATTGCAGATGGTACTTTATCCCCAGTAGCTGGCAAGGGGAGTATACGTATCTCTGAATTTATTACTTTGGAATCTGTCATTTATGTTCCTAATCTATCTTGCAATCTATTGTCTGTTAGTCAGTTAACCAACCAATCTTATTGCTCAGCTACATTTTTGTCTTCCCATTGTGTCTTTCAGGATCTATCATCGTGGAGGACGATTGGCAATGCTAAGGAATGCGAGGGACTCTACTACTTTGATGACGCTCACATGAGTAAACAGCGTCATCCTCCTATTTGTAATTCTGCATCTAGTCCTAGGAATAGTGACCTTTTGTTATGGCACAAACGAATGGGTCATCCAAGTTTTCAATATTTAAAACGTTTGTTTCCTTCACTTTGTTCGAATAAAACTCCTTTGGATTTACAATGTGAAGTTTGTGAACTTGCAAAACATCCTCGCATTACTTTTCCCTCATGTCCTTATAAACCATCACTGCTTTTTACTCTGATTCACAGTGACCTTTGGGAGCCTTCACGAGTTCCTAATAGGACCCACACAAAATGGTTTATTACCTTTATTGATGACCATTCTCGTCTCTGTTGGGTGTATTTACTACATGATAAATCTGAGGTTAGTTCTATCTTCATGAACTTCTACACTATGATTTACACCCAATTTCACACAAAAATCCAAATTCTTCATACTAATAATGGCACCAAATACTTCAATCATTCTTTGGGCCCCTATCTTCAAAACAAAGGTATTGTTCACCAAAGTTCTTGCGTTCACACCCCCTAACAAAATGGGGTTGCTGAACGGAAAAATCGGCATATTCTTGAGGCAGCTCGTGCCCTACTGTTCACCTCTCACATGAAAAATAATTTTTGGGGTGATGCCATTCTAACATCTACATTCCTCATCAATCTAATGCCTAATCGAATTCTCTCATTTGCAACCCCTCTCCAAAAATTCCAGGAGATCTTCCCTAATTCTCGGCTCAGTTCATCTCTCCTGCTTCGTGTTTTTGGGTCCACTGTGTTCGTCCACATTCACGCCTCCCAACTGTTGAAGATAATGAAGCATTGAGATAATGCCTTTATGTTATGTGCTCGTGTGTTGGTTTATAATTTCCATGTACTTAGTGTGTTGTTTGTTATTCTCCATGTGCTATTAGTTTCAGTTGTTATAAGGCAGTTGTGCCTTCTTTAGTTAGTTATGAGCTGCCTATATAAAGGCAAATCACGATGTATTATGTGTGGCTTTTATTCTAATCAAATTAGTTTCCAGTTTCGCTATTCTCTTATCCTTGGTTCTTAATTCTTCTACCCTAGGGTTTATCATTCTTACATGATATCAAAGCCACGATTTGTCTAATGGCTTCGAATCAAGCTAACAACTCCTCCTCTGCTCCTTCTCCTTCTCAATCGATATCAGTTTTGTCGACTGCTTCTCAATCGAACTTTGCTGTAGTCTCCAAAGCGTTTAGCTACATTCCGTTGAAATTGGACTCTAAGAACTATATCTTCGGGAAAGCACAAGTGCTTGCTACAATTCGTGCATTCGACTTAGTTTCGTTTCTAACTAAGTCTTCTTCTCTGTGTGAGAGTATGATAGGCTTCTTATTGTATTGTTATATTGCTGTTTATGTTGTTGCTTCTGTTTTGTTTATTGTTGTTAGGCAGTTATAAGATGTCTCGGTGTAGAGGCTTGTTGTTAAGACAGCTGCTATAAATAGCAGTGTCTTCTCTTTGTTAGTATTGTATTCATTTTGTAATTTCACTGGTGAATATTGAGAGTTTTCTTTCCTCTCTTGGTTTTCAGTTCTGAATTCTTTTCAAGCTCTTTCACTCCATCTAAATATGTTGCGAATCCAAATGGTGATGAGTTGATGATTAATCCTGAATATATGGCCTGGTTTCGGTCTGATCAGTTACTCTTTGGCTGGCTTTTCTCTATGATTACTGAAGAAGTCTTGGCGCAGGTGATTCAATGTGAATCATCTGCTGAGGTATGGCTCTATCTTGAAAATTTGTATGCTAGACAAACAATAGCCAAGTCTTTCCAATTGAAGCAGCAGTTAAGATCGGTTAAGAAGGGTGATATGTTGATTAATGACTATGTACTAAAGTTAAAAACAATTAGTCATTCTCTTGCGGCTATAGGAGAGCCTTTAAATGATAATAAATTGTTGCTTGCGATTCTAAATGGTTTAGATTAGGATTTTGATACTGTTGTTAGCTTGATTACTTACCAAATGGATGATATTGATTTGGAGAAGGTTCAGTACTTATTACTTATGCATGAACAACAGTTAGCTGTTAAGAATGTACCATCACCTGTAAATCAGTTTGATTCATTACATTCATCGATCAGTGTTAATATGGCATCACATTCATCTGGTGCATCAAATACTGGTAATACTGGTTATAACCGAGGAGGTTTTTCATCGCGAGGCGGTGGTTTTGGTTTTAGAGGAGGTTGAGGTAGAGGTAGAGACTCTAATAGGCGGATTTATTGCCAACTGTGTGGTAAACCAGGACATTTTGTTGATAAATGCTATTTTCGGTTTGATAAGAATTTTACTCAAGCTAATCAAGGTTTTTGTCGACCTTCTAATGTTGGTTTTAATACTGGAAACAACTTCTGTCCAAGTGGTGCTTATATGGCAACCTTTAGTGATTCTAGTGGAGGCTACACTCAGGACATGGGTTCAGTAACAACTTTACCTTGTGACAGTGTTCTAAAACCTTTTGCTCCTCATGAACACTGTTCTACAAACTCTTCTTTATCCAATCCAACCTGGTTTGTTGACTCAGGTGCTACAAATCATATTACCTCAAGCCTTCAAAATTTGTCTTTACACACTCCTTATCATGGTGGTGATAGAGTTACAATCGGCAATGGTAAGCAATTGCCTATAACACATGTTGGTACTGGTATTTTGCATACTCAATTGCCTCCTAATTTCTTTCTTTCTATTCCTAACATTCTGCATGTTCCTAGTACACAGAAAAATTTGCTTAGTGTTTCTCAACTTACTAGAGATCATAATGTGGTAGCTGAATTTCACTCTAATGTGTGTTTTGTTAAGGACAAATGTACCGGGAAGGTGCTACTCCAGGGACATCTTAAAGATGGGTTATATTCGCTTGTTTTAGCTTTATGTTCAGCCGTGAACAGCACTCCAGCTTCATCTCTAGCATCTTATCGTCTTAATTCAACCTGTGTTTCTTTGGATACATGTAATAGCAATAAATCATGTAATAGATGGTTTCATTTTCTCATGAACTGTCCAAAAATGTAAATGTAGCTCAGTATTCAAATGTTTGTCAGGATTGGCACAATAGGTTAGGCCATCCTTCGTTGAATGTTCTTCAAAAAGTATTGAATAAAATTGGAATTTCTTGTTCTCCTTCCAATTTGTTATTTTGTGATTCTTGTCGAGTTGGAAAGTTACATCAACTTCCATTTCCTACTCATGAAATTACAGATACTCGTCCTTTGCAGCTTGTATATTCTGATCTTTGGGGTCCAGCACCTATGTTGTCTATAGAAGGTTTTCGATATTATATAGTTTTTGTGGATGCCTACACCAGATACACTCGGTTATATCCTCTCAAGCTTAAATCTGATGCCTTGTTTGTTTTCGCTATTTTTCATAAGCTTGTTGAAGTTCAATTTCAAACTAAAATTCAAGCTTTTCAAATTGACAATCGGGGAGAATTTCGAGCTTTCTAACCCTATCTTTATGCTCATGGCATTCGGCCATGGTTTACTTGTCCTCATACTCATCAACAAAATGGTATTGCTGAAAGAAAATATCGGCATATTACTGAAATGGGCTTAACTCTTTTGTCTCATGCTCACATGCCTTTGAAGTTTTGGGTGGAAGCTTTTTCTATTGTTGCTCATTTGATTAACATTCTACCTTCGTCTTCAATTCAGTTTAATACACCTTTTGAAAGGTTGTATCACAAACCACCCAACTATCATTTTCTTCAACCGTTTGGTTATGCATGTTTTCCCTTTCTTCGTCCTTATATTAGGCATAAGCTTGATTTTCATTCTACCAAGTGTGTTTTTCTAGGATATAGCTCCACACAAGCTGGTTATAAATGTCTTCATCCATCTGGTCGAGTTTATGTGTCTTGACATGTTCATTTTAATGTGCATGAATTTCCTTATTCTAATATTTTTCCTTCAACTAATGCTTCAATTCATGTGCCGTCTGGCATGGCACAAAATAATCTGTCTTTAGATTTCTTGTTGCCTATTTCTTCTTCATCTTCTTATTGTAGGTGTCCTCGAGTAGCTCAATCCTCTCTTGCATCAGTGCTTTGTCCTTCTAACACTACTACATCAGCTGCCACATTCTCTAGTCCATCCTTCAACCCAATTGTTTCAAATTTCTCCTTACCAGCTTCTCCACCTAGAATTCCAAAGTATAAGCTTCCTCCTGCTCCTTCAATTCATCCCATGGTTACCCGCCTTAAAGCCAAACATCCTTCCTTTTCTACCTCTCCTCATGCCCTAGTAAGCTCACTTGAACCCAGTTCTATCAGTGAGGCTCTATTAGACTCGCGATGGGTTCAAGCTATGGAAGAGGAGTACAATGCTCTTCACTAAAATCATACATGGGACTTGGTTCCTTATTCAAAGGATATGAACCTCATTGGTTGTAAAGCCATCAGTTTCTTCTTCTGGTGCAACTTCAACTATTCCAGTAAACTGCGCGTTCGTGACAGAGAAACAACTAGAAGATTTTTGGTTGAATCTCGAAGTTGATTCCGATGTGCGAGGGGGTGAGTGTCAATTCAGATCAAAATGAGAGGTAGGTGGATTGGCTTGGCTAAGATTCTAGTGATTTTGTTTGGAATTGAGGACGAGCAAGCCAAGCGAATCCAACTGAATTCTGATAAAATTCTGTAGTCACGATGGACACCAATCCACAATAGCTGTCGACGCTGACCGGCGATCGGTGGTGGAAAGGAACAAGTAGCAAGAGGCGATTTCGGAAACAACACAGAATTGACGAGGTGACAGAGTCGAACTATTTCGGTGGTACGATCGGAGCCTACCGCGATCGTAATTGGATTCCAAGGACTTGTCGATCAAGGTGAACTCAAGGAGTGTTGTCTTCCTCCAACCCGTGGTCGGTGATTGGGTGAGAAGGAGTCCGTCGAAGAAGATTGTTGAATTCGCAACAATCGCGAGTAGAGTCAATTCTGGCCAGCAACAACAAAGATGGTGATGTTGGTCAATGATTAGGTGGTAGCTACATGGCTATGGTTTCAATTCGAGTTGAAGGTAGGGAAGTCCGTCTAAGTGATTAGGTCCAAATTGAGAAGACTTGAAGGCAACTTGGTTGGGTGGTATTTCCAGCGACTCTGGACATCTGGAAGGTGGTTAGGTGTTAGGAGGTGTTAATCTCCAGCAAGCGAGCACCCTCAATTCGAACTTAGAAGGCACAGCAGGTGAGTGACCCTCAGCCAATAATTTTGGTAATTATTATTTGGAATTGAAGGGAAAAGCAGGATCTGGTGATTTCCAATGCTGATGTGAGGCAATTGTCGCTTGGGAATTTTGGGCACTTCTATCCGAGTCTTGAAGAGGAAGGCGGACAGCTGAGGCCGAAAGAAAAGCCGCGGCTAGGAAGATCATTGAACCATTTCAATTCTGGCGAGCAGTGAAGGCGTGAAGTGGATGTAGGTCTGAACGATCCTGAATCTGTAGCATTCGTGAGCAAGCCAGGAGGCTGTTTATCCATTGCATTAGTCGGCTCTAATTGGCAATTCAATTGCAGATCAAAGTGATGCAACGGATTCAGCAAATTTCGTGTGAGAAGTGGATTCTTCTATCTTATCCAGCTCGTTAATTATTGGTGCTTGAGGCTGTGAGCAAATGGAAACAAAGGTTAATTTCAGCTTTGAATTTTGGTTAACTTGTTTGAAGAAGAGCGGTATGTATAGAACCCCTATCCCTTGGTCTTCCAAGTGTCATGTTCATGAGATGTTGGCCATGGGGTCTCAATTGCAGCTAAAGGATGCTGCATTTTCAATGGGATGTCCTGCTCTTGAAGCCTTGGGAAGCAGTGCACACATGAGACAGTCGAAGCCTCAATGGCAGCAAAAGAAGGCTGCATTTTCAGTTGGAAACAAAAGGAATCATGAGCAATTTAGCCAAAAAAAATCAGCAATGGGGAAAGTTGGATAATGAGTCCAGCCAAGTTGACAAGGAAACAAGCAGTGAGATACATGGAGCATGCAAGGAACTCGGTCGTATGCTACACGAGCAATTGCAGGAGTTTGCGATGATACTTACTAAGAAGTATCACTATAGCTTTCCTGCTGAATTTTTCAAGGATTATCACGGAAGTCTTAACAAAGATGAATTCCTTAAAATGGAGCAGCCGAAGGAGAAGTCAAGAAGAAGGAAAACGAATTCACTGCCTGCTTTAGATTTTGGGCAGCAGAATAAGTATTTTGATTTTAGCAGCAATGACAAGAAGGATGATTGCAATATCAGGCATAATTTTGGCGGTGAAAGGCTTTATCTAAAGGGAAACTATGATGATCAGGTGGTTAGGATAGCAGACCCAAAGGGACCATCTGATCCCTTTGAAAAAGAACTCCATGAATAGGAATATTCTAGCAAACACAAAGAAAAAGGAGTTGCTGGATTATTTGCATGTAATCAAGAGATTCCGATTGAAACTTTAGCCAATATTAAGGAAGTTGGCGTGGTAAATGAAGTGAATAAGTCAATGGAAACTTAGGATTCCGAAGATGAAAGAAAATTGCATGAGGAGATTGGGGTAGACAACACTTTACAAGAGCAAGAAGATGATGATCTCGGTGATGCACAACCTAATCTAGCTGTAAATCATGTTAGGGAGGAAGGTTGAGATGGAGGCCAAGTGTCAATCATTGAGAAATCGTTGGCTGGAATTGAAGTTGCAGCAGCTCCTAATGCTAATGCTCACAAACAACCTTGGTATGAGTATTCAAGGCAAGTCTACAATCCTCCATTACTGCATTTTGAGGATGTTGTTGATATTTTTGCAACAAAGCATGGTTGTGGGTTGAAAGGGAAGACAATAACTGCAACTATGGATGTAGATCTGCCACCCTTACTTGTATTGGACAATAATGAACTACTAATGGAGGTCACGGACACGGATAGTCTTTATGTTGGACTTCAAGTTTCAGCTACTAAGTATGTCTGTCCGGAAGTTGTTGATCATGTCTTTAGATTGGAGACCAAGCTTGATTAGATAACTATTACCGGGGGTGGTTGTATTGGGCTTGAACTCGATGAAATTTTCCCTATGGAAGTTTTGGGTTAACTTAGGCCTGGAATTGATCTTGAAAACCTAAGAATGAAGATGAAGAGGCCTAGAAGGAGAAAGAAGGAAAGAGGGATGAAACCGTTTGAGAGAGCTGGTATTGGGTGAGAGCAATGATCAATTGCTGAAGTTCTTGGGGACAAAAACTTTCTCAAGGAGGGGGGAATTGTCATAACCCGAGGATCCCCAAGCATAGAGTAGGAAATATAATAGTATTTAACTTACATGCATTACTATACTTTGTAATTTCCTTTCTTCTTTCTGTTATAGCTATTTGTTTTAGTTATAGGCAACTATAGTCATTGTTGTAACTGCACATTGGTGCATGTGCAGTGTTGTGAGGCTATATAAGCCACAGTTAGAGAGGATGGAACACATGCTTGAATTGTTTGAATGAAACTCTAATTCTGCCTCTCTACAATTCTCTCAAATCTCTTTCTCATTTCTCTCTACTACTCTCCCTCATTTCTCTCTAATTTCCTCCCCCATTTCCTTCTTGAATCATTTTGTTTCAGTTCTATTCAATCAGATCCTTCTGATTGCCAATTCCAACCCTATTATGAACCCTAGGTTCATGACAATAGGAACAAGTAAATCTAGGTTGTATGCCATGGCTTTGAAGGTAGGGCAAAAAGGCCTTGAATTCCCCCCATTATCAGTTTGTAATGCCCTAAGTTTGGTCTAGTCCTGCAGCTCAACAACTTTGTGGAAAATGGTAAAGACAGATAGAGCATCAGACAGTGATCTAAAAGGCGGCTAGTGCCGAGGCGTTAGGCGACCCCTGGCCGCCGCGAATACAGGCAAATTGGCACCCTAGGCGCTGGGCCCAATCGACGCCTAGCAGCTTGGGTCGCCTAATTTTCGAAGACTTACAAACTTACACTAGCCTCAATTTCTCTCTTGGCCCCAATTTTTGTGTTTGGATTTGTGTTCGATATTCTCCCTTGGCCTCAATTTCTCTCTCTCGTCACCGGCCAATCATCTCTTTAATTTCTATAGCCGGCTAAGTGGGGGCAACGACAGTCCGATCGGCGTTGGTGGGGGGGCAGCGGTGCAATCGGCGGATGCGAGTTTGAGAGAGAGTGAGAGTGAGAAGGTTGAAAATGGGGGTGTCCAAGGGGGGGAGAGAGAGAATGCTATTAAGAAAAGAATGAAAAAAATAAAAAATAAAATAAAATTTTCAGTAAACCCTTAACTAAGCCATTCTCTACAAGTAGCATACTCCTATGTGTTCTAAGTCATTCTTTACAGTTCTCTTAGGCATAATTTCCTAGGCCTTGCCTAGGCACTAGGCCCCAGACTGGCGCCCGACTAGCATCTAGCACGTTTTACAACACTAACATCAGACTTAAGTTTTAGTGGATATAGCCAGATACCTAGTGTATGTATCCACAAAGATAATGTAACATCGATGGCCTTCTATGGATAAAACAGGTGAAGGACCCCACAAATCAAAATACACCAATTCCAATGGTCTAGTAGATTTGATTTCACAATCAGCAAAAGGAAGCTGATGCAATTTGCCAAGTTTTCATGAATCACAAAAGGAAAAGATCAAATTGCGAAAAAGGAATATGAATTTTATTCAATACTAATCTCAATACGCTGGAAGATGGATGCCCTAATTCGGCATGCCATTGTTGACAAACATTATTACATTGGGCTACATTTGCACCATGAGACAACTTATGACAGAATGAGCTTTGTCTATTACATTTATTCAAAGGAAAAACAGTATTACTAGACAACAAAGACTTGCTAGAGTGGGTTGGAGTGCTATACGCAGCATGACCAAATGCTGGAAGCAACCAATATAGCCCATCTTTAAGGTGTCCCCGAAGTAGTACATGCCCGGAATCCTTGTCCTTAATCAAACAAAAAGTAGCATGAAATTCAGCAACATTATGATCACGAGTAAGTTGTGATACACTAATCAAATTCTTCTTCATACTAGGTACATGAAGCGTATTAGACAATGACATAATAGAAGCAGGTTGTGTTTGAGTATATAATTTGCCATAGACAACATTAGAAATAGGCAGAGTCTTACCATTTCCTATGGCCACTTTGTCTCCACCATTATAGGGAGCATGAAGGGAAAGATTGTTGAGGTTGGATGTAATGTGATATGTTGCTCCGGAGTTAACAAACCATGAAGAATCTGACAAAGAAGAAGGTTAAGATAGGTTATTTGGTTGCTAAGGAAAATGACTATAGTTAGCACCTTGCACCAATCCTATCTTGTTCATGTAGATTCCATTACAATCACTAAGAGCAGCCATATATGCTTTAGAGTTTGTCTAAACACCATTGTTAAACCGTCCAAATCCTTGATTACAAGTTCTCTGAAAATTCCTATCAAACTGATGATAGCATTTATTAGTAAAGTGCCCTAGTTTACCACACAATTGATAGTATATTTTTCTATTGGAAGCTTTACCTCGGCCTCCTCTATTAACATAACTACCTCCTCATGACACATAACCACCTCTATTGTTAACAAAATCACCATTTTGTGATGACTGTGAAGCCACATTTACAATCATTGAAGGAGACATAGTCGAGTCAAAATTATTTGAAAGTGACGACAAATTCTTGGATGTTAGTCTCTGTTCATGCATTAATAACAGATATTGCACATTCTCTAAGTCAATTTAATCCATTTGGTATGTAATCAGACTCACTATTGTCTCATAGTCATGATCAAGACCATTTAAAATAGCAAGCAGCAATCCCTTATCATTTAGAGTCTCTCCGATAGCTGCTAGAGAATGACCTATCGTTTTAATCCTTAGAATGTAATCATTCACAAACAATAAATCTTCCTTTATAGATCATAGTTGTTGCTTTAATTGAAATGATTTAGCAATCATTTGACGGGAGTAAAGGCTTTCTAAAGAAATCCATACCTTGGCAGATGATTCACAGTGAATCACCTGCGCTAGAACCTCTTCATCAATAGTGGAGAACCAATCAGCAATTGGTCTGATCTGATCCAATTCAAGTACTCTGAATTGATTGAAGATCCAGTGGTAGCTTCACCGGTTGCTGGATCTGACAGGTACTTCGGTGGAGATGGTGATTTATTGAGAAAAGACACCAAATCAAAGGCACGGAGAGTCGTAAAAATCTGTGCTTTCCAAAAAATATAGTTGCTTGAATCAAGTTTTATTAGAATAAAGCTAAATGCCTTAGCCATCGTAGAAAAGTCTGGCTGCAAGACTAGAGGGAAAGAGGAGGTGCGAGGTGATGAGGAGGAAGGACTACGATTTGAATTGAATGCCATTGAGATAAGAGCTACAACTCTAATACCATGTAACAAAACCCTAGGGCACAAACAGAGAACATGAGAGGAAGAAGAAGAAATATCTCTTAGGAATTTTACTAAATCAGAGAACAAAGTATGAATTACACAAAATCAAAAGAAGAGACGTCGCTATTTATATAGCAGCTATCTTATAGAAGGCACCTTATAACTGCCTAACTATAATAAAACAACAGTAACAACAACACAACATAGCAACATAACATTAAAGATACAATAAGAAGCCTGCTATGCTTTCACAGTGTGTGACAATTAGGTTGCACTCCATATCACCTCAAATTTAGTATTTCATGAAAGGACCAATCATATTGAGATTTACTGTCACTTTATCAGAGAAAAACTAGTTAAAGGTGTTATTGTCATTGAGTTTGTCAACTCCAATGATTAACTAACAGATGCCTTTACAAAGTCATTCATGGGTTCTCGAATAAACTACATTTGTAACAAGCTTGGCACATATGATATATATGCTCTCCAGCTTGAGGGAAAGTGTGAGATTTATGAGATGTCATAATCTTCCATGTATAGAATCTGTATATAATCAGTTGGTGATTAGATGAGAATTAGGGCAATTAGCTAGGTTGCAATTATCCTCAAGATCTGTAATTATCCCATGATTAGTTCCATCATTGATTATAATTAGCCCATAAATAATAGAAGTGAGAGGCTAATCTCTCAAGTTTTCTCTTCCAATCACTCTCACAACAATAATGTGAAGCAAATCAAAAGAGAGACATTGAACTTTGGGAGACAGTTATTCACAACAATGAAGAAAACTAAGAAGAGGGGAAAGAGGAAAATTATGATAAAGATGGCACTAATGATTAAGGTGGAGAGAGAGAGAGAGCTATAGATGGGGGGAGAACAAGAGAGGGAAAGAGAGATAGAGAGGGAGTGAGGGAGAGACAAGAGTGGTATCATGGCGGTCAGGTGACAAAGGAGAGTGATAGAGAACCAACATAGGGTAGGCAGTAGCCATGGTGGTGAGGGCAAGGAGAAAGAGAAGGGGGAGAGGTCGTAGAAAGGTTACTAGTCATTGGGACAACAATTGGTTGTATCAATGTTTTCAAAATCAAATCAGACATCAAACCAGCAATGAGAGTGGTTCATAGTTCAATGATTGGACTAAGGTTGAACTGAGGTTGGGTTGGTTGGACCGGCTAGTTTGGTTCGTACATCAACCAACACAAATAAAAAATTCATAATTCAAACTCTATATATAGTCCATACATCAACCAATAACATCTAAATTAGAATTCATCCTCAAGAAAGTCATCATCCGGTCCTTCCAAATTACCTAGAATGTCAACATTTGCAAAGTTTTAATCTGGATCAATTGAACTGCACCAGTTTGGATAGTCAATAGTTCAACTGCCAATTCAATGCCAAGTTGGCCGGCTTTTGAAAATTAATTTTTCAGTCAAACCAAGTCATTCTTCCCTCCAACTCATAGTCAGATCGATAGGTTCGGTCAAACTTTAAAAACATTGTGTTGTATATATTTGCATCTTTCAATATTCAATTTGTGAAATTTTAATTTTTAATTATATTTGTACAGTTTATATATATGCAATATTTTTATATAAATATATGTTTTGTGTATATAACTATATATAAGTTTTTAGTTATATTTTTGGGAAAAATGCATATGGTAGCCTTGAGGTTTAGAGTAATTGCAAATAATACCCCTAATGTTTGAGAAAATATGTCTATTCTCAACCTTTAACACCATGTTGCAACATTCGTCTACTATTACTTGACCTCAATTAAATATTTAAAAATACTAAAACACCCTTAAATTTTAACAAGACACTTTCTCTTGCTCTCTCATCTCTTTCTCTACCCTATCTCTCTCCCATTCTCGGTTGCCAATTACCCAAACCCACTCTTCCCTCTCTTCATGTCAATAGTTATGGCATCTCCATCTCTATCTTTTAACAATGGCTACTAGGAGTGATCGTAGTACTCTATTCCCTCTTTTCAATGGCAACATAGGGTGCTAGTTTGTGCTCATGACAGTGGCAAATAAGGGTTGGCAATGGTCGATTTAAGCGATTTGAAATGTGTTTTTCAAACCAAACCACTAGTGATTGTTTGGTTATCTTTCAAACCATGACCAAACCACTATGTGCTTCAAACTAGCCAATCCATAGATTGTTTGTGTAGTTTGGATAGTTTGAGCAGCTTGAAAAAACATAATGGTAATTAATGTGCGTGTATGCCATAAATAAACATAAAGATGTAAGAAGATTAATTTTCAATGTAAATAAAGAAATGAAAACTATTAAAAATTATTCAATCATTTATAACAAGTATGCTAATATACAAAGATACTTCAATTCTTAAAAATATTGAAATTTATCAATAATAGTTAGAATTTGTAAATAATCTTGTACATCTTTAATCTTATATTGTGATTTTGTTACTTTATTTAAGAATAAATTAAAATTCATAGCTTTAGGACTAAATAGAAAATCTAAAACATAAAAACTTTGTTTTATTAGGGTGGTTGATCAGTTTCTTGGTTTTCCAAAGCATAAAACCAAAACCAGACCGCTTTGGGCAGTTTTTTAATTTTTTAAAGCCATAACTGACTACTAGTTTTATGAAATCACAGTTTAGCTTTGTTGGTTTGACCAGTTTGGTTTTTCTTGCTCACCCTAAAGGCAAAGTTTGTCTTCTTTGATGTGTGACTCTTTGCTTTAGCTTCATTCTAGTGAAGTTGGGTCTTCAACAATGTCGCTTAGTGACTACTTTAATGTCGGGCCTTTCTTTCTTTTCCTTCAATTGTGGTTGAATGAACTCCTTGAGGTGAGTCATCTTCTTTGATGGCATTGATGAACCCTTGAGCCACGTGATCGAGCAACTTGCTCTATAATCTCAATCATTTGCTTGCTCTCTTACATGGATTGCTTGAAAATCTCATCTTCTTTGACAGCAATAATCAAGTAGCCACAGCTTGCGCTCTCCCCCCCCCCCCCCCATCTTCTTTGACAGCAATAATCAAGTAGCCACAGCTCGCGCTCTCTCCCTTTCCCCCCCCCCCCAACAAATCTAAGGCCTTATCATAGAACCCAAAGGTTAGCGGATTATTAGGGTTTGGTCTACTGGGTTTACCCTAGGAGAAAAGGGAGTGAGAAGAGAGAAACAGGGGTATTTTGTTCCAATTTTGAATGACAAAGGTTCTAAAATATAAGGGTTAGTATCTATAATTAAGGCAAATGTTAGGGGTGGTTAGTGCAATTTACTCTATATTTTTTAATTCCAAATATATTTGTGTACTTTTTTTGGATTACATATTTTTTATAATTGAAAAATATACTTTTATAATCAAAATATTTGAGAATGAGAGAGAGAGAGAGAGAGAGAACATTTTTCTGTGCCATGTCATCATTTTAACGGGGTAAACTACTGATGAATTATCTTAGAAATAATCAAAGACCATATGTCTTGATTGATACAAACAAACAAGAACATCATCCTCTTTTAAGGAGAGGATTATAAACAAAAAAGGAAGGAAATAAACTAAATATTGACAGCATCCTAATTTACATCCTTAACTTACTATATTTACATAATATTTACATGAAACATAAATCCTAGAATATTCTAGGATCAAGGCTAAATCTTCCTTAATTTGAGCATATTTCTAGCAGTCCCCCTTCAAACTGGCTTGTAGATGTCTTCCATAGCTAGTTTGCCAATAAGTTTATCAAATTGCTTCTTGTGAAGACCCTTAGTTAGAACATCAATAATTTGTTCAGTTGTTGGAAGATATGGCATGCATATTATTCCAGCATCGAGCTTCTCCTTGATGAAATGTCTGTCCACTTCTATATGTTTTGTACGATCATGTAGCACTGAATTATGAGCAATAGAGATGGCAGCCTTGTTGTCACAATAGACTTTTTATCGGTTTTGACTGAGGAAACTTCAGTTCTTCAAATATCCTTTCGATCCACATTCCCTCACAAATTCCATGAGCAATAGCTCTGAACTCTGCTTCTGCACTACTTCTAGCCACCACATTTTGTTTTTTGCTTCACTAGGTGACTATGTTTCCCCCAACAAAAGAATAGTAGCTTGAAGTAGATCTCTTATCATTAACACTTCCTGCCCAATCTGCATCAGTGTAGATCTCAACTTGCAGGTGGCCATGTTTCTTGAACAATAAGCCTCTTCCAGGAGTCCCTTTCAGATATTTTAGGATTCTGTAGACTACTACAAAATGCTCTGACCCTGGTGAGTGCATGAATTGACTCATCATACTCATTGCAAAAGCATTGTCAGGTCACGTGTGAGACAAGTAGATTAATCTGTCTACAAGTCTTTGGTATTGTTCCCTGTCATTTACTTCTTCAGCTTTGGCAGCATATAGTTTCACATTATGCTCAATGAGAGTTTCTAACACCCTGCAACCAAGTAAACTTGTTTCTCCAAGAAGGTCAAGAACATATTTTCTCTGATTAACAAAGATGCCTTCTTTGGATCTTGCAAACTCCATTCCATGGAATTATTTTAGGATCCCCAGGTCCTTGATTTGGAACTCCTTTGCAAGTTTCTGCTTGAGGACTGCAACTATATCTCATCATTACCAGTTAAAATAATGTCATCAACATAAACAATCAAAATTGCAACTTTACCATTTTTTGAGTGTTTATAAAATATAGTGTGATCTGCCTGACTTTGAAGGAAGCCATAACTGGTAACTGCGTTTCCAAAGCGTTCGAACCATGCTCTTGGGGACTATTTAAGACCATATAGGGATTTCTTCAATCTACATACTTTGTCACTCCTAAGTTTATTTTCGAATCCCGGTGGCAAACTCATGAAGACCTCATCTTCAAGATCACTATTAAGAAATGCATTTTTGACATCAAGTTGGTGTAGAGGCCAATCTGAATTTACTGCAAGAGACAACAGGACTCTGATAGAATTTATTTTTGCAACAAGAGAAAAGGTCTCCTAATAATCTGTAGACGATGAGAAAATTAAATCAGACTTATATTCAATTAGTCTACTCTTCCTTTACATACTTGGTCCCTATTTATCATGTACATAGATAACAAAAATGGAAACATAAGATTTAACCCAAGAAATCAGCCCCAAATAATCAGCCTAAACCTTCCAAATATTGTGATCTCAATCTTAATCTCTCACCACAATCTCCTCCAAATCCTCTTCAAATCATTATGGATTTCAACACTCCCCCTCAAGTTGGATCATAGATGTTGATCATGTCCAACTTGCAGATAAACTCTTCAAAGCTAGATCTTTGTAACCCCTTAGTGAATATATCTGCCAATTGTTCTCTAGTAGGAATATAGGTCATGCAGATTGTTGCTTTCTCAATTTTCTCCTTTATGAAATATCTGTCAACCTCTATATGTTTAGTCCTGTCGTGTTGGACTGGATTATGGGAAATACTAATAGCAGCTTTCTTGTCGCAGTAGAGTTTGATGGGAACCTCTACTGTGATATGTAGTTCCTCCAAAAGCTTTTGTAACCATAGCCCTTCACACATCCCTTGAGCAACAACTCTGAATTCAGCTTCAGCACTACTTCTGGCTACCACATTCTGCTTTTTACTTCTCCATGTTACTAGATTTCCCCAAACATAAGTACAATAGCCGGTAGTAGATCTTCTGTCTTCTGCTGGGCCTGCCCAATCTGCATCTGTATAGATCTCTATCTTCTTACTGTCTCATTTCTTAAAGAATAGACCCCGCCCTGGTGAGCCTTTCAGATATCTGAGAATCTTATACACTGCTTCTAGGTGACTTTCCTTTGGTGAATGCATATGCTGACTGACAACACTTACGGCGAAAGCAATGTCGGGTCTAGTGTGGGATAGGTAGATCAATCTACCTACTAGCCTCTGATATCTTTCTCTATCCACAGGCTTTCCACCGTCTTCCATTCTTTTTCCTACCTCAATTGGGGTATTGCTTGGCTTGCAACCAAGCATACCAGTCTTAGTCAAAAGGTCAAGAACGTACTTTCTCTGAGAGACACTAATACCCTTCTTTGATCTGGCAACTTCCATTCCCAGAAAATATTGCATTTGACCTAGGTTTTTTACTTCAAACTCTGTGGCTAAGACCTTCTTCAACCTCTCCTATGTTATTTCTAGTAAGTATGATGTCATCCACATACACAATCAGAATGGTCCTCCTACCATCATTGGATAGTTTGAAGAACATAGTATGATCTGACTGCCCCTATTGATATCCTTGATTCTTAATTACCTTCGCAAATCTATCAAACCACGCTCTTAGTGATTGCTTGAGCCCATATAGAGATTTCTTCAATCTACATACTCTGGTTTCTTTTCCCTCGTAAAATCCTAGTGGTAATGTCATGAATACTTCTTCCTCTAGCTCACCATTCAGAAAGGCATTCTTGATGTCAAACTGATGGAGTGGCCAGTCTAGGTTTGCTGCCAAGGACAAGAGAATTCGTATAGTATTCAGTTTGGCTACGGGTGCAAATGTCTCAGTGTAGTCAATACCATATGTTTGGGTGAACCCCTTTGCAAGTAGGTGGGCTTTGTACCGCTCTACTATGTCATCCGCCTTGTACTTCACCGTGAACACCCACTTGCAGCCCACTGGTTTCTTCCCCCTTGGCAACGTCATCACCTCCCAAGTTCCATTTTTTTCTAATGCCCTTATTTCTTCCATCACTGCTTCTCTCCATTTTGGAATCTCCAAGGCTTCTTGAATATTCTTAGGAATCTGGGTTCTGTCAAGGTTAGACGTAAAAGCATGACGCTTAGCAGAAAGGGCATTGTAAGATACAAATTTGCAGATAGGATGGAGGGTACATGAACGAGGTTGTTTTCTAAGAGCAATGGGTAAGTCATCAAGATTTTTTACCTGGTCGGGATTGGGTTTTGGCTCATGAGTATTTGGAGCTATCACCGGTTTAAACTCTTTTGATGCTTCAGATGCGAGAGTCTCAACGGGCTTTGATTTAGGTCTCCTTGAGTAGACAAGTGGCTCCTTGTCTATTTGTTCTTCCACATCTCCCCCTGAGTTCAAGATTCCTTATGCGTTGGACAAAGAAGGAGATGGAGATGGTATATCATAGGGAGCAGACTCAAAGATCGGTGTCTAAGGGACGAGCTTCACTCAAGGACTCCCCCTGAAGCGAGTAGTAGGGAGTATGCTCAAAAAATGTGACATCTAGACTAACATATAATTTATGTGAAAGAGGGTCATAACACTTGTAACCCTTCTGACTTGGAGAGTAACCAAGGAAGACACATTTGAGGGCTCTTGGATCCAACTTGGTACGTTGGGAGGCGTGAATGTGGACAAACATGGTGGACCCAAAAACATGAAGCGGGAGAGATGAACTGAGCCAAGAATTAGGGAAGATCTCCTGAAATTTTTGGAGAGGGGTTGCAAATGAGAGAATTCGACTAGGCATTCGGTTGATGAGGAATGCAGCAGTCAGAATGGCATCACCCCAAAAATTATTTTTCATGTGAGGTGAATAAGAGGGCACGAGCTACTCAAGAATATGCCAGTTTTTCCGTTCAGCAACCCCATTTTGTTGGGGGGTGTGAACACAAGAACTCTGGTGAACAATACCTTTGGCGTGAAGATAGGGGCCCAAAGAATGATTGAAGTACTCAGTGCCATTATCAGTACGAAGAATTTGAATTTTTGTGTGAAATTGGGTGTAAATCATAGTGTAGAAGTTCATGAAGACAGAACTAACCTCAAATTTATCATGTAGTAAATACACCCAACAAAGACGAGAATGGTCATCAATAAAGGTAATAAACCATTTTGTGTGGGTCCTATTGGGGACACGTGAAGGCCCCCAAAGGTCACTGTGAATCAAAGTAAAAGGCAGAGGTGGTTTATAAGGACTAGAGGGAAAAGTAGTGTGAGGATGTTTTGCAAGTTCACAGACTTCACATTGTAAATCTAAAAGATTTTTATTCGAACAAAGTGAAGGAAACAAACGTTTTAGATATTGAAAACTTGGATGACCCATTCGTTTATGCCATAACAATAGGTCACTATCCCTAGAACTAGATGCAGAATTACAAAAAGAAGGATGACACTGTTTACTCATGTGAGCGTCATCAAAGTAGTAGAGTCCCTTGCATTCCTTAGCACTGCCAATCGTCTTCCCCGATGATAGCTCCTGAAAGACACAATGGGAAGACAAAAGTAGCTGAGCAATGAGATTGGTTGGTTAGCTGACTAATAGACAACAGATTGCAAGACAAATTAGGAACATGAAGGACAGACTCCAAAGTAATAAATTTAGAGATACGGATACTCCCCTTGCCAGCTACCAGGGATAAAGTACCATCTGCAATTTTTACTTTCAAGTTACCGGCACAAGGTGAGTATGTGGAAAATAAATGATGGGAATCAGTCATATGATCGGATGCGCCAGAATCAATAATCCAGGGAGTACAACGCGAAGTAGTACTAAGAGCAGTCAAAAAAGTACCTTTGTGGGCTAAGGAACTTGATGAAGGAGGCGTAGAAGACTGACCCGAGGCTTGAAAGGTCAAAAAAAGAGCATATAACTTCTCAAGTTGCTCGGAGTTAAAACCCCCAGTAGGGGTTAACTGAGTATAATGGGCTAATTCTATTTGCTGTTCAGTCAAGACTTGGTACCCATGAGGTTTATTGGGCTGCCTGAGCTTCCAATCAGCAGGCTTGCCGTGTAAAACCCAGCAAGTATCTTTGGAATGGCCTGATTTTTTGCAATGGTCACAAAAAAGCCTTTTGTTTTGTTTCAGCCCAGATGCTGTGGAAGGCCCACGAGATGAAGGCCCACGCGATACAAGGGCTGAAGCCTCAGGCCCAGCCACACTCTTCTCCCTCAACATCACCTTCCGCCTACTTTCTTCTCATCGAATTTCAAAGAATACCTCCCGAATGGAAGGTAATGGCCGATGACCCAAGACTCGGCTTCTCACATCATCGAGTTCTCTGTTGAGCCCATCCAGAAACTCGTACACCCTCTCGTTCTCCATCTTCTTCTTGAATCGCACACTGTCACTCGTGCACTCCCAAGATTCTTCACAGCTAAGGTCCAATTCTTGCCATAAACCCAGCGTCTCCGTGTAGTATTCCGTCACTTCTCTTTCTCCTTGCTTCATCTGCCACAACCGAGTCTTTATCTCGAAGATTTGAGAGGCATTCTCAGCGTCAGAGTAGGTCTCGCAAACTGCTTCCCACACATCCTTCGCTGTCGGCAGGAACATGTATGTCTTGCCGATCGCTGGTCGCATGGAGTTGATCAAATAGGAGGTGATGAGGGAATTCTCAGACCGCCATTTTTGGAAAGCCGCTACCTCCTTGGAAGATGGTTGTTTGATCTCACCAGTAAGGAAGCCCAATTTGCCTTTGCCGTCGATGACCAACTTGATGGGTTGGGCCCATTCTCAGTAGTTCTTCCCATTCAGCTTCTCTACGGTAAGACAAATTGAAGAATTTTCAAACCCACCAGTCGAACCCATGGAGGGGATTATCTCTGATTCTCCCCCCTGAGTTACCGACTGGATAGATTCATGGCAGGTGGCCATGGCTTCTAGGGTTTTCAGAGTGACCTGGGCTCTGATACCATGTAGACGATGAGAAAATTAAATCAAACTTATATTCTATTAGTCTACTCTTCCTTTACATACTTGGTCCCTATTTATCATGTACATAGAGAACAAAAATGGAAACGTAAGATTTAACCCAAGAAATCAGCCCCAAATAATCAGCCTAAACCTTCCAAATATTGTGATCTCAATCTTAATCTCTCACCACAATCTCCTCCAAATCCTCTTCAAATCATTCTGGATTTCAACATAATCTATCTCATAAGTGTGGGTGAAGCCTTTAGCCACCATTCTGGCTTTGTACCTATCAACACTCCCGTTAGCCTTACATTTTTTTGTAAACACCCATTTACACCCTACTATTTTTTTTGTCTTTGGGCAGGTTAACTATCTCCCGAGTGCCACTTCTCCTTAGAGCATTCATCTCCTCTATAATTGCTAATTACCAGTTTGGATCATCCAGAGCTTCCTGTATATTCCTTGGCACAAACAAATGTGAAATCCTAAATGTGAAAGTCTTATGATTCTTTGATAGTCTGTGGTAGGAAAGATATTTAGCAATAGGATATTTAGTGCAACTTTTGACACATTTCCTAATTGATATAGGAACATCAAGATCAGAAATAGTAGGTAAATGATTGGAAATATTTAAAGAATCAACTTGGGAACTATTAGGTAAAGTGGAAGGAGGTGGACTAGAAGTTGAAGTGGGATTTCTTGAACTTACAGTGCCATTTCTCGGGTTTTTAGACTAGTTTTGTGCAAAATTGATATTCAAGTCTTTGTTCATTTGATGAAATCTCTTCCTGATATAAACTTGAAGCTCAGAATTTAGATCATGATGATCAGTTTGTAGTAATTCTCCCCCTGCTCGAGAAACCCCTTTACTTGGCATCAAAGAACCAGAATCTCCTAAGTGACCATTATCAGAAACATGTGATTCCTGAGTAGGATAGATTGCGTTTGGAAGGGGGACAGAAACATCCCAAAAATTGTCTTCATCTTCATGTTTCTCCCCCTGAAGGAAATTTTTGGAAAAATAGGGATTGTTTTCAACAAAGGAAACATCCATACTCACGTAGATATTTTTTGTGAGAGGATCATAACACTTATAGCCTTTTTTATGAGAGGTATAGCCCAAGAAAACACATTTGACAGCCCGAAAATCAAGTTTTGAGCGAAATTAAGTAGGTATATGAACATACACAGTACATCCAACTTTGACGAGGAGGTCTGAATGTAATCTAGTGTTGGGAAAAAAGTCTTTTAGGCACTCAAGGGGTGTTTGGTACTTTAATACTTTAGTAGGCATCCTGTTTATCAAATAGGATGCTGTCAAAACAACTTCACCCCATAAATATTTTGGAACATGCACAGAAAACATGATGGCACGTGCTACTTCAAGTAAATGTTTATTTTTACATTCAACAATGCCATTTTGTTAAGGAGTATGCCGACAAGTAGATTGGTAGTGAATACCTTTGGTTTTCAAAAAATCCCCCAAGTGCTCATTGAAATACTCAGTGCTATTGTCAGAGTGTAAAATACCAATTTTGGTTTGAAATTGGTTTTCAATCATAGTGTAAAAGTTTTTGAATAAATATTCCACTTCAGATTTTTTGTGCATCAAATAAACCCAACACAAACGAGTATGATCGTCTATAAAGGTAACATATCATTTTTTTCCAGATAGAGTAGAAATTTTAGATGGACCCCAAACATCACTATGAATTATGTAAAAAGGTTTGGATGCTTGGTAGGTTTTTGGTAAATATGTAGAAAGATGATTTTTTGCCAAGATGCAACTTTCACATTGAAAAGAAGAACAATCCATTCATTTAAATAATTCAGGAAATAAATGTCTCATATAGGCAAAACTAGGATGTCCTAGTCTAAGATGCTATAGCATAATTGTGTCTTGAGCAGGAATTAAACTAGTACTACTAAAGCCCTGAGCTTTTTTATTACCAGAAGAAATTTCATCAAAGTACTAAAGACCTTCAATCATCCTAGCACGCCCAATCATCGTCCCCGAGTTCTGGTCCTGAAATTCACAATGGGATTCAAAGAAAGTAACACGACAGTTAGAATCTTTGCAAAGTTTACTATTAGACAAAATATTGTAGGCCAAGTTAGGAACATGAAGGACAGAATTGAGATTAATTTTCTCTGTTAGTTTAATAAGTCCTTTTCCTGCAATAGATGAAAAACTACCATTGGAAATTCTGATTTTTTCATTGCCAGAGCAAGGATAATAGGTATTAAATAAATAAGAAGAACTAGTCATATGATCGAAGGTTCCAGAATCAATAACCCATGGAGAGGAATGTAGACAAGAAAGAGCTTTAGGTTTTCTACCTGTGTGTGCCAAGGAAACACTAGGAATACCAGATGAGGAACTGGATTGTAACAGCTTCAAGAGTTGATCAATCTGCTCTTTGTTGAAGGGACCTGTGTCAACCTTATTCGCAGTAGGAACCCCACGATTACTGCTCTTGTCTCCTTGCTTGTTGCTCTTCCAATTGGCAGGTTTGCCGTGAATTTTCCAGCACGTCTCATGAGTATGGCGTGGCTTGTTGCAATGGTCACACTAGACCCGAGGCCGCTCATTGCTCCTACGCTAGTAATTTGCAGCCTTATAGGCAGTAGTATCAGTAAACAAGGCAAAATTTTCAATCGACTCACCAACAGTTTTTTTGCCAAGCATGACACTCCTTTGGCTTTCTTCCCTTCTAACCTCAGCAAATACTTCACCAATAGGAGGAAGGGGAGATCAGCCAATAATCATCCCTCGCACCTCATCGAACTCGATATTAAAACCAGCAAGAAACTTTTAAATATGACCATCTTCAACCATTTTCTTGTGGTGGTTGCAATCTTCAGTAGATTTCCACTCATAAGTGTTGAAGAGGTCAAGATCTTGACACAGTCTCTTCAATGAATGGAAGTACATAGTAACAGAATCATCTCCTTGTCGAATCTCTCCCAGCTTTAGAGTCAACTCAAAAACCTGAGATTGGTTACCCAAGTCAGAGTACATCTGATTTATATTATCCCACAATTCCTTTGTAGTAGGATAACACATATAATTGGAACTGATATCTTCATCCATAGAATTGACCAGCCACGTCATGACCATAGAGTTTTCAGCATCCTAAACGAAGTGTGATGGGTCATCCACTGCAGGCTCCTTCTTGTCTCCAGTGATGTAGCCAATTTTTCCTTGCTTGCGGATATACATCCGAACAAATTGAGACCAACGAAGAAAATTATCACCATTTAAACGAATGGTGGTGATTTGGACAGAATGGGTGCTAGAATGGTTTGGCTGGGTTGCTGAAATTTTTGTTTGGATGGCAGCGATAGGGTTTAGGGTGGTTTCAGAAGTGATTTCCGACATAACTTATCACGTTGGGAGTGGAAAAACAAGAAGAAAAGGCAGAGTTACCAAGATCTGGGAGGTGGCTGTTGATGTAAGATGCCAGCAAGCAGTAGGCGGTCAAGGCAAAGAGGCCGCGAGCAATCGGTGGTGGCTGAAGCAAACACAACCGACCCAATCGGAGTGGGCGTCACCTTCCTAAAACGATCTCGCCTAGAGCGAACTTGCACTCGTAGGAGGTAGAAACAATCTGGCGGTTGATGATGGAGGAAGCGACAAAGAAGACGACCTTGGGTGGTCGTGACTAGTAGCCCTAAGATCGGCAACGACTGGGTGATCTGGGTGGCCGCGACCGTTTAACTGAAAGTCGTCGGATCCAAGCTTTAGCGGCCAATAGAGAGGCGCCGACGGTCGCGAGTTATGGCAAAGGGAAAAGAGCCTAGGGTCTCACAAGGAATGGATGGTTGTGATTTAATCTAGCTCTGATACCATCTTAGAAATAATCAAAGACCATATGTCTTGATTGATACAAATAAACAAGAACATCGTCCTCTTTTAAGGAAAGGATTATAAACAAAAAAGGAAGAAAATAAACTAAATATTGACAGCATCCTAATTTACATCCTTGACTTACTATATTTATATAAAACATAAATTTTAGAATATTCTAGGATCAAAGCCAAATCTTTCTTAATTTGAGCATATTTCCAGCAAATTGTTACGACATTCCACGATTGAAATTAAATTTATACTAAGCAAATTATATATCCTACTTTTTTTCTAATAAAAATTTATACTTTTAGTAATGTTTTAAATTTTTCTTTTTTTTTAATTTAGAACAAGGTATAAATTTATTTACCATATTTGTTAAGCTTAGAAAAAATGGGTCATACATATGTCATCATTTTTAGATGCAACATTAATGATAAAGACGAAGGGACAATAGCGTGTGAAGTGTTGAGGGTAATAAAAGACGAAGCGAAAATATTATAGAAGCATAGTAAAAGAAGGGCAAGCAAGGGGGAAGCCAAAATCACTCAATTTGCAATCAACAAAGAGAACTCCTATCTTATCGTTAAGGAGAGAGTGGAGAGTCATGGTGTCGTCCTCTTCTTTGTCTTCGTTGAGCAACAAACAGACATTCGATCCTCAATTTCTGGTAATAGCGAGCATTTTCTCTTTTTTCTCTAATGTAGCACATCCTCTTTCCCTTTTTATGTATCTCCTCTATCCTTTTTTCTTTTTTTCTTTTCGATATATAGGTTGATTTAGTCTTGGACCAAACCCTTGATCCCCTTAATAGAGCCCTTCCAATAGCTCGAAACTCTAGATCTCCATTTTGGAGATCCATTTTGTGACTTGGACCGTTCTAGGTCATTTTAACATGAAAATTGGGATATTCGACCCAATTTGTTGTTCCAAGGGTGGTATCAAGACCCTGAAATCGATGGTTATACAATCAAATTTGCCAAGACCCTGCAATCGATGGTTAAACAATCAAATTTGCTAAAGATCTTTAACAGCTTTGATTTATGTAAACCACGGCATCTTTTTGTGGAAAATATCCATGGAAAATAAGATTTTAATTAATCAATTTTGTTCATAATTGCAGACTTTTCTCTGTCATTTCACTATGTTCAATTACTAGGAAAACTTACCCAAATAGGACTTGTGATTTGTTATGTTAGTCTTTTTCTCAATAATTCTTTGATTGACTTTGGAATTCATCTAGATGTTTATTTGACACTATCTTGGGGCTTAATGTCATAATGTGAAGGATTCTTTAAAAATTTGGACTTTGATCTTTTATAAACTCAATGCAATTCAGCTGATCTAGTAGATGAGTCCAAAATTGGACTAGCCTTACCATACTTGACTGATGTAAATCCTTTATTGCAAATGAAATTATGTGAATTTGGATACTTTCTTGTCTGTTAAAAGAAGATTCTACTGGAATATCTTCATCTGCATAATACATGTAAAGGAAATTAGGTATGGCATGGGATATAATGGCATCACAAAAGGTATGTTCATGGATAGAAATGATTGGCAAGCTAAAGCCATGTAGTTAACCTCATCAATCGGGATTAAAGCTTCGTCTTGTTATTGTTACTATTGATGTTTGTATTATGTCTCCATATATTCCAGGAAAGAATTGTATTCTAGGTATTTTAGAAGGTTCTTTTACCTTTGCAGTTATTAATGCAAAGGAAATATGTTTTTCCTTGAACTCCATATGGAGGTGGTGGTGCATTATGTTGACACTTGGAAGTTGTGGCTCTAGCTTCAACCAATGCAATATAGATTATATGGTTTATATCTTGGAAATTGAGTTGTGATCTTGATGCAGCAATATTTTCTCTCATTTTGGCTGTAAGATAAAATAAGTGTGTTTCATCATCATGATTAAGTTGTCTGATTATGGATTTTTATTCTCTTTCCTTAGTATAGTTATTGGAAGTATAGGGATTTAGACATGTTTTAAGCTCAAATCTCTATTCTTATTGTCTGTCTCAGTTCCAATTTTGCTACTGTTAACTAGACAATCTATTTTAAAACATCTTCTAGTGTAGGTAGATCTATTATCTCTAAAATGTGGGTTGTTTCTGATGCTTGAAATTCTACAATAGTATAGATTCATTTTGGAGCATTGAATGTGAAGTTTTCAAACAACCAATCGCATGGTGTTGGTAATTTCTTTCCATTTTATGAATTGGATTTTTCTATGTGCCAAATGGTTTGTCTCATATAGTTCAACTATGTTTATATTATCTATATTTTTCATTTTGATATTGGTATAATTTGTAAGCAACTGCTTTCCAAGAGATTGATACATTAGCAGTCTGTCAATTCATTTTAGTGTTTTGAGGTTTTATTCTCAATGTTAAATTATCTAGTGTTTTTTTGTCAGTAGTGGAGACAAAAAAAAAAAGTGGGTCTTATCCTAAATATTATTTCTCCAACACAAGATTGGACTGGATTGCTCCTATTAGTGATCAAATAGGGTCAAAACATAATTTATAATGGATAAGCATAGTATTGGTTAATCTGCCTAACATTACTACTGTTTTTATTGCTATTTGGATGATTTGAGTGTGAATAAATCTTTAGGATATTTTCTTCTGTTCTTTTGGTTGTTTTCATCAAATATCTGGATTTCAACCAGCTTGTTAGCAGATGCTTAGGCTTTTCTATTAATCCATTGCAAATGACAAAATATTTACCTTTTTCTTTAACTAGCAAAAAAAAAAAAAATGATATAGGTCTTCCACTCTTTAAGTTTTAAAATTTTGCTAATTTGTTAACATAGTTGTCAAAGCTCGCCTCATCACCAATAAGGCGCAGTGCTATGCACGAGGCACTGCCTAGGTGAATGAGCCAAGTTTCTTTTGCAAGGTGCACACATCATGCGCCTTCAATATATAAGTGCATTAAAACCTTATTTCATGTTGATTTGTCATCTCAGATCTTGTTTCTTGTTGATTTGAAATATTCTTGTATATTACTAATAGGTGAGCCTGGTGGAGCAAGTCGGAGGTTCACTTGATCTCCCAAGGTATCAAAGGGTGAAAGGTGCCCTTAAGGCACTATGAACCTTATATCACCTCAGATGCTAGGGGCTAAAAAAGTGCTCGCTTGATTAAAGCAGAGTGCTAAATTTATAAAAAAGAAAAAGATATTTAATAGGAAAAAGATAATCAAACTATAATATATAACACTAGCACAAAACATAAGTTTTATAACAATTATTCAATATTTATATAAAAAAGTGAATGGCTTTAGATATTTATAGGAAGGTAAACAAACATACAACATAATATATAATATTCACACAAAATATAATTTATATAAAGTTATATAATATAAAATATTAACACACAAACAATATTATACACGAAGATATAAGTTACGTTGTTACATACTTATAGATATAGCAAACATAGATAAGTCTGCAACAATTAAAAGAAAGTGAAGTATCGAATGGTGCATGCAAAGATTATCACTACAATAAACCAAACTAAAGAGTTATATTAGAATGGGGATGGCTACTAGAGAGTCACTTCGTCTCTAGTGTTGGAAGGATCGGCTATGCACCATCACACACCAAGGGTTCTTGGCATTGGCTTGGTCTGACCTCTAACAACTGCTCTTACAGTTGCCTCTCTCAGATCTAAAATATTAGTAGGTTAATCAAAGCTACCAAAAATCAACAAAAATGGAGTAACTCACAGTGTGGGTTTCGATCAGTTAGGTGAACAATGGAGGAGACAGTTGTGTTTGCTTTTCTTCTTTTGTTTTTCCATTTTTCTCTTCATTTTACTCTTCCTACTACACCGAGAGACCTTTTACTCTTCATTTTACTACACCGAGAGACCTTTCGCATGCCTTCTGCAAACAACCCTTCACTTTCCTTCAAGTTTTCTTTTGATGTTGATTTGTTAAAGCTTATGTGAACACTTGTAGTACTCAATGTCTCAGCAAAGATGCTTACCTAGGCGGCGCTAGAGTGAAGGAGCCTCACCTAGTAACATGCAAGGTGCTTCCCCAACACCTTGCATTGCTCGAGCACCTAGGCGAGCCAAGTGCATGCCTTTGACTACATTGGATCTCCCACTCTCCAGGTTCCTTTGGAGTGATGTTCACTCACTGGGGAACTAATCACTCATGGTCTACCCTCTAGTGAATATTTTCACCAAAAAGGTTGTCACAGGCAAAGGACCACCCTCTTGATGACCTTTTCTCTATTAGTCTACATGAAATTGTGGTTATATATTGGTTGTGTCACTATGAGTTCTGCTTCATTTTTCTTTCTTTCATATAATTTCTTTTGCAATTAAGAACAGACTAATTGTTTCTTGTAATTGTTTTTAGTTGTGTGTTCTACTCTATGTTTTATCTTTTTTATAATTTTTGTTGCAATTTAGAAGAAATTAATTGCAAAAGAAACAAATTGTTTCCTATAATTGTTTTTCACTGTGTGTTCTATTGATTTGTTTTAATCCTCTAATTTCTTTTATAATTTAGAAGAAACCAATTGCAAAAGAAATTAGAAGAAACTAATTGTTTTTTGTTGTGTTCTACTATATTTTTTTTCTTTTCTCTAATTTCTTTTGTAGTTAGAATAAACTAATCATTTTTGTACAATAATATCAGTTGTTATTATAGGGTTAGTTATTTGTTATTTATGATTTTTTGAATTTGCATCTACCTACTTATAGGTACATATTGAAAAGCATGGTGCATAAGTAGTTTATAAGAATTTTGAATAAACGTGTCTCATGTGCATCAGGTTTGTGCTTCGCCTTGCACCTTTGATAACTATGTTATTATAAAACTTTGGTTGTGGATTGAGTAATCTCCTCAACACTTCTAGTATTGAAGATATTACTTCTTATTGCAATCAGTTTTAAACCTAAATATGGAGGAGAAGGATTGTGTTAGGCGGTTGACAATCTATGTAAAAATTCTTAGGATCTTATATAACCCCTAATTATATGATTATGTTATATGTACTGTTTTGTTAATATGTGACATTATATACATGTAATATGACAATGTTATATGATTACAAATTGATGCTATATTCCTTGTCTGATATTCTTTGATGCTATTTCAACCATCAAGTGATATATTATACATGCTGTTGTAAGATTTTTCTACTCTAGCTCATATTTTTCTATGTACCCTTAAAATAACAACGTACCAAGCATGTCTTATAGTTGTTTTAACTTTAATGGAATCTTACTATCACATAAACTACTAGATGTACTTTTCCATTTTAACCCTGTTGCCTTAAGTCTACGGTAATATCCTCATTAATCTCTCCATCTTTTAAATAACTAATCCAATTTATCTAGATTTATCTTTTCTTACTAAGACTTGATCTTATGCACTTAAATTTTCACTAAACTTACATTCTATATATTTGGTTCTCACTCTACTTAATTTAAAATCCTTGGATGCTAAAGTGACCCTCCACATCTCAAGCTTAGTGGTCACACTTTATTTTGTCTCATTCGACAACACAATGTCATTTGTAAATAACAAACACCACAGTGCCACATGTTTAGTGAGTTCATCTATTACTAGGCCAAATAGATAAGGACTTAGTGTGGATCCTTTATCAATCCACAGTGCCACATGTTTAGTAAGTTCATCTATTACTAGGCCAAATAGATAAGGACTTAGAGTAGATCCTATATCAATCCCATGGTAATTGGAAAAGTATCAGTATCTGCTCCACATGTTCTTACACATTTCTTCTCCATGATATATGTCTTTGATAACTTGCATATAAGCAATTTGGACTCCTTTCTTCTCTAAAACCCCTCCATAAGACTTGTCTAAGAACTTTTATCATAAGCTTTTTCTTTTAGACCTATAACCTTGTCATAAGTTTTTTCAATGTACTATTGCTCATAGTTTTTTAATGTCCTTTCAGCTACAATATGCTGATATGATTTATGAAAGGGGCTGTTTTGCAATGTCATCTTGGGGTACAGAGGATGCACGAGTAGCCATTGAAGAAATCATATCGATATCACATCAACTGAAACTGATGCTTCACAATCTGCTACCACCTAATGATATTCAACAACCACTTCACCACCCTCCAGTGGAGGAAGCAGATCCCAATCGCTCAGAGAGGAATAAGAAGCCCTCAAGAAACCTACAACTACCTAATGATGCCAGTCAACAACCACTCCAGCATCCACTGGTGGAGGAAACAGGTCCCAATCATCCAAAGAAGAAGAAGAAGCGCTCACGCAGTGAACAACCACTCCAACACCCGCCGATGGAGGAAATGGGCGCTAATCACTTGAAGAGGAAGAAGAAGAAGAAGCCCTCATGCATTTGACTTTGGTTCCTATAATTTGACAACATATATGCTATCTTGCTTGCGTACATGGAGGTTTGATATGGTTACATGTTTTTATCTATAAGTGTGGTCTATGTTTACTTTTTAAATTGCTTACATATGATATTGATAATTTTAGAATTAAATGTGTTGCTCTAATTGTTGATAAATGTTTGAATTTCTAGGTATTTTTGGTGTTCCCTTTCAAGTAAGGGCATGATTTTCAGCTGCTGAGCTTGTATGAAATACATGTGTTTTATGTGGTGCCCTGGATTTGTAACATGAGTCTTGAATATTTTGTGCTTACCTTTTCTTTTAATTATATTGTGATGTTAGGGGTTTGTTGATTTTTAGGTGCTTCGTGTTAATTTAGTTATTGATTGAATAGAAAATGGATGTGTTGTTACCATCAGGAGTTTCTCTTTGGCAAAGGATTATTATAACAGACTTGTGTTTGAGGTATGTCTTCTTTCTTTCATTACTTTGGGAGTTACCAACTTTTATTCATCGATCTGAATTGTTTTTTTTTTATTTTTTTTTTATCTCTGTTAACTAGATTTATTTTTCTTTCAACTTTTCTTAGAATGCAAGCATAATGGCATAATGCTTATTTTCCCTTGCTATTGATTACTGTGGAAAATTGATAAAGAGATGCATTAGTTTGATTGAGGTAGACATTACAAGCCCTTAAGCAAAAATGATTGCCATTTGGGAAAAATTGTGATGTCAACTAAGAATGCTTTTTTGACCCAAGATGCTAAGGGGCTGTGGTGTTTCAGTTTTTAGTTTTTGGTTTTTAATTTTTAATTTTGAATTTATTTTTTAATTTTGTGTTTTGAGTGTTGGTTTTGAAATTGTTGAAAATATATTTTTTTATCTGTAGCGTTTTTTTGTATTTTGAAAATTTTGAATGTATTTATAATGAAAATAGTCAAAATGACTTTTTATTATTTTGAGTTTTTTTATAATTTTTTATTTTTAAAAATATAAAAATAAATATAATTTTACTGTTTTAAAAAAATTAAAAATAATCTGAAAATAGCAAAAAAAAATCAGCCTTAAATGATTACTGCTACCCGTAAATTTTTGTTACTTGTAATTTTTAATGAAATTCATATCTTTAGGATGAGTGTTGCACGATTTCTTATGCTTGTGTCTTTAATTATGGAAAAAAATAAATTATAAATTGGGATTTTAATTCTTACATGAAAAAAGAATCGAATTTATGATTTATTAAGTTACATCGATATCATTTGTCTTTATGTTTCAAGGGCATGAAATCGTTCTTTGGGAGTAAAAATGAAATTCCTTATCTCAGGGTTCTCGCAATTTAACTTTAAAATTTTTACAGAGAGATTAAATCATAGAATCTAGGGTTAAAGTTCAAAAATAAAATCTATAAGTAACTATATAACAGTCTACAATTCAAGATTTTAAAATTCTACAGTTCAAGATCTCTTTAAAAGTAACTCATACTCCCCTTCATCGCACGGCTATGAAATTCATGCCCTTGTACTTTAGTTAACAAGCTGAAGCCAATGCAGTGACGCATGGTTTCAAGTGGTCAAAGTAAAAGATAGATGGTTGTCAGCAGACACCAGCTTTTTAAGATTTGCTACATAGATTTTTTTATTACTTGGTTTGTTTGGAAAAACTTGTTACGTAGAATTATTTAAAATCAATGTTCTGAAAATAAAGGGTAGGGATATATTATTTAATAGTTAGATTATGGTTCAATAATGATCTAATTAGGATGTATTTTAATAAAAAAAATATACATATATTAATTAAAATTGTTATATAAAAATTTTAAAAGTAAAATTTATCATATAAGAGTAAATAGATTTAAAAGTTTAATAAGTGACATTAATTATCATATAACTAAAAAAAATATACAATAATATTAACACAAATTTATGATAAACGGAAAGTAAAATCCATGATTGAATTTTTGAATTGCAAATCAAAATTAAACAAAAAATTGTCCATATATTAACAAAACAATATATTATATTCAAATAATAAACTTCACCTCTTTTCAAATATCTTAAATTATTATATTTTTTAATATTAAAAAATAAAATAAATTTATTATTATATTTCGACAACAACGCATGGAATAATTATTTACATCATTTTTTAATGGTCATAGCATGACTTTGTTATTTGTAGGTGTCTCTAAGGTTCATAATATTTTCAAATTTAGTACGATATCATGTTTATTTTGGGTATGACTTTATTGTTTCACCAGATTTGATATATTCTTTTTTTAGACACATTCTGTGCAAATATGCTTACACATAGAAGTTAGCTTTGACTTTATTTTATTTTATCGACATACGCTTATACATAGAGGCAAGTATTTTGTCTTTCTTATCGACATATGGACTTTTGTTTTTAATGAACGTGTGTCAATTTATCTATAATTTTGTTATTGACATGGATAATTATATCATAAACATAGAAGGAAAATGCTTTTAAAAAATGAATATTAGCTATTTCCACATGTAATATGATGTTTAAACTGCACATCCAGTTTGTTAGTCCCAATGGCTAGGGTTATCTTGGTATTGGGATTGATGTTGGTAACATCCCAATATTTTAGGACTTTGGGTTCTCAAATGTGTTCCTCAATGATTTATAAAAAAAAATGAATTCGAGAACAAAATTTATTTGAGAGGGGGTGAACCTAACACTTCAAAATTTTATAGGATTTTTGGAGGGTTAATTTAAAAAAAAAATCATTAAATGACTATTTTGACAATTTATTTAGAAATTTTGGGTATGGGTACTAGTATTAGTTCCAGAAGCTTTCAAGATTTTGGAGTGTTATTTTTTGGGAAAAATCAGTAAATGGATGTTTTTGATGATTTATTTAGGAATTTGGGTATTAGTATAATTATCAAAGTCTTATGAAATTTTTGAAGAACTAATTTTAGAAGAGAATCATAAAAAATGAGCATAATTGACGATCATTCAAAAATTCTAAGTTATCAATATGATTGTTCAAAATTGTGAAACTTCAATAGGTTTGAAAAGAAAAAGTAATTTTTATTAAAAATAATTTTGAAAATGATCTTTTAAGAAAAGGTTATGAAATTGGTTTGGAGATAAGTTAATTGGTAATTGAGTATTTACATGTTATGAAATAATGAGACTTGAAAATTTATTTAATTTAGTGACTAAGTGTGTAATTAAATTAGTATTGGATAATAGTAAGCTTTGACTAAGATAAAGATTAAATGAGTGGATATAGTAGAGATGGCAAACGGGTCGGGTCGGCCTAGCCTGGCCCGCCACCAAGTGGCCCGCGGGCCAAGTGGGCCGGGCTAAATCGGCCCGCTTAAAAACGGGCCAGCAGATTGCTGGCCCTAGCTCAGCCCTACACGGGCCCGCGGGCCAGATGGGCCAAACGGGCCAGCCCAGCCCACCTAGATTTTTTTTTTTTTTTTTTTCTGTTTGATACCATTTTTGGCCATTTAGCCCACTTTGCCTACGTGGCCCACTTCCGTTTACCTACTTCCTTCTTTAGTTGCAGGCCAATTCCCTTACACCTACCATTCTCAAAGTTGTAATGTATTATATTAGAAGTTACAAAATAGACAAATAATTTTACAGATATTTAAAATAATTAAAATTAAATTAAATAAGAAAATAGCAGCCACTGCAACTAAAATGCTGCAAGGTTACACATTGTATCAAAGAAAGTGATATGTGGCAGTAAACTGATAAAGCAATCCAATCACAAAACATTCAACTATCTAACCAGAGAAGCAATTAAAATTACTACTACATAAGCATACAAATTCCAGATGAAAAAAAACAATATGCTCAAAGAACCATTTCTGGAGGCCAAATTACAAATAAGAAGAAAAAAAATAATTAAAAATTATGTCTCTAATCTTCATTATCTTCATCAACAACAACATTTGAGTCTTGTTTAGAAAGTCTTACATCATCAATGCTTGACTCCTCCTCATCATCATCATCATCTATAATAAAAAATTACATATGTTAATTATTTATCATATAAGAGAAATGTTTAATGTTATGTTAAATCCCAGATATTAGAAAGTTTAAAAAAAATTACCTCCAAAACCATGCAACCAACTCCGTGTGCACAATAGAGCTTGAACTGTTTCATCATGCAAACGACTTCTATACTTGTTCAAAATACGAGATCCAATGCTAAAAGCAGACTCCGATGCTACAGTTGTTATCGGAATACTCAATATATCACAAGCCATATTTGCAATAATTTCCCCTCTATTAGCTCGCTCTCTCCAATATGCCAAGACATCAAGGCTCCCGATATTGGAATCCTTGGCTCTTCCAAATAAAGATCAAGTTGGGGTTTTCCGGCATCGTTAGAAACTTGGCAATCAAATGCTTCAAAATCCTATCAAATAATCAAAAAATAGTCAACCAAATATTTATATCAATTATATATGAACAAGTTTTTTAAAAAAATATAGACTTACATCATATATATTTTTTGACTTCTTTGCTTGTTCACCTCCAATGGAAATTTGTGATCCACTAACATTTGAGCAAGGCATCGAACTTGAACTTGATAAACCATTGTTAACATATTCACCATAAAACCTATACAAAGCCGTCTTCACCCTTTCCAACTTCTCTTCATAGTTATAAGGATTGAGCTTTGAATAAGTGTACCTCAAAAAGTTAAACTTCTTGGTTGGATCAAGAATCGCCCCAAATGCATGAACTATTCTATAATCACTCCAATACTTATCAAATTTTTCTTTCATCCTTGCACTCATACTTGCAATCAACTCATCATCATTTTCCAAGTTGGAAGTCAATAGACACTTTATCCTCCAAATTTCCCCAAAATACAAATTAGATGTAGGGTAAGAGGATCCAGAAATCAAATTAGTGATAGTATAAAATGGCTTTAAAAATTCACAAATTATCTCCCCTCTTGTCCACTCATCACTTGATGGGCACCACCTATAATTTTTATCACATAAGCTTAAACTATGAAATGCACGACGATACTTGAGTGCACTCTCAAGCATTATGTAGGTGGAGTTCCATCTAGTGACAACATCCGGTCTCAACCCAATTCCTGTATCAATTCCACCAACTTGCTCAATACATTGATAAAATTGTCTCATCCTAACTTCTGAACCCCTCACATAATGAACATTTTGTCTTATTTTATGCAATGCCTCACTAGCTACCTTCAAACCATCTTGAACAATAAGGTTCAGTATATGAGCACAACATCTAATGTGAAAGAACTCTCCATTAAGCAACAAAGTATTCAACAAATTTAAATGTTCTTTCAATATATTTTGCATGTTGTCATTTGAAGTGGCATTGTCCAAAGTGAAAAAAAAAATTTCTCCAATCCCCAATCCTTTAAAAATTCCAACACCTTCAATGATAATTCATGTCCACTATGTGGTGGCTTCATATGAGCAAATGACAATATCTTACTATTCAACTTCCAATTGCCATCAACATAATGAATAGTAAGAGAAATAAATCCATGATTAGTGCATGCAGTCCAAACATCAGAAGTCAAACAAACTCTACCAGGAATTTGGGCCAATTGTTGTTTTAACTTCTCTTTCTCTATTTTATATGTTCTCAAGACATCCGCTTTAGCAGTATTTCTACAAATAAACTTACAATATTCATTCAGAAACTTTTGGTAATTTCTAAACCCCTTCCACCAACCATATTAAAGGGAGCACCATGTGAAATAATCATCTGAGCAATAAGTTCACGATTTACTTTAGGGTCAAATTTTTTTCTCTTCAACTTCCCTTCATAATCAATAAGCATATCTCCCGCATCATTATACTTAGAAATCATCATACATTTAGGAATATGACGACTTAAATGAGAGGTTCCTGATTTAGATGGACATGAATATTCTTTACCACACCCCTTGCATTTACACCTTGGTTTGCCATCACTACCAACACTAATTTTCACAAAATGGTTCCACACATCAGAGGTTAAAGTCTTAGGCTTTTTTATTGTGATTGTGATATGGATTCCTCATTAACATTACTAGGGATTCCTCTCGAAATTTGATCATCACCATCCATTCTAACAAAAGAATCCACACTGTAAACAATTAAAACAATTCATTTTAAATTATGATCAAATTTAAAAAATCCACACTGCAAATAATTAACACAAAATTAACACAATTCATTTAAAAGAATCACACTTGGCAGGGGAATAAAACTTGAACTTACCTTTAGCTAGGCTAGGCAACAGTAGGCAGGTTGCGTGAGAGCGCGGGCAAGCAGCAGCAGGCAGTGAGCGAGGGGCGCGGGCAAGCGAGGGCGAGACAGAGGGCGGGCGAGGGTGAGAGCGAGGGGCGAGGGCGAGGAAGAGACAAAGGGTGAGGGCGAGACGAGGGTGAGGGCGAGGGCAAGGGCGACAGAAGGCGAGGGCGAGACAGAGGGCGAGCGAGGACAAGCGAGGGCGATGAGCGAGGGCGAGACGAGGGCGAGGGCGAGGGCGAGGGCGAGGGCGAGACGAGGGTGCAGGCGAGGGCGACAGAGGGCGAGTGAGGACGAGTGAGGGTGGCAACCGGTGAGGGCGAGGGCGAGGTGAGGGCGAGACGAGGGTGAGGGCGAGGGCGAGACAGAGGGCGAGTGAGGACGAGCGAGGGCGGCTACCGGCGAGCGAGGGCGAGGGCGAGACAGAGGGCGAGGTGAGGATGAGGGTGAGGGCGAGGGCGACAGAGGGCGAGGGAGAGACAGAGGGTAAGGGCGAGGGCTGTTTGGGGAGGAGTTGTGTGGCCGATTAGCAGGCCAAGCGGGCCGGGCCAAATCAACCCGGCCTTAAATGGGCTAGCAAAATGATGGCCCTAGCCCGGTGCCGGGCCGGGCCCCAACGGGCCAGCCCGTCGGGCCAAGCCCATTTTGCCATCTCTAGGATATAGAAAGACTTATGTGTATGTGTACATATATAATGATGGAAAATTTTCCTTAATTTTTCTCTTGTACAACGAAAATATGACATAATATATTCTCAATTCTCTTACAAAACGTCTAAGCCCATTTGCCCAAAACAAGATAATTTATCAAAATATGACAATGCCCTCCTTAAACACAAACACACAAAATCGCCTAGGCATCTTTTGGTCAGAGGATCTCTGTACACACCATCTATCTACAAAGGTGCAGACTCAGCTAGTCTGGTCCTCAACAAACACTTTGCCCTTACTTGAAATGATGTAAAGAAATGGTGAGTTACAAGACTCAACAAGCATAAAGAACAAAAAGGTTACAGAGCTGAGGGAATAACCTAGACCACTTGCACGACACGTACACACCCATATACGCATCCATACCATGAACCACAAGCCATGCAATAAACTCATAAATAAACATGCACATAATGGTTCTTGGAGCCCAGATAAGACACACTGGCACTCAAGTCCCTAAATCCAAACATGTTTGCTGTCATGAACTAGCAAGCAAATCAATATGAGTCGCTGCTCCAAAATCCACACCACGTGCTCCAATCCTCATACCAACATACCAAGCCAAAGCTCCCACAACAACAACTGAGTTGAAGCTTCTTCAGGACAGTCCTCCCGTCACTCAAGCCTGTTGATGTACATCCCGCGGATAAATTCGTCGCACGTAACAAAACTATAAAATGCAACACATATGAAAATGCAATGGTGTAGTAAGCATAAACATGATACAAGACCCCTATAAAACCATACATCAAAGTCATGCTTCGTCCACATAGTAATACACATGCAATGCAATGCTCATGCACAATCTTAATCATTCTAACATGCCCATGCCCAAGCATTCGTAGCATGTGGCCCCCTAGATGCAACCCAACCCCCAACATCACAATAACATGTTGTAAAATACAAACAAGGCAGGATCAGTCGACAGACTCCCGAGTATCAGTTGACAGTTTGTGTCCTAGGGGCAATATGTCGACGGCTTGCCCGAGTCGGTTGACAATTTCCTCTCACAACACCAAATAGTTGACAGCCATACCTAATCGATTAAAAGCCCCTGCATCTAGCAACCCGAACAACAACATAAAAGACCCAAATCACATAGACCAACATGCATACACCCAACTAGAGCCTACTCCAACATGGTTAGGCATCATTGCATGAAGAAAAATAAGGAGAACCGAGCCCTATCCAAGCTCTTAGAAGAAATATAACAAAATTGCCCCTTAAAGGAGCTCACAACTTGAGAAACTCAAATGAAGCTAGAAAATAGAGAATTCAAACCATAAAAAGGGCAAGAAGGAAGAGAAACTTGCTTTCGAAGGAAAAAAAAGATATCGAACTTGCATCTAAAGGCAAAGGAGATATAAAATAAAACTTGTCTTAAATATTTTTCTTTAAATCTCTCAAAGTATTAGGGTTGCCGACGTCACAACTCAAGCTTCTTCTAAACAAAATTAAGGTTCGCAAGGCAAAATAAATACTAATTTTAAATATTTTCAAGACCACATTTTATTTAATTTAAGATATTTTGCACTTACCTTGCTCACGCTGCTTAGATTTTTCTCCAATTTCTTCCTTAATTTCTTCTCCACACGCTGTCAACGCTTCCTATTTCTTCTTATTTCCCCTCTACTTCACTTCTCCATTTATAGTTATTCCGATCCATTATTTCCCTCAATTTTATCGCTTAATCCCATTAATTTCACCCAAAGCTTTTGCCACTTAATTGCATGCATTCTGCCCACGAAAATCACTTGGCTAGGGATTGCATTGCAAATTGAAAATCCAATTCTCTATTTCATTTAGATAATTCTCTAATTGCATTTACATTCTCAACACATCAAATTAATTAACGTTATGATACCGAAAATTTAAAATTAATAACTTAAATCTTACTCGATAAGGACGATTTCATCCCTGAGCCCACGCCGGACCTTTGATTTATCCCAAAACCACTTCAGGATTGATCCTTACGAAAAAATGGAGCCCCTTTAGGGTTCCATTGACTTCTCGGGAGTCTCTTATGACGATTCAGTTTTTCAGCCTAAATCATAGTTGTATCGAAAATTATCTCGATTCCAATTTCTTTTAATACCATAAATCCTATCTTGGAACACTTTTCAAGACCATATCATTTTTCTTAGACATCTTTGTTCTAGGGCATTCCCTACAGTCGATTTGATCGCTCATAATTGTACCGAAATTACCCTATAATCTCAATTTATCTATAAATTGCATTTTTGCTCCAAGATAAATTTCTCTTAAGTCCTTTTAAAATTCTTGAGTATTACAGAAATGATTACTCAATTATATTTTTTAATTTAGTCGATTATACTTTAACATCTACTCGATTATAAATTTTGAATATTCTATTACACTAAAAGTCCAAATATTTAACAATTCACTGGAGAAGTAATACTCAATTACAATTTTGATTTACCTTGAGTATACTAAGATATTTACGTGATTATAACATTGAGTACTCAATTACACTGACACTCTAGAGACTTGACATATCTTCTGCGAATTAATAGTTGATTACAAACATAGATTTAGTTGAGTATTCTTTCATACTTACTTGAATATTGTAATGACTCATATTTTTTGGAAAATAATATAGTAAATAATGTATGTATTTAAGGTGATCCGTTGTAACACCCTGCTTTTTCTCTTACCGAGCGTCACTATGCTGGGGCCCAAAATATACATAAATTATTTTTTCTTTCTTTCTCGGTACATAACTTAAACCTCAAGTACCGAATGCCAAACAAAATCCCTGATCGGTGTTGTCGAACACCGATAGATTAGATGAATAATGATTCGGATTTGCAATAAGGGTGCAACCCAAAGTCGTCTCCCAACGAACCTCAAACGGATCTGTTAAAACAAGATTAAACGAGGGGGGTTGTGATGAAAACCGAAATATAAACGTTCAAGAATGAAACACGATGAAGTAAAACGTAACCCACTACAAACCCTACCTCCTTACCACGGTAATCCTCGTCTCATTTATGAAAACAATCTGTTTTGGTTTGATTTTCTTTTGATTTGAAAAACTCTTCTACAATCTTAAAAGATTAAATCCAATCGAGCAATCGCTCATACAAATATACCGTTTCTTTCTAATCAAAGCCTCAACCGAGTAAGTCAATTAAAACCATCCAAAGATCATGCATGTATTCACACAATCGCATAAAAGAAACATACATAAACTTGGAGAAGGAAAAGAAACAAAATCATCAATTAAAACATGAAAATCGAGTTCCAAACCAGATTCAACAATATGATCGAGACTCAAACCGGGCAAGGGGTACGAGAATGTAGCGAATCACAAACGAATTATCCTTCCATCTTCTTGGTTGAAATCGTGAGAAGAATCCCCAAAATCGGCCACTTAATGTGCTTAAATAGAGCTTAGGGAGGAAACCCTAGGTTACCGCAACTTCACAGCCAATTTAGAATAGGATAAAGTGCGCTCTGGGCTTCGGCCCCTTCATAAAAATTGTAGATCAGGAAGATTAGATGAATTTGGGATTTTAAATCACTTGATTTGGAAATCGGACGCCTAAGTTATGGCCTTTTAAAGATTCAGCATCTGTGCAGCTTTCCTAATTTGACCCAACTTTCTGGTCCCGACTTTGAAGGGATGTTTGGAGGTCCAAACGAACTTGGATTTGGACAAACAATACCATTCCAGAAATCCCAAGAAGTCCTCTACAATATCTCTGAAGACGTCATTCACGTTCTGGGATTGTAACTTGGCCAAAAACTTGAAATAAGCACAGAAGGTCAAATCTGTGAGCACACTTTTGCTTCTTTGTTTCCAATCTCCTTGTTTCCCTTCTTGCCATCAAAATTCCTCATGACCCAGGAAGCCCTAATCTGTCCAAAATAAGATAAAATAGTGTGAACCCCAATTCCTATAAAATAAAATAAAACAAAATCAAGATGAATAAAATGACAGAACTAACGTGCAAAAAAACTAAATATGAGGGCTAAATAATATGAAAATATGCGCTCTATCAAATTCCCCCACACTTAGACTTTTGCACTCCTGGGCAAAACACTAGACACTAACACTCAAGAACAAAATGGATGTGAAAAATGCAAAATGAGAGGCACGACAAGTTTTATAGGAATTCAACACTCAAAGATCATCTTTCTTACACTTCCCAGACAAACAAGTAGCATGGCAATTTTACTTGGCAAGACAAGTCAAAATAAGCAGACCCTCATAGAATAAGAATATGCTCTCAAGTTCCTCAAATGCTATGCCTCACTCCACTCAATCACAATTCCACTACCAGATATGCTCATCTTCTAAATCTCCACTCTCAATGCTTTTTGCATGCAAATCAAAAGGACTTTTATTCATGGCTCTGAAAAGGATAGGAAGATAACAATGAAAAGTAAAGTAAACCTTAGGAAGAAAACATTCAAGACAACCCAAGATCAATGAAGAACTATTAAGCAAGCAGAAAATAGACACAATATTTTTTTTTTTTTTTGAAAGGTGAGTGCGTTTTACGCTCCATCCCAACCTTTGTGAGTGCGTTTTACGCTCCATCTCACCTTGGCCTTTGGCCTTTCTATCTATTTTTCTTTTTGATTCCAAAGGACTTGCTTAATATGTTGCCATAATCAAGGGATGCAATGAATGTTCTTCAACCTAAAGAAGGGGAAAGATTTTTTTTTTTTTTTTTGTAAAAATTGCGAGTAAAATGAAAGAATGCCTTGATCATCTTTTCACATGCACGAGCACTGATAGCTTCAATAAAGATTCAAAACAAGCTCTGGAGTGATACCCATAATTAGTGAATGCACGCATATCATAAGAAAGAACAAGCACAAATATCCTCACAAAGACTACCTCAATCAACCCACTAAGCCAAACTTATTGCCAATTTACTTGAGAGCCCAAAAAGATAAGATCAACTTTCTAATCATGCCAAATTCTTTCAAACTCAATTTGCCCCATTTTGTCAAAAATCTTTTTTTTTTTTTTGAAAAGAAACTTCTATTCTAAAACTCCCCCCCACACTCAAACATTACATTGTCCTCAATGTAAGCATGCAGCAAGAATCAAGTATAGGACAAGTAAGAAAAGTAAGGAGAGAGAAACAGCCTGGTGGTATCAAGTCGGAGGAAGGTACAAGAGAGATAGCTCCTCCACTGTGTGTTCCGTAAAGCCCTCGTAGAAATGTTTAAGCCTCTGCCCATTAACTGTGAATTTCTTCATAGTCGACCCGTCCATGATCTCAACTGCACCATAGGGAGAAACATGAGTAACCACAAAAGGACCAACCCATCTAAAACGCAACTTACCAGGCATCAGCTTTAGTCGTGAATTGTAGAGGAGGACTTTATTGCCAACGTTGAACTCCTTCTTGGCAATCAATTTGTCGTGTGCAGCTTTGGTCTTTTCCTTGTAGATCCTGGAGTTCTCATATGCCTCTAACCTCAATTCCTCAAGTTCTTGCAATTGAAGCTTCCGCTGGGAACCAGCTTCTTTCATGTCCATGTTGCATTGCTTCACCGCCCAATAGGCCTTATGCTCGATCTCTACCGGCAGATGACATGCTTTTCCAAAGACCAGTCGATATGGGGACATGCCGATCGAGGTCTTGTAGGCCGTGCGGTAGGCCCAAAGTGCATCTTCCAACCTTTGGCTCCAGTCTTTCCTGTTGGGCTGGACTGTCTTCTCTAGAATGTGCTTGATCTCTCTATTTGAAACCTCAGCCTGCCCATTGGTCTGTGGATGGTAGGGCGTCGCCACTTTATGTAAAACTCCATACTTTCAGAGCATGGATTGCATCTTTCTGTTGCAGAAGTGGGATCCTTGATCACTGATGATGGCCTTGGGAATGCCAAACCTGCAGAAAATATGAGATCTAACAAAATCTGCAACCACAGAAGAATCATCAGTCCGGGTGGCTTTAGCTTCCACCCATTTTGAAACATAATCCACAGCCAAAAGAATGTACACAAAACCAAAAGAGACAGGAAAAGGACCTATGAAATCAATGCCCCATACATCAAATATCTCACAAAATAATAAAGGTTTCTGAGGCATTTCATTTCTACGTGAAATTGAACCTGTGTGTTGGCAACGTGTACAATTCTTACAGAATCCATATGCATCTCTGAAAAGGGATGGCCAATATAACCCGGCATCTAAGACCTTTCTAGTAGTACGTTGCGGACCAAAATGACCACCACAGGCAAGAGTGTGACAGAAATGTAGGACAGATGCAAATTCATGATCAGGGACACACCTCCTAAGGACTTGGTCACTACACAAGCGCCACAAATATGGATCATCTCATACATAGTACTTAGCTTCGCTCTTAAATTGATTTAGTTGTTCTTTCTTAAGATATGCAGGTAATTCGGAAGCAACTAAATAGTTTACCAAATCAGCATACCAAGGCTCAGCACCATGAATGTGGCAGAGTAACTCATCTGGAAAATCATCTCTGATGGGTTGGGAGTTCATGACTGTGGAATCTGAAGAAGGAATGCGACTGAGGTGATCGGCTATCAAGTTCTCTACTCCACTTTTATCCATGATATCAATGTCAAATTCTTGGAGCAAGAGCATCCACCTTATCAAACGAGGTTTGGCATCAGGCTTCTTCAAGAGGTACCTAAGAGCTGCATGGTTAGAAAAGACAATAACTTTAGAACCAAGTAAATAGGATCTAAATTTATCCAATGCAAAAACAATAGACAAGAGCTCTTTTTCCGTAGTGGTATAATTAGCCTGTGCCGCATCCAATGTACGCGAAGCGTAGGCTATGACATGGGATTTCTTCTTTACACGTTGGGAAAGGACAACACCCACTGCAAAGTTGGAGGCGTCGCACATCAACTCGAAGGGTAACTCCTAGTCAGGTGGCTGTATGATGGGCAGAGAAATCAATCGGCTCTTCAGTTCCTCAAATGCCCACTTGCAGGGCTCATCGAAGTGGAAATTCACATCTTTCTGGAGTAGGTGGGAAAGTGGAAGTGCAACCTTGCTGAAATCCTTGATGAACTTCTGGTAGAATCCTACATGTCCAAGAAAAGAACGAATCTCCCGCACAGAGGTGGGATAAGGCAAAGAATCAATAATATCAACCTTAGACAGATCCACTTCTATACCCTTCTTAGACAGAACATGCCCTAAAACAATTCCTTGTTCTACCATGAAATGACATTTTTCAAAATTTAAAACAAGGTTCTTTTCAATGCACCTCTCTAGGACTCTACCCAAGCTAACCAAGCAATCATCAAAAGATGAGCCATAAACTGAAAAATCATCCATGAACACTTCCATGCAATCCTCTAGAAAATCTGAAAATATACTTACCATGCATCGCTGAAAGGTACCTGGAGCATTACAAAGACCAAATGGCATCCTCCTATAGGCAAATGTGCCGAAGGGGCAGGTGAAGGTGGTCTTTTCCTGATCCTCCGATGCTATGCAAATCTGAAAATATCCAGAGAAACCATCAAGAAAACAATAGTGTGACTTACCTGCCAGCCGCTCCAACATTTGGTCAATAAATGGGAGAGGGAAGTGATCCTTCTTCATGGCGGGGTTGAGTCTCCTGTAATCAATGCACACTCTCCAACTATTTTGTACTCGCATCGGAACAAGCTCATTCTTCTCATTAGGCACCACTGTGATGCCCGTCTTCTTGGGAACTACCTGCACTAGACTCACTCACTGGCTATCAGAGATAGGATAAATGATACCAACTGAGAGTAGTTTACTTACCTCTTTCTTTACCACATCCAGGATGGTGGGGTTGAGTCTCCTTTGGGGCTGTCTCACAGGTTTAGCTCCTTCCTCTAGATGAATCCTATGCATGCATATGGAAGGGCTAATCCCAGGTATGTCTGCCAATGTCCAACCTATGGCCTGTTTGTTCCTCTTCAGCATATCCAATAACCTTTTCTCTTGGTCAGGCTGCAAGTTATTGGCGATGATGACTGGCAGCTTCTCGCCATCCTCCAAGAAGGCATACTTGAGATGCTCGGGCAAAGGCTTGCACTCAAGGGATGGTGGCTGCTGCAATGAAGGGACTAACCTGCTTGCCTTTATCTCAAGGGTACTGTCTACCTGTTCAACATGGTTAGCAGAAACACTATCCTCCCCATAAGAAGTATAAGAATCAGATTGTGCATGCTCAATTTGAATATCAGAATCATGATTATCTAGAAATGCAGCAATCTCATAACATGCATCACATGGATCACTCTCATTACTACAATCAGGACAGATGAAGGAATCTGGAAGGTCATGAATAGTGGGGAATGCATCAATCAAATCACAAGACTTAGTGCATGCTTCATCAACCAACAATTGAATCAAGTTAACTTGCAAAGTGGAATGATCTTCAAGGGGACATTTCATGGCATCAAGTATGTTAAAATGAATGGTGCTACCAGTAAATTCCATGGAAAGTGTACCCTCATGCACATTGATGATAGTCTTTGCAGTTTTCAAAAATGGCCTACCTAATATAAGAGGTGCATGCTCATGCAAATTGTCATCTTCCATATTTAAAACATAAAAATCAGCAGGGAAGATACAATCCTTAACCATAACCAAGACATCCTCCAAGACTCCAGATGGGTAAGCTGTGCTGCGGTTGGCTAGCTGGACAACCACTCCTGTTGGCTTCAAAGGACCACACTGCAATGAAGCATAGATAGAGTTAGGCATGACATTAATGGATGCACCTAAATCTAGCAAAACATTACTAAATTGCATGTCTCCTATAGTACAAGGAATGGAAAACGTCCCTAGATCTTTGCACTTCCTTAGCATGGCAGGTTGTATGAGAGCTGAAACATTCCTCCCAAGGTTGACCTTCTCATTCCCCTTAAGCTTCCTCTTATGAGTACACAAATCTTTGAGAAATTTTGCATACTTGGGGATCTGTCTGATGGCTTCAAGGAGGGGTATATTGACTTCCACTTTTTGGAATGTCTCCAGAATCTCTTTATCTAATTCGGCCTCTACTCTTTTCTTGTTTTGAGTTGCTCGATGTGGGAATGGCAAGGGCTGGTTGTTGGAAGACTCTCCTTGTTCTTGATAGCTGGAGTTGGGATGCTTGGCTTCTTGGATTGAGGAGGGCTGCTGCTCATTGCTACCCTCTACATGTTGCTTCATGTTTGATGATGGTGGAGGGGTTGGGATGATCACTTCTTTCCCACTTCGAAGCATGATGGCACTAACATTACCCCTCGGATTGGCAACTGGTTGTGAAGGAAGCTGCCCCGAACCTTGACTCCTTAACTCATTGATGTTTGTTGCTAGCTGCCCAATTTGTGTCTCCAAATTTTGAATTGTGGTTTCTGTTTGTTGCTGGAATTGGAGTGTATTGGCTGCTAGTTGCTTAACAAGATCATCAAAGCTAGGTTCTGACTTGGGCCTTGGTGGGGCATGGTTGCTGGAACTTGGACCTTGAGGATGATTTACTCTTTGTGGCTGCTGAAATTGTTGTTGTTGCAAGTTGTGATTCTGGTATGGATGCTGCTGGAATGACTGGTTTGAAGACCCTCCATATCTGAAATTTGGGTGATCCCTCCATCCAGGATTATATGTGGCTGAGTATGGATCATACTTATGTTGTGGCTGCTGCTGGAAAGGTTGATTGTGCTGCTGGAATGGTCTACTAGGGAAGATTCCATTGCATGATTCTGTGTTATCCTGCAATTGTGGGCACTAATCAGTTACATGTGAAGATAATGAACAAATGCCACATACCTGTTGGGGCTGATTTCGATCAAGGGCTAACTAGAGAACCATTGAAGTTAGTTCCTCCAGCCTATTTTCTATTCTCCTTTGGTCCATAGGTGCAGCAAAACCAACCTCATTGACAGGCTTCATGGGAGTGTTCAACCTGGTACCAAATTGTTGTGCATTTTGAGCCATCTTTGAAATTAAGTCCCAGGCTGCAGCTGGTGTCTTTTCCACTAAGGCTCCTCCAGATGCAGCATCCACTAAGTACCTATCCATAGGGAGTAAGCCTTCATAAAAATATTGAATGAGGAGCTGGTCACTTATCTGATGATAAGGACAACTAGCACACAGCTTCTTGAATCTCTCCCAATACTCATGCAAGCTTTCTCCATCTATCTGTCGGATGCCACAAATGTCCTTCCGGATGGCTGCTGTTCTGGAAACAGGGAAGAACTTCTCCAAAAATATTCTCCTCAGGCCATCCCAATTGGTAATGGCAGCAGGTGGCAAGTAATACAACCAGTCTTTGGCAGCTCCATCAAGAGAGAAAGGGAATGCCCTTAGTTTTATTTGTTCTTCATCAACCCCTTGCGGCCTCATGGTGAAGCATACAACATGAAACTCCTTCAAATGCTTGTGTGGATCTTCACCTGCAAGACCATGAAACTTAGGCAGCAAATGTATCAATCCAGATTTCAGTTCAAAGTTTGCCTCTAATTGAGGATACTGAATGCACAAGGGTTGATAATGCACATCAGGGGCAGCCAATTCTCTAATAGTTCTGTTAGCATTATTCCCATTATTCCTATTCTCATTGCCATTGTTTTCATAGGTGGCCATATTGATCAGTTTAGGTTGAAACTCAAACACAGTATCAGAAACAATGGGAAAGACACTATTAATCACTGCCCTATCTTGAGATCTAAGTTCTCTTGCTTGTCGCCTAAGGGTTCTATCAATTTCTGGATCTAAGTCAATTAGGTCACCCTTAGATGATCTGGTCGTGCATTAAATATCAACAAGAACAAAAACAAAACAAAACACACAAGGAAAAATCACATAAACACACCAAGAAAACACAAAATGGCCCAAAAAATGGTCTAAACGTTGGATTTTGGCCAAAATACGCCCTCCTCACTGAAAAACAGTGACTATTTCTCCCCACACCCCCATTCCTTTGGACACAAAAAATCAGGGCATTCCGAGATAGTCGTCGACAGTGAACAGTGCTGTTTATGGCAAAAAAAAAAAAATAGAAAACAAGCAAACCGAAAAGAAAAACACAAAGAATGAACAAAGAAAACACAAAGAATCAACAAGGAAATAAAATAAAAGAGAAACCAAAGAGCAAGATACGAAGAAGCAACAAAAGAAAGCAACAAAGAATGAAAGAGAACTAAAAAGAAAAAGAAAGACAGAAAACAATTCTTGTTATGGCAGAACAGTTTGACGGTTCCCCGGCAACGGCGCCAAAATCTGATCGATGCTGTCGAACACCGATAGATTAGATGAATAATGATTCAGATTTGCAATAAGGGTGCAACCCAAAGTCGTCTCCCAACGAACCTCAAACGGATCTGTTAAAACAAGATTAAACGAGGGGGGTTGTGATGAAAACCGAAATATAAACGTTCAAGAATGAAACACGATGAAGTAAAATGTAACCTGCTACAAACCCTACCTCCTTACCACGGTAATCCTCGTCTCATTTATGAAAACAATCTGTTTTGGTTTGATTTTCTTTTGATTTGAAAAACTCTTCTACAACCGTAAAAGATTAAATCCAATCGAGCAATCGCTCATACAAATATACCGTTTCTTTCTAATCAAAGCCTCAACCGAGTACGTCAATTAAAACCATCCAAATATCATGCATGTATTCACACAATCGCATAAAAGAAACATACATAAACTTGGAGAAGGAAAAGAAACAGAATCATCAATTAAAACATAAAAATTGAGTTCCAAATCGGATTCAACAATATGACCGAGACTCAAATCGCGCAAGGGGTACGAGAATGTAGCGAATCACAAACGAATTATCCTTCCATCTTCTTGGTTGAAATCGTGAGAAGAATCCCCAAAATCGGCCACTTAATGTGCTTAAATAGAGCTTAGGGAGGAAACCCTAGGTTACCGCAACTTCACAGCCGATTTCGAATAGGATAAAGTGCGCTCTGGGCTTCGGACCCTCCATCAAAATTGTATATCAGGAAGATTATATGAATTTGGGCTTTTAAATCACTTGATTTGGATATCGGACGCCCAAGTTATAGCCTTTTAAAGATTCAGCATCTGTGCAGCTTTCCTAATTTGACCCAACTTTCTGGTCCCGACTTTGAAGCAATGTTTGGAGGCCCAAACAAACTTGGATTTGAACAAACCATACCATTCCAGAAAGCCCAAGAATTCCTCTACAATATCTCTGAAGACGTCATTCACGTTCTGGGATTGTAACTTGGCCAAAAACTTGAAAGAAGCACAGAAGGTCAAATTTGTGAGCACACTTTTGCTTCTTTGTTTCCAATCTCCTTGTTTCCCTTCCTGCCATCAAAATTCCTCATGACCCAAGAAGCCCTAATCTGTCCAAAATAAGATAAAATAGTGTGAAGCCCAATTCCTATAAAATAAAATAAAACAAAATCAAGATGAATAAAATGACACAACTAACGTGCAAAAAGACTAAATATGAGGGCTAAATAATATGAAAATATGCGCTCTATCAATCCCCAGCAAATCATTCGCAATATGCGGAAGCTATAATCAATTCACTTATATTATATCATAAAGAATTCATACCATATATTATATCATATCTTTAACAGCTTTAATACGTGAGGAATCCATAATATTCTAACAAGGCTAATCATCAATAAAGTATCAGCTAAAACATCTCCGATACAGCTTGCTGAATCATCGGCCACGCCATCACGTGCCGTCATATCTCAACCTGCTCCCTGTCTTAACTGCAAGTCTAAAACTGGAACGTGGAATGTTCCAGGGGCATAACCCATTAGAAGATAAAACTTCTAGTGAGGGTCCAAAACATATATACGAATGCATGATGCAATAACATGAACAACATTTGCTCTTAGTGTAACTTCCCTGGCCTGCAAGCCCGGTTAGGAATCCTAGGCAAATCCCGAACCTCTGCAAGATAAGCCTAATGTTATTCCCTCAACGCCCTTGGAGAATTACGGTTACACTCTGGGGGCAACATCCCATTCCCATGCACAAATATCAATGTGACAATAATATCTTGCCATGCAATTATCACGACCTTCCATGCAATATGACAAAATGAATCATATCTTTCGTAAGTATTATGCATATATAAGCAATCATATCTTTCATAAATATCATGCATAATAAACAATCATATCATGTAGGATAGGAAAACTCACAAAACCATGTTTAGTATAAAATCACTCACATTTTGAGATAAACTTGCATTTTCTTGAAAAGCGTGCATCGCCTCGATATGCTTGCCCGCCTCGATTTTCGTGCCAACTCTCAAAAGTTGCACCAATCACATCATCTCGATCTCCTCAATCATAAAATAATATTTAATCACTAAATATCCTCAATATTCCATTTATTTCCTATTTTCCTTCATTTTTCTTCATTTTTCCTTCTAAAAATCCCAATAATTACATCGATACTATTTCCTCAAATCTATCTTCATAATAATTCATAATATGCTATAAACTTCAAAGGAAAAATACTGGACTTACCCGGATGGTACATTTTCACGCAAAATGAGATTCTTTAGTGTAGAAATCGAGACATCAGAAACCCAAACTTCAAAAATTTTTGCACGAAACCCCGTAAAATAATTTTTTGGATTTTACAAGATTTTTTCCAGAATTTTAGGAGGCCCCACGCGCCCTCACACGTTGGTGCGTGGGCTGCGCGTGTTGACTAGCGCGTGTGGCCCACGCGCCGATCATCTTCTCCGGCGCCAGCGATGCTGGTTTTTGATGTTGTCTTCTTCCTCTCCTTTAGTTGATCCACTTGGCATATCTTTGAGCTCGAAAGGAGGCCAGGAAGTCCTCCGATTTGTCGGCAAAAGGCTCGGCCAGACCGCCCACCTCCAAACTCTAGCGAGCTTCGAAACCCTATCAAAATTCCATGAAAATGCTCCAACGTTTCCAGATATGCTCTACACCTCATGGGCTTCAAAAGCCCCTTATTTTGGAGCTCCAATTCGTTCAATACAAGCCTCGATTTGAAGCTCTCATTTCTCCAAAATTCGGCCGCTTCGAATGCTTATATATAGGCAATAACGAACCTTCAAACACCCTTGGACACTTGACCCACCGCCTTAGGAGTCTCACCCGCCCCTGGGTGAGCCTCAAATCGGCCTCAACCGACCACAAAAATCCATTTGCAGGCGCACCAAAAATCCGACCAACTTTCGACTACTTTTTCTTCAAAATTTGGCCACCACGATGGCTTTTGTCAGGCAAGCTCTTTACAAAAGATGCTCCCCTGACCAAGCCTCGTGTAACCCCGTGGCCAAATAGACCATGGCCGACCGGTCAGATTTGCCCATGCTAGCTTTTTCGAAAAATTGCATTTTGGCCCCTCAACTTTTGGTATTCTCATTTTGGCCCTTTTCCACCTAACCCCTGAACTTTTTATAATTTATTTCAAGACCCTCAAGTCCTAAAACATCAATTTGACCCCTGAGGATTCTGAAAAAATATCGTTTCGGCCTCCCTCTAGTAATTTTGAAAAACTGTAATTAGGCCCGAATCTTCGTTTTGGCCCTAAACCTCTTCGTTTCTTCCTGAAACCACTGAAGGGTTGTTTCTTATGAAAAATCGAAGCCCCCTCAAGCTTTCGTTGACTTTCGAGGAGTCGTCTACAATAATTCGGTATTGCAGCCTAAATGACAGTTGTATTTTAGCTGTACCGAAAATTGTTCCCGATCCAATTTCTTTTGCACCATAAATCCTATCTCGGGGTGCTTGTTAATGCCACATCATTTTCCTTTGGCATCTCGGCTCCAGGCCACTCTCGACAGTCGATTTGGTCAATTTTTCGGGCTATTCAGATACCAATTTTCTCTGAAATCCCATTTCTCTAATAAATTGGTTATTTTTAATTAACCCAAATTTATCGGGTATTACATCCGTGGCCTTGAGGAATAAATGAAAAAATATTAAATTTATTATCTTTGTGAATGAAGGGAATAATTGAGAGTTGGTGGAATTTATTGGGTTTAAATGTAAGTTGGAAGATGGGCATTTATTTAGCATAAAATTAAATGTGGTGCTAATTTGGGTGGTTGAGTGTGCAAGTATTTTGTGTTTTTAAATTAGATATGAGTGAAATGGTTAAATGACCAAAATGGGTTTAATGAAGGTATTAGGAAAAAAAAGAGATAAAGGGCAAATGTGGGATTTAAAGGATGTGGATATGAGTCTTCATTCTAATTTAGTTTTGGATTTCAAATCTTATTTCAATTTACTTTTGAATTTCAAGTCTCATTCTAATTTAGTTTTGGATTTCAAGTCTTATTCCAATTTAGTTTTAGATTTCAAATCTCATTCCAAATTAGTTTTGGATTTCAAATCTCATTCCAATTTAGTTTTGGATGAGATTTCAAGTCCATGGCTATATATATTCTTCTTCTTTCCAGTTTCTCCTCCATTTTCTTCTTCTATTATTTTCTTTTTATTGGATTGGAGCTTCAAGTTGGGGTAGATTTTTCTAAGTATTTGGGCAAGTACTTCTATTTGGTTGATCTTCCTAAAGGCAAGTTCTTCTTAATTCTTCTTTTTCAAATAAGAGGCAAGTTCCTATCACCCTTTTTCCATTTGGCCAACTCTCTATCTTTTTATGCAAGTTTTTCTCCTTTCCATGAGAGTTTTTATACTCTAATTGTTTGGTCAATTGGTTCTTAATCGGTCTGTGATTTAAGCTTAAAAATCCTTATTCTTTAACACTTACTTAATTTTATAGTGTTTGGATCGCCCTATAATTCTTTTGAGCCTAACCATGGGGGATAGGTTCCTAGATGATATTTGGGGTGGTGTTTGTATGCTTTACAGCTTTATTTTATTGTTGCATGGTTATGGGTGGTTGGCATTCACTACAAGAAAAATGGGTATTGCCGGCAAAATTTTTCCGGCGGTTTAAATAATCGTCGGGAAAACACCATAATCCCCGGCGATTTACAAAATCGCCAGGTGTGCCATATACATACTCGGCGGTTTTGAAAAACCGCCGGTTATGTTGACCCATCCCCGACGGTTTTGAAAAACCGGCGGTTATGTTAACCCATCCCCGACGGTTTTGAAACTGCCGAGGATATGATTTATATAAGACCCAAGATCCCCCCCGTCCCGGCCCAAATCTTCCCCTCGCCCCCGCCCAAATCCTTCTCTTCCAAAATGCCCTACACGCAAACCCTAACCCTCTCTCGCTCGCACCTCGTCGTGTCTCTGTCCCTCGCTCTCGTCGCTGAGTCGCTCGCCCTCGCTCTCGTCTCGCTCGATCGCTTCTGCCTGCTACTCCATAATAGCGATTGCCTGCTGCTCCATAATAGCGACTGTAAGTTTAAGCGTGACGTTGATACCAGCGCCACGCTCCTTGACACCTCCGAGAGCTTCGAAATCAGAGCGAGTATGGTGATGGCGAGCTTGGCCAGACAGAAGGCTTCGCATCTCTTATGCAATTTCTTCTCTTCCGACATTTTCAGGTACTCCCTCTCTCTCACCTCATTCTCCAGGGGATTCGCCGCCTCAGGATCCGATGACAACGAGATGGTCGTCATTGGTGGTGGCCCTGGCATCTATGTCGCCGCCATCAAGGCGGCTCAGCTCGGCCTCAAAACCACCTATATCGAGAAGCGAAGCGCGTTGGGCGGAACTTGCCTCAACGTTGATTGCATCCTTTCTAAGGTATTATTTGTTTATTTGCGTTCGATTTCTTTGGCTCTGATCTGTGCTGTAGTTCTTTTTTTTCTTTTTTATAACTGCTTGTTAGATCTGGCGGTTCTATCTCTTAGTTTTATTGACTAGTGGATTTTTTTCGTGCATCTATTTGATTACATGCTTTTAGTCTTTTGGAAGATTCTTGAATTGCGTTATTCCTTTAATTGAAATATGTGTGTGTATTATTCATATGTTCGTTTACAAATCGAGGTTATTATTCATATATTTTTCTTAAATCATATATTTGACTATTTATGGAATCATGGAGCCTCTTAAATCATATATTTGACTATTTATGGAATCATGGAGCCATTTCATTTTCCCTCCACACTTCTATTTCGATCTCTTTCCCTCTCAGCTCTCTCCCTCATCACTCAATTCTCTCGATTACACTTCAATTCCCCGCAATTCTCTATTGAATTGCGAGAGAATTCATTGTCAGAAACAGAGTTCTGACATAGTAATACCGTGGGATTAAATTAAAGTGAAATCTGCTAATGAATAATGCGGTGCCTATAACTGATAATGATCATGAAATAAAATTTTGGGCTACTAGTTACCATTTAGGCTACGGTCCAAGCCATTTCTTTCAATCATAAAATTCAATTATGGGAGTTCAAAATGGGAAGCCATCCAACATTCAGTACATGATCTTCTGATTTAGGTTTGTGGACTTAATGGATGACAGTTGTTGGCTGCAGCAAGCATGTTTGATCCTACTGGATATTTACCATTTTATTTATCACAAAAAATAGACTTAATGGATGGACTACAATATGATTTAGGGTTTATGTGAAGTGTCAATGAATACTTCTGTTAGATTTCCCTTTCTATTATATAATTGTGAGTCTCAAACATTGCATGACAGTTAGTACATATCAACAAAATAGTGCCACTGACTCTCTCTCTCTCTCTTAGGCAATGTGGATCATGATAATGTTTAAAGTTTTCTTCTTTAATTATATTCTAATACAGTTACTAGTACTAATTGATATTGGTAATTTTGTCCTACAGTTACTTTGTGTGAAGGTGTTTTGTTTCTTTAAAATTTAGTGTGCTTCTGGACTTTGGATAGACCCTGCATGTTTTACCTAGTTGAGCAATGGTATTCTCTTATGAAAACATTTCTGCAAATCTGGAGGTTTTAATCATTACTGTTTTGATTCTTTAATTGAAAGCCTTTTTTTCATCCTGATTTACCATGAACAAGCCGTGTAAGCTCGAACAGGGTAAAAATTGGAAAACTACTCTTCTGAACATAGTGTTAAAATTCATTTAATTGCTAATCGTTTCCAAAATTTTAATTTAGTTAGCTGGCTGCTACCTCCAACTAACTAATTAACTAATGTCATGCATATCCATCCCATCGCATCTACTATTACTTTGCTAACATATATATACTGATAAATCCCCCACATGTAGATCATGTAGGCAGGTTGGCTAATTATTACACCACTAAATTTGATATATATATATATATGCGGTTATTATTGATTGTTATACAGGTATATAGTTTTGGAAAATCTTGTTTTTATGAATTGCTAGCAGTTTTATTTTTTTTGGCCAGCAATTGTGACTTTGCTGGCGATTTTCTAACCGCTGGCAATACTTTTACCGGCAGTTTGTAAATCGCCGGTAAAAGAAAAAACTTTGCCGGCGGTTTTAAAAACCGCCGAAAAATACTATTTACCAGCGGTTTAGAAATACTGCCGGTAATGATTATTTTTACCTGCGATTTATTAAAACCGCCTGTAAATAGTCTTTTCCGACGAAGATATTTTCGACGGTTATAATTACTGTCGGTAAAACTTTTACCGACGATTTTTTTACTTTTTTCGGCGATTTTTTCACTGCCAGAAAAAATGGAAACTCTTGTAGTGATTTGGAGGTTCATGTATTAAATATGTAAGGGCATGAGTATGCTAGGGTGTTGTGGGTGTGCATTTAGAAAGCATCTGCATGACATCCATATTCCTATATGGGCATAACGTGGCTTGATGTGTGGCTTATGGGAGTTATGTATCATCACCAATGCTACAATAGCCTTGCATCCTTATATGTTGCATTGCATGGTTATTATTGCACGTGACGGATTTATCTGTAGGATATATATCTACAGGCTTGGGTGAAGGGAAGACCGTTTCGAGGGAGCTTTGGCTCGATTGTTGTGGGAGGTTTAGGCTTGGGAGCATTTGGCTCGAGATGTGCAAGCCAGTTCATGGTTGCATGCAAGTTGGTATGGAACCTTAGGTGCCAGTCTATGTCTTATATGGGGGGCTCTTAATTCATTATTTGTGCATTGTTGCATGTGTAACTGTATAACCTAAGTTGTGGTTCTTGGCACAATTTGGGTGCGGGATTGGAGCAAAGTAGTCTCTAGCCTTGTAGCCTTTTTGTTTCTTTATACTTATTGAATCTTGTGACTCACTCTTGTTCTCCATCATTTCAGGTAGAAAAAAAGTGAAAGTTGAGGGAAATGTCTGATCCGACAGGATAGAGTGTGTATAGGGCAATCCCAGCCGAAGACTTTTAGGAGAGTGGTTACTGTTCTTGGGTGCGAGAGGATGTCATTTTGTTCATTTTGTCATTATGTATGGTAGTACCCTAGTGACTGACTAGTGGTTCTTGTTGTATATAGTCTCCTCTGTACTTGACAACTTATTTATGTATATTATGCTTCCACTGTGTTTTTGTATATCTTTTTCTCACTTCTCTAGGGATTTCACCTCTGCTCTCCTGGCTTAAGGGTCTCCGGGTTGGGGCTCCTTACAAATACAATATAACTTATAATTGGTTATCTTCTTATGCAGAAATGACTTACTCGAATAAAATAGAATTTTACTTGATTGACTAATAAGAATACTTAGTTTTAGCTTACTTGAATGAGTTTATTATTCGAGTAAAGAAATATTTTACTTGATTATAAGATAGAGTATAGAGATATACTCGATTACAATTGATTTTATACTCGATTAAAACGATGAGTAAAAAGAGTCAATTACCTAGATCAATATTTTACTCAAGTAATATAGAATTTGTACTTGATTAATATGTTGATATACTCGATTGATATTATGTCTTACTAAATTATGCATCTATCAACTTTCATCTCTAACATATTATTTTGCATATCATCATCAAAACCATTTTCTCATCATCATCAAAACCCAAAATATGAATTAATAATATTAAATTACAAGAAAAGTTTTCATTGATGGTCAAGGAAGTCTAGTTTTTATCAAACTTGGTTTTACATCCCTCCTATTTTTTTGGAAAAAGATACGTCAAATTTGATAAAGACTATGTAGTGAAATCTCTTGATCACATCGGATGGATGGCTTTGAGTTAAATTCGAAAAGGTCAAAGAATGACTCCATTCCAGTGACCTTTCTAACGATGTATGGCTCATGTAAAAAGGTGGAGATTTAGCTAACCAAAGATCCAAGATAAAGAAATGTATCACAATAGGACTGAAACTATAAACAATCAAATTTATACAATTTTTTGAATGGCCAAATGATGTCCTTTGAAGTTGATATTTCTACATAAGGTCGTCTTATGAGTGCTCTGGTTTTTGTAAATTTTTTATAGATTAATATAAAGGTTTTGATATTTTAGAGATTTTACTACAGTGGGATGTTAAGTGACAACTATATCAAAGAAAGACTTTAAATGTGGGAAAAAATATGACTTAGATGCATTAAAACTCTAATTATCATTCTTAATATGATCTTCAAATAAATTAATGGTGAGTCTCTTCTGTGATTGTTGTGTGAGCTTTCTTAACCAAAATGAAATTGAGTTAAGGAATTCACTAAAAACGCCAACAGAGGAGAAAATTAATTTAACAATGGAAGTTGAATTAATTATTATTATTATATACAAAAAACTCCTAAATTTTTCATTTAATGACATGCTTAAAGGAGTAGAGTGTTACAATACATGCATGTATATTATTAGTATCATAATTTTACTTTAATTTATAACCTCCAAGCCTTGGACCAAAAACCAAACCAAGATATAGTTAATCTCGAACATATATAATTGATTGCCTAATTAACTATTTCAATTTGGTATGGTGTATTTCTTCTGTCTAGACTGATATTTAAACACCCCTAATCTAAAAGCTTGTGAGCCTTGACAAGTAGGGTTGTTTTATTTTATTATTTTTAAACTACGATATATTTGTAACTTTATAATAATTTTTACCTTAAAATTTAAAATAAATTTATGTTGTATGTATTATATTTTTAATCACAAATGGTTACAAACTAATCATGTTATAACTTCTAGACTAGTTGCTATCAAAATTAATGTTAAAAATCTTACAAAATTGTAATTTATAGTTATCAAACCAAAGCAACTGGGTGTCATTTGACTTATTTAACATCTTTATTGTTGACCCATATTATCCGTTTTACTACTTGCTCTCAAATGATATCACCAACATCATTAACAATCATCAACCTTGTCTTAGGTCACCTCTTCTTTGGTATTGGCAACAATTGTTGCTTGTATTTGATTAGGGATCACTTCCTTTTTCATCGTAGTTGGCAACAATTCTTTACAATTACTTTTTCTAGACCATTTTTTCACATTCAATCAGTAGTCACTCCTTCTAAATCTCTTTCTCTTATAAATTATATAGACAATAATAAAAAATTAAAAATCAAAGTCATGATAACGTAAAAATGATGGTTGTTGGTATCTCTTTAAGTGGTGGAAAGTGCATTTTTGGTCGCCAACGACTCCATCATCTTCTTAAAGGCATTGAAAGGCGATAGCCTTGTTCACTTTCTTTGTCCGTCTTCCAGTTTTCTTCTCAAGTTGCAAAAAAGAAGCCCTAGGTTCTTGGGTCTAAAAGTGAGCTAATGTTAGTTGGATTGCATGATAAGTTTTGTTTTTGTTAAAAACAGTTAAAAACCTAACCTATCAACCCATTAGGGCTAGAAAAAATTGGGTTGTATGTTTAATTCTATTTTTGGATATAATGTTGTGGGGGCTTATTATAGCTGCTTAGGTTAAAATGTTTCGATCTCAATCCTAAATATAATGGATTAGATTTCAATTTATAAAGTTGGGCTTGAATACGTAATCAGTTTTAATCTATGATGCATGGGAATGTTTCGAGGGAGGAGTATTTCGGCGTTTCTAAAATGTTTCCATTTTTGAAAAGCCAAAAAAGCTAAAAAAAATATATTTTTAAGCCATTTCTGCAATTTCGAAAACGTTTCGGGATCATTTCATAATATTAAAAAAAATCATAAACATATTTGGAAAAATGCAATTTCATTCACGATTTTTTTTCTGTCTCTAACTCAATTTTTTTAATTTTTTCTAAAATTTATTTCAATACATTATGGAATTTCTATTTATTTTTATATTGAATAACTATTTTTATAATTTTTTATATTAAAAATTATATTTGCAAAAAGATCCCTATATTCTTTCATTTACTCATTTATTGGCATTTTCATTTCTTACATTTTAAAAAAAATATTATTTTCACGTTTTTATTTCGTATCGTATCCATTTCCTATTTTTGTTTCCATGTTACCTAAATTTTAAATCCATTTGAGATCCAAAATCATTTTTTTTGAATTAATTTAAGATAGTTTCGTTAGAATATTCCAATGAAATTTAAAATATATTAAAAATAAAAATTAACACCTCTCTTAAACAACCTTTTAAGTGTTCTATTAATCGAGTTAATCAATCACAAATTAATCACATCAATGGCTTGTCTAGCACCATGAGTTATACTTTTGGTTGTTCAAACTAATCCAAGAGGTATTTGACACTTCTCTCCAATTCATTTAACCTCATTCTCTTATTAATTTATTAAACGCATAATTTAAGTCAACTAACTTATCATAAAATTACTTGAAGAATGAAAATTTCTTTCATTAATTTTTTTTTTTAAAAATGTTAAAGTAATACGAGGTATTACATTTCTTTTTGGTAGTCACTAAAGACACAAGTGGTCGTTGACTCCTTTTTAACGAATTTGGGTTTGAATTTAAATTTTGTCATATTCCAATACATTTAATTGGATTCATCAAGTGTTGATTCTAAATTTAATTATAGGTATTAAAAACAATTTAGATGTGAATCTATTAATTGGAATTTAATTAAAATTCAATCCTATTTAAAATTATAATATATTAATAATAAATTATATATATGATGCATAAAAAACAATAAAAAATATATGTTAAATTTGTGATTTTAATAACATATCATATTTAAAATATATGGTGAATTTTATGATTTTATTTTGCATTTCATTAGTGAGCTATACAATTAATTAGATCTAAAATCAAATCAAAACTCAAATCTTAAATAAATCTATATATTAAGATTTATTAAATAATTAGACTGAATATTAAATTTTGAGACATAATCGAAACTCAATTTTAAATTTAAATATTTTAACAAAATATAATTTATTTATAAACATATTTTAATGAGTTATTGACATGATATCAATTCTCATTGGTGACCATAAGAGAAGGGTCATTGATGATCCCTATATCAACTTTCGACCAACTTTAATTTGTTAATTTTATATTTGTAAAAATTTTTAAAATTATTTTTTTATTTTCACAAGATGAACTTTTTAAAAGAAATAAATCTTTTAACACCAAATAAGAGAAACTCAAACAAAAATGCACCAAACCAAACTAACTATCTGCAAGGAGAGAGATAAGCCTGGGGACGAAATAGTAATTTTAAATGACAATGAGCAAGTCTATTACCAGTCTTACAAAATAGTAATTTTAAAATAAAAATAAAAAATAATAATTTTTTGGTTCGTTTTAAATTAATAAAATAAGAGAGAGAAATTCCATCTTCAAATTGCCCCAATTTCTCAGTCACCGCCTTCTCTCTCTTTCTCTCTCCCCTTGCTTTTAGTCTCTCTCTCTCTCTCTCCACAGTTCCAGCGGTTTCAGGACACACACTCAATGTCTGGAGAGGAGGAGCGTTCATCGCTGCCGGAGCGGAGTTCTGGTGGAGTGGAAGAGAGTGGAAACCGAGTGGCGGCGTTCAACCCCGATTCCAGTTGCGTACCTTCCAGTCCCAGGTATCCTTGTAATCACAATTTTTAGCTTTTCTATTCAATACCTGTACGAAAATATGCTTCTATGTATTAGTATATTTCTATTATTTTTTTTCGGATTCGAAGCAAGATAGGCGCCAGAGAGTGAATTGGTCCGAAATTGAAAACACCCCGTAAAATGATGGCTTACGTAATGGAAAGTATATGAAATGATGAGTTTGTCAAAGTATATGAAACAAGAATGTAGATCATTCATGTATTGCTGTCATAATGGGATTTTCAAATTCGTCGAGTTATGTGCTGCCATTGTCACTGTTTCTCTGTCACTTTTATATGTTATTTTAAAATATCCCGACAAAGAAAGTACATACAAATTCATGTATTTGTATATTTATGTGTAGATTTTTGGAGCTAGTCAATAGCTGAACCAAGCTTTAAAAGATTCACATTTGCCAGTACAGGCTGTGTTAAAACTTATTTCTCAAAGGCAGCTTCTTGTTGGCAAGCAAAATAAAATAGAAGAAAAATATGACGTGCAACTTTAGAAACATGCTTTCACGATGAAGAATTATTACAATAGACAGTGACATCATTGTAAAGGCTTTCATACCAGTTAAGTGGTCACTCAAACATGACAGAGACATTAAGTACGTACACAATCTGCAAAGAACTAAGACATTCACAAAGGAACTTTCAAAGTACTTATAAAACCCATTGAGAAACTTGTTAAAACATTTAGAAATGAACTCTCAAAATGGTAATGCTGCTATTGCAGGTAAGCACAGAAGGTAACTCAGGCTCTAATGCTCTTAATAGGATATATAGTTTCACTCTTATTTACTTCTCTTTCTTGCTTGCCCTTTTCCTTTGGAGGATTAGTTTATTTATAAGACTTCAACTTGGACTTCAGGCTTTGGATTGAAATTTATTCCATTAACAAATTAAGTCTGGAGTTTGTTTTTGACAAGAGTAGATTTCTTTTGGTAAAATAATTGAGGTTTCTTTTTTGGTTAAAGTTGATTATTTCACATAGATCTTGTCCTGGGTTGGATAGGCGTGCACTCATTTACTCATCCTTTCTTGTCATATGGATTTCTTGAGTAGTCCATTATGCTTCTGTCTTTTTTCCATCATGTTTTCAATATTGTGCCATGTAGGAAAATCCATATTTTTCCATAAACTAATCGTCCTTCAGCTGCTAAATCGAATTCTTCTATCTTTTTCAATATAATCACCAATTTTCAAAAATGGTTACATAGGGGCATGTTACAATGAATTATTTTGTTTAAAAACTCATCTTTTACAATGAATTATTTTGTTTAGGGGCATCAATATGGACTAAGTGATTGGGAGATTGGTAGCAAATTGTCTTCTATCGTCTGTTACCATGGTGTTTCCCTTTGAGCATTTTTTGAGCTTCTTGGTCTTGTTGACTAATTCTATCATGGCTATAATAGAAGTTGTTTCTCTATGGTGGCTTCATCATATTGTTTTTGGGGAGTTTGGTGGCATTGCATTCAGATTTATATTCTCCTAGGGTCCAAATTTAGTATGGCTGAAAGGATTTTTGTCAATAACACTATCTAGCTTGAAAATCATGTTTACTAATGGATTAAAGATGATTTGGATAACTAGTCCCTATTTAATGGCCTCAAGATTCCATGGGTCTAGCTAAAAAAGGGTATGCCTAATGCACGAGGCTCCCTACTTTGCAAGAGTCATATTTTTTACGCAACCTTTCCCTTGCATTTTTTGCAAAGAGGTGTTTTCACAACTTGAGCCTATGACCTTGTGATCACATGGTAGCAACCTTACTGTTGCTACGAAGGCTTACTTTTATGGGTCTAAATCAAATTAGGAATGCTAGCCACACCTTCTCAAACACTATCTTTTCACCAATCTCCCTCTCATGCTGCCATCTTGGCATCATTGAGGTTAATTTTGGTAAAAAGTCAAATCATTAAAACTTTTAAAGGAAAAAATAACCCCAGTGATGATGAGGGAGCAGCATGAGAGGGAGAGTGGTAAAAAAGAGTGTTTAAGAATGTGTGGCTAGCATTTGTCAAATCAAATTTATTTTTTCTTGTGTGGAAAATCATTTCATAATCACAATATAGAACAAATTCCCCTAGGATTGGATTATATTTTATTTTTTTCTGATCAGGAAAAATATTATATTTCATCTATTGTAGTGAAGTTACTTTAAGAAAAAGAATAAAAAAGAGAGAGAATGTATATCTTCATCTAGAACAAAACTTACATGAAATGGGAGGAAAAATATCTATGTGTGGGAGGGAGGGAGAGGGTATGTTCACTTAGAACACAACTTACATGAACTAAGGAAAAAAAATAATTTAGTAATGAAATGAAAAGTTTTTACTTTCATTATCGTTGGATCATCCCCACTCCAATATCTTGAACTCCACCATCCACCTAAATAAAAAAAAAAAAAAAGTGATTTAAACAACTAAGCTAAAAGAATAAAGGATACTTACAAGTTAAACATAAAATAGAATAAAGGATGCTTACAAAAAGTCTGCCCTAGACTCGTTCATCGTCCATTTTACTAGCACAAGAATATAGGGTATTTGTTACTCCTTCATTTTCACACATAAATTACTGCCTATTCCTTCAAGCACCTATTTAAGTGTTCATGGAAATGTTTCATTCCATTTTTACAATTTGCACTTGGTTGTCTATTATAGTGGTTATTGTCATGACCAACTTGTTATTTTTATTTCTATTTTTACTTATTTTGCAGAAGTAGTTAGTTATTGCTTTTATTATCTAATTATTTTTAGTTATGGAGTGATTTAGGAGGTTATGAAATAATTAAAGAGCAGTTACTAGTAGTAGAGTAGTGGTAACTGCTCTATAGAATTGTGGGCTGCTTATATCTACAACCATAACCCTCATGGCCGAGCATATCAATGTACGAGTTATCAAGTTTATAGAATTCTCTCTGTTCTCTCTCAAGTTCTGTCAGTTTTTCTCCCCCCATTCTCTTAGATTATCCCCTCATTTCTGTCCATTCTCCCTAATTTCAGTCTGTTCCCCCTCAATTCTTGCTATTTCTCTTTCAATTTCCAGTTCTATCTTCTAAGGAAACATGAGTTAGGACTAGGGTCTTGACATTTGGTATTAGAGCTGTTTGGTTCTTGGCTGGATCTAGGCATTTTTTACTAGACTTTGGGAGGCGGGCAAGACAAGCCGATTTCTGGAAGAGGATCAAAGGCAGTTACAGAATTACTGGAAGTAGTTATCGTTGCTGTTCAGAGTGAATTTTGAAGAATTTGAACTGTGCAGATGGCTGTAGGAACTCTTGAGAGAATTCAGTTGTTGGAGAAAGTATTCAAGGAGGAGTTAAATAAAAAGTTGGACAACTTACTGATTATGTTTTCAAAGAGGTTATAGGAAGCTGAGGAAGATCTTGAATTGGATGCCAAGAAAGGAATGACAGTTGCAGGAAAAATCACAGCAACAACATTGGAAGAGATATCGGTTGAAGATGGACCCTTGGGTACACTAGCAAGCAGGTAGCAAAAGATGTTGTGCTGTTGGAGAAGGTTATGATTACATCAATTTCGGATCTTGAAGATATCAAGCTGGCTATTCTTGATAGAATAGGTACCCCTCCATTACTTGAGGTCAATGCAAAGCTAGTAATGGAGGATTGGATAGAGCAAGCAAGGAAGAAAAAGAAGTTAACATTCATCCTTGACTGGTAACAGACTTGGCTGATCGTTTAGGCACCATTAAGGAACTCATTGGAAAGAACGATTTAAGAAGGATGAATCAGAATGAGAAATCAAGGATTGGGTCAAGAAGTGAGACCAGATGCTGAGATTTCTTGGGGACAAGAAATCTTTTAAGGAGGAGGGAATGTCATGACTAACTTGTTATTTTTGTTTCTATTTTTGCTTATTTTGCAAAAGTAGTTAGTTATTGCTTTTATTATTTGATTATTCCCAATTATGAAGTAATTTAAGACGTCATGTAGTAATTAAGGAACAGTTACTAGGATGGAGTGGTGGTAACTACTCTATAGAATTGTGGGTTGCTTATATATATAATCCTCATGGCCGAGCACATCAATGTATGAATTATCAAGTTTATAGAATTCTCTGTTTTCCCTCAAGTTCTGTCGGTTTTTCTCCCCCCATTCTCTTAGATTCTCCCCTCATTTCTGTCCATTCTCCCTAATTTTAGTCTGTTCCCCCTCAATTCTTGCTATTTCTCTCTCAATTTCCAGTTCCATTCTTCTAAGGAAACATCAGTTATTAGGACTAGGGTCTTGACAGTTATAAATGACCCACTCACTAGTATAGCAACCTTTTGAAGATCTTTCCAACCTTATAAAAATGCGTATATGGAAGTATAATAAATCTCTCTCTCTCTCGATTATTGAAGTAAAATCTTGCTCCTGCTGGATCATTGATCACGTTTCAAGTTTGAATTCAACACTTAAAACCAACAACCATAAAAGGGTAAAAGGCTTTCTTCTTTTACATGCCTTATAGTTATAATACTGGCATTGTATGTATGAAATCTGCCAATAGTATAAGGCATATGCTAATAAAAAATTCTATAATATAATACCAATTGCTCTCTGGTTATCAGTTACTATTATACGTGATTTTATTCTTTTGCAATTACCCAATAAATGCAATATGATAGTGTTTGGATAAAATTTCTATCTATATAAAAATTTTAAGTGCTTTTGGATATTATGTTTGCATAATTTTTTCTGAAATGATAGTAAGAACCCAATCAAAATCAAATAGGCTTTACTGAAACAATCACAATGACAATCAAAATCAAACTTGCATACAAACAGGTAAGTGTGGACAAATAGATTGATTGTACAATTGAATAGGAGGCTTGCTACATTGACTGGTGGAAATGTCTATGGTTTGTGTGCTTTGTGATTTCTGTATATATCCCTTGGCATATTATATGTATATATATGTAAACAATCTATTGTTTGCTTCCTTTTTGATCTCTGTATATATCCCTTGGCATATTCTATGTATATATATGTAAACAAAGGGCATAAAACATCAATTCAGGCCTAGAATCTGAAAGAATAGGGAGCATATTTTGTGCTCTGACCCAGATATGAGAAATATGAAGTCTGCCCCAACCCAAATCCAAAAGGATCAGATTTTCGTATCGACAAAAATCCAAATAAACCCCATGTTGGGGCCTGATCTGGGAGCGAGTAGGTGATAAAAAAAAAGTAACATATATCTACAGATCTGGGATGGATTGATCTAGATCTTCCCAATTATGTAGTTCTATTAGTCCAGAAGCATCCAAATCACAAAATGTTTTAGCTTGTTGATTATGTGTGCTGAAAAGGCCACCAACAATGTGTGGCCAATTATAATGTATGGTTATAGGGAGTAATTCAGCGACAATGATAGATAGGGAGAAGCTTTTTAGCTTTGCTCGCTTTATTTTGGGCGTAGAATCAAAGAGTGCTTTCTACTTTTAGTTGCAGTAGGGAGAAGGTTAACCCTAATAGGAGAATGCTTTGTTTTATATTCAGTGGTGTCAAGTTCCTAGGGTTTCAGTAGGATGTAGCAATTTAATTTGCATATCAGGTGTAGCATATTAAATATGTGGAGAGCAGTTACAACTTGTAACTAAATTGTAACAATTGATTGATTAGCTATATATAAAGCTAATCAATCTGTTTGGAGGTGTTAACGTGAGAAGATTCAAGAGAAAGGAAAGCAGCCATCTATGACTGCTTCTAGAGTGCTAAAGTTTTGGAAACATTCTAATTCTTGTTTGGATAGTTTCCTAATTTCAAATTAGGATACTTTCCTTTAGGATACTTTCCTAATGTGTTTTTGTCACTGCTTGGCCTAACAATATGCTATCTCCCAATTCCAATATGAATTAGGAGAGCTTAATACGCGAACAAGAAGCGGTAACAGAGAGAAGAGAAGAGAAGAGTGGGAGCAATCCAAAAGGAAGAACGAAAGGAAGAATATATAGAGAGAGATAGAGACAACTGAGAATTTGGAATGGAGAACAATAAGAATTTTGATTTTCCATTCATGCCTTTCTCTCGTTGAGGGTAGGTAGATATATCCCCAGCGCCCGGGAGGAAAGATTCTCCTGCCAGGTGGGTCCTACTCTCATAACAAACTTCGAGATTCTCCGTCCCTTTTTGCACATTGTAGTAATCGCCTCCTTCTAGAACTTACAACAAAAAATAAAGGCTATTACTACATAAGGAATTGCAGCAACAAAACAGTAAATAGTAGCAACAATTAACAAAGCAGAAAATTTAAAAAATTAGGTTTGGAAGGTTCTTCTCGTGACATTTCCCCTGCCTTATCAATTTTCTTGTCCTCAAGAAATATTAAGGAGATTAGTTGTTCTTGGAGATTGCTTGAGGAGATCCAGCAGGTACTCCTAGGTGTTGTCTTCCAAAGGTTTTCCTTGTCACCTGACCAACACCTGCATGAGGGGAGCTCCATGTTTGTAGATCACTCTTCGTTCTAGAATAACCTTGGGTTCCACTTCTTGTCCAGCTTCCATGGGAATTGAGGGTAGAGTAGCACTCACTGGCTGTTCTCCCACTGCCTTCTTAAGGAGAGACACATGAAATACAGGGTGAATGAGTGACCCTGCCGGTAACCTTAGTCAGTATGCCACCTTCCCCACCCTAGCTTTTATAGGAAATGGCCCATAGTACTTAGGACTGAGCTTGGTCACCTTTCCCCGAGTGATGGACTTGAGGTGAGGATACCTCAACCTCAAGTATACTTCGCTCCCCACTTCAAACTCTCATTTGCTCCTCTTCCTGTTTGCGAACTGCTTCATGCGATTTTGAGCTGAAGCCAGTTCTTGCTTTAGTTGTTGTGTCACCTCTTTTCTCCTTTGTAAGTAATCATCTATCGAAGCTACCTTGGATTCTTCTCCCGCCGCAGGTAGAACAAGCGGTTTGTACCCAAACAAAGCCTCAAATGGGGTCATCTTAATGGAGGAGTGGTGGGAAGTATTGTACAACCATTAAGCCAAGGCCAACCACTTGTGCCATTCCCTAGTCAGTCTTCCTTATGATTTTCCTCAGGAAAGATCAGATCCACTCCTGCCAGGAAATGGAGTGATTCATAGAATTCTGCAATTCAACTTGCCGGAGGACTTTCTGTTGAAGGAGAAGGCTGTTCAAATTCTGGAAGGTATTGATGTTGATGCTACTAACATAACATGTCCTAAGAAATCTGAGGATGAACACATCAAGGTGCCTAGTTCAAGCAGCAGTAAAGATGTTAACGAGCATTTGAATCTATTCAAATTATATGACCCTGTCTCTGTCACAAGTTCAATGAACAAGTCAAAGATCCTCTTCCTTTAAAAGATCTCTCTCTACTAGGTCATGGAGAAGTTCAACCATTTCTCGGCATTTCTAATCCAAGGGACATTACAGCCCAAGGTGATTCTAGCTTTGTCAAGGAAGGTCAAATTGTTCCAACTAAACCAACTCGAGACCTTTCACCTGAGGTGGAAGAATTGGATACACCATGGAGTGATCTGGTTCTGAAAGAGAGAATCATAGCAAGTTCCTTTGGTGTTGTCCATCATGTGGATTGGCAGGGCTCAGATGTTGCTGTAAAAATTCTTATGGATCAAGATTTCAATCTAGAGAGAGTGCAGGAATTTTTGAAGGAGGTCACAATTATGAAATGCTTGTGGTGTCCAAATATTGTCCTTTTCATGGGAGAATTGAAGTCTTCAAATCTTTTGATTGACAAGAAGTATACAGTAAAGGTTTGTGATTTTGGTCTATCCCGCTTAAAAGCTAGCACATTTGTTTCTACAAAATCAATAGCGGGAACTCTAAATGGATGGCTTCAGCAGTTCCCGTGATGAACCATCCAATGAGAAATCAGATGTATATAGCTTTGGTGTGAAATTATGGGAAATTGCATGGAATTCCACACTCTATTGGTCTGATAGAAAACCATTGGCGCTACTGCTACTTCCAGTTCTACTTTACCTCCACTGATTACAGCTGGAAATATTTGCCAGATTTGCTTCTCAATTTCCCGTACTGCTCAGCTTCTCTATTTTTTCTTGCGGACAAGAAAATTTTCAAGGGTGGGAAAATGTTAGGTTCCTAGGGTTTCAGTAGGATGTAGCAATTTAATTTGCATATTAGCCGTAGCATATTAATTCTGTAGAGAGCAGTTACAACTTGTAACTGAATTATAACAGTTGATTGATTAGCTATATGTAAAGCTAATCAATCTGCTTCGAGGCATTCAATGAACTACTAAACTTTCAGTTTCTCAGTTCTCTCTCTCCCAGTCTCTCTCTCAAAATTCTTTGTTATCTCTCTCTCTCTCTCTCAATTTTCCTCTTAAATTCTCCCTATTTTCTGCCTTAACTCTTGCCACTTTCTGCCCTAATTCTTGCCATTGGCTAAGAATTCACATTGTCAAGTCCAGGATCCTAGCAAGTGGCAACCATATAAATGTAGAAATTTTGTAAGTAATAAAGAATTGGGTGTAAAGGGATTGTTAATGGGTATAGATGTAGGTTGATTATTGTAGTTAATATAATTATATAAATATTATATATAAAACCTGTAATATAATATAATATATGTTGAATTTTTAACTACAATTTCATCTAAAAGTTTAAGTTGTTAGATAAAGGGCTAATTTTATCTTTTATATTATCATTTTTACTCTCAACACACCCCTTCACTTGTGGCCAACCTTCTTTGCATAATTGTCGAAACATGTGAAACAATTTAAATATTGAGTCAGTGGTAAGGTTTAAATTCAGACATTTGCCTGCTTTGAAACTATATTGAATTGTTAACCATTATCTCATTTAAAAGATTAAGCTATTTGATAAAAGATTTAACTTTATCTTTTATATTATCATTTTTACTCTCAACAATATATAATATCATTTATATATATATATTAAAATAGATAGTATAAAGTATAAACTGAAAATAAACACAATGTTATCAAATATGTTAAGTTTTCATTTTTTAAATGAAAATGGAAACTGAACACAAAAAAATTGAACCAATATCCCTCACTTTAAGGGTGAGTAAATACATAGATTAACAAATCTCTCGCAAAACTTCTTTCAGCTAATGAAAATTAGCAATGATTATGACACAATAAATCCCTTAAATGGATTTAATATCAGTGATGTGAGGCTCCACTTGTGTAGTTGTAGACTCAAAAACTAGAGATAAAGATCAAAAGAATAGAAGGCTCAAACGATTTTTCTAATCTTTGAAGCAGGAGAATGAATACAGTGGTTCAAAAGCCTTTCTTGAGATGTTCTATCCATTCTCTCAAAAGATTTCAATCAAAGCTTTCATAAATGATGGTTCAATCACAAATTTTCATTTAGGGGCTTAGGATCTTATATGAAATTGTGTATTTGACTTTTAGATAGTAGATACTTGAAAAAGGAAATAAATCAACTAGAAAATCAAATCTAATGAATTGAGGAGTTGATTTTGTATTTCCAAATCAACCATTCATTTGATGAGAGTTTATTAACTTGCTTTCAATTAGCTATAAGATATAATTGGTTAACTGAATGTAGATTTTGTCAAAATCCAAAACTTTCTGCCTACCTTCAGTTGATTGAGAGGGTAATTCAATCGTCTGGATCAATCTAGTGTATTAACCTTGACATTCTGTCAGGTACTAACCAACTGAGTCGCTGTTTGGTCTACTGAGAGCTTCTAGTAATCTATTGTATGACACATTACCATGGTTCAGTTGACTGTTGAACTTTTCTAGTTTACTGAGTAGAGCCATTTTATGAAGAATTGTTTTATTTAGAACATGTATTAATTATGATTAAATCAAGTTGCCACTTAAAAACTCTTTTTGACAAAACATTTCAATGATCTTCTAAAAATGATATTTTCTTAAAAATAATTGTTGATTTAAAAATTTGAGCCTATTTCTTTTTTATCATTGAATATTCTTTAAGTCTGTCTTCTTCTTTGTACTTGAATTAGCTTTGAACTTTCATTCCTTCCAATAATCATTTCTTCCACTTGAGTTGACGAGATATCAGATCATTTGACTTTCTTGAATAATGTACTAAAGTAGATTGTTAAGTTCCACAAGTTATGTTATCATCAAAATCATGGGTTGTACCCTTAAGGCTAATAGGTTAGATAATGAGATGGATGCGAGGGAGGGATGTGCACCTATATGTTGTCAATTTTGCAAACAAGAAGGCCACAGCAATCATTCTTGTCCCACCATACATAGGCTGCAACGACTCCCTCTATTGGTTATAGAACCTTGATTATATGACAATGTTATGTGTACTTGTTTAGTTGTTTTGTTAATGTGTCATTTTACCTTATGTGGATTGTGTATTTCAGTTTTTGTGATCCCAATATATTAATATGAATTGTAAGAGTTGTGCTATTGGTTGATTTCCTTATGTGCGATTTCTTCAAAATTGACAGAGTGATGGATGCAATTGGAAGCATGCATGGTCCTGGCCCTATAGACAAGCAAGTTTTGCATCTACAAGACCAACATCGTTCTGTTGAGATATGGGATGGATACGATCCAGGACCCTTGACTTGTAGACATAGACAGTCCACGGCTTTGAGACGGTGGGCCCCCCATCCACGCATGTTTCCATACATGTCACGTGCTGGATTCTACCATGTATATCGACTAGGGTTTGGGTTCAAAATAGATTGGCCATTAATGACTGCCCTTGTTGAGCGCTGGCGACAAGAAACTCACACTTTTCATTTGTCTATAGGCGAGACTACAGTGACCCTACAGGATGTTGCTGTACTCATGGGGCTTAGGATTGATGGGCCACCTGTGACGGGTGCTAGCATTAGTAATTGGGCACCCTTGTGTGAGCAATATTTAGGAGCTAGACCATCTAAGGAGCACTTGCGAGGGTCGTCCCTTAAATTGACATGGCTACGAAAACATTTCATGGTTTTGCCAGATGATGCAACTGATGAGGTTGTAGAGAGATACACCCGAGCATATATATTATTTCTCATAGGAGGACAATTATGTCCTGACAAGTCGGCGTCCTCGGTGCAGTTATTATATCTTCCATTGTTGGTAGATTTTGACTATTGCGGAACACTTAGTTGGGGAGGAGCAGTGCTTGCAACCTTGTATAGAGCCCTTTGTCGTGCATGTCAGCGTGGTGTACATGAGATTTGTGGTCCCCTGTTACTACTACAATTATGGTCTTGGGAGAGACTGCATGTTGGCCGGCCTACCAGACTTCACTTGCCAGAGGTGGAACTAGATAATGACGGAGCACCTGTTGATCCACTAGGCCGTAGATGGAGGGTTCGATTTTCCAACCAGAAGAACCCGGTCCCGCATATTCTTCAAATTTATCGTGAAAAGTTGGATCAGCAAACTGAGGACCAGGTACTTTATTGATCCCACAATTTCTCATATAACATGTTACATAATATTGTTGACGCTATAGTTTATTTGAGTTTATTTTTTTTGCAGGTTATTTGGCAGCCATACACACCTAATGTTCTTGCTGAGTTACCGGCTATTTGTCTCGATGGGCAGCACATTTGGCGTGCGGAGGTGCCGCTCATTTGTTTTGACATTATCGAGTGGTATTTCCCTAGACGTGTTATGAGACAGTTTGGATTGGTGCAACTTATACCTCCTGGTGTTGACACTGAATTAGCGTTGCACAAACAAGATAGGCGGGGTAAGCGCACTTTGGATTGGGTGGCTCGTCACGCACGTTATGTCGAGCTATGGCAAAGGCGTCATGAATCTGTGGTTGTTGGACAACCATGGGATACACATCTTCATCATCATGGCGATTATATGACTTGGTTTCGACGGATTACTCGTCGAATTATATCTCGAGGGATGCAATTTCAGTCATCGGGTGATATTAGAAATACTTTGGTAAGATTTTTAACTCCCAACTCATGATTCATACTTCATTGTCTTTCGATGTATGATTGGCTCATATTTTTTAATGTCCTTTCAGCAACACGTTGTTTGGATCTGTGAGAGGGGATCTTTTGCACTGGGATCTTGGGGTACAGAGGGTGGACGAGAAGCTCTTGCAAATTTGGTGTCGACTGCAAATCAATGGCAGCAAATGCTCCGGGATTTGCTTCCACCTAATGATCCCAGTGAGCAACCACTTCAGCACCGACTGGTGGAGGAAGCGGGTCCTAGTCGGCCAAAGAGGAAGACGAGGGCCCCGTGCAATCTACAGCGACCTAACATTGTCAGTCCACAACCACTCCAGCACCAAGCGGGGAAGGAAGCAGGTCCAAGCCGCTCAAAGAAGAAAAAAAAGCCCTCAGACAATCTAGAACCGTCTAATGATGTCATTCAGCAACCACCAGTAGCGGAAGCGGCTTCCAACCCCCCAGGGAGAAGGAAGAAGCCCGAAAGCAATGTGCAACAACCTCATGGTGTTTCTCAGCAACCACTTAAGTCCCCACCACCCAAGGAGGAAGTAGCAGGGCCTAGTCGCCAAAACAGGAAGAAGAAGCCCCGAAACAATTGATTTTGGTTTCCTATAATTTGATAATGTAAATGCTATTTTGCTTGTGCTTGGATGCTGTTGCTTGGTGTGTGTAAGTTTCTCAGTTTTAACTGAACTTCACCTTGAAGACTTTCTTGCATTCAAGCTTTTAGATATTAAATGCACCCTCAATCTATGGGGTTGTGTCTAATCCAATGCTTGGGATCTGAAAATTTTATTGCTAGCTCGTTCCTTTTGTAAATTAAAAAAAAAAAAAAATTGCACTAATTGTATATTAATAATCTGCACATTCTAGGTACCAGGTATGAAAACCTTTCCAGAAGTAGATTTTTCTCCCCAATGTTGAATAGAGTGGCTGCAACTGATACTCCGGTATGAAAGAATCGGTCCTTCCATTAAAGGTGCCGAAAGGGCAATGACAAAGGATGCAGTTTGATGCATGACTTCAACATGGAGCTGAATTGAGAAGGGGGTGATGTGTTTGCGTAGCCCTATTAGTGAGATCTAGGTTTGTTGGCTCGGGCATTACTCATTTAGTGAGTTCTGTATGTAATTGGGTGTCAACTTGCTAGTTTCCACGCATTATCATTGATACTACTCCCTAGCACGTTGATTTGTCTTTGTTGGTTCTGTCATGCCTGCCTGTACAATGAGATTACAATCTTTTGAAGCATGCTCAACTAATTAATGAGACCTTGCTTGTCAAAGTAGACCAAAGTGGCCTAATTAATTAGCACGCCAAGATCTGTTAAGAGAGTCATAAGCTCTGTTCTTCGGATGTCAATCTCCTAGCCAGCTGAAGATGAACCGTGAGAAACCTGCAAATTTTAAGTTCACCAATTATTTTTTAATATTAAATAATAAATAGTAATGCGTCACTTACAAAAGAAGACCAATTAACTCCTCAAATTTATGAATAATAAAATATAAACTAATAATACAACGAAAAAAAAAAACAAGAAATAGCGTTATTTTATAAGGATAATTTGATAAAAAGATTATTTAGAAGGTAAAAATTATATTTGGGTAATCCACACTTTATGCACATTAAAGAAGAAAAGGAAATGTAATTGATGATTTTTTAATTTGTAGAACTTAACTGTGAACTCTTCATATTTTTTGTTAATTCAACTTTTACATTTTTAGAATTTTTTTATTTATATTTTTAATTAAAAAAGATTTATTTTTTAAATTTAAATATAAAAATTTAATTAGTAATTTTGCATCTCAAAAAGTAAATAAAATAAATTTTAAATATTTTTTAATATTTATTTATATTATTAAAAAATCACTAAAATAACTTTTATTTAGAGCCGCAAATATTATTAAGAGACAGCATCCTACCTTCAATTGTATTAAATACAATACTATTCCCTACAAAACTTGGGCCTTCAGTTATATCTTAAAAGATCCTTGCATTTTGTTCCATCCAGATGCTATAAATTAGTCATGCAACGATGCCATTTATATGAGGCCACCCAGCAAGACAATCTCATGGCCATTTAGGCCATGAAGAAAACCTAAAAATATATTATATATATATCTTTATTTAACCCAAAAAAAAAATAGAAATGAGGGAATGATTAAGGAGATATTGAGGCGATTACATTGAAGGTTTGCACCAAGCCCTTGCCTCTTTGCTCTTATCATATATGACCATTTGCTAGCTAAAAGCTAGCTAGGAGCTTCATTAGCTGGGGGCATCCATCCTTTTATCATGGCCATCTGATGATGAAAATTGACAGCCTTCTCCATAACAGCTGAAGTTAGAAAGTTGGCGCCAAAAGCCGTTGGTTGTTATTATGGAACAGTGTCTGTTTGATAGTGTTTATCTGTATCACTACACTATTATAAATACTCTGATGAATTATAACAGTTTTTATACCAAGATAACTGTTGTTACTTTCTTATAAAGTAGCATGCTAGCTAGGGAGCATGTCTGGATTAATTAGAGTTTAGCCAAAGGTAGTAGTAAGCATGATAATATTTCTCCAACTCAAGTGTCTTACCCTCTAAGATGAATGTGTTGGGTGTTGGCTCATTTGGGTTTTCCTCATATTGGCAAGAATATTAAGAGTTGTTTAGGTATCTTATATGCTCGTTAATTAATTTCTTCCTCAACTTAATACATAGGTGGTGTCTCACCAATTAAAAAATATGGTGTTTAATTCATATTATGTAAAATGTTAAGATTCAGTATCTTAACTATTAAAAATTATTAGTTTAAATTTTTACTATGACGAAATGTTAACACATATATAAACGCTTCCATTTTTGCGAGTGAATGCCACATCTTTAAATGTTACGTCAACAAGACACATCAGATTAGATTTAATACATAAATATATTTATGACATTTGGTCCATTAACAATTAAAATATTTGACATTTAATCTTTGATATGAAAAAATGGATCAAATTTGATAATAAAAAAAAGACCTAAAAATATTCAAAAAAGACCTAAAAATAATAATAAAAAACTAAATTTCATGAAAAAGACTTTAAAATATTAAAAAAAAATACCTATAGTTTATAAAAAGACCTAAAAATATTCAAAAAAGACTTTAAAAAATTCAAAAAAAATACCTAAAGTTCATAAAAAGACCTAAAAATATTCAAAAAAGACTTAAATTTCATAAAAAAAAAAAAAACCTAAAATTTTCATAGAAAATGTCTAAAAATTTCAATGATGTTAGAGGTCAATTTAAAAGGTCTAGAAGTAATAAGTTACAAACGGGTAATGGTCTTTTGGTAGCAAACATTGGTGTTATAATTTAGAATGTAATCTTTTTTTGAACGCTGCAAACCTAGCTAGTTTGTGATGGATTACCTGCATGTTTACCTATTTAATTAACTCTTTTTTTAACCAGCTTGGACAACATACCAAACGGTTTGTGAGAGCGCCACCAGGGCCATCAAGCAATGCTACACCAAATACTGCTCTTGCAAGGCAATCAAGCAATGCTCCACCTCTACTAGTCCATTCAAGAAGTTTTTTCTAAAGCGTTATACAACATGCAGTTAGAGGACAAAGTAGTTTGAGTTATCAACTATCAGGTTTACAGTGGTAAGGTAGAGCAAGTATCACAAGGAACTAACTCCAAGAAAGGCTACTTTAAGGTACCAAAGGGTCACAACTACCAACAGTGGAACTCATCATCTTGTTGGAAATTAGAAGACTTGAGATATTTTGCTATTTTGTGACTTGTATAAATTAGGGAATATTTTTATGAATGTTTGTTGAGGCTTGTTTTGGATATTATGGTCTAAAACCTCATTGGTGTTTGCCACTACATATGGTGTTTGTTAATGATGGTTGGATGAGTACCTTGATAGAGTTTATTTTATCACTTTTGTTTAAGATCTTATTTAACAGTTTGTGAACAAAATTTATAAATTCAATGAAGTTTTTGTTATTTTTTATTTGAATTTTTATTGTCAGAATTTTTCATTAGGTATTTTTATGAAATTTGGTCCTTTTTGAATATTTTTAGGTCATTTTTTATGTATTATTTTTACGAAATTTAGGTATTTTTTAAAATATTTTTAGATCATTCATATGAAATTTTTAGATCTTTTTACGAAATTTAGGTCTTTTTAAATATTTTCTTTTTTATAAAAATTTTGATCTTTTTATGAAATTTAAGTTCTTTTTTTTATCAAATTTTATTTTTTTTATATCAATGATCAAATATCGAGTTTTTTAATTATTGAGAGACCAAATGTCATATTTATATATTAAGTCTAATTTTATGTCTCACTAATGTAGTTTTTTTTTTTTTTTTTTTTGTAACGTGTTATCTGACGTAGCTGTCGACGTTCAGAATTGGTTGACCGTGATCCGTCGGCCTGCACTAATGTAAATGTGAATGCAAAGAGAAGAAACAAATAGTATAAAAATAACAAACGATATGCAAGAGAGTTTTTTACGTGGTTAGGCTAGAATGATGCCTACTTCACGACTGTTCTCTGATAATTTCAGCAGAGTAATAGTATGTAATTGATCATGCCCATACAATGATTTTTTTACCCCTATTTATAGAGTGGGGTGTTTACAATTTGAATGACTTCTAAATATAGAAAGATAATATTACAGGGATAATTTATCTTTATCAGCTCCACAAAATTGGGAATAGATTCCATATTATCAGGGATTGGGTTTGTTTTTTATAAGGCAGGTGGGCATCGCCTCCGATTATTACGCGGCCTTTTTGTCCTGCAAGTTAATAGGATTGGCCAGCGAACTAAAGGCATTGCTGGGAGCTCGTTCACCCTCGCTATCAGAACTCAGGTTTCAGAGATTTGTGCCCTTGCTGAGGTGTCCTCGGCGTTAGGCCCATTGGGCTTCAAGATGTTGGGCTGGCTTGCTCGGTTGAGTCCAGTCTATAAGAGATGGTTCGGAAATTACCCATAGCACTAGCCCCCCAGCTCGCGATGCGATCTTTGGAGTGCGAGCTGATGTATGCTGATCGAACTGGGCTATGCGAACTGTCAACCCACTTTCTAGACTTCTGCCCAATCATTTCAAATAGCACCGCTTTATACCGCACGTCTTGTCTGAGGTGCATTTAATGTGCACGTTCCCCATAACTGCTTCATTATTATGCTTGTGGGACCCATGGCTTTACGTGTTTCCGTTAGATCTAGGGCAATTCATTGGTTTCTCAATCCGACGGTGAAACAACCCAAGCTATATAAGCGTAAGGGAACTCTTTTCCCTCTTATCGTGCCATTTTGAAATGACTTTTTCTCTTGCACTCTTCTTCTTCCGACTCCAAGAACTCCATTGTCGTCCACCTTCAAAGCTTTCTTGTGTTGCTCCGTGAAGATCACTATCATGTTTTCATTGAGCATTTGGTTTTCATCCTTGATTTTTGCAACGATCAACCCGAAGCAGTAAGTTTCTCATAACTCATTCCCTCGTTTTTACTATCGTTCCCTTTCTTTCTATCGACTTTCCTTCCAGGCCTCATCTCCCGGCCATGGTTGTGTATCTTTGGGGGCATCAAGTGATGTGTCACATAGCCTTCAGGTTTGTTGACTTTAGGATTAGCATTCATTTGCTGTAGAGGGCTAATGGGTCAGTAGATTTAGCCCCCTCTACTTTAGGGAAAACCCTGCTGCGAAGCGCGCGACCTAATAGATAGGAAGTGTTCTTAGGAGCTTTGGTTTGTGAGGACTAATCCGCCCTCAGCGACTTGACTCTTTTTTTTTTTTTGCCTTTTTATCGTAGATGTCCACATTAGGTTAGAAGCGTAGCAACCACATGGTAGAAGATGATGAAACCTCTAGCTCTTCGGAGCACACCGGAGGGGCACGGGCGCGGACTGTGATCTCGTTTGGTGCAGAGGTCATTGAAAGAGTTCCTCAGTGTGTCAATCCTGTGGTTTCCAAATGAGCTACCGAGGAGCGCGCAACTCGTGAGGTCTTCAAGCGTTATCCTTCGAAGCTGACGATCAGCGAGCTGAGGTCGTGTGCTTCGGAGTACCACCTACCCTGCGGCAGCCCATGTAATGGTGCCTTCTCCCGGGGACCACACAGCCTTTCCTCTAGTAGGGTTTGTAGTCGTTAGCCCCCAACACTTAGAATTTGGACTTAGGTTTCCAATCCAACCTTATCTCATAGACATACTTAACGACCTAAAATTTGCGCCCTTCCAACTGACTCCGAATTCTTACGCCCAAATGACCTCCCTAGCCATACTCTTCAAAAAGAATAATCTTCCTCTTCCATCATCCAAAATCCTTAGGTACCTTTATTCTTTCAAAGGGACCAAGGACGGGATGTACTATATGGCAGCTCGTTTATCTGATTGTAAGAAGCTCTTGCCTTAAGGGAAGGCCAAAGGCAAGTCTAATGTAGGAGACTACAAGTCGCAGTGGTTTTACATCTCTTGCACCTCTCTTCATGATCTTAATAATCTCAACTTCGTCCTTGTACGAAGTAAGTGGATCTTCAGCTCGCACTTGTAATAATGATTTATTTGTTATCATTCTTTATTTACGAATCTTTCTTCTATTTTGCAGCCGTTACTGGTACGAAACCTGAGCTGACCATCTCTGAGGCACAAGGACTTCAAGTCGCTTCATAGGAAAAAATAGACGCGGACAACTTCGAGCTGACCAACGCGTTACTTCGCAACTTCTAGCTCGACGCACCTCTTGGCTGTAAAGATATTAGGGGGGAGGATATTGGAGTTTGGGGTCAAAAGAAAGTAAAGTCTGCCTTCGACATGGTTGACTTCAACTAGAGTTTGGTCAGGGAAAGAAGAGCTTGTCAAGAGATCGAAGTTGGGCCCTTACCAGAGTCAATGGAGATGGTCAAGCTCCAACTTTAGAGGCCCAGTCAACCCGCGAGTTCGAGCTCGCCTACATTCGTCCCTTCAACCTCTTCTCCCGCCAACATCTAGAGGATGGAACTTTGCTCTGAGGTGGCTAGCGAGAGTCGCACCCTCGTCGCTTTGCTTGGTCCCGACCTTGCAACAACTGCCATAACTTTGTCAGAGCCTGCCCCTACTGCAACCTCTTCACAGCATCAGGCGGTCGTGGCCCTAGTAAGGCGTGAAAAGTCGGTAATTCTCTAGGAGGCCCCTGTTACTGGGAGCAAAAGGAAAGCACCTCTCACCTCTCATGTAACACAACAAACCCAAATAGACAAAAGAAATAAAGGAGCTGCTTTTACTGAGTCGAGCGCGTCTGAGGTCGTGACCTGGGGGTTATACTTTGGCGTCCTCCTCAACAGCTTAGGCGGGGTCCTTGGAAACTCTACCAAGGCTCTGGACAGGAATGAGGTGTCGGGTGATGCGCTTTTTGACTACATAGCTCGTCATAGCCTTTTGGTAAGAATCTTCACTTGACTTCGTCAATGTTGTTTATCTCTTTCTCATGTACTGATCTCTCAAATTTAATAGGCTTTCCTGGGCGTCTTTAAGAAAAAAGTGGAGAGAGCCCTATATGCTAAGGACAAAGAGCAGCTCAAGGTCGTCATCGAGGTGCTCAAGAAGGATAAGAGAGCCCAAAGCGTTGTCGATGGCTTGAAAGATCAGGCGAGGAAGGCTGAAGACGAGCTTGCCAGTGAGAAAAGAGCTTACGACTCGACCTTTTCCCAAGTTGCTGTGAAGCTCAATAAAGCTGGGGCAGATTTGATCAAAATGCGAAGCGACCTGGAGCTGGCTTGTCAGCGAGATGACGTTGCATCTGGGGAAGCAGAGGCAGCGAAGCTAAAGGTCGAGCAAATAAAGGTCAAGGTTGAAGCTCTCATTGCCAAAGAACGCGAGGAGGTCGAGTCCGAGACCTGCAGTGCGTTTCTCTTCACCTTGTGGCAGAAGCATCCTGAGCTCGACTTTTCTTTCTTCTGCGAGAAAGCGGTGGAGGAGATGAAGAAATATGCTTCCGAAGCCGCAAGTAAGGAAGTTGTCGCCACCTCGCTCATGCCTGATCAGCCCCGGGTTGACCTCCCTTCTGAAGACGTCGGTAACCCAGTACCCCAGGATGCGGCTGCTCCGAGTTAACACTTACTAGGCCACTAGGACTTATTCTTTTCTTTATTTTTCTTTGTACTTTTGATCTCACATCAATACATTTCACCATGTGTAATGAATTTCTATTTCTTTGATATTTGCTGCAAGTTGAAAATCAAACATAGCAATCATGTATGAACTTAACTTTAGTTAACTCAGAGACATCTTTAGCTTGCAATTGATAAATTTTGAAACCGAATAATCTGGGATAATGTGTTAAGTAAGATCCAAGCCGTATGTCCAATAGGTCGCAACTGTGAATACTCAAGTAAATGAGACCAAAACTAAGCTAACATACGATTGCTTTGTAAAAGTTAAATTGAATCGCATTTTGGCCGTTAAGTTATATGTCTAGATAGATTGTAGCTCGATCCCAGCTAACATACCATGAATTTTAAGGGTTTAGCAAGGTCAAGATGAACACCCAGATAGGTCGCAAACGATGACTTCTCGGTCAAGATGAGATGACCTCAGCTAGTGAACCATGACTTATAGGTTTTTTAGCCGAAATGGTTGTTTAGTAGGCGCTAAACCATGACACTATGGTCAAGATGAATGGGCTCTAGTTCACAAACCAAGGCCTAGGGCAAGGACTAAGATGAATGCTAAGATATGCCACAAACCATGGCACGTAGGCCAAGTTGAATGGGCCCCAAGCTCGCAAACCATAGCCTTATAACCCCGAATTAGTGTTATTTCCTACCTCTTATTTTTGACAAAGGGTGGAAACAACAAAATTTGGAAATAAAAATCATGAATTAAATTTATTAATGGAGTAATGCTAGAATGAACAGATCATCAATCAATGAATAATATTATGCAGAGCAAAAGTGTTGCTTATCGGAAATATGGTCTAAGGTGCTCTACAATCCAAGCTCGCGGAAGGATAGCCCCATCCATATTTTCCAAGTGATATGCTCCATTGCCCAAATTTTCATTGATAATGTAGGGACCTTCCCAGTTCGGGCCTAGTATCCCGTCGCTGGCCTTGCGAGCTCCAGGAAGAACAAGGTGTAGCACGAGATCACTGACGCTATAACATTGAACTTGAACCCTCCTGTTGTAATACCTCGCGACCCGCTACTGATAGGTGGCCACCCTCATGCCAGTTAGCTCCCTTGCTTCCTCGAGCAGATCAAGGTTCGTGGCCAGTAGCTGGTCGTTGTTCTCCAAGTTGAAGGTGGCTCATCGTTGACTGGTCAATTTGTATTCTGCCGGGATCATTGCCTCAGACCCATAAACCATAGAGAAAGGGGTTTCTCCTGTGGTGATTCAGGCTGTGGTCTGATAGGCCAAGAACGATGTTTGTAGTTTGTCTATCCAGGCTTATTTTCTTTCTTCCAGCTTCGTCTTCAGGATTTGCTTGATTATTTTGTTGACAGCCTCGACTTGACCATTGACTTGGGGATAGTCCACAATCGTGAAACTTTTTTGGATCCCCAGCGATTCATAAAACTAAATGAACTACTCGCTGGTGAATTGGGTTTCGTTGTCCGTGACTATCTGTTGGGGAACTCCAAATTTGCAAATAATGTTACTCCAAACAAATTTTTCTACCTTTGATGCTAATATTTCTGCGAGCTCCTTTGCTTCCACCCATTTTGTGAAATAATCAACCGTCATTATAGCATACTTGCACCCTCCACGAGCTGTTGGGAGCGGTCCGATCAAATCCATGCCCCAAATGGCGAAACGCCATGGGCTGCTCATCTGCTGGAGATAGGTGGGTGGAACGGTTGGAAATGTATGCCCTAAAGACACGTTTTGTTTAATTTATGGTAATGATGTTTCTTTTATTCAGTTTATGGCACATATATTATTTGCATTTAATTGTTGGAAAGGTGTCCATGCTATTAAGTAAGTGATTCATGTGATGGGTCGTTCTTCACAGTTAGGCATGAATCATGGGTACTTAATAAGCAAGAAAATATAACTCTTGATCTTTTGATAGAACTGGGCATTCTATCATGATAAGATCATTGTGCAATAGATCCTAATGGAGGATGGCTTGCCTTAGCCAGTAAACAGTCCGTTTACTCTAATTGTACAAGCGCATTTGGAATGCGTAGAGTGGACCTGTGATAGAAGCTAATGACAAAGTACTAATTATCATGGAGCTAGTCTATCACTGCTACTACGTGGACGAGTACTCTAATACTTGAGTATTAGTTGGTGGTCTAGTGAACCTAGAGCTATATTCTTAGATTCATTGTAGGTGAGGTCTGTCAAAGATCAATATCCTTTTGAGTTGGGAGTATGGTTTCTAATTAGCTAAGACAGACTAATACAAGATAGTTTCTGTGATTCACCCCCTTGTGATTGTCCAAGAATAATCGAATAATCCAGGGCCCTGGGAACGTGACTTAAGAGTGTGTGCTTCTGGGTAGCTCCCAGTGATAAGCAAGTACATTCGAGTAGTCACGGATTATTGGACTAGTGATCTAAGGATGGTAGAAGTCATTTAGAAAGGTATTAGTACATTATTCCTTTCTAAATGATGGGTGTTACGCAGAGGGGTATTTTCGTCATTACACTAGTAGGTCAAAGACATGGCATATGCAAAATTATTCGTGGGGTCAGTGTTACCATATGGTGATAGTTGGAACACTTAGAATGACAAAATATAGCTACTAGGTAGCAGGGATATTTTGGTCATTTTAGTAGCCGTGAATAATTTGTCTTTTGGTCCCCGGGGTAGCTCGATGTAACTCATGTATTTTTTAATACATTTGGCTTGTTGGATGAATCACATTGAGAGAGAATTATTTTATTCAGAATGGTCCATTGGGCTAGAATAAAATAATAGTTCATTAGGGTTTTTAATTAATTAATTGGGCTAACCCAATTAGAAAATTAATTAAAAGATCTTGGCCCATTAGGGTTTGGCCCACTAGGGTTTTAACCCTATGGTTCTCCCTATATATATCTCTCTTTAGTTGTTTTTTCATCTAAGTCGTTTTTCATTCTTCTTCACCGAAGAGAGGCCACGAGTTCGAGTCATACTTCGGAAGATCGAAAGGGTGCGTTTGAGTTCTGATGCGACGGAGCCGAAGGCTAGCAGGACAGCCGTCGTCTCCACCACGCGAAGAAGCTCCCATCGCTCCATTCCGTCCGGTAATCCGCCGCAAAAGTAAGTCTCCTAGATTCTTATCAATACGAGGAACGTTTTTGATTTTAAAACGCTTCCGTTGCATGCTTTGTTTCCTCGTTCATAATCCTTCAGGAACTCGTGGTACTTTTGCGAATCTCTGGCATGCGTCACACATCTTCACTAGATTTTTGACGTCTTGCTTTATTGTAGGTCAGTAGAATCCTTGGCGAAGTGATTTTTGGGCCAAGGACAACCCCCCAACGTAGTTACCATAGTGACTTGCATGTATCTCTTTGAGAACCACTTGGCAGTCAGGGTCATCAAGGCACCTCAACAACGATGTTGTGAACCCCCTTTTGTAGAGCATATCATCGTGAATGAAGTATCTGGGCGCGCGAGCTCGCATACGATGCACCTCTACCTTGTTGCCTGGCAACTTTCCCTCCTGTAAGTAGTCGACAGTAGGCCTCAGCCACGAGTCTGGGCTCACTGCAATTGTCAATACTTCACTTTTCCCTTTCGTGCTCGGTGCTGTTAGGAACTCTACTAGAATGGCTCCCAAAGAGTCTGCATCTTGGGCTGATGCCAAGCGAGCTAGGGCGTCGACATAGGAATTCTAGTTCCTTGGCACTTGGTTTACCTCGCACCCCTCAAATGTGTGTATTAGCTCCCGAACTTTCTGGAGGTAGGCCACTATCTTCGAGCCCTTCGCCTGATATTCACCTCGTATTTGGCACACCACGAGCACTGAAGACCAATAATCGCTCTGCCTTTACCTCTCTCACCAGGCATAATCCTGCCAACAATGCCTCATACCTCGCTTCATTATTGGTAGCCTTAAACCTGAATCTCAACGCATAGAGAATTTTATGCCCCTCCGAGCTTATGAAGAGTACTCCAGCTCCGTGCTCGCTGGAAGACCCATCTACATACAATTCCCAGGATGGATTCTCTGAAGATTCAGGCTCCCCCTCTGCTGGGCCAGTGAACTCAGCAATGAAATCTGCTAGCACCTGTCTTTTTATGGTTGACCTTGGTTTATACTCTATGTCGAACTGAGCGATCTTGATTGCCCATTTGAGTAAACAGTCAGAAGAATCGGTCTTCTACAGAACCTACTTCAGCGGGTATTTGGTCAACACATCAATCTGATACGCCTGGAAATAGGGGTGCAGCTTCCTCGATGCCACCACTAAGCAATATGCGAGCTTCTCCATAGGGGTATATCTGGTTTCCGCATCCAACAGTCTATAGTTTGCATAATACACTGGGTATTGCACCATGTTTTCTTCTCGCACTAGTGCCGCACTGATGGCATATTGAGACACCCCCCAAGTAGACGATCAAATGATCTCATTCCTTCAGTTTTGACATGAGCGGGGCACGTCCCATATACTCTTTCAGCTATTGAAAGGCGACTTCACATTCTTTCGTCCACTAGAAGCTTTTTGCTTGCTTCAACACATTAAAGAATGTGATACATTTATCAGAGGCTTTGGAGACAAACCTGATAAGGGCAGCGATCTTGACGTTTAAGCTTTGCACTTCCTTTATTTTGGTTGGCGATCTCATGTCAAGCAGAGCTCGGATCTTTTCGGGGTTGGCCTCAATACCCTTTTCATTCACCATGAAGCCCAAGAATTTCTCAGAAGCTACGTCGAACGTGCACTTGCGTGGATTCAGCCTCATTTGATATTTCCTCAAGATCTGGAACATCTCGTCCAGGTTGCAAACATAGTCGTCAACCTGTTTAGATTTCACCAACATATCATCTACGTATACCTCCATGATTTTCCTGATTAAATCTTCGAACATCATATTAACCACACACTGGTAGGTCGCTCCTACGTTCTTCAGCCCGAAAGACATCACTTTGTAGCAGTATAACCCTCTATCTATGATAAATGAGGTAAGCTCATCGTCTTCGGGTTTCATAGGGATCTGGTTGTACCCAGAATAAGCATCCAAGAAACTGAGGAGATGGTGACCGCTATTACGTCCATGAGCTGGTATATTCTGGGCATAGGAAAGCTATCTTTTGGGCACGCCTTATTCAAGTCCATGAAATCAACACATCTCCTCCATTTCCCATTCTTCTTCTTTACGAGGACTGGATTAGCTACCCAAATCGAATAGTGAGCTTCTCTGATAAACTTGTTGGCCAGAAGCTTGCCCACTTCTTCTTTTAGGGTCGCATAATGGCTTGCAGCCATAAGCCTCATCTTTTGGAGAACTGGCCTGTGATTGGAGTCTATGTTGAGCCAGTGTAGCATTACATTCGGATTTATTCTCACCATATACTCATGATTCTAGGAGAACACATCTAGGTTTGCCTTCAAAAATTCAACCAGCTGGGTCTTTACCTTAAGAGCGAGGTCCTTACCCAGCTGGAGACACATCTCAGCATCTGCGTTGCTGACCACAACATCTTCCAGCTCGCCAACTGGGTCGGTGGCTCGGTCACAGTCCACCTCACTTGGGTCAAGGTTGTGACTAATTCCTTTCTCACTTACGCCTCATGGGCCCCCTCCTAAGATAACATTAACTTTCTTTCCTTTCAACCCTATTCTTACCGCCTCTTTATAGCAACATCTTACTGAATATTGCTCATCTCTTATGCACCCAGTCCCATTCGGAGTTGGGAATTTGATTGCCAGTGCTCTAGTCGAGGCGACCATAGTTAGATCGTTCATTACGGGTCTCCCCATGACAACATTATAAGCCGAGGGGCAGTCGATGATCAAGAAATCTGCCATCATGGTGGACTGGTGGTCCGAGTCCCCAACAGTAAGTGGGAGTCTAATACACCCCATCAAAATTACTGCGTCTTCGATAAAACCATAAAGCAGCTCTGGGGACGCCATCAGCTAATCCATCCCCAGGCCCATCTGATGAAACATTTCCTATACATCACAATTATCGAGCTACTTGAGTCTACCATAATTCTCCGCACTTTAACGTTACCAATTTAAGCTCGGACCACAAGAGCATCGTTGTGAGGCCAGTGCACGTCTCTGTTGTCTTCTTTTGTGAAGATGATGTCAGCGGGGGCTGACCTAGACTTCTTGGATGGTCCCTCATGTCCGTCGTATTTGGTGAGCAATAGGTGACCGGTCTCTCGCACATAGCGTTCATGTGACCTGTTAGACGTTCTTACGATATGAGACCCACCATGAATAGTAAAGATAGTTCTTATTGCAGGCACCTGGTCCTGCTCGGGAACATGACAAGGCTCTGGTTGAGTCAGTTGTTGGGAATGCTAATCTCCTGGTCGCACCACATAATCACACAAGCGACCTCTCCTGATCAATTCCTCAATTGCGTCCTTCAATGCCTAGCACTCGGAGGTGTTGTGCCATGCCTCGTTGTGGTAGATGCAGAACTTATCCTTGTTCCTGAATCTGTTAGGAGTCCTTATGGGATTAAGCCTCCTAAAATCCTCCATGTTCTTCTCAGCAGCGAAGATCCAATCCTGTGTGTCAGACATGATACTATAGTTCTCATAGCGACCTCAGCATGGAGGTTGCTCGCTTCCTTGCTCGTTCCTTGCTTTCTTTGCGACCTGATCATTAAGATTTTGCCCCCCCCCCCGCCAGCCTTCTCTATCATTGTCTCCATTGCCCCGCTTCTTATTCTAGTTAGTGCTTCCATCTCCATCCTTTTGGTTACTGGGCTTATTCGAGCCAAAAGTTTCCTCCCATCTAATCTCCTTCGCAACTCACTCGTAGAACTCACCCAAGTCCCTTACAGGAGACTTATAGATGCTCTCATAGAGCTTCTCATCTTTTCGAAGCCCCGCAGATATCGCAATCAGAATACTCTCGTCTGATGGGTTCTCAACATTATTGACCTCGCCCCTGAACCTCTCTATATAATCCTTCAAGGATTTGCTGGATTGCTGGAAAATTGTAGCGATGTGACATGTTGGAGCGAGCTGTCTCCGAAGCGATCTGTACTAGTTGATGAACCTCCACTGACACTCCTCCCAACTACATATATTGCGAGGATGAAGACTTCTTAACCATGTCCAAGGTATGTCCCCCAGGGTTGCGGGAAATACTCAGCATTTCACCAACAAGCTAGAGGTCTGTAAGTCCATTTGGACATTGAAAACATCCAGATGGTCATATGGGTCGCCATTTCCATTGTAATGAGGTATGTTAGGGATCTTGAATCTGCGAGGGAGAGGCTCAATTCGATTTCCCTGGAGAACGGGGTCCCCTCATTGCGGTCTCCCCTCCAATCGTGTGCTCCATGTCGCGCCTCCAATTGTTGGACCTTTTCCAGTAATTCCTCCACGATTGGGTTTTGATCCACAGATCGTTCGGGGAGAGATCGCCTCTCCCATCCGTTACCTCGCTTTGGCGAATAGCGATTTCGTGGCATATGTCATCTCCTATTCGTAAGATCTGGCGAGTTGTGGTATGTGGCGAGACCTGGATTGATCCTGGCCGAGCTCCCCCCTGGACGCGAATCCCCACGTCGCCGACTCCCTTCATGAATCTCTTCACGGCGATCTCCTAACGATTTGCTCTCACCCTCATTTTTGTGGGATATGCCTCCAGTTCTTTTACTCGAGATCGTCGCTCCTCCGATCTCTTGGACCGTGAGTTCTAGGAATGCATGGATCCAGCTCGTCGTGATGTTCCTCTACCTTTCCTTTTATCTGGAGTGGGTCTTTCATCCCGAGGCTATAGGACACCTCCGGATGGTGCAACCTCTACCTATTTTTGGACCATTTGAACCTGTGATTGGGCCAACGCCCTAACTGCATCCGTGAGTTGCATGATTATGTTCTCCAATTCCTGCTGACGTTGTTGCTAGGCCTGAATCACCTCTATCCCTAAGACAGGGGTCATAGACTAACAATGAACCCATGAGGGGATACTTGAGGCGGCTCTAACCAATGGGGGAACAGAAGCGGTTGCAGCAGTTACAACTGTGCCCCCGACTGGTGGAACTTCCGGAGGTTGGCTAACATGGTCTTTAGGTTGGTTGACCACCACTTCAGAACTCCTCGCGTTTCTTCCTCTTGTCGTTGCTATCGATCAGAGCGGCTCCTTCCTCTAGAGCCAAAATGTTGACGTTTAGAATTGATCGACCGTGATCCGTCGGCTTGCACTGATAAAGTAAATGCGAATACAAAGAGAAAAAACAAATAGCACAAAATAACAAACGATACGCAAGAGAGTTTTTTATGTGGTTTGGCCAGAATGATGCCTACTCCGCGACTATTCTCTGATAATTTTAGCAGAGTAACAGTATGTAATTGATCATGTCTATACAATGATTTTTTGACCCCTATTTATAGAGTGGGGTGTTTACAATTTGAATGACTTCTAAATATAGAAGGATAATATTATAGAGATAATTTTTCCTTATCAGCTCCACAAAATCGAGAATAGATTCCATATTATCAGGGATTGGGTTTGCTTTTGATAAGGCAGGTGGGCACTGCCTCCGATTATTACGCAGCTTTTTTTTCCTGCGAGTTGATCGGATTGGCCAGCGAGCTAAAGGCATTGCTGGGAGGTCGTTCACCCTCGCTATCAGAACTCGGGTTTCAGAACTCGGCCTTAGGCCCATTAGCCTTCAAGATATTGGGCCGGCTTGCTCGGTTGAGTCCGATCTATAAGAAGTGGTTCAGAAATTACCTATAACAATAGCATAAATAATTATTTATTTTACTCATAGATACGGTAAAAAATTAAAATAATAATTTTTAATATTTAAAATATTAAATATTAATTTATATATTAAAAATTAAAAATTATATTTTTTTAATTATTGAGAGTCGTCATATATATTAAGTATTTCTTTTTATCTCTTTTGTCATCCTTTAAAGGCACGTAAATGCAACCAATTATTAAACCAGCCTCCAGTTTTGTCAATTTCAATTTTTTGGTTTACTACTCCCTTGTATTCACCTCTGACTTTGATGCCATATTTTATACAGTCTCCTTCAAATGGATTATTAATCATCAAAAGCAAATATATATGTGTGTGTGTATATATATATATGACCAGAAACGTGTTGAGTTCTGCTATTGCATCAAGCTTTTGCACCAACCCTAATTATCTATATTTATATGTACTTTAACTCCACCAAACCTCGATTTTGTCTCCCTAACCTATATGGGCGGGCGGGTTTACCCTATCCTACTCTTAGTAAAGCCTAAATAAGATTTAGAAACGTGAAGTCCCAAAATGGGAGCTCCTTTGCACTCATCATTACAAACTTTGACCATTGACTTGTATGAATCCAGCTGGTCCTACTTACGCTGGCATTATTATGTGCATATATTTTGTATAAATATAAACAATTTGTCAGCCACTTGTTGCACCAATCTGTACTTTAAAATTTTTGGGTGAAGATCACCTACTATAATTTTAGAGCTAGAAATGGGTATTGCATCTTTAAATGGTCAAATAAATTATTATACTTTAAGATTTAGAGTCAAATTAGTCACTGTATGTTAAATAAACATAAATTACAATTTGTTGAGTTTTTCTAATTTAGATTTGAGGTTTGATTTAGGTATTTGCACTGTGTGAAGAGATTTTTTAATTTAATTAGAGGTAGAGTTAACTTTATTAATAGAATTAAGAAAACATGTGATCATAGTTAATGTGATCATAATATGAAAATATAGTGACTTATTTGTCACTTTTAAAAAAGACAAGACTCAAATTGACTCCAAATTAAAAATTCAATAGTTTATTTGATTTTTTTTTAAATACAATGATCAATTAAATTTTAACTAAAATATAATAACTTATTTTACACTTCATATTAAAATTTTTGAGCCAATAATCATTTGTCATCTCCACTGCCATTGCAACTAGTACAGTATTAAAGATTTGTGAACTGGGTCCTCTTTATGATCAGTTACTGTAGTTGGGTTTTCACATCTCTCTATGCATGGATGGGTTGAGGATAGAGAAGAGTACTTAACACTCTTTCAATTAAATATATGCAATTCCCACTTATCTTAGTTAGTTGTTCAGAGAGAGGTAATGGAAGACAAATAGTATACATTTATATATGCGCCTAATTTAATTGTTATTTTTTTTTCTATTTTCTTTTGTTGTAAGGTGAGATTAATTAGTACAATCAAGCTTCAATTCCTCAATTTATGTGACAAAATTCATAATTTGAAGTGAAAAGATGAATTACATTGTTAACTAGATCCTAATAAGATATAATATTGGTTGGATGCGTAGAGGAATAATACAAACTAACATTTCATAATCTCTAATTAAATTTTCTAAAAAAATGGGCTTGAATCAGTGTTATTTATTTATTTATTTTTTTTTGCATTTAAAAACTAGTCAAGTTAATTGTGTCTATCATTAAACGTGATTAGTAATTACTTAAAGTTTTAATTAGTATTAATTACAGGGCATATATCATTTCATTTAAAGAAATTAGCTTTTCTAAATCACTTTGACTATGTCGGCTGAAAATGGAGGATTAGGTATACATAAATGTCTTGGTTAATTAGGATACATAAATGTGCATTTTTAAAATTAAAAGAAGAGAAAATGTTTAGGTAATTAATAAACTTTAATAAATAGCCTTCATATCTTAATTACTATGTATATATATAACCCCTAAAGGCTTCTTCAATATTGATGAATTTTATGTGATTAATATGCCACAAAGCCTGCAAGGACTACCTTGATTTAGATGGTTAAAAGGATATCTAATTACACTTAATCCCTGAAGTATATTGGAATTACACACAGTACCCTTTTTGACATTAAAATTTATTGGCTTAATTCCAAGGGGGCCAGAATTGATAATGGAAGGAAGAGAAATCCGTTTGTGAAGATGTGTTAAGTGTTAGGTGGCCAAATAAAAAAGGGAAGGCGAATTGGTGGGTCTTTGAGAAGATAATCCGTCACATTCGATAATCAACAAGTGGCATGACAGAACAGAAGCATTCACCTGCTCCCAAGAAAAAAATCAGCTAATTGGTTCTTTGCTTCATCCATTAAATTAGTTAAAAGCTTCATAATCAAAGGACAATTCAAAGCAAGGAGAACTTTTCATTGATTTGTTTATATAATTAATGTTGTACATAATCACACACGCATGTTTTGAATGCTTGAGAATTTTGGGTAATTAGGTGGCAGGCATGTTAATTGCTTTATGGTCCCAATACTGGGATGGGATGGGAAAGAAAGAAAGAAAGAAAGAAAGATAGGGCAAGTGCTAAGAAAGATAGGGGATATTCAGAGTTTGTATTCTTCCTCAATCATTCACTCAATGCACAATCCATCTTAACCATGAATGAGTAGCCAGTAGATGAAGAAGAAGTGGCCCTATTTTCCACAACCAGACTTTATTATATATCTATATTTTTCAAACAAAATGGAGCGCAACAACGTTGATCTCTTGTCTGTTTCTGCTTGATTGATTGGGAAAAGGAAAAAAAGGAAAAAAAAAAACACTCCGCTGAGGGGCACCTCTCTCACATCCATCATGTCTGTCTCTGCTAATTCATTCAATCTTTTGCGGGGGAGGCTGCAAAGCTTTTAACCACTACTATCAAAAACGTCCAGGTTCAATGGATTTAATAATGTTTATAATAGTTTTTAAATACATACTTAAATCTATCATCATTCATCATGTCACCCTATTTGAGGCCCCCAAAATTATTGTCCGGAAGTACTTGCTTTTAACACCCACTAGGCAGCTTTCATCATTTTGCTTCATGCATCTTAATTACTGGATGCCTGTAGAGTAGATACAACTATGAAGGAATTATTATTTGGGGCAATATTACATTGAGGTAATTAACTTTAGGCTATGAGCCGCCTCGCTTTGTTTTATGTGATACTACTTCCTTTTAAAGTTAAATTATATAAAGTTACGTTTACGAGATTTTTGAGTCAAAGTGAATAAAATCTTATATATAATTAAGATATGGTTATATTAAGGAATTGATATATATATTTTCAGTAGATTGGCGAAGACAGACTGCACAAGGAGTAAATTATGTCTTTAAGGAAGAAGCATGCATGATGTACATACAGTACAAATGGACAGCGTTTCTTGTCCATTTGTCACAGATTGATTTATAACAACCAGTTTCTCTCTGTATTTCTTGTTTTCTGGGATTCCAATTGACTTTTTGCGCTTTCTTTCCTTTCAGAATCATAGTGCCATTCTTGAAGACTGCTCCTCTCATCAGACCAAACGTATCCGCAAAGAAAACTCTATTTTCCGTACTAAGTTTACTTAATTAGGAGAAATACGTTAATTAATTGAGGACTCTTACATAGTATTTCACGGATCCCAGTATTTAAAGAGTGTTTAAAAATAAGGGGGGGCGGGTTGATGCCCGTGCCTGCCCCAGCCCTCCCCCAGATCTATCATGTGGATCTGAACTATTTGGGGGAGAGGAGAACTGAAATGACTTATACATATGGGGGCAGCTCTCCCCCATATTCGTTCCTGGTTGATGCAGCAATGGAAAGTGCTTGTAGAAGTAATTAAGGGGGAGGAGTCCAGGGTGTAATATAAACGAAAAAATGTAATGTAAAAACAATGGGGTGCGTTACAGTTTGGAGGGAAGAGGCACAGATATTCCCAAGTTACCATATAATGGCTCCTACCCAAACATGCCTGTTCTTTAAACTGTTGTCTCAAGTACTTACACCTGGAACAATATTACTGTGGCAAAAAGGTTTGTTTCCAATCAAATTAATCTCTACGTACATTTTTTATAATTGCCAGAACATTCTCTCATTAATTAAATTATAATTAAAATAATTTAATACTAATCCTATCAAATTATTAAATAAAGATAAAGTGAAATAAAAAATTGAAAAGAGGTTGAAGGGCTGAACCTCCGACATCTCTAGTGATGAGAGAGAGAAAGAGAAGACCTAATGGTTGTCGACCAAGGCTACATATAATAATATATGTATTGCCATTGCAGATAATTTGTAAGCTAATACATTAATCTATACTATACGATCAAAAAATTAGTAACATGCATGCAAGTTGACCTCGTATTCATCACAGTAATTAAGGCATATAACAAGTCTTAAAGGACTTTCAACTTATAATAAAAGCATGTCTTCTTCCACGCTACTTCAGTTTTTTCCAATTAAAATTGAAAGAACAAATACATATAAGTCAAAACTGATGTGTTATTTTTCCCTTTTTTTTTTTGAAGAATAATAATTATATCAAATAGCTTAGGTGAAGTGGTCCATTTAGTAATTAAGAACTTTTGAAAATTCCAACAATCAAAGCTTCACGTAATACTGTGTCCCATAGAAGAGAAGAAAAATCTAAAATATGCAAAATTTTCAACTTAAACAAGATTGATTGAGAGTACTGTAAACTTGTCTCGTCGTCCTTGGCCTAGATGATAACAAAATTCAACGTACTTCCATCGTCAAATCTTTAGGCCCCATATCTATAGGTGATAATTTAGTTAATTCATAACTTCAAAGTTGTTGTTATTTAGTATATTCTAATTAGATAAGTTCACTTGGTACATGTAATTATTCATTAATTACACACGTACCAAATAATTTAACATACAAAAATTTGTACATAAATCTAATTTTCTAAAAGAAATTTAAATTTTAATCACACAAAAAAGTTATTATAGTCTATTATTTAAACATGTTAATTTCTGTGTGAGGATAATTGGGTTTTATATCAATTTGAATTAAATTATGAAAGAAAGGTAATTTTAAAGAAAAGGGGCTTATATTAATTTGATTTTATATTCATATACTTAATTATAATCTAATTTTTCAATTCTGGAATTTAACCCAAATTATAATCACGCTTACTTTCAGCCATATAAGACCAAATCATGGGTGTTATTGTACCCTTTCAAATAAAGCGGACATGTGTATTTGATTGTTTGAAATTGGCCACAGAAATGCATTAATTGATAAGAAGAATTGCCCCCAGCCCATCAAACATTTTTATTATAAGTCTTCAGTCTACACCTAATTACTATATCTTTTCTTGTTTTTCTTCAACCCAAATCCGATTATCCAAGTATCTCACGCAATCAACCACTATCTGTTTGCCATTATTTTTAAATTTAATTTTTTTTTTTTTAGATTACAAGTGAACATCATTTCTTTTGAAATTCGATTAATTATAAAAGTGGTTTAAGTTTATTTATTTAGTTAAATATTTTTTTAAGTTTATTTAATAAAGGACCTCACTTTTAAAAGTAAGGTGTTGAGTTTGCTTAGACTCATGAACAAACTTGTTTATAAGCTCATTTATGCACTCATTAGAGCATGTTTTGAAATACATCTATTTTTTATAATTGAGATTTTTTTATTATATTATTTATATTGAAGATTTAAAGAAATATAAAAATAACCCTACTTTTATATGTTCTACATAAATAAATTTGAAATCAATCTTATAATATCCAAAAATTTTAAAACTTATGAAAAAAAAGGTATAAAACTCTTTTCAAACTCATATAATATATAAAAAATTAATGAGCTTAGTTTGAATCCGACAAATTTTTAGATAGATAATTTTTTTTTTAATTTTTTGCATAGATGTTTATTTAGAAGGTTCCAAGAGATGTTTGGATTATTTGTATACGAAATCTTATTCTGACTAAGTAAGAATTTTATTTTTATATATAATTTAAATTTATGATTTTGATGTCCCATTTAAAAGGGCAATCTTATCTTATAATTACTGCAGAAGAGTCAATTTGTGGTAAAAATCACATTTATTAGTTATTTTATCCCCCGTGAGGAGGAAACTTCTCTAATTGAAGCCTGTGTGTGTGTGGTTCTGAGATAATTTATCTTCTTCAGTTCAGAAGCCTCTACCCCTATGCTTCTTGTAAGGCATGAGAGTCATTAATGATAATATCGTGGATTTGTTTATGTTTAAACTTATAAACAGTATGACTAGCAAACAGTATGACACACGGTTTACCTCCCTCATGATGACCTGAGTTCAATTGGAACACGAGTGATAGTGCATAATAAAAATAAAATTTCAGCATAAGGGGTGAATTTTGACGTGAAAATTATTGATGCCTAGGCCATAGAACAGTAGATACTAATAATGATGGGCCGGATGTCATATAGTGCAGCCACTGGTAAAAATAATTGAAGGCCGCCCAAAATTATTAAAACATGTACCACTCTACCTCATTTATTTCAAAACTAGTTACGCATAAGGAGGAGATAATTAACGTCCGTAATTTAAAGTTTACAGATTAAGAAGCAAATCACCAGTCACTAATTTAAGTTGTGTGTTTCGCCTCTTCTATCTAAGTTTGGACTCTAAAAATTGGAGTATATATCATTATCCATCTATAGATATGAAACATTTTTCGTCGGTAGGATTAGTCGAAATTTGGACTGTTCTCTCCACCGCCATATATATAAAATTCATGCCGGCAACTGATGAGTTTCATATCCACCAATATTAAAAAGCAAACCAAAAAGAATTTAAAAACTCTAAAGATGCCCATTTTGCTGCAACTTGCACCACACACACACATATACATATTTCACATTTTGTTTGGAAAGTGAACTAATAATAATATTATATATGGTTGATCTGGCCCCCTGCCCAAATAAAAGAAAAAAAAAATGGTTTGTGTTGAAGCACAACCAGTGCCCGCCATGGATGAGCTCCACCCAGCTAGTAGACGCGTACGTCGTCAAAGATACAAAAACCTGTGAATCAACCAACCCTTCCTCTGTGAGAGTCCGCTTTTGTTTGGTTTGGATCACTTCTTTCAACTCCATGTATAGTTTGATCATGGGTCTTCATACCTTTAATGAATAATGAATTTTTTTCTGAAAATATGAGTCTTGGAGCAACAGTAAAGTTGTTTTATTGTGATTTAAAAATTACAGGTTTAAGCAGACGAAGTAGCCTATTTATTTAGTAATATGATGAAGTTGCGTAAAATTGACCTTTCCCATATATAATACACGAGTCTCGTCAAATTTAAAGTAATACGTTGTAGAATAAAACTTAAAAAAGTAATATTGGTTGATCTTATATGCCATCTGTACGTACCATATTCTGTCATTAATTAATCAAAGGTTGGAGAGAGAGAGTAATGGGACTATGGTTCTATCTTAAACCAACTCAACGTTTTTCAAGTAAATTTAGTTCAAATCTAATGGTATAAAATGCTTTGATATTTCTATCTAAGTCTAAATTATTCATAACCTACCTTGATTGCTTCAATTGTATAACAAAGGGCAATACAAATCAACTCGACTTATATATTCCTCTACTACCAACTTTCTTTTGTTTTTCACTAAACGTGCAATTAATACCAACAAAGAACAGCAAGAATAAGGGAATGGGAGAGCTGGATCCATACAAGCAAAAGCGAACAGAGAAACATGGCGAGTCCTGGAGATCGGACAATAAACCAGGCTACAACGAGCATCATCAATGGCAGAAAACCAATGATTCGGGGACAGTAGTCAAGAATGGAAAGTCTACGAGAATGTAGCTAAGGCGAGAACATATATTTTTGGATCATAATGTGTGTGTGTGTGTGTATAGTCACATATATTATGAGGCGAGAACAATTATCAATAACATATATATGATTATAAATATGTACATATTTTATAATTATTATATTTTTGGCATTTGCAGGACAAATTTTCAATTATATGTGATGGTCTAATCATTGACAAATATTGATCAACTTGTAGTTAATAGGATAGATGTCGCGCATAATTAAAATTTTTATAATATATATATCATAAACACTACTCATGTTAATGCTGACATATATGTAATATATATTGTCATATAATTTTGAGAAAACAAGGATACAACATACAATTGACAGGAGAAAAATTGGAAAGCTCATTATTCTTATTAATGAAAAGGTGACCTCCGCAATTTGTCGAGAGGTTAAAACTTTTACACGCGAAGGGAGTCTGACACACAAGTACATGCATGGGATGGGTACGACAATGATCATTAATAAATATATTAAAATATTATTTCTAATGGGTTTTTAATTTCTTCTCCTTCTTCTTTCCCTTGTTGCCACGCGATCTGATTCTGTCTCTTAATTTGATGCTCTGCAACTCTGAGTTTCTTTATTTGAAGTGCCCTCCTTTCCTGCAAGAACATTATATATAATTGTCGTATTGTCATTGGATTCCATTGGTACATATTTTTATAACCAAGCAATAAGCATGAAGTTCGAACAATCATGTACACGCACACATATATATATGTTGACTATTCAAGAACATACATACAAATTTGGTTGATTACTTAGAGAAAAACACATCAAAATACGTAATTCATAATTGAGGAAATACTAGTTTCGTTTTATATGAATTTGCTGCAAGGAAATTCTTCGTGAATGTCATTTTCCTATGCTGAATCTCTCATGAAGTGATGACACTGGCAAAATGGGGTCATGCATATGTGAAGTTATAAGCTTACCTGTGAAAGCCATTTCTTAGTAGTGATGGGGAGGAGGAGGAGAATAATAGTAGTAAGGATGTGGTGCTGGCTTGTGCACCGGAGGTGGAGGGGGAGATTTATAGTGGTAATGGTGCGGTGGTGGGTTGTGAACCGGAGGTGGTGGGGACTTGTACTTGTAAACGGGTGGAGGAGGAGACTTATAGTGGTAATGGTGCGGTGGTGGGTTGTGAACCGGAGGTGGTGGGGACTTGTACTTGTAAACGGGTGGAGGAGGAGACTTATAGTGGTAATGGTGCGGTGGTGGCTTGTGAATTGGAGGTGGTGGGGACTTATACTTGTAAACCGGAGGGGGTGGAGGAGGAGACTTATACTTGTAGGGTGGAGGGGGAGGAGATGAGTACTTGTAAGGCTTCTTGGGTGGTGGAGGCGGTGGAGACTTGTGGACTGGAGGCGGTGGTGGAGGAGACTTGTAAATGTAAGGTTTCTTGGGTGGTGGTGGTGACTTATACACTGGAGGAGGAGGAGACTTGTAGACTGGAGGAGGTGGGGGAGGAGACTTGTAAATGTAGGGCTTCTTGGGTGGTGGAGGCGGTGGAGACTTGTAGACTGGAGGTGGTGGTGGAGGAGATTTGTAAATGTAAGGTTTCTTGGGTGGCGGTGGTGACTTATACACTGGAGGAGGAGGAGACTTATAGACAGGAGGTGGCGGGGGAGGAGACTTGTAAATATAGGGCTTCTTGGGTGGTGGAGGTGGTGGAGACTTGTAAACTGGAGGTGGCGGTGGAGGAGATTTGTAAATGTAAGGTTTCTTGGGTGGTGGTGGTGACTTGTACACCGGAGGAGGAGGAGACTTGTAAACTGGAGGTGGCGGGGGAGGAGACTTATAAATGTAGGGTTTCTTGGGTGGTGGTGGTGGCGGCGACTTGTAAACTGGAGGTGGTGGGGGAGGAGACTTGTAAACATAAGGTTTCTTGGGTGGTGGTGGTGGTGACTTGTACACCGGAGGAGGAGGAGACTTGTAAACTGGAGGTGGCGGGGGAGGAGACTTGTAAACATAAGGTTTCTTGGGTGGTGGTGGTGGCGGCGACTTGTAAACTGGAGGTGGTGGGGGAGGAGACTTGTAAACATAAGGTTTCTTGGGTGGTGGTGGTGGTGACTTGTATTCTGGAGTTGGAGGTGGTGGAGAGTTGTAGATCGGAGACGGCGGGGGTGGAGATTTGTACTTGTAGGGATGATGATGTGGTGGCAAGTAATGCACCGGCGGCGGAGGAGATGAATAATAGTAGTTGGCGGTGGTTTGAGCCGGCAAGCAGGAGAGAGACACTATGGCCACTACAAGTGTGGAAAAGAGGGAGGCCATTGAAGGCCTCCTAGTTGCCTTCGTTCCCATCTTCACTATGGTTTAAGTGAAATGGGTATTTGCTTCTGCTCTTCAGCTTAAGCCTCCCCCAGCCCTTTATATAGTTTAGGCATTTACCCAGTCATCACTAAATTAACTAACTAATCATAGTAAATACTGTGATTATTAGCTGGAACAGTGTGAAAGAGACATCAGTACGTAGATGATTAATAATGAAAATTATATGTACATGAAAAATGAAGTTTCCAGCCTGGATAAGTTTGACTAGGGTAGGGATTAAAGTAGAGTTGTCTGGATGTGTGTGAAGAGGATGCATGGAAACCACATCATCTCAAGAATAAAGTAATATTGAGAGAGAGAGGGAGAGAGAGAGAGAGAGAGAAGGTGAGTTTTGAACTTTGTAATGAAATTGTTCAATACTGGGAAGTTTCTTCTGTCTGTGATCTGTATTTATATTTATATATAATTGAGTGGAGATCTTTGAAAAGCTTGGGATCGAGAAGATGCTCAGCTCTTCATGAATTTTTGGGGCGGGGACCAGGCGGCTTGATTTTCCCTCTCTCTCTCTCCTACAAAGTCGTTTAAGGAGAAGAAGAATCTTTGTTGTTTTCTGAATTTGATCACAAATTAAACTCGATGTTTATGCTTGTATATATTCTCATACCAAATACATAAATAGTTTTACAAAAAATATAGTTAGAATAATAACATAATAATCATAAATTTTTCCAAACATATAGAGAGAGGACGTCATCATCAGTTATTAATGAGTCATGGATTGCCTATATATATATAGAATTAGAATTTCTATTTGGGTAGTATCAATCTCCTGTCATGATTATGAATCGCCTGCTTTCCTGAGTATTTTCTTTTCAGTATATGGTATGCTGAAGTGAAGAGCGAAAACTAAGAGATGTTTGTTTAGTTTGGTGTACTTTTTTTTTTTTTGTCTTCAATTTTCTAGGGAAGGCTGGCTGGAAAAGTAAAGGGCGTGCATGATTTTCTTCACCAAATGCAGCATAGCTGGCACCTTTCACTGCCATTGCTTGACATTCTGGACCACCCCCAGCCAGCCCCTCAGCCCATTGTTTGGCAAAATCTTTCTAATAAATATATATATTTATTTATATCATATAACGACCTTTTATATCGTAGGGTACACCATTTACATAATACAAAACATTTTTTATATTATTTTCTTGGATATTTGTGTTCACATCGTGTCAACACATTTAAATTGACGAAACCTGCTCTTATCTTTAGATGACAAAGACAGTGCTTTACCTTTGGATTCTCATAATTCAATAATAAGAAAGGCAAGAGTAGGAACCCTAAAAACAAAACAAAAAACTAATTAAAAACAATTGTGGAACAAAAGTAAAGTTATATAACTGAAGGAGATCATATGAGATTGTGAATTTTAATTTTTTTTATTTTTTTAATTTAATATCTATAGCTATATCTCATATATATTAGAAAGAAAAAATTGTATTTCAATATGCATGACTAAAGTTATACTATAATAAAAAAAAAATGCAATTTATATTTCTCTATTAAAATTTTAAAAAATTGTTTAAGTACATAAAATATGAAGCATATATCTATTTGCACCAATTAACCTCTTGTGGGTACACAATATATTTTACTAATAAAATAAATGTCAAATGTAACTCTTCTCCAACTAAAAAGTAATTATAACTTTAAGTTTACGTTTAAATTATTGAACAGTCTTTTGCAATACAATGATAAGATTACCCATAAAAATGACTCTTTTTTAACTTTTGTAAAAGAAGAATCTCGAGTTCTAAAAATGTCTTTCAAAATCGAATGAATTAAAGAAAAAAAAAAAGAAATTTGGTCCTGATGAATATATAATATTAGTGAGCAATTGTTTGTTCTGAGAAAATTGACCACAAATTGTGGAACATAATGATAAGGAATATGTTCCATAACTGATGATGGATCTGTGTCATGACTAAATATATTATAAGATTAATAATAATCACCGACACAAAACGTTAAGCATGAGATACAATATTATGATGTAAGAAAGAAATTAAGCATTGATCCCATCCACCTAACCCAGTACCTAATACATGCATTTTTTATTAGGGTTTGGTTGATGAATGGGCTGACTGCAGCTTAATTAGGTTTAAATAAATACAGGGTGCCATGCACGTAAGAGCCCGCCTTCTCTTCTCTTCTTCATCTTTTTCTTAATTAATTGTGTAATTAAATTAATGAAATCAAATCAAATTGTAACCATAATGATTAAACTTGAAAATTAATATTCAAAATGAAGCAGCCAACAGCTGATCAATGAACCCACTCTGTAACAAAGCAAAGTACATCAAAGGTCTCACTTTCAAAGGGTTGGGGACAGCTTATTTTCGTAGGCAACAACATTTCATCTTGCTTTTTTTTTTTTTTTTAAGCAAAGAGGTTGATTACACGTCTGTGAATAAAGTAACAAAATATATAAAAAAAAATTAAAAAAAAAAAAGGGCATCTTAAGAGTATAAACCTTATACAACGGACTCACGCAACCTTGGTTTCACATTCTACTTTTCAACTCGGATCATGTAAACTAGTACTAACACATTGCACAAATAGGGACACTTTCTTATCCAAGTGTGCAAAAAAATATATATATATTCGTCTTAGTGGCAAGCATGCATCACCCTAATTAAGCATCCAAATGCAACAAATTAATCATATTCTACGGGGTCAGTTATCAAAAAATTATTAAATTTTGGTTGGTGTATCAATTAATTCAACAACAAATTTTAAAAGTTATTGACTTTATATTCCAATTTTTAATTTTATATTAATCCTACAACGTCATTCAAACTTATATAATTAATACCATTTTGATATATAATTAATTATGGGTATAATGTTAACTATTACCTTAAGTAATAATAAATGCACTTTTTTTTCAAACTTCGGAAGAATGAACACAAGAAGAAACAGAGAACCGATCGAGAGTTCTTTATCTCAACTCAATGAATGACAATTGAGAAGATACATGCATTTCTATAGAGACAGTAATTACTCTTTCTAACAAAATTGCAGTGAGGGGCCGGGAATGTTGAGGAGAAATAGTCTTTAATGTTCTCAATGGAGATATAATTTCAGTTAGTTAGTTAAAATATTTATCTCTGATTTGATTTAGAATAGGTTTTCAATTTTATTTTAAATATTAATTAAATATTTAGAGACGGATGTCTCTAAGCGCACAAATTGTTGATTTCTAACCTAAATAAGGATCTAATTTCATCAATAAATGTCAAAAATTAAGTTTTTTTTTTTTTTTATTTAGGAACTTCAACGACAAAAAATCCTGTCACCATTCAATAACGAAAATTTTTTTGTCGCTAATACATAATAAAAACTTAAATATAAAAAAATAAAATAAAATAAAATTAGAGATAGAACTGTTTTTGCCGCTGATTTTTATTTTAAAATAATTTGACAAGCCCCAGCCGGACGCGTGCGTGAGGGCCTTGCAGGGACTAAGTGACTCCACATTAGGCCACCACATGTCGCGCTGGGAAATTAATCCCAGCGCACTCCTTCCCCACAATTTCGATCCCTGGTCCTCCACGCGCGCGCCCAACCGTCCGAGATGCAAGCCTCCTTAATATGTATAGTGCACATATTAATTATATATTATATTTAACTGCCAACAGTTTTAATTTTATTTTAAATTAAGATTTTAAATTTTAAATCTATTAAATTCATAAATTAAAAATTAAAAAAATAAATGTTATCAATTTTTAACTCCTAACACTTAAATATTGTAATTAATTCATCTCTTAAATATTTAAATTTTATTTGATTAAAAATTAGTTTAATACATATTTGTTATTATAAATTTTACAATATCATATCAATTTACATATTTTGGTTTGTAAATAAAATACATAAAATATGCATTTAAAACTAAAAAATTTTAATTTTTTTAATCGCTAAATTTTAATTTTTTTTATTTTTTAGCGATAGGTGTCACCCCATCGCTAAATTTTAAGTTTTTATTTCATTTTATTTTTATTTTTTTAGCGACGAGCTTCACCCCGTCACTAAATTTTAAGTTCTATTTAATTTTTTTTATTTCTTAGCGACAGACTTCACCCTATCGCTAGAATTTAAGTTTTTATTTAATATTTTTTTATTTTTTAGCTACGCATTTCACCCCGTCGCTAAATTCTAAGTTTTATTTAATTTTATTTTTTATTTTTTAGTTACGGGTTTCACCCGTCACTAAATTTTAATTTTTTATTTAATTTCTTTTTTTATTTTTTAGGGCCTGGTGTGACCCCATCCCTAAAATTTAAGTTTTTATTTAATTTTATTTTTATTTTTTAGCAACGGGTTTCACCCGTCGCTAAATTTTAAGTTTTTATTTAATTTTATTTTTATTTTTTAGCGACGGGCTTAACTCCGTCACTAAATTTTAAGTTTTATTTATTTATTTTTATTTTTTAGCGACGAGCTTCACCCCGTCGCTAAAATTGAAGTTTTTATTTATTTATTTTTATTTTTTAGTGACGGGCTTCACCCCGTCGTTAAAATTGAAGTTTTTATTTAATTTTTTTTATTTTTTAGCGACGGGCTTCACCCCATCACTAAAATTTAAGTTTTTATTTATTTTTTTATTTTTTAATGACGAGCTTCATCCCGTCGCTAAATTTTAATTTTTCAGTTAATTTTTTTATTTTTTAGCGACTGGTCGACCTCGTCACTAAATTTAAAAAATAAAATAAAATTTAGCAACGAAATATCCGTCACTTAGATGTCTCTAATTAGCGACAAAATTCTTCCATCACTAAATTACAAATTTTTTGTAGTGTACATGCACTTGCATCATCACTGTGACATTGGATATACATTTGGACATTTCTCTCAGACCATTGTCTGACTTAGGCATCAAAGGGCTCGCGTGGGGGAGTCTCCTGCATGCCTTTCTGACTTTCATTTTTTATCACAGGCTAAGATCCACCCTAACTCATCAAAGGGACCGAAAGGCCCTTCTCCTGAAGACCTATCAAGGCACCTTCCTCCTGACTCCCCGAAAACTCTTCCAGGTAGCCCATTTGGAAACCTTGAAGACCTATTCGAGTCCATGCCTCATCGGGTTCTAGCCCTGACCTGTCTCAGATCCATTTGACCTCGCTCGTGGTATCTCGGACCCTCTATCATGGTGAAGAACTCTGTTTTGACTGATCTCAAGACAAATAAATTTAATTATTGTAATTAGGCAACAACAATTTGGCATCTTCTATAGGAATCAAACAAAAAGTGCATCGATCCATGCCTAGATGAATGAGGTATGTCTGAACTAGAGGATTTTAGCATGAAGCAACAACAGGGGAGCATTTGCCAAACCCTCCTCTAGAGCCCACGGCACCCCAAAGAGGACAAGAAAGCTGGATGGCCGGCGATCAACACCCCACAGTACAAGACTAGTTTGCAAAACAAACATCTCCAGCACCCTCCACACATACAACCCTTATGCCCTCAATCCTAGAGCCAACTTGCCCTAAAGGCTCTAAGTACGATCGAGTGCCGACTGACATACTAGGTCCCTCTGGAACCAAGAAATCCTCTACGATTTCCTTTGAGAATTTCAAAAATTAGAACAAAGATATGAGGAATTAAAGAAGAGCAATGAAGAGAAGATAAAGACTTTAAAGCAACTATTTGGTCTCTTGCGTATGTTCCTACCTACCCTAGAAGCTTAGACCTCTTCAGATGGTGTTCGTGTTAGTGCCTCCTCATCAACTGACATTGGCTCAGTCAAAATCACAGCAGCTAAATCCCATCGTGGGAACCCAATACTAAGAACAGTGAAAAAACGTCGAGAAAACTACTATATATGCGAGAAGAAACGGTAGTGAGCACAACTTCCGCCCACAAGCTCAAAATGAATGTTCAACCTGGATCTCTTCCAACCTCATGTGGGGAAAAAAATTAAGAAACTGGTCGAAGAAGTTTTTGAAAAAAAGGTCGCTGAAGTTATTTCTGAGGAGGTGCGTCCACGACGCATACCCTTTTCTCAAAACGTGCTTAGCCATACGCTTCCTCCCAAGTTTAAACTTCCATATCTACCTGGATACAACGGAATGGAGGATCCCATTCTCCATATGCAACTATTTGAATCTTTAACATATTTCTACAAGTAGGGTGATGCTACCATGTGTTTGGTTTTCCCACAACCATTAACCGAGTACAAACATGCTTGGTTTAGTGAGTTTCCCTCTGGATATTTTACTTCTTATGAACAACTGTGAGTAAAGTTCATCGCAGCCTTCGTTACCCGCTCCTCAAGGAAAAAGGCCCTCACTTGCCTCCTCATTATCTGACAAGGTCCTAGGGAAATACTAAGACAGTATATTGATCGCTTTCGAAATGCAATGCTAGAATTACAAAACTTGCTAATCGAATTGACCGTTTCAGCTTTCTTGCAGGGAACCACAAATTTCCATTCTTTCCACAAAAAGGTAAGGAGATTGGCAAGGGAAAACCATCTTGGCCAAGCTTCTCAGAGGGCACCTTATTAATTATGCGTCTCAACAAGATAGGTTGCCTAGGGCAAACCAAGGTCCAATAAGAGGGCGACCCAAAGAAGATGGCAACCAGCAGTACAGAGCACCACTGGAACAACAAAGAAGACCCTCGAGGGAAAATTCACCATCGCCCCCAACAGAATATGAACCCACTCAAGAGCATATTCACATTATATCAAGAGGAGAAACCTTAGTTGGTGATTCTTCGACAGCTCATAAGTTATACGCGTGCCAAGCTTTGCATGTGGACTCTGTAGCCCACGTTGCACCTAATGAAGAGCCCATTTCCTTCACCCCAGCCGACCAAGGAAATATTCTCATGCCTCACAATAACCCTTTGGTGGGTAAAATTAATAAACACTCACTGAACTTTAAAAATGTAACTACTTACTCACTGAACTTTGTTCAACGTCAACCATCCATCACCCCGTTATATCACCGTCTGATCTTGAAACATATTAAAAGATTTTTGTATGCATTTGAGATCACTTACTTCTCAAACCAAAAGGAAAAAACTAAACTAATGATTCAAATTGAAAAACTATTGATGCAAACCAAAAGTAAAATAAAAAATATTTGCTTAGATTTTTTTACCTCCATTACGAACAACGAAATTCACAAAAAATGTATTTAATAATGAAACCAAATTGGTCATATCCGGTGACCAGGATACCTTCAGTTTTTGGCTCTTGGTCTCATTATTGAATATGTTGAATTTCGTTGTTCGTAATGGAGGTAAAAAAATCTAAACAGACATTTTTTTTACTTTTGGTTTGCATTAGTAGCTTTTTTAATTTGAATCATTAGCTTAGTTTTTGACTTTTGGTTTGAGAAATAAATGATCTCAAATGCATACAAAAATCTTTTAATATGTTTCAAGATCAGACAGTGATGTAACGGGGTGATGGATGGTTGACGTTGACCAAAGTTCAGTGAGTAAGTAGTTATATTTTTAAATTTCAGTGAGTGTATGTTTAATTAATTTTTGCCACGTCAGATTCCGTTAGCATTTTTCATTTATAATAGTTGACGGAATTATAATGAGTGATGGATGGTTGACGTTGAGTAAAGTTTAGTGAGTAACTAGTTACAATTTAAAGTTCAGTGAGTAAATAATTACAACTTTAAAGTTCAATAAGTGTTTATTAATTTTACCCCAGTTTGGTCATCTCTACTGTGATCGCCAAACATCCAATCGACCGTATCCTTGTGGATAGCAGCAGGTTCATCAATTTTGTTTATTGGAACTGCTTTAAACATATGCTTATTGCACATGACTGACTCCAACCTATTTTCTCCCCCATTGTACAGTTTTACTGGGGAAGCAATGCCTATCACAGGGACCATGAGATCTCATCCTTGCAGAGTTACTCGACAGGTTAACTTCATGGCTATGAAAACCACATTGACAGTTTATAACGTTATCCTCGGAAAAGTCTTCCTCAATAACATGAGGGTCATCATACACCCTAGTTACCTTTTAATGAAGTTTCCAACTCCCAACAGTGTAGGCCAAGTTCGAGGTGACCAGAAAAAGGCCCGGGTATGCTACATATCGTCAACTAAGACAATAAAGAGGAAAAAATTTTCTCATACCCCTGATGAAACCATGTCCATCTTAGAGCAAGCCTCATCAAATCCCCAGCCAGTGAAAGCCTTGGAGCTTATTGCACTCTAGGAAAATGAGGGAGATAAGGTAGTTTACGTGCGAAGTCAACTGCCATCAAGGCAAAGAGAATAAATTGTACAGTGCATGTGAGACAACGCAAACATATTTTCCTGGATACCTGTCGACATGTCAAGCATTGACCCCAGATAATCTCTAATCAATTGAACGTAAGACTTGAAGTCAAACCCATAAAATAGAAGAAAATGAACATTGCACCTGATAGATTACCAGCCCTTAAAGAGGGAAGTTGATATACTTCTAAAAGCCGAATTCATTCATGAAGTCCACTACCCTGACTGGCTAGCTAATGTGGTCATGGTGAAGAAGCCCAGTGGAAAATGGCGAGTTTGTGTGGATTTTACTGAGCTAAACAAGGCATATCCAAAAGACTCATACCCATTGTCGTGAATCAGTTGCTTGGTGGATAACAACTCGGGGTATCATATGTTAAGCTTCCTAGACGCCCTTTCAGGATATCACCAAATCAACATGTTCCCGCCAAATGCTAAGAAAACTTCCTTCATTACCGAAACTAAAACTTATTGCTACTAGGTTATGCCTTTTAGGTTTAAGAATGCTAGAGCCACCTATCAATGGATGATCAACAAAGTTTTCAAAGAATTGCTTAGAATCACCATGGAAGCCTATGTTGACGACCTAGTAGTTAAAAATCGTGCAGAGGAGTCGCACATGGAAAAATTAGCACAAGTCTTTACAGTATGTCGTCAATACAATATGCGACTTAATCCTTTCGGTGTTAGATCGAGAAAATTCCTAAGTTATCTCATTACACAGCATGGCATAGAGGCTAAACCTGAGAAGATTCAGGTCGTTTTGGATATGCAATCTCCCTCAAATTTAAAGGAGGTCCAACAGCTTATTGCCCATCTGGTGGCCCTCAATTGCTTTATTTCCAAGTTCACAGAGAGGAGTTTACCCTTTTTTCTGATACTAAAAGGATGAAAGAACTTCCAATGGGATGATAAGTGTGAATAGGCATTCCAAGCCTTGGCCGACTTCATCTTGGAATGTACACATTTCCCTAAGCCTGAAAGCAAGTCCCCACTTGAGTGGAAGCTATTTGTGGATGGAGCCTCAAATATACAAGGAAGTGGAGCCAATATTGTATTAATCTCTCTTGAAAATACCATTTTGGAGTACTTCTTGCGATTCACCTTTCCCAGTTCAAATAATGTCGCATAGTACAAAGTCCTCATTGTCAATTTAGCCATCGCCAAAAAATTAGAAGTAAAAAAGGTGATGGCCCACAGTGATTCTCAGCCTGTGGTACAACAATTTCAAGGTACTTATGAAACTAGAGACCCTACGTTTACTCGATAGCTATAGAAGTTACAGGACTTGGTGCATTTTTTTCATGATTTCCAACTAGTCCAAATCAATCGCGCATTTAACCATCATGCAGACGCATTATCCAAACTAATAGCGACAATGGACACCCCAAGGCGCCTGATCCACATGGAAGTTTTGCAAAAGTCGAGCATAAATGAAAGCAAGAAGGAAAAAATGGTGCAGATTATCGAAACAACCAATAATTGGAGGTCACCCATTATGCGATACCTTCATACTAGGGAGCTTCCTACTAACCTTGCGAATGCTAGGACATTGAAAGCCCAAGCAACCCGCTTCGTAATCATAGACGATACTCTGTACAAGCGTGCCTTCTCTATGCCATTACTAAAATGTCTTGGTTCGTGAGAGGCGCAACAGGACCTGAATGAGGTTCATGCGGGCGATTGCGATGAGCACCTCAGTGGAAGATCATTAGCAGCTAAGGTCATGCGGGCAGGATTTTTCTAGCCTACATTACATAGGGATGCCTCCGCAAACGTCCGAGTATATGATAAGTGCCAGAGACATGCACCATTATCTTCGTCACCCATAATGGATATCTAATAGATTTTCCAACCTATCCCTTTTGCACAATGGGGGTTGGCTATACTTGGCCCTTTTCCAATCTGGACAACAAAAATTCCTACTTGTGACCATCGGCTATTTCACCAAATGAGTAGAAGCGGAGTCGTTAGCAACCATTACAAAGAAAAAAGTAGAGAATATAGTATGGAAAGACATCATCTATCACTTCGGAATCCCCAGAATTCTCAATACGAACCATGGCACACAATTTGATTCAGACGCTTTTGCCACTTTTTGTAACAGATGGGGAATCTGCCTTCGCATGGAATCTGTTGCTTACCCACAAACAAATGGCCAAGCTGAGGCAATGAACAAAATCTTCCTCAGAGGCCTCAAGACCCTGTTAAATAAGGCGAAAAGAGCATGGGTGGAAGAGCTCCCGGCCGTCTTTTGGGCTTATCATATCATCAGCAGAACATCTATTGGGGAGACACCATTTAACCTTTTATATGAGACTGAAGCCCTCATCCTCGTCGAAGTAAATATCTAGTCGCCACGAGTGTAGGCCTTCGCTGAACAGAGAAACTCGGAGCAGTTATCCTACAATCTCAACCTAATGGATAAGTTAAGAGACCGGGTCGATATCCTATTGGTAAATACCACCAAAGGATAGCTAATTACTATAATGCTCGTGTCAAAGATAAACCTCTACAAACAGGAGACTTGGTACCCTGAAAATTCGCCATCACAGGCGTACTCCGGGAAGAAGGAAACTCCGAGCAAACTAGGAAGGCCCTTACAGAATCTAGGAAAGGATGGGCTCGGACACTTGTATTCTTCATACACTTTAGAATTCTTCCCATATAAAGAAATACTTCCTCAGATAGGCAAGATATAACTTAGACGAGACAGAAAGCCAAGAATTCACAATCCCTTCGGGTATAACAATAAGTAACCAGGTATGGCATTACATTTGCTCTTGTTCATGATCATGCACATTGCAAATAATAAGGGCAGTTCATTATTGCATTTCTCAAGCGGTTTTATGGACACCTCTATTCTCCTTGAGGTTCTCATTTCCCTAAAGAAATTTCCCGAGACTCGGTGTCCTCCCTCTCGCATTTCGAGAGAGCATGCACTGGACGAACAAATCCCAAGCTCCTTTAGGTCGAACAAGTCAGGGCACAGTGGCGACAATTTATAACCCCTATCAAATAATTTTAAGTTTGAGATTACCCAGGAAGTGGAATATGCTCTATTCCCCCAATAACCTCAAAATTAGGACATTCCATCATGCATCATTATCATTGCCCTTTGAACAGCTGATAGCAGCAATGCTACTCCATTTCCTCACGCTAGGGTGCTAGATGATTGCAACCATACCCGTTCAGGATTAGACCTCTCTTAAGAAATTTTACGTATACCAACATTCTCCCTCTCTCATTCCGCAAGGGCGTATGCACTGGATGAACAAATTCCCAAGCTCCTCAGCGTCAAAAAAACAAGGGCATAGCGGCAACAACCAGCCAATCTTGACAATTCTCATAAGTTTGATACAATCTCGAAAGATTGGTATCCTCATCCCGCTCTGCCACGAGAATGGGAGTAGCCCCATCCGTTAACCTATCCCAAGTCAGTTTGTCTCCAAGCACTCATTTTTATTCTACTCTTCCCTTTGCTTTTCAATCCAAGGCAAGAGTGGGGAGCATTTGTTACGAGGTGCTCTAAAATTTTCCTAAGTTTTAAAAGCAATTTCCCAGTCCATTATTTCCTAGATAATCTCTGGGACAAGAGCCTTTCGAAACCCCTGATAGGTCCTCTAGGACCGGCTTAATCATGCATCATGTTTGCCCAAGTCCAAGGACGCCCTTCAAGGTCCCCCAAACCAAGGCCATCTGGTGGCCCGAAGCCCCTTTGAGACCACCCGAAAACAACTATCGGGGAGCCTTGCCCAAAAGAATTCTCCAAGCCCTCCGGCCTTATCCGGTGGGTCTCGCCAGAAGAGCCTTCTGGCTCAACCGTGGGTCCCACTATTTTGCTTATAAATAAGCGCCTCTTCGAAGGCAGAAAAGATCTTTCTTTTGGGGACTCAACCTTTCAGATCTCTAAGACTCTTTTGAGACAAACAGATCTCGTTGGACTCTCAGACTTTTTAGATTCTCAGACTATTATCCCAACTCTCTCAAGCCATTTGGCCATCACTCTTTAAAACCCATTCGGGAACTTGAACATAACACGAATACTCCATCAAGATATTGATCATATACATGCACTTGCATTATCCTTGTTAAATTGGACATACATTTGGACATTTCTCTCAAGCCATTGTCTAACTTAGCTAGGCATCGAAGGGCCCGCGTGGGAGAGTCTCTTGCGTCCCTTTTTTACTTTCATTTGTAACCGCAGGCTAAGATCTTGCATAGCTCATCAGAGGGACCGAAAGCCCCTTATCTTGAAGACCCATCGGGGCACCTTCCTCTTGACTCCTCGAAGACTCTTTTGAGCAGCCCATCCGAAAGCCCCGAAAACCCATTTGGGTCCTTGCCTCATCGAGTTTCGGCCCCAACCTGTCTCAAATCCATTTGACCTCGCTCGTGGCATCTCATACCCTCTACCATGGTGAAAGACTCTATTTTGATTGATCACAAGATAAATAAATTTAATTGTTATAGTTAAGCAACAACAATGAACAAATTATATTATGAAAAAATTAGCAGATTATAGATATTTACAGTAAGGCCTCCCCAACACCCAAAACATTAGGAAACCTGACATGTTTTTAGCAACCATATACACGTTCCAGTATGTATTCCCTTGAATTAAACAAGATTCATGGAATGCAAGTAATAAGGATAAGTAAATTCTAAGCAGAGATGAGAAAACCAGTAGACTAAAGACAGAAGAACTTTTAATCCCCCATGACTATTCCTTTTATTTTATAAGACATAAAAAGACAAACCTTTAATCACCCAAGCACCTTTATACTATCATATAACCAAAGACAACAAACTAAAATTTGGCATTTGTTTCAAGTGCAAGAAACATTGCAAACCTCATAAATTATTTTAATTTACTTCTAGTTATTAATTATGAGTAAAAAGCACACGTATTCAAAATACCTTATAATAACAAAGAAAAGGGCAATATAAATTCAATGTTCAGCGTTTGAAAATATCCACTATGAAGGAAAAAAACAAACTTAGATTCTAGTGGCTAACCAATTTGGACTCTGTTAGTAGTCAAGCACAGCACAGAGACTGCAAATTAAAATACCCAAAAAATTACTCCTAGCAGATTAGTTGCTGTAAGTTTGTTAAAAAAAAAAAGGGAAGACCAAAACTGATAAGGCCGGGGGAGGGAGAGAGTTACCAAGGGGGAGAGGAAAAGTGAGAGGGAGACAGCTAGCAAAAGGCAACGACTGTGGCGGCTGTAGCTATTGCTCCTTTTTTCAACAGTGATAGGCAGCGAGAGAAAAAGGGCTATGGCAGAGAGTGAAAGTTAAACACCCTTTCTTTAGCACGTGTTTTTATGTCATAATTTAGAGAGTTTTTTTTTTTTATAACATTTCCCATTTCTTGGTCAACTCTTATGATTTATATCTTACTTTCAAAAGCTACATTTTGAATAGGGACTCTAAAGTGAAAAATAATATTAAAATAATAATAAAAATATTTTTTGCCATAAAGATGAAAAATTACTCATTTCTAATTAATTATATTTTTTTATGTTTACCCTAAATGATCTAGTTAAAAATGGAATTAAAAAAGAATCTATTTTGAGACATAAAAATTCATCTATAATTCTATTTATGTATTCTTTTTTTACTACTAAAATATAAAATGTTAGGCCTTATTTTCTTTGTTATTTTCACCTCATTATGAGTTTTTAAATTTTCAAAATACTAAAAATGTATTTATTTTATTATTTTTAAAAATATAAAGAAAATCCAAAATAAAGGTGTTTTCAGCCAAAATTAAATGAAAACACCCAAAATGTTGAAAACGTAGAAAACACCTAATGCCTCTCCCCCCACCCCAATCTCACATAAACCCATATTTCTCATCTTTTTCATATATTCTCTTATGGCCATTAATCGCCACCGCCATCGACTACGCACGCCATCGGTGGTTCGAGCCACCATCGACCACCCCCCAACTAGTTGCTAGTTTTGTCTCCTCTCCTCTTTTCTCTTGTTGATTTTTAGGTATGTTGATCGATGGGTTATTAAGTGTCAGGTGGTTGCCTCTAATCGCCAGAAACCACCAGCCATGATGGTCGGTGGCGACTAGCAGTGCGTATATAGACAGGTGAGTCAAACATTTAAACTTAGATCAAAGAAGATTTGGCCATTGGATCTTACTGATATTTGGGTATATTGGTCGATGGGCCCGTGGATGTCAGGTGGTTGCCTCTAATCGCCGGAAATCACCGGCCACAGTAGCCAATGGCGACTGACATTACGTATATAGGTGTTGGTCGACAATTAAAAATTAGATTTACAAAAATGCAACCGTTAAATCTAGCACATTTTTGTGTATATTAACTCCCTTAGATTGGAGTTTTTACTGGTAGGCTCTAATCGTATAAATTTTCGACTGGCGGGGGTCGCCGACAACAGAGCTAGTTGCGGTCGTCGGCGACGAAGCTCGCGCTGAAAAAGATGCAAAGCACCGAAGAAGAAGAAAAGAGAAAAAAAGAAAATGAAAAAATATTAAAAAATTATTATTAAATTTTAAAAATAAAATTATATATTTATTTAAAATTTTAAAAATGTAGTATATCTATATTATAATTAAAAATATAAGATAACATATATTATATTATTAAGTGTATAGTTTAATATAAATTATTATTAAGATGTATGTTAGTAATTTATTAATCAAATTTATTGTTTTATTTTAATAGTAGAATTTTATTAAAAATAGTTAATTTTATTATTTAATTATTAAATTCATTGAATAAAATATTATAATGACAAAAAAGAAATAATTTTTTAAAATTTCAAAAAAAAACGTGTTTTTTTTGAAATTTTAAAAAATTATTTTTCAAAATAACAAAAAAAAAACGTGTTTTTAAAAATCTCAAAACAAATACTCAAAATATAAAACTGAAAATGAATTCAAAACTCAAAACTGAAATACAAAGAGAACACCACATTAATTTTCTATATAAGTCATTTCTATTTTTATTTTCTATTAAAAATGGAAAAGTTTGTCTTTATTTTTAGTCATTAATTACAATTATTTTTGTATTGCCTCAAGTGAAATTGGGGTGAAGTTTGTACCATCAATGAATGACAAAGCTACTATAACCAATCTCTTTGTAACAATCTCTTTGTAAGCCTTTAGTGAAAATGTCAACTTTTAATGTTTTATTAGAACATATCTTCGGCCTGTTTGATAGTAAGAAAATTTTATAAAAAATATCACATTTTAATAGGCCAAAATATATTTTAATGGTTATACCATGAAATTCAATTTCATGAAAAATATAATGTACTAACTAGTAAAGATGAAATTCAATTTCTTAAATATGACATTTTTTACGAAATTTTTATGAAAAGCACACCCTTACTTCAATTTCTTCATTAGCAACATTTTCTCTGACAAAATGAACATAAATCTCTATACGCTTAGTCCGAGAGATACACTGGATTTTCAACCATCCTTTTGATATATGTGTTATCACACCTTGCAATTGGAATTACTAAAAACATGGAATCTAATTCAATAAAAAGTGATTTAAGATAGAGTAATTCAGTAAAATCACTTGCCAATGCTCGGTATTATACCTCTCCAACAGACGTTGCAACAACTTATTGTTTTTTTTTTTTAAATCAAAATAATAAGATTTCCTTCTAGAAAACACAATAGCTAGCCACTTGTAGATTTTCTTATAATTCTATAGCCCCCATTATCTTCATTTGTATATACCTTAAGAGTAAGTTCTTTTGCTTGTTTAAAATAGAGTCTTAAGACCAAGTGTTCCTTCAAGATACCCAAGTAGGCGTTTATAAGCTAACCGATGTTGCTGTCTAGGAAGAGCCACAAATTAACTAAGTCTATTAATTGTAAATACTATATGTCTACTCTTGTATAAGTGAGATATTGCAGAGGTTCAACTATACTTCTATAAAGAGCAGTATCAGAAAACTCTTCGCCTTCATTAGTAAGGAGGTTCCAATAGCAATAGGAGTAGAACATGACCTACAATCCTTCATTTCAGCTTTAGTGAGTAAATAATTAACCGTATATATAGGTTGAGTTAATTGCAAACCAGTAATATCTTGGAAAGACTCAAAACCTATGAAATAATTCATTGAACCTAATTATAGCTTTAGAGCAAAAGTAGAACTTAACAGCTTGATAAAGGAATCCATAAGGTGTTTGCTTGAACCTACAACATAAAGTACAATATAGCCATGATGTTGTATGAATAGAGAGAGATCAAAAACTGTTGTAGTAAAATCCCAAGAGAGGAGAGAATTCTTTAACTTTGTAAACCAAGCTTAAGGAGCTTCTTTTCTTGAGCCTACGCACATATGAAGGACAAGTAGGATTTGAAAGCCCTCGGCCTGATGCATAAAACTACTTCAGTTAAACCTCCATTTAAGAAGGCATTATAAATATCAAGTTGTTGAATGTCTCATCCAAAAGTTACTGCTAAAGTGAGAAGAACTTTAACTATATGAGCCTTAATAACTAGACTAAAGATAGCTGAAAAATCAACCCCAGGTGTCTAATGAAATCCTTTGACAATATGTTATGCCTTATATTTCAAAATAGAACCTTCAGGATTACATTTAGTATTGAAAACTCTCTTACATCCAATAAGATTCATAGTTGAAAAGTAAGGTAACAAATCCGAAGTATGATTGGATTATAAAGAGCATCATATTCATCTCCCATGGTTACATATATACCATTTTGGATCAAGTGAAGCTTCTTGAACAGTAATAGGTTCTTTCTCAAGGACAAAGACAGAGAAGAGACAATGATAATTAAGAAGTAAAATTATTAGGTCTAAAAACACCAGTTTTGGCCCTAGTGACCATAGAATGATCAGAAGAAACTGTTGGTGGAGGAGATGGCAAAGAAGGAGAATGAGTAAAAATTGTTCGGGAAGCTGATTTCAAAGCAAGAGATAAAGCTAAAGCAGAGGAGGAAGAAGATGATGACCATAGAATGAATAGACACTGCTGGTGGAGGAGATGGCAAAGAAGGAGAATGAGTAGAAACTTGGGGGGAAGGTGACTGCAAAGCAAGAGATGAAAAAGTAGAGGAGGAAGACGATGATGAGTCACTGTATGATGATGAAGATGTACATGAAGAAGAGGCCTAAGGAGAAAAAGAAGATTAATGTGATGAGAAGACAGAAGAAAATGAGTTCAACTATGAGTTTGGTAAACATGTTTCAACAACTAAATGAGAAGGAGAGAATGAAACATTTGAGAAAAAGGAAACTCTATTTCATTGAAATTAACATGTATGGAAATGTATATTTTTCTAGACAGATAGAGACCCTTATAGACAACGGAAACTTACCTATAACCGATGAAGATACACTTAGTAGAATGAAAGGCAAATTTGTTGAGGCTCAAATGATTTAAGATAAAGAAAACAAGAGCAGCCAAAAATCTTGAGAATTTTTATAGTCAGGTGATTTGAGATACAATTTCTCAAAGGGTGAGGAAATTTGAATAATAGAAAAGGGAATTATGTTGATAAGATACGTAGTTGTTTGGAAGGCTTCAAATCAAAATTTGAGAGCGTATGAGGATGTGCTAGAAGAGTTAAGCCCATTTCAACTAAATGTCTATGTTCCCTCTTAGGAACGCCATTCTGTTCTTGAGTGTAAGGGTAAGAAAATTATGGTTGAATACCACATTTGTGAAGGAAAGGAAGAAAAACTTTGAATACTCATTCACTGTCATATTTTAAACTATTTACCTAGTCAATATAATTATTTAAATGTTAAAAATAAGATACAATAAATGCATTTTATTTAAAAACAAAGTGCATTTTTGCTGCCTAAACATTACAAAGAACAATAGTTAGCATTGACCATTTACATAATGACATACTCTAATTATGTACATGGTTAAGTATGAAAAATTGAAAAAAAAGTATTAATTATATAAATTCCAGTGGTGTTTTACAATTGATATAAAATTAAAAGTTTAATATAAAATTGATAGTTTTTAAATTTTGTTATAAAATTGGTGCAGTACTGGTCAAACTTTGATATTTTTTTTAGTAATTTACTCCATTATGCAACTGTCCAACCTAAAAAGTATAGTAGCAGCTGCAAATTATCATCAATAACTCAACAACCCCTTTCCTTTCTGCTAGGGATATGCCCTAATACTAAATTTAGATATCATCTGTAGGGATATTTTGATATACTGTTGTATTTATGGCATAATATATTCATTCATATGTCTCTATATTATAATATATGAATGAATCCTTAGATTTCTCATTAAAAATCTTATTTTTAAGTTATTAAGAATATGTTGACAAAATTCTTTTATATGAGTGTTGAGTTTGATTCTGAAAATATTTTGATGGTGAGAATTAAATGCAAATTTTTAATGAATAGCTTTAATTGAGTAAAGTTCAAATTTAGAAGAATTAATCAAGTACTAAACTATCTCAGTCAAGTGACACATAACTTGAGCTTAATTAATAGAGTAAGTAAATACTTTAGTTGAGTAACACTAATGTTACTTGACTAACATATGGTTTCAATTGAGTAAGACCTGATGCTCAAGAAATTAATTGATTACATGCTTGTTATATTCGAGTATATGATGAAAAAACATTAATCGAGTAACCAAAATGTTAATCAATTAAGTGTTTAATTAGTCGAATAACTAAAAGCTTTAATCGAGTAATAATTTAAGCTAAAATATCAAGTCTCTGTACTTGAACATTAATCACCTAAAAGATTGAATTTAATCGAGTGACATATATATTTAGTCGAATAACTAAGTATCTTGGTCGATTAAGTATTATGGAACAAAGTGTGAGTCTGTATATGATTTATTAATCGACTAAGAAGTAGTTTGTACTCGAGTAATGACATATTTTAAATTGAGTAACAAAAATGCTTAATCAAATAACAATTTCAAATTCTCAAATTATTAAAATGTTAATCAACTAAAATGGGCCTTTAATCGAGTATCATTATTCTTTAGTCGAGTAATGACTAATACAACTACTGATCATAATTGAGTAATCTTATCAAGTAATCGAGTAACATCTGAACTTAATCGACTAACTCTTAAGATCACTTGACTAACTATACATCTTACTTGTGTAACATCATGTTTTATTCAACTAATGTTGTGCTAAAATTCAAAAATATAGCCATTATTTTCACTGTAAGCTTGTGCTCAATTATTTTTCTCTGAATTTGCTGTAAGAGTTGTTGCCTTATCCCATGAAAATGTTTGTAATAGTTATTGGTTACCTCGTAAAAGTAGAGGTTATAGCTTAACCTATAAAAACTAATACATTAAATGGACTATTAAAATCTTTTAGTACTTATAGAAGTATGCACCCAAGAAGGTGATAAATTGGGTGTTTTTAAGACTTTTCACTTATTTTGAAAATCATGCATAAAAGCTCTTATAAATGTCTTCATTTCTTTTGAAAATCATTGTTGAGAATGGGGATTAGTAATGATAAACATTTATGATTTCAAGAATAATGTTTAAAGAGAAAACATTTATACTTATGATATTAAAACAATTCTTGAGTTATGAAATGAAGATCATAACATGTAAAAATCAAAAGCTTATAGAAACAAGAAGCAAAAATCATATAAAAAATTTATAGTGATTTACCCAAAATGTCTACATCCACTAAATGGATAGCTTTTAAAATTTCAGTTATAATCATTACACAATTGTAATACCCCAAGAGTCTAAAGAAGAGTAGTATATATCGAGGATAAGTAGGGAAGCAAACAACACCAATTAGATACCTTTTGGGCTGAATGTAGGCAAAAAACTCTCGGATTAAACGTGCTTGAGCTGGGAAAGCTCAAGGATGGGTGACCCCCTGAGAAGTTCGCGTAGACCCATCAAAATAAGTTATTCTAGTCCTTCCTACCACTCGATGTGGGATGTTACAGGTGGTATCAGAGCCGACCCCCAAGCCTTTGAGCGCGGTGGTGGGGCAAACCTCAGCGAAGACGCTGAGTCCCTAAGGGGGGGTGTGTGTAGGCACCTTAGGCGAATCCCATATCGGCCATGCAAAGGAAGGAAATCTGTAACCGGTTGTAAGGTCGCATGACGAGGACGTCATGTGCTCAAGGGGGAGAGAATGTAATACCCCAAGAATCTAGAGAAGGGTAGTATATATCGAGGATAAGTAAGGAAGGAAACAACACTAGCTGGATACCTTTTGAGCTAAATGTAGGCAATGAACTCCTAGGTTAAGCGTGCTTGAGCTGGGGAAGCTCAAGGATGGGTGACCCCCTAGGAAGTTCACGTAGGCCCATCAAGGTAAGTTGTTTCAGTCCTTCCTACACTCAATGCGGGATGTTATAACAACTTTTACAGATTCAACTGGAACCTTAATTTTTACAAGCTAAATTGACACCTCAACGTTTAAAGGCTAAGTTAGAATTTCAACTTTTTAAGACTGAGTTGGAACCTCTATTTTTTACAAGTTAAAGCAGTAACCTCTCTGTTTTTATAGACAAAACAGCAACCTTACATGCCTTTTCACAGGATGAGGCGTAACTCTTACAATCACTTTTCAAAAGCAATATGAAACAGAGCTCACAACAAAGGATATCCCTCAAATGATAAGAAATAAAGCTCATGATGGAGTATAGAAAAAGAGTGTAAAGAATAAGAATGAAAGCCCTCAACTCTCTTAAAGGTTTTTGGTTTTAGAAGATCTTCGTGAAGCATAACCAAGTAGTGGCTTGAGTATCTTTAGAATATAAAAGCTAGGATTAATCACTCAAGCGGCCATATCATCAACATAACTTGGTTTGGGAATAGAAGCTTCATCTCATGCATATCTTAGACTTTTATAGAGGATTTGAGTTTTTAGAATTTCAAATTTAATAACATGCACACTCGGTGACTCTCTAATTTGACTTAACATGGAGATTTAGCATTTTACACAACATAAATAGATGAATTTATCTCTATAGGCATTCCATTTCTATGAAAATATAATCAGATAACATTAAATGAGAATAAAAAAAAGGTCAAACGATCAAAACTGTATACTTTCTTCACTTTGTGTAACAGAAAGTAATGGCTATATTTTTCAATTTTAGCTCATAAATACTCAAGCAAAAAATAAGGATACTTGATTGGATCCAACATATATTTGAATGGTTTTTAGTGATAGTCGATTAGGCTTAACTTTACTCAACTACACATTGCACTTAGTCAATTACTATTTAGAATATAAAGAGCCATTCTCTGTCCATGCAAATTTACTTCAAAGTTGACGTTTTTGCGCTTTTTTCTTTTAATACATCTTACTTACAAAAAAAAAAAAAATTACTTGAAAGTCTTATAATACGCGATTGTATGGTAACACTACTCGAATACCGACCAGTTCACAATCGATTAGCATTTATGCATCAAAAAGATTATTCGATTAAACATTCTTGGTACTCGATTGAGTCATGTCATTATTAGTAAAGGTGCGCAATCGGTTATTGTTACCAAATTGGATCGACAACAAACTACAATCAAACTAATAAACAATACACGAACACAAAATTTAACATGAAAAATCCAATTTGGGAAAAACCATTGGCAGAAAGAACAAAATATCACTAACCAAAAAAGGTAATACAAAAGTGATATTGACACACAAACTCTGTCACTCTGTGTCTAATTTCATGTGACTTGAGCACTTATTTATAAATCTAAAATCATTTATGGATGAATATAGAAAATCATATCCTGATCAGAAGATAATGTATGAGAATATTCTTCCAGATGAAATAAATCTTAGATAAAATTGAATTTAACAACATCATAATCACAGTCAAATTTGAAATCATAGTCACAGTCAAATTAGGAAACCCAATCACAGATAAACAAGGATTTTGACTCATAATTATCACAGTTATAACCAAATCGAACCGACTACAAACAACTAATCGAACTGAACCTAAGCATATAACCGAAATTGAACTGACACACTTACCTCAGATAACCAAACTAACCGAAATCTAAACCAGGTTGACCGAATAGACCAAATAACCTTAAATAATTGAATTAATCGAAATTGAACTAACCAAAATCTAAACCATAATAACCAAATCAAGAACTGAAATTAAATCGAAAAACTGAACAAATAACCGTTAACCTAAGTAACACAAAAAATTGGAAAAAAAAAATCGAACTAATCAACATATTATTACTGACCGAACAAACCAAGCATGAGATTTCCAAGAATAAAAAAGATGATAAGAAATCAAGAATAAGATGATAACATGTGAACATAATCTATAAGGAAAATTAGATTTCAATACAAAAGGAAAATAGAGAAGAAAGAAACATTAAACATATATAGAAGTTTGGCAAAGGTACTAAAAATTTTCTCAACAATCAGGCCAAGTGGAACTCACATGACAAATAAGATGCTTAAAATTGTACAACTAAACAAGAGAACCTAGATAACTAAGCTTAAGAAGTACTAGATGCACAACTCACTTGTCATTTGTCAATCCAATATGATGTGATTTTTGGACTGACAAGTTACAAAAGATTTTCTCATGGCTCTTCTTGTGTCATCGTTAGCATCTCCATCTCCATCCAAATTTTGTTCTCTGACCTAAATGCATGATGTGTTGTATCTCATTCCAACTTTTCCTCTTTGTCCTCATATGTGCTCTAACCTAAATGCATGATGGAATGATACAATAAGAGGAAAAAAAAACCCCGAAGTGTGTCACAATTTAATATTTTTTATGCCTATACTTTAGATAGAAAGGGAAGGCAATTGCCAACTTGCCTTTAGCTTGCTAAATCCCTACCTTAACATGTTGTAATATCTCTTCACAAGTAATTGTACATGAAGTCTGATTCCAAAGAGACCTAAATGAAGAAGGTAATGGCCAAATTAGGAGAAAGGCAAGCAATTGGAAAATGTGAATTGGTAAAAAAATAAGGAAATTATTTGAGAAGTCAACTGTCTAACCTTCAGTTCTCAGATACTTTTTGAACATAGTTGAGAGCAAAATATAAAGTGATTTTATTTTGTTGGGAATGAGAATCCACATCACTTTAAAGCGCACACAATCCCCTAAATACATCTCTTAACTCAACATAACAGGACTACACAGAATCTCCTTCCCCTAAAACTCCCTTTTTGCGCACAAAGAGAAGGACAAGGTAGAAATAAAATGAACAGACAAAAATAAGTTTATAATCATCTTACCCAACCCAGTAAGCAACGCAATATCTTCATGTTTCACTCATGCAGCTAAATGCCACCATTAATCCTTTTCTTAGACTACTATAGTAGAAACTTGACAACCAAAGAAGTTAGTGAAAGAAGCTGCTTTTAAGTTTCAACATATGAATATGTATATTAACAGCGATGTGGGCAAATTCATAAATACTACAAAAATACGCAATTTCAATTTCCAAAGAAAAATATTACTTTCCTCATTTCCACTTTCTTCCTTGCAAGCCATCTGCTAACAGATAGTAGACACACCCACTATAGATATAGAGACAGATATTAAAGAATTTATTATAGGAACAAAATGCATGCATGAATTCAAACTAGTATGATCATAGTGCAAAATAAACATTACCTGTGCTTAAACATTAAGACACCTTGGTTAAAGACTTCAAAGGATCATAAATAATGCAAACACATTGTCCTATATTTTCCTACAACCACATCATAATATCACATAAAAGATAGAACAAACGATCAAATGAGGATACTGAAATAAAAATTGTCCTGCTCTAGCAAATGACATTAAGCATATGAATACTATACAAATATCAAACATTTACCTAGGGCAAATAGTAAGTAAAAACAAAAATAAAAACAAGAATTATTACTTAGTAATTCATAAAGGTCTCAATCAGTTCCACAGTCTTGAAAAGAACCTAAAAGAGTTGATTGATACCTGGAAATTTCAAAATTAGCAACATTAACCTCCCAACTTTTAATTCACAGCTAAACACATAAGTTTAGTAATAATGTAATATAGAAACCTCTACCTTCTAACTTGCCTTGGAAAAGCTGAGTAGTAGTTTCAACAAAATGAGAATGTTGCTGAAGGATGAGAGGGCAAGGAGTGCAAGAGCATAAGCAGATTTGTAACTTTTGAAGGATGAGAGCAAAGAGTGCAAGATCGATTTGTGTTAAGAGCTATAAGGAAATAAACCAAAGTTGACTCAAACCAAAGCTAATACATAAACAAATGCTACAAACAAAGGATATAACTATTAACTACCTGTAGAGGGGCCTAATTCATTGAACTTGAGTTGAGTGAAGCAGCCACAAGAAAAATTTGGCACATGTGATTGTGGAGGGGGGGAAGGGGGGGAGACTGAACTAAAATGTTGTATATGCTTCATTTTGAATTTGTAAAATAATGTAATAAACAGATATTAACTAAGCATTCAACACATAAACAGATATTGAAATACTGCAAGACTCAAATTCTCTTACTTACAAATGCATGAGTCTTCAAAATCTAAGGTGGTGTTCTCTTTGTGTTTCAATTTTCAGTTTTCAATTTTGTATTTTGAGTGTCTATTTCGAGATTTTTAAAAACGTGTTCTTTTTGTCATTTTGAAAAAAAAAACGCGTTTGCTTTGAAATTTTGTAAAATTTTATTTTATGATATTTTATTTAAGAAATTTGATTCAAAGTAAATTATAAATATTTATTAATAAATTATAAGATTAATTTAAAAAATTTAAATATAATACAGGAGATAACTAATAATTTAATTGTATTAAAATTACAAAGTACATTCTAATGTCATTTTTAATTTGACTCAACTATTAATTTCATAATAAATTTATTTTTACCTATAAATTAAAATCTAACATTAATTTTGAGATTTAAATTATCCATAAAATAAATATTAAAAAAATTATAAATCATAAATTAGTAAAATATTAATTTATTCAAAATTTAAAAATATAATTGAAAAGTGAAATTAATAAAAAAAAAATTATGTTAATAGGCGGGGAAAGCTGTCGAAGGAAGAAATGGCAGAATGGCAAGAGTTAGGTGGCGAGCGTGGATAGTAGCCGGTGGCGATGGCGGTAGTGGGCAGATTTGGGCGTAGCGAGCGGTGGCGGTAGGGGATCTGGGAGTGGAGGAAAGTGGCAGGCGAAGGGAAATGGCCGACGAATTTGGGCGTGGTTGGTGGTGGTGGTGGCTATGGTGGATCTAGGAGTAGAGGGTAGTGGTGAGTGGCAACGGGCGGAGGGCAGTAACAGATCTGGTCTATTTGGACAATGGCGATGGTAGGCGTGGATGGTAGTGGCGTGGAGAACAGTGGCGAGCGATGGTGGGCAGAGGGCAATGGCATGTGATTTGGGCAGTGGTGGTGATGGCAGTGGTGGGCATGGATGGCACTGATGGTGGTGGAATGGAAGGTAGTGGACAGTAGCAAATATGGGCAATTTGGGCAGTGGCGGTGATGGGTGTGGATGTCAGTGATGGTGGCGGCGAGGGTGGATAGCAGTGATGACGGTGGCGTTGATGGTAGTGGCGACCGAGCTTGAAGAGAAAGAAAAGAGAGGTGGAAAAGAAGCAGGTGAATACACTAACCGTTTTCCATGTTTTGGATTGAAGGGTTGGTTTTGGATGAAAACAGCCAAACCGTGATTTTGGTGTTTTGGGTTTTCTGTGTAAATTTTTTGTATGTTTTGCAAAATGCGTTTTTGAAAATAGGTAAGGAAACTCGTTTTGAATGTTTTAAAAAACTGAAAATGGAAAACGGGTTGAAAATGCTAAAGAGAACATTCCCTAAATTTTCGTATGTGCAGGGCTGTCAATGGTAATCTTTGTCAATTCTAAAAATAATACACAAAATTAATTAAATATTCTCAAAGTAACAAGTATTGAACTAAAATTAAAAAAAAAAAATAGCATTGAGTTTACCTTCTTCAAGTTGCTCAACATGATCCAAATCTTCTTTAACACTCAATTGGGTGGTAGATGACCAAAGTCAATCTTGCGTACAAATTAAACTTTCAACCACTTTAGGAGATAGAGAACTCCTAAATGGATCAAGTACTCGACCTCCAGTGCTGAAGGAAGACTCGGAGGCAATAGTAGAAACTGGAATTGCCAACACATCCCAAGCCATAAAAGATAGAATAGTCCAAGCATAATTAGCTTTCCACCAATTTAAAATGTCAAAGTCATCAATTTCCTCCTCGCACATTTCACTTAAAAACTTATCCTATTATGAAGGCACATTTGTAAACCCACTACCATTGATACATTTATGCTTTTTGAAGTTGGACTAAGCAAGTTTGGTCTACCAGATTTTTCCTTCTCAATATTCTCCACAATGGGTGGAGTAGACACTTGAGACAGCTCTTTTGCTTCACTCTAAGGTGCCAACTTTTCTTATATTCATCGTACAAAGTATATACAACATTTTTTAAGGAGTTAACTACAGCAACCTCTCTCTCACTCGGATACATCTCTTGAATTGCAAACTCTATAAACTATAACTTGTGCCTAGGATCAACCATCACAGCAATGTAAAGTAAGTGATTTATTTTTTCCAAATCCCCATAATATTTATCAAACTTTTCTTTCATTATTTCGGTTACCTCACTTAACTCAAATCGTCAGCCTCCTGCCACTCATGTAAGAGACAGTGAATACTACTAATCTCATAGAAAATGTGTTGGATGTGACATATGATGAACATGAAATCCACAACATAGGCTCATAAAATTATTGTAACATTTTAACAAATATTCTAACATTCATCCAATCCTCTAGCTTGAGTCTCCCATCAATAGTAATAACTTGTTACAACTCATTCTTCCAAATACTACTACTAAGATCAAGCATAAAACATGGATCTTTCTCATCAAATCTCTCAAAATCCCTCTCAAATTTTTGAGTAGTCTCTAACATCAAGCATATGGAGTTCCATCTAGTTGCAACATCCAACAACAATAGCCCTTAGATTTCATTTTTTCCACTTCAACACATTCTTTGAATTTTCTTAGTCTTGTTGGAGATTGTCTAATATATCTTATCACATCTCTAACTCTTGTTATCGATTCAATTAGCTATTTCAACCCATGTTGCACAACTAGATTTATTATATGAGTCACACACCTCATATGCAAATATTAGCCATTCATAATACTAGCATTCCATTTTGCTATTTTTTTTCCTAAAGTTACCCACAACAACATCATTTGAACAAGCATTATCTATTGTCAAACTAAAAACTCTATCTACTTTCCATCCCATTAGACATTTCTCAATTATCATAGTAATAGCATCACCCTTATGACTAGATATTGGATAAAAATTTAATATTTTTTTCTTTAATGTCTAATTATTGTCAATATAGTACACTGTCAAACACATATAATTCATCATTTGAATGGAGATCTATGTGTCAGTGGTTAAGTAAACTCTTTGACAATAATTTTTTAACTTAGTCATCAATTTCAACATCTCTTCATTGAATAATTCAAAATAGTCACAAGAAATAGTCCAACATGAAGGAATCTGAAATTTTAGACAAATAACAATAATGAAATGCCTAAACCCCTCACACTCAAGAAATTTAAAAGGCAGCTCATCTACCATAACCATGCGAGCTAAAGTCTTTCCAGGAAGCACTTGATCAGATTTCTAATTCACCAATGCACCCATATTTTCCCCCTCTCTCTCACCCCCCGTTGAAGTTGGTTAGAAGTGTAATTGCATTTTGTGGGTTACAAAGCATGAGGGTGTTTTTTATATGTTCCCATATGATTCCTTAAAGTTGTAGTCCCTTTTTTTTTGGATCACGATGGAACTCCCTAAAACAATAGTTGCATCTATCTTTTATCTAACCCTCTTAATTTGTAAACTTGATAAAATAATCCCAAACATCTGACCTAGCTCTTATTGTTTCTCTTTATCTTTCTAAGTGATGTTTCACCTCTATCATCTTAAGGTTGGCTACCTTGGCTTGGTGTAAGCCTTGAACTATCATCCATACTAGGGATATTGGTGGTGTGATTGATTTATTCTCTTTCCATCTAAAATTAATACAATTGTAATCAATATGTATTTAAACATTGAGTTAAAATGTCTTCTTGTGATTAAGTTACAGTCTTGTGATTAAAAAGAAAAATTAAGGGGTTGTAATTAAAATTCTTTCCTTGTCCTAGTACTATCATTAGAACATGAGAAAATAACCACTTCCTATATTATGACCATATAATAGCAATATATATTTACTATTTTTAAGTTAACACACAACAATATATAAAGGCCAAAAATAGAAAGGACTAGTGAATTAATATAATCAAAGCCTTGGTATGTTATTGTTGTTTACACAGCAATAGAAACATTTACAATCAGAAGTTACTTGTGAATTAATTTAAATAAAAATAAAGCAGATGAAATGCATTTGATACCATGGAGAACCAAAAATGTTCACAAACCAAGTTCAAACAACCTTGACTTGCCGATTAGTGATTTTTCCCTTTATTATAGAGCAACTGATTAAACATGGAATCCACTTCTACCACATTACACAACTAAAGAATATTGGGATAAAAGAATTGAGTCAAGTGTAGGAATATTACCAACACCTAGGAACATATACAACCTGAGATGTTTTGCAACACTAAAGAATGTTGGGATAAAAAATAAATGCCTGGAATTTTGCAACTATTCTGTATCATGAGTGCAGAGGATCCCATGTGGAGATTCTGCAGCAAGTTCAACAATCTCCTTATACAACTTAAGATGTTTCAAAAAGGACAGATAGTAAATCCCAACATAATGGAGAATGGCAACAACAATGACAACGATAAGAAATGATAAAAACAATGGCAACAACATAACGAAATGAGAAAGAGAACGAGAAACACCTTTGAGACAACAACAAACCCATAACTAAAAGTCCAAAATTTTGAAAAATCTGAAACCCTAATATAACGAAAATTTGAAACTAACCTATGTCGATCGTAGGTGTGGGTCGATCACTAAAGAACACAAGGAAACAAAATCAGTGTAGTGTGGGTTGATATCATGGAAAGAATCAAACTAACCGATGGCAATCGATTAGAATTTAGGATTAGATTTTCAATTAGGAGTAGGATAGAAGAAGACAAAGAACTAACCGATGGCAACGAACAGACGGTAGGGTTTCTCTCAATCTCAGTTAGCATGGATTATGGTTTCTCTCTCTCTCTCTCTCTCTCTCTCTCTCTCTCTCAATCTCGATCTCTCTTTCGAACACTTGGTCTAGCTAGATGCTTGAAGTGAACCCTTGCATGTGCCCACTTGGTCTCAATACACGGTTAGGATTAGGGTTTCTTCGCAATACGATGTTGTTTTATGAAGAACAAAATGACGTCATTTAATGTTTTGGTCGATTCGATTTATTCGATTATTCGGACAACAAAAATCAAACTGAAACTGATAATCAACTTTTCCCTAAATTACTAATCGAACTGATAACAGACCCAACATAAACTAACAATTAGTTTAATTTAACCGAACCGTTGCTCACTCCTAATTATTCGAGTATTGAATGCCTGATAGTCAATTGAAAAAATAAGATATAGAGACATGTTCTCTGTTCAACATAAAATATTCGACAATGGTATAAGTCTACTCAACTAAGAAACAAGATACTCGATTACACATAGACTATAGTCGATTACTTACAAAGACTTGACACATTGTAGGATATTTAATACTCGATTTAAATTTTTCTTTCCTTGACTAAATGAATGATATACTTGATTTCTAGTTTCTCTTAGTCGATTGAGTTTACAAGCATAGAGGCTTGGTATTTAGCTCACTTTCTCCATTTGATTACTTAGATGATTTACTCGATTGCTATTAAAGATAGTCAAAAACATTTTTGATCACTCGATTAAAAATTTTACAAAGAGATATATATTTGAGTACAATGAATATACTCGATTGAGCCTTCCAATATCTATTGAGATAGTCGATTATAGTAAACCCAAACACTTATCTACTCGATTACCATCACATGAATACTCGAGTGATGGTTTGAAAGTTAGTTAAAACTAACTTTCGCATCACATTAACTTGATTACTTATTCGATTATTAGAAGGCTTTACTTGAATATTGTTGTAATATTAATTACGATTTTGCTTTAATATTTTATCATTAACATCATCATCAAAACATTAACTCAACGAAATGCTTACTGATGAGCTAAAATAATGAATGTAGGCTGTAACACCCAGCTTTTTCGAGTGATAAATAACTTAGAAATTTTGAGAATTTTTTTTTTTTCATCATAAACTCAATATAAACATTTCCCGATAATCCCGTTCTACCTTCTCAACATACCAAAATAAGAATCAATAAGTTGAGACAGGTAATCATCATAAATGCGGAAGCAATAATCGAAACCTAATATGATACATAACTAAATTTACTTAACCATAACTTAAGAATCTGTATCATTGTATCATCAAATACTTAAATACATGGAGACTTATCATCAAAAGATAACAACTGAGCACCTTAGATACAGTTTGACGATTCCTTAAAAATACATTAAATCATAACAATTACACATGACCTTCAATATAGTATAATCTTCTAAACATGACTAAAAACATACCATGAATCCTCATGAATTAGTATATACCGAAAATAACTCGCCGAACCCATCAGCCACGTCATCAATCATCCTCTTGCCGTAGCTACAAATCCTAACCGGAACGTTTGAATATTCCATGGGCATAACCCAATTAGAAGATGAATCTTCTAGTGAGAGTTTAGAAACATAATACATGAATGCATGATGCAATAATATAAACAATCATATGCCCTAGTGTAACTTTCCTGGTCCACCAGCCCGGCACGGAACCCTAGGCAGAATCCCGAACCTTTGCAGGATAATCCGAACGTTGTTCTATCAATTGCCCCTAAAAAATTACGGCTACACTATCAGGGCGACATCCTAATCCCATGCACAAATATCAATATGCCAATAATATCGTGTCATGCAAACATCACGACTTTCCATATAATATGACAAAATGATCATAACTTCTTAAATATAATGCATAATATAAGAAAACATATCACACATATAGGTTCTTGGGATAAAACCACTCACCTTTAGCACGTAGTTCGTAATACCTCAAAAAATGTGCACCGCCTCAATTTGCGTTCCTGACCTTGATTTTCATGCCAAATCTCAAAAGGTGCACAAATCACCAATCCTCAAGCATAACAATCCTATAAAACATATTTATCATGCAATATACCAATACTCCAATTTTGTCACTTTTTTCTCCCATTTTCTCTTCTAAAATTCTAAATAAATACCTCTATAACTATTTTTCTCCAATCTTTTTCCACAACAATTCATCATATTCTAAGAACTTCAAAGGAAAATTCCAGAAATTACCTTCATTTGCACCAAAACGACGCTGGTCGTTGCGAAAATCGAGAAATCGGGAAGGCAAACACCAAAAATTTTTACACAACCCTCAAGATCATAATTTTCAAGATTATTTTTTGATTTTTCCAAACTTCCACGCGCCCTCACGCACTGGCACGTGGGTTACGCATGGTGACCAGCGCATGTCGCCCACCTGTGTAATGACCCTAAATTGGGTCTAGGTGTTTTTAATAGTTAGTTTTAGGTCAAGGGCATTCTAAATATGGGTCGAAGTATTTTAACAATTTATGATATATTGTTTTGATGGCATAACATGATTTTGGATTAATATGAAATTTTCTTGATACATGTGATCATGAATTTAAGTGTATGGGCCTATTTTTAGAATTTGGGAAATAAATGTTTTGGACTCCATTTGAATAGTTAAATGAGTTCTTGGGTTTACCAGATGGGTTAAATAAATTGTTGGGTTTGGGCTTGGGCCCAATGGTAGAGGAGATTTAAATTGTGTTATGTGAAAAAAAAAATAATAAAATAAATTAAATTAGCATTTGTCAATAAAACCCCTAGACATTTTTGTCTATTATATGATAAGAATGTCATTTTGGTAAAATTTTCTTAGCATTGGCATGCAATCTATACACAGAAATTTGCAACCTTCTCTATGTACAAATCTTCTAATTCTAGTGCATATCATCTCTCTCTTTTCTTCACTTTTCCATTTGTTTCCTTATCCCCTCAGCATCATCTTATACTTCACCTCCTCCTTGTGTTTCTGTTCAATTCATTATTCGCTGCCTTTCATTGCGTTGGTGGAGTTCTCTCACTAGCATCTTCTTAAGGCAAGTTTCTCTCTGATCTCTCTGTTGATGCTTTTGTTGAAAGTTCTTTTGCACTCCTATTTCATTATTAGTGCAATTCCCTTAGTCCTCTAAATTGTTTCTGTATTATTAATCCATTGTCCTGTGAATGGCATTTTCTCCCTAATTACAGCGAAGTTTTGTTTAATTTCGCTACTCCCTGTTTATGAGTTAGTAAATATATATATGCAGCTACACTCACTGACCCACTTTCATTTACACTCATACATATATGTATATAAATTCTTAGCAGAGAGGCTATGGAAGCTTTCTCTCTCTTATAAACTAACAGCTCTTATATATTTATAATCGCCCCTGTATTGGTTGCCCTGTTCTAGCCAGCTGAATCATAGTGACCACTTGTATACATATATACGCTTCACACAAATATAATACCCATGATTGGAACACCCCACTATAAATTGTAGCCCACTGAAATTTGAAGTCCCACCCAAATATATATATGTATATATACATATGTACGCACCCACTGTAAATTATAGTCCCAGCAACATCACAGTGACCATTTGCATATATATACGCATGCCCCTTATCCGCTTGCCCTTGTTTTAGTCAACCTCTCTCAAATATATGCATATATGTGTAGTGACCCGTTATAGGGCCTAGAAATTTTAATTAAAATAATTATTTTGAGAATGGAATTTTTGGGAATTAATTGGAGATAAATTAATAAGTTGGAATTTTGAGATATTTAAATTATGGAAAAAGGGTTTAAAGGAATTTTTGAGATTTTAAGAAATTGAGTTTTGTGGAGATTTTGAGTTAATTAAATTAAGGGTAGTTTTGGAAGAAATTAATTAAACATTTAATTAAAGAGAAAATTGAAAGTTATATTGGGAGAGGGAGTCATGTAGGGTTCAAGGGGCAATGTTGTGCGTGTGTGTGTGTGTGTGTGTGATTTGAGGCTTGAAGATCTCACACCGTTGGGAATAAAACAGAGAAAGGAGGAGAAGCAAAGAGAGATTGAGAGAAGGAGAAATAGAGTGGAGGAGATTTACAAAGAGGTCATTAATTATCAAGGCAAGTTCTTTTATCCTTCTTCTCTTCTGTTTCATTACTTAGATTATACCTCTTAAGTCCATGATTTTCTTGGAGGCTTGATGTTCATTATTGTCCGATTGGTTCTTTGTTGAGTCCATCCATGTGTATACATATAGATTTGTATAACTTTTATTTACAGCAACGTATGAATCTCTTGATTTATAAACTGAGTTTTCAATCCTCCTCTATTAGGATTTGATCATCCTAATCTTTCCTTTGGAATGGTGTAACGTTTAGAGTTTGATTGGCTTTGAAGTATATGTATATATGTTGAGTTATATAGTTGCAGTAGCATATATATATATATGCATATACATATATCATTCATTGTTACAGAGATTTTGAGTTTGAGAATTTTAATCCAAATTTGATCCTTTTCAATGGAGTTTAATGTTGTTTCAATAATTTATCCATGGTTGTGGCCATTAGAGGCATGATTTATATGAAGTTGGAGAGAGTTCTTTGTAGGAGTTTCAAATAATAAGCAGATTTCACTATAGCGATTTACTGTAGCGGCTGCATTGTAGCGGGGTACTGTAGCTAGCGACTGACTGTAGCACTCGAATTTAATTTCAATTAATCTAATTATTTTTCTCTTATAATTTAATTATTACTCCTCCTTAATAAGTTTTAAAATTTAAATTTAAAATAGTTATTAATAAAGTTTAATAAGATTTAATGAACACTTATACTTCATAAATAATTCTTAAGCAAGTTTTATACATCTAGCTTATCCTTAATGCCATAAGACTTGAGATGTATTATTTATCATTGAGTTGCAATTAAGATAAACATTATTGGATCCATTACACCATATTAATTCTTAAGAGATCTAATATTGGTTGCCACAAAATAATTTATCAAATATTTAAAGTTTTAATGTTCTAAAATCCTTAAGACTTGTAATTGGAGTTTAATATTGCTTTTCAAGTTAAATGAATACTAAGCTCATTGCGTAGTAATTAAATTGAGATAAGAGTCAAAGATTCCATATTCTTATAATCGTTCCAAGATATCTAGTCTCCACTACATTGAGAATTAAGATACATGCATTACATGAGATTGTGATGAGATTTGTTATGAAATATGAGCATTCATGTTGTGTGATCATTGAGCATTTTATTTATTGTGGAGCACTACATAATGTGTGCTAGCATATTATTTGTGCATTGTTGCATTAAGGCGGCTTAGTCCACAATGGGATCCCTTGAACTCATTTTGAGATCTTTGATTACTGGTAATTAGGGGCACCGTACGGCCCTAGCGGGATAATTATTTACGCTCCTTATTATGGAATAGGGGTTTTAAAACCCTAGTGAGTATATGTGCTTATTTCTTTGGGTTGCAGGTTCAGCCACAGGCAGGTATGAGTTTATATTTAGGCCTTTGTGCCTTGAGTTGCATTTAAGGTGCATTGAGATTTATGTGAGCCGTGAGGCCAGTATGTGCATACCTGCATGAGATATATTCATTCTGAGCATCATCATATGAGAACCTGTGCAACCATAACAGTTTATTCAAATATATCAACTTTCATTAATGAGTTCGATTATAAGAAGAGTTCAGACATCCCCCAATTATGAGATTAGTTTTCCCTCAGTTTATATCGAATTACCTTGTGGTATTGAGATGAGTTGTTTTTTTTTATGAGTTCGAGGTTTTATTTTGACTCAACCTATTATTTCTTTCATGCCTATCGCTTACTGAGTCTTGTGACTCACCTTGTATTCTTCACCATTCCAGGTAGCAGCGAGAGAGTTCCCAAGGTGGGTTCTAACAGTGGGATGAGTTAGATTGTGTACGTGGAGGCCATTCAAAACCTGAAAGATGTCTGGGTCATTTGGTCTTTTAGTCATTTGACATTTAGTTATTTAGTTCCGCAGTTGTCATATATTTTTTGAGGGATATTTATGTTCGATGTTGTCTAGTTTGGGACTAGTACGTTGAGATTTATATTTTCAATATTTATGAGAGTTATTATTTGTTGTTATTCGTTTATTCCTTATTTCATGTAATACCTCCTTGGTCTGAAAGGGGGTGTCTACATATGTGTACATGCATGATAAAGAATCTACAAATGGAAGCTCTCTCTCTTTCTCTCTCTCTCTTTCACTCTCTCGCACTATATAAATAAAGCCAATGCCCTGCTCCAAGCAACCCATTTACATTTATATATATATATATGTATACAAGTCCAAGCCAATACTCTGCTCCAAACAACTCATCTACATTTATATATATATATACATATACACGTCTAAGCCACTGGAAACCATTTACATTCACTTATATATATATAAATATATACATATATTAGCACCCACGCACCCACTGTAAAGAAGTGAAGTCCAGCCACTGTTCACATTTGGAAGCCATATATATATATATATATATCTACACACGTCCAACATAAGCTACTGGATGTTCCAAGCAAACTCATATAAACTATTAGAGTGCATTTATATATACATATTCAAGCCCATTTATATAAATATTCAAGCCCACCCGTATAAATATTCAAGGCCCATATATATATTCCAAGCCATTCAAATATATTAAAAGCCCATTGGAACGCCCCTGCTTTGCACCTTATCCTTATCCACAAATAAGATTCAAACATTAAGAATATGGCACTTCACAATACCCATCAAATTACACTTTTTTTATTTTTCTAAGTAAGATTCAAACATCAAATGCCACTTCGCTAAGGGACAAGGAAACTTTGGTTTCTCCCTAGAATTCATGTACCCGACCAAAGCCTTGGTGTGGTGCATAAATTTAGATCTTATAAATTTGCAGATAATGATAATGAACTAGAAAGGAAACATTAGAAATGCAAATCTTGAAGACTTAATTACCAAGAATATGGCACAGCTTCTGCACATCAGCGGGGGAAGGAACAGTGCTGGGGCCTTTAAACACCTCTCGGCACGACATGTACAGTCGTTGCAGCATCACTGAACTGTCCGGCATCCGGCGCTTCGTCTTTCGCTTGAACTTCTTCTTCCTAACGACCTTATGGACATACCCCACTGTGTCTCTCCTGTGCTCCAGCATCATCAATCGACTCCAGTAATCTCCCCAAATTATGATTCCAATCGCAGATTAGTGCCAGGATATCCAAATCACATCCGATAAACTCCAAAATCCAGCCAGTAAATCTATTTGGGCAGCCGAAAAGTGAGGGCAAGTGAGCAAACAAGAGAGACACAGCGAGGCCTAAGCGAGAGAGGGTTCTAGGGTTTGCGGGGGGAATTTTGGAAGAGAAGGGGATGGAGAGGAAGATTTGGGCGGGGGCGCGAGAGAGGAGGGGGGGATTTTTTGTTATACTAAATCATATCTCCGGCGGTTTTTGAAACCGCCAGGGATAGGCCAACATCATTGGCGATTTTCATAAATCGCCGGGGATGTGTATGCCATACCCGGCAATTGTCAAAACCGCCGGGAAAAGTTCACCGGCAATACCCATTTTCCTTGTAGTGTCTTTTGGTGTCATCATATTCTTGATTCATGTTCTCCATTCGTTGCTTCTCGAACTTGTTGAACCTTATGGCTCACTTGATCTTCCTTGCCATTCCAGGTAAAGGGAAGGCCGTCATCGAGGGCAAGTCCAGTAGGACTAAGGCCCAGGGATAGTGGTGTACGAAGACGTGTCCTAACTAGAAGATCTTGTTAGCATTTTGGTGAGACTTGAGATGAAATGATTTTTATTTTGTTAGTTAACATTAGAATCTCTTAATAATTTTGTATGGCCTTCGAGCCCCAAACTTATGAGATACTGGAAGTGTAACTGAACCTTAATTTAGTTTCCGTTGCTAGTAATGAATTGAGTTGTTTGTTTTATTATGATTTGTTCTATATCATCTCTGTGATGACCTCATTTCCAATATCCGATGCTAGCGGGAATATTCAAGAGTGGGCCCTTACAACCCGCCGGTCGTCTTCCCCAGAGACGGCACATCGAAAAACTTGGATTTCGATGCCATCTCCTTCCTCTCCTCCAATCAATCCAGATGGGCTATGTTGGGCCTCGAAAGAAGCACCAGAAGCCTGTCAACGGACCGGCCAAAGTTTCAACTTGGTCATCTGCCTCCTTCTCCAGCCAACTCTCAAATCCCTCTCAAACCATCACCAAAACGCACAAAAGTTTCCAGAAATCATTTACTCTTCATGGGCAACAGAAGCCCTTTATTTTCGTGCCTCAATTCGTTCAAAATCATGGTGGATTTGAAGCTTAAAATTCTAAAATTTTTGACTACTTTGAATCTCTATTTATACACAAATTCAAACCCCTAAACGACGGATCTCGAGCAACCCAAGGCCTCTGATGTCTCTTCTTTCCATATATCCATCCAAAACCCACCAAAACAGCCCTCAAAGCTTGATTAAAGTGACCAATCTTTCAGCCACTTTCGGCCGAAAGTTGCCCAAACCCGATCCATTTTTGGCTATTTGACAGCTATGAACCTTGTCTTGGCCTTGCTCTGAGGCCCCCCATCCACTTCCTTGGGTCTCCCATGGCCGATTTCGGTTATTGGAAGGTTGGTCAGCCATGGATGTTCTTTTTTTTAAATTACACTTTCACCCCTTAAATTCTTGAAATATCATTTCGGCCTTTTCCACAAGGCCCCTGGGTTTTCCAACATTGCTGTTGAGAACCTTATGTTCTAAACTTCCCGTTTGACCCCCGAGATTCTAGGAAATACGTTATTTCGACCTCTCTCGGGTAATTTTAGAAAACTATACTTAGACCTGAATTTTTATTTTGGCCGTAAACCCTTTCGTTTCTTCCTAAAACCACTGAAGAGTTATTCTACATAACGAATATAAAGCCCATCAAGGTTTTATTGACTTCCCAAAAAACCCCTACGATAATTCAGTTTTGCAACTTAAATCGCAACTACATTTTAGCTGTACTGAAAATCGTTCCTGATTTGGTTTCTTTCGATGCCATAAATCATGCCTTGAAATTCTTATTACAACCATATCATTTTCCTTTGACTTCTTGGCTCCAGGAAACTCCTTGCAGTCGATTCGGTCACTCATAACGATAAGAAATTACCCTCATACCCTCAATTTATCTTTAATTTCACTTTTACCCGAAGAAAATTTACTCATATGCCCTTTTGAAATTCTCGAGTATTACATAGGCACTTAATTGAACCACTATAAATCTCTTGTGCTACATTCTTTACTCTAATTTTTATTTCAACAAAGTTTTATTTTAACACTTGCATATGATTTTCCTATTTCAATCTTCATTTTATACTTACAGCATTGCTTTTCAAAAGTTTAAAGAAACTTAAAATTGTTTTTGTGCAAGATTATTTAGAACCAGAAAAGTTCTAAAGTACCCAATTCATACCCCCTCTTAGGTGCACACTCCTACTTTTCTCTACCACAAGAATTCTTTAAAAGTTCCTAGTGCTTAATTAGATTCTTTAAATGGAGACTTTAACTAATCAAGTGTAGACTAGTACATGAGTATGCTACATTTGATTATTATGAAATATTGATGATAATGGATAGTGAGCCACGTACCATAAAGCATGAGATGCAACTAGTAAACATATGGGTGATCCTTGGTTGGACATTCTTCGAATGTGCCATTAATAATAAGTCACATGGATAAGAGGATTAATGATTTGTTATTAGTTTTGATTGTGTAAATGATAATTTGACTTAAGGCAACATAGTTGTCTTGTATACTAGTGTTTGGAATTTGCTAGTGAATGTGGACTTGCTCTAATCACGGGTAGGAATGCTTGCTCAGTGGTCTCTTTTGACTGATATATAAGGACATATGTTTGTCAAAAAAGATCCATTACCTCCATAGTGAGGCGAATATCCTATGTAATCTTATGTTTGATTGTGATAAGAAAAATTCTTGATCAAGGCATGAATGATTGAAAAGAGTTTCCAATATGTCATCTTAAATCACACACACACACATATGTGTGAATTAAGATATATATATATATATGGGCAAGGCAATACACATGTCATCCAACATGACTTGACTTGGTGAAAAAATAAATAATTCCACTAAGATATTTTGGGTTTCTCAATTTACAGGACTCAATTGTAGGAGAAATTGTCAAATAGAAAAGAAACACAAAACTCTTACATAGCTTTGAGTGTTTTAGCAATATGCAATGACCATCCAACAAAACTAAACTATTCAATAAATGTTACCTCCTTGAAGAAACAGTGTTTAATGTAAAAGATGCTGGACATGCTGGCCTTTTCCTTCTCAAATATGAAGGGCTTAGTTGGTTCACATCAAGCAAGCTTCCAAAACCATTGAATCTTCCTTAGTCCTAGCTGAAGACTAAGATGTATGGGCTTGAAGCTATTCTTATTTTAGAAAGCAAAGTTCATCACATGAATAAAATGAGAGTTTATTGAAAGCTTTAACCCTTATTGCTTAAAGAAAATACGATGCAAATATGACTTGAAAGAGAATGAACTTTACTAGATCAAATTATATAGCTACGACTACAAACTTTGACTGTTGGAAATAAAAAACTTGGCTAGCTGAAACAAAAATGTAAAAGTATATAACGCAACACACAGATTTTATAATGGTTCGACTCAACCAGCCTACTCCACTCCCTTAGTTTCTCCCGAAAGATTTCAACAACCCACTAAAGTTTTTTTAGAATCAACTAAAACCTCAGTTTTTGATAGATATAGTTGCAATCTTTGCTTTTCAATGGAATAACAGTAACCGAATATAAACAGTTTTTATAAAGACCAGCTGGAATCTCTTACACCATGTTTTTTATGAGCTCAAGCACTAAACATAGCAAGATAAGTAAAGGATACAAATTAAGCACTTTGAGAAGCTTTTACAAGATCGAAATCAAATAATAAAAATAGATTCTCACGAAGAAAATAGAGATTTGAAAAGGATGTGAAAATAAGAACACTTTTTCTCTTATGTTAGTAGAAAATGTATGCTTTTAGGGCTCTTTTGACTCAAGGTAGGAGAAGGAAGAATTCAAAAATAGCAATTTTTTCTTTAGTCTCTTCTCTCTTTTATACTTGTTGTCAAGAGAATGATATATGTAAAAACAACTTTTTTTTTTCCTTAAAATAATCATTAGAATATTCAAAAATCAAGATAAAAGAATGAAAGGAAATTTAGAGCAATTTTAGAGCCTTAACAATCAAAACTGTGCATTAAATGCACTTGCAATAGCTATTTTAATAGTTAGTTCAACGGATATAATTTTAAGTTTTAGCACATTTTTTCTAGAGTAGAAAGAGTTTGTAATGAAGTACTTTTTATCCTTATTCGAGTAAACAAAATTTGTAATCGACTAAGTTTTGTATGTACTTGAGTACATATAGTTTGTAATCAACTAATTTTGACAGCTTATTCGATTACAAAATATTTATACTTGATTACATTTATGAGACAAAAATATGAGATAATTACTCAATTAGAAATTGAATTTAATTGATTATACCTCAACATTTACTCGATTACACAAGAATAATACTCAATTAATTTACTCGAGAGGATCAAACTTAAACTCTTACTCGATTAAAAAATATTTGTAATCGATTACAATTTTACAACAGAATCTTGAAATAAATATTCGATTACAAGCAAGATTTTAATCAATTAAACTTTAACAAATACTCGGTCACAAATTGGCTTTTACTCAAGTATATTTAGCTATTTACTTGATTATAAAATTTAAGTATTCGATTACAATTATTATACCAAAGACTTGACAAAAGTACTCAATTACAAAAGAATATTTAGTCGAGTATAGACTTACACTTACTCAAATATATTATAACTTGTAATCGATTATATGCAATACAGAATTGACTTACTCGATTGATTTATACACGATTAAAATGATGAAATCAAAGACTCAATTACCTAGATCAAGTTTACTAAAGTAACATGGAATTTTTACTCAATTAATATTTTGATACACTTGATTGATTCTATGCTTTACTTGATCAAAACTCTATCAACAATCATCTTTAATATATTATTTTGAATATCATCATCAAAATAATTTTCTCATCAACATCAACATCTAATATAAACTTAACATAAACATTAAGCCCAAAAATTTAAGATATTTAATACACAAGTGTTGTTTGTGAAAGTTGGTTAAAACTAATTTTTCAATCCCATTCACTTTGTTGCATAGTAAACTTTAATGGATCAAGATAATGGAATTTTACTAGATTTTCAAAGAGTAATAAATCGAGTATACTAATTGCTACTCAACTGAAAAAAAAAATATTCATTTCTTGATCAAAGAAAAAGTATTCTACTAAGCACACAACATGACATATTCCATAGAAATACAATTACCAAACTAATTATTCCTTCACATATACCTTATCAAATACTCATACACATGAAATACACATAAGTCAAATAACTTACTTGCTACTTGACTAAAACAAAACATGTAGAAGATTACAAATATATTGAGCACAATATATGTTACTCAACTAAAAAATCTCATTTCTTAGAATCAAATAAAATTCATTCTACTTAGCTTATTCAACAAATTACAACAGCTTGTTCAAATATTACTGAATTCAATAAGCTCTAAATTCTTTCAAATACTTGACTAATTTTGCTTAACAAACAACAAACATTTAGCTTTATAAGTTCTTCAAGAGTTCCTTCTTGAACTAGAGAATTCTAGGAATTTGATATTAAATATCAAATAGGCAATCTAAGCTTTATAGATGGATCAAAACTCAAGAAATATCTTATGAGTGTATGATCATTTAGTTAAGATCTTAATATTTTTTGAAAGACATTAAGAATAAAATATGAAGTAGATTACTCTTAAACTTGGAGTAATGTTGTTACATACTTTAATTACTTAAGAAACCATGAGCCCCATATGATAGTACTCATGCATTATGGTTATTTAGAATATCCATTGAAATCCTAAAACAATCTATTAACATATGAAGCATATTGACAAATAAGGCATAAAAACAGTCTTAATCACAAACATATTAACATATTAAGGTCATTAATACAATCTTAACATCTCATTAAGAAATATGAGAATTTAGCATATCCTAAAAGAGGATAAAATATTCTTCGCATATATAAAACATATTAACAGATAAACATATTAAGATTCCTTAAGCTTATTCTCAAAGCATTCTTAACATAGAATATACCTTATATTAAAGTTTTGCATAAAATAATCATCATCAAAACATTTAAAAACAAACTCCACACTACTACAATCTCACTATTTATATGCAAAAATGGAAGGGTTTAGTGGAATTCTAGATTAATTAATCATAACCCATACATGACAAGAGCATGAAATGTGGCATAGGAGTAAGTGGACTTTCCACTAACAATTTCTCTAACAGAAACTGCCAATAGTATTCATCTAGTAGTTGATGTTTTTAACTTGTGAGAAATAGTCAATATCTCATAAAAAGAGGTGATAGTTTGGCATTTGCTACTATAAAAGCCTTACTCAATTGCACACAAATCTGTCATTAAATCTTAATGGTATCAAGAACATAACATAAGCCCTAAAAGAGTTTTCAAAACATCCTAACAATCTTGAATGACATCCAGCAACATATCAAGATAATCTAAATAGCAATGAAGTTAATTCAGAGTAAGTCTATTTCATCGGTGATTATCGTGTAATTTAATCCTTCCATTACTGACATCCTAATCGAGGGAGAACCGTGGGCTGATTAAACTCATTAACTCAATATATGCAATAGATCTTAGTTGGTACGAGGAGATGCCACATTGAAAACTCATTTTCAACCAATCATGTCTTGCCCAATGACTTTTCCTATCACAAACCAACAAAAGATCGCATAGGACATTTGCCTCACATTAGAGATAATAAATTATATCTGAAAAAAAACTTGATTTTATATACCGATCAACTAAGACCACACAGTGAACATTGCCACTTTGTATTTGTGTGAGTCTACATCACTAACAAATCTCACACACCATTACATAAGGCATCCGTGTTACTTCAAGTTAGAAAATCAATTACACAATCGCAACTAATAACAAATCATCAATCCTTTCTGTCATGTGATTTATTATTAACATCACACTCAGTGCATTATTTAACCAACAACCACCCATATATCATGCTTTATGGCATGTAACTCACCACCATTTATCATTAGTATATCATTCTAATCAAAGTAATAAACATCTATACTAATCCATACTTACTTGATTAAAGTCCCATTTAAGAAAGCTAAGGACTAGCAACAATTTAAGATTTCTTGTATTAAAAAATCTCATCCATATATTATTAACAATTTAACAATGAGATTTTTAACAAGAAATGTAGAGAGTCATTCATATAAAATTGAAAATTAATGAATAAAGATAAATTGTCATTTTGTTAATATTATGTGCAAGAATACATTAAAGTGTCTTTTAAATGTCATATAAATCTAGTATTAGGACATATTACTATCATTAAAAAGAAAAAGAAAATGATCACAATGCCCTAATTAATCTTAAGCAATTACAAATAATTCTATTATTACAAACAAATTAAAAATACCAAACTTATAAGTGAAGGAAAGTGGTGTCAATTGGAAATTAATTTGAAAGGAAAAAATTAAAAAAAAAAAGAGAGAGAGAGAGAGAGAGAATATAACTACTAAACTTAATCAGTCTCTAAATCAAATTTTAGTTTATCTTTAAAGAAATAAAAAAGTCAATAATTCTATAATCGATGCAAAATCCTACCCATCTTTGAATCATAAAAACAAATTAGTCTCCAATTTATTTTTGAATCATGAAAGTAAAGTAATCTCCAAAGAGTTAAATTTTTATTGAATTTTCTTGTTTTTTATCAATAAATATTATTTTGTATTCAATTTTTAAACACATAATTCCTTGATTTTTTTTGTTTTTTCTTTATAAATACAATTTTTAATTGAATTTTCAAACACTATATTTGTGCTTCTAATTTTAAATTTTGAAATTTTCTTGTTTTCATTTTGAGTTACCGATTATATTTTTCCTCTTTTTTCTTTATTTTTTTTTTATCTCAAATCATCTTTTATTGTAACTCCGCATGAGAATGTTATCCACTGTCGATCCCAAGCCCAGATAAAAGAAGAGGGTTGTGTTAGGTAGCCGACAGTCAACGTAAAACCTAATCGGATTCAAAACATGAACTCTAAACAAACTATAAAAAATCGTTAGGGCGTAACCCTTTATAACGACGCGCTACATTGTCCGTGTGTAGTGTCAGTGAACTAGGGTCGCTGTATCAGTGCCAAAATGTAGTGACAAATAAGCAATCCCCGTATTTGCTTGGACGGATGTAGGTAAAGAAACTAGTCCAAAATCAAAAACAAAATCAAAATAATAAAAAAAAAATCAAATTCAAAGTCAAAACCAAAATTAAAATCATAGATTAAGGATTGGGTCATGAAACATAGGAACATTAACAAGCAAAGCTATGGAAGTGGTAGATGTGATGATTAGAAGAAAGATTAATATTATGTGCCTTCAAGAGACGAGATGGGGAGGGAAAAAAGTAAAAACTTTATCAAAAACTGAATATAAAATATGGTACACAATAAATGATCGAGCGAAAAATGGTGTGGAGATTATTATGGATAAAAGCTTAGTAGATGAAGTAGTGGATGTAAAGAGAATAAGAGATAGGATTATTATGGTGAAGGTTGGTCTAGGAAGAATGACTATAAATATCTTTAGTACATATGCACCACAAGCAGGGTTAGATGAGGAGATAAAAGCAAAATTCCAGGAGGACTTAGAGAGACTTATACAAATGATACCAAGAGGAGAGAAATGATTATAGGAGGTGACTTACATGGTCACGTGGGTAGAGACACAAACGGCTATAGAGAGGTACATGGAGTGTAACACCCCGCCTCGCTAAGCGTGTTACTATAAGGGAATTCTCAGGAATCTTTTTTTTTCCAAGTTCGTCATGTGCAGTGCTTCAAGAACAATCTTCACAAGCAAATAAGATCCCAAAAACACCAATCTTGCCCGTTTAACTAACAAGATCAACAATCTTTAAACTAAACGAGTCATAACATAACACAACGAACATAATAACATCAAAATGCCGTGGCTTTCCACAAAGTTCTCACATAATATTTCCCCAACAAATTACATAATACAAATCTACCAAATGATAACAACATTATCATACAACCGTTCATACATATATCAAAATAAATGCTAAGCATCTCAAAATGATACAACCGCTAACATACTAAACATCGTTGGCCCTCAACTGGCCATGTCCTCGCCTTCACAGCATCCCTTGGCTGGAACGTTTGAATGTTCCAGGGGCATAACCCAGATTAGATGATAAAACATCAAGTGATGGCATGATACAGTTTACTGAATGCATGAAAAACACACGAGCATGGCATATACAAACGACAACAACATGCAACACGTCTAACTTGAGAAATCTCCCTGTCATACTCAACCTCCCGTGGAAAATCTATTCCACACACCGTTGGGGTTGACCTTACCATGACATACTTAATCCCCGAGTGCCCTATCATGTCACCCGATCACTAGGATTAACCTTGCCTCATTCTCAAGTAGACCCCATTCCATCCCCCATGGACATAACAATGACACGAAAATCAATACCCCAATGATATGAAAAACCACACACCATGCACAGACTCTTTTACAAGTAAAAACAGTTGATGCAATATACCACATGTTCAATATACATACGATGCCATAAGTACATAAGTAAAACGCCCATGCATAACATCCAAAGTTCTAGAGGGTATAACCACTCGCTGGAATTGGTTCGATCACGTGCAACCTAAGCTCTGGAGGGTAGAACCGCTCACCTGAACCCATTACACACACACCAAACCACTTTCAAGACAAATGGTAAGACTGAAATCGAACCACTTACCTTATTCAAAAAGTTGATTTGCGCCTCGTAATGCATGCTAAGCCTCTAAATACACGTCTGAATAATTTTTCGGCTTTGGCATGCTCCTCTAGCATTAAATTAATCCTCAGAATTTTTTGAAATTTTTTGGAAGATTTTTCCTATTTTTTTCTTCATTTTCCTCTATTTCTTCCATTTTCCTTTTTCTTTTTTTTCTTTTTCTTTTCTTCTTTTCTTTTTTCCTTTCTTCTTCCTTCTCCTTTTCTTCCTCCTCCTTCCTCCCTGTTTCTCCAGCGCTTCAAACCAGCACACACTGTCATGCAGCCGCTGTTTGGCCTTCTGCCAGCCTCCCCCTAGCCTTCTGTCGGCCTCCGCGACCCCACCAGACCACTGCTGCCCTACTGGGTCGCCACCAAAACCTCTGTCAACCGCCCCAACCAACTCGAGCTTGATGTCCATGTAACACCCCCTCTCCTAGAACTGTCCGAGAAGAGGTGCTAGGGGAAATAAAATAAAACTAACTGCTAAACTGAAATATGATACCATAATGAATATCTCAATCAACTAAAATAAAACTCTGAATCAACATCAATTGAAAACCATAAACTACATCTCAGGGAAAATCCCTAAACTGAAACATAAAATAAACCTAAACTGATAAGACACTAACTAATCCCAGACACCTTTGGTCTTGAGCGACTCCACGTACACACACTACTGGACACTGCTGCTAGGCCCCACATCCGGTACTCCCCCGTTAGGACCTAGAATGGTGAAGAGTACAAGATGAACTATAAAACTCAGCAAGTAATAAACTGGAAAGAATAACTGAAGATGAATCGAAGAATATCGATACTGAAGAAAAACTTACTGAACTTGTATTGAGAAATATAATAATCACTAGATTGTATTTACAAGATATAATGCACATAAACTGTAAACTAAATGTATGTATGCAACTTTGGCTCATAGGCCCACATAATCTGATAAAACATACCTGGCTGATCTGAATCCTGCATACATAAAAACTGTAAGCACATACTGTGGGCAATGTGCCCCTAGTAGGGCTGACAATTTTGGACACGACCCGATTACACGACACGACACGACACGGAGTTAAGCGGGTTAGGGTTGGGGTTGGGGTTGGGGTTAATTAGGTTCGGGTCATAAACGAGTCAACCCGTTTATGACACGATTATTTTCGTGTCTTAGGCGAGTCAACCCGTCTAACCCGTTTAGACATGAAATTACATGTTTAATTAAACATGTTAACAGGTTGACCCAAACACGTTAACACAATTATATACAAAATGACACGTTTAATTAAAAGGATTAATGGATTGATCTGAACACGTTAACACGATTATACACGAAATAACATGTTTAAAACTAAATAACACGTTTAACAGGTGACACAACACAACCCGTTTAAATTAAACGGGTTAAACAGGTTAACAGGTGATACAACACGACACGTTTAGTTAAACAGGTCGTGTTGTGTTACACGTTTAATAAACGTGTCGTGTTCAGGTTTAAGGAATTTGACACAATTATTAAATGGGTCGTGTTCGGGTTAACCTGATACGTGTTATACGTGTGTCTCGACACGACATGATTACGACCCGCCAACACGAATTGCCACCCCTAGCCCCCTGGTGAACATCAGGCGAGCAAAATATAAACTGAAACTGAAACTGGTGAGATCCCCGCGGACTAGCCGCCTAGCGCGCATAATGTAATGTTCACATACATGCTAACACACGATATGTAATGCTCCATAGAAAGTCATGCTCAATGCTCATACCAAGATGAATGCACATAATCTCACAAAAGAATGATGATCATGTTCTAATAAATACTAATCATGCAATCTAATCTTCAATTTATTGATATATATTTAATTATTTATTTATTTATTTATTTATTTTGAGAGTTGCAACATGAAGACTTCCCGGGGGGGTCACCCATCATAAAATTACTCTCACCCGAGCACGCTTAACTTTGGAGTTTTGAAAATATTGGAACCAAATATGAGAAAAGATGGAATTTCGGTGTGAGTGTTATACACTCTAGGCCCATTTGGATATGAAATTCACCCATCCGGATACAAGACACATGAACTTTGAATAGGTTGTGAGAGCCATCAGGATGAGAAAGGTCTCATCCGGATACAAGACACATATATATTTGGACACATCTGGATATAACACAAAGTATTCAGATATCACTCACAAAAAGCCTTAGACTCATCTGGATACGACACAAAGCATCTGGATATCACTCACAAAAAGCCTTAGACTCATCTAGATATGACACAAAGCATCCGGATATCACTCACAAACAACTAAACACATCCGGATACGACTCAAGGCATCCGGATACTACTCACAATCACTGCTGGACACATCCGGATATGAAAACGAAGCATCCGGATATGAACAATAGCTATCCGAATGTCACTCACTTAAAACTTTTCGACCCATCCGGATAGCCTATAACCTATCCGGATACTATTCACAAACTCTGAAAAATCTATCCAGATATGAGGGAACCTATCCGGATGTCTACAACTTTTAAACCCAAAAACGAACAAACACAAAGATTGTCCTTGATTCAAACTTAAATAAACTACACCATTCCGAAAAGAAACTTGGGAAATCGAATCCCAATTGATTTGAACAAACTTACGAATGATTCGACAATAATTTTGATAAGAATCGCTGGACGAAATCATGCATGATCTGATATACATACTCACTGCTCGTGCATATATATATATATATATATATACATTGATTGTAACATAAATCTGAAACTTAAGCAAAGAGCTGTTGAAACTGATGATCGAATGCTAAATACGATCCTGTAAGAAAGGGTTACAGGGAGAAGAACTTGCCTTTATGATCTTCTTGATCGGTTTGAACGATTTGCAAAGCTTCTCCTATGCAACACACAGCTAACTCTCTTGAGCTCTCTCTCTCTGATCTTCCTCTATGCGGCGTGGAAAGAAAATAAGCCTTATGGTCTATATATAATGGCATGGGAAGCCCTAGAAGCCATCTCTCAATCTCCCACCTAAATTTGGAGACTCTTAAAACCTTCTCCTATTGGGACTAGGAGACTCTTAAACCCAAAGATTCCATACGCATGGATTCTCATTCTCAATATAACTTTAATTAAATAATTAAATTCTAATCACAAATTGCTAAATGAACCTCATGTCCTAGCATTTAATTTTCACAATAAATAACTAGAATTAAATGCTCTTTAAATACTATTCTCACTATTAAAAATCATTAAATAATTAAATGAAAAATTCTCTTAATTAATTACTTCAATAATTAATTAACTAATTCTAAATAAATACTAAATCCTCTAACAGGTCACTGTAGTCCAACCGCAACAACTCGCGGCCATGGCTGCCGCTGGCTATTGCGACCTACTCCAGGCGCTTTTAGCCTTCCTCGCGGCTTCCTCCGACCACCAGCTTCGATACCAACACTCCCTCTTGATTTCTCAAGCTCTTAGCCACCTTTCTCTTGCTACAATATCTCGACCTCTCTTCTTCCACATTGCTTCCATTTTTCTCAACTTCTCTCTCTATTTATAGGCAACCCACCGCCTTAAAGAGTCTTGGCCACCACTCCAAGCAAATCGGCCATGAAGCTTCTCGGCACCTTCGCAGAAACCAGCCACGCACATGCGTGTGTATATATATATATATATAACTATATAATACACTATTAATATAAAGAAATTACACATTAACCCCCTAATTTCCATCTTAATTTCATTTGGGCAATTCCCTTAATGCAATTATACCCTTAAACATCAAATTAATTTACATTTCAATATAGAAAATGCAAAATTAATAACCTAAGATTACTCGATAATGATGAATCCATCCCGGTATCCTCACCCGACTATTGTTTCATCCTGAAACCACTGAATAGTTGTTCCTTACGAAAAATCGAAGCCCCCTCAAGCTTCCGTTGAGTTCCCGGAAGTCCCTTACAACAATTCAATAATTTAGACTAAATCGAAGTTGTACCGAAAACTGTCTCTAATTTGACTTCCTTCAATGTCATAAATCATGTTTTGATATGTTTGATGACTTCATACCATTTCTTTTAGACATCTAAGTCCTGAGGCATTCCCTCTCGTTGATTCGGCGACTTATTTTGCTATCACAGCCATTTTTCGATATCCCAGACTCATTCAAACAACGTGACAATCAAACGAAACATGAGATATTATATTCATCCACAACATACTTTTTCTTCCAAAGATACTCATGTTCCGGGGCATTCCCTTCGATCGATTTGGTTGTTTATAACTCCCAAAAATTATACTTAAACCCAAAACTTCTAATAATTTCATTTTCACCCCCGGATAAATTACTTTTGAACCCTTTGAAAATTCTCGGGTATTACATGGAGGGTATGGATTTGAGAAAATTAATAATGAGAGTAAATCTATTCTAGATTTTTTCATGACATATGAGCTCATCATAACCAATACTAGATTAAAAAAACGGGATGAACACTTAATCACATATAAAAATGTCGCATCAAGCACCCAAATAGATTACTTCCTCATGAGACAAGATAATCGATTATGTTGTAAGAATTGCATGGTGATACCAAGGGAGTGTTTGACTACTCAACATAAACTTTTACTACTTGACGTCCAAGTAAGAAATTGGAAGAGAAAAAATCGCATAAAATAAATTTCAAAAATTAGGTGGTGAGATTTAAAAAGGGAGAAACAACTAATCTTCAAAGAAAAATTAAGGGGTAGAAGAGAATGGAATGGAATGGAGAAGGACTGGCAAATCAAATATGGAGGAAAATAACTATTACCCTGGGAAGCACGGCAAAGGTAGTCCTTGGAGAGACAAATGGTAGAGCCCCAAATCTTAAGGAGTCTTGGTGGTGGAATGAAGAGGTACAATTGAAAATTGGAAATAAGAAAACTTGTTATAAAGTTGTATATTAGTGCAACAATAAAGAAAATCTAAAAAATTATAAAGAAACAAAAAAGATAGCAAATAGAGTTGTTAGTGAAGTAAGGTCAAAAGCATATAAGAATCTATATAAACGACTTGATACAAAAGATGGAGAAATGGATATATATAAATTAGTTAAAGCAAGAGAAAGAAAAACAAGAGATCTAAATCAAGTAAAATGCATAAAAGATGAAAACCAAAATGTATTAGTGAATGAGTGAGTGATTAAGGAAAGATGGAATGAGTTTTTCACAAAATTATTCAATGATGGTGGGGACACAAGAATTAGGTTAGGATATATTAGTAACTCCGAAAGGAACGCGAGCTATACATTTTATCGACACATAAGTTCAAATGAAATAAGATAAGTATTAAAAAATATGAAAAATCATAAGGGGGTGGGACCAGATAATATATCAATAGAAGCATGGAAATGCATGGGAGAAGAAGGCATCTCTTGGCTAACGAAATTATTTAACGCGATCCTTAAATCAAAACAAGATATCAGATGAGTCGAGGAAGAATACTTTGGTTCCTATACACAAGAACAAATGAGATATTCAAAATTGTGAAAATTACAAAGGAATTAAGTTAATGAGTCATACTATGAAACTCTAGAATAGAGTAATAGACTAGAGGCTCAGAAAAGAAATAGATATCTCGAAAAATCAATTTGGTTTCATGCCTAATAAGTTAACAATGAAAGCTATATACCTATTGAGACACCTAATGGAAAGGTATAGGAATCATCAGAATTACCTACATATGGTGTTTATAAATCTAGAAAAGACCTATGATAGGGTCCCTAAAGAAGTATTATGGAGAGTTTTAGAGAAGAAAAGAGTCTGAATAGCCTATATACAAGCTCTTAACTATATGTATTACGGTGCAAAGACAAGGGTCAGAACATATGGAGAGGATACTGAACCGTTTAAGATTATAATGGGACCGCATCGAGGTTCTGCACTAAGTTCATACTTATTTGGTTTAGTAATTGATGAACTCACTAAAAACATTTAGACAAAGTTGTCATGGTGTATGCTATTTGCAGATAACATAGTGTTGGTGGATGAAACAAAATAGGGAGTGAATACTAAGCTTGAGTTGTGGAGAAACAACTTAAAATTTAAGGGATTTAAATTATGTAGAATGAAAACAGAATATATGGAATCTAAATTTAGTAAGAATGCAAGAGTGGAGGATATGATAATAAAATTGGAAGACCAAATCTTACAAAGAAAAGACCATTTTTGATATTTGGGATCAATGATTCAAAAATATGAAGAAATTCACGAAGATGTCACGCATAGAATTAAGGCAAGTTAGCTAAAATGGAAAAATGCATCGGGGGTGTTATGTGATGGTAAAATCCCATTAAAACTAGAAAAAAAAAATCTATAGGATAGCTATAAAACTAGTCTTGCTGTATAGCTCAAAATTTTGGACAGTCAAATACCAGCATAAGCAAAAGACAAGCGTAGCGGAGATGAGAATGCTAAGATGGATGTGCGGTCATACAAGAAAAGATAAAATTAGAAATGAGGTTATTTATAATAAGGTAGGAGTAGTGCCAATCAAGGAGAAAATGATAGAGACTAGACTAAGATTATTTGGTCATGTGAAAACAAGACCAAGAGACGCTCCTATGAGGAGAGTTGATGAAATGGAACAACTATTTAAAAAAAAAAGGTAGGGACAAAATCAAGAAGACTTTGGGAGAGATATTAAAGTTTGATATGAAGTGTATAGATCTAAATGAAGATATGACAAAAAATATATATATATAAAAGTCTAGAATTCGTGTAACCGACCTCATATAGTAGAATAAAGGTTGGATATATTGTTGTTTTTGTTATTGTAAATCATCATTTAGTGTACATTTCCTCCATTTGAGTGTAAGTTTGGTCTTTTATTTTTAATTGATTTGTAATTATTTAAGATTAACCGAGACATTATGGTCATTTTCTCATCACAAAAATGTAGTTATTTTTTTAAAAAAAATAGTGTTAAATCGGGTTCTAGGTAAAAAATAAAACTACAAAAATAGTTAAATGTCTCAAATTATAAAGTTTAAGAGAATTTAATAAATTGTAGTCCTAGAATGATTGAATTTGAAATTCTCATATATATATATATATATATAACCCAAACACTTAAATTCAAATAATATTATTTTAAATAACAAATTTTAAAATGCAAATACAAGCATTTCAAATGACAAGAATTTTAGCTGTGAATCCTAAAATTTCGCTGCCATCAAAATACAGAGTTAACTAAACCCTCCTAAATCAAAGTATAAATATGACATATATATAATTCTCAATCCCTAGCAAATACCAAAGAGACTTTGGAGACAAATCCTAATATATACAATGGAATATGATAAATTTTTTGTAACTGGGCCAGGTGATAATAATCATGGTTAAGGTCCAGTTGAGACAAAGCCCCTTGGGCCTTTGGAGACTAACTACTGGCTGAATTGATGATACCAACAATTGAACATACTAAATCAGTACATCTTCTAATGTTGATGCAATATTGGTAATAAGATTTCTTTCTTAAGAGTTAATAACATCTCATCAGTAATGCTTTTTTTTTTCTTTTTTTGGACAATAATAACTTTTTGAACCAGTAAAATTATTATTTTTATTTCTATTTTTTAAATTAAAAAATATTAAATATATATATATATATATATAATCAAGCAAGACTTGGGCACTTTGAATTCAAAATGCCATTCATGGGCCGTAGATCTGTTTCATTTCACATGGGTCTTCTTGGGCCTTATTTGGGTCCATGACAACACTGGGCTTCCAGCCTTACTCCAGTGCATCTTTGAGGAAAAGAATTATGGGATAATGCAAACATATATATATATATACTGTAGAGACTTAAATTTTTACTTTTTACTAAACTAATTGTCATTTTATAAAAATCTTCTCAATTGATTCGAATCATCGTTACTTGGCAAAAACCTATCTGAGGTCTAGATCTTCGTCATTTTAGAGGAAAAAATTGACAAATAATCAATATGTTTTTTAATAATAAATAAAAGTATTGTCAGAATTGTAAATTTGAAAAGTTTTATGTACCATAAAGTCAACTAGGAGGAAAAATTTTAGAGCCGAACAATAAAGAAAAGTACCGGCAACATTGTAAGTTCGAAGAGTTTTATGTATCCAAAAGCCAACTAGAAGGATAAAAGACAAGTACTGATGAAGTTATAAACTCAAAGAGTTTTATGTATTAGAAAGTTAATTAGGAAGAAAAGTTTTGGAACTCTTTCATAACAAACAAATGTTATAAACCAAAGAATGACATTAGAGGCTTGGAAAAATCTATAGAATTAGCACTAAAGTCTTGAGTATCATCTTAGAGATGTTGATAAGGTTCTATAATAAAAAAATAATTGGAATTAATTTAAATCTTAAGTAAGTCTTGATTAGGCCAAAAATGGTCTAAATAGGTTTTTGTAAGGTGACAATGAGTTTAATATTTGGTTTGAAATAATTTTAGTAATGGAATAGATAAAAAATAAGTGCAATGGAATTCAAAGGTAGCAAAGGGTTAGTTGAAATAAATAAAAAGTATTTTCATCTATTTTCATTTGATTACCTTAAACCCAAATAATCCTTTTCTAAACACAATATTAATGAAAATAAATGTCATGTAATAAATATTATGAAAATCCTTATATTAACTTGTCTCTTAAATTAACGTAGAAGTTTCAATTACTTAAATTATAACTCAGAATCTAACCAACCAAAGTACCCAAGATGGAAGAAGCAATATGAGTGGTGCTTGTAACCTAATGTGCCTCTAAAGTGAAGAAAAGCAAGGCTTTAATCAGCAATAAAAAAAGTCATTCATGTCAAGGAAATTTGGGGCATGGAGACAGCATCTCCATGTTTCACCTAAATGGAGCGCCTAACAGCTAGAATGAATGAATGAATGCGGTCAATATGGCTCTCATTTGAGGCCTTTTTCCCCTTTAAGTAGTGTTGTTGCTTTGGCTGTGCTCAGTGTGGGGGTGTGGGCCTCTTGCTTTCTTTTTCCATTGACTACTCAATCTCAAAGAAACAAAAGGGGCAAAAGTTAAAGGGATCCACAAAGTGGGATCAAGATTTTGTCTTCCTTTCTTTGTTTCTTCAACTTTGAAATTGATATTACAATGCCCAAAAGAAAGGGGTATGATAGATTTTTACATTTTTAGAAATTCTTCCTATAACATGAAAGGTCGTTTTGTTGAAGGGTATTCTTGTCATTTTCTAGATCATACTATTACAAAAATGACCTTTGTTTGTTTTTGTAATTTTGGCTGTCTTTTATTTTTATTTTTATTATAAATTCAATAGAGTCTTGCAATAGAATAACCCTATAATGAACTAACTTGTGGAGAGGCATATGATAATGAGGCAGGGGATGGGGCCAATACATTATGCATATGGCAATGGGAAATCTGGAATTGCATCAAATTATTATGTTAAAAAGAGTGTTCATGCAATCAAATCTCTATGGATTGCACGTAATCATGGCTTGCAAAGGTTTTTGGCATAATTGGAATGATTATTTACAACTCACTTCAATCATACCTTATTATAATTCAACATAAGAATCAACACCATTACTTTTTTTTTAAAGAAAAAAAATTAAGACCATTATAAGATCCAAAGGATCATCACAATAGCTTTTGGGGTAAATTAGTCTGAACGCCCTTAAGGTTTCAAAAATTATTATAAATTTTTTGATATTTTACAAATTTAAAAAAACTTGCCTTAATGTTATGCTATTATGTAAATTAACCATTTTTCGCTCGTTATTTATATCTCTTATTTCTCCTTTCTTTTCTTTTCCATCACCTCCCTTTTTTTTTTCTTCTTTTTTTTTCTGTTGCTGTATTTGAAAATCAAATTAATTGCACTTTGATTTTTAAAACGTTCTTTGCAGAGACTAGGCAAATGATATCCCAACTATTTAGGGTAGGCCAAAGACAAAGGAGCCCGGATTTGGGCGCTTTTGACAACTTGGATGGAGGCAAAATAGAAAAGAAACAGATGAGATGGAGGATTAAGGGTGCTTTAGATATTTAAAAAAAATAACATACATCAATTTGCAATAAAAAAAAAAAGTAATGCAAAATAAATTTGTGCTTACACTCTCTACCATTGCGTAGCACCATTTCCAAAAAAAACAAAAAAAAAAACAATATATATATGTGTGTGTGATTTAAATGTGTTTATTTTTTTGAATATAAAAACACTTAATTACAAAATTAGAAACCACAGCAGAAATCAAATAATCCTTAAGAATTGAATTATATTATAACTAAAGTGGGTTTTTGGGGCGAGTTACCGTAAGTGTTCTCAAGTTAGTTTATTCAGTGAATTCATTCAACAATGAGTACCTACACACTTGCATTAGTATCACCACACAAATAGTCAATTAAATTAACTATCCCCTTGCAAGCATGCATAATGTGTTGGTCTTGCTGGTACTATAAAGACCCCTTTTATAGTCTTATTATTGTGGAGTGTTCTAAAATTTCCTAAATCTTGAGAAGTTTCCCGATAATTCTATTCTCGAAGAGTCTCCAGGACAATAGCCTCCCGGGCCTTTTGAAGGGTCTCCCATGAATGGTCTAGTCTCATTCATTTTGCTTAAGTTCGAGGACACATTTTTTTGTCTTCCGGACCCAAGTCATCCGGTAGCCCCAAAACCTCTTTAGGCCATCTAAAGATAGCCATTAGGGTATTCATCTTGAAAATGTCTCTAGGCCTTTCGGCCTCCTTTATGCACTCCTAAGAAAAAAATCATCTGTGGGTCCTACTGAGCTCGCCTATAAATATGTGCCTCTTCAAAGGCAAATAGATCTTTTGCCCGACTGATTTCTCTCCTGACTTTCTGGAGCCATTTGGCCATTATGCTACATACCCCTCTTTTCAGGACACAGAATATCTACATGTCACATACATCTTATCTTGAACATTCATACACATACTATAGATAATTCTCTCGGACTGGTGTCTGATTTAGGTATCGAAGGGCTCGCATGGAAGACTCTCTTGTGTGCCTTTATGAGTGCTCATTTGCTCGTAGGCTAAGTCCAAGCTCTGTTCCTGGAAGACCCATCATGGCACTCATCATTGGCTCCTCAAAAACCTTTCTAGATATCCTATCTCGAGGGCCCAAGAGGCCACCCATTCGGCTCTGGCTCGATTTAGACTCGATTGACCTCGCCAATAACATCTCAGATCCTCAGCTCCGGTGAAGAACTCTGTTTTCCCTAATCACAGATAAATAAAATTAATTATTGTAGTTTGATAATAACACTTATGATCATAAAATAGTTTAAGAATGATGCACAAGTCATTCAGTCTCATTAATATAATCTCATCATAATTCGATTAACATCACTACACTCTTTGGATTTCATTTAAAGATGAACGTATTGTCAAGTATTAAAAGAAAAATACTTTTATTAATTAAATATGTCCAAAATTTATAAGAAATATGGCTAATTCACAACTTTTATGATTAGTTCTTAAATTACGACTCTATTAAAGTTGGTTTATAAATTTGATACATATTTAACAATAATAAGTTTGTGGTAGTTTTTTTGGATAAATTTTAAAATTTGACTAAAAAGGTACTCATTCTTATATTTTTAAAAATAACACACAATTCTCTTTAATTTTATAAATTTAAATCATTAACCCCTGCGTTTATTATATTTATTTTTTAATTCTCAAAATAAATCACAGGAACCCAACATACTACAATTTTTTTGAAAATAACTAATTACAATAAAACCAACCTTTTAAAAATTTAATAAATATTATTTATATATATAAGGGCTCTGTTTTTTTAATAAAAATTATACCATTTGAGATTTATTGAAGAAACAATATTTCAAATTTATTAATGAGCTACTAAGCTACGACTAACTTTTTTTTTTTTGGGGGGGGGGGGGGGAGTGAAGATTTAAGGGGCTATTAATTTATATGTAGAATGGTAATTTATATAAATACACCTATCTGCACAAGAAAATGCAGCCAAGGTGGCATAATATATCTATTATATTATATAAACAAACACATTATTATTTTGTCAATAAAGTTGATTTAAAACTAATTATATTATTACACTCAGACCTATCTTTACATAATTATTGCCTACAAAAATTAAAATTTTAAAATTTTAACTATTAAATATTTTTTAACTTAGATGTATATTACTATCCCCTAATATATATATATATGTATGTATATATACACGTGTTAAAACTTTGAAACATCTGAAGCTGATGATGATGATGATGAAGAAGAAGAAGAAGAAGGGTGTATATATATATAGAGAGAGAGAGAGAGAATAGAATAGAATAGAATAGAATGTTGTCGCCCTGTAAATGCAACCCTAAAGGAAGACATTGTAGGCCAGGCTCTGTCACATCAAAGGGGGCCCTCTCCCAAACTTGAGAATTTGGCTTCTTCTCTCCAAAGCAAACCCCATTGGAACCATTCCCATATTCCAATATCCTTTTCCCAGTATGCATTTGTCTGGATTTCCCTCAAATCCTTCCTTTCTCAACCTTTTGCCCATCGCCATTATGGCTTTGGTGGCAGCCCCTCTCACAAGCCCCCCAGAGGCGGCTTTCAATGGAATCATTATCGTCATTATCGTGGGGGGGGTTTTGCTATTGTCCCCAGTTAAGCCGTCGCCCACCCCATTCCATTCCATTCATTGTGTCTTCGTTGCGACATTTTGTCATGCACCTTGCCTGCACGCGCCCATGCAGCTTGAAGACGGGCGCCCGGCTTTGCCTTCCTCCCGATAAACACGACATGCCCCGCTCCTTCGCGAAGGAAAAGGAATTAGAATTGATGACGTTGTCTTGATTATTTTATAATACTATATATAATATTATTTATATATTATATCTTTTTTTTATAAGATAATTAATTACTTTTTTTTGAAAACTAATAGCTATTACGGGTATTTCTCACACTACCTCTTATGGGCTGGGCTTGACCCAGCAAGTGGGCCCTGACCCAACAGGCTAACCCAATCGTCTAAAGTTTAGTAGGCCTAGTCGAGCTTGTTAAGATAAGTTCATACATCGTTGAAATTCGAACTCAGATTGCAGAACCAAGCGAGCTCCCAGTAATGCTTCCAACGAGCTCTCAGCGACATATCCAACAAATTGCCAACAATGCTTCAAGCTCGTTGGCCTAATCGATCAACTCGCTAGTTAAATTATTCAGTTCGCACAACAACATTGTTGCTGAATAACTGGAGGTAAGGACTCACTTACTTTATCTGATGTAAATCGGATTCCTAGTAATACGAAGTCTCACTCCCGATTTTATGGAGATGATAAGGACATCTTGTCCCCCATGATATCATCTCTATATTTTGGTATTTTATACAATTGTAAATACCCTTTACTATAAATAGGGGTCAAGAACACCATTGAAAGAGAGAGAATAATAAGAATAATTACATACTGTTACTCTGTCGGAATACACAAAGAACAGTTATGGAATAGGTATCGTTCTAGCCAAACCATGTAAAATTCCCTTGTCTTTGCTTCTACTTAGTTATTCCTCCTTGCATTTCGGCTCATTTTCTCATTGAGGACCTACTAATCACGGTCGGTTGATTTTAAACGTCAACAATAGCTAAAATATTTATAATTTTTAAAAAATAATTAATAATTTTAGCTAATCTCCCGAATGTATAAAATATGTAAACTTTGTGTATAAATAATATTAATGTTTTATTATAAATTTCTTAAATATCCAAAAAGCATTATATATGTTGTGTTCTTGTCAACTAAATTCCTATTAATTTAGAAGATTTGGGGTTATAAGTGGCGACTAAGAAATTAGATTAGTTAATGATGAATCTGAGGTGACAAGGATGATGAGTGTTTGGTTGGTGGTAAAACTTGGCTTGTTTTCTACTTCTAAACCCCCCACCCCCCACCCAAAAAAAAAAAAAAAAAAAAAAAAAGCTTCAAATGATTAATATTATTGTTAGTGTGATCCATGTAATTGACATTGCTAATTAATGCTTGGAAGGTGGGGATGAAATGAGTGGCTGACTCCACTCCTTCACAATATGCTGCATAATAATTAACTAATAAATAAATCTAGCTCCCTCATAAAGCACCCACCCAACCGTTTATAAGTCTAGAAGTACTTAGTGCCCAAAAACTCTCTGTAAAGAAGCCCAAAATAGTAAACATAAATTATATATTATTATCATTAATTGGGTGTTGGTGGGGTTTTCTTTTTCCTTCTTTTTATCAATTAGCTCGCACATAATCATTTTGTGTGCAGCCGCCAGATTATAATCGTTTATTTATTAATCCCCCAACAGTATTATTATTATTATTATTATGGATTATTTATGTGTTTGGTGGTTCAAGTATGATCAATTTTTGTAATTTTTGATTTGTAATGTAATGCTATTTAAGTAGTGTTTGTTAACTAAGATATACAGTAAAAAATATTATATATGAGAAACATTTCAGATATTTGTTATTTTTAACGTATTTATTAAAATTATTTAATAATTTTTTTTAAAAAAAATTCACATGACTTCTTATCTTGATTTTTCAAGATATCGTTGTTTGTCATAATATTGAGTGAACAAATTTATATTTTTTCATATAGATAGAGTGTTAAGTTGACCGTCGTATTTTAGTTTAGAGATCAAATTAATCATTAATCAGAGTCAAATAAATCATTATACATCCAGATTTGGGATCATGTTAGTTATCGTGGCACACGCCATTTGATATCATTTTAATTTTGTTTGAGTGAAATATCAAATTAGTCATTGTAATTTAAAAATAATCAAATAAGTCATTATACTTTGCATTAAACTGAGGGTCATATTACTTATTATAGTAGATCAAACATTTTAGTTCCATTATCGATATCAATTATATCACTGACCAAACCTTAGTTCATATCTCAAATATACAGAAACTACAACCTTCTGATGATTATGAATATGTGGTATTATTTAAATATTGATTTGAGTTTCCATTTAATCAAGTTGCCTTTACTCCCTTCCCTTAGATTTTGAGTTTCCATTTTTTAATTAGATTTTGATTAAGGATATAGTAAATGTCACTAATAGTATTAAAACGATATATATCATAATAGTTAACATAACTCTATATATAAAAATATAATATTTTATTTAATTATTTTTAAAATATAACAATCAATTTGACATAAAAAAACATGATACAACGACCTTTTGATATTTTATCAAATAAAGCTTAAATAAAGTTTAACAACGTCAGGGCAATGTTCATGACAATAGCTATCAGTATGTAATCTGGAATCTTAAAGTTTATTAATTTATATATCTCTTTATAAAATATAGTAATGCAATTTAACCTAAAAATAAAATAAAATAAAATGAAAAATTTGACATTTAGCCATTTTATATCTAATTTTTTGTATATTTTATTTACTTAGCCCTCAGCTCTCTACCATTTTAAATCCACAGCCACGATACCAAAATAGGGTCAAAGTCAAAAATTGAAGGAAATGTAAAAGTCATTACATCGATCGGCGGGGATAATCTAGCATAAATTGCGGGTTGGTGATCCAAACCCCTCAGTGGAACCCACTGATCGACGGTGGGGCCGCCACCATCACGAGGTGAGCGTCAACCAAACGTGGTGGCTTACCAACCGTATCAAAAGAACGCCTTCCCACTGCATTCTTCTCGGTTTTTGGGCCGGGGGGCTTCTTTTGTAATTTCAAGATATATTTTCTCTGAAGGCAAGCAAGAAAAAGAAGGGAAGGTAAATGATGACGTGGTTTTAAAATAAATAAATTAACTTAAATAAGGTGGTTTAAAATATCTTTATAACTTATTTTTAAATACTTTATTTGTTGAATACAATGAATCGAATTAAACATTTAAATAATATTAATTAAAAATTTAATACATTTTCTAAAGTGAGATTATACATAGCATTCAAGATTTCTATTCTTTTTATTTTTATTTTTATATATTTGATGATGCATTTATAATTATTGTTGTCAAAATTGCAAGCTAACCAGAGATTGTATGGTGACAATTATGCATTATAAAAATGAGATTTTATCTACCAAAAATGACAATTATGAAATAATAATAATAAAAAAAAGCATACTTATACTATACTGGTCTCAATTTATATGTAATTGTAATTGGGATATAACTTGATTAAATTAAAAAAAGAAAAATTAATATTCAAATTCAATAATCCAAACATATAAAATTTATTTATTATTATTATTATTTAAATTAAAGGTGCATAAATATAAATATGAAGGAGCGAGCGGCAACAAAGAAAGTAATATTATGGTGGGGAGGAATGCGAAAAAAAAAAAAAAAAGGAGATCTGATCTAATCGCCTACAATAAGAAAAGCAAAGCAAGTCTAATCTAATCGCACGAACTTGGGAAAATTACGGAAAAGCCCTCGATTGCAGCCAGCACTCTGTTTGTTTGTTTGTTTCGCCCGCCCCCGCCCAGCCTAAATTAAATTAAATGGCATTTCAACTTCTAGAAAAGAAGAAAACATTGAATGAAGGAACCAACCAACGAATGCATATTAATATTAATATTATTATAAATATAAAATAATAATAAATTTAAAGAGTTTAATAATTGGGTTTTAAGAAATTGGAAATGTCTTTGGGATGTCTACCCTCGAAACGTTTCGTGATCAGCGATTCAGGCGATTTTCTTTCTTTCTTTCTTTATTTCTTTCTTTCTTTCTTCTTCTCAGACTGCCTGCCTCTGCCTTTTCTTTTCTCTTTTCCTCTTCTTTGACTCTGTACTTGCGGACGCCACCTCCATCTTCAATCCCACTGCTTCTTCTCTTCGATTTTCATGTTTTCTTGATTCTCTCTCCCTTCGCCGACCGCAGACCACCGTCGCAGCCGCTCTCCGCCCGCCACCGCTGCAGCCTCTCTTGGAAACACTGCGCCCAAGCAGCTTTGGTCTGAGTCCGAGAGGCTGAAGATTCTGGTCGCGAAAGAGGCGCTAGGGTTCCAGCTCGGTTGGTGTTGGTTGGACTTCTTGAGCCAGTGGCAGATCTGTAAAATTCCAGCAGTGGAAGTGGAGCGGCGGTGGAGTGGGGATTTGGCGAGAAGGTGTGAAGGTTGATGGTGTACTACGGAGCAGCCTGTGGTCGTCGTCGTGGTTGATGATGACCGGAACTCCTCAGAGCAATCGCAGCGGGTGGTGGCGTGCCGGTAAATCTCTCACATGGAATGGCAGATCTTGTTAGCTACGGGAATGCTGACCGTGATATCGAGCAGGTGCGTTGTATCCATACGTCTATATGACGTGTTGATAGCAATTTTGTTAATTTTCAGCTCATTTGCTTCACTTGGATCTCGCTCGGATGCCAATACAGCAATCTTTCGTCCCAAGTATTTTTGCTTTCTATTTTTGAGGTTTGGTTTTTGGTACATGCGTTTAATAAAGTTGGGAACTATTGGACTGTGCATTCTGTACGGTTTGGTATCACTGATTGGCACTGAGAATAGTTATCCCTCTAATTCGCTTTATGTCTTTGCGATTTTGTCTCTGTGAGAGATAAATGTGACGAAAATATGTCCATTCGTTTGATATCGGCCTACAAGCATATTTGGTTCTTAGAAAAATGGCAAAGTAGATGATGCAGGTTGCGATGGATGACAGCTTGAGCTGTGGCTTTGCACCTGGGCCTGTTCACTTGTCAGAAGAAAGGGCGAAGAAAGTTCTTTGGTTGCGAGATTATTTATTTCCTGATGTCTGAATTAGTGGATTCTGTGTGGTTACATGCATTTGTTTCTTCCAGAAAATATTGTCTTGAAGCAAATGCCTGACTTCATATCTGGAATTTAGTTTTGTTAATTTTATTGTTTTTTCCTCTGTAAGTAAATTAATGTGTTTTAACACAGGAACGACTGTTCTCAGATTGTAAATGGATTGGATGTTCTGTTTTTTTAGCAATCATGTTGGAGTTAATGCTGCTGTTTTCTGATTAATTGATGGTTGTTTTCGATGTTCTCTCTCCTCCTCTCTCTCTCTCTCTCTCACACACACACACACACACACATTCTCTTTATTTTTCTTTATTATTATTATTATTATTATTATTATTATTATTTTATCACATATCTGTCTGCAATGTGCTTGTTTGTAAAATGTTATCTCCTTGTTTTTCCTTGTTGCAGGCCTTAGTTGCTCTCAAGAAGGGTGCTCAACTGCTTAAATATGGTCGTAAAGGAAAGCCCAAGTTTTGCCCATTTAGACTTTCTAATGTAAGTAAAATGCTTAGTCCCCCCCCCCAAAAAAAAAAATCTTGGAGTTCTGGCTTTTCATATGTTGATCACTTGGGCTTGTGATTAGATGAGTTGGTCTTGGTCTGCATAGCCTCATTCTCCCATAAATATAGCCTTCTCTTCTAAGCAATATTCCCATCTTCATGCCAACATTCTTCTCTTTCCCTCCTCTCTCATCCATTCCGCCATGATGCGATCTAGTGCCATTTGAACAACCACCACACTTCCTGAAAAGTTTCTCATTAAATCAATTAGCTAGAATAATCCTCAGATTGTTTGAGACTCAGTTGATGAGTTGACTCAGTTGACAAGATTTAGTTGTCTTGGGTTGTCCACCAATGGTCTTCGCTCCTATTTGAATATTGTTAATTTGTCTGAAATCTTATCTACACTGTTATGTTTAAGGGGTTTGGTTGAACGTGCAACCACATTAGCAAGGATGATCTTGGTTGAAGTTGTTTCAGGATATAGTTCCTCTCATTGGTAGTTATTCTAATGTCAAAAAGGGTTACTAATATATGTACATTGTTATAAGAGATGACAAATCCACTAGCAATTTGTGAACTGGTATGCACCTTCTGGAATGTGGTATGCTTTTCTTTGAGAAATGTGAATCTAGCCATTTTTTTGGAGAGGAAAAAACATTGAATGGTAACTTAAATCTGGGAAGTTTAAAGTGGCAACAAACTACGAAATGGTTGACCATCATTTTTCTAGAAATATGATTTTTTAGGTGATTAATTTTAAGACAAATAAACTAGTATTTGTTTTTATTTGACATTCTGTTGTTAGAGGAAAATTATTATTTTTTAGTTTAATTCTAATCTGTCAAATAGAATCGTGTTCTAGAACATGTACCCATCACTTTCTCGTTTCTGTTGGGCTTTTCACAGTTGCCAGTATTCCAGGCACCATAAGTATAATTAACCATCTATCTTTGTGTGACAAGGCAATTTTGACAGGGATAACAAAGAAAAAAAAAAAGAAGAATTTTTGTGGCATGAGACTCATCCTTGAATATTCTGAAGTACTTGTTCATGTGCTGTGTGTTTGACCACCTACCTTTACACTGTGATTTCTTGCTGTTTTGGTATTTCTTTTGATTAATTGGAATGTAAGATGTACATTTTAGATTTGCTTTGTATTTAAAGTATTACTGACTCACCTTTTATCCATAACCCATAGGATGAATCATGTTTGATCTGGATTTCTAGTACTGGTGAAAAAAGCTTGAAGTTAGCATCAGTTTCGAGAATCATTCCTGGACAAAGAACTGTGAGGATTTTTTGCTTTTAATTTATCATTTATTTTTCTCTTTGCTTTTAACTATGATTATTTTTTTGGGTTAATTGCCCCAGACTCCCTGTGGTTGAGATCATTTACGCAGAGACGCCCCATGGTTTATTTTTGTCCATGGAGGTCCCTGTGGTTTTATTTTTTTGCTCGGTCATCCTTCTACTAGTTTCTGGCACAGACAGCATTAATTAAAATCAAATTAAGTCAAATTTCACTAACCTTCTTCTAATATCTCTCTAATTCTAAAAAATTAAAAAAAAGAAGAGCAGAATATTGCCGGGTTACTTCGCTAGAACTCATAGTAGGGTCCAGCAATGGATCTGGAAAATACACTGCAATCAAACTGTTAATTCTGGTGAGAAATCAGAACTTGCTAATCCAACTGCGTGCAGAAACAAGTGATTTCAAATGAACCTATCACCCGATGCTATATAATCACAATGCATTGATAGAATCCAAGACGACTACAATTATCTTGTTTGGGAATGCTTAGACAATGATTTTCCAATCTTACCAACTTCTAGAAGAGTCTTGATTTAGCGGTTTCTATCAGTACAAGTGATATAGAAAGAAAGATAGATGCAACGAGTGACAGAGAATTCCAGCACAGAGAAACCTGAAGAGAGATTAGATGAAGATGATGTAGAAAACTGAGAGAACAGGACAACCTTCCTAGATCACTTAAGAGAGGAAATTACCCTTTTCTAAGGCTGGAAAACCTAGTTGAAAGAACTCCTCAAAATCAAAAGGAAACTGGTTCCATCACCCATTGCCCTTTGCTGGGTTCCAATGATTGAACCCAGAGATGTTCTATTCTACCTCTTATTTATTGTAATTGGAGAGAAATAAGATAAAATTGGTTATATTTGGCTTAATTTGATTTTATTCGGCTCTGTTTATGTTAAAAATTAACAGAAGGGGTGTTCGGGAAAAAAAGGTAAACCACAGGGATCTCGGGGAAAACAAAAACCATAGGGGGTTTCCATGCAAATGATCCAAACCACGGGTTTTGGGGGCAACCTATCCTTTCTTTTCTACCATTTGTTCATATTGCAAATTATTTTAGCACTTGCATCTTCCTGGCTTTAACTTTCCTTTGCCTAGGCAAACAAATCATGCAACTAAAGCTTTTTCTTTTTTTATTCCCCTTCATTGATTTAATTGTACTTCCAGGCTGTTTTCAGGCGGTATCTGCGTCCTGAAAAGGACTACTTATCCTTTTCTCTTATTTATAACAACGGAAAGCGGTCCCTTGATCTGGTTGGTGATAAATACAAAGTTTTCTCCTTAATAGCACGCAAGTTCTTTTGAATTGTTTGTTTTCTGCTAAAATTGCAAACATCGTGACACTTATAATTGTGTAGATCTGCAAGGACAAAGTTGAAGCAGAGGTGTGGATTACAGGTCTCAAAGCATTAATATCTTCTGGCCAAGTTGGGCGCGCAAAAATTGATGGATGGAATGATGGAGATCTCTACTTTGAAGTAAGTCTACCTCCATGGGATTTCTTTTGATAATTTTCTTATTTATGCCGTATAAGTGCATGATTTACCAATTTTCTCTGTACTTACAGCTGCCTGACTGCTAAATTAAGAATTTTTTAACTTTTCCTGTGACAAGTATAGTACTTGGTTATTTTACAATAAGCTTTCATGTTTGGTGCTGTGAAAGGCTTTTATGTAGTTCATTGAGAAAATAGAGCTATTTTTAGAGATCCTGTTGGTTCCAATTTGTTGTTTTAAAATGGGAAGGTCTTAATATGCTGAGCGCCAGGGGTCCCTAAATATGTTAAGAGGATCATACACTTTTCCCTTGTCAACCCCATGTTTACAACTTGGAATTATTGGGGCCTTATGGACCGGCTATTTCTCAGTGTAATCTTCTGTGCCTTGTCCCCATGCTATCTTCTGCTTTTGATTTACTACAATGTCTTCTAGGGTACATGCGTGATGCACTTGGTTTAAATAATGATAAAATGAACATCTAAATGGTTTTTTGTTTGGCAACGCAACACCCATCTTAGAAAATGTGAAATATGAAATGATTAATGTTAAAGTTATGGGTGATGTAAATGAGCTTATTCTCAGTGTGGGCCTTGGGGCCAAGCTTATTAGGACTCTAATAGTCAAAAAAATGAAGTTAAATCTGCAGAAGATCCCTGTTGTATTTTTTGTTTGACAGCTCTCATTTCAATCTGTGTTTGTTGTTTTATTTTTATTTATTTATTTTCAGGGTTGGGGGGTTCACAGTAGTATTTAGGTACATATGATTGTTCTGCTTATCAAGAGTATGCTAAAAGTTATTTGCAATAAATTGTCCTTCAACATATATAATCGATTATGCTAGCCACCAAAAAACTTAATGGAACTGCTTCTGATTATTGCTGGGTAATTGCCCTTGTGTTTTTTTTTTTTTCTTTTACTTTTTCTGGTGTTGAGAGCTTTATTGTAGATTCTTATTCTAAACTGGCTAAAGTTGGATCAGAAATGGAATACTTAGGGGTGCATTTTCTGATTCTCATTTTCTTGCTGTACTATCAGAACCTTATTGTGGCTGACGTGGTGATTTCAGGATAATAGAGATCTAGCATCAAATAGTCAAAGTGACAGTTCTATTAGTGCTACACGAGATATTAGCTCTCCAGAGGTTTCTGTAAGTTCCAACACAAATACTTCTCCCAAAAGCTATTTGCCTGAGAACCCTGCAGAGGCCGAAAGGTCACATGTAGCTTTGGACCAAGCAAACATGCAAGTAAAAGGATCTGGTTCAGATGCTTTTCGAGTTAGTGTATCTAGTGCCCCCAGCACATCCAGTCATGGTTCTGCTCCAGATGATTGTGATGCTTTAGGGGATGTATATATATGGGGTGAGGTTATATGTGATAATCTTGTCAAGGTGGGGGCTGATAAAAATGCTGATCTTCTGAGCACAAGAGCTGACTTACTTCTTCCAAGGCCGTTAGAGTCCAATGTAGTTTTGGATGTGCATCATATAGCCTGTGGAGTTAAGCATGCTGCCCTTGTCACAAGGCAAGGTGAAGTTTTCACCTGGGGTGAAGAGTCTGGAGGACGGCTTGGTCATGGTTTTGGTAAAGACGTTATGCAGCCCTGTTTAGTTGAATCCTTAGCATTTTTCTCTGTTGATTTTGTTGCATGTGGAGAGTTTCACACATGTGCTGTTACAATGGCTGGTGAACTTTATACATGGGGTGATGGCACACATAATGCTGGACTTCTTGGTCATGGCACTGATGTGAGTCACTGGATTCCAAAAAGAATTTCTGGTCCTCTTGAGGGACTTCAAGTTGCTATGGTAACTTGCGGTCCATGGCACACGGCCTTGGTGACATCAACAGGTCAGCTTTTTACATTTGGCGATGGAACTTTTGGTGTCTTGGGCCATGGAGACCGGGAAAATGTTTCATATCCAAGAGAGGTAGAATCTCTGTCTGGGTTGAGGACAATTGCTGTGGCATGTGGGGTATGGCATACAGCTGCTGTTGTGGAGGTTATTGTTACACAGTCTAGTGCAAGTGTTTCATTTGGTAAATTGTTTACATGGGGGGATGGAGATAAAAATCGCCTCGGACATGGGGACAAGGAACCCCGACTTAAACCTACATGTGTGCCGGCACTTATTGATTACAATTTTCATAAAATTGCTTGTGGGCATAGTTTAACGGTTGGCTTGACCACTTCTGGACGGGTTTTTACAATGGGAAGCACTGTTTATGGTCAGTTAGGTAATCCACAGTCTGATGGAAAGGTACCTTGTTTGGTGGAAGATAAACGTGTTGGAGAGTCCATAGAAGAGATTGCATGTGGTGCATATCATGTGGCAGTATTAACATCCAGGAATGAGGTATATACATGGGGAAAAGGAGCTAATGGGAGGCTAGGTCATGGAGATATCGAAGATCGGAAAACACCAACTCTGGTTGAAGCTTTGAAGGATAGGCATGTCAAATTTATTGCCTGTGGCTCAAACTACACCACAGCTATATGTCTTCACAAATGGGTTTCTGGTGCTGAGCAGTCTCAGTGCTCAGCTTGTAGACAGGCTTTTGGATTTACTCGGAAGAGGCACAACTGCTACAATTGTGGACTTGTACATTGCCATTCATGTAGTTCTAGAAAAGCAGTAAGAGCTGCCTTGGCTCCTAATCCTAGCAAACCATATCGTGTTTGTGATTCCTGTTTTACAAAACTCAGCAAGGTGGCAGAAGCTGCTGCTAGTAATAGGAGAAATGCCATGCCACGCCTTTCAGGTGAAAACAAGGACAGGATAGACAAGGCTGAGATAAGATTGTCCAGGTCAGCAGTGCCTTCAAATGCTGACTTGATTAAACAGCTGGATAATAAAGCTGTGAAACAAGGAAAGAAACCTGATGCGTTCTCACTGGGTAGACCCTATCAAGCACCCTCTTTATTACAGCTGAAAGATGTGGTTATTTCTACTGCTGTTGATTTGCGTCGAACAGTTCCTAAACCAGCTCTTACACCGTCTGCTGTTAGTTCCCGGTCTGTCTCTCCATTCTCTAGGAAACCTAGCCCACCTCGTTCAGCAACGCCTGTCCCTACAACAACGGGACTTTCCTTCTCCAAAAGTGTTACTGATAGTTTGAAGAAAACAAATGAACTTTTGAATCAAGAAGTTCAGAGACTACGATCACAGGTACTTATTGTTGCTCTTTTTATTTTTAGGGAGTTTGATGTTCAAATTGACCTTCTATGTTGTTAATCATGGTGATGGTGTAGGTTGAGAGCCTGCGACATCGGTGTGAACTTCAAGAGTTGGAGCTTCAAAAATCAACAAAGAAAACTCAGGATGCTATGGCACTTGCTGCAGAAGAATCTGCTAAATCTAAAGCTGCGAAAGAAGTGATAAAGTCACTTACAGCACAGGTTATATGCTGGTCTACATATACCCCTTGCTTTTCTAGAATCTTATTTTATAGGAAACTGTTCCCTGACCTATTATATGTGTCACATTGTGGTATAAGTTAAGGGATATGGGTACCTACCATATAATATGGAAATGCTTGATACTCATATTATTTATGTTTTTGTACGTGTCCAATTTTGATCTATGTTTGGGTTGGGCACTTTGTTGATGAAGCAATTTTTTATCAATACATTGCTATCTCCCCCAAAGCTGGGTTCCCTTCCTCCTTGGTTCCTGAGAGTCCAATCTTATAATTTTTTTAATTATGGGAATTATGTGTTTAGGTTGCAGGGTTTTTCTTTTCATCTCACTTCCAAGTTCATATTGCTAAATACTCTTTAGCTTCTTCTGCATAGGTTGCTTTGTGAATTTACTTTCTCGTTTTAGGTGAGCGCATGGATGTTATCATGTTGGATTAATAAGTTTCTTTTTGGATATTGCAGCTTAAAGATATGGCTGAGAGGCTGCCACCTGGGGTCTACAATGCAGATAGCATGAGGGGAATTTACCCATCCAATGGGTTTGAGCCAAATGGCATTCACAACCCTGATGCAAATGGAGAGTACCATTCTAATTTTTTCAACAGCTCTGACTTGGCTTCCTCTATGGGAGCAGACCCCGCACCAGTAAATGGAATGCTTAGCCCTGGTGAATTGTCTAAGGACTCGCTTGGAGGCAGTGAGACAAATACACATGATCAGAAGGAGGGGGTTTTGAACCCTAGTAGGGATGGCCATCCAGAGTTTAGACTTCCAAATGGTAGTGTAGGAGGTGACGTCTCAGAGGTTGCACCAGAAAACACAGGGCCTAGATTAATTCAAGATGACAATGCTAGTACGAGATCTAATGATTCGACATTAACTGGAAACATTGGTCATGTTGAGGCTGAATGGATTGAGCAGTATGAGCCTGGTGTGTACATAACACTTGTGGCCCTCAGGGATGGAACTAGAGATCTGAAACGTGTGCGCTTCAGGTATTTGATTTATTTCCCAACTCATTTAATTTTTTTCTGCACAGAAAAATTTTTACTATACTAATATTGATGTAGTTAATATTGTAATATTCACCACTAGATTATTATAACTTGATAGAAAAATTGTTGACATAATAATAGTTGCTAATACCATAATATTAAAATATTAATAATATTACAATATAATCAATATCATAAATATGATGTTAAATTTAATATACCAATATAATATTTGTGCCATTGCTAATATCATAATACTAGTGTATTATTTTACTTCTATTGATGATTTATATGAATACAACAACATACCAAGTCTTTATCCCACCATGTGGGGTTGGCTGAGCATTTTATTCATTTTTATCTATAGCCTTATCATTTGTAAAGCCCATGTAATTAATATCAAATCTAAGTGTCTCAACTAAGTGTTTCTTCGTCTTCCTTTACCTCTTTTGATTATTCTCATAATTCATGTTTATTTTATCCAACAAGTGTTACACCAACTCTAAGCTACCTAATGTAAGCCTTCTTAGTTAGTTCCAAAACATCCTAATTTGAAGCGCGTTTGTGCTTAAGGGCTTAATTTTTCATACGTTTGTGCTTACTTTCATGTAATAATCCTTACTTTCATGCGTTTGTGTTTAAAGGCATAATGTTTCATGCCTTGCCAACCAGTCTTATATTTATTTGATAAAACTTTTCTTTTAGCTTTGAAAGGATTCTATGTTCACATAAAATGTTGGAAGGGTTTTTCAAACAAATATGAATTCTAGATAAATGAAAAATTGTTGGGGTGTAACCCTTTCTAATGACGTGCTACACTACTTTTGCTTATGACAAATGAGATAGAGACATTGCATTGGTGCCTGAATGTAGTATTAAATTTATAAGCATTCTCACATTTTCATGGAAGGATGTGAGCAAAGAAGCTAATCTAAGATCATATAAATTAAATCATTGAATATTGAGATTTGGTACTTTGATAGGAAATTCTATTAAAGTGGTTGTGATGATTAGGAGAGAAATTAATATTTTGTGCCTTTAAAAGACAAGGTGGGTTGGAGAGAAGGCTAAAACATTGATAGAATCTGGATATAAACTTTAGGACTTGGGGAAGGATTGGGCAAAGAATGAAGTGGTGAATATCATGGATGAGACTTTAGAATATGGGGTAGTAGTTGTTAAGAGAATACGAGATAGGATTATTTAAGCTAAAATTGTTCTAGGAGAAGAAACTATGAATATTGTTAAGACATGCACTACAAGTTGGGTTAGGAGCAAAATAAAGGCAAAATTTTGGGAAGATTTAGAGGAGTCAAGAGATACCTAGAGAAGAGGATCACTATAGGAGGTGACGACATTTGGGTAAGTTTCGAGCCACGCTTATTGAATTCAATGAGCTAATGCCTTTTGATGTAGATATCAACAAGCAACAAGAGCAGCTAGACCAGATGTTTACTGTTCTTTGCCTTCAAGATGTTCGTTCAAAGCTTGAGCCTGTTAAAATGCATATTCTAGGCAACACCTCTCTTTCACCCTTGATAGAAGTCTGCCAGATTACTTCACACTTCATCCTTTGTTGTTGATTGTGGTGATTTAGTCCCTAGAGAAAAGGTTGCCCTTGCCACAAAATTTGGATCCCATTCTTATGTAGAGGTAATGGAAGGGGTTATCATGGTCGTGGACGTGTTCAATTTTGATTCCAATGTACCTACTGTAATTGTATTGGCCACACTAGGGCGACTTGTTATGACCTTTATGGCCATGCACATCGCGTAACCTCAAGTTGTTAGTGACAATTCAGAGATCCAAGATTCTACCAGTGGTGTTTGCGATAATAACAATGGCTCCCTTTCTGTGACTATCTCAGAAGTAGAGTATGTTAGTTCTGTGTTACACGACGAACTACTTCATCTATTGCATCATTTTCCCACATTATTAATCCCACAATCTATTTTACCCAATCCTCATCTCTCGGCCCATGGATTTTTGATTTAAGTGCTACTAATGACATATTTGGTAATAGTTCTTTGTTATCTGATATCTATAGCTCAAGGTTTTTACCTACTGTTACACTAGTTGATGGTTCTCAAGCCTCAATTAAGATTATCGAGAGTGCAAAACCCCTTCCTATATTGCCCTTGTCATGTGTTTGCATTTATCACAATGTCCTTTCAATTTACTTTCTGTCATTCAACTTACTCGTGAGCTAGACAACTCCATAACTTTTTTGTCCAATTCTGTATTTGTTTTTGATTGGAGGATTGGACAGGCGATTGGCACGAGATGTGAGTCTCGAGGATTATACCTTGGTCTCCATCTAATTCACCGCTATAGGTTTAATGTTGTCTAGGGCACCCATCTTTGGCCAGTTTGAAGAAGATGGTACCATATTTGTCCAATCTTTCATCATTATAGTGTAAATCATGTCAACTTGGCAAACACAACCGTAGTCCCTTTCCCAATTGAGTTAATAAGCATGTTAGCTCTCATTTTTCACTTGTTCATTTTGATGTCTGGGGACCTAGTTGTGTTTCTTTAAACAAGGGTTTCATTATTTTTTTACCTTTATTAATGATTTTTCACGAACTACCTATGTATATCTAATGAAAAATCAATTTGGGATATTATCCATCTTCACTACTTTTTGTATTGAAATTTCCACCCAATTTAATGTGTTTCATACGCTTTGTAGTGATAATGCACTCAAATACTTGTTTGCCCCTATTCAATCATACATGGCATCAAAAGGGATTTTTCACCAAACTTTTTTCCCTAGCACCCCAAGCAAAATAGGATTGTTGAATGAAAGAATCGTCATCTCATTGAGACTACATGCATGCTTCTTTTTCAAATGCATGTTCCCCTTTAGTATTAGGCTAATGTCGTTTTGACAGCATGTTATCTCATTAATTGAATGCTATCTTCTGTCCTTGCGACTAGGTCCCTCATTCTATCCTTTTTCTTGGTTCGACTTATAGTCTCTTCCACCTTAGATATTTGGATGTACTTGTTTTGTTCATCATTTTGCACCTAACTGTGATAAATTGTTTGTTCGGTCTCTCAAGTGTTTTCCTTGGTTATTCTCGTCTTCAAAAAGGATATCGATGCTACCCCCTTGAGTTGTCTCGATATGTTGGCTCTGTTGATATCACCTTCTCTGAGTTCATCTCTTCCTTCCCTTAGTGCACTATATCATTCGAGTAAGTGTGTGTTAGTTTACCACTTCTTGTTCCCTATTTGATCCTTCATCTCCGTCTTCGTCTTCCTCTTCCTCTTGGCTTAATCGCCCAAATCTTCAAACATACCAGTGTTGTCCTCGACCTATGGACCCATCAACAAAGTCAGTAGTAGATACATTCATGGAGACTGCAGTTAATCTTAATGGACCTTTGTCTTCACCCTTTGTGTTGATTAGTCTATCCTCCTCTAGTTCCTCTTTTGATTTTGACTTGCGCATTACCCTTTGCAGAGGTACTCGTTGTTGTACTACCCAACATCCCATCTTGAACTTTGTTAGTTATCACTTATTGTCCCCTAGCTATCATGCCTTTGTTTCTTTTTCTATCTTCGATTTCTATTCCTAACAATGTTATATAGGCTTTTTCTCATTGGGGGTGGCATGATGCAATGGTTGAAGAAATGTTTGCCTTGCATTCTAATGGGACTCGGGACTTCGTACCTTTTCCTCCAAGTAAGTTCATTGTTGGTTGTCGTTGGATTTATACTGTCAAGGTTGAGCCTGATGGCCATGTTGATCATCTAAAGGCTAGACTTGTTGCTAAAGGCTACACTTAGATTTTTAGCCTTGACTAAGGGGACACCTTTTCTCCTATAGTCAAAATCTCATTTGTTCGGTTGTTTTTGTCTTTGCCTGCTATGTACAATTGGCCTTTCCATCAACTCAATATTATGAATGCCTTTCTTCATGGTGACTTACCGGAGGAGATTTATATTGGGCAATTTCCTAACTTTGTTGATTAGGGGGAGTCTAGGCATGTATGTTGTCGATGAAAATCTCTCTATGGCCTTAAAGAATCTCCTCATGCTTGGTTTGAAAGGTTTAGTTTAGTTGTCTTGCATTTTGGGTTAAATTAGAGTGGAGATGATTATTTAGTTTTTTACTAGTCTAAATTTGGTCATCGCATTCTTTTTGGTGGTGTATGTGGATGATGATTTGGGCATCATTGAGTTGAAAACACATCTCCAACAACACTTTCAAACCAAGAATTTGGGTCACGTAAGATATTTTTGGGCATTGAAGTGGCATGATCAAAGATTGGTAATTTGGCATCTGTATTTGTTAGAGAAACTTTGCGTTGGACATGCTTGAAGAAATAGGGATGCTTGGATGTCAGCCATTAGATACTCGCATGGATCCAAATATCAAATTGTTACTAAGATAGGGGGACCCTATTTTCGACCCTGGGTACTATCTTTGGTTAGTTAGCAAACTCAACTATCTTATAATCACTTGTCTTGATATTTCATTTGTTGTCAATGTAGCAGCAAGTCAGTGAGAGGCGATGATGAGAGAGTTATAGTAGAAAAACTAAGATGGTTCAATTAGACTAGAAAAGGCTAGTAGATACTCCTGTAGAGAGAGTGGATGGAATAGAATAAATTGGTAGCAAAAGAAATTATAGAATACCACAAAAAAACTTGATGGGAAACTCAATAGTCGTGGTATAGGTTATGATGGGTTTATAGAAAATTAGTTATTGATAGAGATGATTTGTGAGGTAAAATCCTTATGGCAAACCTTAGCATGAATAAGGCTTGTCGTGTTGTAATTTAAAAGAAAAAAAGAAAATAAAAGTAAGACAATACGAGAGAGTTGGATAGGTGGGGTTCCTTGAAGGAGCTATATTGATGTAAGTTCTAAGAATTCTAACCACAAATTCCAAGTAGCTAAGAAAAATTTAATGGACTTGTGGATTCTCTTGTAAGGGTTTTACCCGTTGGGCTAGTGTTGTATTAGGGATGGATACATGTTATATAGGAACCAAACATATATGGTATATACAGCACAGTACTGCTAAAATTAAACAAATTTTTTTTTTTTTTTTGGGTTGAGTTTTCATGTAAAACATCCAAGGTAAGATGCAATCTGATGTTGAATTTCCATTCCAGCCGTAGAAGGTTTGGCGAGCACCAAGCGGAGACGTGGTGGTCGGAGAACCGTGAAAGGGTTTACGAAAGGTACAATGTCCGAGGGTCAGATAAGTCGTCAGTCTCTGGCCAGACCACCCGTCGATCTGGAGGCGGCGTGTCACCACCGCCTTCCCAACTCTAGTTTTGTTGTCAATTCTGATAGTTGAAGAAGAAGTAATTTCTTTCTAGGTTAAGCAAGCAGTAGACACCAATTCTTGGGAAGTAATCAGAGCCTCCTCCTTTGCTTTATATCTCTTTTCCCTGTGGTATCATAATTATTTATTATTATTATGTTGTCGTTCAATTTAATTGTCTTCTCTTTCCTTTTGTGGGTAGGTAAGGTGGTGGTCATCTCTGTTGTATTTTGTAGTGTACATAAAACCAAACCATCATCAAATTTATCAGAAGTCTTGGTAGAAATTGTTCTCTCTCAAGGCCCTGTCTGGGTGTACTGTGTTTCATTTATGTCATATGTGCCTGCGATGAGCCGACTGAAATTTTATACTAAATTTGATTATATATATATATATATGTATGTATGTATGTATGGAATGGTGTAACGCTTAACCATAGAGCGAATTACACTTGGTACTCCGTAGGGTGTATTTTCCATGTTTTAGAAGTGGAACGGTCGCTAAAATATTCTCATTTAACTATATTATTATTATTATCATTATTATTTGTTATGAGGTTATTCATGTAATGTATATTAAATTCAATTTACTAAGTACAATTTTTGAAGCATATGGGAGTACTCTGTATATTTCTGCTAAGCTTTTGTATTTTAACTATACTTATAAAATTATTATTATTATTATTATTATCGAAAGCATTTAGGATTGAAAATAAATCAGTATCAGATTATTAAATATGCAAACGAACATAAAAGTTTTACATGGAAAATTTAAATTGAAAAAAATCACCGACAGACAAAGCAATAATGTATTATAAGATAACATCGTAATTGATAGCACAATTATTAAGGGTGTGTTTGATAGTATAAAAAATATATGAAAAATGTTATATCTAAATAATTAAATTTAATTTTTGGTGTTTGACATATTATTTTTTATGGTATAATTATTAAAGTATATTTTTGTCTTTTTTTTATGAAAAATTTCATTTAAGGGGAGATGATTTTTGTTTTCCATATAAGTTAGAAAATGCTTTAATTTCCATCTATATGTTATCAAATACACCCTAAGGGTGCGTTTGATTGTAAGTATGAAATTTGCATAGAAAGAAAATATTTTTTAAGTAATTGAATTGTCTAGAATTAAATTTCAAGAAAATTGTTAATTGAAGGTGTTTGATTGGTTTAATTTTTTACTTAGAAATTGTTATATTTTTTTAGTTTTTGATGTTTGATTGCCATTATTTTTCATAGAAATAATCACATACACACGTAGATAGTTAATAATCAAATACACAAATCAATAATTAACTACATAAAATAATCAAATATACATATATTCAAAAAATAAATCAAATATACATACACAAATATACATACACTAGTAAGTTCAGCCATAGCCGCTGCAAGTCGTCGATGACTGCTGCCCAGCCATAGTTGCTGCAAGCCGTCGATGGCCGTCGCCCAGCCACAACTATTGCAAGTTGCCGGATCTAGTTGATCTTTCTCTTCTCCGGTGATGGGCAATCATCACTGCAAGTCGTCGGATTTTATTGATTCTATCCCTGCAAGTCCCTTCTCTATTGATGGTTGATGGTCGATTCAACGTGGGTTTTCTATTTACATGGAAAATTGATTCTAACCCCCTATGAGAAAATTAATTCCACCAAAAGTGAGAAAAGAGCATTACGTGACCACAAGTTGGGAAAAAATTTTCATGAAAAATTTGTTCAATCAAACACCTCAAAAGATGGAATTTGAGTAAAAAATAATCATTTTTCATGAAATTTGATTGGAATTGTTTTTCATGAAAAATGTCACATCAATGAAAAATTTTCCATGCTTGCATATTTGATTACTTAACATTTTCTATGAAAAATTGTCATGGTACAACACATTGAAGCATATTTTGACCTATTTTCCATAAAAAAATTGCAATTAGGGAATGTGAGAATTGTTTTTCATAGCATTGACAAATATTTTACTTTTTCATCTTTTTAAAATCAAACACACTAGTAAAAACATATTCATATTCTTTATTAAGGTTAGTTATGTATTTATAAATCATATTTTCTGCATGAGCCAAATCTTGTCATGTACATATCGTAGCATACACAAGACACCCTACTACACTAGAGTATGGAATCAATTTCATACTCCACTTAAATGTTAAGCTCTATTTGATAGCACACATTTGTCATAGAAAATATTTAATCATGTGTAATTATTACATATATTTTTTATGGAAACAATCAAATACTTTTAACTTTTCTATGGAAAATATGTGTATGGTATAAGCATGTAAAGATTCTTTTCATGGAATTCATTTTCCAAGAGGGTGGGGTGGTTTTTGTAATTTAATTCTATGAAATTCATTTTTCATGGAACTAAATTCTAGATAATGCAATCAAACAGACCCTTAAAAATTTGCTGACCTATTATAAGGTTAGATTCTTTTGAAGGCAAATCACGAAGCATGGCATTTTATCAAATCCCAATAGTACATCATTTAAATTCATTTGTGTCAAAACTGCTCGCATCTTAACTTACTATAGTAAAAATCTAATATTCTGATCTAATAATGGAATGTCATATTATATTTTAAGGTTATCATTGTCAAGATCAAATAATCCCAAACAGTGTCAAACGCCAATAAAAGAAAGACTCGACAGAAAACTGACCATGATGGTGGATCTGTGCAGTAAAATTGGGTGAGACAAATTTGAATCTATCGAATTTGGGCTGAACAAATCTGAAACAGATCAAATAGATCTTGGTAGATCTAGGTTGAGATTTGTTGGATTTGGGGCAAGGTTTGGAAGGTTGATAGCTATGGTAGAGAGCAATCGACGGCAATGGTGTCAACAAAGACGGAAGTCAACAGTGACGATGGCAAAATGAGCAAGGGTCATCGTTGGCTGCAAAAGAAGGTGAAAAGGCAGAGGATGAATGGTTGAAAAGATGTCAAAAGTCTGACGGTTATGATTGAGTGGGAGGCAACAAGCGAAAACGATGAACAGGCGAACGATCACGATTATGTTCGCAATGGTGGATTGATTGCAAGGGCTATCGACAATCAAAGACAAATGGACTGATGACGGTTGACGACGATGGAGCACATGGAGCTGGCGATGGCAACGACAACAACGAAAACTAGAAACCCTAAGTGATTAAGAAGATGAATGGTTGCAGATTTGATGTTGAGATATGCTAAAATGCTGATGCTTTGATCCAACAGTTTTGATACCAGTTTGTAAGGATTTAATAAGATCGAAAACAAACCACGATTAAACTATCAAATGCACAAATGAATATAAAAGATTTATATGGAAGACTCAAATTAGGAAAAATTAAGGGTAGAAAGAATAAAATATTACTATGATAATATTGATATTACAATAACGATATTACTGTAATAATTGCAAGATGTTGGATATTTATTTATATATCTATCACTCATCTTATATGTATACAGAAAATAATTAATTTATATAAATTTATATTTTAATTAGAAGATAAACCACATAAATAAATATTTAATTATAAAATATATTCAAATCATAATCAAATTTAAATTTTAAGTCCCAATCATCATCACATAATATAACTTAACTTATGCATGGGTCTTCTTTGTAAATGTTGAATAAGAATATAATTGTTTTAGTTTATTTAATTTTGGGCCGTGGATTGTCTGGGGGTTTCCTTGAGGAGTTCCGTTTAGTAAATTGAAGTGGGTGGGTGGGGCCCAATTCTGGTTTTCAGCCAATCTTTAATTAAGCTTAATTAGGATCTTACAAAAACTTCCGAATATACTTTTTCTTAGTTCTTTTATATAACAAAAAAAAAAAGAAAAAAAAAAAGAAAAAGAAGAAGCATAATTCACTCTCCACTATATCATCATCTTCATTACCTTTTATCTTTAATATCTTGGAAGTTCCACATATTATATCGTTTTCCTTTCTTCTTCTTCTTTTATGTCTATTTATTTATGTTCCAGAATCCATTGGCAATGCTTCCTCTTAGAACCCATCGCTAGAGGGGGTGGCAGTTGGAATCTGTCCATAATGACGGGTTACAACCGACATTTTTTAATTTTTATTTTCTTGCTTTTATTTTGATTTAATTTAACATATATTTTTAACTTAATTAACATTTAATTTAATTAATTTAGCATAATTAATAACAAAGGGGTGTTTTTGCCCAAAAAATAAATAAATAAATTGTAGGGACTTCTAGAAATATTTTTAAATGACAATAGGTGAAACACAAGAAATTTGAGTTCCTAGGAAGAAAAAGTCAAATTAAGAAAGTCTTCACTTACGATTTATTTTTTCTGTCGAAATTAAGGGTACGAGCGACGGAGAACTGCGCAAAGACGATAATCTCAATAAAGAGTTGAATTAAAAATAAAAACCCCACTAAAATATACTTTGGGTGATTTGGTTCAAATTTAGTATAATATTTGTTTATTTTTAATCCTTAAAATAGGTTAAATTAAAATTTATGTGATCTTGGGATTAATTCTAATTTTTAAATTAGATCGGACTTAAACTCAAACTCAAAATGAAATTGAAATCAATAGATAAAGTTTGAACATGCCAAATATAAACAAAAATAAAATAAAAAATTACAAAAAATTAGTTGAAATTATTATTATTATAAAAAATATTTCATTCAAAAATAAATTTTATAAGAATAGCAATGGAACCCCCCTAAAATCCTAAATTTGTTATCATGACTTGTGAATAAAGTAATTAGTATTATGAGTTGGGCTTATTCAAGTTTTATAAAATGTCGGAGAAGACTGACTGACTGAAGCTGAAGCTCCATCATGACTAATTTTTTTAATTTTTAAAATGTCATGGAAGTGACATCTCAAGGCTTTATATATACTCACACTCAAAATTATCTTCAATATATATATAATTCTATATTATATATATATATATATCAAGACCAACATGCATTAAACAACTCATTTTTGAGGACCAATTTATATAGCAAATTCACCCAATTGCAAATAACTACAATTCATACAATGCAATCCTTCATGATTTTAGAGGATTTATCAATTAAGATATATAAATTAAGAAAGATAAAATATATAAAGTATTTTAAAATTTTAATATATTTATTAAATTTATTTGATAATATTTAAAAAAAATTACATGATTTCTTATCTAAATTTTTATTTTTAGATTTATTTATCTCTTTCCTTTCGAGATAAACATATATTAGTCCTTACAGATAAAAAAAAATGACGTTTGTATTCTCTAATTTATTCTAAAAAAATTAATAAATAATTTGATAAAAATTTTAAAATATTTTTAACCTTATTTTGATCATTCCATATTTTAGCTTAAAAAATATTCTAACTTTATATTAATATAATATTATCTTACTTATTTTAATAAACACTATCTTATTGTTTGGATCGTATTATTGTCCAATAAAACTAATTTAATAATATTTAGTTAAATTATGATTTGAGAAGAAACTCATTATTTGATTAGATTTATGAAAAATACGTATAAATTAGAATTATTCTTATTTTGTTCTATTAAAATTATCTTTTATATAATAATATTATTTATATTATTATATATTAACACTTTTAAAAAAATTAGAAGATAAGTCCTACATAAATCATTCTAAATGTTTAATTTTAAGTATATATAAATTATAATGATATCTAAATTTAGCCAAAAATGCATGAGACGAAAAAATTACTGTCTTAAGAGAGTGAAGCACATCCAAAGTGAAGGAAAAAAAAAAAAGTAGTAAAGTTTGTTCACGAGATGCCTACCAAAGCCAACTTCTAGACATAAGTAATAATAATATATAAATTTTAATTAAATGTGGATGGAAATTGTGAGTCTTAGCTTTGGAATTGGAAATGTCTTCTCTCGTCATCTGATTCTCTCAGTTTCTTTGTGCCTTTTTCTCTTCCCCTCTCTTCTTTGACTCTCTGTTCTTGCAGACGTTTTTCTCTTTCTTTCATTTTTATTCATTTTTTACGTCTCTCTCTCTCTCTTCTTCGCCCTGCGCCTCCGTCGTCTCGTCGCCGGAACTGCCGGACTCCGCCGAGGCCTTCAGCCTCTGAACCGCCGCTCGCCTCTCCAATCGCCCGCAAAACCGCTCTTCCACTTCACCTACTCCCCCTCAATTTCCTCCAGTCCTCGCCCCTACGACGCTGCCGACTCTGATTTCGCGTAGACGCGCTAGGGCTTCGGACTGGCTGGTGCTGTTTTGGTGTTCTTGGCGCAGCAGCGGATCTGTGAATTCCAGGCTGGGAAGTGGACGGCCGGTTTTTCGTGTTGAGAGTATCGTGTGTGAGGTTTCGGTGAGAATGTGAAGGTTGATGGTGGCCTGCGGTAGAGAGGCGGAGAGGGGTTTCCGTCGTCGTTGTTGATGATGACCGGCGCGCCTCGGAGCAATCGCAGCGGGTGGTGGCGTCCCGGTGAATTTCTCACATGGAATGGAAGATCTTGTTAGCTACGGTAATGCTAACCGTGATATCGAGCAGGTACTTATCGTCTATATGCTTGTGCATTTTGTATGCGTATGTTGATAGCAAGTATCAAATTTCAACTGCTCTGCTTCAATTTGATCCCACTTGGACATCAGTTGATCGAATTGCCGTGAGAAATACTTGTTCATTCTATTTTCTGCTACATTCATTTGATAAACTCTGTAACTATTAGACTGCCTTGTTTGATTTGCGTTGTGGTTGTTGCGGTCTTCTTTGCGTAAGAAAGACTCGTGAAAATAAAAATGATTTCACTTGACTTGCAACCTATGATCGTATTTGGTGTCTAGACGAGAGTTGCGAACTAGATGATGTAGGATGCAGATGCCTTTGCCACAGCGAAAGGCCACAATTTTGTTGGCTATTGATGGATGACAGCTATTTAGCTAGCCATTGCACCTTGGGGCACGTCTACTTGCAGAAAAGGGGGGAAGAAAAATCTTCGTGATGGAAGATAATTTATCTGCTGATGTTTGAATTATCTGATTCTATCCTGCTTTGTTATTAGTTTGTTCCAGAAAATATGGTATTGAATCAAATCCAAATAGCTAGTCCCACCTAGTAGAATTAAAGATTTATAAGGAAATAAAGTGTGTTTTTGTACATATCAATGACTATATGGGGTGTGGGTAAATTCCACCTAGACCCCTTGCGGTATGGGCCATTTTCACGTAGACCCCCTGTGGTTTACTTTTAGCATCTGCAGTCCTTGTGTTTTTTTTTTTTTTTTTTGGGTAAGTGATCAGTCCTTGTGTTTACCTTTTTCTTTTTCAAAGACCCCCTTAGTTAAGTCAGGGGTAGACGTGTAAATGATACCTAACTGGGTCAGAACTAACAAATTCATATTTCGACCATTTAATAGATTTGTAATTGGATTCGAAACCAGGTCTGAGTGATCAGATATATATTTTGTATCAGGCCGACAATAGATTGAAACCAGATCTGGTTCAGGTCTTATTTGGATCCAATGATAGATTCATTAGCATAATACACATATAGATAGATAGGTAGATTAATTGATTTATATTTATTTTTTATTATTTTTGTTTTTTGTGACTAGTATAAATAATATATTATATTGAATTTTAGATGGGTCCGAATCCTAATCAGATTGGAACTAATAAATCCATATCTGGACCATTTACGATATCTATAATCAAATCTGAAACTGGGTCCAGGTAATCAGATATAAATATAGTACCAAACCCTAAATAAATGGACTGGAACTAAATCCAATCCCAGGTGGACCCAGTCCGTTTACAGGCCCAGTCAAGGGCCCCCATTGTGTCCTCATGGTTTTACTTTCAATATTTTGGGCCCTTATGAGCCATTTTAATTTTTCATAATTCAAATCCAACATTAAAGACAACTCATTTGGGTTATTGACTTAACAGAGCTGGGTCTTTGAAAAAAAGTAAATTACAAGGACCTTCAATGCTAAAAGTAGATAAGGGGTCTACTTGAAATGGCCCAAACTTAGGGGGTTTGGGTGGAATGTATCCTCCCCCCCCCCCCCCCCCCCACACACCCACACACACACACACACACACACACACACGTGTACACACATACAAAAAAAAGGCACTATCATGCTAATGCTGCTACTTAAAATGACTGCTCTAAAGAATATGCTTGTTCATTTGGATGAATAAGCTTGGCAGTTATTGCTGCTACTTAAAATGATTGCTTGATGGTTGTTTTCATGTTCACCCCCCTTCTTTGGTAAAATCTTTTGTCTTCCAATATGCTTGTTTGTAAAGGATAAGATGTTCCTTTTGTTTTTCCTTCTTCTGTTGGCATTAATTGCTCTAAAGAATTCAGTTGCTTAAATATGGTTGTCAAGGAAAGCCTAAGTCTTGTCCATTTAGACTTTCTTATGTAAGTTTGGCGCTTATTTTTTTTCCTTAATGCTGGAGTTTGATTTATAATTATCTGAAATCTCATAGAGGTTTACTTAATGATGTCAAGAGTTTTATTTTATTTTTCCTACTCTTTGTTAAAGTGATGGTAATTGAATGGACATGAATCTTGGTTTATGAAATAATCTGTAGATTATAACTATATATTTTGAATTTTTTGTCACTACTGGGGACAGTCTTGATCTTCACATATCATGATTATATCAAGCATTAGAATGTGCTATTTTTCTTTCATTAGTTTATGCATGATGCTAAACTTTTGACAGGTTATTCTAATTTACATGTTGTGTTGTCTTTAGCATTAGATGAATTAACATGCGGGACCTTGAGAGTACTTCCATGACAATCTATGCATCATACCATCCTTCTACTTATAGGATATGTTTGTTTCAAACATTGGTATGATTTGGTCTCAATCCTTTAACTGGGTTTCATACTGGACAGAATGACATGCTTCCAAGAAGGCTTAAAATATTGTAAAAATCATATACCACTCTTAGGTTAAAAAAAAAAAAGGTTTATGGGCCATAGAAATATATGAAATTTTAGAACATCACAACAGAGTGAGATAATGAAAAATGTAATATTTGACTATTATAGATCCCAAGATAAAGAAGAGTCAATACTTGAAAGGAGGGAGGGAGTTAATCTTCTTGATGATAAACCCTAAAATCTTTGATTCTCCATCTTCATACCTGCATTGCAATTTTTCCCTCCCTTTCTCTTGTTTTGGATTCTCCTCTCCTCTCAACCAGTCCACTATTGGATGTGATCTAGTTTCATTCGAGTGACTGCCATACTTCCCAAAAAACAGTTTTTGTTAGCTTAATTATTAGCAATAACCAACAAATTGTCTCAGGCTCACTCGATGAGTTACACGTGCTAGGTGGTCCATCAATGCTACTATTTAAATATTATTAGTTTGTCTATGATATGGTATAGAATTTTGTTTAGGGTGTTCTATTGAACAAGCTACAACAAATCAGCCATCATGATCTTGGTTAAAATGCGGTCGAGCCATAGTTGTACATATTGTACTGAAGTGTATCTTGTACAAAAAATGGCAACTTTTATTTTGGCTAAAATACTGGGTATTTAGCATTGGCTGATATCTGAAAGTTTTGGTGTTTAGTCAGTACTTAAGATACAAAACCACCAGATTCCATATTCCAGCAAGTTTTCAGGACTGTCTTCCCCAGCCTTTCAACCTGAGTCATGATCTAGGTAGGAAGAGAAGGAAGGGAAAATGATGAGGACAACAAAGAAAATGAGTAGAAAAAGAGTGAGAGAGGGAAGCCGGTGGGTAACACCTTGTAGAGAGTTTGAAGAGAAATGATGCGGTCACTAATTAAGACCCAGCCCAAAGCAGACCCGACCATGCCGGAACAATATTTTAATACTTCTTAAATTTAGAATTCTATTTGATTTAGGATTCTACTTCATTTTATTTTAAAACTTCTATGATGCGGTCACTAATTAAGACCCAGCCCAAAGCAGACCCGACTACGCTGGAACAATATTTTAATATTTCTTAAAATTTAGAATTCTACTTGATTTAGGATTCTACTTCATGTTATTTTAATACTTCTTAAGTTTTAGAATTTTACTTGATTTAGGATTCAACTTTATGTTTCTACTTGATTTAGGATTCTACTTCATGTTGGATTAGGATTTTATTTTTTATTAGGATTTTAGTTAGATTTTGTTTACAAATATTAGATGGATTTGGATTAGCCAAATACTATAAATATGCCTAGGATTTAGAGTTTGTAATCAAGTTTTTTTCAATCAAATTTTCGCAACCTATTTGGGTTTTCTTAGCAAAACAGTATTGTTTTTGCGTCTTCTTGAAAGCCAAGCTTCGGCTATTGAAGTTTGTTCTTTCAAGGGTTTATTTTGGTGTGTTTTCTTCACACTCGCGTTATACGCTGCGTCAGGTGGTATCAGAGCGGTTAATCAACCAATAAGATGGCCAATCTTGAAGGTAACGGTAGCAACCAGTCTCGTGACGGTAATCAGGGGTTGTCTGCAATTTGGAGAGCAATCGAAGAATAACGGGAAGTAACTCGTACTATCCAGCAGCGATTGGAGCAAATTAGCAACCAATTGAACACCTTACTACGAGTTGATAATGATAGGAACCTAAATAATGGAGTGTCAAGCTGGAGTGAGAAGACCACCCATTAATCATATCCTTGTTAATCCTAGAATACAAGTGATTGAAGATAGCGATGAAGAGGATGATTTTGGTCGAGCAATAGTTAACCCTGGTGGTAGAGGGGTTAGGAGGAATGCGCATCAGCACAACCACTGGGGCAACGATGAGTATAAACTAAAAGTTGATATTCCTACCTTTAGTGAAGATCTTGATATTGAGGGATTCCTGGATTGGATCATTGAGATTGACCGTTTTTTCGAATACATGGAGATCCTAGATGAACGACAAGTAAAGTTAGTGGCTTACAGATTGAAGGGCGGTGCATCTGTTTGGTGGGAGCGATTAAGAGAGACGAGATTGAGGGAAGGCCGACAGCCAGTTCAAACATGGAGACGAATGAAGCAGTTGTTAAGAGGTAGGTTTTTACCCCCTGACTATGAACAATATATGTTTGAAGCTTATCAAAGATGTGCACAAGAAATGAAGAGTGTGAATGAATATACCTCTGAGTTTTTGCGATTGGCAGAGAGAAACCAATTGTCAGAAAGTGACAATCAACAAGTAGCTCGTTACTTGAATGGATTGAAGCCTGCTATTCATGATAAAATTGGGTTTAGATGGTTCTGAGTGTGCAAGAAGCAAGGAACTTAGCTTTAAAGGCTGAGTGAGAGAGCTCGTAATGACAACTATCGTCGGTATAGTGGGAATGAAAATAAACAAGCAGCTTTTGATAAAGGCAAGTCGGTTCAGGGAGCGCAATCCTCCAATCCACCCCATACAATTAACCCTAATAAGGCTACAATGGGGGGAAACATTTGAGGTACTACTTCTAATCTTCCAAAATCCCTTAATCCTTATGCAAAGCCTATTCTTTTAAAATGTTTCAAGTGCAATGAGGTTGGGCATCGATCTAGTGATTGCCCAAGGAGGAAAACAGTTAATATTGTAGAAAGGGAAGAGGAAGATGTTGCCGAAGAGGAAGTATATTGCAGGCCTGATGAGAAGGATGACGAAGAAGATTATGGATATGGGGAATATACCTGTGTAGTGAGGAAGTTAATGCTATCTCAAAAGAATGAAGATACTACTCAACGGCATAAGCTTTTTCGCATGAGGTGTACGGTGAAAGGAAGAATCTTTGAGTTGATTGTTGATAGTGGAAGTTAGGAGAACATCATAGGAAGAGATATGGTGGCAAAGATGCAATTAACTCTTGAAAAACATCCAAGCCCTTACATGATTAGATGGATCAAAGAAGTTGGTGGCATACATGTGGATGAACGCTGCAGGGTGCCTTTCTCTATTGGTAAGTTCTCCGACGAAGTCTATTGTGATATTGTTGATATGGATGCTTGCCATATTTTATTTGGGAGGTCTTGGCAATTTGATGTGGATGCTAAGCACTCGGGTAGGAAGAACACATATCAGCTTGAGAAAGAAGCTGTGCATTATACTTTGTTACCCATAGTGGAAAAGAACCAAACCAAAGCTTCTAAAGTGAAGGGGCGAAATTTTCTTTCCATTACACATAAGCACATTGAGTTTGTGAGGGAGTATAAGGATACTTGAGAGGTTCACTTATTGGTTATCAAGGGAGAGAGCGTGAGTGAGCCACTGAAGGTTAATTAAATTCCAGTGGAGGTGCAGGGATTGTTGGAGGAATTTCACGATGTGGCTCCTGAGGAGTTGCCTAATGAGCTACTTCTTATGAGGGATATTCAACACCACATTGACTTGGTTCCTGGTGTTAGCTTGCCTAACCTACCACACTACAGGATGAGTCCTAGGGAGAATGAGATTTTGCGTGAGCAGGTAGAGGAATTGTTGAGAAAATGGCACATTCAGACTAGCTTGAGTCCATGTGCAGTGCCAGCATTATTGACACCAAAGAAAGATGGGAGTTAGAGGATGTGTGTTGACTGTAGAGCCATCAACAAAATTACTATTGGGTACAAATTTCCAATTCCTAGGGTCGATGACATGCTTGATCAACTTGATGGGGCTGTGATTTTTACCAAAAATTGATCTTAGAAGTGGTTATAATCAAATCAGAATTCGACCTGGAAATGAGTGGAAGACAGCTTTCAAGACTAGAGATGGGTTGTTTGAATGGTTAGTCTTGCCCTTTGGACTAACCAATGCACCAAGCACTTTCATGAGACTAATGAATCAAGTATTACGCTCTTTCATTGGTAAATTCGTTGTGGTGTATTTTGATAATATTTTGATATACAGTAAGTCTATTAATGAGCATGAGGGGCATATTCGGGACGTGTTGAGTGTGTTGAGGGAAAACAAACTTTATGTTAATTTGAAGAAGTGTACTTTGATGAGTGAGAGCTTCTTGTTCTTGGGCTTTGTTATAAGCAAAGAGGGCATAAAGGTAAATGAGGAAAAAGTGCGAGATATTAGAGAGTGGCCAACCCCTAAAAATGTTAGTGATGTGCGAAGTTTCCATGGGTTAGCAACTTTCTATAGGCGGTTTATCAAACACTTTAGTAGTATTGTGGCTCCAATTACTGAGTGTTTAAAGAAAGGAAAGTTTTATTGGGGTGAAGAACAAGAGCAAAGTTTCGCCTTGATAAAAGAGAAATTATGTACCTTTTATGTCTTAACTTTGCCAAGTTTTGACAAATTGTTTGAGGTTGAGTGTGATGCGAGTGGATGGGGATAGGTGCTGTGTTGTCCCAAGAGAAGAGGCTAATTGCATTTTTGAGTGAAAAGTTGTGTGAAGCCAAAATTGTCTACTTATGATAAGGAGTTTTATGCAGTGGTGGGGGCTCTTAAGACATGGGAACATTACTTGATTGGCAAAGAATTTGTTCTTTACACGGATCACCAAGCTCTTAAGTACTTGAGTAGCCAAAGGCAATTGAGGAGTGATATGCATGCTAGATGGTCTGCTTTTATTGATAAATTTCCATATAAAATTGTTCATAAGTCTGGACTGTATAATCGAGTGGCAGACGCTTTGAGTAGGCGTGTGGATTTGATCAAGACCCTTAGTGTTGAGATTGTTGGGTTTGAGTGCTTGAAAGAATTATATGCAACAGACGAGGATTTCAAACATGTGTGGGAACAATGCATGTCTCAGCAACCGTCAGGAGATTTCTGTGTGCATGATGGGTTTCTCATGAAGGGAAATCAGTTGTGCATCCCTTCGTTAGAAAATTATTCGGGATTTGCATGGTGGTGGCTTAGCAGGGCATTTTGGCAGAGACAAGACTATTGAAGCTGTTATGGGAAGGTATTATTGGCCAAGAGCAAGGAGAGATGTTTATATTATTGTGGCAAGGTGTTATATATGTCAAACAGTTAAGGGGCACTCTTCTAATGCCGGTCTCTACATGCCATTGCTTGTTTCCAATGCTATTTGGGAAGATTTGTCTATGGACTTCGTGGTTGGTCTACCGAGAACCCAACAAGGTATGGATTCTGTTTTTGTAGTGGTTGATAGGTTTTCCAAGATGGCACACTTTCTTCCATGCAAGAAGACGGTAGATACAGTAGGTACAGCCAAACTATTTTTCTAGGAGATTGTTAGACTACATGGAGTCCCTAAAACTATTACTTCAGATCGTGATACAAGATTTTTGAGTCACTTTTGGATTACCTTGTGGAGAATGTTTGATTCATCTTTGAATTTTAGTAGCACAACACATCCCCAGACTGATGGACAGACAGAGGTGGTGAATTGTACCTTAGGAAATCTGATTCGCAGTGTTTGCAAAGACAAGGTAAGGCAATGGGACCTAGTCATAGCTCAAGCGGAATTTGCCTACAACAACGCCGTGCATAGCTCAACAGGAAGATCCACCATTCTCTATCGTATACATGAAAGTTCCTAATCATGCATTGAATTTGGTAAAATTGCCAAAGGTACCAGGTTTTAGTGTTGCAACTAATGACTTAGCCGAGCACGTTCAAACAGCTCAGGAAGATGTCAAGCAAAAGTTGCACGAGGCGAATAAGAAGTACAAGGCAGCAGCTGACAAGCATAGGAAGCACAAGGTATTTGCGGTTGGAGATGAAGTCATGATATTCTTGAAGAAGGAACGGATTCCAGCAGGACAACAGAACAAGCTCAAGCTAAAGAAGTATAGTCTTTACAAGATTACAAAGAAGATTAATGATAATGCTTATGTTGTGGATTTGCCAAATCATATGGGTATTTCCAAAACATTCAATGTTGCTGATCTTTCTTTGTATTTGCCGGACGTTGAATTGTCATACCTAGATCATAATTCGAGGACGAATTCTTCTCAAGTGGAGGTGAATGATGCGGTCACTAATTAAGACCCAGCCCAAAGCAGACCTGATCACGTTGGAATAATATTTTAATACTTCTTAAAATTTAAAATTCTACTTGATTTATGATTCTATTTCATGTTATTTTAATACTTCTTCAGTTTTAGAGTTCTACTTGATTTAGGATTTAACTTCATGTTTCTACTTGATTTGGGATTCAACTTCATGTTAGATTAAGATTTTATTTTTATTAGGATTTTAGTTGGATTTTGTTTACAAATATTAGATGGATTTAGATTAGCCAAATACTATAAATATGCCTAGAATCTAGAGTTTGTAATCAAGTTTTTCTCAATCAAATTTTAGCAACCTATTTGGGTTTTCTTAGCAAAACAGTATTGTTTTTGTGTCTTCTTGAAAGCCAAGCTTTGGCTATTGAAGTTTGTTCTTTCAAGGGTTTATTTTGGTGTGTTTTCTTCACACTCGCCCTAGACGCTGCGTCAAGAAAAAGGAATGTGAGTTTGCAAAAGGTGAAAAAGGAGGAGAGAAAAACTATTTGGCATTTAGGATTTGGGTGGGTTTGTTTTTAAGGGAAGGTGAGTTTGTATTTAAAAAAGGGAGGAAAAATTGTTTGGGTTTTGGATGAGTTTATATCTCAAAAAACACATTTAATTGTTTCAAAATATATTGAAACTAATTCAATTATGTATTTATGTAAGATATGCCATTGGCAATAATAATGTTTTTGTGCTCTTAAACATATATGCTTATTGTGTTTATATAATATTTGTTTAAAAAAATACTTGAGACTTATGAAGCACAGACACGAACATGGGTACACGAGACATGGAATATAGGGACATGACATTTTTCAAAAAAGTAAGACACGATATAGTCGAGATAATCGATCTAATCCTAGTCATAATCTATTTGGGATTCTCAAAGTTATTAATATAAAGTAGACTGCAAGGAATTGAAGAATTATAGATGAATTTACAAAGAGAATTTCATTGTGTAAATCGAAACTGAACAGTGCTATCACAAGAATTGCAAAACCTTATGGAAACCTTAATATTCTTGCCGAATTTATTGCCGGACAATTAAAAAATAGAGTTTCATTTCAAAAAGCAATGAAAAACTCTATTGAATTAATTGAACAAGCGGATAGAAAAGGAATTCAAGTACAAATTATAGGGTGTATCGATGGAAAAGAAATTGCATGTGTCGAATGGATCAGAGAAGGTAGGGTTCGCCTACAAACTATTCAAGCTAAAATTGATTATTGTTCCTACAATTCGAACTATTTGTTAATTAACGTAATAATTTTTTATATTTTTAAAGTATAATAAAGTTACAAAAAATTGAAAACTATATTCCAAAGTCACAAATATTCATTGAAAATTCATAAGCCAAAATTCCAAACGAATAACTCTACTCTAATTAGCAATCAACTCACAATTCAATCGTCTTTGCCCCTCACAATCTAGTTGATGTTTAAAGAGATGGAGAATAAAAGCGTAGAAGGGATGAAAACTGAACAGGAATGCAATCAAAACATGGAAAAATAAAAGAGTCATGCAATAACTAGTTGTAAAACTAAAAAGTAAAAATGAAAACCCCTTACTTTTTAGTTTTTTAAAGTGTCCACGTATGGGACACGTGTGTCCTACTGTAGAATCGATTCAAGTAGGCGCTGGGGTCCTTCCTCATATTTCTGACTTACAAAAAGTTGAGGAACATCCTGAACTGGATGCCAAGAAAGGAATGGCATTATCATGACCCAAGGATCCATAGAGGGGTAATAGGGTAATAGGCCTATAATAGTTGTTAAGAGGATATTTTAGCAATTAGTTAGAAACACATGGGTGTGTTGTGCTTGCTGTTAGAAGCCAGATATGTCTATATAAGGCTACTATAAACGGATGGGATCCTCATGTTAGAATTGATTGAATGAATTCTTAATTCTCTCTCTCTACAATTCTCTCTCAATTTCCCTTTCGTTTCTTCTACACTCTCCCTCATTTCTCTCTACATTCTTTACCCCATTTCTGTCCAATTTCCCTCTCCAATCGTTTTGTTCTTGGTTCTATTCCATCGGATCCTTTCAATTATCAATCCAATCCTAGGCTAAACCCTAGGTACATGACACCGATGTGGAGTGTCCCAACACTTTTGTCAGGACCCTAGTTTTAACTGATGCTTCCTTAGAAGATAGAACTCGAAATTAAGGGAGAAATAGCAAGAACTAAGGGGGGAACAGACAGAATATTAGGGAGAACAAACTGAAATTAGGGATAACTGACAGAAATGAGGGGGAAATCAGAGAGAATAATAGGGGGGATGTAGATAGAATTGAGGAAGAATAGAGAGACTTTAATAAATTCTTGATAACTCATAACATGATCTGCACTATGAGGTTACAAGTTTATATAGAAAGTTAACCAACAATTATTTGTGGCAGTTACAATATCCTCCATTACCAATAACTGTTCCTAAATCACTCCACTACCTCTCCACTTTCCATAACTGTAAATTAATTGTAAATAATATCCCATTACTCCTAGAACATAATCGTAAAAATACTGCAACTGAATAAAAATACTACAACTGCCGCTAATAACTAGCAGGTTGTGACATTCCCTCCCTCTTAAAAGATTTATTGTCCCCAAGAAATCTTAGCTTCTGGCCTCACTTCTTCATCTAATCCATGCTTTTACTATCTAATTCATCCTTCTTAGACTATAAGGTGCAGGATCCTTGATGGTGCCTAAATGATCAGCCAAGTTTGATACCAATGGAGGACAAATGTTGACTTCTTTTTCCTCCACCTGGCTGGCTCTATCCAATAAATCCTCCATTACTATCTTTGCATTGACCTCAGGTAATGGAGGGGTATCCATTCTGTTAAGAATAGCAGGCTTGAAATCTTTAAGATTTGGAGTTGATGTAATCGTAAACTTTTCCAATGGCACAACATCTTTTGCTGCCTGCTTGCTGGTGTACCCCAAGGGTCCATCTTCAACTGATATCACTTCCAATGTTGTTGTAGTGATTTTTCCCGCGACTGCCTGTTACAACTCTGGGGTATAACTCACTCTAAAAAAGTTGTTGTTAAGGGGAGGGTGCCCAAGGGGTTATAAACCCCACACTAGGAGCCTGAATTTCTAATGTGGGACAAGTCCCTTACCCTGCAGTGGACCATAACATACCACCACGCTCCGCAACTTGGCACCCACGACAGCAAGCTGTGCACTAGCCACTACTAGTCTCGAGCGAACATTGCAATGTCGGTGTCACCTCTGTCGCTGCTCACTTGCACTGAGAGTTATGGGGTTGGCTCTGATATCAATTTGTCATGTACCTAGGGTTTAGCCTAGGATTGGATTGGCAATCGAAAGGATCTGATGGAATAGAACCAAGAATAGAACGATTGGAGAGGGAAATTGGACAGAAATGGGGGAAATAATGTAGAGAGAAATGAGGGAGAGTGTAGAAGAAATGAGAGGGAGATTGGGAGAGAATTGTAGAGAGAGAGAATTAAGAATTCATTCAATCAATTCCAGCATGAGGATCCCATTCGTTTACAGTAGCCTTTTATAGGCATATCTGGCTTCTAACATCATGCACAATACACCATGTGCTTCTAACTAATTGCTAAAATATCCTCTAACAACTATTATAGGCTTATTACCCTATTGCCTCTCTATGGATCCTTGGATCATGACAGTGGGTGTGTCCAATACTTGTTGGAGTGTCTGACATGTTGGCGATGCTAATATGACAACCCCTAGGGAAGTCTTTGTGCTTTATAGCTTGAGACGCTTGTATAATGTCATTATGTATAAAATTTTTACAACATGCATATCTTTATGTGATACATATTATTGTTATGATACATACAAAATAGTACTTGGTATCATTTGGTACTAGTGCTATTTCGTGCCAATAGTAAAACTGGTACCTTATCTATGCAGTGTTAACAGTTATGATTTGAGCATATAATTTCTTGCATTTTTGGACATTGTTATGGCAACATGAGTTATTAAGATATGTATTGTTATCTGAAATGATTTAACACTTATTAATTTCTGAATTGTTATGTACCTTCTCTTTTTGAGCATGTCATACTTCCATTTCATGCTATGAATTTAACTATCCAAAACAACTGGAAAGTATTTTTTTTTTCTTTTTGTTTAAAAAAATTCCTTTAAGATGTTTTTAGGTGGAAAAAAAATCTAATTAAGCAAGCCAAAATTGAATAAGATTATATTGGCAACAAAATGTGAAACAATTGAGGGGTAAGCATAGTCTCCCCTTACAACACACCAAGCTTTTATCTCGCTATATGGGGTTGGCTATAATTCCCTCCCCCCCATCTGCCCCTTCTGAATTTGGATAAATATAACACAAACTCCATTTAATTTAAAAGTTGACATACAACTCCTTATGTCTTAGATAAGTGTAAAGTGAACGGGTCTTATTTGCTTTGGTTGAAAGACAAAAATGTAATTGACAAATAACATCTGTGTGGCTTTTAGGAGAAATGAATAGCCCCTTTGGATTGAGTCTAATTGGCTAGTAAAACATAACTGTAATTAGCCCCTTTGGATTGAGTCTAAATTGACTTGTAAAACATAGTGTTTTCAATTTTTAAAGGATTTTTTAATGTATCATTCTAGTCCAAATTATGGGACCACGATGGGCTGTCTTTGAAGTGCATAAGGTTATTTGTTTACCTTTCCAACTATAGGGTTAAAGCATAACTATCCCAAAATTTCCCATGTCTTTTTGTAAGTGATATTTGGATGATTGATTTGGAGACCATTGGATTGCATCGTATTTTTTTTTATTAGATGCTCGATCGTAAAAGAAAATTATTTGAAGAAGTACTTTTGATTTTGATTTTAACATAGACAACTCTCCCTGTATGGTACCACTTTTTTGAACAAGTTAAATATCACATTCCTGTTTCTGTTTTGCTTGTTAAAGCAATTTGTATTCTAGGTAATCTACGTGCAATCAACCTAATGCTCTCTTGTTCTTCTTTTTTTCCTTTTTCATTTTTTGGCTAACTAAAAAGTTGTAAGGAGATGGCAATCTGTGTAGCTCCTTGTTAGGACATAACCTTGACAACGCTTAACCTTGTCAGGCCTTGGAAAGATGGGCCATACCTCTGTAGATTGTAATCCCAGATTCTGCCTCACTAATTCAGACACTCAACCCTCAAGAATACACAGATAGAACAAGAAATGAAAACAACATTATAAACTATACACACAAAGACACATAAGTTTATCCTGGTTTAGTTTCCTTTGCGGAAACCTACATCCAGCATGCCATAGGCCTCTTCTCCACTATCTTGAATCACAAGAACGATTACATGCACTGTAGAACACTCTCTCACAGCCCTATACCCAGGCAATACAGAGTTAACCCGAGATTACAAAGCACTCTACAGCTTTCCTCTCACACAGTACATACTCGCATAGCTCTCTCAAGATAGAATAAAAACAGAATGATACCCAAAAAAGAAAAGACCCCCCGACCCCCTATTATAGAACATAAAGGGCGGACTAAACAAGACATGACTGGCCGTTACAATAGGGCCGTTATAACTAACCAACATTCTAGAAGAAACAACTAGGTAAATATTGAATACACCTGTTGACACACATTTTTGTAACACCTCGCATTGAGCGATAGGAAGGTTTGGGACAATTTACCCTGATGGGTCTACGTGAACTTCCTAGGGGGGTCACCCATCCCTGAGCTATTCCAGGTCAAGCACGCTTAACGTGGGAAAACTTTGCCTACATTTAGCCCAAAAGGTATTCAGCTGGTGTTGTTTCCTTCCTTACTTATTCTCGATATATACTACCATTCTTTGGGCTCTTGGGGTATTACACACATCGTGTCATCATCATGGGGCCTACAGCTGTGGGTCAACTCTTTAGCTCTTGCCCTTCAACGACCAGGAGCCCCACTGCACTTATGAGCCCCTCAGTGGTTGCCCTCTGAGCAACCGATGTGGGACGAACCCAGTGCATCCACACCATGCCCCCCCGCAGGTGTGGTGGCCCTCTGAGCAACCGATGTGGGACGAACCCAGTGCATCCACACCATGCCCCCTCGCAGGTGTGGTGGGGCTCCTGGTCGTTGAAGGGCGAGAGCTAAAGAGTTGACCTGCAGCTGTGGGCCCCATGATGATGACACGATGTGTGTAATACCCCAAGAGCCCAGAGAAGGGTAGTATATATCGAGAATAAGTAAGAAATGAAACAACACCAGTTGGATACCTTTTGGACTGAATGTAGGCAAAGAACTCCTAACTTAAGCGTGCTTTACCCCGAGAAATCCAAGAATGGGTGACCCCCCTGGGAAGTTCGCGTAGGGCCATCAAGGTAAATTGTCCCGGACCTTCCTATCGTTTGATGCGGGGTGTTACAAATATGTGTGTGTCAACAACACCTTTGACATAAATGCCCTCCCGAGATTCTCATACAAATGTTTCAACAAAGGTGATCCCAACCAATGATGTTAGTTGAAAATTAACTGTATATCCTATCCCACAATAATTTTAAAAGTAAAAAAAAAAGAGTAGAAATATATGATTTGTTGTAGCATAACGCTTGTCCTTAATATTCTATGGTGCTTGTTTATGTCCTTATGATTTACAGCCTTACATTGTGACTTCTCACTGTTTTGGCATGCGTTTTGATAACCAGAATGTAATATGTACATCTTAGTTCATTATTTTATGTACTCCCAGCTGATCTTTGATCCATAACTCACAGGATGAATCATCTTTGATCTGGATTTCTAGTGCTGGTGAAAAAAGCTTGAAGCTAGCTTTAGTTTCGAGAATCATTCCTGGACAAAGAACTGTGAGAGTTTTTTACTTTAACTGATCTTGGCACTTGTGTCTTCCAAACCTTTCACTTTTCTTTTCCCATCCAAGAAAACCCTGTATCATAAGCTATTTCCTTTCTTTCTTATTTCCTTTTCCCCCTTATTGAATTGTACTTCCAGGCTGTTTTCAGACGATATCTTCGCCCTGAAAAGGACTATTTGTCCTTTTCTCTTATATACAACAACGGAAAACGATCCCTTGATTTGGTTGGTGTTCAATACTAGATTTTTTTCCTTAGTAACATGATCAGTGCTTTGTTCCCTATAATTGTAAATGTGGTATGTATGTCACTTGTAGATCTGTGAGGACAAGGTTGAGGCAGAGGTGTGGATTACAGGTCTCAAAGCATTAATATCCTCTGGCCAAGGTGGGCGCTCAAAAATTGATGGGTGGAGTGATGGAGATCTCTACTTTGATGTAAATCTATAACTTCGTTTGATCAGTTTCTTATTTGTTCTGTATGAGTACATGGACAGCCATATTTGTTTCTACTTGGAGCTGCAGACTGCTAAATAAGAAAATGTTATCTGCTTATGGGATATGTATAATTACTCGGTTATTTTACTCTACAGTTTCAAGTGTCAATACAACTTTATGTATATTATTGAAAAAAAATACAGCTTCCTTAAGAGATCTACTTGGTCATAAAATTAAAGTTTTCCGGGGGAAGAGTTTTAACATGTCATAATGAAGTCTTCCATGCCAATAATCCCTAAATATGTTATTCTGGTGAGCTTTTCCTTCGGAAATGTCAGGTTTCCAACTTGACTATTGGGGGCTTACAGACTGGCTCTTGTCTGGTGTTGTCTTTTTATGCCTTGTCATGCTATCTTGTATTTTCAGTTTACTTTAAATGACTTCTGGGGTATATTTATTTCAATTGGTTTAAGTCATTATTAAATGTAATCTTTTTTTTTTCTTTTTAAATGCTAGCAACACAATGTTGCAAGCATAAGTTACAAAAGGATGGATTTGAACTGGTGATTAATTGAGCAATTTTTTAGGAGCTAGATCTGCCTCAGATCTCTGTTGCTTTATGTGCGAAGTGTTCATCTTTGTATCTGCCTGTTTCCTTTTGTTATTTATTTCTTTACTTTTTGTGGAGGGGGTTCATATTTATTGTGATACCTATGATAATCATGTATATCATAATTACTTAATGAATTTTTTTTGAAGCAAATTTTACTTGAATATGTAACTTGCTGTGAAAGCCACTGATCCTTATTCTCCTTTTCTTGCTGTACCGTCAGCACCTTATTGTGCCTGACATTGTTCAGTTGATTTCAGGATAACAAAAAGTTAGTGTCAACTAGTAAAAGTGACAGTTCTGTTAGTGCTACACAAGATATTAGCTCTCTGGAAGTTTCTGTTAGTCCTGACACAAATACTTCTCCAAAGGGCTTTTGCCCTGAGAATTCTGTGTATTTTGGAAGGTCACATGTACCTTCGGACCAAGGAAATATGCAAGTAAAGGGATCTGGTTCAGATGTTTTTCGAGTTAGTGTATCTAGTGCCCCTAGCACTTCAAGTCATGGGTCTGCTCCTGATGATTGTGATGCTTTGGGAGATGTATACATATGGGGCGAGGTTATATGTGATAATCCTCTCAAGGTTGGGACTGATACACCTGCTCATTGTTTTGGCAAAAGAGCAGATGTACTTCTTCCAAGGCCATTAGAATCCAATGTAGTATTGGATGTACATCATATAGCCTGTGGAGTTAAGCATGCTGCCCTTGTAACCAGGCATGGTGAAGTGTTCACCTGGGGTGAAGAATCTGGAGGACGGCTTGGTCATGGTTTTGGTGAAGATGTTACTCAACCTCGTTTAGTTGAATTCTTATCATTTTCTGCTGTTGACATTGTTGCCTGTGGAGAGTTTCATACCTGTGCTGTTACAATGGCTGGTGAACTTTATACATGGGGTGATGGTACACACAATGCTGGGCTTCTTGGTCATGGTACTGATGTGAGTCACTGGATTCCAAAGAGAATTTCTGGTTCTCTTGAGGGACTTCAAGTTGCCATGGTAACTTGTGGTCCATGGCACACAGCCTTGGTAACATCAACTGGTCAGCTTTTTACATTTGGAGATGGAACTTTTGGTGTCTTGGGTCATGGGGACCGGGAAAATATCTCATATCCAAGAGAGGTAGAATCATTGTCAGGGTTGAGGACAATTGCTGTGGCATGTGGGGTATGGCATACTGCTGCGGTTGTTGAGGTTATTGTGACACAGTCTATTGCAAGTGTTTCATCTGGTAAATTATTTACATGGGGGGATGGAGATAAAAATCGCCTTGGACATGGGGACAAGGAACCTCGGCTTAAACCTACATGCGTGCCGGCACTTATTGACTACAATTTTCATAAAATTGCTTGTGGACATAGTTTAACTGTTGGCTTGACCACTTCAGGACATGTCTTTACAATGGGAAGCACTGTCTATGGTCAGCTAGGGAATCCCCAGTCTGATGGAAAAGTACCTTGCTTGGTGAAAGATAAACTTGTAGCAGAGTCCATAGAAGAGATTGCATGTGGTGCATATCATGTGGCAGCGTTAACAACCAGGAATGAGGTATATACGTGGGGAAAAGGAGCTAATGGAAGGCTTGGCCATGGAGATATTGAAGATCGGAAAACACCAACTCTGGTTGAAGCTTTGAAGGATAGGCATGTCAAATTTATTGCTTGTGGCTCAAACTACACTGCAGCTATATGTCTTCACAAATGGGTTTCTGGTGCTGAGCAGTCTCAGTGCTCAACTTGTAGACAGGCTTTTGGATTTACCCGGAAGAGGCACAACTGCTACAATTGTGGACTTGTGCATTGCCATTCATGTAGTTCCAGAAAAGCATTAAGAGCAGCTCTGGCTCCTAATCCTAATAAACCATATCGGGTATGTGATTCCTGTTTCGCCAAACTTAGTAAGGTGGCAGAGGCTGCTGCTAATAATAGGAGAAATGCTATGCCACGCCTTTCAGGTGAAAACAAGTACAGATTAGACAAGGCTGAGATAAGATTGCCCAGGTCAGCTATGCCTTCCAATGTTGATCTAATCAAGCAATTAGACAATAAAGCAACCAAACAAGGTAGGAAAGCTGATGCATTCTCATTTGGTCGACCCTATCAAGCACTCCCTTTATTACAGTTGAAAGATGCAGTCATGTCTACGGCTGTTGATCTTCGTCGACCCGTTCCTAAACCAGTCCTTGCGTCATCTGCTGTTAGTTCTAGGTCCGTGTCACCATTTTCTAGGAGACCTAGCCCCCCACGTTCTGCAACACCTGTTCCTACAACAACTGGACTTTCTTTCTCCAAAAGTATTACTGATAGTCTGAAGAAAACTAATGAACTTTTGAATCAAGAAGTTCGCAGACTTCGTTTGCAGGTAGTCTTTTATTTATCTTTTTTTTTTTTGAAAAAGAAATCAGATGATTCAAAACGAGCTTCTATAATTGCTAATCTTGGACATGGCATAGGTCGAGAGCCTGCAAAATCGGTGCCAACTTCAAGATTTGGAGCTTAAACAATCAACTAAGAAAGCTCAGGAAGCTATCACACTTGCTGCAGACGAGGCTACTAAATGTAAAGCTGCAAAAGATGTGATAAAGTCACTAACAGCACAGGTTAGATTCTGGTCTAGTTGCATCCTTTTCCTTTTCCTAGACTGATTTTGTTGGGAACTGTTCTGGATCCCTTATATATGTCGCTATGTGGTATTAGTTTTGACAACAGAGATACATGTCTGGCAATAATATGTAAATGTATCACTGAACAAAATAGAAAAAACAGCTGATTGAAGCAACTTAGGATGAATACTCGATTAGAGAGGAAGAAATGTTTACTTGATTAAATGGAAAACTGCTTCAATACATTTTTGAACTTACGAATGGGATATGTATACAATAATTCTTCTACAACATCTCCTAAAAAATAGGAAAAATTGAATATCTTTAAAGGATAAAGTTTATCACTAAAACTGGAATTATCACTTGTAATCAACTGTCTCATTTTTCTTAGGAACCTTATCTCTTTGTCAATTTAATCTTTTGTAATATTTCCTTACCTCTAACCAACCTTATCTCTTAGTCTCATCCGAATTCAAAATTTTGATTTTTCAATTCTTATCTTTTTTTCTTGATATTCCAACACTCCCCCTCAAGTTGCTAAATAGATATCAATAATTCCCAGCTTGATAATTAACACTTCAAAACTTGGTTTGGACATAGCTTTAGTTAGAATATCATGCTCTTGATCTTGAGTTGGAATGTATGAGAGAATAATTGTTCCTTTTTCAATTTCAATCTTTATGAAGTGTCGATCAATCCTTAAATGCTTCATCCTATCATGTTGAATTGGATTGTGAACTATACTAATGGCTGATTTTCTATCATTGTATAGCTTCGTAGGGGCGTCCCATGATATCTTTAAGTCGCGTAACAGTCTTTCCAACTAGATTAATTCACATATTCCTTGGGCAATTGCTCTATACTGTACTTCTACACTGCTTCTAGCTACCACTGAGTGCTTTTTACTCCTCCAAGTAACTAGGTTTTCCCATAATTTAGTGTAGTATCTTGAAGTAGATTTACTGTCTTCAATAGCTCTTGCTCAATTTGCATCAGTATAGCATCAATTTCACAATTGTCACATTTTCTGAACAATAGGCCCTTTCCTGGTGTACCCTTGAGATATCTGAGAATATGATTTACTGCATCTAGATGTCTTTGGTAGGAGCATGCATAAACTGACTTACAACACTCACATTAAATGCAATATCTGGCCTTGTTAGAGATAGATGGATCAATGTTCCTACCAGTCTTCGATATCTTGCCTTGTCCACAAGATAATCAGCCTCTGTGCTCCTTGATTTCCAATTCTGTTCCAAAGGAATACTTGTAGGTTTGCAACCTAGTTTCCCTGTTTCCGTGAGAAGATCTAGAGTATATTTCCTTTTGAGTGATAAAAATACTTTTTTTACTCTTTGCTACTTCCATTCCAAGGAAGTATTTAAGTGTTCCAAGGTCTTTCACTTTAAACTCAGCTTGTAGACACTCTTTTAGTTGTTGAATCCCTATAGCATCATCACTTGTGAGAATCATGTCATCCACATACACGATTAGAATAGATTTTCCATTTTCAGTTTGCTTGATAAACAAAGTGTGATTAGCCTGTCCCTGTTGATACTTCTTCATAGTTGCACTGAATTCTGTAAACCATGCCCTAGGTGACTGCTTTAGACCATAAAAGGCTTTCCTTAGTTTGCATACCTTGGATTTTTAGATGATTCAAAACTAGGAGGTATTCGCATGAAAACTTCTTCTTTCATACTTCCGTTCAAGAAGGCATTCTTTATGTCTAATTGGTAAAGTTCTGATGCGGACTTTGATCAAGACCCGACCCAAGCCAAGGTCGAGCCGACCACGCCAGAATAGTAGCACCAAAACAGTATTTTAATACTTCATATGTTTTAGGATTTTACTTGATTTAAGATTCTACTTCATATTTCTACTTGATTTAGAATTCTATTTCATGTTTGATTAGGATTTATTTCTATTAGGATTCTAGTTGGATTTTGTTTACAAATATTAGATGGTTTGGATTAGCCAAATATTATAAATATGCCTAGGATTTAGAGTTTGTAATCAAGTTTTTCTCAATCAAATTTCAGCAACCTATTTGGGTTTTCTTAACAAAACAGTCTTGTTTTTGCATCTTCTTGAGAGCCAAGTTTCGGCCATTGAAGTTTGCTCTTTCAAGGGTTTATTCTGGTGTGTTTTTTCACACACGCGCTACACGCTATGTCAGGTGCTATCAGAGCGGTTCATCAACCAATTAGATGGCCAATCTTGAAAGTAACAGTAGCAACTAGCCTCGTGACGGTAATCAGGAGTTGTCCACAGTTTGGAGAGCAATCGAAGAACAATGGGAAGTAACTCGTACTATCTAGCAGCGATTGGAGCAAATCAACGACCAATTGGGCGCCTTACTACGAGTTGATGATGACAGGAACCTGAATAATGGGGTGAATCAAGTCGGAGTGGGAAGACCACCCATTAATCATGTCCTTGTTAAGCTTAGAAGACCAGTGATTGAAGATAGCGATGAAGAGGATGATCTTGATTGCACAATAGCTAACCCTAGTGGTAGAGGGGTTAGGAGGAATGCGCATCAACACAACCATTGGGGCAACGATGAGTATAAACTAAAAGTTGATATTCCTACCTTTAGTGGAGATCTTGATATCGAGAGGTGTTCCTAGATTGGATCATTGAGGTTGACCGTTTTTTCGAAAACATGGAGATCCCAGATGAACGACAAGTAAAGTTAGTGGCTTATAGATTGAAGGGCGGTGCATCTGTTTGGTGGGAGCGATTGAGAGAGATGAGATTGAGGGAAGGCCGACAACCAATTCAGACATAGAGACGAATGAAACAGCTGTTAAGAGATAGGTTTTTACCCCCTGACTATGAACAATACATGTTTGAAGCTTATCAAAGATGTGCACAGGAAATGAAGAATGTGAATGAATATACCTCTAAGTTTTTGCGATTAACGGAGAGAAACCAATTGTCAGAAAGTGATAATCAACAAGCAGCTCGTTACTTGAATGGATTGAAGCCTGCTCTTCGTGATAAAACTGGAGTTCAGATGGTTCTGAGTGTGCAAGAAGTAAGGAACTTAGCTTTAAAGGCTGAGTTAATGTTGAGTGAGAGAGCCCACAATGACAACTATCGTCGGTATAGTGGGAATGAAAATAAACAAGCAGCTTTTGAAAAAGGTAAGTCGGTTCAAGGAGCGCAACCCTCAAATCCACCTCATACAGTCAACCCTAACAAGGCTACAACGGGGGGAAACATTCGAGGTACTACTTCTAATGTTTCAAAATCCCCTAATCCTTATGCAAAGCCTATTTCTTTAAAGTGTTTCAATTGCAATGAGGTTGGGCATCGATCTAGTGATTGTCCAAGGAGGAAAACAGTTAACATTGTAGAAAGGGAGGAGGAAGATGTTACTGAAGATGAAGTATATTGCGGGGCTTATGGGGAGGATGACGAAGAAGATTATGGACATGGGGAGTATACCTGTGTCGTGAGGAAGTTAATGCTATCTCAAAAGAATGAAGATACTACTCAACGGCATAAGCTTTTTCGCACGAGGTGTACGGTGCAAGGAAAAATCTTTGAGTTGATTATTGATAGTGGAAATCAGCAGATCATAGGAAGAGACGTGGTGGCAAAGATGCAGTTAACTCCTAAAAAACATTCAAACCCTTACATGATTGGATGGATCAAAGAAGTTGGTGGCATACACGTGGATGAACGCTGCAGGGTGCCTTTCTCTATTAGTAAGTATTTTGACGAAATCTATTGTGATATTGTTGATATGGATGCTTGCCATATTTTATTTGGGAGGCCTTGGCAATTTGATGTGGATGCTAAGCACTCGGGTAGGAAGAACACATATCAGCTTGAGAAAGAAGGTGTGCGTTATACTTTATTACCCATAGTGGAAAAGAACCAAACCAAAGCTTCTAAAGTGGAGGGGCGAAATTTTCTTACCATTACACATAAGCACACTAAGTTTGTGAGGGAGTATAAGGATACTTGAGAGGTTCACTTATTGGTTGTCAAGGGAGAGAGCGTGAGTGAGCCACTGAAGGTTAATCAAATTCCAGTGGAGGTGCAGGGATTGTTGGAGGAATTTCACGATATGGTTCCTGAGGAGTTGCCTAATGAGCTACCTCCTATGAGGGATATTCAACACCATATTGACTTGATTCCTGGTGCTAGCTTGCCTAATCTACCACACTACAAGATGAGTCTTAGGGAGAATGAGATTTTGCGTGAGCAGATAGAGGAATTGTTGAGAAAAGGGCACATTTAGACTAGCTTGAGTCCATGTGCAGTGCTAGCATTATTGACACTAAAGAAAGATGGGAGTTAGAGGATGTGTGTTGACAGTAGAGCCATCAACAAGATTACTATTGGGTACAAGTTTCCAACTCCTAGGCTCGACGACATGCTTGATCAACTTGATGGGGCTGTGATTTTTACCAAAATTGATCTTAGAAGTGGTTATCATCAAATCAGAATTCGACCTGGAGATGAGTGGAAGACAGCTTTCAAGACGAGAGATGAGTTGTTTGAGCGGTTAGTCATGCCCTTTGGACTAACCAATGCACCAAGCACTTTCATGAGACTAATGAATCAAGTATTACGCCTTTTCATTGGTAAATTCATTATGGTGTATTTTGATAATATTTTGATATACAGTAAGTCTATTGATGTGCATGAGGGGCATATTTGGGATGTATTGAGTGTGGTAAGGGAAAACAAACTTTATGCTAATTTGAAGAAGTGTACTTTGATGAGTGAGAGCTTGTTGTTTTTGGGCTTTGTTATAAGCAAAGAGGGTATAAAGTTAGATGAGGAAAAGGTGCGAGCTATTAGAGAGTGGCCAACCCCTAAAAATGTCAGTGATGTACGGAGTTTCCATGGGTTAGCAACTTTCTATAGGCGGTTTATCAAACACTTTAGTAGTATTATGGCTCTAATTACTGAGCGTTTAAAGAAAGGAAAGTTCCATTAGGATGAAAAACAAGAGCAAAGTTTTGCCTTGATAAAAGTGAAGTTATTTACCGCTCCCATCTTAGCTTTGCCAAGCTTTGACAGGTTGTTTGAAGTTGAGTGTGATGCGAGTGGAGTGGGTATAGGTGCTATGTTGTCCCAAGCGAAGAGACCAGTTGCATTTTTCAGTGAGAAGTTGTGTGAAGCCAGAAGAAAGTGGTCTACTTATGATAAGGAGTTTTATGCAGTGGTGAGGGCTCTTAAGACATGGGAACATTACTTGATTGCCAAAGAATTTATTTTTTACACGGATCACCAAGCTCTTAAGTACTTGAGTAGTCAAAGGCAATTGAGGAGTGATATGCATGCTAGATGGTCCGCTTTTATTGATAAATTTCTGTAGAAATAGAAGTATTTTGAATATAGAATTTCTTTGTGTATCTTAGAAGCTATGTATATTATGTGTATATTCTTCTTTCCTTTTTGTTATTTTCCTTTTGTATTATTCTCTTCCTCTATAAAGAGAAAAGGGAAATTAACGTGTAATCTCAAGACATAGAAAAATATATTTTCTCAGCTTTGTTTAGATGGTATCAGAGCAGGAATTAGGGATTAAATCACAGCCATTCACTGTGAAACCCTAATTTCTTCTATCCTTCTGCTATACCCAAGATCTGCCGCCACCCTTTCACCAGTCGCTTCCTCTTGGAAGATTTCTTCACGCAAAGGAACACCTTGGGTTGCTGCGCCTAGGGTTTCTGCTGGTTACACTCTGCTTCTTCATCTTTTGCCGATCTTTGTAGCCTACCCTTGTCACCTCTACATCCTCAGGCTGCCGTCGCCGCCTCTGAGATCCGGTCATCCAGACCGCTGCCGCCTCTACAGTCGTTGTCGTTCTCCAGTGGGTTCCCACATCTGGAATGGCCGCGGCCTTCTAGCCTATCCATTGTTCGTGCCGCTACATCAGTCGCCCCTATCCGCAGTCGCGAAGGTCGCCCTTATCCGCGGTCGCGAAGGTCGGCTCAGCATCACACGCTAAAGCCGTTCCTATCCGTCGTCCTTGGTCGTGTTCGTGATGCCCTAGTTTGCGCATCAGATCCGCGCGTCAGAGTCGCCCCAGTTCGCGTATCAGAGCTGCTCTTGGTCGTTGTTCTTCGTTGCTTCTGTCACCCAGATACGATCTGGGTTCTATTGTTGAGATTGGGCACCTGGGTACCCAGATCCAAGCGCCCAGATCTATGGGTCATTGCTAGCAGGTCTAGATCCGGTCACTGTGTGCAGATCCGGCTACTGCTCCGCCTTGCTTCTGCTACCCTGATCCTTTTGTTTTTAGCCACTATGATTGAATCTGCATCTTCAATCACTCCGACCCAGCAATCCCAGCCTTCTCAAGATCAGTTTCGAGTTCCCCGAAACTCCCATGAAGCTGATGTAGGACCATTCAACAAAGAGCAACTTGATCAACTTTTGCGACTGCTAACGCCTAATCTGTCGTACACCCAATTGTTCATTGGCCTATTCAGGTAAAAATTCCTTTGCCCTCTCTAGCTATTTTCAATCTGTTCCATGGATCATTGATTCAGGAGCATCTGATTATATGACTGGTTTATCGCATCTATTCAACTCATATATTCCTTGTTCTGGTAGTGAAAAAATAAGAATAGCCGATGGTAGTCTTTCACCTATTGCAGGTAAATATCTCATTAAATTCTCTGACAATATTGATCTTCAATCAGTACTCCATGTTCCTAAACTTGTATGCAATCTTCTATTTGTTAGTAAACTCTCCAAAGACTCTAACTGTCGTGTTATCTTTTTTGATTCCTATTGCATTTTTCAGGCCCAGAACTCGGGGAAGACCATTGGCAATGCTAGAGAAATAAACGGGCTCTACTATTTGGATGGGGATGTCTTGCGTAATAAAAAAGCTCACGGTTTGAGTGGTATTAGTTCTACTTCTGTTTCTAATCAAATAATGCAATGGCATCTTAGGCTAGGCCATCCTAGTTTTCCTTACTTGAAATATTTATTTCTTACGTTGTTTAAAGGAGTGGATCCTTCTATGTTTCAATGCGAAAGTTGTCATTTATCCAAAGATCATCGTGTTAAATTTCTTCCAAAACCCTCGTCCTTCAAAACCATTCTATTTGATACATAATAATGTTTGGGGCCCTTCTAAGGTCTCCACTTTGTCTGGCAAAAATGGTTTGTTACTTTTATTGATGATCATGATCATACTTGAGTTTGTTGGGTTTACTTACTTGTAAAGAAATCAGATGTGTCTAGAACTTTCAAGGATTTTTTCCATCTAATTGAAGCTTAATTTAACACAAAAATCTGTATTCTTCGATCTGATAATGGCACCGAATATTTTAATGAATTTTTGGAGGTATTTTTAAAGGAAAAAGGAATTTTACATCAATCCACTTGCCGTGAAACTCCCCAACAAAATGGTATTGCTGAACGGAAAAATCGACACCTACTAGAGGTTGCTAGAGCCATCATGTTTTCTATGAATGTCCCAAAATATCTCTGGGGTGATGCAATTTTAACCGCTTCCTATCTCATCGATCGTATGTCCACTCGTGTTCTACAATTTCAAACTCCCTTACACTCTTTAAAACAACTTTTTCCTTTATGTCGTATTTCTGAGTTACCCTTAAAAGTTTTTGGATGCATTTGCTTTGTTTATGTTCCTCAAATATTTCGTTCCAAATTGGATCTCACAGCTGAAAAATGTGTCTTTCTGGGTTATGCACCAAATAAAAAGGGTACAAATGTTTTAATCCTGTCACCAAAAAAACTTATATTAGTATGGATGTGTCTTTCCTTGAAACTCAACCCTACTTTCCAAAAAATCATCTTCAGGGGGAGCATATTGAGAAAGAAGATAATTTTTTTCATTCTAGTGTTGAGGAGGATAATTCCTTAAAACTCTATGATCCTCGTCCTACCATGATCGGTGCTCCTCTCCACTCTGATAAACAACTCAAAGATATAAATGTCCCAAACATTGTGGAACAGGGTGTGTCTAGTTCACAGGTGCCTAGCGTGATAGGATTGGAACCAGGGGGAGAATTACCACAAACGGATCAAAATATTCCAAAACCGGAGCTTCAGTTTTATACGAGAAGGAAAACCTTGAAGAATACTATCAATATAAATATTCCTCTAACTATTGAACAATCGGCGTCTTCGAATGATAGGCCTTCCGAGAGTACTTCTTCTTCTCATGGTAATTCTAAACTCACTCCTTCAGATTATTCTTCATTTGACTTGTTCGATCTTGATGTTCCTATTGCTAATAGGAAATGAGTGAGATCTTGTACCAAACACCCAATTACTAAGTACCTGTCATACCAAAAATTGTCTAATTATCATAAAGCCTTTCTTTCAAATATTTCTAACCTGCATGTCCCAAAAACAATTCAAGATGCCCTTGGTGACCCAGATTGGAAGTTAGCAGTCCATGAGGAAATGAGTGCTCTTAGAAAGAATGGAACTTGGGAGATTGCGAACAAACCAGAAGGCAAACCAACGGTAGGTTGTAAGTGGGTATTTACTATAAATTGTATGGCAGATGGGAGCATAGAAAGATACAAAACAAGACTGGTTGCTAAGAGATTTACCCAAACATACGGTGTCGACTATCAAGAAATATTTGCTCCAGTAGCTAAAATAAACTCCATTCGAGTTCTCTCCCTTGCAGTGAATTTTGATTGGCCACTCCACCAATTTGATGTAAAGAATGCCTTCCTAAATGGTGATTTAGAAGAAGAAGTGTTTATGGATCTTCCACCAGGATTTGAGAAGAGCCTCGGTACAAACAAGGTATGTCGTTTAAAAAAATCATTGTATGGTCTAAAGCAATCTCCGAGAGCATGGTTTGAAAGATTTGGAAAGGCGGTGAGAAGGTATGGTTACATTCAGAGCCAAGCAAATCACACACTGTTCTTCAAGCATGCTAGTGACGGTAAGAAAGCAATCTTAATTGTCTATGTGGATGATATAATAATGACTAGTGATGACAAGGGAGAGATTGAAGAGCTTAAGAGGAGATTAGCTCATGAGTTCGAGATCAAGGACTTGGGTCCTCTAAAGTACTTTCTTGGGATGGAATTTGCAAGACAGGGGCGGATCCAGCATTGTAGAGTAGGGTGGGCTGGGCTGGGCTGGGTTGGGGGTGGGTTAAACTGAATTTGGGATGGGTTTTACCTTAAAATTTTAATTTTTTTTGTGGGCTGGCCCAGGGCAGCTCACATTTAGATCCGCCCCTGTTGCAAGATCTAAAGAGGGGATCTTTGTCAACCAACGTAAGTATATTCTGGATTTACTCAATGAAACATGAATGTTTGGGTGTAAGGTTGCTGAAACTCCCATTGAACCCAACTTAAAACTTCAACTTGCCGAGGCCAAGAACGTGGTAGAAAGGGAGAAATATCAAAGGTTTGTGGGTAGACTTATCTATCTATCCCATACTTGACCAGACATAGCCTTTGCTATAAGTGTTGTAAGTCAATATATGTACTCACCTGGTTCACAACATTTTGAAGCTACCTACAGAATTCTGCGGTACCTAAAGGGAATCCCTGGGAAAGGTCTGATTTTTAGAAAACATGGACATCTTCTTATAGAGGCTTATACAGATGCAGATTGACCAGGCAGTATAACTGACAGAAGATCTACATCAGGGTACTGCACCTTTGTGGGAGGTAATCTTGTTACTTGGAGGAGTAAGAAATAAAATGTGGTAGCCATTAGCAGTGCTGAAGCCGAATTTTGTGCAGTTGCCCATGGCATTTGTGAGGTCATGTGGATAAAGAGGATTCTATCAGACTTGAGGGTCTCCACTTTCCTACCAGCTAAAGTTTATTGTGATAATAAAGCTGCAATCTCTATTGCTCATAATCCAGTTCTCCATGACAAGACGAAGCATGTAGAGGTGGATAAACACTTTATTAAGGAAAAAATTGATAATGGAGTAATTTGTATGCCCTACATTCCAACAGTTGACCAAGTGGCTGATATTCTTACAAAAGGATTACACAAAACTCAGTTTGAGAAACTTGTGAACAAGTTTGCTATGGAAGATATCTTCAAGCCAGCTTGAGGGGGAGTGTAGAAATAGAAGTATTTTGAATATAAAATATTCTTTGTATATCTTAGAAGCTATGTATATTTTTCTTTCCTTTTTGTTATTTTTCTTTTGTATTATTCTCTTCCTCTATAAAGAGAAAAGGGGAATTTAACGTGTAATCTTAAGACATAGAGAAATATATTTTCTCAGCTTTGTTTAGAATTTCCATATAAAATTGTGCATAAATCGGGATAGCATAATCGAGTGACAGATACTTTGAGTAGGCGTGTGGATTTGATCAAGACCCTTAGTGTTGAGATTGTTGGGTTTGAGTGCTTGAAAGAATTATATGCGACAGACGATGATTTCAAACACGTGTGGGAACAATGCATGTCTCAGCAATCGTCAGGAGATTTCTATGTGCATGATGGGTTTCTCATGAAGGGAAATCAGTTGTGCATCCTTTGCACATCACTTCGAGAGAAAATTATTCGGGATTTGCATGGTGGTGGTTTAGCAAGGCATCTTGGTAGAGATAAGACTATTGAAGCTGTTATGGGAAGGTATTATTGGCCAAGAGCAAGGAGAGATGTTTCTATTATTGTGGCGAGGTGTTATATATGTCAAACAACTAAGGGGTAATCTTCTAATGCCGGTCTCTACATGCCAATGCCATTGCCTGTTCCCAATGCTATTTGGGAAGATTTGTCTATGGACTTTGTGTTAGGTCTACCGCGAACCCAACGAGGTATGGATTCTGTTTTTGTAGTGGTTGACAAGTTTTCCAAGATGACGCACTTTCTTCCATGCAAGAAGATGGCAGATGCAGTAGCTACAACCAAACTATTTTTCAAGGAGATTGTTTGACTACATGGAGTCCCTAAAACTATTACTTTGGATCGTGATACAAGGTTCTTGATTCACTTCTGGATTACCTTGTGGAGAATGTTTGATTTATCTTTGAATTTCAGTAGCACAATACATCACCAGACTGATGGACAGACAGAGGTGGTGAATCATACATTGGGAAATCTAATTCATAGTGTTTGCAAAGACAAGTCAAGACAATGGGATCTAGTCATCGCTCAAGCAGAATTTGCCTACAACAACGCCATGCATAGCTCAACAGAAAGATCACCATTCTCCATCATATACATGAAAGTTCCTAATCATGCATTGGATTTAGTAAAATTGCCAAAGGTACAAGGTTTCAGTGTTGCAGCTAGCGACTTAGCCGAGCACGTTCAAGCAGTTTAGGAAGATGTCAGGCAAAAATTGCACAAGACGAATAAGAAGTACAATGCAGCAACTGACAAACATAGGAAGCATAAGGTATTTACCGTTGAAGATGAAGTCATGATATTCTTGAAGAAGGAACGGGTTCCAGCAAGGAAGCAAAACAAGCTCAAGTCAAAGAAATATGGTCCTTACAAGATTGCAAAGAAGATCAATGATAATGCTTATGTTATGGATTTGCCTAATCATATGGGTATTTCCAAAACATTCAATGTTGCTGATCTTTCTTTGTATTTGCCAGATGTTGAGTTATCATAATTCGAGGACGAATTCTTCTCAAGTGGAGGTGAATGATGCGGACTCTGATCAAGACCCGGCCCAAGCCAAGGTCGAGCCGACCACGCCAAAATAGTAGCACCAAAATAGTATTTTAATACTTCATATGTTTTAGGATTCTACTCGATTTAGGATTCTACTTCATGTTTCTACTTGATTTAGGATTCTATTTCATGTTTGATTAGGATTTATTTCTATTAGGATTCTAGTTGGTTTTTGTTTACAAATATTAGATAGATTTGGATTAGCCAAATACTATAAATATGCCTAGGATGTAGAGTTTGTAATCAAGTTTTTCCTATCAAATTTCAGCAACCTATTTGGGTTTTCTTAGCAAAACAGTCTTGTTTTTGCGTCTTCTTAAAAGCCAAGTTTCGGCCATTGAAGTTTGCTCTTTCAAAGGTTTATTCTGGTGTGTTTTTTCACACGTACGCTACACGTTGCGTCAAGTTCCCAATCTAGATTTACAGCCATAGACAATAATACTCTAATGGAATTCAATTTAGCTATAGGGGAAAAAGTCTCTTCGTAGTCTATTCCATATGTTTGAGTAAAGCCCTGTGCAACCAACCTTGCCTTATACCTGTCAATTTTTCCATCAGCATTATATTTTACTGTAAATATCCACTTGCATCCCACTATTTTCTTGTCTTTAGGTGGTTTTGCAATGTCCCAAGTTTAGTTGTCAACCAAGGCCTTCATTTCCTCTAATATAGCCTCTTTGCACTTATGATTTTCTAAAACCTGCTGTATATTTGTAGGAACTTTTACCTCATCAACTGAAGCAGTGAATGCCCTATGCTTTTGAGATATCTTAGCATAAGTAAGATAGTTTGAGATAGGATGTTTGGTGCAAGACCTCACTCCCTTCCTTATAGCAATAGGCACATCAAGATCATCCTCAATTCTAGTTTCTTCCATGTTAGAACTTGCATTCAGTCATGATGATTGGATTTGAGAAGAAATTTTAGGTCTCCTTGAATAGACTTTAAGGGGCTGATTAGAGGGTTGAGGCGGATTAATGGAATTTTCTGCTTCCTTTGCCCATAATTCTTGAATATGTTTAGTGGCAAATTTAGTAGGAACATTCGGCTCATTAGATGGAGAAGGATTTGTAGAAACAATGGGAGGTAGAACAATAGGAAGTGATAGAGACGTGTCCCAATGCTTCTCTTCTGTAGATATCTCCCCTTGAAGAGAAGTAGGGTAGTAGGGTTGATGTTCAAGGAAGAAAACATCACAAGACACATATAATCGTTTGGCTGTAGGAGAATAACACTTGTATCCTTGTTGTGTCGGGAATAGCCAACAAAAACAAATTTTAGACTTTTTTTTATCTGGTTTACCCCGATGTATAGATGGAATATGAGCAAAAGTAGTGCAACCAAAGATCCTTGGGGTAAGAGAGTTAAGAATGCAGATGTTAGGAAAGATTTTCAGCAAACAACTCAAAGGAGTTTTGAAATTAAGGGTTTTAGAAGGAAGTCTGTTAATTAGGTATGCAACAATTAACATTGCTTCCCCCCAAAAGGAGTTAGGAACATTGCTAAAGAACATAATGGATCTAGCAACTTCAAGGAGATGTCTGTTTTTCCTTTTAGCTATCCTATTTTGTTGTGGGGTGTAAAGGCAAGAGCTTTGATGAAAAATACCATGATCAGAAAGGTATTTTGTGAAATCTGGGCCAAAGTATTCCCTCCCATTATTCGATCTGAGTATATGAATACAGGACTGAAACAGATTTTTTACAAGTTTATGAAATTGAATAAAAATTGCACTGGCTTCAAACTTGTCTTTCATTAGATAAACTCAACACACTCTTGAGTGTTCATAAAAAAAGTAATAAACCAGCTAGTACCAGTTAAGGTTGGAACTCGGGGTGGTTCCCCAATATTACTGTGAATAAGGTGAAATGGTATGGAAGGTTTATAAGTGTGAGGAGGATGAGAATTATGAGATTGTTTGGCAAGAACACATTGTTCAAAATTAAAAGAAACAATGTCTTCATTACCAAATAATCTAGGGTACAAGCGTTTTAGGTAAACAAAACTAGGATGACCTAATCGCTTGTGCTATAACATAATATCACAATGAGACAAAGAAACTAAATTAAAAGATTTGTAAGGAGTGGGATTGGACAGAAAAATAGAGACCATTTGTTCCTTTAACATTGCCAATCAGCTTTCCTGAAATTATGTCCTGAACAAGAAAATTTAACTGCACACTGCATATCTTTAGTCAATTTACTAATTGATATAAGATTGCAATTGATATTCAGGACATGTAAAACAGACGAAAGTGTTGTCTTGGCAGTTTAATATCTCATTTTCTGGCTATACTAGTCAAACTGTCATCTGCTACTGCAACTTGGGCATTATCATTACATTTCTCATATATAGAAAATAGGGAGGAACAACTGGTCATATGATTTGATTCTCCTGAATCTATAATCCACATATTTTCAGAATACCAATGAGACAACAAGGAGAAGTGAGAATTACCTTGTTGAGAAACTGCAGCATTAGAGACTGTATGTTCAGGTTCTTTAGATACCTTGGATTGAGATAATAGATTTTTTCAAAATCTCCATCTGTTTTGCAGTAAATGGAGGAGTATTGCCAGGTTTCTAATATGCCAGAACTGATTCGGTAACATAGGCCAGCTTAGATTGGTCCCTTTGATTCTTTGATTTCCAATTTGTAGGTTTTCCATGCAGTTTTCAGCAAGTCTCCCTGGTGTGATTAAGTTTGTTGCAGTAATCACACCATAGGTTCTTGTCTTTATTCTTCTAATTTTTCTAATGGGATGGACTATTCTGGTGAACTGCCAAAGTAGAGTTTTGAATACCTATATCTGGAGGGGATGAGTTGTTAAGCATCACCTTCTTGCAGCTTTCCTCTCTTCTAATTTCAGCAAAGGCCTCACCAATGGAGGGAAAAGATTTAGAACCTAGGAGTCAGCCATGAACTTCATCCAAGTCCTTGTTGAGTCCATGCAAAAAATCGAACACTCTTTCCTTCTCAAGCATCTTGACGTATTTGGTGCTATCTTCAGAATAGTGCCAGTTTATGTCATAGAATAGATCAATTTCCTGTCATAATGCTGTTAAAACATTGTAATATTTAGTCACTGACAGATTACCTTGTTGAGTAGTCTTGATGATTGAATCTCAAAGCATCGTGAGGTGTTTTCAAGGTTTGAATAGATTTCTTGCACTGCTGTCCAAATATCCTTTGCAGTTTTGTAGAACAAGTCTTTCCTATTTTTGGCTCCATGGAATTTATGAGCCAAGCCATTACAATAGAATTCTCAGCATCCCAGGTTGAGTAGTTAAGTGTTGTTTTAGGAGGCATGGGAATAGAATAGATCCATCAAGATAACCTACTTTTCCTTTACCCTTCATTGCCAACAAGACTAATTGAAGCCATTCCCGGAAATTTGTCCCATTCAATATGTGTTGGGTAATTTGAAGGAATGAAGATCTAGGTTTGAAGGGATGGAAGGCATAGACTGAGATGGAGCATTGGGGATCAAAGAGGTGGCAGAAGGATTGTCAGAGGAGGAGGTATTATCCACCATAAGCACAGGAACCAATAAGTTTAGATGAGATAACTAGAGGGGAAGGAATCGGCCAGTAGGATTGCTGGCTTTGATACCATGAACAAAATAGAAAAAAACAGCTGATTGAAGCAACTTAGGATGAATACTCGATTGGAGAGGAAGAAAATGTTTACTTGATTAAATGGAAAACTGCTTCTTTACATTATTGAACTTACGAATGGATATATATACAATTCTTCCACATCATCTCCTAAAAAAGAGGAAAAATTGAATATCTTTAAAGGATAAAGTTTATCACTAAAGCTGGAATTATCACTTGTAATCAACTGCCTTTTTTTTCATAAGATCCTTATCTCTTTATCAATGTAATCTTTTGTAATCTTTCCTTATCTCCTACCAACCTTATCTCTTAGTCTTATCTGAATTCAAAATTTTGATTTCCCAATTCTTATCTCTTTTTCTTGATATTCCAACAATCAGAGTATCACTGCCATATTATTTTGTGACTTCACCTTTCCCTTCCCAAGCACTCCTAACAAAATTTTTTTGGGTCTGGGTACTTGATTGATAAATCAATGGTTTATCAATCTTATCATCAACTCCAAATGGGTTTAGCACTAGCAGAAGTTCATTCCAGTTTCAATGATTTTGGTGCTTGGAAGCACATTGTTATGATTCTTTAATTGTGGGGTTATAAATTTAGTCATATGGCTTTTCTATGAATTACTTCCAAAGTTTATGCTGCTAATTACTTTTAGTTTCTTAATGTGTTGCTATGTGAACAAAATTTCTTGTTTTGGTTGAGCATGAAACTTGTCATGTTAGACTGATCAATTATGTTTGTTCTTTCCCAGCTTAAGGATATATCTGAGAGGCTACCATCTGGGGCCTATAATGCAGATAACATAAGGGGAATTTGCCAAGCAAATGGGTTGGAGCCAAATGGTGTTCAACAGCCTGATGCAAATGGAGAGCATTGTTCTGATTCAATCAACAGCTCTTGCTTAGTCTCCTCCATGGGAGCAGCATTCCCTGCTACATTAAATGGATTGAGCCCTGGTGAATTTTCTAGGCACTCACTTGCAGATAGTGAAACAAGCACACAGGATGGGAACCAGGGGCATCTGAACTCTAGTAGGAGGGAGGAACATCCAGATGTCAGACTTCCAAATGGTAGTTTAGGAGGTATTGTCTCGGAGGTGGCTCCAAATAGCACAGGGTCTGGACTAATGGGAGATGATAATGCTAGTACGAGATCTAGCAATTTAGCATTGACTGGAAACATCAATCATGTTGAAGCTGAATGGATTGAACAGTATGAGCCTGGTGTATACATCACGCTTGTGGCCCTAAAAGATGGAACTAGAGATCTAAAACGAGTTCGTTTCAGGTATTTTGAATTATCTGCCGACTCTTTATTGATGTCATATAGAAATCTTGTCATCCATTGTTATGTGGCATTGATCATATGAGTTGATATCAAATTCCTGGTAATGAAGTGTCAATCAGGAGATATTAGATAACAGAACTACTACGATACTAATGTGAATGTTGTGAACATGATGAGGTTTCTGTGTTGGATGGCTTATAGTCTATACAACAAACACTTAACTGCCAATCTAGTACAAAGGCTTTTACAATCCTTCTGCTCCAAGTCATGACGTATGTTCTTCAAAGACTTGTAAGAATATTCCATCCTGTATGTCAGACATGGCTTTGTATGTTTCCCTATTGTTTGATTAACTAGTGCTTAAGTTCAGTATGCACATAGAATCAATCGCACAACTACTGATAAATATTGTATTGTATTATTTTTTTCGATAACAACATTAAGTCTTAATTATTATATCTATTCTAGCTCGTCAATTATTTCTATTCATCACCGTATTTTTTATAAGGTTATTATGTCTCATGTCATGCCTAGCAGTTTTTCACTTCTTCTTTAGTCTCTCTCTTTTGCTACAAATTTATTCCATTCCATCAACAATCTTCACAAGTGCACCTGGTGATCCCCTTTTGAAATATGTTTAAACCAATGTTGTCTTGCACATCTTATCTTCAAGAGGTACCTCTATATAACTTCATTATAAATGAAATCTTTTTAATTCTGTCTTTTCTTATATGGCTACACATCTATTGTAACATTCACATTTCAATTATCCTCATGTTTTGCATACGGTGGTACTTGACTACCAAACATTTTGTCTTAAAACAAAGTCACTCTTTTATCTGTTTGACAAAAATTCTCTTTTAATTTTAAAAGATTTTATGATTGCATGAAATGTGGGAATTACTGTATTTTAACTACCTTGTGTTGATTTTCTGAGCTATATTCTCAATATCTCTACTATTTTTTGGACAAAAAATTCAAGATATTTGGATGGATCTTTTCTTGAAATAACTTATCTTCAAATCTCACTATTCAGAATAACTTATCATTTGGAGCTTATATTTTTACTAAACTTGCATTTTGTATATTTGATTTGACTTGCTCAGCTTGAAACCTTTGGACTCTAAAGCATTCTTCCATAACTTGAGTTTAGTATTTACATATTCTTTATTTCATCTACTAAGATAATACTATTCACAAATAACACGCACCAAAAGACCCCTTCATACTTGTCTCTAGCAAGTTTATCCACTGCTACAGAAAAGAGGTAAGACTATAGTGTATATCCTTTGATGTAATCCAATTATAATTTAAAGACTCAATATATTTTCTTTACAAGTCCTCACTCACTTTTCTGCTCTATGATACATGCTTTTGATGTCTTGTAAACAAGTAATTCAGACTCTCTTCTTCTTTAAAACCTTGCACCAGACTTTTCTAGGAACTCTGCCATGTTTTTTTTTTTTTTCCCCCTATGTTAAGTGTAGACACCATTAAATCCTTAAATTTTATCTTTATCTTTAGACTTTTCTATCAGATGCTTTCTTAAGTAGATTGCTTTTGTTGTTGACTTACTAGGTGCTGAACTAAATTAGTTCCTAGAGATCTTGGTTTCTCTTTTTAACCTTTATTCAATCATGCTTTTCCATAGTTTTATAGCATGGCTCATAGCTAACTCCTCTATAATTTCTAGCACTTCGAATATCTTCTTTGTTCTTGTAAATCCTACTTTACAGCATTCTAATAAAGATTATTCCATTTCTGTATGTGTGAATACATTAAAAACTAGCCAAGACAAGAAGAGAAAAGGAGAAAGGCATTACAAATATACGTCTCCATGCAAACAAAAATGAAGGGCATTGCAAATTAAACAAAAATGAATCCACGTGCATTTCTTGTTGATGTGGCCGGTATCCAGCCTGAGTATTTCTTGCCTATAACTGGCATTGGCATTCCTCTTCTTGCTGTATGGATGCACTCTATGTAAGGAGTAAGTTCCTAGTAAAATGTTGCGTGCTTGTCAGGTCGTCCATTGACTGTTTGTGTCTGTATCTTCCGTATAAGCTTCTTGGGTCCCAACACTTTTGATCTGCCATATGTGGTGCCTAACAACCTGACTCTTCATATAAGTTTGCATGCAACACATCCATGGTAGAGGGACTACATTTGTACATTTAGGCCGCACATCTGATCAATTTGCATTTGCAGCCGAAGAAGGTTTGGTGAGCACCAAGCGGAAACGTGGTGGTCAGAGAACCGTGAAAAGGTTTATGAGAAGTACAATGTGAGAGGGTCGTCAGATAAGTCATCCGTCTCTGGCCGTCCCACTCGTCGATCCGGTGGAGGCGTTTCACCATCTTCCCAACTCTAGCGACAGTCTTGAGGGAGAGTTCTCTACTGAACCTCTTATATCTGTCAAATTCTCAAAGGTTCTTTAAATCTTAAGGTTATATAAGAAGTAGACAAAATCTTGAGAAAGTAAACACCCTCCTCCCTCCTCCTCCCCTTTTTTCATTTCATAGTTTATATTCTTTTTTTTCAATTTAATGTTAAGAGGGTATTTGCGCCCCTTTCCACTTTTGATTTTGTGGGGTCGGGTTGAGAATCTGGACTTCACCTATCAATTATATGCATATACACATACATACATACATACATACATACATACATACATATTGTAGTAGTTGTACATAAAACCATCAATTTATCAAAGTCCCAGCAAAGAATGTTAGTTACCCGGGCAATGCCCCCTTTTGGTGGTTGCGGTTGTGGTTGCGTGTTGGAGCAGTCGAGAGGTGGTAATCACAAATTATTAGTCAAAATGACCAGATGTCCGTCTGTCTTTGTATTTGGTTTGTTTCTCCAATCAAAGTCACAAATTAATACGAGACGTTTGGGTATTAATTATTTGGCTGCACAAGTTGTTGGAAGGAAAATTCTTTATTCACCTTATTATTGTATAATATTTCCAGACCCAGAGAGGGTTAATGATCCAAAAGGATTGGCGGGATTTGTGGAGCATAGGGTTTACCCAATCTATGCTGATTTGTATCATTATCCTCCTTTCCATAGTGGTCTCCCCTCGCTGCCTCCCATGCACTTGCACTTGTATTTTAATTGAATAGCTACGCAGGGAGGTACCAATTGCCTCCCCTGCCGCCACCTTTTTTTTTTTTTAACATTGCACTATGACCCGGAGAATTTTCCAATAATTATGTTTTACTTTTAAAACATCATTATTATATATGTTATAACATCATAATAATTTGTTAACAGTTAAGTATTTATATACAATATTATTATTATAGTTCATAATAATATTATAATTAGATAACTATATCTTAATTACATAATAAAATAATAGTAACTTTAAACAATTTATAATAATTTTTACCTTTAATGAACTAGTATAAATTGGTTGATTTTTAAACATTGCACCATCTTATATTGATTTTTAAAATTTTATATTTTATGAATTTTGTAATGATTTTTAAAACTGTTTCACAATACCTTTTGAGTAGTTCTAGAGAATGTGTGTTATGTATTAGAAAATAGGGTGCAGTACCAAAAATTATATGTGGCATTGATATTTGTTGTTAGGAATAGTTGTGTATTTCATACATGTAATACGTCAAGAAAAATAAGATTTTAAAACAATTGTTTTCACTCTCTAAATTTTCCGTCGTTATATTTAAAGATTAGGAATGTAAGAAATTAAGGTACATTGTTTGTAGATTTTTGTTGATTGTTAAATCTTGTCAAATTAAGTTTCCTAATCTCTAACGGTGATCCACACAAAAACAACAATAGATCTCAAACTTGAAACTTATTGCTTAAACACCCTTTTTAGTGTAAAAATCACATTTTTAACCTGATTTATTTAAATATTATTAATTCTCTAATTAATCAATTTATACTTATACATCATGATTGATATAGCAATGTGTCCTAACTGCCCAATTAATTAGAAAGTTAATTAATTTGACTACATCTTTCCATAAATGGTTATCGTTCAATTTAATCATTTCATCATACTATATCTCTATTAAGCATAGAGTATGAAATCAGTATCAATTTTATATTTGTTTAATGATAGTTTGTCTTTGATACCAAAATAATCAACTCAGAAGTGAAATTTGAATCTCCATTCACTTTTTTTTTTTCACCCTAGTCAAAGAATTTTCCAGTTACCAATTCATCAAAAGGCTATGGGATATACTTTCTTATAGCTAAGAGTGATGAATCCTATATTGACCATTCACCTACCTCCATATGTTTTATGTTATAGTACCTTATGTGCAACCCTTAGTTAGGGTAACAAAAAATAGTATCAAAGTATAACAATCCATGTACAAGATATTATTGTAATTTCAAGTTTAAGGATCACTCACACCATTTTATGATAGACATTTCATAGACACACAAGCTATGCTCCAAATGAAATTCTCTTAGCATGTTATCCAATGAACTTGTTCCCTAACATGCATCCACATGTTTATCCAAGTGTCTCCACACTTTAACTTGTGAAAATATTATTAATATTTTTTTTCACAAGAAAAGAGCATAACGTGTGTTAGTCTTTCCATATTATCAATGTCCGGTCTTGATAGTATTACGACTAAGGATCTTTTAGAGTGTTGTATTCTGTTAAGCTCAAGGGTAAGTAAATATGATTTTAATGATAACAAAAATATTTTTATGATATAAACGTATTTTTTATTTATGCAAAATGTAAATTTATTTTGAAGGTAGATTGTCTTTAGACATTTTTTTTATTTTGATTATTTATGTCTCAAAAGTTTATGTTTAAATTTTTTATATCTTGATAAATGTATTTCTTACTCATACATAAAGTAAATTTATTTTGAATTAAAGGAGAATTGTGTTGAAACATGTTTTCTCTTACTCATATAAAAAGTAAATTTATTTTGAATTAAAGAAGAATTATTTTTAGACATGTTTTCTTATTTTAATCATTTATGTCTCAAAAACTTATATTTGAATTTTCAAATCTTGAATTAAAGGAGAATTGTTTTTGGACATATTTTCTCTTACTCATGCAGTAAATTTATTTTGAATTAAATGTGAGACATGTTTTCTTATTATTTGAGAAACCTTAAATATTTTTTGAATTTTAAACTTCATATTATCCTTTTCTTTAATGACTAGTGTGTTTGGAAGATGAATATATATAGGGTAAGTATGGAGGCTCAAAGTGTTGGAAGTGTGTTGGCTGGTGGAATTCTCAACCGTTGGTGATTTGTTTGTAATTGCCTCTAGTTGTAAGTTTGTTATTTTTACTCACTTGTTGTGTGAAGGGATTATTTTACTCACTTGATGTATGAAGGGATTATATTTGCTAGTAGTATGCTAGTGGTTTTTGTTTAGGCAAATGATTATATGTTGGTTTTAGCTCCAATTAAAAGGTAGTGTTGGTTCTCCCTAGTGAAACCTCAAGTTAAGTTTTGAAAGACTCAAGTTAAGTCTTGAGAGGCTCAAGTTAAGTCTTGAGAGGCTCAACCTAAGTCTTGAGAGAGATGATTAAACTCTTTAGAGCCGAACCTCTATAAATTTTTCTTGTTCTTTGTGGTTGTGTGATTTTATTGTTATTAATCATACTGTAATCACTATATATTAAAATTACAAATTTAAAAATTTTTAAAAGAGTTAAAAATTATTAATTAATTTCTTTAAAAACCCAATTCACCCCATCTTGAATATTTTTCTGGGAAACACATTCTATAATAGAAAACTTACTATCATAAACACTTTTGATTTCTTATGTATTAACACGCGTCAAACACCGAAGATAATTCTCCACTACCTAAGCTCTATTTCACCAAGATAATGCCTTGGGATTTCGAGATTAATGGAGTTCATCCTGATGTTGGAAGGAGGCATTCGAATGTGGGGTAATAGTTGAAAAAATGAAAATTCTGGATAAATTTGACACATTCTCGAATTTTGGTCATAACTCTTTCGTCCAGGCTCTGATTAAGGTGATTCAAGATGCTATGGAAATATAAAAGAAAAATATACAACTTTTATATTTTAAGTTTTTTGAGATTCGGGTTGCATCAAGGTCAAAATCGGGTTATAAGGTGGAAACTGCAATGTTGAGACATGGCCGTCCGGATGCAAAAGCTCATATCCGAATATCACCAATTCATATCCAGATGCTACAGTCTCATATCCGGATGTTACTCACAAAAACTCAAAGAGACATTCAGATATGTCTCTAACCATCTGGATATCACTTACATAACTCAAAGAAATCATCTGAATAAGCCTCTAATCATCTGGATAACCTTTTGAATCTACACTATCTATCCGAATGGATCATTGAAGCATTCGGATAGCACTCACAACCTTAAAAAAACTCATCCCAATCAACTCCCTCTCATCCGAATGCAAAGTAACCCATTCGAATGGCTCACTCTACTATCTGAATACATGATTGATGACTCTAATTCAAACACAACTTTTATAACATTCGGATACTCCAACTTATATCTTACAATTAATTAATAAGAGCCCAAAACAACATATATACACATATGCCACACCTTGACACTCAAATACTTAGGAAATAATCACCAAAAATAATATGCTATACATTAAGGTTAACCAATTCAATCCTCAAAGCGTTAAACAGTAATGAATAATTAAATTCGAGTCATTACAAAAAGTGTTGAGAAGTGATTAACCAAATTTATCAAATAAGAGAAAGTTAGCAAAATTATAAAGAAAATCAAACAAAGGTAAATTACTCTCAAATCTCCTATAATTTGGGTTAATTGCACTAGAGGTCCATATGGTTTATTTTTACTTAAAAATTAAGAATTAATTAAATTATATTAAAATAATTTTTACCAAAATTAAAAATAAAAAATAAAAAATCTCCTTGTCATCAATGATAGATGTGACCAAAACCCATAGCTAGTGACAAATTCTAGCCATTTGAAGGTTTTTATTGTCACTTGCCGAAGCTTTATTTTGCCACCATCACCCCAACCAACTTCTTTTTTCTTTAACCTTAAACCCTAACCCTAGTCACCCAATCTCCCAACCACAACCATGACACTCTTTGCGAAACTCCCAAGTTAGGTTAAGGTATGATAGAGAAAGGTGGAGAGAGATAATGAGAGAGATTTGTGCAAAAGTGGGAAGTCGAATGATGGTTGAAGTTCACGAGGACAAAGGTACAAAGAGAAATAGAGAAATAGAAAGGGTTAGTGAGTAAGAAGGATCGCAAGTTGGAGAACCAATCAAAAGGTCATTACAACAAGGTTTTTATAGAGAGAAAAAAATCAAGACGAGTGAGTTATAGTGGCAAAAAAGTTGGATCACAATTATATAAAAAATTGGTGGTGGTCGCAAGTGTAAGATGGCAGCAAAGAGGCACAGTCTAGAGAAAATTTCCAAAAAAAAAAAAAAAAAGAGATTGAATGAGAATGAGGAAAATGTTGGATATGAGCCCTTAAAAACCAGTTCTTAGTGACACAAAGGGACTCGATCTTGTAATTCTTTAATTATCAATAAAATGGTAAGTTTATGTTTTAATTTAAATTACAATATGGTTTAAATTAAAACATATATCTATTAGTATAATAAAGAGTGGATACCATCCTTAAAACTTAAGGATATGAGTAACAATTAATGCACAGTTCATTATGCTATAAACATATTCCTAACTGTATAGTTCCTAATGTGGATAATAACAAGTCGTAAAGAATATCACATCGTCTTCCTCCTTGTTTAGTATGGCATGCTGAAGATAAAGGTTTTCAAGTCTCATGTCATTCTATATGAGATATGAAAGGAAGATGAGTGGGTGCTTGTAACGACCCCACTCCCGAAGTCCCAAGACCAAGGAAATTGAGAGGGAGCGTTAAAAAGAATTGGTACAAAATAAAATTCAATTAAGAACACTCACTCCATTCCCAAAATAACGAAGAGTATAACCATTTTTCCAATCAGACAAGATAAACATCAATCTTTACAACTCTCTAAGCTTTCTTATATGACAGCGGAAGCCATAAGCCTTTACTTACAATATCATTCATATAGCACATACATTAGGGCTCAACTGCCCAAATCTCTTGATAGAATTACAACAAACATAAACTACATTCATTTGCACCCAAACTATAATATCCCGCATCGAGCGATAAGAAGAACCGGAACAACTTACCCTAATGGGCCTACGCGAACTTCCCAGGGGGTCACCCATCCTTGAACTTTCCCAACTCAAGCACACTTAACGTCGGAGTTCTTTGTCTACATTCAGCCCCAAAGGTATCCAACTGGTGTTGTTTCATTCATTACTTATCCTCGATATATACTACATTTCTTTAGGCTCTCGGGGTATTACACAAACCAACCCCAAGACCTTTTAGTCATGAGAGCTCTGTACACATCTAACCTAAAATGGTCATGCTCTACTAGAATCACCCTCCACCTTGGCCTTGCCTTACATGGAATGGTGTAAAATAAGAATGAACCACAAGGCCCAACAAGCATAATATGAAACAACAAGGCATGAGAGTATATATTCCAGCGTTAGGTAGACTCATGAAACACCAACCCAACAATGACATGGAGCAATAGGAACCATTAAAAGATAGGAATACACAATAACATGAGTCCACAATAAATGTAAATCACAATGGCATAAGTCAATAATGAATGGAGACACCGTAGCTTGAGTCACAAATGGATAGACCCGTCAACGAAGGGCAATGCAACACAATGCCATTAACATCATCACATGCACCCATGTTATGAACCATCTTCATATGCTCAATGAATGAGATTTGTAATTCTTTGAAACCACATAAACTCATACCTGTACACATATCAAACGACTATTGGAGCCCTTTAGCTCAACCCAAGGCATATGCTTATATATAGTATACGATCTTTGGGGTCCATTAGCTCAACCCAAGGTCTTACCATATCATACGCCATGAGGTCTTTGGGGCCCATTAGCTCAACCCAATGTCTATGCCTACATGTCGCATATGCCCATTGAGGCCCATTAGCTCAACCCAAAGGCTTGATACACAAATAACATACAAAACGTAATATATGAAAACATGCATATAAAATGCTTTTCAATCACAAGCCTCCACATGGCTTAACAATAAATATTTTTCATGCCCATGCATGCACATTTATCCTCCAAAAATATTACCAAAGAAATGGAATTCAGAGGGAACCATTCAAGAAGCAACTTGATTTTAAGGTAATGGAAAGTCGACTTCCGGCTATGGAAAGTTAACTTCTCCAAAGATTTAGTCGACCCAAATGAGAGTTACATATGAGGAGTCGACTTGGTTAAGAGCTAACTTCTAGATAGTTGACTTATGCTCATGGAAAGTTGACTCTTAACCTCAAAAGTCAACTCCCTACGCACTAAAGTCGACTCTTGAACAACGAAAGTTGACTCTTCAAAGACAGAACCGTGAGAAATGAAAATAGAACCAAGACAAACACAAACAAGATCACCAAATCTTTCATTGCTATTGATCCTAGCCAAGAAAAACACCATTCCTTAGAAATTATAGGGTGGCACAAACCCTATGTGATGTTCCAAAGGCTCCAACAAGATCAACCAAGAATCATGGGAAATTTACAAACATTTCTACATAGACATCATTTTTAAGAACTTTCTTCTAAAATAGAAAGCTTTTCATAAATAAAACAACAAGATCTCAAGATTTAAGGATTTATAATTAGGAGAGGAGTTAGAACTTGCCTTGTAATATCCCAAAATTTGGAGACAAGTAAAAATAATTAATTTGGGTGTTTGAGGATATTTTAGAATATTTGGAGATTTTTTAGGAAATACTTATCTGTGATATTTTGAGGAAATATGAAATTAAGGTTAATAAATTAAATTATTTGGGGATATTTATGAAATTAATGAAAGAATAAAATAAATTAATTTAGTAAATTAATTTGGAAGTTTTAGGGTGTAAGTGAAATAAACGGAAATTGGAATTTGGGGTGTGTGTGTGTATATTGGAAGTGTTGGGGGTGTTAGTATAATTTTGGAAAAGAGGAAGGGGGTTTCTTTAAAATTAATGAGCAACGTATAATAGATGAAGGAAACGGCCAGCCCAGTGGTCGCATGCGCGCGGGTGCAGGCGTGAGGCGCGGGATTGAGCCAAGGGACAGGCGTGCGCTGGGGGAAGAAATAATTTATTTTGGTAGTAGAGGGCGCCCAAAACGGCGCCGTTTTGATAAGGCGGTGGGGGCGGCGTGGCAGCTGCAGGCTGCGACACGTGGCGGCCTCTGGGCCACCCATTTCGCCTTGTGCTCAAAGCAGCATTCTGATGTTCTTTTAAAGGCCAATTTTGAAGGAAAATAGAGAGGAAATTGAGGGGAGAAAATGAAGAAGAAGCAATGCGTGCACAGTGAAGAAAAGTTAGGAAATTAAGTGATTTTTTGAGGCTATTCGGTGTTTAAAATATTATGGTAAGTGGTTTAGATTACTAGAAGTGTTATATATTTAAATTATGGATTTTTCACGGTTAGATTTTATTAATTTAAGTCATGGTTCTTCTAGTCGCAGCAAAACATTTTACTTCGCAACGGGAGCGTAGAAAAGTCAAGAATCAATCTCTTTCAGGCAAGCTCCTAACCCTATCCTCGCATTATTTATTTCTCGTGAAAGTATTCGAGGTTTCTTGTATTTTAAACTCTCCCTCACCTTGACTCGGTTCCACACTTTAATAATAATACTCCGCGTGGCAACCACCATATGATTTATATGTTATTAATGAGGTTGTTGTTGATGAAAAAAGTTAAGCAAAGATATATTGGTATCTTTCATTTCGACCGTTATGGAGCTTTGTATCGCTCCATTTTCCTTGGGAATGATGCTGAACCCGATGGGTTAGGTTCTTAGAAGAGTCAATATGATTTATGGGGTTATGTTAAAGAGTTTAATTAGACAAATAGGTGGTTCATTTCCATGTTTATAAGGGATGAGAATGAGAACGGTATTGTGATGTTCATGAGATTATGTACATGAAGAGTTATGGAGAAATGTTGTGTAATGCTAAGTTTAGAGGATATAAAGTTAATAGTGTCAGTAAGTGTGTCTGAGGGTATGGGTACAAAGCCACTAACTGTCGACCGTGGGTCGTGGCAGTTGATAGCTGGATGTATGGGCGCCAGTCATTGATTGTTACGATAAGCGCTAGATGGCCAGAAGAGTTGGTACTCCAGATTCCCGCCTTGGTTTGTGCATATCATGATATGGGTGCTACATAGGGCTTAGGTTGCATTCACTGTTGGGACATGCTTTGTGTGTGATGGGATGTGTGAGCATTTGCATGACTCGATCGGTCCAAGAGCCAACTTGGGTTCCTTAGGTGAGCTGGTGCATTTAGAGCATATTGCATGTGTGTATTCTTATGTGAGCGTAGCATAGCCTAATGCTTGGTTTATGAGGGCCTTGTTATCACGTTTATGCTACAAAAGCCGTTGCATTTCTTATTTGTTGCACTACATGGTGAGAATGTGCGTTTTAGGTGATAAGTATGGGTGGTAGGCGTGGTCACGGTAAAACCTTGGGGTAAGACCCACGGCGGCGTGATCCACGACGTGGCCACGGTGAGACCCATGGCAGCGTGGTCCACGATAAGACCTTGGGGTGAGACCCACGGCAATAATAAGACCCTGGGGTGAGACCCACGGCAACATAAAGACCTTGGGATGAGACCCACGACAACAGATTATGTTGTGAGCGACAAGAATGGACATGTAAGGGAAATAGTATGGAGGTAGCTTATAAAAGACTGCTAACAGGTTTGTGTGTTGGACTTGAGTGTCGGTGTGTGTTTTATGTGGGCCCCAAGGACCGTTTATGTGAAATTTATTAGAGGAGAAAGGTTGTGTTAGGTAGCAGACAGCTAACGTAAAACTTAGTCGGATCCAAAACATGAACTTTAGACAAATTATGAAAAATCGTTTGGGCGTGGGCATAACCCTTCATAGCGACATGCTACACTGCCCCCCGTGTAGTGACAAGTGAGCTAGGGCCGCTACATCGGCGCCCGGATGTAGTGATAAATGAGCAAGAGTTCCCGCATTTGCTTGGACGGATGTGGGGTAAAGAAACTAGTCCAAAATCAAAATCAAAACCAAAATCAAAATCAAAACCAAAACCAAAATCAAAATCAAAAACAAAATCAAATTCAAAGTCAAGGCCAAAAACAAAATCAAATCCAAAGTCAAGGCCAAAAACAAAATCATAGATTAAGAATTGGGTCATGGAACATAGGAACATTAACAGGCAAAGCTATGGAAGTGGTGGATGTGATGATTAGGAGAAAAATTAATATTATGTGCCTTCAAGAGACGAGATGGGTAGGGAAAAAAGCAAAAACTTTATCAAAAGCTGAATATAAAATATGGTACACAGGAACTGATCGAGCGAAAAATGGAGTGGGGATTATTATGGATAAAAGCTTAATAGATGAGGTAGTGGATGTAAAGAGAATAGGGGATAGGATTATTATGGTGAAGATTAGCCTAGGAAGAATGACTATGAATATCTTTAGTACATATGCACCACAAGCGGGGTTAGGTGATGAGATAAAAGCAAAATTCTGGGAGGACCTAGAGGGACTCATACAAATGATACCAAGAGGAGAGAAAGTGATTATAGGAGGTGACTTAAATGAGCACGTGGGTAGAGACGGAAACGGATATAGAGAGGTACACGGAGGGTATGGATTTGGGGAAATTAATAATGAGGGTAAATCTATCCTAGATTTTGCTATGGCATATGGGATCATTATAACCAATACTAGGTTCAAAAAACGGGACGAACACTTAATCACATATAAAAATATCACCTCAAGCACCCAAATAGATTACCTCCTCATGAGACAAGAGGATCGGTTAAGTTGTAGGAATTGTAAGGTGATACCAGGAGAGTGTTTGACTACTCAACATAGACTTCTAATACTTGATGTCCAAGTAAGAAATTGGAAGAGAAAAAATCACATAAAACAAAATCCAAGAATCAGGTGGTGGAATTTAAAATCGGAGAAACAACTAATCTTCAAAGAAAAATTAAGGGGTAGAAGGGAATGGAATGGAGAAAGACAGACAAACCAAATGTGGAAAGAAATGGCTAATGCTCTGAGAAGCACGGCAAAAGTAGTCTTTGGAGAGACAAATGGTAGAGCCTCTAACCTTAAGGAGTCTTGGTGGTGGAATGAAGAGGTACAATTGAAAATTAAAAATAAGAAAACTTGTTATAAGGCGGTATATCAATGCAACAATGAAGAAAATAAAAAAAAATATAAAGAAGCAAAAAAGGCAGCAAAAAGAGCTGTTAGTGAAGCAAGGTCAAAAGCATATGAGAATCTATATAAACGACTTGATACAAAAGATGGAGAAATGGATATGTATAAATTAGCTAAAACAAGAGAAAGAAAAACACGGGATTTAAATCAAGTGAAATGCATAAAAGATGACAATCAAAATGTTTTAGTAAATGAGAGAGCGATTAAGGAGAGATGGAAGGAGTATTTCACAAAATTATTCAATGATGGTGGTGACACAAGAGTTAGGTTGGGACATCTTAGTAACTCTGAAGGGAATGTGAGCTACATATTCTATCGACGCATAAGTTCAAATGAAATAAGACAAGCATTAAAAAAGATGAAAAATCACAAGGCAGTGGGACCAGATAATATACCAATAGAAGCATGGAAATGCATGGGAGAAGAGGGAATCTCCTGGCTAACGCAACTATTTAACGTCATCCTTAAATAAAAAAAAGATGCCAGATGAGTAGAGGAAGAGTACTTTGGTTCCTATATACAAGAACAAATGAGATGTTCAAAACTGTGAAAATTATAGAGGAATTAAGTTAATGAGTCATACCATGAAACTCTGGGAGAGAGTAATAGAGCAGAGGCTCAGAAAGGAAACAAAGGTGTTAGAAAATCAGTTTGGTTTCATGCCTGATAGGTCAACAATGGAAGCTATATATTTACTGAGGCGTCTAATGAAAATGTATCGAGATCATCAGAAGGACCTACATATGGTGTTTATAGATCTAGAAAAGGCCTATGATAGGGTCCCTAGAGAAGTATTATGGAGGGTTTTAGAGAAGAAAGAAGTCAAAATAGCCTATATACAAGCCCTTAAGGACATGTATCATGGTGTAGAGACAAGGGTCAGAACATGCGGAGGGGATATTGAACCATTTACAACTACAATAGGACTGCATCAAGGTTCTGCACTAAGTCCATACTTATTTGCCCTAGTAATGGATGAACTCACTAAAGATATTCAGACAGATGTGCCATGGTGTATGCTATTTGCAGACGACATAGTGTCGGTGGATGAAACAAAAGAAGGAGTGAACACTAAGCTTGAGTTGTGGAGAAACAATTTAGAATCTAAGGGATTTAAATTAAGTAGAAAGAAAACAGAATATATGGAATGCAAATTTAGTAAAAATGCAAGAGTGGATGATGTTATAATAAAATTAGAAGACCAAATCTTACAAAGAAAAGACTATTTTCGATATTTGCGATCAGTGATTCAAAAAGATGGAGAAATCCACGAGGATGTCGCACATAGAATTAAGGCAGGTTGGCTAAAATGGAGAAATGCATCGGGGGTGTTATGTGATGGTAAAATCCCATTAAAATTGAAAGAAAAATTTTATAGGACAGCTATAAGACCAGTCTTGCTGTATGGCTCAGAATGTTGGACAGTCAAATACCAGCATGAGCAAAAGACGAGTGTAGTGGAGATGGGGATTTTAAGATGGATGTGCGGACATACAAGAAAGGATAAAATTAGAAATGAAGTTATTCGTAATAAGGTAGGAGTAGTGCCAATCGAGGAGAAGATGAGAAAGACTAGACTAAGATGGTTTGGTCATGTGAGAAGGAGACTAAGAGACGCTCCTGTGAGGAGAGTTGATGAAATGGAACAATTAGTCACAAAAAGAGGTAGAGGTAGACCCAAGAAGACTTTGGGAGAGACATTCAAATTTGATATGAAATATATGGATCTAAATGAGGATATGACAAAAGACAGAAATACATGGAAGTCTAGAATTCATGTAGCCGACCCCACATAATAGGATAAAGGCTGGATATGTTGTTGTTGTATCTAGTAGTAAGGCAGGTATTGGGTATGGCATGACATGACGTTGCATTGGCATGCATTATATGGGGTGTCTTGGGAAGAGTCCAATCTTAAACTTATAGCCTTTCTTTCTAGAGCTTGCTGAGTCTCGCGACTCACGTTTGCTTTCCATCATTCCAGGTAAGAGAAACGTCTGTGATAACAGGTACGTTCAGCGGAGATTGGGTCCAGACCGTCGTGTCATGGTAGCAAGTGCAAAACTCTCCCGAGACTAGGTCATGGGTGTCATTGTGCCGATATTAAGATTAATGTTTTATATTTTTGAGATGAATGTGTATTATGTAAGTTCAGGTGGGCCCAAGTGGTGGAATGGTTATGTAAAGAGGATTAAGAGATGTTATAATAAAAGAAAGATTATAATTTTAATAAGGGTTGTGTGGGAGGAGTAGTTGTGTTATTGTTCGATATCATTTTAGTAATGACCCTCTCACGGATCCTCTATGCGCGCGGAGGCTCTGGGAGACGGGCTGTTACATGCCTTATCTTGTTTTTCCTTTGATTCTTGCTTGAAGAAAATGGCCACAAAGATGATATCCTCCAACCACCACCAGAACAAGGAGAAAATCTAGCAAATGAAGAAGATGGTGAAGAACAACAACCAACCTTCACAAAACCCCCTCTTGGAGCTCTTATAATCAAGGAAGCAGAGAAGAAGAAGGAAGAAGAATATGAGAGCTTCCACAACCAACTCAAGAAAAATCTCCAATTTTGCCTTCTTTTTACCCTTTAACCCTATATATATATATCACATATATTTATTAACTCAATTTCCTTATTTCTCATAATTGCAAGGCTTTAGCTCACATGCCATATAAATAGACACACCTTGAATACGGTAGCCCCCTTTTCATTTATCCCAATTTTGACTTTCCAAGCCACTCAAATTCTTCTTACTTGATTTTTTCCACATGCCACCTCATTTGCTTATTCTTCCCTCTTACTTTGACTTCCCAACATACACACAATTCTTCATTTGCCTTAATTTTCACCTTTGACTTTGAATTTCCAACATCAAATTTAGCTTATTTCACTTTGGCTATTCAAACATTTCACGTAACCTTTCTTCCCAACAAAATACATGTTACCTTTAACCCCCACTTGGCCCACGAATAACTAATAAGTCACAATTAAATCAACATAGAACTAATTAACCTATCCATTTTCGTTTATTCTTTTCCCAAAATGCCAGGTCGTTACAATGCTCGTTATATGAATGAGTTCATTAAACAAGACTATTAATATCGAATCACATGGATCCTTACTGACAGGTCAATGATTCAATGTTAGCTGTGCATGAGCAACTAGTCTTTAGAAATAATTGTTCTAATTATATAATTGTTCTAATTAAGAACACTTATACATATCTATGTGCTTAATTTAGTGGTGCATGAGGTATGTGTACATCAGATATGGAATCTATCACCCCGGGGTATGCGATGAGGACATCTTATGTGATCGAATAATCTCTTGACGATAAATTCTTGGTCGAGGTATTATGACAATGGAAAGTATTCCATAAATTGTGTCATATTAGTCAAAAAAAAAAAAAATTTGGATTTGATCATATGATAAGATTGAGAGATTTGACCTTCTATCCATGATCTCATATCTTGTTGGGATATAGTATGATAGAAGAACATTATTGCATAGAGTTGTAGTAAAAAGGTTCACTATACCCACTTTACATTAAATTGGCTAATCATGACATACTGTTAGATATCACTCACGACTTACGAGAATTAATATGAGATTATTTTTATTGTAAATTTAATTATGAATCTAGAAAGTTCTACCCAAAAGAAATCATTTTACAAGAGGAGAAGGTTAAATTTGGAGCATTTATTTAAAAAAAATGAAATAAGAATAATAAAGTAATTTTTTTATAAATAAAATTACTAAAATTATTCAAAGTTGGATTAGTATTTAATGCTAGCATATTAAATCCTAAACCAAACGTGCCCTAAGATTTTATGTGAGTTTCTTATAAATAGGAACATACCACATAACCCTAGACATAATAATCTAATAGAAAACTTTTGAAAAAGTTTTACCACTCTTCTTTCTTCTTAAATCTCTCTTGGATCAATGTGATTTCGTGTGGATGGACTTGTCATCCTACACTTGAAGATACGGGGGGTGAACATACTTTACAATCGGATTGCAACAAAAAGGTATTTATCCATTTTCTTCCTCATTTATTAAATTATTAAATCAGAAAAATGTGATATCTAAAATTATTTTTTTCGCTATGTATGATCTGATCTAATCCAATAGAAGAAGGGGAATTTTTGGTGAAAAATCAAAAGAAAATAATTAATGGAGGTTTGAGAAAGAGATAATGACGTAAATATGAGTAAGGGTGAGCAAAAATTCAAATTAACTGAAATAATTAAATTGAATTGACTGAAATTATCCTTTCAATTTGGTTAGGTTTGTATTTTGATTCGATTTAATTTTTTCTTTGAATCTTTTGATTAACTTGATTTAGTTCAGTTCTATTAATTGTGATAAAATAACTGAACTAATCGAACTGACTGAAGTAATCAAAATGCTATTATTTTGAACATTTTTATACATAAGCAAACCCTAATTATAAATCTGGAAAGAAGTGCTGACGCTTAACACCCTCTCCCACTTTTTGTCCTTTGCAAGATCTATCTTTTTTCGTCTTTATTGTCTTCACTTCGTCATCTTATGTCTTCACTTAGTTGACTCAGATCTCGTCATCCTGATCATCACTCTGTTGTGTCTTCATTGACTTAGATTGTTTGTCTTCAGCCCTCTTCTCTATCCGTTTCTTTACCTTTGCTTCCTTATGCAAAGTAGGCACAAACGCTCATTTTCTCCTTTGTAACTTATCTCTCTTCTCTTCTTTGTCTCTATGAAAAAACAAAATATTGAAGTAACCTACATTTTGCCTTTAATGGAGGTTCATTTAGCATCTTTATTAAAATTTTAATTTTTTTTAATTAATCGATTGAATTGATTTTTTTTTGATTTATTTAGTTGATAAAAAACTTTTATCTGTTTGATTTAATTCTCATATGAATTTTGATTTATTCAATTTTTTAAATTCACTTGGTTCGATACCCACCCTTAGATAGGAGATCAATAAGAATGGCAAAGAAGAGTTGAGATAGGTGGGAATTCTTCTAAAATGATAGAATTTTTTTTTTATTTTTGATTAAATTTAATTTAATATAATTTTATTTAACTTAATCAATTTAATTTAACTTAGAGAATTTATCATAAAAAATATTTTTTTAAAATAATCGTTCTTGCGCGGCTCCTGATGTTTGTGTTCTTAATAAATCGCAAGTTAAGTCTTTGACCCTTACGTAAAGTGAAAATCAAACCCATAATTCACTAAATTGATATTGGCATATTACTTATTTGATCCAGCATTCTATATTGAAGGTAAAAAAAAGAAATGCCCTTTTGTCTTTTTGCTAAATCGTGTGCCCTTGGTTCCAACACGTCTCCACTCTCCAGCCTTCTGTCTTCCTCTGCCGCGGTCACTGCACAGCTGAAGCTGAACACACGCTGATCCGAACACAAGAACATCCCAAAATTCCTGCAATGGAATCTCGAATCTCCACAGGTCTAGCCCTCCTCTCTCCCCATCAACCTGCAGACGATTTCAACACTCTATTCAATCACCTCAACACCGCTCTCATCTCCCCCTCAAGAAGCCGTAACCAAGCCATTCCCAGAACCCAAAAAATTGATGCAAACCCCCAAAATCCCCTTCCCACTCTCAGATTCTCCTCAACCACCGTCTCTTTGGAGTCACAAATCCGAAACCCACAAAAACCCACTTCCCGGAGCTGGCTCAAACCCGCCGGGAGAGGCTCCCCCGGCGTCCGCTCTCTGTTCAAGAACCTGTCCGTCTTCGAGCGCGCGCTCATCGGCGCCGGCGCCGGCGGAATTGCCGGCGCCTTCACTTACGTCTGCCTTCTCCCGCTCGACAATGTCAAGACCAAGCTCCAAACCAAAGGGGCTTCCGAGATTTACAACGGCGCGTGGGATGTCATCGTGAAGACTCTCAAAACCAGAGGAATTCTAGGGTTCTATAGCGGCGTCTCGGCTGTGATTGTCGGCTCCACGGCTTCTTCCGCGGTGTATTTCGGGACTTGTGAATTTGGAAAATCGATTCTGTCGAAATTGCCCCAGTACCCATCTGTGTTAATCCCTCCGACCGCCGGCGCAATGGGAAACATAGTTTCCTCCGCGATAATGGTGCCGAAGGAATTGATCACTCAGAGAATGCAGGCTGGCGCAAAGGGAAGGTCTTGGGAGGTTTTGCTGAGAATTATAGAGAAAGATGGGATTTTGGGATTGTACGCAGGTTACTCGGCTACTCTGTTGAGGAATTTACCTGCTGGGGTTTTGAGTTATTCCTCGTTTGAGTACTTGAAAGCTGCGGTTTTGGAGAGCACTAAACAGGCTCATTTGGAGCCAATTCAGAGCGTTTGTTGCGGCGCATTGGCGGGCGCGATATCGGCCTCATTAACGACGCCATTGGATGTTGTCAAGACGAGGTTGATGACGCAGGCTCATGGGGAGGCCATGAATAAGGTTGCTGCTGCTCTGCACACGGGGGTTTCGGCTACTGTGAAGCAGATTTTGAGGGAAGAGGGGTGGGTGGGACTGACTCGCGGAATGGGGCCGCGAGTTCTTTATAGTGCCTGCTTTTCTGCGATTGGATACTTCGCGTTTGAGACGGCGAGGCTGACGATTATGAATCAGTATCTTAAGCACAAGGAGTCTGGTGAGTTATCTTCTTTCTTGACTTGATTTGGTGGGTGTCATTTGGGTTTTCGTACCATTTGTTTTAATATCATGGCAATGTAAGGGTTATGAGAAGGGTTTGGTTTCAAACACTCATCTTGAGTCAGTTCATTGGTGGTCTCCCTGCTTGTATCAATGCACCAAAAGTATATGCATTGTGAGATTTGACAGTCGTCATGGAGGCAGAATAGCAGCATCACATTGGGCTAATTTGAGTTTGCACAATCTTTGTTAGCTAATGTACGCTATACCCCATGATTCTAGTGCAAAGATGCATCATCTATCTTGAACTATATCAAATGGAGTGGATTGGCAATTGAAGTCTCTAATGTGGGGTGGGATTGTGAAATCATTTTTTTGCTTACTTGGCCTGTTATATAATCTGGAACTGATATTTTAATGCAAAGAAGCTGGAATAAGAGATGCGTTCTTGTATTCAAATTATAGTTATGACCTTGTTGCAGTCTACACGTGGTGTTAAACAGGAATTAAGGATTGTAAGCTTCACTCATCTGGATTCTTTGTTGATCAGCCATGTGAATTCCTTAATAGTTACAAGTTATTCTCTCTTTCACTAATCAATTCCCACAGCTTTAGGACATGGCTTCTAAGTTCATGAGTTCACCCACTTCTAGGAAAATCTAATAATCATATGTCAAATGACCTACCTGCGTGAATTGTTTCCTAGGGAAGATACTCTAAAAAGGTGGTTATTTTTTAACTTATTTTTTCAATTTCACATCCCTGGTTGTATTACACCCCTTAGATATCCTGTCGCTCTCCCCCTACCTGCTTGAATTGTGTCCTAGGGTATTGATTCTAGATGGATGGTTACTTTTCATTTATTTTTTCAATTCCACATCCCTGGCCTCATAACCCCTTAATTTGTCTTGCTTGGACACTTATCGTGTGCAGATCTTATCATAAGCTCTCACACACAATTAAATACATTGTTTATAAGCTTCCTAGGGTATTGATGAACGGGGTTCTCACTGGATCTGTACATGTGAGTATAACACCTACATAGAAAAAGTACACTTAACGGAATGGTTGTGCGGTATAAGGGAGCATATGTGTATAAGTATGGTTTCAAGGATCATTGAATTAATTGAATTTTACACTTGATGTCAACCATCTATAAGTTTTGCAGACAGAACTTTCTGTCAGTCAGTACATCTAAGGTCAAAGTTAACAGTGTCAAGTTTTGTGGAACTTAAATTAAGACAAGTCATGTTTAAGCACTTCTGCAAGACCATTTATTTAACCACGTAAGGTCGTAATTATTTTGTTCTTTAGCAAAGCTCTTAAGTTCTTACTCAAGCACTTTTTTTCTATATTTTAAGTTAAAGATCATGATTAACTAAATTTGGAACTCTACAAACAAATTTCAAGAAATAAATGTGTTCCAGAAAATAAATGGTAGCCTCTTAAGCTCTAACAGTAGGCATCCTTAAGGAATGATGTACCAGATGTATTGGTGAGTCATATGCTGGCAAGTGGTAACATTATAGAAGTTCTCTCTCTCCCTTTTATTAATGAGTGGTAGTAGTTTCTTTCCATGTAATTTATATTCATATATAGAGGGAGGGAGATACTGGGGCCGTGTAGTTTGAACCCTATAATAAGCTGGAAGAGATGTTGTATATATACAGAACCTTTTTCTAAACATTTTATTCTGATTTTAAGTCTGTGCATTTGATGGAATTAGATGTGGTACTTCTATGAAGTTGATTTCCCTCTTGGTTGTTTCACTTTTTTCTTCATGATGACATGATGAGTTCGTTCTTTGCTGGGAAAAATGAGCTTCTCCTATTAGGAGGAATAATACCTCATTCTTAACCACAAATGACTTTGTAACAAAATGGTTTGTTTGTGGACTAAATATAATGCAACTTGACTATGCTGTCGCTGCTTAGCGTGCTGACTGTATTAGACTCGAGCAGTTTACGACTTCAAATTTACTTGTATGCACATGTGAAGGGGAGTGCAGAAAGATCATGCCTGTTTTTTCTGGCTTCTGTCCCAATGTTTCTTCTTTCTTTACTATCTTTCACGAACTGAACTAGAGTGGTGTATGCTAAAGATGCCCGTGAATCCTTACAGTCTTTTGCTTTAGACATTCTCCTCCCCGCCTTTTATGACATGTGAATTGATAGTCGATTTGACTGTTCTTTCGTGAAGAAAGACGAGGAAAAGTACGTTATTGAGTACTTACTAGCCCCTTCTCACTCTTTTTTTTGGACAGAGGCTGGCTAAATTTTTCTGGAGGAAACTGAAGCACATGCAAATGGGAAGGGGTCCATATGGTGGCTCATGGCTGTCCTGCATTGTGGTTCTCATTCATACTCCTCGTGCAGCTTGATTCAACCAAGGACTACACGTAAACAGTAGCTTTTGACACATTTCAGCCCCTTGTGACATCTTCTAAAATTTGATCTTGTTTTTGGTTAGCCATAAGCATCATGATTTTTATTTATCACAATCGGTTCATCATCAAAATGTAACAGTTCTGATCCAAGCACATGAAGATGAGAGTGTGATGACTGTGTAGGTATATATGTTGCTTATACGAGCTGAAGAAGCATTGATGAATTAATTCAATTCACCATTTTTGTACCTCTTTTGTAGCTGAATAACAGATGCACTTTGTTTTTGCTACTTCAACAGATGCCCTTTTATTTTATTGATTATTGTCGTCTATTATGGCTGCTTGGTGGTTGCTAATTTGTTATTGCTTTAGGTATCAAGGGCAAAGTTAGGAACATAAAATGTATGGAAAAAAATGTTTGTTTTTTTATCTTTTCATTACTTTATTTCTGATTTAATGTGTATATGTACATATTTTTCATGTTATCTATTTCCACCACCACTTTCTCATACAGAAAAAGAAAAAACAAGTATTTTACGTTATTTTTATCCACCATTTCCATTCTTCTAAATAAAGAGAAAATATTTTTGTTTTGGTTTTATTCTATTAATTTCATTTACCAAATTACCAAATTGTATGTGAGATAAAGGGGATGGAATGAAAATAGGAGAAAAATGATTTTGTCGTTTAGGATAAGGTGAGATATAATAAATAAAGACATAAAAACTAAATGAAAATAAATAGAAATAGTTTCACTTATTTTGCTTCAAAATCTTTTTTTTTTTTTATCTTCTAAATAGACGCGACAAACAAAATCTAATAAGTTTATAAAAATTTAAATTAACCTTTAACAAAACTTTGACTTCCCATTAAGAGAATGTTAATGGTAATTTATTAATGTAATACATATTTCTCGAAATTTCCAAACATATATATGCATACATATATATATATATCATTCCCTTATTCTCTCTCCGCCTCTCTTTGCCATGCATAATTTGCATTGATGGGATGGGTTTCTAAGTAACAATATCACTGAACCCAAAACCATGAGGCCTCTTCTTCCACTTCCATTCCAACAAACAACCCACCCTCTCCTAAGCCCCAAGATTTCCCTCCAAACCCGCCATGAACTCTTTCTGGCTTCTACTCTTCTTCTTCCTCCTCCTTTCACCGTCTTCCTCCGCCCCTTCCTCGCCGGCGACCAACGTCACCCTCTCCGGCGACGCCCATTTCACCAACAACTCCATCACTCTCACCCAAGAACTCAACTGCATCTCTTCCCACTCCAATTTCCCCCCTCCTTTTGGAATTGGAAGAGCTTTCTATGTCCTCCCAATCCGCTTTCTTGATTCTTCCACCAACGCCACCGCTTCTTTTTCTTGCCGTTTCTCTTTCCAAATCATCCCGTCCTCTTTCTGCCCCTTTGGAGATGGCCTCGCCTTTTTTATCACCTCCGATCCAGATTCCGTCGGCCTCTCCGGCGGCTCCATGGGCCTCCCGGAACAAGATTCCTATCTCGCCGTGGAATTCGATACCAGTTTCAATCCGTCCCTCGGCGACATCAATGACAACCACGTTGGCATTGATGTCAACACTGTTGAATCTCTTTATTCCATCGATTTGTTCCAAAAAGGGATTAGTTTGAAGAGTGGAAAACAAATCACGGCTTGGATTGAGTACATAGATTCAGAGAAGGTGATCAGGGTGTGGCTTGGCTACTCGAAGCTAAAGCCTAGAACCCCTCTTCTCGTGGCCCCAATCGATCTTTCGAACCATTTCGAGGAGTTCATGCACATCGGTTTCTCCGCCTCGAATCGCGGGGGCTCGGCTATTCATCTTGTTGAGGGGTGGAGATTCAAGGCTTATGGATTGGTCCCCTCTGTAATGTCAATGGAAACAGTTGAAGCAGGGGATTGTGTCGTGTGTTTACCAGAAGATTCTGTTGATGAAAAGGGGGAATTCAATCATATGGACAAAAGGGTTAGTGAATTGGCCCTTGGATTGGGCTGCTTGGCTGCATTTATCATCTCTGTATCAACCATTGTTGTCATAATCATCTTTTGGATGATGAGGCGGAAGGGAATTGATAGCCAAGTTTGTGGATTTCAAGGATACAAAGTGCCCAAAAGGCTCTCACTCTCAGAGATAAAATCAGCCACAAAAGGGTTTAACCAGAAGAGAATTATAGGTGCAGGAGGGGCTGCAACTGTGTATGAAGGGTCCCTGCCCTCTTGTGGGGCGGTGGCGGTGAAAAGGTTCAGCCGGGTGAACAGAATTGGTCCCTTTGGCAACCAGTTCACGACTGAGTTTGCAACAATGGTGGGGTGCTTGAGGCACAAGAACTTGGTTCAGCTTCAAGGATGGTGCTGTGAGGGTAATGAATTAGTCCTAGTTTATGAGTTCATGGCAAATGGGAGTCTTGACAAAATTTTACACGATAAAGAGAATCCCCTTATAACGTTCCTTATATGGGAGCGAAGACTCGATATCATTCTTGGCGTTGCGTCGGCTCTTGTATACCTACATGAAGAATGTGAGAGACAAATAATTCATAGGGATGTGAAGACTTGCAATATAATGCTGGATGCTGAATTCAATGCCAAGCTTGGGGACTTCGGCTTGGCTGAAGTTTATGAACATAGTTGTAGCACTAGGGAGGCTACCATACCGGCCGGAACAATCGGCTATCTTGCTCCAGAGTACGTTTATCTGGGCATTCCCACTGTGAAAACCGATGTTTACAGCTTTGGGGTTGTGGTGCTGGAGGTGGCATCGGGGAAGAATCCCGTGGACAGCGATGGAACTCTGCTTGCAGATTGGGCGTGGGGGCTGTGGGAAAGGGGGAGGCTAATTGAGGCTGCTGATTCAAAACTGAAAGGGAAGTTCAATAGGCTGGAGATGGAGAGGATGCTCAGGGTTGGGCTTCTTTGCGTGCACCCCAACTCTGAGAAGAGGCCGACAGTGAAGGAGGCGGCGAGGACGCTTAAAGGCGAGGTAGCGGTGCCCATTTTGCCGGCGAGGAAGCCACTGGTCAGCATTCAATCTGTGCTGCCTGAGGGTTCTGCTGAGATAATGAATTGTGGTGGAGATGAGAATCCTTATTTGGATGAGACTCCTTGGCTGACCCCCAAGACTCATTTTTGGTAGAAATTCAACGGGAAGATATCCAAATTGGAAGAATGTATCATGCATGCGTGAATATGTTAAATGTTTTTCTTTCATATGCATTGAGATCTTGCCCTTTTGTGTTTCTGAAATGCTCGATCGAGTGGCTTTGGCAGTTTGGCTTTGTGATTTTCAAAATGATGGTCCTCTTGGTTTACTGCCCTGCTCGTAGAAATCTTGACTTTGAAGGTTGATGCAGCTGTTTGGAAGATAATTAACCAAGCAAGATTAGGATGGCCATGTGATTTTCAAAGGCAGTGGTTATAGTTAGTTAGTTATCTCTTCTCTTTGCTTTCCATCTCTGTTAATCAAAGTACAGTTGAGTTAAAGAGGAGTTATTAAATAGGAGATCTAAAGGAAGGAAGGGTTTGAGCTAGACACTGCCATAAGAGCTTAGTGGCCAAATGGAAGATCGAAAGAGAGGCTTTGATGATCTAGATGCTGCAACAGGAGACTGACTTAGTGGCCAAACAGAAGATCAATTAATGAAAAATTGGGGCCAGCTGCTTGACATTTAAAGGGAAAGAAACGCGTAATCAGCAAAGTCAATGCCTAGACACAATCCAGTTAGTAAGCTAACCTTAGAAAACCATAATAATGATAATGATGTACTCATTGCTGGTAATTGCTTCAGCCTTGAAGACTCTTTTCTCAACTTCCTTTCTTCTGCTGCTTTCAGTTTCAGGCGCATATAAATATAATATAACCATTCCCCTCACCATCCTTATTTAAGCATTATTTATTTAGATATTGCTTTCGATTGCATTTTCTCTTCTTTCTTCTTCTTCTTTTTCCTTTTTTTATTGGCTCTCTTCTTAATCTTCTCGGAATCACACACAGAATCTACCTCCAGCAATACCCCTTCCTCCTTCCATTTGCTCCTTTTAGGATTCTCTCATCTGTCCCTTTCTTAAGGATCGGATCAACTCGTTTTGTCTTAGTAATTAAGATCAGTAACAGAGGCACGAAAGGGATACAAAGACCGCTTTTGGTAGGATTTCTTTTACTTGTACATTGACTTAACACACTGCCATTTTAATATCTTGTTAAGCATTATCTTTAGTTTATGTTTGATTGAGGAAGGAAATATATTTATAAATATAAAATTGTTTTTACTATCATTTTCTTATTATTATTTATTTATTTATTTTAAAAGCACAAAAGTCTAATTGTAATTTTATTTTCTTTTTTTATTTTCTATCTAACAGAAAATAAAATTATATTATGTTCATTTATGTTTTATTCTTATCGAACAATGAAAATTTAACAAATCTTATATTATTTCTTTTATCTTTACATTATATGTCATTATGTACCATTTCTTTCTCTCTTCAACTTCTCTTCTAAATATGGTGTCAGTAGTTTCAGCAATCTCACTATTAGACCCTCATAAATTATACTATATGGATCATTAAAATATTAATAAAACTTAGTATAACTCGAATTCACAGCTTCAAGCTCTATAGACGAGGTGTTTAAGCTTGGTGAATCCTTAATATTACTCTAAAAAAGATTTTTGGATGACTATCATTGGCTTGTCACATGCTTAAATGAGCAATGTTGTCTCTACAAGAATTAGGCTAATGGGTCGATTGTTATTTGAAGTGAGTAGTGTTGGGATTAGGCTAATAATGTGAAGAAATAGTGATCTAATTGAACAGTCCTATCTTATGTTTGGCATCCCAAACAAGCAAAATATGAACCTTAATAAAATATTGTTTTGAGCAGTGTTTCAAAAATTGATGGAGCAGCAGTATAAGGTCAATAGTAAACGATCAAATTGGGTCAAACCGGGTATTATTATTATTATTTTTAGAGTAATTAATTGCATAAATAGAAAATTACTATAACTTAGAAGTAAAAAAATAATGTAGTTCAATTGAAAAAGGAAGAGAATTAACTGTAAAAACATTATTAATTTTACAGTGTGGAATGATTGTATAAAAATACACACAATACGAATTTATTAAATTATTTTATCTTAAAAAAATTGCTCATCTAATTAGAATAATTATTTTCAAATTGTGTGTGTATATCTATCCTAATATAAAAAGCAACTCCAACTTCAGGTTTTTGGATTTCCCAAAAAAATCCCTCATCCTACCTATAAAAGAGTTTAGAAAAATAAAAAATCACGTGGCAAAACAAGTTAGGGTCAAATATGTAAAACACCATTAATATATTCATTTACTACTATTGGAGTGTACTCCTAAAATTGGGTGAATTGGATGTTTTAAAATTTTCTCTATTTGATATAGGTTTTGTACAAAAATTAACTTATGCATTTTTGTAGCTTTGTAGATAGTGCTGCAAATGTAAACAAAAAATACTTGAAATATGAAAAATCAAAGTATAAGAATCAAAATAGATAGCACACGAAATTTATAGTTATTCGACACAACCCGATCTACTCTACTATCTTAACTTATCACCAACGATTTTAAGAATCTACTAGTAGCTTTTACCATACTCAACTACAACCTTTAAGTAGCTTTTAATAAGCTCAGCTATAACTTTTCTGATACAAAAGTTAGCTTAAGAGGAGGTAAATTAAGTTTTTCACCCTTTTTAAAATATGAACTTAAATAAAAGAAACCGAAATAAGAATATTGTAAATGAAATAATAAGAGCATAACATAGGATGTAAAATGGTTTAGACTCAATTACTTAGTCCACTACCTTGGTTCACAACCAAAAATTTTGCAAACACACTCACAAGTGTATTATATTACCTTGCAGTTTTTACAAACTCAACTAAAAACCTCCACAATTGACTTTTTACAAAAAGACTCAACAACAACCACTATATTTTCACAAGATCAAGCATAATATTTACAAGAGGGATGTTTTTTCACAAATAAGCTCAGCCACAACTACTATTTTTTAAAGGATTAGGAGTAAGCTTTACAAGAGTTTCACAAATGATGTAAAAAAAATTCTCAAGAGAAAAAATATGAAATACATATTACAAGTGTTTTTTTGAGCAATGAGAGTTTACATGATAATGAATGTAAAACACTCTCTTTTAAAAATCTCACAAAGAATTGAAAGTGTAAACTTGTCAGAAGCAAGAAGTAATTGAAAGAAGATTGCTTGAAGCTCTAGAAGTTCGTTAAAGTATGCATGAGTGTTAGAACAGTAGATTCTATGGCACACACCAAGAAGGGGGTGAATTGGTTATTTTAAAAAAAACTTAATTGATAGAACTTTGAAATCCTTTTGATTGAAAATAAATAACTCAATGCACGTGAAGATAATGAAATGCTAGCAGTGATAAATAAATAAAAAGAAACATAAGCAAGAGAGAACACAAAGATTTATAGTGGTTCGGCTTAACCCAAGCCTAATCCACTACCTTAGCTCCTCACTAAGGATTTTTCAAACCATCCACTATCAACCCCTTACTCAACCCGAGTAGGTCCTCTAGTCCGAGACTAGGAATTACAACCTCCCACTCAAATGGGCCCTCTAGCTACACAAGTTAGGAAAATAACAACGATACAAATGAAAGAGAGAAGCTAAGAGTTAACACTCTTAGTTACAAGTTCTCTCACAATGAAAACTAGGCTTAAGAATAGATTTACCATGATAGAACAAAGCCTTGCATAGAAAAATATAACAATGAAAGCACAGAGAACACTGTAAGCACGAATAAAATGATTTGTA